>NC_044560.1:88121419-89327044 GCF_007565055.1 Rhinopithecus roxellana | reverse complement strand
TTGCCCTCTGGGAGGCCAGTCTGTAGTGGATACTGTAGTGTGCTACCCAGGTCTCCTCTCAGGACCAAGGTGCTCATTCCCCAGCTGCTGGGAGCAGGAGCACTGGCTGCCTCCCTCATGGTTATGCCCCATCCCTGGGGCACCCACATCCAGTGACTGGTTGGTCTAGAGTATAGGCCTAGCCCCTTGCCTCAATTCTGGACAACTCTGTCCTTCCCAGCTCCAGGACTCCCTGTGAGACTGGCTGAGGCCTCTGGTGCAACTGCTTAGCAATTAAACCTCTCCCAGGCCAGGGTGCTTCCCTCATCTCCTTATGGGCGTGACTTCCGAGAACCCTCTCCTGTAAACTTCCCCCATACAAATCTTCATCTCAGAGTCTGTCTCCAGGAAACCTGACCTAAGATCCTTCTTAAAATGCCCCTCCTCCCTAGGCTGGGCTGGGTTCTCTTACTTACTGTGGCTCCCCACAGAGCAGTCTCCCTCTGCTACCTTTATTAAACTCCTGCAACACTGGATAAACTCAGTGGTTTCCTTGTCATCCCCCTCATTAAGTGGAAGCTACCTGAGAGGAACCACACTCATTCCTCTCTGTGTCTGCAGTGCCTGGCTTGGTGCCTAGAATGGTTTCATGACACTTAGACTCAGAGGTTTGTTTTGTTTTGTTTTGACACGGGGTCTTGCTCTGTCACCCCGGCTGGAGTGCAGTGGCGAGATCTCAGCTCACTGCAACAGACTCAGAGATTTTTATGGAGCCATCTCCAGAAAGGATTTTTGATGTGGCTTATAAAACAAATCATTTAACATTTTGTTCTTGGTGGTTATCAAATAATAGGTATGATAGCCATCTGAGAGCATCATTCCATCCTTGGACCTGAAGGATGTAGGAGGCTTGAGGATGCTATAAGAGATGGTAAGAGGCTGGTGGCTCACGCCTGTAATCCCAACACTTTGGGAGGCTGAGGTGGGCAGATCACCTGAGTTTGGGAGTTCGAGATCAGACTGGCCAACATGGTGAAACTCATCTTTACTAAAAATACAAAACATACATATATAGGACTCAAGGCTCAAGTTTCTTCATATGTATATATATAAAAAGAGACTTGAGAAAAGATGGTAGAGACCAGAGAGAGTGAGGGACCAGGAAAGAGATGAGGATTAGTGGAGCATGCCTGACAGTCATGTGACTTGGTAATGGAAAACAGCATCTTTCACACTTTGATGCAGCCAGTAGGGTAGCAAAACAGCCATATAAAATATGCCTCATGCCCTAGCGTGGCATATACTGGGTGCTCTCTAAAAGTCTATTCAATGGCTGCAGTTGCCCCCCTGATAACGCCTAGACTGCTTAGCAAGTCTATCATGGCCCTACGCCAGCTAACCCTTGCCCACTTTTCTGGTCTCATTTCTTGCCCTGCCTCCTCACATAACCTCCTGTTCACATGCTCCTGCCTATGCACAGACAGCTCCTGCCTTTCCCCATTTTTGCCACTCAGGGAATTCCTATGCCACTGAAGCCCTCCCTGATTGCTCCAGGAGGCCATTTCCTTTCCTTCTCTGATTGGTTTTGTATCACTCTGCATTGGGATCACCTGTAATCTTGTCTGTCTCCCCAAGCAAACTGTGAGCTTCATGCAGGCAGGGAATATGACCAATCTGTCTCTATCTCCAGCACAGCGCTTAACCTAACCCAAAGCATAAGATTTGTTGGCTAAGGAGACGGATGAAGTTTCTCTGCATCTGAGTTGGTTCAGGGCATGCCTTTGGGTATGATCTTCAGCTCCCTGAGACATAGATTGAGAAGAAGCTTAGAGCACTCTGGCACCTCTGCAAAGCATGTAGTTAGAGATCCAGCCACAGTCTCCAGAGAAGGTGCCATGGGCTTGGTGAGTAGAGCCACAGGTTTCATCTAGATCTCACTTGGGGGCAGTGGGGGCCAACAGCCCTGACACTGCCTTTTAGAGCACCTGCCCCAGCACCATCCCAACCCATAGTATCTCTACTTCACAGCAACCCTGCAGTCAGGTGTGATGCTAGCCCTATTTGACAGATGGTAACTAAGGCTCCTAAACTCCTTACAGCTCCACCATTCCTTGATTCAATGACTGTTCCCAGATCTTGTCCATCTGTGACTCTGGCCAAGGAGAGCCATGGAACCCAGTGCTGGCCCTAGCTCTAGAGCCCTTTGCTGAGAGCCAACTCCTGCCCAAAGAGCAGCAACAGGACTGGGGAACAGAGGAGGCATCTCTTTCCTTTAGAAGGGCTTACCCTGACCCTCCAAAGTTGGCTAGCATTTAAAGACCCTGCCAGCTTACCCTTCAGTTTGGGCAGGACTTAATCCACACTTGGTCTCATAAAATTCCCATGGATTCTGAGGCCAACCTTGAGATGCCATTTACAGGACAACTGATATAGCATGCATGATTGGGCTTTTGGAATTGCAGAGTGTCACAAGGAAGTTATTATTATTATTGCTGCATTGTTATTTTCATATATTTTATTTTGGGGGAAGAGGGTTCCTGGCATCCCTTTGTTCATAGAAATATATTCAAGAGTCATCCTGAATATGGAACATTTCAAATAAACTATTGAATAGAATCTGTGATTACTTTTTAAAATACAGTTTTTTATTCTAGAAATACCTCAGCTGGGTGCAGTAGCTCATGCCTATAGTCCCAGCACTTTGAGAGGCCAAGGAGAACAGATTTCTTGAGCCCAGGAGTTTGAGACCACCTAGGCGATATGGTGAGACCCCATCTCTAAAAACAAAGGAAAAAGAAAAATCTCAAACTTGTCAGAGACTAAACAGAAAGATAAATGATCAGGATGATTTTGAAGGTTTTTTTTTTTTTAGTTTGCAAATGTATTTATATATTTTAACTCACAAATCATCTGTGGGGGCTGGGAGTATTGTATGTGTGTATATGTGCACACATGCACACACAGCCATCTGAATACACATGTATGTAGATACACCTTGGCTGTAATGTCTAAATTTTGAGTTCCCCAAGGGCAGAGACTGTGTCTTCTTTCCTGTCCCTCACACAGAGCCTGGCACATGACTGATGCTCAATAATTACTTGTTGAGTGAAAGAAAGTGAAGACAGTCTAGTCAATAAGAAAGAGCTGATGTAGCAACCTTCCCCTGGGCAGCATCTTGATGGGCCGTGACCTTCTGTCAGTTACCAGCAGAGGAATGGGGCAGGAGAAAGGGACTGAATTGCTAATGCTATGAATCTGCAAAGTACCAGGAACTATTTCCCAAGGTTGTCACTGCACCCACCCCTGCATCCTCATCAGAGGTTGGCTTTCTTCTTCATCTACCACACATCAACATGCGCACACACATGCATGCACACACACAAACAAACATACACTGTCTCCTCTAAGGGCCCTGAATGGCCTCTACCATTCCTGATATTGTTGTCTTCAGTTCTCTGTGTCACCTCTCCTCCCTCTTTGAAGACCTTAGCACCTGGATCTCAGTCTACATCCTAGAGGACCTGTGTTGGGACTGATGGTCTCTCCAATCCCCTGGACTCTTAGGTGGCCTTAACTGCAGTAGACTGGAAAATACCTCTTCCTTGTGGCTTCTCCCATAAAGATGAGGAGACTAGTTCTTGTCCCCTTGATTTTGGACAGGACTCCATGCTCCCTTTGGCCAATGGAAAGAGAGGCAGAAGTGATGTTGTGCACATTCTCAATCTAGGCCTAAGCTGCATGACGAGACAGACACACAATGCCTGGTCATCTCCAACACCCAGCCAATGGCCACTCAACCAACCCCTAGCCATGTGAGTGAGGCCATCTGAGACCAACCATGCCAGCTGACCTCAGACACATGAGCCAGCCCAGCCAAGATCAGCCAAGCCTGGCCAAGATCAGCAGGACCTCCCAGCTGACTCTAGACATGGGAGTAATAACAAATGGTTGTTTCCAGCCACTAGGTCTCTGGGTGGTTTGTCCCCCTTTAGTGATATCCCTGCACGGTGTCTCAGCTGCCACTCCATTACCCTTTTACAGTCCCTTTTACCTAGAGCCACAACACCCCTGAAATGGGTGACCTATCTACCTACTCTTGGACCTGAGCCCCGGGCCCTCCAGCCCCTCCACCCTCTTATTTTCACTGCACCTGTCCTTTGATCTCCACAAAACCGCCAACTTTTTCTTCCCCTCTGAGTTTTCCCAATCTGCCCTTCCAGGCTTTCCTTTCTTCCCAATTCCACCGAGGTCCCATGGTCTATCCCATCATCCATGCTTTGCCAGTGACTTTGGTTCCTTTGTCCATTGTCTCTCCATCACACCCTTAGAAAAATCCCACTCCTGGGTCAATCCAGTGGTCCCCTTGTGTGCTGCAGCATCTGTGCTGCTGAAGGAACTCACCCACCTGCAAGTTCATGCTTATCAACAGGGGTCCTCTGCTGCCCACCAGGTCCTCAGAGTTTTCTTGTCACATGACCCTCTGAGACCTGTCCAGGCTCTCACCTCTCCTCCCTCCTTACTGAATGCCCTGCACATCCCACAAGCAGGCGACCTCCCTTCCTACTTCACAGAGACACAGGGCCATCGACATCCTGCAGCCACCTGTAAATGTGTCTGCCTCCCTATGCCCCCGTTTTCCTCCCACTTTCTACAATCAGAAAGTCATCCTTCTTTTTGCCCAAGACTTCCTCCTACCTGGACTTCCTACTCCAGAACAGTCAGGCTGCCATGGTGGTTAGAAGCACAGGATTCAGTGTCAGACGATCTGGGTAGGTAGAAAGTACCCTGCACACATGACCTGGCCTTGCCATGCAAGGGTGACCTGGAGAGCTGAGAGCTGAAGGACCCATTTCTCTTCTAGCATAAGATCTCCTCCTGTCTGTCTCTTTCTCTCTCTCTCTCTCTGTCTCACTTCTCTCTCTCCCTATCTCCCTTATCTATATGTCTCTGTATATATCTCTCCCTCCAGATGCTCATCGTGTGTGTGTGTGTGTGTGTACATATGTGTGTAGAGAAAGAGAAACACACACACACACACACACACACAGTAGAGTGGAGCCCGGAGGATGAAGAGGGATGATCCTGGAGAGGTGGGGAGGAATCCCGCCAGGGTCTGGTGGGGAGCCTTGAAGGATTTTAAGCCAGGGAAAGACATGGTTCAATTTGCATTTTAGATAAATCGCTGTGAGAGGAGAGTAGAGAATGGGGTGAGCTGGAGACAAAGAAGCCAGCACAGAGCTGTCAGGGGAACCCGCCTGGCCGGAACCCAGGGAGCCTCACTGGAGAGGGGCAGGGGGAGGCAGAGAGAGACAGACATGGAGGGACGGGAAAGACCCACAAAAGAAAGAAAACAGAAAGAGATGGAGGTACAAACCAAGAGAGCATCTCAGAGACACGATGAGAACACAGAGAAGCAGAAACAGAAACAAA
Source organism: Rhinopithecus roxellana (assembly GCF_007565055.1). Taxonomy (NCBI): domain Eukaryota; kingdom Metazoa; phylum Chordata; class Mammalia; order Primates; family Cercopithecidae; genus Rhinopithecus; species Rhinopithecus roxellana. The sequence continues at coordinate 89,321,635 of NC_044560.1, read as the reverse complement.
ATGGGGAGGGGAAGAGAAAGACAGAAATTCCATCCATCCAAGGAAAGTGTGGCAGAGAAACCAGACAGGAGATGCAAGAAGGTGCTGGTGATCTGTGCAGGACCGGCCCTCATGGGACCCCCTCCCTCCACCCTCTCTGCCACCCCTACTGAGCCTGAGAGAGAGAGGCACAGGAGAGAAAAATTTAAAACAGAAATAGAGAAGAGGATGGGGTTGGATGGAGGAAGGGTGAGGGAGGGCAACCTCCATGCAGGCCAGGCCCAAGAAGCCCAGTGGCCATAGCCCCAGCCAAGCTCCTTAACAGGCTGGCCTCTGCAGTTTCAGCCTTTACACATCCTGAGACAGATTTATAACTGGAAGTCTATCTGAGTTTATCAAGCAGAGGAGCAAGGCAGAGTTGGATATTTCTCATTTTGGTGGTCCCCAGAGGCCCATGTCTGCATTAGCGAACTGGAGACATCATCGGAGATTCATTCCCCTGCCCTTCCTTATAAAGAAATGGGAAGAAAAAGCTAAAGGAGAGAAATGCTTGCCTCAAAGAACAACACAAAAAGCCAACTAGAATTGGGAGGCCCCATTCGGAACAGGGAGGCCACCTACTCCAGGTGGGGCCAGTGACACGGATACCTGCCCCCAACTCCCACATGTCCTCCCCAGCATGGCTTTACCTCCTCTGCTCTCCTCCTGCCCAAGAGAGGATAAAGACTCCAGCCTAGGCTCTCACAGACTCTCTTTGCTCCTCAGAGAGAAGCCATGGAACATTGGGACCTCTCCCAGACGTGCGGAAAATCTGTGCCTCAGAGTGAGGCCAAGTCTGCAGGCCCACCCCACCTTCCAATCACTGGGTGACCCGAGACAGATCACTTAGCCTCTCTGAGTTTATCTTTCTTCACCTCTAAGATTGAACCCCAACCAGGTGCCAGGTGCCAGACTTGAGTGGATCTGGTGAAATCATCTATGTGAAAAAGCCTTCTGTAAACTGAAGAGGGCAGTGCCCGTGTGATCTGTCCAGGCAACGGAGAAGACCATGTAGCACTTCCTCCAGCATAGTGCCTGTCTCCTCTCCAGAAATGTGCCAGGGCATCAGACCTCACACCCTGGCCCCTGGCTCACATCCCCCTTACTCTCCTTGTGCAAGTCTTATCTTTCCACACGGTCAGATTGATGGAGGCTCAAGGCTCAGGAGGCATGCCCAGGGCCAAGGGAGGAAACATCCACTCCAGCTGCCTCTCACGGAGCTGCTCAAAGAGCTGCCAGGCCAATGCCAGGGCTGGGTCAGGGCAGCTCTGGAGAGAACAGAAAGGGGCTCCTGAGAAGAAACCAAGTGATGGGTGGCTGCCCAGGGCAAGCCTGGGCCATTTCACAAAGGAGAACAAGGCTTGAGACCATCCGCATTTAACTGAGGGTCTCTGGCCAGACCCCAGGAAGAATAGCAGCCAAGGAGAAGCAGGCTGATGATTGGAGGCCCTAGGAGGGGACCCCCGTCAGCTGGGAAGACAGCCTACCCACCTCCAGGGCTGCACCCACCGCACCAGATTCAACAAAAGGAACCAACCAGCCACGCTTGGGTTGGTGGGGGCGGGGGTGGGACACAAGGCCTGAGACAAGTGTGAGGAGGAGCGGGATTCTGTCCATAAACATCTCAATAGCGTGATTAACTGAGCATCGCAAAGTGTAACCCTTTCCTTTAATGCACTTTCCCTGAATTACCACAGGAGCCTGTGGCCTGAGGAGCCCGTACAAATTGCTGGAATGGGCAGTTAAGCGGGGAGGTCGGAGGTTAAATGAACACGGTTGTTTATGAAGACACAGCCCGAATCCATTTGCATTTTAATATTCTCTCAGTGAGACGGAAAGCCACTTTGAGGACAGCTTGTTTGGAAATCCCATTAACGGGTTATTTATGGGGCTCGTGGCTGCGTGACCCTTGCCCTTGTTTTGTTAAACATGAACCAGACATGAATCAGACGGGCAGCGGGCTAGCTGCTATTGTTTCCTGTAGCACAAAATGTCATCGGATTCAATTATTCTGAGGCTGACACTTTCTGAATTATCACCCTCATAATGCTCAATTTTCCCGTTTTTCCCCTTTGGTCAACCTGATTATTTCTGTCTTTGTAGAAAGCTGAAATCTTGAAGCAGCCATTTCACCACCACTGGCTGTCAAGGGGGCTGGAGGCGCCACCGTTTGGGGCTGGATGAGGCCCCCGAGAGGCTGCCAGCCTGGGGGGATGGATGGCGCAGGTGGTGTTGGGGAGAAATCCACCCCCTGAACAGCTGGCAGCCTCTCCACCCCACTTTTAGGTGTGGGGACAAGCTCCGGGGCCCTGTGTTTCCTTGAGAACTGAATTCGTGGGCTCTGTCACCTGGATCTCTGAAAAAGCCTTTTGATCAACACTGTAATTTACTTCTCTGAAAAAATGAACGAGAAACTTATCATAAAGAGGGAGGTGGGCGTGGAAAGTCAAGGGATATTCTGGCATGAAAAGTTCAGTGGATTAAAAAGTCTTATTTTAACTCAAATGATTAAACAGAGGCAGGGAATACTCCAAAGTGAGGAAACAGCCCAGAGTTTAGTCTCATGCTCAGATGTTTGCCATGTGGAGTCAATTCACTAGTTCTCAGATGGATTTGCCTTAAAATGGATGTCATTTTAAAAGTAAAAAAAAATACAAAAAAACTAGCCGGGCGAGGTAGCAGGCGCCTGTAGTCCCAGTTACTCGGGAGGCTGAGGCAGGAGAATGGCAAAAACCCGGGAGGCGGAGCTTGCAGTGAGCTGAGATCCGGCCACTAGCACTCCAGCCTGGGCGACAGAGCGAGACTCCATCTCAAAATAAATAAATAAATAAATAAATAAATAAATAAAAGTAAAAAGGGATCCTGATGTCCTGGACCCCAAGTTTGGGCCATGGCCTGGGGCCATCTCTCCTCAGCACATTCTGGCTCCCAGCCTGGGCACATCCAGGGCTAGGAGGGCCACTTCATGGGTGTGGTGTCCATGGCTTCTCTCTGGCTCAGGAGATCAGGAGGTGGTCAGTCTGTCTGGTCAGAGCTCGGCCCTGCAGCCCCACAGTCCAGCTCCATTCAGCAAAGTGTCACTGGCCTACTAGGCCCAAGAGCCAGATCTGGGTGCTGGGAGAGGTGACAGAATCAGACTGACATTATCACCTTCCCCCTGCCATATAAGCCATTATTTCAGAGCAAGGAAAAGCTTTGAAGGGCATCCCCAAATACCTGGGGATATTGTAACCCAGAGAGAGGGCAGGAGGAGCTCAGCTTGACAATTTGCCAGGCAAAGAACTGGGACTAGAACATAGGGCTTATCTCTTTGGCATGGCCCCTTCTGTGACACAGAAAGCTGACATGGCACCTGCCTGTCTGGAATAAAAGAAGAGCTTGATGGCCTGTAATCCCAGAATTTTGGGAGGCTAAGGTGAGGTGATCACTTGAGACCAGGAGTTCAAGACCAGCCTGGCCAACATGGCAAAACCCCCTCTCTACTAAAAATACAAAAACTAGCCAGTGACACATGCCTGTAGCCCCAGCTACTCGGGAGGCTGAGGCAGGGAATCTCTTGAAACTGGGAGGGGGAGGTTGCAGTGAGCCGAGATTGTACCACTGCGCTCCAGCCTGGGGAACAAAGCAAGGCTTTGTCTCAAAAAAAAAAAAGATGTGCTAGAACCCAAGGAAGTGCCCTGGGATGGGGTTTGGGAATGAAAATACCAGTAACCAGGTAGGACGCGCTAGATCCCATCACACTGACCACTCCAGGCTGTACCTGCCTGGCTCCCTACAGCCTCACAGAGGGCTATCTCTGGCTGCTGGAGCCCACGTTGCCACCTTCAGGGTAGAGATGAGAAAAGCCAAGAAATGAAAACCAGTACATTTATGGAGCAGCCCTCCATGATGCCTTTTAGGATTGGGCGTGATAAACAGCCCAGCTCCCCAGCCCTCGTGGAGGCTAACTCTAAGGAGCATGGTCTCCTCTGCCTCTGGTTGCCCACAGGGGTGGCTGACTTGATGCAGGACTCTTTACTGGCCCCCCTAGTCCCCAAGCCCTGACATCTCACTTCCCTGCTCCCCTCCCTCACTCCCAAATAAGCAATTTGTACTTAAATCACTGTCTAGGGGACATCTGACCTCAGCATTTACACCACTCAAGGCTGTACCCAAAGGGGGCCAACCTGGGGTGGGCATGAGAGGGCGCAGGCCTGAGCGCCCTGCTCCCCCTGCCCAGGTGCAGGGACTGCTGCGAGAGCACCTGCATCTTCTCAGGAACTCTCTTCCTAACACTTGCCGCAAAAGCCTTTCCACCAAGTTTAAAATAGATCTCTCCTTATGAATGGGCCGTCTGAGGAATTCTCCTCCAGTGGTTAATTCAATCTTAATAGAAGCTGATTTTTTTTTTTTTCCCCAGAAGAGAAGGGAACAATACATCTTTAGAATGGGGTTTATAAGTGTCATGATTTTTCTACTAATTTACGCTGCATTCTCTGCTTTAAAATGTGAAATTACCTCATTGTGTCTCTGAATATCCTCTGTGCTTGGGCCTGAAATTAAGCTTGCCGGAGAGAGGCCTAAATGACCACAATTTGCTGTGTGAAATGCCCTGATTGCAAGAGCAATCCCCAGCAATCCCCAGCTCCAGCGCAGCCCAGCTCACTCAGGCTGATTGGCCTTCCCCATGCACGAGGCTTTGCCAAATACACCTGGTGCTACCTGCTGCGTGGGGGAGGGGTGGTGGCGGGGAAGTCTCCCGCCTGGGCCGATCCTTCTCCAGTCCCCACACAAGCCACCTCCCAGGAACCAAAGCGGATATGCTCCCTGCTCAGCCACCAGGTAAACAGGGTGGCCCCACAGATAAACACGGCCCACGGCCCACCAGTCCTCCCCCGACCAACATCTCACCTCCAGCACAAGTGTTTCTAACCGTCCACAGCCTCTGGATTGCTCCTCGTTCTTCATCAATTGCTCTGCGGTCCCCAGCTTTTTCCACTTCTCCCAGGGCTTAGCCTCTCATGAGAAGATTCTGTGTCACTGGGTGCCAGGCCCAGCCTGGGGTGGGGGTGAGGAGGTCAGACTCCTTAAGTTCGAATCCAATCACTTACTATATGACTGTGAGTCACACATCACTTCCCCGTGTCTCAGTTTCCTCCTCTGTAAAATGGAGACAGTAATATGTGCAAAAATAGTATTGTCAGTAGGATGAAGAGAACGCAGTGAAAGTGTCTGGCTGTGCTGGGTACTCAGTCAGTATTAATGGGTCTGTTTCAGGCCACAAACTCAGGTGTGCATAAATTTGAACTTTATTTTTCTATAACGCACACTAATGTCTCCTTTTTCTATAACACACACTAAGTGGATTCATTTCCATGCAATGAAAAACACTTTCATTTGGGAGAAAAGCAAGTTGACCTGGGAGAGTCTAGAAGCTGAAATTGGCTCAACACGTGCATCTTCTCTCATGTGCCCAGAGGCAGACGTCCCTGCTTTCTGCTCCGGGTTTCCAGGTGGGGGTTCAAGACCCCCCAAACCTGAGTAATGAGTGGCCCTCAACCCAGCACCAGAGCTCCGCCTGGGCTCATATACTTGGGACCAGCCCCCTCCTCCACCCAACTGTCCCCAAAGGACCAGCAGTTCCTCCTGGGCTCCTGGGCCCTTTTAACCATTGTGGTTTGGGAACAAAGACAGCCAGTGGCTTCAGCTCCAAGGTCCTACCTGCTTGGCTCCCACCCTCCGAGGTTTCCTGGAGCAGCGGAGAGCAGATTCACTCATTCCAGCTGGTCCCTCAGGCTGAATTTTAGCTTCATAGACTCAGGGAGTGTCCGAGTGGGCGGGGCTCCAGCTAGCATATTCATTTCCTGGGACTGCCTTAACAAAGCACCACAAACTGAGTGGCTTAAACAACAGAAACATAGGGTCTCATGGTTCTGCAGTCCGGAAACTTGAGATCAAGGCACTGCCAGCGTTGGTTCCTTCTGAGGGCTGTGAGGAAGACTCCGTTCCTTGCCCCTTTCCTAGCTTTAGGTGGTTTGCTGGCAATCTTTCGTAATCCTTGGCTTGTAGACACATCACCACAATCCCTGCCTTTATCTTCACGTAGGGTTCTCCATGTGGTGTGTGTCTACAGGGTGTGCGTGTCTATCTCCAAATTTCCCCTTTTTATAAGGATGCCAATTACACTGGATTAGGGCCCACCCTAATGACCTCATTTTAACTTGATCACCTCTGTAAGACCCTATTTACAAAAAAGGTCACATTCTGAGATGGGGAGAGAGGTTGGACTTCAACATATGAATTTTAGGGGGACACCATTTAACCCCTAACAGCTAGCCATTCCCTTATTTCATGGATGGGGATGCTGATAGCCAACAGGGAAAGGGTTTGCCCCCCTCCATCAGCAACCTAGTTTCAGAGATGGGATTCCAACTCAGGACTCTCTTAGCCATGACACATCTCTGACCTCTTGACATTATAGCCTGGGGGAGGTGGGAGAGGCCTGAAGGAAAAGACTTGGCTGTGACCCAATAGAGCTAACAGTGACAGCATCTCTGACCGGTCCCGTCCAGGCCCAGAAGCTGGGCCCACGCACCCCGCTCCAAGCTGAGTGTTCCTAATGGTCAATCAGGCTGTACCAAAGAGCTTTTTAACAAACATCATTCATCTTATTCCGGTGCCAGCAATGGGACTGGCTCGCACACAGGGAACGCAAATCCTAAATGCAGCATTAAAATGATTTTAATGTTCACCATCAAGTGCCAAAGTTTGGGGCTCCCATCTCCACCACAGCCCATCTTGACGTGGAAGTTGGGATCCTGAAAGGCAATTTTGTTAATGCTACTGGGAGGAGCATTCAGGTCTGGAAACTCATCCATCATCTTAACACACTTCAGGATGGACTGGGATGATAAAGCTTTCATTTTCTCTGCCAGGCGAAGTCTCTTCAATTAGGCTCTGAGGGATGCAGGGGAGGGTGGGAGCAGGGATGGGCACCCTGAGGGTGGAGGGAAGGGGTGGAAATTCCTTGTGTACAGAACAGCCTGGGGTCAGGGGAGTGTCACAGACCCTTCATCCTGTAAAATAAGGAGGCAGGCTGGGTGTAGTGGCTAATGCCTGTAATCCCAACATTTTGAAAGGTTGAAGTAGGAGAATTGCTTGAGGCTGGGAGTTTGTGATCAGCCTGGGCAACATGGCAAGACCCCATCTCTACAAAAAATTTTTTTTAAAAATTAGCCAGGCATGGTGGTATACATCTATAGTCCCAGGTACTCAGGAAGCTGAGGTGGGAGGATCGCTCGCGCCCAAGAGTTCAAGGTCACAATGAGCTATGATCATGCCACTGCACTCCAGCCTAGGTAACAGAGTGAGACCCTGTGCCCTAAAAAAACAAAATAAGCACAGTATAGAAAATGAAGGGCAGGGTCTGCCCCAGCTCTGGTAGGGGAAGCTCAAGGTCTGAGTCTCAAAGCAGCCCCTGGGAGAGTGAGTAGAGGTGTCAGAAAATAGCAACTTCAGAAGGGGTCCCGGCTGACCTCTCCATCTGCAGCTAGGAGGGGAAAGGGGACAGCTCCAGGATATAGACAAGAGGCCACGGCTGTGCCACAAAGAGAAGTCACCAGATTCAGAGGCTAACATAAGTAGACTGCTGGTGGGCCTGGAGCAAGCCAGGAGGACTTCCCCAGAGGAGGGGCTAAGTAAAATGCAAAGTTTGCCTGAATTTGGACTTGGGGTAGGGTATTTGCACTGCCACTTATATCTTCATCCTGATATATTGTCACTTGCCATGGCTAGACTTTCCCAGAGTCAATTGATTATTGATCAGGCTGCCAATAAGTCAACAAGGAATTTACTGAGCAATATCCACTAGGTGCTTAATGGGCCTTGCCCTCTACCGATCAGCCAAGAAACATTTATTGAAACTCTGCAGTAACAACAACAACAATAATAATATGACAGCTGCAGCTTATTGAGCACTTACTATTCATTTTAACTGCTTTGCGTGTACCATTCATTGCTTTTCTTGCCTGCTTCACTTTCCATCTCTCCCTGCCTCCTGCTTTATGCCCCAGTAATACCTGTCTGCCCACATGGTGGTTCATATCTGACACCCATGCTATTTCCCTGTCCAGAGCACTTTGCCCATCCTTCTTCAACTGACCATCCTCTTACTCATTCTACAGATGTCTGCTTAGAGATCACCTCCCTAGGAAGCCCCCCTGAGCTCCAGCTGGAGCTCAGAGTCCTTCCTACATGTTCCGAACTGCTCCTAGCTGAGAAGGCAAATGGAATCATGATATTCCCATGGCTTCATCCATGACAGACATCACTAATAGATCAGAACTTCTCAGGGCTCGGCTAGAATTACCTGCCATGAATGCACAAAACGGGTGATTAAATCAGAGAGTTGACCTGCAGAGCTTAGCATAACACCTGGGTCATAGTGGCACATGTTCAGTGCTGTTGCATCATTGTGTCCCAACACTGCCCCCCACCCCACCAAGGACCCACATCTTGTCACCTTGGTGGGGTAGTGGAGGGGAGAGGAGGCCTAATAGACAAAGAACAGAACAAGAAGAGAAGGGCCCTTTCTAAGGAAGAATGTGAACTAATAAAAGCAGGGGAACAAATGGCCTGTGACTTCTGCCCACAGCTATAGGTGGGTATCTATCTGAGCCTGGGTCAGATCAAACGGTAGAGTCTCTTGGAAGGATGGGAGAGAAGGCCAGACTGGGGCATGTGCTTGAGTTTTTGCTTCCTAAACCTAAATAATAACTACCACTCACAGATCCCTTACCTACCCAGCACTGCACAAAGCACTTTACATACACACACTTCATCTCTTCATCCCCAAAACCACTCCACAGAGTTGATGTGATTATCCCTATTCTACTAGTAAGGGAAACTAAGGCCTCAATGGATTCCTTGTCAAATGTCCGTATGTCCTGCATCAGCAGCTCATGGAGGGTGGCGCTAGGATTCAATATGGGGCTTTTGACTCCAAAGCTCTTCTACAGCACACCTTACCTTTCTGTCCCATGACTGCTCACCTTTGAAATAAAAATTCTGCATGTGTGTGTGTGTGATGGGAGTAACAGGGCTGGCGAGGCTTCGCAGAATTTAAAAACAGACCCTAAAAGTTCACAAGGGCATATGTAAATAAGGAATAAAATTGCTCTAAGAACAAATACAGAAACTAAATAGCATGTGCCTGCCCAACACCTCATTTCTTCCTTTTGTTCAGCCTGCTTTCCTCCCCCAGCCACCTACTCGGTCTGATGGCCCCTTCAGAGTTGCCTAGAAAATGGTAGGAAGGGCAGGAGGCTCCCTCATGCCGGATCCACGCTGTTTCAAGTGACCGGTAACTAGGAGTCTCCTTTTTTCTGAAAATGGAGCTGTTTCCTTGTGTTCTATGTAAATCAGCTGTTTATAAATGTGCATCATTAATGGAGGAGCTTTCAGGTTGGGCTGGAGGATGGCTGGGATGGAAGAGGACAATAGATTCCACGCTCTGGGGTCAGGCCTGTAGGGAGGGGACTGTGGGGCTCAGGAGGCTGGGAGAACAGGAGCCAGATGCAGGGGTCGGAGAGCAGGAGTGACAAGGCCCAGGGCTGAGCCTTGCTGAGACCTGGAGCCTCAGGCATCAAGGTGGCAAGGAGCAGGGAGCCTGTAGTGACAGCTGGGCTGGGGGAGTGCCATGTGCTGGGGTAAGGAGGAGAGGCCTCAGGCTCTGGGGCAGCTGGGCCACCCCCTGGGTGCCAGGAAAAGGCCTCAGGGCAGCCTGAGAGCTCTTTCAGCGAGGGTTGTGTGCTAACCGAGGAACTGCAAGTGAGTGAGGGGCCCCATGTGGCCTGCACTGCAGGAAGTGACCTGCTTAGGTTCCACAAAGCAGGATAAGGCTCCGCACAGCCCCTGATGGATACAGTGGCGCTCAGTAAATGGTAGTGTTGATATTTAAGACTTTAATTGCAAGTAAAAATAAGGCCATTCTCATTAGCTTAAGCAGAAAGGAGGAATTTATCATAAGGTCCTGGGGTGTCTCCTGGATCCCAGGGGGAGGATGAAGCTGGGGCTGGCCTCTCTCCGTCCCCTGCAATGCCTCTCAAGTCTCCTCTCCCTGCAAACCAGCTCCTTCCACCTTAGCGTGGGGTGAAGTGCCACCCCACCACCCCTGAATTCACATGTCTGAATTTCTGCCCCTCCAGAACCTCATCAGCTCTCAAGCCCAGTTCCAAATTCCCTGGAGAGAAAATCTCGTTGGCCCAGCTTGGTCCAGGGGTCTAATCAGTCTAATCCCAGCTAGGGAAGCGGGCATTGCATTGCCGTCATTCATTTACTTAATCGTTTGTTCATTTAACAAAGATTGATGGAGAACCAGCAATGTGCCATGTCTGCTATAGACACAGGCAGCCAACAGAAAAAGCCTCTGCCCTCAGGGAGCTTATGTTCTAGTTCAGAGAAGACAGAAAAGAAACAGCTGACAAAATGCACAGGATGTCAGGACAGCAATATGGCAGGGCAAAGAGAGAGCTGGGTGGGGACAGGGATGAAATTCCGTAAGGTGGACAAAGAAGGCCTCATAGACAAAGTGACATTTCACAAGAGGCCTGAAGGAAATAAAGGAGACAGGCAGTCCAGATTGTGAGGGAAGAGCCCTCCAGGCAGAGAAAAGCAGGTGTCAAGGCCCTGGGGCAGGAGGCTTGAGAAGGGCCAAGGACAGGCAGGGCTTTCAGTGCTGCTGGAGTAAAGCTCACCATGAGGGAGAGGAAGGAGCAGAGCTCAGAGAGTGGCAGGGCCCAGATAGGGCAAGGTCTGTGGGACAGTATGGGGTGAGACATCATGAAAGTTCTGAATGGCAAAATCTGATTTTTGTTTCACAAGGCGTCTCAGAACCTCCTATACATGGCCTCAAGTCCTCTGGGCCTCACTCACCATCACTAGTGAGCTTGACCTCTTGTTGTGCCCCAGCTGCTGCTACAGGGACCAGCTCCCCAAGTGAGCCGCATCCCAGCCTCAGCTGCAGGGACCCTACAATTCTGTAGCCTGGGGCCACCTCTAGGTCCGCAGGATCCTCCCTCCACTTCTGCACCCAGAAAAATGTTACACCAAAAGGCATGTTTTCTGATTTCTTCAGGGTCACTGAAGGGGTGGGTGACACCACCCAGGAGTGCAGGAGAGTTGGTGCTCCATGGGGCAAACCTTTGTAGGAGATGGAAGGAAATCTGAAGATAAATTATCTTTACAACCCACCTCCATCACCACATTTTCAGGTCTGTTCACATACAGCATGGATGGCACAGTCCAGTTTCATGCTGCTAATAAAGACATACCTGAGACTGGGTAATTTACAAAGGAAAGAGGTTTAATTGACTCACAGTTCAGCATGGCTGGAGAGGCCTCAGGAAACTTACAATCATGGCAGGAGGGGAAGCAAACACATCCTTCTTCACATGGCAGCAGCAAGGAGAACTGCCGAGCAAAAAGGGGAAAAACCCTTATAAAACCATCAGATCTCATTAGAACTCACTCACTATCATGTGAACAGCAGCATGGGGGTAACAGCCCCCATGATTCAATTACCTCCCACCAGGTTCCTCCCATGACATGTGGGAATTATGGGAACTACAATTCAAGATGAGATTTTGGTGGGAACACAGCCAAACCATATCAGATGGTCCTGAAAGCAAGAAGATATACCTGGGACCAAGCCATCAGCTACACTTGTTACAGAACTGTGTATCAACAAAGCTCAGCATTACGGTTCCTTTGGTTCGCTCTCCTTCTCTCCCTGCCTCACTCCCCACTGCCCTCAATCTTGCAGCCAAGAGTCTGCACTTCTCATTAATGTGATTACATGAGTTTCTGCCTCAGGCTCTGTCTTCTGGGAGAACTAAGGCGGTTGGTACTAGGCATGGCCCTCAGGATGGGATTTAGGAATCAGATTGCCCACCCATCTGAAGACAGTAGGGACTCCATTTTTGCTGGTAAATGGAGTGGTGACCTCTGGTATGCAGGGCTTCACCAATGCTAAACTTTCACCTATAGTTAGTGAGATGCGGTACAAGGAAGAAGGCGAGAAGCTTCGGTGCTTGATTAGTCTGGAGGAAATTATAAGGACTGTGGTGGGGGTTGGCTGTTTTTGACAGCCTCGAAAGCCTTGCAAAATAAAATGGTGGGTCCAGGGAGGCTAATTGCCAGCTGAAGGCGTGCCTTGGAAGGCAGAGGATCCCATGGCATCTTTAAAGGAGACTCATCTCCTCCTGCCACAAAGCAGACTCTGCTGAAAATTGGGCTCAGGATTTGATTATTAAGGGAGAGACCTGCAAAGGAGATGAATGCATAGTCTCACCGGTGACCTTAAGGTCTGTAACAGGTAAGGCGTGGAACCCTGACAGAATGGAGGAGAATATTTGTATAGATAAGCCTGAAAATCTTGAACCGCAAATTCCCCTGGAGTCCTCTGTACCAGAAGAAGCAACCCCTCCCCTTTGCTGGTAGAAAACAGCCTGCTCTCACCTGGAGACCATGCAATGCCACCACCCACAGCAGAGTAAGCTGGAAAGGTAAGGTGGTGTTCCAAAAGTGGGATGCTTGAGATTGTGGAGGGGATACAGTTATTGTTAGTGATAAGCACTGGTGTGTGACCTTAAGAGTGACAAGTGGAACCAGGTGGAATGAAGGGGGCCAGGGAAGTGAGAAGCAAGGCTCGGAGAAGGATCGTCTCTATGTATGATCACCAAGAAAGATCGTCTCTATGCATGATCACCAAGAAGGATCGTCTCTATGGAAATCACCAAGAACTGAGACACGGCAGTGTTGCAGAAAGAGTGCTCAGCATTTAAATATCTTCAGGGAACAGTAGAGGGGAGTGAATAGGGCTCTATATATGACTGCAACAAGGAGTATCAAAGAGGTGTGGTCTGATGGCACTACTTCAAAGCCACAGTTTCGCGGGGATGCGCAGGAACAAATGATCTGACAGTGGCAACAGGAGCAGGGAGGACACCTCCTCCACCTGCCAGTGGTTCAGGGGCTGTGGGAATATGAACAGTCACCACTTGAGAGGGATTCAGGAAAGGCAGCATCCTTGAAGGGAAGCTAAGTTTTCTCTAGAGTAAGAAGGAGAAGGGGAACGTTCGGGGACAAGGATGAGGTTACAGGATAGTTTTCTGGTAACTAACCATAGGAAGCCCAGTGAAAGGATTTGGGGAGTAGGAAAACAAGAGAGTTAGGTCATGTTGGGGGATGTACAGAGCCAAATGAAGATCAGAGGGCAGGGGATGAGGAGTAAGCTAGGAGTGTGAGGATTTCACAATGACTAATTTCAAAAAGGGTAAAAGGCATAACGAGATTTGTCTGAGGTGAGGCTGTAAGTGTTGGGAAAAGAAAGAAGGGGACCTTGAGGAACATGGAGTTCTGGGGTCCCCCCATTTTTGAGACAGGGTCTTGCTCTGTCATCCAGGCGGGAGTGCAGTGGTACAGTCACGGCTCACTGCAGCCTCGGCCCCATGGTCTCCAGTGATCCTCCCGCCTTAGCCTCCCTGGTAGCTGGGACCACAGGTGTGCACCACCACAGTCAGCTACTTTTTTTTTTTTTGTAGAGATGGGGTCTCTCTATGTTGCCCAGGCTGGTCTCAAACTCCTGGGCTCAAGCGATCCTCCCACCTCGCCTCCCAAAGTGCTGGGATTACAGGTGTGAGCCACTGCACTTAACCTGGGGGCCTCCTTTTTACTCTTGCCAAATGCATACAGACCTGACTGCTGGGGCCCAACCCTGAGGATCAGAAAGAAGAGAGGTCAGATTCTAGAGAAGGCATGGATAGTCATTGACTGGAGAGACACCCCAAAAAGTTGAAATCTGAGTCCAATTCCTCACTCTGCCTTAGCTGAGTGATCTTGGGCAAGTCCCTGAGCCTCTCTGAGCCTGTTTCCTCATCTATAAAATGAAGAGGTAATACTTCCATCATGGGATTACTGGGAGGAGTCTATGAGATGGGCAGTGAAGAGTACTGAGCACAGAGCCTAGCTCATCCCAAGCCCTTAGGAAGAGGTCACTCTTTGTTTGAAGAGATTGTGCACTTAAACCATGCAATCTGGTGTGGAATCTTGACGGCAAATCTCAGAAGGTCTCCCCAGTTCTGATCCCTCTTTCCTCAGCAATGTCTCTTGGAGCTCTCTGGACTGAATATTTATTTTTAAAATGGCTAGACTGGGAATGAATGAAACCATCATGGAATGAACCACATAGTTTTCTAAAATGTTAACTTTAGTATACACATAGACATGGCACACTCCAAATACCCTACAGAATGGGTCTGATGTCTATACCTGGGCTGCCACACTGAGGTTGTTGTAGAACCAAGATAGAAGTAACTGAGGTCCCTGCCCCAGCACCTTAGAGTGCTCCTTTTTGTCTAGCATGGATTCATTCTAGACCCATCACTTCCTTCTATCAAGACATGTTTAATCATTTCATAATTTTTTGAGTGCCTATTGTGTGCCATGACTTGTATCAGACAGTTCATTCAAGAAATAGAAACTGGAATTCCTAGGAGACAAGTACTTAACAAAAGCTTTGAAAGGGCTGGAAGGACATACGTTAATGAAACTCACCGCTATATCTTAAGAAGTTGCATGAAATAAGGAAAATGGCCAAAATGGTTGTCCCTACTTCCAGGGCTAAGAAGGATACTTTCAGGGAAACCCCCAGAGCCCACTGCAAACGTCTCATATTTACCAAAACCCATGCATCAGCCCATTACCTCTGGAAGAACAGTAATATAGATTCTGTTTCTCTTCCACCTTCCAAATCTTATGTGTGCCATCAGCAGAATCAAAATAAGGATTCTGGAAAACGTAATTTCCAAGTGTCTAGCCCTTATGATACAAGAATGTGCAAAGAAGAGGGGAAATGGTGCTGAGCTGCTGCCTGACAGTCCAGCATAAGTCTATGCTAGGTGTGGGGCTATGATGGAAAACAGACAAAGCTCTCACCCTCTTGGAGCTTATATTCCATGAGGAAGCCAGATGAGAAAATGAATTTAGCACAAGTAATGTCATTAAATGAATGTTATGAAGACAAATCTGGGTAAGGAAAGAAAGGGACAGATCAGGATGTCCTTTTAGTCAGGGTGGTCAGAGACTTGAATAAAGTAAGGAAGCCATGTGGACATACAGGGGCATAATGTCCCCCTTCGGAGGGGACAGCAGGTTCAAAAGCACTGAGTCAGGAGGATGCTTGACCTGTTCAAGTAACACCAAGACCACTGTGGACAGAGCAGAAGAAGAGAGGGGCACAGTGGTGAGAACTGAGATCAGAGAAGTGGGCAGAGTGGGATGGCACAGGGCCTTGTGGGCACTTTTCTCAAAGTGTGATATGAAAGCATTTGAGCAAAAGAGTAATATGATCTAAGTTTGTTTTTTGTTTTGGGGGTTTTTTTAAGGCAGAGTCTTGCTCTATTGCCAGGCTGGAGTGCAGTGGTGCAATCTCAGCCCATTGCAACCTCCACCTCCCGGGTTCAAGGGATTCTCCTGCCTCAGCCTTCCGAGTAGCTGGGACTACAGGAGCGCACCATCCCCAGCTAATGTTTGTATTTTCAGTAGAAACAGGGTCACCATGTTGGCCAGGATGGTCTCAATCTCTTGACCTCGTGATCCACCTGCCTTGGCCTCCCAAAGTGCTGGGATTACAGACATGAGCCACCGCGCCCAGCCCTGACTTAAGTTTTAACAGAATCACTCTGCTGTGTGACAACTGGGGAGGGTGAAATGGGAGAATTGAAGCATGGGGCCCGACGAGAAGGCTACTGCAATAGTCCAGAAGAGAAATGTTGGGCACGGCTGGTGGGAGCGGGGTAGACCAAGGTGGTGGTAGAAGAAGTGGTGAGGAAAGGTCAGATTCAGAATCTATTTCAAAACAGAACTGGCAGGACTTGATGAATGGGAGGTGGACTGTGAAAGAATCATGGGAGTCAAGGATGACTCCAAAATTTTTGGCCTGAGCAACCAAGAGGTTGATGATACCATTGACTGAGGTGGGAAGAAACAATGGGGGACAAGGGAGACAAATTAAATATTTGACTCCTGACATGTTCAGTTTAATATCATTTTTATATATCCAAGTGGAGATATGAGGTAGAAAATTAGATATACAGGTACATAATTCAGGGAATAATTCAGATCCAAGGACAGACATTTGGAAACCATCAGCCAGCAAATGATGTCTAAAGCCATGGGACAGGAAGAAATCACCCAGGGAGTGAATGCCAACAGGAGAGAGTTCTGGAGGCCAGATGTCTGAAATGAGTCTTCCAGAGCTAAAATCCAGGTATCAGCGAGGTTCCCTCGGCAGACTCCGGAGGAAAAGCCACTCCCTGCCTTTTCCAGTCTCCAGTGGCTGCTGGCATCTCCTGCCATTCCTTGGCTTGTGGCTGCATCGTTACCATTTCTGCTGCTGTCATCACGTGCACTTCTCTTCCATAGTCAAATCTCCCTCTGCCTCCCTTTTACAAGGATGCTTGTGTTGATGTTGGGCCCTCCCAGATAATCTAGGATAATCTCCCCATCTCGAGACCCTTATCTGCAAAATCCCTTCCGCCTTATAAGGGAACATTCACAGTTTCCAAAGTGACGGAGGTTAGAGCGGGTAGGACCTTAGCCTTGGTCAGTGTTAACACTAGCTGCTGCATCACTAAGTCCTCCAAAATCACAGAGGCTTAACAGGGAATCTCTGCTCACTTCCCAGCTTAGAAACTCTCAGATCCTCTAGGCCTCAAAGTGCTTCGTGGGGTCTCTCATATTCATTTGACAAATAGAGGAAAGAAACAGCAGGGATCTCTCCAGAAATTTTAGGCCCCAGGCCTGGAAGGCTTGGACATCATTTCTATCTACTTTCCAGTACCCCAAGCTAGTCATATGCCGCCTCATAGATACAAGAACGAAAAGAAATATAGTCTTCCTTTGTGCCCATGAGAAAAATGACCTGGCTTGGTAAACCTATAGCCTTTTCTTTGCCATAGCCCTGTAGGACATTGTAAGAATTTCAACTTTTACTTAAGGGAAATGGGAACCCTCAGAAAATGTTGAGCAGAGGAGTGACACGCTTTGACTTAGTTTTGTGAAAAAACACACTGCCATGGAAATGTTCCCTATCTTGATTGTGGTGGTGTGAACTTGACGGTTTACATTTGTCAAAAGTCATTAAATTGTACACTTCAAACTGGTGAATTTTATTGTATGTAAATTACACCTCAATACAGCTGATTTTTTAAGAAAAGGACCACACAGACTGCTATTTTGAGAATAAATGGGGTTGGGGTGCAAGAATAAAATCAATGGGACTAGTTGGCAGGCTATCGCAATAATCTTGGCCCAAGGTGGTAGCCATGGGGGTGGCAGGAAGTTGGGTTTGGAGTATGGTTTGCAGGTAGAAGCAAACAGGATTTGCTGACATACAGATATAGGGAAGAGGGTTAAGGCACAGGCTGTAGGCTCAGACTTCCTAGGACTGAATTGTGGCTCTACCACTTATGATCTTGGGCAAATGGCTTAATATCACTAAGCCTATCCAGTACCCCAAGCTAGTCATATGCCCCGTCTAGATACATAGATACTGTGAAATAGGGATAATAGAAACAACTCCATAGCATTGTTGGGAGGTTAAAATGAGATAATGTATGAAAAATACTGAGCACAGGCTCTGGCATAAAATGAGGACTTGGTACATTTCAGTAGAGGCGATAGTTACCCTGGACTGAGTGATTACAACAAGCCAAGCCATGTGTACATTCTTTACATTTCTCTTCCCATGATGTGATGGCCAAAGAGCTGGTCTCCATGTTTTTCTGGTCCTGAACTGCAGTGACCACAGCTGGAGACTTTAGTGACCAGAACCTGTGGTCAGAGTTCCCAGCTCAGACCTCACAAGGTCCCTTTCAGAGAAAGCAGCCCCAGAGAGCAGACCTGCTAAAATGAGAGGCAGAATTCAGGCCTGCCACCCCGCAGTGAGGGCCAGAGCACTTCCTTGTAGGAAAAACACAATTTTACAACAAACTCTTACAGATTTTCTTTTGTTTTGTTTTTGAGACAGAGTCTTGCTCTGTCGACCAGGTTGGAGTGCAATGGTGTGATCTCGGCTCACTGCAACCTCTGCCTCCCAAGTTCAAGTCATTCTCCTGCCTCAGCCTCCTGAGGTGCCACCAATCCAGCTAATTGTTGTATTTTTAGTAGAGACAGGGTTTCACCATGTTGGTCAGGCTGGTCTTGAACTCCTGATTGAAGGTTTTACCAGCTGTCTGGTTCTTCCTTAACCCAGTCAAGCTGACACATAAAATTAATCCATAACAATTAGGAACCAATATTATTATTCCCATTTTACATATGAAGGAATCTGGATCTGCTCACCTCGGCCTCCCAAAGTACTGGGATTATAGGCATGAGCCACCACGCCTGGCCAATGTTCTTTTAAAAAAAGAAACAAACTACAGGAGGCAGTGGGAACTTGTCACTTCAATTGCTTGAACAAGACCCTCTCTCTCTTTGTTTCTTAGCAATTCTTAGATTCTCCGGAAATCACTAAGGGAGAGGCAGGAATTAGCATTCTCTGAGCGCCAGCTAAGTTCCAGAACCTAAATAAGATGCTTTCACAAATCACAGGCAACCTCAGAAGAGCCCTACGTGATAAATAATCACAATTCCCCATTGTCTGGCAAGGAAGCCAACGTTCAGAGAGGGCAGGTGACTTGCCCAAGATCACACAGCTGGTAGGCTGCAAGGGTGGAATTTGCCATTTTACGGGGAGCCGTGATTTACTCAAAGTGATGCAATGAAATGGCAAGTCAGTAGAGGGGTTGGGAGCACAGACCCTGGAACCACATTGCCTAGGTTTGCAGCCCAGCTCCACCTCTGACTGATTGCAGGGACCTGTGCAAGTTACTTAACCCTCATGTGCCTCAGTTCCTTCATATGTAAAATGGGAATAATAATATTGGTTCCTAATTGTTATGGATTAATTTTATGTGTCAGCTTGACTGGGTTAAGGAAGAACCAGACAGCTGGTAAAACCTTCTTTCTGGGTGTGTCTGTGAGGGTGTTTCTGGAACAGATTAGATTTGAATCAATGGTCTGAGTATAGAAGATCCACCCTCACCAATGTGGGTGGACAGCCCAATGAGGGCTGAATAGAACACAAATGGGCAGAGGAAGGGCAAATTTGCTCTCTCACTTTACATTCTCCTGCCTTTGGATGTCAGAACTGCAGTTTCTCAGGCCTTCAGACTGCGGGACTTACACAAGCATGCGCATGAACACACACACACACACACACATATACACATACACACACACAGACACAGACACACACACATATACACACACACACATACACACACACATATACACACATACACACACAGACACATACACACACACATATACACAGACACACAGACACGCACACATATACACACAGACACATACACACACGTATACACACACATACACAGGCACACACATATATACACACACACAGACACACACACACAGACACACACATACATATATATACACAGACACACACACATACACACACCCACATACACACACACACACATATACACACATACACACACACAGACATACACACACACACACACACACATACTCACACACACATATACACACACACACACACACACAGACGTACATATACATACACATAAACACATACACACATACACAGACACATACATACATACATATACATACATACACACACACATACACACATATATACACACAGACACATACACACACACATACATACATACACAGACACACACATACATACATATACACACACAGACACACACAGACATACACACACAGACACACACAAATACACATATACATATACATACACATACACACATACACATACATACATATACATACACACACATATACACACATACACACACATGCATATACACACACAGACACATACACACAGACACACACACAGACACACACACATACACGCACAGACACATACACACACATACAAACACACACATACATATACACACACACAGACACATACACACACAGACACATACACATACACACACATCATATACACACACATACACATACACACACACACACATACACACACACACACACACACACACACACACACTGGTGGTTCTCGGGCATTCAGCCTCAGACTGAGAATTATATTGAAACAGCCTTTGCAAAATTATGACCAAGACAGTGAAAGAGATCTGACCTAACCGACTTCATCTTGGTTCTAACCTTTAAGCTGTCCTTGTTCCTTCCTGGGCGTAGGCTGAACTAACTTTGGGAGGAACTTAGTTTATAGTTTAAAACAAAGATGATAACAGCCCTTTTCCAAAACAAACCTCCTTCTTGCCTGGGGACTAGACTGCCTTTGTAGGACTAACAAATTAGCCACAAGATTAGAAATTATGGTTTAGGAGTCATGCAGCTGGAGGCCAAGATTCTGACCCTCCCTAAACTGCTCCCAAGACCAGTGCTTGAGATATTTTGCAGACCCTGCACTTGATGGAGCAGCTGGCACCACCCAGATAGATAAGCTGGCTCATCTGCTCTTGTGGTCTACACCCAGGAACCAACTCAACGCAAGAGGACAGCTTCCATTCCCTATAATTTCATCTCCTACCTAACCAATCAGCACTCCTGGCTCACTGGCTTTCCCCCACCTACCAAGCTGTCCTTAAAAACTCTGATCCCTGAATGCTCGAGGAGACTGATTTGAGTAATAATAAAACTCCAATCTCCTGCACAGCCAGCTCTGCGTGAATTACTCTATCTCTATTGCAATCCTGCCTTGGGAAATCGGCTGTGTCTAGGCAATGGGCAAGGTAAACCCACTGGGTGGTTACCACTGGCTCCCCTGTTTCTCAGGCCTTCCGACTTGGACTGAAGGCACCACCAGCTTTCCTGGTACTCCAGCTTGCAGACAGCAGATCATGGGATCTCTTGGCCTCCATAATCATGTGAGGCAACACCCATAATAAATCTCCTCTTATACACCTCTGTATATGGCCTATTGATCCTGTTTCTCTGGAGAACCCTAACTAGTACACTACTTGTATTAGTTCGTTCTCACGCTCCTGATAAAGACATAGCAGAGACTGGGTAATTTATAAGGAAAAAGAGGTCTAATGGACTTACAGTTCCACATGGCTGGGGAGGCCTCACAATCATGGTGGAAGGTAAAAGGCACATCTCACATGGCAGCAGACAAGAGAAGAGAGCCAATGCAGGGAAACGTCCTTTTATAAAACCATCAGATGTCATGAAACTTATTCACTATCGTAAGAACAGCATGGGAAAGACCCGCCCCTCCCCCCGGCCATGATTCAGTTACCTCCCACAGGGTCCCTCCCACAGGGTCCCTCCCACAACACGTGGGAATTTAAGATGAGATTTGGGTGGAGACACAGCCAAACCATGTCATTACTTTTCAGCATCATTGTTATGATTAAAGGAGTTAAAACATAAATAAAGAGCTAAGAAAGGCGTGTGGCATATAGTGAGATTTATGTAAGAGTTAACTCATTATTATTGATTATGGCAGGCCCTCGTGCCAGTGCTCAGCCCAGCACAATAACTTAAGGAACAAGAAGAGAATCATAAAATTTCTCATTGGAAGAGCCTAGAACAGGGGTTAGTAAATTATGCCCCCTGCACCATATCTGGCCATTCATCTGCTTTTATAAATAAAGTTATATTGAGACACTGCAACAGTCATTTGTTTGTGTATTGCCTGTGTCTGCTTTTGCCCTGTAACAGTAGAGTTGAGTAGCTGGGACTGAGACTGTGTGGCCTGCAAAGTCTAAAACACTTAATTTCTGGTCCTTTATAGAAGAAGTTTGCTGGTACCCCTAGGAGATAGCTAGTCCAATGCCTTATTATCTGTATCATTGCCACAGCTGGTCTTGATGGAATAACTCCAGGGATGGAGAGTGTTCTCCCTTCCAAGATAGCCCAGCCATGTTTCAGATAACTCTAACGTTTAGAAGATTCTTCTTTAAGTTGATATAATCTACCTCCCTGTAACTTAAAATCATAGGATATTACGAGATCCAACCTTTCACAACGGGAGCAGGGAAACTTGCCTAAGGCACTCAGTAACAGACTTCAGAGCTAGGATTTCAACTCACTCCTCACCGTTAGACTATAGATTCCTCACATCACAGAGGTAAGCCTGGAAGCCAATTCTCAGTCACTAAAGAAAAGTTACTCCATGTACTGCTTCCCAAGACAGAGAAGTATGTAATATATTTAAGAAAAACCTTTACCCTCCAAAACTATTTTAAGTTTACAGTTTCAGTCTTCACAGGAGTAAAACGTCTGCTATTGGTAATCTCTCAAGAATGACTCATTTTTTTCTTGTAAAATGAAAGACTTGTTTTTTAAAAGGATGGAGAGGGCAGATAATAGAGTAATTGACAGCCAGGCCTGAGAGGTCAGACAGACCTGCTTTTCCATCCTGGCTCCACCACATAATAAACATGAGAAGGCAGATTCTCTGAGCCTCAGTTTTGTCATCTGCAAATGGGAGCCACAGTGGTACCGATCTTCACCGGACTATTGGGACGGTGTGACAATATAACACAGGTAATGCACCTAGCACAGTCCTGGCACTACACATCTGCTCAATAGGTATCTGCCCTTATTATAACTGAACATGTACTACATGGCTTTCTCCTGCCTTCCTTCTCCCTTCCTTCCCCTCTCCCAAACTGGCATAAAAATTATTTTCCGTTTCCTTGCCTCCAATTAGATATTGATTAGAGTATCTGATTGAGAATGAGCACTTAATAAAAGTAAATAAGTTCTGACATTTTATTTTTACTCTTGAATAAAAATGCTCACCATCCTCCTGAAAATGAGCCGTCACATTTTATTTAACAGCAGAAAAGATTTGTACATTTGGCCCTGCAGGAGCTGAGGAATCTATTTTCATTATAACAAACATTGATTTTGCATTAAAAAGTCTCATTATTTGAGATAATGACTGCTGGGCTCCTTAGTTATTCTTTTGGTTCCTAAATCATTAAAACTCTAACATTTAAAGAGCAAGTGGGACCACAGTGACTCCCAAATTATTGCCAATGAGTCGCTCCCTGTGTGACCTAGTCACAGACAAGATTCAGGAGCAGGGCAGGCCCCAAAGCACACGTGGTGAAGTCCAGTTCTTTCTCTTGCAGTTTCAGAATTCTAAATTCCAAATGGACTTGTTTTTCTTTTGTGACCATTTTACAAAATGAAAAGAGAAGGGAAAAAAAATCCTCCAGTCTCTGTGTTTACGTGCAATCAGTTCTTTGAACAAATTCTAATCTTAAAAGAACTGGAAAGGAAGAAAGCAGCGCTCATCCCCAGGACTGGGAGTTGGTGGCATATTGGGTGATCATGGCGGTGGCAGAGGTGCCTGGTAGGCCTACCTTCCACCAGCAGCAGATGAATTATTGACTTCAAGAATATTCCTCAGTGGATGGTTTTCCACTGTTACACTCTCTCTGATTCAGGGCATTTATGCTGCCTGAGACCCGCTGGACCCCTCATTGGCAAGCCATGTGTGACATAACTGAGTTTTGCAGAATTTCAACCACATGCACCAATTTGGATAATGTATTCTTTCAGATGCCAGGACTGAGCTTTAAACAAAACATAATCCTGCCTGCATATCAATTTCCCAGGACTGTGAGAAGGAAAAGGAAAAAAAATAAATAAACCCAGAACCACGATGCTTTCAGCCACAGCATTTCCATTTGGGGGTTAGCAGTGGGGACGTCCAAACAGTACGCACAGTCTCCTGGTTCATTAGGAGGAACACAAGGAAGGAAGGGGAGAAAGGTGGGGAGTGAATCATAAAATATGAAAGGGCTTCCCTGGAAATTGGCATCAATGTGATTTATTCAATCCAGACCTATGCTCGACTATTTAAAAATAATTGAATAGTTGATACCCACTGCCACTTGCAAGTGATGGGAACACGGGCCGGGAGTGGAATGAAGGAAGGTGCTGGCAGGAATTTGAGATGTCCCAGATTTCAGCCCTACCCAGCTTTCTGAAAGAGGAAAAAGAACTCTCCTCGGACCCCGCCCTAACCACCAGTCACTTCTTGTGGGATGCTCCTCATTCCATTCCTGTCCACGCAGACGCGAGTTTCTGTAGAGTTGTAACCACCATATGTAAGCAATTTTGCATCCTACAGTCTATATTTGGCATTGTGTTCGAAGCATTTTCTCTTTGTAAAAATCATTGGTTTTAAAAACATTACATAAGCAATATATGCTTATGGTAACAAATGCAAACTATGCAGAAATATATGATATAAAAAAGAGAACGTTGCCCCTCCCCAATAGACACCATTCCCTAAGATTGCCGCTATTAACAGTTTAAGGCTCATCCTCCAGACATTTTTCTGTATCTATAAACACACACACACATACACATACATGTATACTTTAAGACATTTTTACAAAAAAAAAATTCTGTTTTGCAAGTCTTTTCTGTAAAAATGTTGTGAAAATATTTCATGTCAGTATATATAGAGACCCACTTCTACCTTTTGGTCTACTTTATACATTCCACTGCTTATTTCGCTTATACCTCCATTGCCAGGTGATTAGAATATTTCCAATGTTTATCACACCGTGCCACCATACATCCCTATACATACATCTGTGCAAATGTTTCTGTAGAATTGATTCCCAGAAGTGAGAGTGCAGATCTGAGCATGTGACCTACAAGTGTTTTCCATGTTGTTTCAGGCATCCCAATTATCACTTTTAATATCTGCAGAACCACCTTTTGAATCCAACTTAGCTGACTCGCATAGCGGAAGGGAAAACAAATCTGTTTAAAGCTCTCCTCTCTGCAACTTCCTTCCTATAGAAAAAGGAAAATAACTTGGTGAGCCCCTGAGGGTGTGAAATGTAAAGTGTCCACCCCAGGACGTGGTCTGGAAAGAGATGGCACAACTAAGAGACAGTTGAATTGTGTGTAGAATGTGGAGTTTCCCAAAAGATGTGGGAGAAATGGATGTATGGGGAGTTTATGGAAAGAGAATACCAGCAATATGGCAGAAAACTTAGGGTCCTATGAAATAATTCCAACAGCAGGAACTTCCCCAGCATGGGTTTGGGCTGAGTGGTTTTTATATAGGCCCGGATATACAATCGTCACTTAAAAAGTGTGATTTGAATTGTGCATAATCAGTGGTATTCCGGTGGGGGATGAAGAACCAACTCTAGGGAAGGGCCTGAAAGACCTTGATGTGCAGCATTTGCTGATTTCCGTGATCTAAGTACTCCTCCCACGGCGCGAGTCTGCTGGAAGGTACAGAATGCCCCACCATTGTCCTGTAAACCATCGACAAAAGTCTACTCCACCCAACCTCCCTGGGCCAGTGGACTCCCTGAGCAGAGGAAATCAGGCAGGGTCCAGCTTGGAGTGAAGAGATCAGCAAGAGAGGACAGGTGCTACAGGATCCAGAGGGAGCTGGGCAGCCGGCTGCAGTGAAGACTGAGAAAAGGATGGGAAGCCTCCCTTGAGAATACTTAGGGGCTTCCACTGTGTGGAAAGGGCTTGAGTTCCTCTTTTAAATGTGAAGGAATGACCCCAAAGGCCTGGAAAATGTGGGGACCTGTGGTGCCCCGTTTGGGGTGACTCTAGTGTTGCACACTTGAGCCTCTTGCACTAGTGGCTATTTCAGCTAACACTGGGATGAACTCTTTAGCATTCGTCCAAGACTCTGCAAGCTAATCCTCAGCTCCTTTTCCACCCTACCCTTCCTCTTCCCACCTGCACACTCTCTGTTCCATGACACCACAGTCCTTGCCAGTCCCCTAATACACGCTGCATGCACCCAACTGCAGTCTTTGCCCAGCCCTTCCCTCTTCCTAAACCGCCCTTTCCCTCCATTTGGGCTAACCACCGCTATATCCATTCCTCAAGGCCCCATTCAAATACTCCCTCCCCTACAAGCCTTCTCAGGCAGAATCTGTCTCTCTCTCCCCTGAAGTCCCACAGTCTTTTGTTTAAACGGTTTCCATACCATTAGCCCAGAGAGCTCCACTGAGGAGAAGACCTGGAATTCACTGTCTCCCTGTCCTCAGACAGCACAGTGGTTTCCACAAAGCTGATCTTGAGTCACCATCTAAGAAGCTTGTTATGTACTCTGAGCCCTACCTCAGCATCTGACAACATCTATGTAATGGACCCCTGAAAGGTAGAAAGAATTGTTCTTATCACAGAGGGAAAGAAGCTGGGCTCAGAGAGGCTTGGCACCTTGCTTTGTCATCCAGCAGCAATGCTAGAGCTCAGGTCTTGCCCTTAAAGTTCAGCCTTGTATTCTGTCTGTCCGAAGGAGGAGGGATCTGCAAATGATCTATCCCAAGTGCTTCCCACCTGGGGCCTCAACCTCCTGGGGATTTGCAGGTTTATTTAGAGGAGACCTCGTGTTCATTCGCACACAAAGGACAGATGAGAAAATCCATGTCTCCTTGCCTCTTTTTTGTTTTGTTTTTGTAGTTTTGGGGTTTGGGGTTGTGTTGTTGTTGTTTGTTTGTTGTTTCTGTTTTTTACATTGAAAGAGGAACCACTGAGGAGTCCATCCCACATTTTGCTGATGACAAACCTGAGGCTCAGAGAGGGTCAAGGACTTGGTCCAAGTCACACAGTGAATGTGGAGGCTTTGTCCTGTGTCAACATGGCAAAGCTGGAGCTACATGTCCTAGAATTTCCTTCCCTGCACAGTTCTGGCTTAGGGGTGGCCGCAAGAGAAATTTGTGTGAGATTTGGAAAGTGGAAGTGGAGCAGCAGCTTCGTTTGCACTCAAGGTCTATGTGGGTTTGGGCGATTCTCAGCTCATGCATGTGCAGCCCACCTTCTGGCTCACCTTATTGGCTTGGGATCTTGGGGTGGCAACCCCAGATCGATCTCCTCTTTCAGCTTCTCCAAACTCAGGGCCAGGCTTGTGTGCAGCTTTGTGGAAAAGCGGGCTAGTTCTTCTGCAGATCACCCATATCATCAGTTGGAGGCTTAGAGGCAGTGGGAGGCCACCCAGGTCCCAGTGAGAAGCAGATGCCATCCCAGCAAGCCCTCGATTGGTGATGCTCCTCCTTTTGTGTTCAGGCCATTCTATTGGGTTCTGCCTTGTCCTTGCTCACCTCCTCTTCCTGTCCATCTTCTCTTGCTGACCATCGGCCCTGCTGACTCCAAGTCTGGAGCAGACACGTGGATACAGGCTGACACCACTGCCTAGCAGCTCCCATGATCAGGAAAGGCCTTGCCCTGAGCATAAAGCCCTCGGATCACACACGTTCTGCTTCTCTGATAGAACTCTGATAGAACAGTGAGCTCATGCAGAATCAACAGCCTGGGGCTCCTGCCCCTGCTCGCAGACTCCTTGCCACTCTCAGGAGCTAGGATGATGGCCTGAGCCTGAGGCCCCAGGCCCCAGGCCCTCCCCAGCGAGACCACTGCCTCCATCAAAGGGCTGAGGCTCTCAGATCTCCCCCAACCCAGTGGCCAAGGGAGAGAGAAGTCTGGCCTGTCCCCCAGCTCATCAACAGGGTCCTGCAGGCTCCAGGGATCCCAGTCCTTCCTCTCTTCATATAGCCCCAAGCAGACTGCGGGGCAGACATCTCATCCTGGCTCCACATCTTCCCCCACCAGACTGGGGTTTTTGAAGGCTATTTATTTCTCCTGGTCCCCAAGCCCATAACCTCAGAGCTGCCTTGGATGCCTGCTGTCCCAGGCACTCTATAAATAATCAGACAGTAAAGATGTCACACCACCAGCTTGGGCCACTGCCCAAGCAAGCCTGGGGCTGGCTCTTCCTCACGGGCACCTCCACCCGCACGCTGAGCTGGGACTTATTACCACTCACCCCATATAGGGTTCCTGAAGTCTGGGGCAGGACCGTCCTCACCCTGCAGCACTGAGCAGGGATTTCAGGATCAACTGTTTTTTCCTGTCCTCACCAGGCCCTTCCTTCCTCTGGAAGGCCCCAGGTAGCCCAGGAGACTCTCCCTTTTTGGAAGCTACTTTGGAGGAAAAGGTGATGGTAACACTGTGGAAATAGATGGATCTGGATTCCAGTGTCTCGACTGCCACTTGCTAATTCTGGGACCTCGGAGAAGTCTCATAACCTCTCTGGGCTTTAGGTACCTCATTTATAAAATGCGGATATTAAGATGAACCTCATAGGAATGTTGTGAGGATTAAATAAGGTGCTAGATGAAAGCACATAGCCCAGGCTCTGGACATGTTATAATACACTTTACAAATGGGCACTATCTTGTTATTATTCTTGTTATTTGTTTTTTATCACTATGGCCACCAAATTGCATGCTCCATGAGGATGAGGACTGTGCCCGACTTGTTTTCTCACTCCCTAGGACAGTGCCTATCACATAATAGCACTCAATACCTATTTGTTAAGTGAATGAAGGACTATAATGATGCTGACTGATTAGGGCCAGTGTATGTTTAAAGTAGCCAGGACTGGAGAACATTTGGAGATTTCAGTAGGTGAGGTTGCTAGAACATTTTTTGTCAAGTGTGACCATCTGTGTTCTCTTAAAGTTTTTTTTTTACCACCTGCCCACGACTACCCCACAGGCAGTGACTGCACTGGAATTCACCCATGGGGCAAGGACTTCCACACCCACCAGCAGTACAGAGCCAAGCAACATCTTGCTCCGGGTGCTGCACCTGTAATTAGGGCAACTTTGACCCCCAGCCCAGCACTCCTTCACAGCAGAATGCAAACAGGGTCCAGTCCAATCAAAAGGTACGCCCTATTAATATCACCCATGTAACAGATGAGGAAACTGAGGCACAGAAGGGTTACATAAACTTGTCTAAGGTCACATGGCTAGTTAGCACTGGAAGTAGGATTCAAGCCCACCTTTTGCTTATCATATACAGATCATATGCAGACCTTATATACTCTGTAAGGTAGCTATTAATATCTTCATATACAGATAAGGAAGTTGAGGCTCAAGGAGGGTTAGTAACTTGCCCAAAGACACACAACTACTACAGTAATCTTATATAGCATATGAGCATTTGATTCCAAAATTGGTACATCAGGCAAAAGTTGCATAGAGTTCAAATTGTTCTTCAATTCCCTGAAATTGGCTCCCCAGCTTTCTTTTTATATAGCCTAGTACAGTAATTTTTACCTAAACACACTTGCGTTTGAGAGCAGATGAGCTGAACTGAAAGAAGGACAAGAAGGAAAGTCTAGGCCAGGTGCAGTGGTTCATGCCTGTAATCCCAGGACTTTGGGAGACCGAAGCAGGCAGATCACCGAAGCAGGTCAGGAGTTCAAGACCAGTCTGACCAACGTGGAGAAACCCTGTCTCTACTAATAATACAAAATTAGCCTAGTGTGGTGCTGCATGCCTGTAATCCCAGCTACTCAGAAGGCTGAGGCAGGAGAATTGCTTGAACCCAGGAGGCGGAGGTTACGATGAGCCAAGATCACACCATTGCACTCCAGCCTGGTGACAGAGCGAGACTCCATCTCAAAAAAAAAAGAAAAAGGAAAGCCTGAGAGAAGGCATCAGGATATCAGGACACATCATTCAGCTGCTTCACCCTTTCAATCATGATTAGCCCCCTGGCACACATGAAGCAGGGGAGGAGATGTGAAGCATTCCTACCAGGCTCACTCAATTGAAATTTAATGTTAGTGCCCACTGGTCTTAATATATATGAATAGATGTCATTGTAAAGCCAATTAAATGTGTAACATATGTAAAAGCACCTGCACAGTGATGGGCCTAGAGTAGGTGCTTAATATATGTGTGCTAAATTTGAATCTACAATCATTCATTCATTCAGTATGTATCGAATTTCTGCTAGGGGCCAGGCCCCAGGGGAACAGCAGAGAACAAGATGGGCAAGATACCTGTCCTTATGGAGCCAACATTCCAGTGGAGGAAACACACAATGAGCAAGGAAACTACTAGGTATACAATAAAATGTCAGGTAGTGATGGGAAGAAAAAGAAAATGGATGGGGGAAAGAGAGTAGTGGGGGCAGCTCTTAGGGCAGGGAGGGCCTTTCTGAGGAGGTGGCATCAGAGCCAAGAACTAGTCTGACCCGGACAAACCGCCCGTACCATTGTCTGAAACGTACAAAACCCGGTCACCTGCTCCCTGCCTTTCCAAATTCACATTTTATTTTGTGGCCTCCACTGAACAGCCATCACTGCCACACCCTTAGGCATTGGGCTCATGACCTCTTACAGTGGGATGGTAAGGGTAAGGAGGAGCTGCTAATGTGACTCCTCTGTAAAAGGCAAATCAAGCTCATGCCCATCCGCCTGACACCTGGGCCCCAGGTCTCTGTACCACAACACGGCTTTGGTGCTAGAAAAAATCCAGCTGTAGCTGTGGAGACAAGACACAGCAATGACTTGAACCAGAATATTGACTCTAGAATCTCATGATGCCTCTGATCCTCAGGGTTCTGGACCCAGGAAGGGTCCTCAGACACACCTAGCACTTCACATTCACTAAGTCATGCATGATCATCACCTCATCTGATTAATTCCCTTACTCTACAGGTAGGCAGACTGAGGTCCAGAGGCCATGAGACACAAACCACAGGGCATCAGTGGTGACAGAGATAAGAACTCAGCTCTCCCAGCTCCCGGTCTGGTGCTCTTTATACCAAAAGTCCACCTTCCAGTTCACGGGTAATGCAAAACTTTTGTTTGGTCTGGGGTCGTTTCAACAGTAGATGCACTTGTCTCTGTGCAGGACCTGCCTCCCAGGGGAATACGGTAGTGCCGAGAAGAGGGTGCGGACGGACCAAGGGCTGAAGATGTCCTGGGGATGGGGTGGCGATGGTGAGTGTGCCTGCTGAGCACAGGAGATGGACCACAGCACCGGGCACTCGGGTGGGGTCCAGAGGGGAGGAGCCACCTGCAGGGACAGCAAAGCTGAAGAGGGGACAACGTAAAGCCACTTCTGTCTTTACCTTGCATTGCCTTTGCACCACGTGCATTTGAGTGCGGTGCAAAGCTTCTCACGTTTTATTCCTAAGTCTGAAACTGCCTAGGGGGAGGAGGGAGAGGAGTGTTCTTTCATTCTCTAAGGGCCTCCCGTGTGCCCTATGCTGGGAACTTCTCCTTTCTCATTTTATTTCCTTCACGCAGCAACCTTGTAAGACGGCGATTCTCATGACTGTATTACAGATGGGGCCTGAAGCTCAGTGTGGGGGCAGCTTGCGTAGCAGCCCCGTCCACCCTCTCGCCCCAGGCCACCACTCAGAGGTGCAAGGGAGATTCCAGCCAAGGTCTGTAGAGCGGAAGCCTGTGCTCTCTGAGGCCTGGTCTCCCACGTGGCCAGCAGGAGGGCTCCTCCGGAAGGGTTTCCAGGGAGGCCATGCGGGCTGTCTAGATTGATAGCAAGCTCCCCATATCCTGTAACCCCCTCCCTGCCAGGCCTGTGCCCGTCGCTCTGGCTGCAGGCAGGGAGCAAGGCTGGGCGCTAATTTACACTTGTTTAACTACAGCTGCCGCCCTCCCGCCATGTGTCTATCCGCCATTTATTGCGCTTTCCAAAGCCCTGCGTGGCACTCAGGGGCATTTCCTGCCTGCGCTAATGGAGGAGAATAGACGCATTATATGTGAATAATGGATTATGATGATACAATTTGGGTCTCTTAGCTCTCACCAAGCCTAGGCTGGCCTTGCATTATTGATAACTTACACACACCTTCCCGAGCGTGTTTATGTAAATATTTAATAGGGAAAGCAAGTTAACCCATTGGTTTCAGCCATTTCCATAGCACTAGAAGTAAGGGCCATGAGGGGTGACTTGGGGGAGCCCCAGCAGGAGTTAGGTTTCTTTGGAGAAACCGGGAAGTTGCCAAGACGCTCGCTTGGTCACAAGGAGTGTATGGTCTTGAGGTTTGGGTTTTCCAAGAGCTGAAACAAAAGGGTAGGGCTGCCTCACTGTGGGAGATCACCTCCGGTCAAGAAGACGAGTTGCCCGACACGGGCAGAGCACGGCGAGGATGTTGGGATGAGGGGTGCAGATTACTGGAACGCAGCTGTGGTGGGTGTCACCACTGAATAAATCGAACCGTTGCTTCCTATCTTACATGGCCGATTTCCTGCGCTTCCCCATGGCTTCCACATTTCACACTCCATTGCATGTTGGAAGGCAATGCTTTAGAGACTGCCTGGGTTTCACCCTGGGCTCCACCATATGCCCGCTGGATGGCAAGTTAGTTAATCTCTCTGTGCACTGGTTGTCACATCTGTAAAATGGGAAACTAATTTATTTGTCTCATAGGTACCCATTGTTGGTGCAAGAATTCAGTGAGATAATACATCTGAAGTCCTTTTATAGTGCTAGGCAATACTACCTATTACCATATAAGCTGCCACTGGAAAGATGCACACATGGGTCTTCATGCCACGGCACACATTAGCCGGCAGTGTTTCTGAGTGGTGTAGAAAATAGTTGTGCATCCCAAACACAGTGAAATATGGTTATTTTGCTAATATCCTGTTTCTGGCAATTAAACTACTATGTCTCCTTTGGGAAATCACGAGGGTGGGTATGTGCCCCATCTGCTTATGCAGAGGGTGGAGGACCAGGCAGAATCGGGAGGTCTGAGCTGGCCTCCCTCTGCACCCTGCCCCAGGCACCTGCCTCCTCTCCAGCTCATCTCCCCCATCCCCTTCCCAGGTTGCCATTGACAACCTGCCATTCTCAGAGCATGCTTCCGAGCTGCCAGGTCTTCACACCTGCTGGCTCCTCCACCTGAATGCCCTTCTCTTCATCCTCTTCCTGGAAACCCCAACTGATTCAGGATATGGTTCAGTCATCACCTCCTTCATCCAGCCTTCTCTACTTCTTTGTCTTAACATTGAAATGGCCAGCATGTTCTTCTACCTGCCCGCCAGACATGCAGGCCTAAGGTCCCGGGAGGCAGATGCCGACAGATGCATCTCAGTATGCCCGGCACCTCCACCACACAGGGGCTGTGCTGGTTGCTGTTGGAATGCTGCAGGGCACAAAACGGATAATGCTGGAGGGAGAAGACAGACAGCAAACACAAGGCTCAAGAAACTCTAGTATGTAAGAAGAGGACACACATGATGGAAGAGGGAAGCCGCCATGCAGAGTGCCTGGTGCACTTTTAAATGGGAGAGTCAAGGTAAGCCTCACTGCAAAGGTAACCTCTGAGCAGAGGTCTGAGGGAGGTGAGGAACGAGAAGAGTGAACAGCCAGTATGAAGATCCAAGGTGGGAGTGTACTCCCAGTGTGTTCAAGGGAAGCACCAAGATGGGCATGGCTGGCACAGAGTAAGACAGGGAGGTCTTAGCAAGTGGGAGGTTCCAGTAGTGCAAGGCCTTGTGGCCTTGGCAAAGACTTTGCCTCTTGGAGGATTATAAGCAAGGTGTGACTGGGTCTAATGTTTGTGTTTTAAAGGGATCATCCCGGCAGCTATGTAGAGCATTACTATAGGGGTCAAGTACCGCAGCAGGGACAGCAATTAGTAGGCTACTGCAAGAGTCCAGGTAAGACATGATGGTGCCTTATGCTAGGGTGGGAGTGGGGGAGGTGGTGGGAGATGGCCAGTTGCTGAGGTTCTAACAGAGGTGGAAGATGGAGCTGTCTGGGTTTCCTGATGGTTTAGGTATTTGAAGTGAAAGAAAGAGCAGAATCGAGGACGACTCCAAGGTGTCACCAGAAGGATGGACCGTCATTAACCAAGTGGGGAAGACTGTAGGGGTGGTGGGGAATAGGTTTGCAGAGGGGAAGATGAGGAATTCTGTTTGGGATGCATTATTTGACATATTAGATCTGAGATATCAAACATCCAAGGGGACAGTTCAAATGGGCAACTGCTTGTAGGAGTCTGGAATTCTGGGAAGAGGGTCGAGGCTAGCATTAGAAATGTGGAAGCCATCTGCATACAGATGGATGAGCTCAGAAGTGAGAGAGTGTAAGGAAGAAAGAGCCACTGAGGCCTGAGCCCAGTGCGCTGCAAGGAGTAAGGTGGGGAGGGAGGAGAACCAGCAAAGGATGCAGGAAGAAGCGCCCCTGGCAAAGGCGAAAACCCACTTGTTGAAACTTCAGTGCGTTGGCGCTGTAATAAACAATTGTAATAAAATAGCCGCCATTAGTTGAGTACTTACTCTTCGTTAGACACTTCACATATAGTTTTCCCTTTGATCCTAAGATTTGGGAGTTCTCATTCCCATTTTACAGATAAGGAAACTGAGGCTCAGAAAGGTAAAGCTGCCTGACCAAGGTTTCACGGCTAGTTATGGCAGCGCAGCAAAAAACCCAAGCTTCAGGTCAGCCCAACTAACATTTTTTGACCATCTGCTGAGAGCTGAGTGCTCTTGGTAGACATTATCCTATTTAACACTCTCAATACCCTTGCAAAAATAGGTGTCATTTCTACCCATTTTACAGATGAGGAAACTGAGGCTTGGAGTCTCATTAAGCGACCTAACCAAAAGTTACCCAAGGAAAAATTGGCTGGCGGAGATTTGAATCCTGGTCTCCTGCCTTCCTTTAGACACGGGGTGCTCCCGAGTCTGCATTTGGAGAAAGGAATAGCATTAAGGTATCAGCTGAAGCTTCTCAGCTTGAAATTCTAGTCCTCTTCCAGAGGCCAGATGTTAGGCTGGTGTCATGGGGCTCTCCGCTGAGTCCTAGGCTGGAAACAGAGAGGGAGGGGACTCTGTTACCAAATCCCAGACCGGGCACTCCCAGGGAGTCCCTTCCTCCCCACCTGCCTGGCATCTGGCCTCCGCCAGCTCCTGCCTGGCTGCCAGATGTACCAGCTGTGGCTCCTCTCCACGGAGAGTCT
The DNA here is from genome assembly GCF_007565055.1 of Rhinopithecus roxellana. Taxonomy (NCBI): domain Eukaryota; kingdom Metazoa; phylum Chordata; class Mammalia; order Primates; family Cercopithecidae; genus Rhinopithecus; species Rhinopithecus roxellana. The sequence goes on along the minus strand of NC_044560.1, from coordinate 89,286,724 downwards.
CATTTATTAATTAACGTGGACGCCAAGGGGACAACTTCTCAGACCCAGCCTCAGAGCAGATCTTGGCACATTTTTCAGACTTTGTTTAATAATTTATCATCTTTTAATCATAAAAATAATTAGCACAAGAGCGATAATCTGTGCTCTGCCGAGAGCAGACCAACGGAGGAATTTTCAGACAGTTCCAGAACACAGAGAGCAGAGCTTTGGCAGCGAGGAGAGGAAGGTTGGCTCCAGGCCAGGTGTCCTCTCCAGGACTGGCCCCTGGGAGTCAGATGTCAAAGATGCCGTCTGGCTTTTGGGGGAACTCGAGGACCATGCTGCTTTCCCAGGAATTTGTGGCTTCAGCTCCTAACTTTGACTTGGCTCACTGGATAGCTCTCTGGGAAGTTCCTTCTCTCTCTGGGTCTTAATTTTCCCACCTGTAAAATGGGAGTTCAATTAGACAATGAGCAAGGACACTTTTGTTAAAGGCGCCATGATCCAATGAGATAGCAAACGTAGAAGCAGTGGCTGTGGCAGTAAAGACAGTGAGCTGGAGTGCCCATGAGAGCCATGAAGCCTTCCACAGTCCCGGCCACCTCCCACCCCCATCGGCTTCTGCATCCCCAGGTGCTCAAAGAGCCCTGGGACAGACTCAGTTCTATCAGGTATAAGCCGTGTGGCCTAGGGCAAGTCCATCCCTTCTCTGAGCCTGAGTTTACTCAGCTGAAAAGAAAGAGTGATCACTCACAGCTCTCCCAGAGAAGATCCAAGGGAGAAGATGACGGGGTTGCCTCTTGGAGACATTGATCTCATTCTGCCCCACATTTAACTGCCACTCCCTGTCCAGACTTTGGGTTCTAGAGGGCGGGGCAGGACTGCCTCATCCTCTGTGCCTAATAGCACTGGTAGTGACCAAATGAGCTAAATGTTCTGCCAATTCCAGCAACCTGTCTTGAGATTGTTCAACCTGTACAGGCAGACACATCCTCCTCGCAGGGTGGCAGCAAGGTCCGGTGACTCTGGATAAAACCACAGCAGTTAAGAAAGCAACTTCTCCTCTTCTTGTGGGGTCTTGTGCAAGCTGGTTTGCCTCCAGCTGCCTCAGCCTCTTCATGTGAAATTGGGGATATCTGTCTTAGATTGGAGGTCCCCAGAAGCAGACCCAGAGACAAGAATCCAAGATCAAGTCATTTATTTAAGAAGAGATCCTAGAAGCTCCAATAGGGAGTGGAGAGGTGAGACTGGGAAGGGGAGGAGAGCAATGAAAGGTGGGTGAATTAGCTGGTGACCACACTGGACCCAGGCCCACTGGGGCTATCTCAAGGGTTGGCAAACTACAGCCCACAGGCCAAATCAGGCCTGCCTCCTGATTTTGTAATTAAAGTTTTATTGGAACACAGCCATGCCCACTCATGTCTGTATTATCTATGGCTGCTTTCCTGCCGCAATGACAGAGTTAAATGCTTACAACAGACACCATATGGTCCTCCAAGCCTAAAATATTGACTCTCTGGCCCTTTGCCAACAAAATTCCTCAGTCCCTGGTCTAGAACGTAGTGTAGAACTGACCTCAGAGCTGTCTCCTTTGAAGGACAGGAAGCTGGGCTCTTTATGCTTCCACCCCAGTCCATTGCTGACTGTTCCTAGGGGCCCTAATACCTACTCCCCTAAACATACATTTCCAGTGCCAAGGAAGCACACTCTGGCAGCCAGAGGAACCCCAAGGAAGAGTCATGCCAGGTACGGGGCAGTGAGTGCCCAGGAGAAGTTGGAGACCAGGGCCGCAGCTGCAAGATCTCACTAAACTGTTAGGAGGACTAGATCAGATCATGTTTGGAAGTACCAAGAACAGGGAGTGCTCCCTAATACTCCACACCTTCCATCATTACCACCAGCCCCTAACCAAAGTCATTCCTAGCTGGCTCATTCCCAAATGATCTGCGTTCACCTTCTTGCTGGGCCTCTGCCTGCCTGTCTTTCTTAGGTGCTGCTGATTTGTGAGCTCCAGGTGACTCTGGTCCTGGGAAGAGGGTTCCTCTCCAGGCCCCAGCTCTGGTCACAACTGCACTCGCATTGTCCTCTCCCTGGCTCCGGCGGGCAGCCCTGCCTTTCCTGCTTCATTCTCAAGTGCCTCCTGCCTCCTGGGACTCCATAAGCCCACCCACCTGGGCTCTGTCCTCCTCGGCCTGAATTTTGGACCTGCTTGAGGTGGGCAGGGGACACTGCCCTGTGGTCTCCATCCCAGCAGGCGAGTCTTCTCTCCCTGGTCAGTTATGTCACCCCTCAACCCCACCACCACTCTTAGTCGATTCTGCTCTTGCTCTCCTGTGCCATCCAGAGGCTGTCAGCACCACCTGGGCCCGGCCCTCACCTTTTACCCACCCCTCCTGGTGAGTATTGCGGGCAGTGGGCTCTGGGCTGCTTTCAGAGAAGGACATAGGCAAATAGATTTGACCAGAAGGCAGTTAGCATGATCAGGGCTCAATCTGGGGTCATGGTCAGGGCTCAGTCTGCTCAGTCTAAGACCAAGGTCAGGGCTCAGTTGAGCAGAGGCCAGAGTCATGGCTCAGTCTGGGTTCCAGTTCAGGATTCAGATTGAGGCTGGAATCAAGGCAAAGCCTGAGGTCAAGGTCAGTGCTATACTTGGGCCGAGGCCCAGGGATCAGTCTAACCAAGGAGCGCAGCACACCCAACTGGTTTATCTAACCGCTCAGCCCAGGCCATAGCTCCTGCCCCTTGGCTCGCCCCTCTGGCCCTCCCTGGGAACCTCCACCCCATCCCTCCCTACTGGGGTGCCTGCATTTCCATTCGTGTGTGCGCCCTCCTGGCCAGGCGGTGAGGATTCCCAGGTCCATCTGTCTGCTGAGCTGTCGTGGGAACCAAGCTCAGCGAATGGGCCCAAGCCTGTCTCCCTCCGGAGCCTGCCTCCAGACTGTTGGCGTTCACGGCTCTGCCTCGCAGCCTCCGAGCTGGGCTCATGCTGCTGAGTCCAAACGCCGTCCACTGCTCAGTTCCAGCCAGCCACCAAGCACTCCCCAGATGGGCAGGGACCGCGCCATGCCTGCCTGCCTCCTGCCTCAGGCACTGCTCGCTCCCTGCCAGAGGCCCAGGGGAGGTGCCCAGTCCCCAGACTCACAGCCCCGGGGGCCATGCAGGGCCGGGGGAGGGCAGGGAACCCACCTCCACCAGCTCCAGGGCCCTGAACACCATCCAACCAGTGATTGCCTCCAACCTGGCCACTGGCCCTGGTGAGGCCTGGCCTCCCTCCAAGTGCCTGTTGGCCTGTGTCCTCTAACCACAGAATTGCCCAGAGGTCTTGGGGAAGCCAAGGTGATCCATGCAATGTGACCCCCAGGGACTCCGTCTGAGAAGCTCCAGGCAGCATAGAGTCCAGAATCAGGCAGCCCTGGGCTTGCATGCCGCTGCTGCCACTTCAAGCTGTGGGACCCTTGACGAGTTACTCTATGCCTCAGTTTCCTCATTTATAAATGGGAGCTTCTAGGTTGTAGTGAGGGCTATTAGAAGGTGTAAATCCCCTGCAGGGGCAGGAGCTTACTGTCTCCATCTATTGTCTTTGTCTGCCTGGCACCCCTGCCCCCTTCTGGTTGTGACACCCCCTCCCTGTGCCAAGCTGGCCCTTCTCCACAACCTGTGGGTCTGGTGGGGCAGCCAGTCCTGGGAGCTGGCCCCCATGGCCATGGAACAGGCACAAGCTGGCTCACAGACGGAAGCAGAGCAGAGACAGAGAGAGGCTGCATGAATGGTTGGTCTATTGACATCACCTGGACCCCCAGAACCCTAGGGCTAGGCCCTCCCAAACCTCCCAAGAACAAAGCCAATACCTCCCTTTTAGCTGAAGCTGTTGGACATGGGCTCCTATCTCTGGTGACCTGGTGACAGGGTTCAGAAACAGACAGGAAGCACATATTATGGTTAAGAGCCTAGACTGTAAGCCACAATATTGGGGTTCAAGTCCCAACTCTGCCACTTCTTAGCAGTATCACCTTAGATGAGTTACCCAAACTCATGGGATGGCAGTTTCCTCATCTGTAAAATGGGGATGACACTAGTACCCACTTCCCAGGGTGGTTATGAGGATTCTTTTAATTAATATATGGAAGACACTTAGAACAATACTTGGCTCGTAGTAAGTACAGTGTATAAGTAAGTATGGTGTTTAAGTATCTGCTAGTATTTTTATTTATTTTAATCATCCCCTGCTCAGTTGTCCAGCCTAGAGGATAAGATGGGATACTCAACAAATATTTATGGGGTCCCTACTGTGGGCTCCATCCTCCAGGGGCTCACTGCTGGTGAGGCTGGGTGGCAGAGGAACTGCTACTCCAGGGCCCCCAAGATGAAGCTGCACCCATGGCACCCATGGCACCCACGGCACCCACTGCACAGTGAGCTACTTTCTAGTAAGCCTGTGGGGTGCTCATTTGGTCCCTGGAATGAGCACTAGTAAGCCCAGTGCTCATTTGGTCCCTGGAATCTTTATCTGATGCTGGGGAATTCTTTCTAAGTAACTGGGGCCCCCAAGACCCTGCTGACCAGTACCCTTGAGAAATCCCCTCATTTTCCCCAAAGCTGACATCCCCAGCTCTCACTCAGGACCATGGAGAACAGGGGATCGTGGACACATTGAGAAAGTCATGCAGAGATCTGGGAGAGAGGGTATGGGCTACAGCAACGAGAGGCCAGAAGAGTTTCACGGGGACCCCAAAGGACAGAAAATGACTTTGTTGTCCAAATAAGAACATTAAGAGAGGAGGAAAGAGGCAAACTAGGGCAGACTCTTAAGTTCGTGTAATTAAGCACCCCTACCCTAGGCCACATCAAGAGTGGGTTGTACCCTCTGATAGAGATTCGGCTGAATGGACAGAAAACCTGGGTCAGACAGTCAGCGGCTTCCTTGACAGCCAGATATCTCAACCTGAGCCATCTGGGAGGCAGAGGGGCTCAGACCAGTGGACAGAGAAAGGCAGGTTGAGCATGTCCAGGAAGTGTCAGGGTCTGCACGCTACTGCCAACTTAGTATGGGCACCAGTTCCAAGTTTTGGTTAATTAAACTTTGCAATATAATTTTTGCAAAATTATATGAAAATTGTGTAATAATAGTTATTAACAGTGACATTTGTATCACAGTGAGAGGCTATATGGCATGAGGGTTAAAAGTGGAGCTTCAAAATGCCTGGGTTTGATCAGTTTCACAACTTAATGGTTATTTCACCTTGAAAAAAAGCACTTCCCCTCTCAATGCAACAGTTTCCCCATCTGTCAAATGGAAATAATGAAATAACATAATAGTATTCACCTCATAGAGTTGTTAAGAGAATTACATTCTAAGACTTACATGGGAAGTCTTAGAAGAGAAACTGGCACATAGTGATAAATGTGTATTACTTGTTATTGAGCGCTTACTATATATCAGGTACTGTGCTAAGCACTTTATTTGCATCATTGAATTTAATCCTCACAACAATCGATGAGATAGGTGCTCTTTTAGCCCCCATTTCACTGATGAGAAAACCAAGGCACAGAGTAAGAGATTTCACCTGGGCTCCCGTAGCTCTTAAATGGCTAACTAAAATTCAGGTTCAAGATTGTCTGAATCCAGTTTAAACTCTCAATCGGGGTCAAATACAAAAATGGGGATGATAGAAATGAGATCCAGCAGAAAACAAAAAATCGAGCTAGTTGTGTACAGTAGAGACATGGGGGACGTGGTGAACTGAAACCCTCATGCCCTGTCTAAATGGTCTAAATGGAGCAGACCGCTCAGTGCTAGCTGACCAATGCCAGGAAGGGCTCCAAGGGCTGGCATTGTGGCTGGGCCCCAAGCTGAGTGAACCAAGTCCCCTGACCATAAAGCCTGGAGGCAACCATCTTCAAGAGACCATTGAAGCCAGCCTCCCATGCCCATGACCCCACATCAATGCTCAGAGTGTGAGTCTGTGGGCCATTAGTCTTCCTCCACACCCACCAGCCTCATAATGCTGTTACATTATGTTCTTGTCCCGCTTCTCCAGTCCCTCCCTCAACCCCTAAACTCTACCTGGAGCTGGAAATCCAGAGAGCCTTCCCTAAGGGTTCCCTCCATCTCCTGCCTTAACTGGAACCAGGCTCTTTCTCGAAGACACCTCCTCCTCTGCAGCCCCCCAGAGATGTTGCTGTCTGCTCATTTACCCTATAAGAATCAGAGGTGGGGTTGGTATCCATCTTACACTCCATTGCTCCTCTTTGGCCTAGAAAATAGTACACCTTTGAGGGCCATGCCATTTAGCTCTACCACCCTTTCCCGTTGCCTCACTGTGGTAGACGTTGTTGATATCATGATCAGCCCCCAGAAGCCTTTGGCACCTGGCTGAGGTCTTCTTTTTCACTTTAAGCTTTTATTTCATGTGTTTTGCTTTTTTACCCTGTGCCTTTATCTTGGGTGAATTTGACATCCACAGGAACTATCCACGCAGCACGCAGGCTTCTCAGGTCCTCAGTCTCATCTCCAATAATCCTCTCTCCCACATTCCCCAGCCACTCATTCCCTGTCTCATCACAAGCCTTGCCATGACCCCAAACTGTAGCCCCCAGCATAACTAACTCAAGCATCCTGCTCTCTGACTAGCCTACTCTACTTCTTTACAAGCTTGCATCATGGTCCTTCTTTAGCTTCCTCAAGACTTTCATCAACCTCTTCATCTTTCTCTCAGCCTATCAGCTGTCTTCCTCTGCTTCTCCTTTTATCCTGGCATAGATTCTGTGGTCCATCATTTTACTAACACTCATACAAATACTCCAAATTCTCCCCCACCACTTTCTCTTCTCTACCTGTTTATCAAAACCCCAATCTTCAATGAACCCAAATCTTTGCTGTCTCGTGCTGCACACAAACCTACAAAATTCATGATCACTGGCTTCCTGTGATTCTCCAACATTTTTTCATCAGCTTCCTCTTTTGCCTTCCATGACTTTCAAACATTCCCAGAGTCTTCAAACCTCATATGCTTTACTCCTTCCCTCTCACTCTCATCAGGTGACCTCACCCCTTCCCAGAGAAAATGGAATTGATCAGAAAGGAACTCTCCTACAAAACTACCTACATCAGTACCTATTCTCTCTCCCACCGCTGCATGAGAAGAGGGGTCCTTCCTCCATGCTCCTCCTGTGTTTTGAACCCCATTGTCTCCCACCCCACATTATTCATTATTTCTTCTCTCTCCTCTGTATCCATCCACTTCATCTTAAAAGGATCTTTCTTGTTGACATTTAAACACTTATGGCTCTCCCATCTTAGGATAAACCCTCCTTGGCTACAGGTCTCTAGTTATAGGTCTCTCTCCTCTCCTCTCCCCCTCTTCTCTCCTCTCCTCTCCTTCACTGCCAAACTGCCTGAAAGAGTTGTCACTATGTAATCCCTTGGTATAAGTTATTGGCTGGGACTATGGGCCCTGGAGCCAGACTGTCTGCTTTTGAATTCCGGTTCCATTTCTCACCAGCTGTGTGACATCAGGCAAATCACCTAACCTCTCTAAGCCTCTGTTTCCTCTTGTCTATAAAATGGAAACACACGTACCTACCTCAAAGAATCATTGTGAGGGTTAAAGGAGTTAATACACATAGAGCACTTAGAACAGGACCCACCCATAGTAAGTGTTCATTTCCTATTTGCCATTGTTTGCTATTATTATTGCTCTGATTGCTTCCTCTCCTCCCTGCTCCTTCCTCCAACCAATAATCTGACTTCTGCCCTTTATTCTACCAAACAGCTCTGGCTAAAGGTACTAGTGTTCTTATCTCTTAATCCAAAGGACACTTTCCAATCCTCTTCTTATTCGACATCTCAGCGAGTTGACCATTCCTTCCTACTTTAAACATTCTCTCCCTTCTACTTCTCTGAGGGTTCCTTTCCAGTTTCCTTTGAAGTTTCATCCTCCTGTCCCAGACATGGATTTGGGTGGCATTGCCATGAATAACTCCCTACCCTCCTTAAGACAGGGTCTCCCCAATTGATATTGACAACCCAAGGCTCTCCTCTGACCTCAAGTCAAAATCCTACTCAACACTTAGAGTTCCCAACCACCCTTGAAATCAAATACAACCAAAATGAACTCATGACCTCCCTCCCACTCCATTTTCCCAAAACAAACCTGGTCCCGTTTCAGATGTCACCACCATCTATCCAGTTTTGCAAGTCAGAAACCTAGAAGCCATCATTTCTCTCTCCTGCTTCTTCATCCCCTCCAATCATTCCCCAAGTAATTATTACCTCCTAAAGAGCCCTCACCATTTCTACTGCCTCCTCTCTAATTCAAGCCAATCTCATCTCTTTCCGCTACTTGCTGACTAACTGGTCTCAATGCCAGATCCCTCTACCAATACTAATTTCCACACAGCACCCAAACTGATCTTTTCAAAAGACAGACCCAGTTTATCTTCACCTCACAGCCCTGTTCTCTTCCAGGTTGACTTCTTGGGCTCCAGGTATTGGAAAAATGGCTGCCACAGCTCTGAGCCTCACATCCTTTGCCTTTGAGTCCAACTGTCTCTTATCCAGAATTTCCTTCAAAGTCCCATAGCGTCTCCATGGCTGTGATCAAACCATGTGCCTATCCTCAAACCAATTATTGTGGCCCAGGGGATGCAAAGTTGTGAGTGACTTAGCATGGGTTATGTGCTCACTGCTGAAGTTGAGGAATAAACTCCCAACTACATCACATGTACTAAAAAATTGGGGAGGGCTGTTTCTGCAAGGAGAGCCAATGGCTGCCAAAAACAGATGGTGTCCACTACAGTTGCCAGTACAAACATGAGTCGTGGTATATCAGTATTTCTCTGACTGTGTTCTGCTGAATACTAAACTCTCAAAATCCTCTTGAGTGGGGACCAGAGGATAAAAAATATTTTTGGGTAAGTAAATTTGAGAAAACTTGAATTTTATTCCCCTGCCCTTACAGATACACAGTACATGTTAGCATACTAGGAGCACTGAAATCTCCTGCAGCTAAGAAACCTGTCTGGCTTTCTTTAACCCAGCATTTCCTAAACATATTTGAGTATATATCCCTTCTATAGTTACTATGTGCCCCCCAGAGTTCATGTGTTGGAAACTTAATCTCTAATGCAACAGTGTTAGGAGGTGGGGCCTAATAAGACTTGATTAGATCATTATCATGAGAGTGGCTTTGCTATAAAAATGAGTCTGCCCCCTCTTGCTCTCTTGCTTTCAAACTCTCTGGCCCTTCCACCTTCTGCCATGGGATGACACAGCATAAAAGCCCTTGCCAGATCCTGGTGCCATGCTCTTGGATTTCCCAGCCTCCAGAACTGTGAGCCAAATAAACTTTTGTTGTTCATAAATAACCAGTCTCAGTCTGCTATTCTGATCCTAGTGCCATGTTCTTGGATTTCCCAGCCTCCAGAACTGTGAGCCAAATAAATTTTGTTGTTCGTAAATAACCAGTCTCAGTCTGCTATTCTGCAACACAAAGCAACCCCTTTCCCTTACATTCCCCTATAGGGATGTTTTTCAACATACTTTGAAAAACCTCCCTGGATGAGAAGACTTCAAAAAGTTTGTGGAAACATGAAATTAAAAGATAGAAATAAAAACTATAAACTTTATTTCTCAACATAACCTTCATCAAGGTCAAGTTTCTTTTGTAAGCAATGATACCAGTCATTTAGTCCATCTCTAAAGAACTACAGGTCCTGGGAATTTGACCATGTCAATACAGTGTTTTTTACTTTTTTTTTTTTTTTTTTTTTTTTTTGAGACAGGAGTCTGGCTCTGTCGCCCAGGCTGGAGTGCAGTGGCCGGATCTCAGCTCACTGCAAGCTCCGCCTCCCAGGTTTACGGCATTCTCCTGCCTCAGCCTCCCAAGTAGCTGGGACTACAGGCACCCGCCACCTCGCCTGGCTAGTTTTTTGTATTTTTTAGTAGAGATGGGGTTTCACCGTGTTAGCCAGGATGGTCTCGATCTCCTGACCTCGTGATCTGCCCGTCTCGGCCTCCCAAAGTGCTGGGATTACAGGCTTGAGCCACCGTGCCCGGCCTCTTTTTTACATTATTAACTGAAGAAAAATGGGTACCCTTTACAGATTTTTTTAAGATTGGGAAACTAAAAGCAGCCAGAAGAAGCCAAATCAGGACTGTAAGGTGGAAGCCTAATGATTTCCCATTGAAACTCTTGCAAAATTGCCTCTGTTTGACAAAAGGAATGAGCAGGAATGTTCTTATGGTGGGGAAGGACTCTCTGGTGAAGCTTTCCCAGGCGTTTTTCTGCTAAAGCTTTGGCTATCTTTCTCAAAACACTCTCATAATAAGCAGATGTTATCATTATTTGGCCCTTCAGAAAATCAACAAGCAAATTTGAGCATCACAAAAAAAAAGAAATGTTGCCATGACCTCACTCTTACTGGTCCACTTTTGCTTTGACTGGACCACTTCCACCTCTTGGTAGCCATTGCTTTGATTGTGCTTTGTCTTCAGGACTGTACTGATAAAGCCATGTTTCATGCCCTTTACAATTCTTCAAAGAAGTGCTTCAAGATCTTCATCCCATTTGTTTAAAATTCCCATTGAAAACTCTGCTCTTGTCTGCAGCTCATCTGGATACAATGGTTTTGGCACTCACCAAGTGGAATATTTGCTCAACTTAAATGTTTTAGTCAGAATTGTGCAAGCTGAACTAATTAAGATGTCTATGGTGTTGGCTATTGTTTCTGCTGTTAATCACTGGTCCTCTTCAATTAGGGCATGAACAAGATTAATGTTTTCCTCACATATTGATGTGGATGGTCTGCAGCTGAGGGCTTCGTCTTCAACATCATCTCATCCCTTCTTAAAACCAGTTACCCATTTGTAAGCTGTTGATTTCTCTGAGGCATTGTCTCCATAAACTTTTTGTAAAGCATTAATGATTTCACCGTTCTTCCACCCAAGCTTCACCATAAATTTGATGTTTGTTCTTGCTTCAATTTTAGCAAAATTCGTGTTGCTTTGATAGGGGCTCTTTTCAAACTGATGTCTTATCCTTCTTAGTGCCTCAAAATAGATCCTGTTCAGACATGTTATAACAAGTTAGTGCGGGTTTATTTTGGTGCAAAAAGATTTTGAAATCCATCTATAGTTTTTTCATTTTTATCCTTTTTCATTTTTTTTTTAAGATAAGGTCTCACTCTGTCACCCAGACTAGAGTGTAGTGGCACAATCACGGCTCACTGCAGCCTCAACCTTCCAGACTCAGGTAATCCTCCCACCTCAGCCTCCCGAGTAACTGAAACTATAGGCTCCCGCCACCACGTTGAGCTAATTTTTCTATTTTTTGTAGAGACGGGGTTTTACCATGTTACCCAGACTGGTCTTAAACTCCTGGGCTCAGGCGATCCACCCACCTTAGCCTCCCAAAGTGCTAGGATTAAAGGTGTGAGCTGCTGCACCTGGGCTAGTTTTTTCTTACTACATATTTTCATGAAGTTTTTGAAGACATCTCACATTGAGTTACTCTGTGTGCTTTCAGGGTTCTCTCTTCATTCACTTTCAGCTGCTGCTCTGGGTGTTTTTACTTCTAGAAGCCACTCTCCACCTCTTTTTTCTACTTCTAAATCCTCTGTAGGCTATACAAACAATAATGAAGACTGTTAAAAACTATTCATAACGTAAAAGAAAGGGACTCTGAGCAAGGTTCTGGTGCATCCTCCTGTGAGTCAAGTGTGGAGATACTACAGCATTTTGTCTCTGTGGTTCTAATTATTTTAGGTCTCAATCTTGGCTAGAGAGGAGTTGTCAGAGAGCTGAGTTTTGAGACATGCTATTCTATACTGACCCCTCTTCGTAAGAAAGTCTTGAGGGTCCAGGCAACAGGAGAGTGCTACAGAACAGGAGAAGGCAGGGATAGTCTGTGTACCTCCAGGGAGTTCCTATTATGGAACACCACTAGAACAACAGCAGGACAGCCCAGGCAGGCTGAACTCTGAACTCTGAAAATGCATTTTAACAAGAGGGCCTTTAGTCACACTCAGGAGAGATTTTATATGGAAAAGTGGACACAACAGCCAATATGAGGAACAATTGTAAAGCAGAGACCAAGCAGAGTGATTCTAGGATCGTGTGTGAGCTTGCTAGTATGCATGCGAATATATACATAGATGAAAGGTTGCCTTTCCGGAACATAGGGACACACAGAGACAGGGCTATGTGCACAAGAGAAAGGGAGAAAGAGACTTTGACCAGATCTGACCCAAGGAAAGATACTTAGATAAATCCAAGGTATAGAGCTGTAGTGATGACGTTCTCTGAAGCCTAAATCAGGAGCCGTGGACATCACTGTGGTCTGATATGTGGGTTTCTTCCCAATTTGTCTCACGAACCTCTGATACATAATCTGCCCCACGGGCTGGCCTGTGGTCTGACTTGTGGTCTGCCAGCGTGTTCTGTCACAGCTCTGCAGGGAGACTGAATGTCCAAAACTGGGCCAGGTACAGGGCACGCTATCCAGGCTGGAATGCTCAGCTCTCCTGCAGTCTGTCTAGGCCCCCTTTCAGGGGAGAGGCATTGGAGGTCCCTGTGAGTTATGACTTTTATTATGCAGAAAACAGGCACATTAACTTCAGGTCTTTGAAAAATGTGATCCTGTAATCAGAGTCTGTGTCTGTCCTGATGCACAGTGGCACCAGGCCAGAGAAGTGCAGGGATGAAATAAACATTTAGAAAGACAACTGCATTTGCAGATCTAAGAATTGAGTTATATTCATTTCTGACAGCTTCCTGAATCACAGCCCACGTCTCCGCTTGGCAAAACTGGGACCTGGCCCTTTAACTGGACTCCATTTCACATAATTAAAGACTCACAAAATTAAATGGCCTGAATGGAAAGTGGCTTTCAGTGGACTAAATGCCGGGAGCAATCTCCTCGCCAGAGTGGAGAAGTGACACTAGCTTGCAGATCAATATCATCTCTGTTATTAATATCAAAAGCACATTACTTTGTTTTTGCCTGGCTCTCCTCCAAGCCTCCGGCCCTGCCGCGGAGCAGCCATTTGCTTGGGCCATAATTTACTTTGGTGAGTTTTTAAGGTATTGTTTTGTCAGGACCAATCACCGTGACGTTATAAATGGCTGGGAGGACTTGCACTCTCCCTCAGTGACATATGCAGCGAAATTAATTTTTAAAAGTTTCACGTCAATTACTCCTGTCCTTGAGTTATGCAAGGGGACAAAGGAGCAGAGACGTAAGGACGTGAGTGATCTCAAACAGATGAGGTAACGACACACAGAAGCTGAGGCTGAAGACCAGAGCAGACATTACACTATCTTTAATTGATGCACTGAATTAAACAATGCTAAAGCCAAATAAATATTGGCCACTTAGCAAAAGAACCATTGATTTTTATGATGGACAACAATGCCATCCTCCACTTTGCTGGTGGAAGGTTTCAAGCCGGGGTCTTATCCGGTCCAAAACAGCCACTTCACTGGATTACACAGCAAGATGCCACCACTCTTTGGTGGGACTGTGCAAAGTGAGTCTGTTTTCACTGTTTCTTGCTCGACCGAGCCCATGTTCCCTCTCTCATTCACTTTTTTTTTTTTTTTTTTTTTTTTTTTTGAGACTGGGTCTCACTCTGTCACCCAGGCTGGAGTGCCGTGGCTCAATCTCAGCTCACTGCAACCTCCACCTACTGGGTTCAGGTGATTCTCCTGACTCAGTGTCCTGAGCAGCTGGGATTACAGGTGTGAGGCACAGTGCCCGGCTAATTTTTGTTTGTTTGTTTGTTTTTAAGTAAAGACGAGGTTTCACCACGTTGGCCAGGCTGATCTCAAACTCCCAGTCTCAAGTGATCTGCCCATCTCGGCCTCCCAAAGTGCTGGGATTACAGGCGTGAGCCACCGTGCCTGGTCTTTAAGGAGACCTCAGGCTGGGTCTTGCCTCACTCTGCTTCAGTATTGGCAGTGAGAGCAGAGGCACTGAACATCCTTTTTCCCAAGATCTCCAGGTATGTCTCATCTTCCTCCTATGCCACCTCCCCTAGCAGGCTGTCCCTGAAACCAAAGATGTGGCTTGCCTTCAGCCGTAAGTACAAAGGGCACCTCTTCCTGCTCTGCCTGAAAATCAGAGCAGAGAGGAAGACACAGGAAGGGGGACCCAAAAAGATTCGTGTTGGAGAGAGAAAGAGATCTACAACTTACAAGCCCCCAGGATGTGCCCAGCGCCATATCAGACACCGTACAACATTATCTTCATCAATTCCCCCAGAAACTTGAAACGTGCGCTTTAGGGAGGCAAACTTGAAGATGGATATTGACTTCCAGGAGTGAGCATCTAAAGCCTGAAGACCAGGAATCAGACTCTGTCAACCTCACAGACCCCAGGTGCCTGTGTGTCTCTCCCCAAAAACATCCAGCCCCTTTCCGCTGGAATGCAGGTTCCATGAGGGCAGAACCTTATTTTGTTCTCCTATATTCCCAGTGCTAACCGGCACTTGCACGTGCTATGCTCTTAGTACCTATCCATGGAATGAACGGATATTACAAGAGAAGCCCTGAGATGTGAAGATTAATGTCATCAATGGAGAAGAGCAGGTTGCCATTTGGCACCTAATCACACAGAGGCACCTGCCAGGATGGCTTCAACCTGGAGGGGTGAAAGAAGGAACATGCCAAGCAGCCACTGTGCTCAGGCCAGGTACACACATTGACTATCTGTGCTGGGGTTTAAGAACAACAGAGTCTACCATAGCCTTGAAACCTCCCATCACATCAGGCTCTGAGATGTCGGAGCAAAGCAATCATGGATTTAACCAGAGTTGGGACAAGGTCCTTTTTCTTGATTCTCTACTCTGATGTCAAAGGCCAAGATAGGATGAGGGCAGTGGGGAGTCAGTAACACTTGCCTGCACTTCGGCAGTCAGATAGGGCCACTTGTCTTTGGAGAGCTTTCTTACAAAAAATGTATTATGATACCCATTTTACAGGTGAGGAAACTGAGGCTCAAAGAAGCTAAACAACTTATCCAGGGTCTTAGTGTCTTTGCCAAACAGTCAAGTGAAAACTGCACATTTCAGTGATCCAGTTGTTTCCCCTGTATCTCATCACGAGGCATCCCAGTGCCATGTTCATAGGACTGCCTGGTGTGAGGACATTCACAGCGCAGTACCCAGGCTGAGTGTGAAGTAGATCCCTCCCAGCACAGTGAAATCAAGTGGCAGGCCTCAGGCCCAGCCATACACTCTCATGGTGGGAGGAGGCGCAATTGAGTTCGGTGGAGGGAATCCTGGCCTGTACATGCCAAGGTTCGCTCATGCCTCCATCAACAAGCATCTGCTGCTGCAGGCAGATCCCACGCTAGGGCAGCCTCAGCAAATGAGGATGCCGTTACCTTCCTTGCCCTCACCAAGCTTACAGTTGGTAAAGAATGAGACCCCACCTTGTTTCAAAATTTTTTAATTTTTACTTGCATAGATCATGAACAAGGAAGACAGCTTTCAAATATTCCTAGCTTACTAAGAAGCTGCACAGTTCTTCTATATCGGTAGCTGAATTAGAAAAATATCAGAAAGCATACACAGCATCCTGTGACAAACACAGGTTTACAACTGCACGTGAACAAACACCAGGATTTACAGGGATACAGGAAGATTTTAACAAATGTATTGTTTCCAACACGAGTATTTATAAGAAGTATTATAACAAACGTATTCTGTTTTTCACAAGCATTCCTAGTCTCAAAGTAGCAAGGGAACAGTCCTTGAGAAAGAACTATTCAAATTTTGACGATCATAGGCTATTACCGCTTTTAGTAAACACTTGGAAACTCAGCATCCAGATGCCAAGATTTCTAGTAAGTATGAATTCAAACTAAATGCTATGGTAAGTAGTATGTTACCATACTTCTAATCTTATTATTTGTTTACACAGAGGGTGCTTGCTAACCTCGTGCTTCTGTCAATGACTTGGGCACTCAGCAAGTTCGTGTCGACCTAGAAAGCATTTGTTCAGTTGGCAGGCACCCAAGCTGGGCCCAGCTGTGCGCAGGTCCTGGGCTGTCACGGCCAAGTCAACTGCAGTCCTAATGTCTGAGCAGTTCCTGGTCCAGTCGGGGCAGGGACCCAGAAACAGGCTGAGTCTGCTCACGGCTGGAATTGGGTAATGGCAATGAGAACATGAACTTACCCTTACTGCGGGTGAGGGGGAGGGCCCATCAGGAAAGTGCCTGGGGGCTGGGTCCTGAAGCGTGAACAGGAATGTTCTAGAAAGTAAGCAGAAAAGCATACCTGGCAGAGGGTTTTGCAGGTGCAAGGACCTAGAGGTACGGCAGGGTGCGGTGCATCTGGAGGAGAGTTTGGCATGGGTTAGGATTTGTGGTTGTCAGAATTCTCCATAACCTGTTCTCAACATGGAAAGCAGAGTGATCCTTTACAGGGCAAACCAGACCACATTTCTCCCCGATCCAAGCCCCCCAGAGCTACGGTTGCACTTAGGGTAAAATCTAAAGTCTGACCATGGGCTCCAAGCCCCTGCGGGATCTGATTCCTACCCACCTCTGCCCCTGCTCTCCAAACTCCAGCCTTATTTCTCTTCCTTGAGTTGGTAAAGTCAATTCCAACCTTGAGACCTTGGAACTTATAGCTCCCTTGGTGTGGAATATTCTTCTTCTAGATCTTCCTCTGAGTGGCTTCTTCTCATTTAAATCTTGGTTCGAACATTCCCCTCTATGGAGTGGATTTCCTTACTTGCTAGCAAAACAGCCCCTCTCGCATCCCCCAGTCACTTCCAATCACACCCATTTGCTTTAGTAACATCAAAGCTCATGCCATTCCCTACAATCTTCTTGTTGATGCATTTGTTCATGATAACCTCCATGCAGACAACAACCTGCCCTGCTGTGTTCACAACCCCTACAACAAAACCCAGAACATACCAGATGCTCAGAAAGTATTTGTTGAATGAATGAGTGAAGAGCCTGGAGGTCTTCGGGCTTCTCCCAAGTCTTAGAACATTTGAGAAGTGGAGAAAGCAGAGGAGGAGGCTCCTTCACCTGCCATGCCCAGGCTGTGGAAGGAGGGAAAAAGGCCCTAACAAATGGACAGAGGGACAGAATCGAGTTTGAAAGCACTGGACCAAGTCCAAGAGGGCCAATTCATCCATCACAGGCCAGGAGCAGGCAGCACTGGGCTTCCCTGATACTCACAGGAGGTGAATGGGCCTGGGCCTGGAAAAAAGAGTGGGGAGTGAGGGCAGAACTGATGAAAACTTAGGAAGCAGCCCAGCCCACAGCCTGTGGGTCCCTCTCCCACCTTGAGCATCTTTGCACCCCAGGGAGGTGGAGATTGAGACTAAGGCCAGAGGGAATCCAAGACTGCATCTGGCCAGGCTCAATAGTCACATCCTTCAATCAGCCTTGCTCTTTTTTTGCCTTCCTGCTGTTCCCTCTGCCTAGAACATGATCCCCTATCATTTATCTGACAAATCCCTACTCATCCTTCAAATGTCAGCTTAGAAGCCACTTTCTCTAGGAAGCCTGCCCTGACAGTTCTCCGCTCCTCGCTGCCTTTGCCAGGCTGGGTTTGGAGATCCTCCCTCATTATAGCAGTCACCACCCTTTATCATAATTACCTGTCTCTGGAATCACGTGAATCTGGGCTTAAGTTTCAGCTCATGGAATTGCTGCTCTTTGAGTCTCAGTCTCCACATCTATACAAGGGAGAAAATAATAAACATCATGCCAAGTACGTTGTGAGCGTGATTTGGGACAGTATGTGTAGCTGGTGAGTCATAGGTATTTAATCAATACTAGATATGGTAATGATGAAGAAGAAAAATTCCTGAATCTACCTCCAAATGCCTAACAGGTGGTCAGCTGGGCTGAGGTGGGAAAAAACCCATTGGACTTGGAATCCAAATCATGGCTCAGTCATTATAGCTGTGATTTTGGCAGATGTTATGCTCCCTCTCAGCTTCCTATTCCTCTTCCGTAAGATGGAATTCCCAAACCATCCTCACAGGATTGCTGTGAGGGTTGGATTTATTTAATCATCTTTCTTCTCTTTCCCTTTTTTTTTTTTTTTTTTTTGAAATGGGATCTCGCTCTCTCACCCAGACTAGAGTGCAGTGGCACAATCACAGCTCACTCCAGCCTCGAACTCCTGCGCTCAAGCGATCCTCCCGCCTCAGCCTCCAGAGTAGCTGGGACTACAGGTGCACACCACCATCCCTGGGTCCAATCAAATATATATAGACTAATATGTGTCTAGTACTAGTTTAGACTTAAGGTGATTGAGGTCTGATTCTTGTACTCACAGGGGATGAGGGTCATAAGGCAGTGACAGCAGTGTCATTCAGGTATGCAGGCCTGCTTGCATTCAGCAGTTCCTGTTGAGTGCCTACTACGTGCCAGTGTGGAAGAAGAACAGAAAAGACTCCTGCCCTAATAATATTAATAGCAGCAGCTAATATTCACTGAACATCGACTGCATGGTTCAGTTCTTTAGGCTTCCTAAAACACAGACACAATTAACAGCTACCTCAGAGAGTGGCAGGCAAGATTATATGAATTAATGCATGTGACGCTCAGAGCAGAGGTCCTGGCACCTCGTAAGTGGTCAATAAATGGGAGCCCTAATTCTATTTATTAGCTCACTAGGTAGTAGCCTTGTGTTTAGAGCTTTACATGTTTTATCTCATTTAATCATTTAATCCAGGGTGATAAGTACTAAGATACGACACGTGAAATCGCCTATAAACTTAAAAGCCTTTCCGCATGTGAGTGCTTGTTAATGTTTCAGAGGGGACAGCAGAGGACCATAGAATGGGATGGAGCAGTCAGCATGCGGAGAGATCAGCCAGAAAAGCTTCTGGAAGGTGAGCCTGGGGGTGAGGCAGGGATCTGGAGCCACCAGGGCTGAACAACAGAGGGCAGGAGGAACAGCCTCTCTCCTGCAAACCAGGGCATTTCTGCTGCTGCAGAAGGCCAGATTCAAACAGGGCAATTTAAAAACATGTAAAAGGCATAAAGCGAGAGCAGCTGTGCACAGCTGCCGCCGAACGCTCCATCGCTGCCTCGCTGTGGACTCTAAATGACAATAAACCTTCCACCCCTTATAAATTAAGCAGACTTTCAAAAAAACCATATCTCCTCCTGCAACTTTTTATGGCTGTTTGGCAACTTTAATCATTTTGCAAAATGCAATTCCTGGCCATAAATTCTCTCCCAAGTACAGATTTAGGGAGATCTAGAGGACTGCGGCGGGTTGATAGGTAAGTTTTAATCTGACAAGGCCAAAAAGTCTATTAGATTTATGGGGAGGCAGCAGATACCTTGTAATTACACCAGGCTCGACCTCCGGGGAATCTTGAATTCAAGGCGGGTGGTGGGGAGAAAGTGGGAAGTGGCTGGGGTGGTGGCAAGGGCAGGCTGGAAACCCTCAGTCGGTCAGTCCCTGGCCCCAGCCTTTTGGTCACAGCCTATGGTGATTTCCTAGCAAAGGCTCAAAGACCTTGGGTTCCAAGTCACTGAAGCCTATGACTGATACACATGCATACACACGCACACATCCACAGTGCCTGTCAAAAGAAGCTGAGCTCTTGTGAAGGAGGTCACATATCCCTGAGCAGGGTAAAGAGTGAGTGAGAAGGCAGTGGATTGCATTCAATTACACATCCAACAAGAATTGAGTCCACATGCATGCTGTGTCACACACTGTATGGGACACTAGGGACAGAGCCAGGGACAGTGCATGGGTTATACCCTGTACAGAGTACCCGACTAAGAGGGCATTTGGCATATGGCCCAGTACAACCAACTTTAGCCTGGAGGCAGGAGAGCCTTTCCTGACCTGGCTGCCCAGGAATGCACCTCTGACTACCCTGCCCTAAGGTGCTAGCCTCTCTGCAACCCCAGCTTCAGCTCACAAGGTGGTCATAGTCTAACAGGATCCCGAGGAGCAAAGTGGCAGTCTGCAGGCTGAATTTGGCCAACATCATACTTTAAAATTTTTGAATGTGGAAGGGCTTTTCCTTTGTCACCATGCTACCACTACTTACTACCCTACACTCAGAGGATTAATTTGCATTTGCTCCTGGCCCCTAATGTGAGTTTGAAACCCCTGGAAGAGGGTTAAAGTAGTGATGGGATAAGTAAAGGATGTTGCAGAGCCCCAGACCCCCTGTGGAAGTGTGCTGGGCGGAAGAATGGCCCCTGAAGAGGTCCACATCCTAAACCGCAAAACTGAGAACATGTTATGTTATGTGGCAAATGAGAAATTAAGGTTGCAGACAGAATTAAGCATACTAATCAGCTGACTTTAAAATAGGGAGATTATCCTGGATGATCTGAGAGGTCCCAATGTAATCACATGGGTCCTTAAAAGTAGAATCAGAGGGCAGAAGAAGGGCCAGTGTCAAAGTGACGTGATGTGAGCAAGACTTGACTGGCCGTTGCTGACTGTGCAGAGGCAGGAAGGTGCCACAAGCCAAGGAATGCAGGCAGCCTCCAGAAAGTGGAGAGGCAAAAAAGGCACATTCTCCTCTCAATTTTTTTTAATTGAAGCAGGGTCTCTCTCTGACGCCCAGGCTGAAGTACCATGGCATGATCTCAGCTCACTGCAACCTCCGCCTCCCAGGTTCAATCAATTCTCCTGCCTCAGCCTCCCAAGTAGCAGGGATTACAGGTGTGCACCACCACCCCAAGCTAATTTTCATATTTTTAGTAGAGACAGGGTTTCGCCATGTTGGACAGGCTGATCTCGAACTCCTGACCTCAAATGATCCAACACCTTGGCCTCCCAAAGTGTTGGGATTACAGGCCTGAACTATTTTGCCTGGCAGTCCCCTAGATCTTCTAGAAGGAAACAGCCCTGCTGACACCTTGATTTTAGCCCACTGAGACCCATCTCAGACTTCTGCCTCCTGGGACTGTAAGATAATAAATTTGTACTGTCTTAAGCCACTAAATTTGTGGTGATTTGTTACAGTAGCAAGAAGAAAAAGTGACATTTAAGTGGAGGCCAGAGAGGTGAATAGATTTGGGCTGGAGGTATTTCAGATGAGGGGAAGAACACACGACCTCATTCCTCCATGCTCCCTTTTTGCTCTCCAATGCTCTGGGCTTGGCTTTGGTGATCCTGGGGATGTGAATGGTTTGCAGATGTGGTCACAACAGGGGTACGGGGAGCGCACAGTGACTACCAAAGGAGGCCAAGTCACAAATGGGTTACTTTGGAGCGATATTTATTAGTCCTTGTACCAAATCTGTACTCAGTATCTTACATGTTTTATTTTCACAAGCAGCCCTGGGAGACTAGATTTCATGGTGGCTAACAGTCTGGGCCCTGGTGCCAGAGCATCTGATTCAAGTCCAAACTCTACCTGCTACTAAGTATATGGCTGTTACTTAAGCTCTTGGGCTGCCATTTCTTCATCAGTACAGTGGCAATAATTATGGCACATCATGGGGTTGTTTGGAAGATTAAATGAGGTAGGAGGCAGCACCTAGAACATTGCCCAATGCTGAGTAGTTACAGGTTGTCATCTTCAGATATGGCAGACAGGCCTGAAGGTAAACACTATGACTCCAGCCCTCCTGGTGTTCATGCTTCTAACAGGATATGGCAAAGGTAATGGGTGGCCTCTCCCATTATTACATCCCATTCCTAAGACCATCTTAGCAGGCTGGAGATAGAGGCTCTCCCTGCTGGCTGGATGACATAAGCAGCAATGTTGGAGGAGCCCACATGGCAAGGAACTGTGGAACTAGGAGTTGCAGGCTACCTCCTGCAACCAGCAGGAGCCACAGCCTTCAGTCCTACAACTGCAGGGAAGTGAATCATGCCAACAATCTGAGTGAGCTTGGAAGCAGATCCTTCCCCAGTCAGTCCTCCAGATGAGAATGCATCTTGGTTGACACCTTTACTGTAGCTCTGTGAGATTGTCAGAAGAGGATCTAATCAAGCCTTGCCAAAACCCCTAACTCACAGAAACTATGAGATGTGTGTTGTTTAAAGCCACTATGTTTGTGGTAATTTGTTCAAATTTATGCAAAAATGTACAATTAATACATCAGTTAAGTACTATAATTTTTCCCATTTGACAAATGGGAACCTGGCATTTGGAAAAGGTAAGTTCCTTGCCCAAGGTCACAGAGCCAGTTAGAGGCACAGCTAAAACTCAAGTCCAGGACTGTCCAGTTCCAGGACCCTTGCTCTGAATTACCACACCAATCTGCCCTGCTCCCTCCAAGGTAGCCATCTCCTTTGGCACAAGCCCCTTCAGGCTCCTTCATCCCTTTCTTGCCTTTCTCTTCTTCCCTCTTCTTTCCATCCTCCTCCAGCCCCTTGTCCTTCTCCCTTAACTTCCTTTCTCCCCTCTCCCCTACTCCTCCTCCCATGCCCACTTCACCACCATGGGGTAGTTGCTTTGTAACAGTCCCTACCTTCCCAAACCTCTCCCTGCGGGGTCATTAGGGCATCCCTTCCAGGCTCACCCCTGCAGACACAGTCGAGGAATTGACAGCAGCTTCAACCCAGCTGTCCAGGAACTAGGTGCCATGCTGCTCTCCCCTGACCCCTGAGCCTGAGTTCTTCCCCCAAGGAACCAGAGTCAGAACTCCCCAAGGCAGGGCTCCTAGGCTCAGGGACAGCCCACCAGCCTGGCCCCAACCCACACCTGCAGCTCAGCAGACAGACGATAAGAACCTCCAGGCCCTTCTACTCTAGCCCTTCTGCAGGTCTCTGGCCCCACCTCCCTTTGCATGAAAGAAAGAGAGGGTTCTTTAAAAATGGAACAGAATAAAATATAGATAAGCATTAGTCAAATGAAATTAATGCTTCCAATATTGTTTTAGGCTTGCACATATGCATCAAGCATTTATGAAATTGCAGTTTATCACATGAGAATATTGCAGTTATATATTAGCTTACTGTCTGGTGGCCACTCCACGGCTCTCTCTGGACCCTAGATCGCCCTTCACAGGCAAAGTCAGCCTTGTCGACGTCTACCGCCTTCCTCTGCCGACAAGTCCCCAGATGCTGATAAAAGGCCTTGCCCCCAACAGCATATGAATATTTAAATGACAGTTAATTATTCAGCATATAATGATGTTATTAGCATCCACTTCATTGCTGGCTGTGGGCCCAGCCAATTCTTGTCCCACGCTGAGGGGTGCCAAGGAAAAGCCTAAATCAGGCAAGCCCTATGTCTGCTGCATCTGCAGGGACGCATTGTTATTTGGGGGAGATGTCAATTCACAAAAATGATCACTGAGGATCTCCACTCCAGACCTGTTCCATGTCAAGCCATGTGGACATAGATCACATGAGGAGTGTTCTAAATCTTCCCCTCTGGAGAGGAGATTTAGTCAACATAGCTCCTGCTCACACAGTGCTTACAGTCTCATGGGAGCTCCCATTCACCCTGCCAAGCACTTCATAGGAGCATCATTAGTTTCACAAAACAACCTTACAAAGTAAGGGCTTTTCTTGTCCCTCTTTTCTTAGATAGAAGAAAACTGAGGCCAGGTGCAGTGGCTCACACCTGTAACACAAGCACTTTGGGAGGCCGAGGTGGAGAGATCGCTTGAGCTCAGGAGTTCAAGACCAGCCTGGGCAACATGGCAAAACCCTATGTCTACAAAAAATACAAAAATTAGCCAGGCATGGTGGCACGCACCTACAGTCCCAGCTACTTGGGAGGCTGAGGAGGGAACATCGCTTGCGCCCGTGAGGCAGAGGTTACAGTGAGCCAAGATTGCCCCATTGCACTCCAGCATGGGTGACAGAGTGAGACCCTATCTCAAAAAAAAAAAGGAAAAGAAATAAGAAAACAGAAGCTTAGAAGTAAAGTGCTGTGCACAAGGTCATGAGGTACATGAGGGAAGTGGGATTCTAACACAGAGAGCCTTACTCAGAGCTCTTGCTCTACTAGCCACGAGCAAAGCTTGTGCTCCCAGACAATGGGAAAAAGTGCAGCAACACACATGCAAGCAAAAGGCTCTGAGATCCAGAAGTGAGGATGCATTCAGATGGAGATAAAGTGGAAAAGGCTTCTAGAAAAGGTAGCATTGGAGTTGGACCTGGAAGAATAAATAAGTAAGCACAGGATGCGGGGGTGGAGAGGGCACCCCAGTCAAAGAGAACAGCTCACACAAAGGCACTGGAGAAGAACGGTGCTTTGAAAATGGTGAGATTCCAGATAAACTGCAGCACAAGCTCTGTGTGGGGTGCACAATGGGAAGATAGTTAGGGAACAGGTGACAGAGGGTATAGAGGGCACGACTGTATCCTGAGAGCACTATGGAGTCTGGAAAGATTGCGGTAGACTGCAAAATGGTTACAAATTTCCCCTTCCCATAAAGACATGGAATCTGTTTGCCCTCCCCAGTCTCCCCACTACATCTGGACATGAGCATGTCGGCCATGTGACTTGCTTTGCAGAAGAGGACATTTGCACATGCAGCACAAAGATTTGAAAAGTGTTCTTGCTGTTCTTGAAGTCTGAGACCACCATGGAAACAAGGCTAAGAGGCCACATGGAGGAGAAATGAGGCGTCCCACAGGAGCCCAGCCCAAATTACTGGCAACCTGCCAACAACCCAACATGTCAGTGAGTCCATCCTGGGTCATCCAGCCACCAGTGATCCCCAGCTGAGCTGCCAGCAGACACATGATGGAGCCCAGCAGAGGTCAGTGGAGTTGGCCCAGCTGACCGAGTAGGATCGCAAGCTGAACAGAATAATGGTTGTTTTAAGGTATTCAATTTTGGAGTCATTTGTTACGTAGCAACAGCTAAGTGATACAAAGGTTTAAAGAGGAGTGGCCTGAGCAGGGGTATTTTAGAAAGAGTGCTCTGGCCACGGGGTGGAAGATAGATTAGAAATGGTGAAACTGGAAGCTGGAGACCCTCGAGGAGGCTGATATCAGAGTCCCGAGTGAGAAGATAAAGGTGAAATCAAGGCGATGGGAATGGATGAAATGAAGGTCCTCCCAGTGTCTCCCAGGGAGGCACTATGATGTCACTGAAGCAAGTCGTTGGGCCAAGACTGGTGGATCACTTGAGCCTAGGAGCTCGAGACTAGTGTGGCCAACATGGCAAAACTCCGTCTCTACCAAAATACAAAAATTAGGTGGGTGTGTTGGTGCATGCCTGTAATCCCAGCTACTTTAGTGGCTGAGGCAGGAGAATCGCTTGAACCCAGGAGGTAGAAATTGCAGAGATCGTGGCCACTACACTCCAACCTGGGCAACTGATACAGTGAGACTCTGTCTCAATTTAAAAAAAAAAAAAAAGAAAGAAAGTCTTTGGGGAACTTCTACAGACCCACATGCACCCTACACCCCACGCCCTGTGTTACCTTGGGGGACCCCACACTTTGAAAGCCAGTGCCCTCCTGCCTGTGCTATTCCCTCTCTGCCCACCTCCACCTCCATCAGCTCACTCCCGCACCCCTACACTGAGCACTCCTCTTCCAGCTTCCTTTCTACTCTGAAAAAAGATTGCCTTGTGCACAGTTTTCACTGCCTAAGGAGTCTAGGCTCTCACCTGTGTTCCACTCCCAGCTCTAACTCCACCTGTGACGTGAGGAAGGCCTCTGCCCCCTATCAGGCCCCAGTTTCCTCAGATGTCTTCTGCTTAAACACTGGGCTTGTGGCCTGGCCCTTTGGCTTCCCCAGATTAGAAGGCCTCCTCGGGTCTCACTGCCACACTGTGTTCCACCTACACTTGAATTCTTGGGAGAGGTAGAAGAGATACCCACTCACCCACCCTACTCTGGTCCTGGTGGTGTCATGGGGGACTAAAAGAGACAGCCACTCTAAAGCATCTTCTCAGATTCCAGCCCTTCAGAGTCACCACTCAGGGCCTACTGAGGACATGATCATGCCAGGCTGACCCAGCACGATGGAACCTGGGCTCCAGACTAGAGCATCCACTGGACATGCAGACCCAAAAAGGACATCCAGGGAGAGGGGCTGGCCTGGGAGAAAGATGATCTGAATACGAAGCTAGCTCTACCCCTCAACTGACCTTGGAAACTTAAGTGAGCCATCTAACTTCCCAGAGCTCCCTGTGTAATGAAAGCATCACAGCTTTCACACCTGCCCCGTCCCTGGACCCCAACAGTTACTTAACAAGTGTTCATTTCCTTCCCTGTCCCTGCCACCTCTGTGCCTCAGCTCTTCATCTATAAACTAAGGAGGCCAATCTCCTCTTCTCCAAATTGTTTTGTAAGTCCAGATAAGAAGCTCTGCAAAGCACTTGGCATATGATAGGTGATCATCAAACCTTGTTTCATGCTTTCAAGTTGAACGCCAAGAAAAGTTCAAAGGAACTAGGATAGGTTCCTGATGTGTTACAATGTGATGTGCACAGCACTAGGGACATATTCTTGTAAACAGTTTAATTTGAATCTAATTAAGCATCTAGGATGAACACCCAGCTTACAGGAAAAAATGAAGATGGAGAAACAAGTTAAATGACATCACATAGAAACAATCAGACAAATACAGTGTGTAGAAATTTCTACTATACAAGGAAACTGGCCTAGACTCTTCAAAAAACTAATGTGATAAGAGAAAAAAAAAGTTAAAAGGGCTATTCTAGATTTTATTTACTTTTTTTCCTCCTAGATACACAGTATCTCACTCAGTTGCCCAGTCTGGAGTGCAATGGCACAATCAGAGCTCATTGCAGCCTCTAACTCCTAGGCTCAAGCAATCCTCCTGCCTCAATCTCCTGAGTAGCTGGGACTACGAGTGTGTGCCACCACGCCTGACTTTAGAGATGGGGGTCTCACTATGTTGCCTAGGCTGGTCTCGGACTCCTGGCCTCAAGCAATCCTCCCACCTCAGCCTCCCAAAGTGCTGGGATTCTAGATTTTAAAAGACAAAATGCAAAGCATAAAAACATATGCCACAATTGAGTTCTAGTTCAATTAAAAAAAGAAAAAAAGCTATAAAAAGCATTTTAGGACAATTGGGAAATATGGATACAAACTGGAAATTAACTGATATTATGGAATTACTGTTCATTTTCTCACATGCAATAATGGCATTGTGGATATGAAGAAGAATGTCTTTATTCTTAGGAGAAGCATGAGAATTATTTGGGGATAAGAATCATGATGCCTACAACCCATTTTCGAACATTATACCAAAAAAAGAGAGATAGCAAAGATGGCAAAATGTTAACAAATGCTGAATCTAGATGGAGAGCTGGTGGGTAATAATTAGACTATTCTTTCAGTTTGTCTGTAAATTTGAAAACTTCCAAAATAAAAAGTTGGGGGTCAGTGGAAAAAACCCAGGATTGAGAACTGCGGAAGCAAACTCAGCCAGCTGCAGAGACCCCGCCTGGCCCCATGCAGCCCGGCTGTCCAAGGACAAAGGCTGAGTCACTATTGGAAGTGGTCCTTCCGGCCCTGGCTCCAAGCTGGGGACGGCAGGGGGTCGGGGGCCCAGCTGCGGCCTCACCTCCCCCACCACCCTTTTCTTGGAAATGTCAGCTCCCCAGGCTTCAAGGAGGGCCCTGTCCTGGTGCAGGCTGGAGTAACGAGTGTTCTGTGAAGCTCACTGCTTCTTGGCCGGGAGGTGATTGTGGTCACCAGCCCCTGGGGACAAAAACGCTTTTGTCTGCACCAGTGTGAGCTTTTGGTCCGTGATGCAAGAGTTGACATTGGCTCCCATTTCCAAATACTCCTGTAGCAACTTCTCTCCATTTCCTTACTTCTGCTGGATGATGGGGGAACAGGTATCTGGGGTGGGGGATTGTTTGGGGCTCAGATCACTAGGATTCCCAGGCTGCATGGGCTGGGCCAGTCAGAGCAGAGCTAACTACTCGGGGACACAGCAGAGAGGGTGCCTCCAGAAGACAGAACTGGAGAGTGGCTCAGACACCCCCCACTCCCAATCCCCAAGAGTCCAGGTGGGGCCTAAATAAGCTTTGCAGGGGACAAGGGTTGTCATGGACTCTAACCTATGCAAGAGGCTCTGGGTCTTCCATGCAACCTAGATCCCTGAGATTTTGGCAAGATCTCAGAATCCACGGGAGGTAGCCGTGAAATTCACCGAGTCTGGAGGCAGGTTTCAGCCTGTTTTTTTTGTTGTTGTTGTTGTTTGCTTGTTTGTTTGTTTGTTTGTTTTGAGACTGAGTCTCACTCTGTCGCCCAGATTGGAGTGCAGTGGCACAATCTCGGCTCACTGCAACCTCTGTCTCCCGGGTTCAAGTGATTCTCCTGTCTCAACCTCCTGAATAGCCGGGACTACAGGCACGTGCCACTATGCCCAGCTAATTTTTTGCATTTTTAATAGAGACAGGGTTTCACTGTGTTAGCCAGGATGGTCTCGATCTCCTGACTTTGTGATCTGCCCACCTCGGCCTCCCAAGGTTTTAGCCTATTTTTTAACTTGAGTGAGGATATATCGAGGGTCTGGAGCAGTGCAGGTAGAGCCCACAGCAGCCAGCATTTGTTTAATCCTTCCCAAGTGCCAAGCACTGGGCTAAGGGTGGTCTGTGGGTTACCCCATTCACTCCTACTAAAAGTCCTGTTTCAGCTCCTTAACTATAATCAGAGGATGTGGACACAGCTTTCTACTGTGGCTGAGAATGGACAAATAAACCCTAAGGAAATACTAAGGAAATAATGCCCAGCTTATGGAGCATGGTAAACCAGGACTTGAACCCAAATGTACAGTCACTCCTGTCCACAGAGAAGACAGTATTTTTCCTCTGAATATAGCTCTAGCTTCAATCCAGTGCATAACCAAATGGGCCGTCAAAAATTCAAGTGTTTGGGAGGCCTAAGTGGGTGAATCACCTGAGATCAGGAGTTCGAGACCAACTGGCCAACATGGCGAAACCCCATCTCTAATAAAAATACAAAAATTAGCTACAAGTGGTGGTGGGTGCCTGTAATCCCAGCTACTCAGGAGGCTGAGGCAGGAGAATCACTTGAACCCTGAGGCGGAGGTTGCAATGAGCCAAGATCACACCACTGCACTCCAGCCTGGACAACAGAGCGAGACTATGTCTCAAAAAAAAAAAAAATCCAAGTGTAGGCCATAACGGTTTTCCAGTGGGTCTTAGTGGGCATATTTCCCATGAGATAGTCCATAAAAAGGAGGTTCTGGCCCATCATGGTGACTCACGCCTGTAATCGCAGCACTTTGGAAGGCCAAGGCTGGTGGATCACTTGAAGTCAGGAGTACAAGACCAGCCTGGCCAACATGGTGAAACCCTGTCTCTACTAAAAATACAAAAATTAGCCGGGCATGGTAGTGTGTACCTGTAATTCCAGCTACTTGGGAGGCTGAGGCAAGAGAATCGCTTGAACCCGAGAGAAGGAGGTTGCGGTGAGCCTAGATCGTACCACTGCATCCAGCCTGGACAAAAAGAGTGAGACTCCATCTCAAAAAAAAGCGGGGAGGGGTGCAGCAGGCAAGGTCAAAAGAGCCCTTCCATGACTGGATTCTAAGATGAAAGTGGGGGCAGGGCAGAGTAGGGGTGATCCAGGGTGATCTATTGGCAGTTCCGAGGAATGATTCAGTCATTAGACCGGTTGTTCTACAGACAGAGCTCAACAGATCATCCCCTGTTTAAATGAGACCCCAGCTCCACTAGAACAACAAAAATTCTCATATGAGTCAGAGTTTAACCATGAAAACAGAAATCACCTTAAGAATTTACAATAGAAGGAATTTAATGCAGGGAATTGGTTACATAGGTCATAGAGAAACTGAACCCCCACCAGGTGACAGCGAGGTGACCAAAGATAAGCAGGAAGTCACTGTCACCTCTAGATTAAAGAGACAAAAGGAGGAGGTAATGTCATAGGCTAAGGCCACTCAACAGACTGGAGCCACAGAACCTAGAGGAGTTGGAGCCATGGAGGGGATGCAGCCACACCTAGAGAAGCCACCAAGACAGAAAGGGAAAGAGACAAATATCCTAGGTTCTCCCTCTTCCTCCACCATCTCCCTCTTCCTCTACCATCAATGTTTCTTATTGGCCAAATCCAGGCAGCAGGCAGCGGACAGAGTGTATTAGCCCATTTTCATACTGCTGTGAAGAAATATCCAAGGCCAGGTAATTTATACAGTAAAAGAGGTTTAATGGACTTCACAGTTCCATGTGGCTGGGGAGGCCTCACAATCATGGTGAAAGATGAAGGAGGAGCAAAGGCATGTCTTACATGGCAGCAGGCAAAGGAATGTGTGCAGGGGGACTGTTCTTTATAAAACCATCAGATCTCATGAGACTTATTCAGTCATAAGAACAGCACAGGAAAAACCTGCCTCGTGATTCAATTACCTCTCACCAGGTCCCTCCCATGACACATGGAGATTATGAGAGCTATAATTCAAGATGAGATTTGGGTAGGGATACAGCCAAACCATATCACAGATGATCCTGGACATGAAGTCAGCAGGATTAACTCCCCAAAAGGGATCTGAATGCAAACAGACTCAGGATATGCACAGTTCTCAGATCCACATTTCACATGAACTTTTGAGCTTCATGTTCTCCTTCTGAAGGCCCCCAAGGGAAGAGAAAGGGAGGAAGAAGTGTTGGGGATCCTCCGGCTCCATTCTGACTGTCCCGGGTACAGGCAGGTCACTCCTTTGAGCGCAGGCAGGGATGCAGAAGTCAGACTTGCCTGGGCATAAGCTTGCCACTTGGCAAGCCCTGCCTACTCTGCAAAGCTTTAAGATCAGTGGAAGTCTTGGGTTGAATTTAAAATCCCACAAGCTTCAGGCAGAGAGCACCTGAGATCTTATCACATTTGACCCTGAATCCTGGCTACCCAGGACCAGCTATGGTCATGCCAGTCTTTCTCAGTGTAAAACATATGGTTTCACATGTATGCTAAAAGCATTAAGCATTGGAATGCTGCAAAGGTCCCAGGTGGCTGGTGCAAGTCAGATTCCCCAGGAAACACTCTGAGATGGAGATTTATGTAAATGGTGTTTATAAGAAACTCAATGCGTGTCAAGGGTGAAGGAAGCAGGATTGGACGGAGAGAGAAATTGAACTGTAATGCAGTCTAAATGAAGGCCTCAGCCACTCCCCCAGGGAGCTCTGAGGCTTTGCTGGGACTTTAGAGAAGGTTCGATTTGAGGCCAGGGGCAGGGCCTTTGTGCCCTTGCACAGCCGGTCTTTGGATGTGGACTGCCCCCAGGGAGGAGACAGAACCTGGAGCTGGCCGGGTGTCTTCAGCCAAGAGCAGTTCCCAGAAAGGGACTCCACGGGGAGCAATGAATGCTCCAGAAGCCGGGGAATGAGTGCCTTCATCCCAAAGAAGGGATCCGGCAGTCACACACAGCATTCACTACCACTGCACAGAACCAAAGGCCCAACGCTGTGGGAGGTGTCTGGGGAGCTAACTGTGCTCTATGTTTTTATTGTTGTTGCTTTATTTATACATCCCAAGTAAACAGAAAGATGAGAGTGGGGGACACTACATGATGGCCAGTCATGAGGACTGCAGACCAGCATCTGCGCCATGGACTTTCCCACCCACTCACGACATAGTGAGACCTGGAAGTTCATCCTGCTGGGTGAATAAATGAGGTGCCCTGATACTCAGGGTTTATAAGCCAGTTATGTGTCAGAAGTGTTATGCCCAAAAAGGATGATGTAGGGTTTAGAGCTTTTAGCCAGAAACCCTTTTTTCTTTTCTTTTCTTTTCTTTTTTTTTTTTTTTTTTGAGGCAGTATCTTACTCTGTCACCCAGGCTGGAGTGCAGTGGGGCAATTGCAGCCCACTTCAACCTCCACCTCCCAGGCTCAAAAGATCCTCCCACGTCAGCCTCCTGAGTAGCTGGGACTACAAGAGCATGCCACCATGCCTGGCTAATTTTTGTACTTTTTATAGAGATGGATGACACAGGGTTTCATCATGTCACCCAGGCTGGTCTCAAACTACTGGACTCAAGAAATCTGCCTGCCTCTGTTTCCCAAAGTGCTGGGATTTACAGGTGTGAACCACTGCACCCAGCCCAGAAACCCTTCTTTTAAACAGTCATTGGCAAAACCAACTGTCTATTAAAGAAACTTATGGTTTGTTCCAATTAAACCATGCAGCATCCAGAAAACTGTATTAAATCTGCGGCATCCAGAAAACTACAGTTCCTTCTTTTCTTTGGAGGTGAGGGGACAGGCATCTGGCCACCCAGAAGCTGGAGCAAGTGTTCTGATAGAAATTAGCATAATGAGTGGGTCAGGATTTGTCACTGCCCTAGCCCTGATCAGTCAAAAGACTACCAACCTCCCCTTCCGACTTGAAGTAAAACTGGTCAGGCATGACCCAGTGCAATTGCATATGAAGACTTCAGAGCATGGCTTTTAGAACATGCTGCTCCTGCCAAAAGAATATTTTGCACATTGCCTTGTGAAGACCTAAACTGATGATGATTCCCCAAACCATCCCCCACCCCACCCCCTGCAGCCCAGACAGGCCAGAAGTTCAAGGCCAGCCTGGCCAACATGGTGAAACCCTGTCTCTATTAAAAAATACAAAAATTAGCCAGGTGTGGTGGCAGGTGCCTGTAATCCCAGCTACTCAGGAGGCTGAGGCAGGAGAATCACTTGAATCCAGGTGGCAGAGGTTGCAGTGAGCCAAGATCGTGCCATTGCACTCCAACCTGGGCAACAAAAGCGAAATTCTGTCCTAAAACAAAACAAAACAAAACAAAGAACAGGCTGCCAGCGGCGCAAAGGAGAAAAAATCACCTCCTTAGAAATACAGTGAAGGCACTCATTCCCCGGCTTAGCACTGGTGTTGTATTTGAAATTTGCAGCTGGGTGTGGTGACTCACGCCTGTAATCCCAGCACTTTGGGAGGCTGAGGTGGGCAGATCACGAGGTCAGGAGATGGAGACCATCCTGGCTAACACAGTGAAACCCCGTCTCTACTAAAAAATACAAAAAACTAGCCGGGCGTGGTGGCGGGCGCCTGTAGTCCCAGCTACTTGGGAGGCTGAGGCAGGAGAATGGCGTGAACCCAGGAGGTGGAGCTTGCAGTGAGCCGAGATTGTGCCACTGCACTCCAGCCTGGGTGACAGAGCGAGACTCCATCTAAAAAAAAAAAAAAGAAGAAAAAGAAAAAAGAAAGAAATTTGCACTTTTCGGACCAAGCCCTGGAATTCGATGCTGTTAGCATTAAAAGAAGTGACCCTCCTGGTGCCAATGTGTGCAATTGGATTGCCATGGGACACAGAAAGAAAACACAACAGAAGAAAGGGCCATGCCTTCATTCAGCCGCCTACGTACTGAGGACCTGCTGTGCGCTGGGCATTGAAATATAAAGGTAAGCAGAGAGATATGGCCCTACCCTTCTGGAGCTTACAGACCAGTGCAACACGGTGTGGAAGAGCCATTGTCACAGGTAGAGGTAGAATAACAACTGTCACAAGTGCTGTGAAGAAGAGAAACACCTGTGACTTCGCAACCTTAAAACAGCAGACCTGACCCAATCTGGGGAGCCAGGATACACGCAGCCCCACCAGTGAAAGACCTTCATCACTCTGCAGGAGGAAGATCTAGAGTTAGTGTGAGGTCCAATTGTGCAGCGTGGGTATATTTTAGTACATTTTCTTTAACCATACATTTTTCTATTTCTATGTATACATACATGTTTGTATATGTATTTATATAACTACGCATATAGACACTATGCCTAGATGCTTGAGTTAACCATATAGTAAACTGTATGTCATTCTCGTTCCAGAGCAGATTGTGCTGGTCTCAATTAATTCTGTTGTTGACTTTCTGAACAGGAAGCCCCTTCACATGGTGTTTACAGTCATTGGTGTCCAGAGTGAGCGAAGCAGGGAAGAGCCCCCATCCAGAACCAGCCCTTAGCCAGGAGCATCCTGTCCCCGTGGACCACATGTCTGAGTAGACAGGGGAGTGTGTATGAATCTGGACAAGGGTATGCCTACAGGCCTATGAGGGAGGCCATGAGGACACACGAGAGTCTCTGTGTGCCTGCATGTGTGGACACATGTGTCGGCACACGAAGTGAGGGCACACGTGTGTAAGTGCAAATGTTCTGTGTTCTGGCAAGAGGGGGGTGGAAGGGAGGGCCTCATTTTCCTGGGTTGGCAGTTTTGTGGCTCGATGCCTCTGGGAGTCGGGTACTTGCCGCACGTCCTGGTGTTCCTTACAGCCGTTTTGCCTG
The DNA here is from genome assembly GCF_007565055.1 of Rhinopithecus roxellana. Lineage (NCBI taxonomy): Eukaryota > Metazoa > Chordata > Mammalia > Primates > Cercopithecidae > Rhinopithecus > Rhinopithecus roxellana. Next base: position 89,252,574 of record NC_044560.1, on the reverse strand, counting down.
CAGCGGTCACACAGTTGAAAAATCTGGGTCCGTGTGACTGCTCAGAGACTCTGCGAAGGCAAACAAGTAGGACTCGTGGCCATTTTGCAATTCCTGCTCATTAGACATGTCTGGGGCCTTGCGAGTCAGCTCTGAGGATAAATAAGTATAAATATTATATTTGCCTCCAGGTTATCTTTAAAAATGTATTTCCCTCTCCCTCTACCCCCCCAACCCCCACCAACAACTGTCAGTGCCTCCTGAACGCTCCTGGGTATCAGGAGTGCCGTGCTGAGAGTCTAGGGTCCTGAGCAAGTGGCCTGCTTCCCCTGGGCTGTCCCCCATCACCCAGGGCATGGGTAGCCAGAGGTGGCAGGGCACCCCAAGAGCCTCTTGATGCCCCCTAGGTGGGGAGGGGGACGCACATGACCCCTGTGGTGCAGACAGTCAGCCTCCAAACAACACCACACAAAGAGATGATGGGGGCTGCGTCCTCGCCAGTAGGTGTGGCTGGCATGGCCAGGGCCACAAAGTAACTGAGGTCAGAGCCAGGGGCTGGGTATATCAACTCTCAGCTGCCATGATGCCAGCTTAGGAGGGACTAAGGTCCCCATGTTGGGGCTAAGGGTGTCCAGGCACCTCCAATTTGTGGGTCATTGGATTTTAAGAAAGCAAAACCTACTCAAATAACTCAAGGAAAAAGGGTGGCGGGGAAGGAGATGGGGATTTTGTGCCCCCATTAACACACACACCACTGCCGCTGTGATCTACTGAACTAGCCGTGTTTTCCTGGTGTTTGGGAACTGGCGTGTTTAGAGAGCGCCCCATGAGAGCCACCAGTGTGAAGTGAGAAGGGGATGGAGGGGTGCAGAGCCCTGCTGGGCAGGCTGTGAGCGGCAGAGGCAGCACTGTCACAGGACACCTTCGGCACTTCCCTCCCTCCTCTCTGGGGCTACCACCAGCATCTGCTCTCTGCCCATAACAGCCATTCAGTGTGTGAGGAGGAAAACAGACCCTGCATGCATCTCCAGGCTAAGCCGCCTCAGCTCTGCCTCATGGGACAATATTTGCAGTCCCCTCGCTGATCCCAGCTCCCAGCTACTGTACTCCAAATGAGCCCCAGCTGCCAGCGTTGCATAAAATAGGGGTCACAGTGGGATCGGCTCAGTGTGGGACCAGAATCGCAGGTTATGGGCTGCCCCAACCATCCTGGGAGAGACTGCCTGTCCTCCCTCCCTCTCGCCTGCCCCAGACTCAGGCCAAGAGACCTTCTTGGGCTCTATATCGGGAAAGGGGTGGCACCACCCCAACGACATGAAAAATGTCCCCAAATGGCATAACAATAATAGCTACCACGTGTTTAATACTTCCTGTGTACCGGGCACTTGACTGATGACTTGCACACATAATCTTATTTTGTCTTTACTACAATAAAGGTAGTGTTATTTTCATTTTGCAGATGAGGAAACTGAGGCCTAGAGTGGTTGGATAACCATCCTAAAGTCATATACACGGGAAGAAACAGAGACAGGCCTTGAACCTCGGTCTTTCTCAGCCCAAGGCTGTGATCTTAACCACAGCTCTACACTGCCCATAGGATTTTCATAAAGTGACAGAATCCAGCTGTCTATGTGTCACTGTCTCAGTGACACTAAGGGAATGGGAGCTCCAGAGTCACCACATGGAGACCAGATCTCCTCTAGAATCCTGTGAAGAGGTGAAGCATCCCTAATCACTGGAACATGACCAGTCTACATCTACTACCTACACCCAGGATCATGCCATTTCACTTTCTGGCTCCCTGTGGTGCCCAGAACAGAAACCATGGGCTATGTCAAGCCTGGAAAATGGAACTTAGGTTAGTAAGATGAGAAGAAATTCAGTGATGGAAAACCCCTAGAAGGCACCCAATCTAACCCCTTCATTACACAGAGAAACCCATAACTAGAGAAGGGAAGAGGCTTTTCGGTACCACCAAGCTACTTAGAGCTGCAAATGGAAAATGGATTTCATCTCATATACCAACTCTGACCAGTTGGCTGGCTTTGAGCATTGTATTAAGAATTCTAGGGCCATATCTGGGTTCAGTGGGAAGGAATGCTGTAGTTAACCAGCAATGCTCATCATGGTTTCTAGAAGTAATGGTAGCAAGCATGCAAACCCGAGATTAGGTCTCAGGTCTGCTGAATGCAAGTACAGTGCCACACAGGCACAAGCACTCTAGTCAATTATGAAACACTCTAGAAAAGCCTATTCAAGAAAATTATGAAACAAAAGCGTCAAGAAGTGTCTCAGTGGTTTTCTGAGGCACGACATATTTCGTTGCAAGGAACGGAAACCCACTCAAGTTAGCTTAAGTAAATGATAATTAATTGTCAGGATATCACAGGCAATTTCACAGACACTCAAGGACAGGAAACAGCACATCTAGCCCACAGGAGCCCAGAAGTGGAATTGAAACCTCAGGAACACGCCATTCTCTTTACCTCTTAAAGCTGCATGTGGCAGAAAATGTTGGCTAACTATTCAATAGCTATACCCCATCCTTCTTCCTTGCTAACAGAATGCAGAGTTTGCTCAGATATCAGGCTATAAAGAGACGAGCCCAAGGGAGCATCATGACTCATCTAAACCAGCCTTGATAATCCTAGTCTCCTTTGTCAATGATTGGTGTATCCCAGTTCTGGGCAATGACATAGAAGGAAAAGTCTGTATGGAGCTTAGTGGAAGAAGGAGACTCATGGAGAAGCTTATCCTTCCCTCCCAGCCTTAGATGTGGACACTTGAGGTTGTTTCCATGTGATCGGTCCAGATTGGTGGGTGTTTCCCCCTGCTCCGATCATCCATGAGTAGCTCTGAGATCACCTGCTACAGTTGGCTGACCAAGATGAGATCACTCACATTCTGAGGGTGGTAAAATGAAAAGCTGACAAGAAACTTGATGAGACTTGAACCACCAGTTACAGCTTTCCTGGATTTGCCCCATCGTCTCATGTCCCTCTTAAGTGAGAAAATAAATGGGCATATCATTTAAACCTTTTTTAGCAGCTCGGTGGTACTGAAAAGCCTCTTGCCTTCTCTAGGTATGGGTTTCCTTGCATAATGAAGGGGTTGGATTGGCCAAATTTCTAGGGGTTTTCCATCACTGAGTTTCTTCTCATCTTACTAAACCTTTTTTACTTTAGTCAGTTCTGCTTCTTTTTTTTTTTTTTTTTCTGAGACAGACTCTCACTCTGTCATCCAGGCTGGAGTACAGTGGCATAAACTCGACCCACTGCAACCTCTGCCTCCCAGGTTCAAGTGATTCTTATGCCTCAACCTCCCAAGTAGCTGTGACTACAGGCGCCTGCCACCATGCCTAGCTATTTTTTCTTTATTTTTAGTAAAGACGGGGTTTCACCATGTTGACCAGGCTGGTCTTGAACTCCTGACCTCAAGTGATCCACCTGCCTCGGCCTCCCAAAGTGCTGGGATCACAGGTGTGAGCCACCGCGCCCAGCCTAATTCGGCTCCTTGACACTACAATATCCTCCGTATCTTATTTCATCCTCTCCATGCATCAAAGTCCTCAACTGTAAAATGTGTAATAATAAAATTGTTCTAAGGATTAAAGGAAATGGTGTATATAAAGCACTTAGAACAGTGCCTTGCACAATTGTTAACAAGCTTCACCAGTTACCGTTAGAAATCATTATTATTTATGCTAGCTTAGGTCCAAGACGGCCACCATCAATTCCTTCCCTGCCTGTACCACTGCCATTTTCCCCAACAAGAGGTGGAGTCTATTTTTTCCCCCCTCTAAAGTCTAGGGTAGACTATGACTGCCTGAACCAACAGAATAGGGTAGAATTGACATTATGTCAGTTCCAGGGTAGCCCTTAAGAAGACTGGCCATTTCTGCTCCCCTTCTCTTCAGACACTTGCTCTTAGGACACTTCCACTTAGAACCCAACTACCATGCAGTAAGAAGCCCAAGCCACATGGAGAGGCCATTTGTAGCTACTCTGGAAACAGCCCTAGCAGAGTTCCCTGTCTACAGACAGTGTCAATTGCTATGATTGGCATCCATCCCAGCTGGGCTTGCAGATGACACCAACCCCAGCCATAGTCTGATTGAAACAGTATGAGTGACCCCAAATGAGAAGGACCTAGCCAATTCTAGTCAACCCACAGAACATGAGAGATAATAATTAATTGTTGTTATAAGCCACTACGTTTTGGGCTGGTCTGTTATACAGAAAGAGACAACCAAAACATTATTAATATATTTACTATGTCTGTTTCTCTACATTCCCCCATAACTGACTTTCATGTGAAGGGGAGTGTGTCCCAGGAGCTGATGCATAAGCTGGAGCATCTACTTTGGCCCCAGCTCTACATCACTATTCCATTCTAGTGCCCAATACCATCTTACTGATTTAGTCCCTGTGTCTCAGTTCCAAATGTTAAAAGAATAAATCTGATTGGTCAAGTGGAGCTAGGTGCTCACCCCTGGTAAAATCATTTGTGATCAAGAAAGAAGGTCATGTGCTCCCTAGTACTGTATGGAGTGGGGGTGGGAGGGTTGTGGATACAGAAGAAATAGTATGTGTCTCTTGCAAGATATCTCTCAATTCATCTATTTTATGTTGGGTTTTTTCTCAAGCACAACCTAATTATCAAGGTGGCTTCAGGAGCTTCAGCCACTACATGCTCTCAGGTTCAAGTATATGAAAGACAACCACACTGTTTTCTGGTAGCTCCTCCCAAAGTCCTGGGATTCACCATGAACGAATTTGCAATCAAGGAGAAGAGATGCTCTGACTGGGGAGGCCTGGACTATAGACTCTACTTGTGGAATCTAGAGCTGTTTCCAGGCAAGGGTGAACGGATGTTGGTGTGTGCATGTTGCAGGGGAGGGTACAGGGAGCTACATAACAAATCCCCACCCGCTCACCAAATACGAGTGAGAATTCCCAGAAACTTCAAGGGGAGGGGTGATGTTCTGAGCAATCAACACTATTCTGATCAATGGAAGGCATAGCTCATTGGTAAACAAGAGATGGCCATCTCCTTAACCTCTTAGTCTTAGGCAAGCATCACCAGTCTCTCTGAGTCTTCTCTTTTCCAGGCTAAACGGTTCTGGCTTCTTCTACCCTTCCTCGTAGATCTTAATCACACAGGATCATGGTGGCCAGGCCAGTGGCCACCCCTACGAGGGGCCTTGCTGCCTGGACACCTCTTCAACACTAATTATAGCAAAATAATATCTCTAGAAATCCACACCATCACAGTCAGGCCCACTTGGGGTAAGTTGGAGGCAAGTCTCTATTTTCTTAAGCCATATCCTTAAGCCTTTGTACTTGTAGCTATTTCTCTTTACCTCGGAGTCCTGTTTCTATTAACATTTCTACTGGTTATAACTGCCCTCCAGTAAGGCCAGGTGGAAGGTTTGTCTCCTTCAGAATGACAATTAGGTTGCATGAGGTGAAAAGGCATTCTCAGGCCCAGGATGGCTCTGTGGTTTTCTGCCTTGCCCGAAGCAGCCATTTGGGAGGGGGTAGGGAGAAGTAGGCATCAGAAACCCAAACTCTGGGCCTCCAAGTCATCCATCAGGGGCTGATCATCTCTTCATTGGTGGCCCAGGGCCAGGGCAGTGAGTGGCTTATTTCTATTGCATTACAGTTTGAGCCCATATGCAAACCAGAGGACTCTGTCTATAAATAAGATATTATAGTTAAATCAATATTGATTATTAGGAGTTAGTGTTATATTTAAAGCCATAAAACTGAATAAATATTATGGTGAAAGTGTCCTAAATCTCATGGGCAAAATCACTAAGCAAGAGAAAACCACAGGCCTTGGATGGATGGAGCAGTGACTCGGCCTCCCACACCCCAGAGGAGGTGTCAAGCAGACGGCTGTCCCTCGTAAGGTGGGGAGAGGGAAAGGCAATCTGGGGACAATGTAAATGTCTTTCAACCCATTTCTCAGCCACATTCTTGGTTTTGTTCAGGGTCTGTGTTACACATCACTTAGTATATGCTCAGCTGATTTTCATGACTGGTATTAAAAGACTGGTCTATTCAGACTGTCATGATGATTCTATTCATCAATGTAATGACAAATTCATTTTTCTAAGATAATCTTTTTTCTGATTGGAAAGTAACTCATGTTTATTATAGAAATTATAGAAAGGTGACCAGGTGTGGTGGCTCACGCCTGTAATCCCACCACTTTGGGAGGCCGAGGTGGTCAGATCACCTGAAGTTGGGAGTTTGAGACCAGCCTGACCAGCATGGAGAAACCCCATCTCTACTAAAAATACAAAATTAGCCAGGTGTGGTGGTACATGCCTGTAATCCCAGCTACTCGGGAAGCTGAGGCAGGAGAACTGCTTGAACCCGGGAGGCAGAAGTTGCAGTGAACCGAAATCGCTCCTTTGCACTCCAGCCTGGGCAATAAAAGCAAAACTCCGTCTCAAAAAAAAAGAACAGAAACTATAGAAAGGTAAAATAAGTAAAGAGAAGAAAATAAAATTCACCCAGAATCCTACTACGCAGAGATAATCACCATCAGCATCTTGATGTACATCCTTCCAGTCATTTTTCTGAATGTGTGTGTGTGTGTGTGGGTGGGTGGGTGGGTGTGGTCTGTGTGTTTGATATAATTGTTTAATAGAGTTGAAATAGCCAAGCTGTTTTGCAACCTTGACAGATTAATTCTATTATATGTACTGAAATTTATTTAATCAACCTCTTATTACTACATATTTAGATTGTTTCCAAAACTAATTAAATTACTTTTCCATTTTGTTTGTTCTTTTAATAAGTGGAACTAAAAGGTGCTTCTCTTTAATAAGTAAGCCATTATTTCTTGGTAGTTGATAAGGAGGAATAAAACCTGAGACAGGAACAGGGTCACTTGTCCAGTAAAACAAAGGAAGTCACTGTATTCCTGACTGTAGTGTATGCCTTAGTGTGGTTCAGAGGCAGAAGCATGCGGTGACAGGCTCCAGTGGAAACCCCAGGTCAGTAAAGCCTCCCCACTCAGCCTCTGCCACACATCTCCTCGCCTCACAGAACCTGGAGTCCTCTCGAGGCCCTGTGCTGTACCATCACAGCACTAACTGCTCCATCTGGAAAAGGAGGGGTGCCCTCCTCACTAGTGAGCACTGGTTGGGAATAACCACCGTTGCATAGAGCTTTGGCAAAAGGGTAATTCCTGTGTCTACTGCCCACTACTCCGCACCAACTATGCACATAAAGAGGGCTCTAGCCTTCACCTGTCTGCAGGGATTGGGGAAGACAGGACCTAAAGTCAGCCAGCCAGTCACTGTCTCCCGGGAAGCTGAATCCTGAGCAAAGGCGCAGAGATCACGGCCATTTGGAGGCTAACTTGAACGGTGGCAGAGCCTGATCCTGCTGAGAACCAGTTTCTCAGCTTCCTGCTTCCTGAATCCAGACTGCCAAGGCTTCCTCAATCCCAGCCTTTCACAGGTGTGAGTTCCTAGCCTCCTGTTAAGTACTGTATTAATCAGGGTTCTATGGAGGGTGAAAACCCCCCATGATCTGCCATCTGCAAACTGGAGACCCAGAAAAGCCAGCGATGTAAATTCCAGACTGAGTCCACAAGCCTGAGAACCAGGAGTGCCAATGCAAGTCCCAGTCCAACAGCATGAGAAGACTAATGTCTCCGCTCAAGCAGATGGGCAGAGAGAGCCAACTCAGCCTTCCTCTGCCTTTTCGTTCTACTCAGGCCCTCAACAGATGAGATGAGGCCCACCCACATTGGGAAGGGTGTTCTCCTCTACTCTGCTCACCAATGCAAATACTAATCTCCTCAGGAAATACTCCTTCAGACACACCCAAAAATAATGTTAATCAGATATCTGGGCATCCTGTGGCCAGTAGAGATGACACATCAAAATAACCATCACAATTGGTGGTGCTGGGTTAGTTCCGTTGCTTGCAGACAAGAATTCTAACAGAAATCTACTTCCTCCCCACTCTCCTCACTCATCTTTCAAAGCTCAAGTTAAATGTCATCTCCTCTCTGAAGCCATCCCCAAGTCCCCTAAAGGTAATCAATATTACCTTTCTGCCTCACTTCCACAGCCCTTTGCTTTATAACTCTTAGAGCACTTACTTTATCCTGCCTATCATTTCAAGTAATTTTTAACCTGACGCAGAGCCGAAGTTGTGTCTTACACTGTAATTATAGGAGCTTGTTGAAAGGAGCTTATGTGAATAAATGGATATGCATATATATATATATATATATATATGAGTAGGTATAACACACTTTGTGTTCAGCCATCAACTGATTAACCAGTGTTAACAAGGACACTGGTTATTGTTCAGTATTTAGTGAAAATGAAAAGTCACCAGCCTTTCCATCTTCTACAGATGTGAACAAAGTATTTCCGGTCAGGATACATGAACATGAAGTTGTCAATGTTTCCTAGTGGTTTATATTTGCATTCGCTGTGAGCTGGTGCACCTGGCTACTGTTAGACCCTAATTATTCCTCGGTGACTCTATATCAGGCTTCACAAACTGGACCCTGTGGGCCAAATGCATCCTGGAACTCTTGTTTGTCCCACATTGGTATTTTTGTTTAATTTACTTAGCTGCCAACATTTAAAAATCAGGAGATCTCACATAAAATTGCAGATTTCTGACTTTTCTTGAAAACTCAGAAGACCTGGCAACACCAGGTTCAACTTCCCAAACTTCAACAATCGGCTGGAGCTAAGCAGTGGCTACTCTTCCTCCCCTGACTCCCTTGGGATGGAGCATGAACACTCATGCTGACCGCAGCCCCCACAAAGCCCACTTCACTCATGCCCTGCGTGGTCCCTGAACATATTACTACCCCTGATCTCCACTTGCAAAGGTTGATCATTAAGGGTGAAAAGACGGCTTCAGTGTTCCCAGAATATCATAATCAGGAAAAGGCATATCTAGAGAATCCTGGGAAACTGCCCTCCTCACTCCATTCCCACCTTCCCTCATGAAGGATTCACCTGCTTCTGCAAAACTAAAACAAAGTTCTTCTTTTCCCCTAAAGCCTCCAGAGACACAAATTCATCCTTCCTAACAGACCAGAGAGGAGAATTCTAGCACCCAAAGTCTCCAAAGCCCAAAATGGAGTCAGAAGTCAAGGCCAGACCTTTCCATCCTGCCATAACCCAGTGGGATAGAATTAATTTGCCCCAATATACAATGAAGAAAGTGAAGCCCAGAGAAGTGAAATGATTTACCCAAGGTCACATAGCTGAAAAGTAGCCCATGTGGGACTCGTGCCCGCTGCTCTAGCCACTGCCTGGAGGCATCTGGAGCTCGGCCAGGCTAGGGAGGGGCGGAGCCTATAGGTGATCGTATGACTCTCAGCCTTCCAGGCAGTGTCAGGGAATCTGCGGCACCATGTGGGAGCATCTCCTGGCTAACACAGGGCAGCCAGGATGAGGGCTTTAGCTCTAAGGACAAAGAGCACTTGGGAGTGGGAGGATGACCCAACTGTCTCCCCAACGGCTCAGTTCATGATGCGGCCCACCCCGGGTTCAACCCCAGGCCAGGATGCCTCTGGGCAAGGCAAGTGTGGCGCCAGAACCTTTCTGTGCCAGGGTGTCAGAGCAGGAGAGGGCGAAAGAGATGGAATCCTTGTTCAGGGCTGGCTCTTTTTTCTTTTCATAGGGAGGGAGAAGGGTAAGGTCTTGAGGAGACATCCTTGCCTCCTGTTTCTTTCACACCCCACCATTCAGTCCATCCACAGACTGATGGCATCGCCTCCAAAACAAATCCCGACACCACCACATCCCTTCCTGTCCTAGTTTCACAACTTCATTCTAGCCACACAACTACAGTGGCCCCTGTCTCCCTGCCTCCGCACTTGACCTCATGCAACCCACTCTCAGCACATAGTACAAGCTTTTTGTTTGTTTGTTTTCTTTTCTTTTTTTTTAATTGAGAAAGAGTCTCATTCTGTCACCCAGGCTGGAATGTAGTGGCAGGATCTCAGTTCACTGCAATCTCTGCCTCCTGGATTCTAGTGATTCTCCTCCCTTAGCCTCTGAGTAGCTGGCGCATACCGCCCTGCCAGGCTAAATTTTTGTATTTTTAGTAGATACGGGATTTCACCATGTCGGCCAGCCTGTTCTCAAACTCCTGTCCTCAAGTGATCCACCCACCTTGGCCTTCCAAAGTGCTGGAATTACAGGTGTAAACCACTGTGCCCAGCCCAAGCCTTCTAAAATGTAAATCAGAACTCATCTGCTTAAAATCCTCTCAAAGGCTTCTCATTACCCTCAGAATACAATCTAAATTATCTACCATGGCTTACAGGGTCCAGTATGTTGTGGCCTTTACCTGCCTCTTGAAATGCACTTCCTGCTGGTCTTCTCTATACACACTACACCCCAGCTCCAACAGTCTTTTTCTGTTCCTGGAACCCAGCCAAGCTAATTCCCACCTCAAGTCCTCCTCACTAGCTGTTCCCTCTGCTTGGAATGCTCTTTCACCCATCTTTGCATGGGTGCTCCTTCTGGATCTCAGCTCAAACTTCACCTCTCCAGACAGCCCTTCCTGACCTTCAGTCTAGAGGAGTTTGCCTCCAGTCACTTTCACTCACATTATCCAATTTTACTTTCTTCACAGGACTAACATTATCTAAAATTATCTTATTTAAGTGTTTTATCTATTAAAGCTCTCTCTGTACTAAGAATCTGAGCCCATGAGAGCTGAGCCAATGTCTTGTCTTGTTCAATACCATTTCCCCCAGAGAGTGGCACATAGTAATATGCAATAAATAGTTGTTAAATTAATTAACTAATTATCCAGGTGAGAGATGACAGGTACATGAAGTAAGGCAGTTGCATCAAGAGTGAAATGGAAAGAATAAATGTGAGAGGGATTTAAGAACCAGAATCAATAGGGCCAATTCTAAAGAGGAGCTGGGACAGCAGGAGCCTCGGGCTTGAACAGCTTGGTAGGTGATGAAATAAGTCATCAATATTGGTCACGTATGGGGAGGGGACAACAATGAATTCAGTTTTGAAAAGTTGATTTTCAAAGTACCTGAGCGACTTCCAGATGACGTCTGGTTGTACTTTGAGGAAAAGATTTAGGATGCTGGTTGAGATCTGAGGAAATCCTGGGGAATAAGCGGTAAACGGCTGGAGCTATGGCTTGATCCTACGTGCGGTAAGAGGAGGGTCTAAGATGCAACCCAAGACAACCCAAAATTGAACAAGACAGGTGGAGCAGAACCAGAAAAGGCTCCTGAGAAGGCATGCCTGGAGAGATGGAAGAGCAGAAGGAGTGTTGCTAGGGGGCAAACCTTTCAAGGAGAAGGGAGGGCTCAACAGTTTCAAAAGGCAGAAGAAAGTCTGAAGGTACAACTGGAAAGTACTGATCTTCCAATTTGGGGACCACTAGGGACCTCCTTGGAACAGTCTCCATGGTGGCCTCTGGATGGACACCAGATTGGAGTGGGTTGAGGAGTGAATAGGAGGGAAGGACATGGACACAGTCATGGAGTAGAAACTCATCTGGTCAGTCTGGCTGTCAATGGAAGGTCAAAGACATGGTGATAGGCAGGGAAGACAAGTGATCCAAGAGTGATTTTTTTTTTTTAATTGGGAAAGACTGCCATCTATGTAGCCCAAACTTTTGATTGTATGCTAGTCTATAACGTGGTTTAACTTCTTTCCTAAAGGGCTGCTAATGACCATACAAATCACCAAATATACTGTGTTCTAGGACCTCAGCAGCATTTATGGTATGAATGAATGTTGAAACTGCCCAAAAAAAGAAACCCTTGAGCCAGGTACCAAATTCCTCCACCAACCTAGGAGAGTAAAAGAAGAAATGACTGTGAGAAAGAGATGCATTGAGTGATGTAGTAGATAATATGTCTCTCAAATCTTTGGTGGGATGGGAGATGTGGGTGATATGGGCTCAGCTTTAACAGTCTTTGAATCCCCCTGCATGGCTCTAATAAAAAGAAGCTGAGTAAAGCAATGTAATAATAACAACAAAAAGATCTGGCCCTGGAACCTTTATCTGGATTCTACTTCCGGCTGTACCACCAGCTATGTGACCGCCCTTTGGGCCTCAGTTTCTTCCATCTGCTCTTTGGGGACATTGATTTAGACTTTCCCTGAGAACCTGCCACCTCTGACACCATCCCTGAAATCAGTCAGCCTGGATTTATATCCCAGCTCTGCTATTTTCTACCTGTGTGACCTTAGATGAGATACTTAACTTTTCTGTGCCTCAGTTTCCACATTTTTTAAATAGTGCTAATAATTGCCCTACCTCAAAGAGTTGTGAGGATAAAATGACAATTAATAAATGTAATAGTCTTCGGATAGTGCTGGGTACCTAGAAGGGCACTATGTAGGCTTTGGCTACTGTTATTATAGTAGTCACTCAGTCCAGGGAGCCCCAGAGTTAGTAGATGAAGGATGCTGGCCTCATTTAAAAGGGCAAGAGAGAAGACACTCTAGAACAGAGGTGGGCAAATTTTCCTACACAGAACCAAGTAGTAGATATTTTGGCTTTATGGACCCTATGGTTTCTGTTGCAACTACTCACTTCTGCCTTTGTACTATAAAGTAGTTGGCCGGGTGCAGTGGCTGATGTCTGTAATCCCAGCACTTTGGGAGGCCAAGGCAGGGGATCACCTGAGGTCAGGAGTTCAAGACCAGCCTGGTCAACATGGTGAAACCCCATCTCTACAAAAATACAAAAATTAGCTGTTCATGATGGAGGGTGCCTGTAATCCCAGATACTAGAGAGGGTAGGCAGGGAGAATTGCTTGAACCCAGGAGGCAGAGGTTTCAGTGAGCCAAGATCACACCATTGCACTCCAGCCTGGGTGACAGAGCAAGACTCCATCTCAAAAAAAAAAAAAAAAAAATGAAAGAAAAAGAAAAAGAAAAGAAAAGAAAAAGAAAGCAGTCACAGATGACATGCAAACGAATGGGTGTGGATGTTTTCCAATAAAACTTTATTTACAAAAATAGGCAGTGAGCTGGATTTGGTCCATAGGCCATAGTTTGCAGACCTTGTTCTAGAACAAATGTCCCTAGAAGGAGGGATAGTGAGTTTTCCTCTCTGGTGGGTAGAACTGAGAAATCCCATGCGTTCCCCATCCAAGCCGGAGCTCTGACCACTCTGGCTGCATATTCACTAAAAAGCAAAGCTCCCAACTCACAGAACAAGCAAATAATAAACGAGTTTTGAAAATAATTAAAATTGAAAATTGATTGTCTGGGCCAAAGCAGATTTATGCAAAGGGTCCCTGCTCCACTGGGAGTAGAAGGAGGGTTTCTAAGCTCTGTGTTGAACAAGCTAAGCATTTTTTCAGATTATTCCCAGCATAATATGCCAAAGGGAATAGGCCCCATTTATTATTTCCTTAAAAAAATCAATGAGCTGAAACATTCCCTCTAGACCTATAATATTTATTTCAATGTTCTGTCAATAAATATAACAAGGTTAGCTTTCTATCAGTTTAGTTGGAAGAATCATTTGAGGGAAGTTCTATTTGTTAAGCTCGATTACAGAAAGCAATCAATAGAGGAAAATTCCCTGGTCACTGTAGGCAAGAATTATAGAGCTCAGAGGAGCCATCCCAGGAAGGAGATTGATGCCACTGTCCCATAATCCCTCCCTCCTTCCCCCAAAGGTAGGAGATGTGGGTGCAACCTTGAGTTATGGAGTGTCAGGCTGGAGCAGTCCCCATCTGGTGCTGACAGGGAAACTGAGGCCTGGGAGAGAAAGGGAATTATTCAGATCATAGAGTGGCAGAATCAGAACTAAAATCTAGATATTCTAATCTCAAATTTCTCCCAGGCCTTGAGCTATTCAGTTGGCTCAGGTTGGACACAGGATACAGAGACCCTTGGAAAAGGAATGCTTTTCTCTTTCATTTGAATTCAGCTTTGCTGGACAAGGCTTTTCAAAAGATGGACCTGGGTAAGATGGTCTCAGAAAGGTGTTCGAAAATATGCTCTTCTGTGAGTTGGGAATTTCTGAGGGCTTGGAGAGTTGGGGGAGATATTTCACCAATTTACCCTCACCCTCCTACACAACCACACATACCCACACATGGGACACACACTTTCCTGGCTAAGTTGGCAGGTGTGTCTGCTCTCGTAGAACTTGAATTTCACGTTTTGGCATTGCTATTGGACTTGGCTAGATAACCTACTCAATTACACCTCAGTCTTCCACAAGATGAGTCATGGGAAATACAGGATTTGGGGTCAGAAAACTTGACTAGTTGGCTCAGCTCTGCCATATTCTTAGCTGGGTAAAGTCATTTCCTCTTCTCCAAGCTTCTTTTTTCCATCTGTAAAATGGGAATAATAATATTGACACTTTTTCATAGATCAGAAGTATAAAGAATGCATGATATTGCTGGAAAAATGAAAACAATTATTACTACGATTGATTATTTAATGGTTAGTAGCATTATTGAATTTTTGGTAGCATTTATTGAATGCTTTCTATATGCCAACATTGAACTAAGCATCTTACTTGCTTTATCACATTTCATTCTCACAACAACATTATGAGGTGGATGATATAAATATCTTTATTTTATAAACATGGAAAATAAGGCCTGAAGCTTAAATAACTTGCCTAAGGTCACAAAGCTAGAAAATGGTGGATTGAAGACTGAACCCATGTTATCCAACTCCAAAGCTTATACTTATAACCTCTACTATCAGAAAGATTACAGTAGAATCCTGATCCGGAAGGAGGGAATTGCCTTTCCTCTCCACACCCATCTCCCAATCCACCTCACTCAAAAAAGCTAAGTCCCGGGATGCCTGTGGGTCTTCATCTTTCACCTCCTTGAATATCCAAAGGAGGTTTCAATGAGTCAAGAGCTGTATGGAGACTACCCCAAGACAGGCTCATCAGCAAGAGGTCTTCAACTTTAACCAATTCACCCCTCACCTAGAGATTCAATTATCCTAAACAAAAAGTTGTAACAACTCTCCTGATCTGTCACTGAGTTTGGATGTTGCTGGAGGAATTGGAGAGAAGAATTTAAGATGAACAATTATTCACTGAGTTCCTACCATGCCAGACATTATTCTAGACACTAGAAATACAAATACATTCCACAGCCTGATGAGCGTTACTCCCTGGATGTTCCTCAGTATATCCAAAACTAAATTCAATGTCCCACCACCCCGTCACCTAAGCTAGAATTCTGGGAATTATCAGGCTCTGCCCCACCTCTCATACCACCCAGCACACATCTACTGAGTCCCTACTAAGTCCCAAGTGGCCAATCACCAGGCCCCGGTCATTCTGAGATACCACTGTCACCATCTTTAGATATTATATTCTACAGGCCATGGGGAATTCAGGCTCTAGGGAGACTGTCTGGGTAGCCAAAATCATTCCAGGAGATCCATGAAATAATAAACATTGTAATCCAAATGCATTGGGCTTGACTAGCCCCTGAACACCAAGGCAGTCTCTTTACCCTGAGAACTTGGAGCCCCCAACTAACTGATAACAAGAAATCCAGTCTTTTGAAGAGTCATCTTCAACTGTACTTCCTTGCACCTCCCCTACAAGCATATCTCTGAGAATCTCAAGGGCCACCATCGTGTTTCCACAAACCAGTCCTTGACCCCCTTCATCACAGTGAAAATCAACTAAATGCCATAGCCTTGGGACTCAAAAGTTTTGCAGGGTTACCACTCTGGGTGGCTCAAACAGAACTGAAACTTGGAGTCTTTGCTATCCTAAAGAGAGAATCATCTCTCTCTGTTAGGCTAAGCTAGAGAGGTCTCACCACAAGGTTCTTGAGCATGATGGAGTTTCAACATTCAATGGTAAAATTATTTAATTCATACATATAGCCCTTCCTCCCAGGAAGCAGCTGCCAGTAAGAGACCTAAGCAGGACTTGCCCTAGAGCCACTGACTGGCCTTAGAGGGGACAAAGAGTGCTCAGACAAACGTTTGTCCATGCACTAAGGCAAAGTTCTGAACAAATTGATCCAAAACAGATCAAGGGAACTCTTGTCCTATTGATTCTGTTCGCTATAAAATATCCTGCGTCCACCAACTTCTCTCTCCATCTCTACCACAACCATCACACAAGTCCAAATCACCACCTTCTTATGTCTTAACTGCTATAACTGTCACCTAACTTCCTAAATCCATTCCAACCCTTCCAATTCACTCTCCACACAGCCACCAGGGTGATCTTTTTAAAATACAAATCTGATCATGTGCCACCCTTGCTTAAAACCCTTCAGTGAATTCTCTTGCACTTATAGTAAAAACTTAAATTTGACTGTCTTCTTATATTCTCTCAAAAGCATAGTTCTGGCCATATATTCACATGAACTTGGGTGCAAGAGATAGTTCCCAAGAGGCGCAAGTAAAGTAGGGAATGGGGAAAGTTTACAGGGAGGGTAGAAAAGTTCTAGACATATTCCTCATTGTCCCCATTATGTAACAGCAAACCTAGCTCCTCTCTCTATATGCTTGTCTACTGGCATAAAGAACCCAAAAGAACTTGGTGGGAATCTTTGTTTTAGGTTCAGTAGAATCCTTACTATTTCCCCTAGTGAAAGTGCCTCATCCCTTGGGACCAAGACCTCTAAATCCACAGAGCCTTAAGATTCTAGGAGAAGAAGGACAAGTTCCCCCAAGTTGGTCCCTGGAAATGATGGTGAAAGGACACAATCCTACTTTCACCCCTTGATCCCTAGATCCATATATTCTAGCCATTGTAACATGACACTACTCAATGGCCATTAGTGTAACATATACACTGCATCCTGGAGAATAGAATTCTAGACTTACAAGTACCATTCCTCAAACTGCCACCTTAACTGAGTTTTTAAGGGATGATTATAACATTCTATCAAGCCAGCAGCTTCCAAGTAATTTGGTATGTAATAGGACCAATGCATCCCAATATCATTTGTTCATTGTCATATCTCCTTTGCTGTAAAGTGGGGGGTCTCGATCTGAGAAGATGCTATGTAGAATTCCATGTCACTAATCACTCTGTAAGCCCCTGGGTAGTGGTGCTGGCATAGGTACCATGGGCAAGGAAGACAAACCCATGTCCAGAGTTTTGTCAATCTCAGTAAGGACAAGTTGTTGCTTCTTCCAGAGGCAGTTGCCACTAAATTGTTGGTCATTCTCCATAAGGCTCAGTACCATGCTAAGGGTTTGATGTTGGGCCCTGCTGTTGACAAGTCACACATTTAGCAGCTGCATTGGCTAGATCTGCCTTGGTGAGAGGAAGCCCATGTTGTTGAACCTATGCAGAGCCTCCATCCCTGCCACCATACATGGGACAGCTGATGACAGAGGCTGGTTGACACTCAATGGACAAGTCTTGCCTTCTAGTTGTCTGATACCTTTTCCACATTGGATGCTTTCTGGTGAGCATTAATATCAGACACAAGAATACCAAAATTTTGTGTCTATTCCTATAGGGCCATCCATGTTCCTTTTCCCCAGACTCCTTAGCATTGATCATTTCATCTTGCTTCTTCCAGGCCCCTGACCAATTAGCCAAGCAATTCGCCATTGCCTGAAACTTTATGTATATATCCATGTCAGACCACTCCTTTCTCCACAAAAAGTTAATGATCTAACTGTACTGCCTAAAGGTCTCCTCTCAACGCTGCCCTTTAGGGTCACCACTATGTTGAACTGACCCATGTTTGAATCAACCCAGGATTTTTCGTTCTCCATTAACTGATCATGGGAATCTCCTGACAGGAGGATATATGTGAACTGAGAGGAAGATGTTGGTTCAACAAAGATAGATGACATGGGAGTCTAACCCACCCGTTCATGCACTTACTTGAGCCTCTGAACCTGTTCAGATCTGATTCAAATGTACCATTTCCTTCATACGATGGATTGCTAATGTGTCTAGCCAACCTTGTGACTCAGATATGATAATACCTAGCTCATGATGGCCAGCTGTGGCCATACAATCACTTAATGGTCCATGGTCAGGTGCTCAGTCTCTGCTAGGGCCCAGTAACACCCCAGGAGCGGAGTTTTCAAGCATTGAGTAGTTCTCTACTGAAGAAGGCATAGCCTTGCTCTATAACTCTAAGGATTTCCCCTGTGAGTCTCCTAATAAAGCTTGTCAGACTACAGATACTTCTAACACTATTGGTTTACCAGGTCATATGACACAAGAAATAGGGAAGTTTACACTGCAGCCCAGGCTTGCTGCTGAGTCCTCTTTTGATCTAAGACCCATTCAAAGCTGGCAGCCTCCAGGGCAACTCAATAAATGGGTTAGAACACTATTCCTAACTATAAGTATTAACTACCTCAAAACTCCAAATAGGCCTACCAAGAACTATGCCTCTTTCTTTATGGTGAGAGATTCAAGGTGCAATACCTCTAAACGCTTGATTAATGCTTCAAGCCCTGAATCTTTGTAAGCTTTATGTCCTCTTGACATGCATGTCTCTTACTACAGCATCCAACTCCTTGCCACTTCCTTTTCGTTGGATTTGTTGAGAATGATGCCATCAGTATAGTGGACCAGCATGATGTTTTTGGAATGTCAACACAATCAAAGTCCTTTTAGACCATATTGTGACAAAGAGCAAGAAAATCAACATAGCCTTGAGGCAAGACAGTGAATATATATTGCTATCCTTCCCGTGTGAATACAAACTGCTTCTAATCCTTTTTTCTGATGTGAATTGAAAAGATCAAATACCGTGTATCAAATGCTGGAGGCTATGTTGATCTGTTCTAGTAAAGATACCATATCCAGCACAGCAACTACAATCAGAGCTACCCCTTGTTTTGGTGGTTCACTGATCATTATCCTTGACCAATCTGGATTTTTAAGTCCCTGTCAATAAATTGAATGGGAATGTGGTGAGGAAAACCAACCCCTAAATCCTTTAAACCTTTGGTGGCAGTGCTAATTTCTACAATACCACCTAAGATACGGAATTGCTTTGGATTTAATATATTGGCCAAAGAGTTAAAGAGCATTTTTAAAGACCTCAACTTGGGCTTCAGAACCAATATGAAGGTTTTGTCAACAACTAAGTATATCCATGCTAATTACATACTCAGAAATGTGGAAAATCAACAAAGCTTCAGTGTGGGCATCTACTGGACCCACTGTAAGACAAAGTTAAACCAGGGTTCCCTTATCATTTGCCCTCAATATGCCCAATTCTAATATGGGGGCGATTGCAGCATTTGCATTCCCAGCTGACTCATACTCCACAGCTCTCAAAAAATCTTATTACTCCCTTTTTCCCTCATGTACAGGCACTCTGATAAATAGCTATAAGTCTCTTTGGAGAAGGACTGGGGAGACGTTTATTATAAACACTTGAAGTGGCTTTGCAGAGTCCTTCCTCAAGGGGACTTGACCTCCTCCTCAATCAATGGACTCTGGGTCTGAAAAGGGACTCAGATCTGGAAAATGGCTAAAGATTCATTATTTTCTATTATGGAAGCTGCCATAGGCCTTGATCTTTTTTGCTCACCTGTTCTTGATCTTTTTTGGTTATATAAGGTAAGTAATACCTTGTGGGCTGCCCATATGTCCAGTTCCTACAAATATGGTCTGCTAGCTATCAGCACAGATCCTTTGGGTGAAGACCTCTGGCTGCCACTTGACTCTACTGCCTGATGTGGCAAACAAGTCCACCTTTCCTCTATTACTCGCTGGCACCTGGCCTCTGCTATTCTAAAATTCCATCATTCCCATTGTCATTGAGGAGCCCAGTTCCAGTGCAGCATCTCTTACCATCAACCCTGCCTGAAGAAGATAGCCACTACTGAGCTCCTCAATAATATTGTGTATCCCTAACTAGTGCCTTTCTTATTGCTTTAGTGAGGGGAGTATCCTCTGGACTTTTCTAGAAAACATAGTCAGTGGGTATCATAGTCTCACATCACATCTCTAAGTCTTCTGATTCCTTCCTCAATACTCTACCAGCAATTCCAGCATCCCTCCATCTAATTAACTGCAGGTCCAAGCTTCATGGAGACATCCTGGCAGCATCTTAGCAGTGATTCCAAGTGTCCTTGCCAGACATTAAATCCTTAATCCCAGGCAGGGGTTCCTAGATCAATAAACACTCCCTGATCTAGACTTATATTTCCACCCCCAACCCCGCCCCAGTCTGGGATCCACCTCTACATGGATCCCCCCTGGTTCCTCCTGGTACATGTTGGCAGCCCATTCGGCAATTTTGGTGAATGAGGTATTTCCTCCCGGAGCAGAGTCTGTACTTACCTGCTCAAGCTATGCTGAGACCTGACCCCGGTTAGTTTTTCTGCTTCTAAGTGACTTTGCAACTCTCTCCATTAAGAATGGGAGAGCCACAAAATGGAAGGTGCCTGGGTCCCTGATTGCCACTTGGAAGAAAGCCACCACTTATCAGAACATCTATTTTGGAGACAAAAAATGAACTTTTTTCTGTTAAGATACCAAGATATTAAACGTTTATCTGTTATAGCAGCTGGCCTTGCCTTAACTAATATAATGTTCTAGTTACCTCCAGGCCTCAGAATCCAGAACAAACTGAACCAAGACTCCAGAAAGAGGAGGAAAATGTCCCCTCTAGCTAAATTCCACCTCATACCTCCTCATTTTCTGCTCCAGGATTCACTTCCTCCCAGGATGACTGAAATTGGAAATGTCATTCCCTTCTAAGAGAAGTATTACCCCCAACCCACATAAGTGCCATCAAACCCTAAAGCCTTAACAAGCAATAATCAGCATTAGCGCATTTCCTGAAGTCTGAGGTTTTCTGCCTTAATCCTACATACGGGTCCTCACCAGCCCCACAGGTGGGGCTAACTAGGCTAACTGTGCTCAATCTAGTTTCTTTGGGCTGACCCCAGCCCAAACATTTCAAAAAGTCTCTCCCATGCTGATCTTATTTTACAAAATGATTTTTTAATCAAAGAAGAGGAAAAAGAAGAGAAAGATGAAAAGAAGAAAAAAGAGGAAGAGAGGCAGGAGGTCTGTTTGTAAATGATGCTACTTTGCTATCAGTACCCCACAAATCATCCACACTGGAGACCTTAGGAGGTATCTGTTTTGTCAGAGTACAGGCCAGAAAGTAGTACGGTGTCTGAGAAGGAATTCTACTCAGCATCTGGAGAGCAGATTCTGGATCTGACTCTGCCACTCACTGGCCCTGAGTCTTGTCTACTCTCTGGGTCTTGCTTTTTGCATCTGGAGATAATTCCTATTTCTCAGGCCACAGAAGCTAGAGGTGAGAATAAGAGTAAATAATAGCCCAAAACAGATGGAAATGGATCTACCATCACTGCTTCAGTGCCACAGTCACTATCACTGCCACTGAAACCACTATGGTACCATTCAATCATTCATGCAGCAAACATACATTGCATGTGCTAGGAATACAAGAATAACAAGGAAGCCGTGGCCCCTGCTCTCCTAGAGCTTACATTCTAGTGGAAGAAACAAGTGTTCATAACATAATCAAACAAATTAGTATGTAATTACAAACTGACGTAAATATTCTGAAGGAAAGCAACACATTCTATGAGAGCAAATAAAGAATAAGTTGGCTTAAATGCTTATCCAAGGACGTAACATTTGAACTGACATCTGAAGCATACGTAGGAGTTAACCAGGCAAAAATGAGAGGGTGGGGGAAGAACATTCTGAGCAGATGGTATAACAGGTGCCAAGGCTCTGCAATGGGGGAGAGGGACAGGAATGTGTCAGTGAAAGTAAAAGGCCAAAAGGGAGACTACTGTGAAAGGAGGCTGGAGAGGCAGGCAAGGCTGAATCCTGTGGTCTTAAGAACACATTAAAGGTGTCGATCTTCTTGGTAAGCGCAATGGGAGGCCAGTGAAGAGATTCAGACAGGGGAAGGAACGTGACCAGATTGGTGTTTGGAAAGGATCACGATGGCTCTGGTATGGACAATGAATTGGAGGGAAAAGGAATAGAGGCAAAAAGGCAGTTAGGAGCTCTTTACAGTAATCCAGGAAAGAGATGATGGAGGCTTAGACCATGGGTGTAAAATTAACAGGACTTGGGGGATGGGTGGATAATGGGCTACGAGCAGCTGCTGCTGACATCTTGTGCCCTCCATGTCTCATAAAATTTGCAAGGTTCTTTTGGTTTTGAACAATGGAATCTCATCTTACACAGAGGTTAGATTTTGAAGTCTGTGCATAGGACAAGAATTGCATATAGTCTAAAGTACCCTTGAAAAACTCAAACCACTCATAAAGTACAGTATACATGGGTTTGTTTATACAGCCATGAACAGAAATTTTTAGGCACACTAAAGTTAGAGAGCCACCGAACTAGAATAAAGAAAGCAACAGAAGGAAAGCCCATATGCAAATGTCTGGGCATTCAAATCACTCTGCCTTTAAGACAACTATTCAAATCCCTTGCAGTGAATGAGGGGATTTGGGGGAGGGGGAGGGGAAGGAAAGAAACATACATGTAGGAGGCAGGGGTAGGAATCTTTTTAATGGCCCCACTTTCCTGAATACTTATTCCATTCAGCGTTACTATGACACCTTTACAACTCTAACACATGTTAATATATTAGTTGTTTATATTAGTTGGGCTGCTGATACAGTGTTGGATTCCTACCCCAGTATCTACTCCAATCTCTACTCCTTCTTCCCTGAAGGTGAGTTATTTCCCCAGAGCCCTGCCTCTATCCCACTCCAGATATATCTAAATGCTAAGATGGGCTCAAGATGAGTCAGGGCCCCTGGATCACACAGGATAGGCTCAGTCATGCTGACATAACAAACAACCCCTTAATCTTAGCAGCTTCAAACAGCAAATACTATTTCTCACTCATGCCACTTGTGCATCATGGGTTGGTGGGGCTCTGCTCCATGTATTCTCACTCAACTGATGGAGCAGACACTACCTCGAACATTGCCAGTCTCCGAGGCAGAGGCAAAGAGCTCTGAAGGGCTTCACGCAGCAATTAAATGCCCATACATGGCACAAGTCACTTCCATTCACAACTCATTGGCCAGAATTAATCACTAGGCTTCACCCAACCACAAGAGGGCCAAGAAGTGCAATCTTTCCATGTGTTCAGCAGGTGCATCGCCAGAAATATTTGACAAACAACACTAATGACTTCCACATGCTCTAAATGTACAATGACAAGAGAGAGAAGAGACAAGCTTTAATTATTCAGCCTGTGTTTGGTTCTGGGGCCCTGGCCCTGGGTAACGATGTGGCTGAATAAAATGTGCCCCACTCATGCCCCAGGGGCAGAGTCTGTGCCCAGAAATAGACTCCAGACAGCATTTGAACTGCTATCTTGGAAATTAAAGCAATGTCCCCATAGAGGCAGCTGACAGCCTGTAGCTTGGCTTCACTACCTCTTTACCCCCTGCCCAGGATCTATGGGGACCAAACACAGAATGAGGAATATTAGGGCTGGAGCTCACTCTGTCACCAGAAATCTCTGACTGCTCCTGGAAGTGCGTGGGCTAGGGACAACACTATACAGATGAATCCCTGCCCTCAAGGAGCTCCCAGTATCACAGTGTTACATGCTGGGGTAGATAGTTTCCAATGGTCTTTAACTACTCCCTCTCATCCCTAGATGGAAGTGAGGCTCCTCCCATCAGCAGGTGGAGCTTATCTCCCCCCCTTGAATCTGGCAGGCCTGTTACTTGCCTTGACCAAGAGAGTGTGACAGAAGTGAGGTTCTAAACCTTATAAGCCTAATCCCTAAGAGAAGTGGCCATTTCCACTTTCTCCCTCATGGAACCCAGCTACCATAACATAAGGAAGCCCAAGCCAGACTAGGGAATGATTAAAGGCCATGTGGACAGATGTCCTGGAGGATGAGCAGCCATCCTGGACATTCCAGCTACAGTGGAGCTCCCAGGTGAGTGCAGACACATGAGTGGCCTAAGCTACACCGGGTGATGCAGAACTGCCCGACTGAGGCCAGTCAACCCATAAAATCATGGGGAAAAAATGTAGCATTACTTTAAATCACTACATTTAGGGATGGTTTGTTACACAGCAACAGATAGCTGAAAAATACATAATATCAAATATATATGCATGATTCTGAGAGAGCCCAGAGAAAGAAAATCTACGAATGCTTAAAGAGGTATTTTCTCTGGAAATAGACTTTGAAACACAGGTGCATGAGGTTCATTGCAGCAGGAGGGTTGCTCTGGAGAGATCTGCCTATAAAGATGGAGGAAGCTAGGATTGGCCCAATAATATGGTTGCAACTTAAACCTCACCTATGAGAAGCTCTGAAGGTAGGAAGGAAATTCAAGGTTGTCCCAAACTGAGGGAAAGGAGGCAGGCGTTTGAATCCTTCTCAGCCACCATTAGCTGTGGGCTGGTCCTGGAGGGGGCATAACCCTAGGGAAGGCAGCTTCTAAGCAGGGCAGAGATGTGGTGAGATATCTGAAAAGATCCCTGTAACAGCAACATGAAAAATAGAGCCGCAGGGTGGAAACCAGAGGTGGCAAGTCTGTCAATGATACAATAAAGAAATGAAGTTAAACTCCCGGGTCCTGCTGATATTCACTGGCTGTATCCTGCAGTGACTTCCTCCCTTAGCAACCAGGTTATGTTGCAGCTGAACCCAAGTTATTGGTCTGGTTGCTGGAAGAGGAGGTGGGAGACCATATGCTGGGGCAGGAATTGGGGGAGGGTGCATGATGCATGGCATCTTGTAAGGTAGAGGCCTTTGCATCATCCTCAAGCCCGGGTGTATTAGGGTTTTCTAGAGGGACAGAACTCATAGGATAGATATAGATATAGATACAGATATAGATATATAAAGGAGAGTTTATTAAGTATTAACTTACATGATCACAAGGTCCCACAATAGGCTGTCTGCAAGCTGAGGAGCAAGGAGAACCAGTCCGAGTCCCAAACTGAACTTGGAGTCCAATGTTCTAGGGCAGAAAGCATCCAGCATGGGAGAAAGATGTAGGCTGGGAGGCTAGGCCAGTCTTTTTCACGTTTTTCTGCCTGCTTTATAATCACTGGCAGCTGATTAGATGGTGCCCACCCAATTAAAGGAGGGTCTACGTTTCCCAGCCCACTGACTCAAAAGTGAATCTCCTTTGGCAACACCCTCACAGATACACCCAGGATCAATACTTTCTAGCCTTCAATCAAGTTGACACTCAGTATTAAACATCATAAGTCCACCCCTTGTCAACTTGAACCCATACACATCTCCTGAGATCATACATAATCTTCAAATAAAGACAATAATAAGGTCATAATTATGCCTAATATAATACAACTATCGTTCTTACAACCAGAAACACAACAATCCCCAAATACTATTACATAAAGTTAACAATACTTAAATGCTGATATGAAGTCAATAAATCTTATGTCACATGATAAAGGAAAAAGGAAATAAAATGGAGATATTTTCTTAGTACAAGTGTACACATCCACAAACATGGTTTTAACAAAAGAAGGAGGAAATACTCATGGCAATCACCATCCTCATTTCTGCAGCTGGTCACGCGGTTGTAGCTCGTATTGATGACTACCTTCCTCTACTACCAATTCTGTATTCCCTTTGCCTTCAGCAAGCACCTCAGCAGGTTGTGGGGTTTTTTTCCTGGTGGAGTGACCCAAACCTTCATTTCTGATGGGTCTGGGCCATTTGTAGTCCTGCCTGGATTGGGCTGTTATACTTTTCCGTTGACCTTAATCACAGGGCATGGTAATACTAAGAAACACCCTAATGGTCTCCTGTGTTCCATGCATACTCTTCCTTACCTCCTTTGTAGAGTAGTAGACTGATTTCATCTTGATAGTCCGGGTAAATCACCCTGGCTAACACTGTAACTCCCTTCTTAGCCTGTTGACTTAAAGGTAGGAGGCGCCCAAAGTGTGCAGGTGGCGATCTTAACTCTCAGTTTAATGGGATCATTGCTGTGTCTCCAGGTGGCAGCATTCCTCCCTATGGAACTAAGACCTCTAGGCCAGCAGAACATAATGTCACAGGAACAGGAAGCAAAACTTTTGCTCATGGATCTCTAGGGGTGATGGTGAGTCATGCCACTTCCACTTCCACCCCTTAATTCCTGGACCCTCCTGGCTATGGGAGAAACAGTAACATATATTGGACCCTGATTCAGAGCATACACTGCCTTCTGGAGAACTTTACTGCAGCCCTGCAAAGTATTGTCACCTAGTTGGCATTGTAATTGTGACTTCAAAAGGCCATTCCACTGTTCTATTGATCCAGCTGCTTCAGGATGATGAGGAACATGGTAAGTCCAGTGAATTCCATGAGCATGAGCCCACTGCCACACTTCTTTAGCCACAAAGTGTGTGCCTTGGTCAGAGGCAATGCTATGTGGAATACCATGATAGTGGATAAGGCATTCCATGAGTCCATGGATGGTAGTCTTGGCAGAAGCATTGCATGCAGGATAGGCTAACCTATATCCTGAGTAAGTGTCTATGCCGGTGAGGACAAACCTATGCCTTTTCCATGATGGAAGAGGCCCAATATAGTCAACCTGCCACCAGGTAGCTGGCTGATCACCCTGAGGAATGGTGCTATATCGAGGGCTCAGTGTTGGTCTCTGTTGCTGGCAAATTGGGCGCTCAGCAGTGGCTGTAGCCAGGTCAGCCTTGGTGAGTGGAAGTCCCTGTTGCTGAGCCCATGAATAACCTCCATCCCTGCCACCATAGCCACTTTGTTCATGGGTCCATTGGGCAATGATCGGGGTGGCTGGGGAAAGAAGCTGAGTGGTGTCCACAGAATGGGTCATCCTATCCACTTGATTATTAAAATCCTTCTCTACTGAGGTCACCCGTTGGTGAGAACTCACATGGGATACAAACATCTTCAGGGTTTTTCACCACTCAGAGAGGTCCATCCACATACCTCTTCCCCAGATTTATTTATCACCAATTTTCCAAGCATGCTTCTTCCAAGTCCCTGCCCATCCAACCAAACCATTGCCTACAGTCTCCATGAATTAGCATATAATTGCACATCTGGTCATTTCTCCTTCCATGTAAAGTGTACAACCAGGTGCACTGCTCGAAGTTCTGCCCACTGAGAAGATTTCCCTTCACCGCTGTCCTTCAGGGATGTCCTAGAAAGGGGCGAAATTGCTGCAGCTGTCCACTTTTGGGTGGTGCCTGCATATTGTGCAGAACCATCTGTTAACCAAATCCTAATCTTCTCTTCTTCTGTCAACTGATCATAGGGAACTCCCCATGAGGCCATCAGTGCAGCCTGGGAAGAGAAGGCAGGGTGGCAGGAGTGGAGACCATGGGCATTTGAGCCACTTCCTCATGTAACTTACTTGTGCCTTCAGGAACTGCTCGAGACTGATCACATATACACCACTTCCATTTGATGATGGAATGCTGCTGTGCACGACCCATTTTATGGCTCCATGGGTCAGCACCCAGTTCATGATAGGCAGTTCAGGTCCCATGGTGACTTGATGTTCCATAGTCAAACGTTCAATTTCCATCAAAGCCCAGTAACAGGCCAAGAGCTGTCTGTCAAAAGGAGAGTAGTTATCTGAAGAAGATGGCAGGGCTTTGCCCCAAACTCCTAGAGGCTTCCTCTGTGATTCACCTATGGGGGTCTGCCAAAGGCTCCAAATAGCATCCCTATCTGCCACTGACACCTGGAGCACCATTGGATCTGCTGGGTCCTGTGGTCCGAGTGGCAGAGCAACTTGCACACCAGCCTGGAACTATTGCAGAGCCTTCTCCTGTTCTGGACCCCACTTAAAACTGGCAGCCTTTCAGGTCACTCAATAAATGGGCTGGAGTAACATACCCAAATGAGGAATGTGTTGCCTTCAAAATCCAAATAGGCCCACTAGGCATTGTGCCTCTTTCTTGGTTGTAGGAGGGGCCAAATGCAGTAACTTATCCTTCACCTTAGAAGGAGTATCTCGACAGGCCCCACACTACTGGACCCCTAGAAATTTTCCTGAGGTAGAAGATCCCTGAATTTTAGTCGGATTTATTTCCCATCCTGGGGCACATAAATGTCTCACCAATAACTCCAGTGTGTTTGCTACTTCTTGCTCACTGGATCCAATCAGCATAACGTCATCAATGTAATGGACCAGTGTGATATCTTGCAGAAGCAAAACAGCAATCAAGGTCTCTCCGAATAAGATTATGACACAAAGTGGGAAAGTTGATATACCCTTGAGATAAGACAGTAAAGGCATATTCCTGGCCTTGCCAGCTGAAGGCAAATTGCTTCTGTTGGGCCTTATGGACAGGAATGGAGAAAGGCGTTTGCCGAGTCAATGGCTGCATACCAGATACCAGGAGGTGTGTTAATTTGCTCAACTGATGAAACCACATCTGGTACAAGCAGCTGCAACTGGAGTCACCACTTGGTTAAATTTAATCCACTGTCATTCTCCAAGATCCATCTGTCTTCTGCACAGGTCACATGGGAGAACTGAATGGACATGTGTTGAAAGACACCCCTATGTCTTTCAAGTCCTTGATGGTGGCACTAATCTCTGCAATCCCTCCAGGGATGTGATATTGTTTTCTCATTTACTATTTTTCTAGGTAGAGGCTGATCTAATGGCTTCCATTTGGCCTTTCCCACCATAATAACCCTCACCCTACCAGACATGGAGCCAACGTGGGGATTCTGCTAGCTGCTAAGTATATCTACGCCAATTATGCATGCTGGCACTGAGGAAATGACCACAGGATGAGTCCGGAAAACCACTGGACCCACTGTAAGTCAGACATGAGCCAAAACTCCATTAATTACCTGACCTCCACAAGCCCCTACTTGAACTGGAGGACCACAGTGATGTTTTGAGTCCCCTGGAATCAATGTCAGCTCAGAGCAGATGTCCAGTAGTTCCCAAAATGTCTGATCATTTCCCTTTCCCCAGTGCACAGTTACCCTGGTAAAAGGCTGGATATCTCCTTGGGGAAGGATGGGAGAAAGATTCACTGCATAAATTTTCAGTAATGTAGTGGGGTCCTTCCTCAAGGGGACCCTGCCTCCCCTTCATTCAACGGGTTCCGGGTCTGTAAACTGGCTCAAGTCTGGAAAATGATTGAGGGACCGTGATTCTCTGTTTTTATAATTCAAATTAGTCTTTTGTCCATTCAACCAGGAAGTTTTCTGCTTGTATAAATTAAGTAGGAATGCAGTAGGCTAGTAGGCTTCCTATCAATTCCACTTATAAGAACACCATGATTAATTAGCCAATGCCAGAGCTCTACATGAGTCAGACTATTCTGATTGCCTCTTTGCCTCTGCTGCCCATTATGGTAGCTATGCCCACCTTGCCTTTGATGGTTGAGTGCTGCCACTTGGCCCATGCCACCTCGGGATCCAATTATTCCCATTGAATTTAAATTTTGTAGTTGAGTGACTGTGGTTCCCACTGTTAGATCTGACATACAGAGAAGAGAAATTACAGGGCTCTTCAAAGATGCAGGTGCTGCCCTCACAAATCTATTTCACAAGGTATTGGTCAAGGGTATATCTTCTGGACCCTCCCAGCTGGGACGAGTAGGTCTAAAGTGACTAATCCACTCCACCATCCCAATCTTCCTAAGCCTTTGGATCCCTTCCTCTACATTAAACCAAGGGAGATCAGACATTTCCAGTTCACTCACAGTGGGCCATCTTGTAATCCATATTTCAGCTAACCAAGCAAATAAACTATTAGAACCTTTTTTAACTCCCCAAGCAGCAACATTAAAAGCAGAGTCCCTACTTAGTGGGCCCAAATCAATGAATTCAGCCTGATCCAACTCTATGTTCTTTCCGCCATTATCTCATACTCTTAATATCCATTCCCATGCCTGTTCTCCAGATTGCTGTTTATATAAATTAGAGAACTCCCCTTTTTGAGTGTAGCACACCTGCTCATGGATCATACTCTCAACCTCACCTTCAGGGGCCTGCTGGGACTTTATTCTAGTTACAGGTCTAGAAGCAAACAGGTGTGTTGGGGGTGGCTCCTGAGGAGAATCAACATTATTTTGCCTGGCAACTGCCTCAGGGGAGACCATCACTGTTGCCTCAGGCAGTGCAGGGTTTATCTCCTCAGGCAAAGGTGGAAAGGCTGATGGCAGCATGGGTCCAGGAGGGGATGTTGCCACTACTGGGGATGGAGAAGCTGTTCCTTCTGTCAAAAAAGGTTCATCAGAGTTTACAAACTCAGTGTCTCCAGCTTCATCAGGGAACTCCCACACATCCCCATTCCAAGTTTCAGGGTCCCATTCTTTTCCAGTCAATGCCCTCACTTTAACAGTAGATACCTGGTGAGGCTATGCATGTATCTTTGGTTGCAGGTCAGCCACTCACATGATAAGAGCTTGTGTCTCTTTTTCCACAATTTCAGCTCTTTCTCTGCAGGAGATAAGACTCTCACTCAGGGCAGTCTTAGCAGATTTGAGGCTCAATATCTACTTCTGAAGTCAGGAGACAAAATTCTTGAGTTCATCATTTTCTTTCATCACTTTGTCCACTGAACTTAGGAGCAACCAACTAGCTTCATTATGTTCTTTGGTTCTCCACATATGGTCAAAGGTATTGTGTATAGAATCACTAAACTCCTTGCCTCTCATGAGCAGCAAATCAGGAGTGTCAAATGCATTTATTTGCATAACTCTCTAAACAGTTCACACCAAGGACTATCAGTGTTCTCCA
Source organism: Rhinopithecus roxellana (assembly GCF_007565055.1). NCBI lineage: Eukaryota > Metazoa > Chordata > Mammalia > Primates > Cercopithecidae > Rhinopithecus > Rhinopithecus roxellana. The sequence goes on along the minus strand of NC_044560.1, from coordinate 89,221,908 downwards.
TACTATTATAAGTAGAGTCTTTAGCATTTTGAGGTCAAATCATATTAAGCAGCCAACTCCAGAAACCCCAAAACCAATGAAAGAACTCCATCCTTAATATTCTGTTCCTCTAGAACCCACTCCTGGTTCCAGAATCTGTACTAGTCAGTGTTCTCTAGAGGGACAGAATCAATAGTATACATACATACATGAATTTATTAAATATTAACTTACACGATCACAAGGTCCCACAATAGGCTGTCTGCAGGCTGAGGAGCAAGAAGAACCAGTCTGAGTCCCAAAACTGAAGACCTTGGAGCCTGATGTTTAAGGGCAGGAAGCATCCACCACAGGAGAAAGACACAGGCTGGGAGGCTAGGCCAGTCTCTCCTTTTCACATTTTTCTGCCCGCTTTATATTTGCTAGCAGCTGATTAGATGGTGCCCACCCAATTAAGGATGGGTCTGCCTTTCCCAGCCCACTGACTCCAATGTTAATCTTCTTTGGCAACACCCTCACAGACACACCCAAGATCAATACTTTGTGTCCTTCAATCCAATCAAGTTGACACTCAGTATTAACCATCACACCGGGAAAGCTCTAACCTTTCACAGGAAGGCAAAGGACACTCTGGCCTCAAAGGGCTCAGGGTGACCTAGAGTTTCAAGGCATTCAAGGGAATCCATCCAGATGCCCCTGTCCTAAGTGTCAGAACCCCCAGTCAAGCCCTGATCAATCAAACAGAGCTGACAGGCTATGTTGAGAATTCAGTTTTCTTTGGAAATCTGCTGCTCTTACAATTCATTCTTGGGCCAAACCTCAGTTTATTCTGCCTTCCAGCTGCAGGAGAAAGCCTCTTTATCTGATGGCAAGGAGGCCCTTGGCTTTCACACTTCACCTTAAATTGGTGATTAATCACTCCCAGCATTTCATTGTCTTTTTCCAATGCCTTGCTGGCCCCCAGCAACAATCATTTAATTCCATAGGTTTTATAATTATCACTCCTCTGAGCCTATCGAATGTCTGAGAGAGTACACCAAATAGTACTTTCCCTTTCACAAGTATCCCATCCCACTTCCCCATCAGTGAAAGTTTTAACAATTGCACTGCTAGAACATGTCAGGGGCTATCAGTACCTCCACCCACCACCAGTGATGGGGTTCTTATTACCAACTGGCCGGTGGATGATCCAGCTCCAAAATCCCATTTTAGAGTCCGTTTCCTAGGAACCACTTCTAGCACCAACTGTAGTAGTAGGTCAGGTTCCCCAGAAATAGATCAAAGATGGAGATTTGCATGCAGAAGACTTATTGGAGAACGATCTTGGGCACGACACCAGCAAAGAGGAAGGGAAGCCAGGCTAGGCAGAGAGAGAAGTTGAACTCTGATGTATTGACAATGGAGGTAAATCTGGGCTGACCAAGGACTGGTAGAAAGTGCTAGAGCAACTATGACCCTTTAGAGATGTCCCAAAATGAAGCAAGAGTTATCAGTTATTGAATTTGAACTATCTCCAGGGAGGTGTTGTACCCTTTGGGAAGTGGTGTAACCCTTGGGAGGTGGCATAACACTTGGGAGAGGTAGTTCCATGTGGCCAAAGGCAGTTCTTTGGAAGAGACTCAGAATATTGTTGGCCACAGATGCTTTCATTGACTGGGAGAACAAAGTGCCTCAGTGAGTCTTTTTGCAGGAAAGCTAGGGAGACATACCATGGTATTCACTATACCCAAATCAGGGAAGTAAAGTTGGAGAGTGGTGGTCAGTATTGTTGCTGAGGTCAAGTAAGCAACCACTGGACTTGACAACAAAGAAGTCACTGGATATTGGGAAGTGAGTTCATCTAGAGGAGCAATGGGGAAGAAGCCCATGCAAGAGGTAAAGAGTGAGCAGAAGATAGGAAGGAAAGATGGCTCTTTTGACCCTGCTAATGACTGGCTTCCTATATAGGCCTACTACCTAGGACCAGTTATCCTTTAGGAATGCACAGCTTTGAATATCTTGCATTAGCTCTATGCAATCATGTGTGCAGACACATGTACACACACAGGTACATGTTGAGCTGTCCCAAGGCAAGGATTCCAGTCAGAGGCTTGTAAGTAGACCTCTATCCTCATTAACCAGTAATGACCTCTGCAGATCAGACTTCTGTACACCACCTATCCCTGTACACCTGGAAAGTCAAGATTTCCCAGCTGGAGTTTTGGCTTTGTCTTCAAGTCTGATAAGAATCCTGGCAGCAACCCAAAGCAAGGAGAGCCCAAGGTACTAACAACATTAACAACAAGTTAATATTCAGTGACTACCAGCTTTGTCCCAAGTACCTGCAAGGTGCTTTGCAAACATTAGTTCACTTCGTCCTCCTAAAACCCTGTGGGATGGGTACTTCTATTATTCCATTTTACTGATGAAGAAGCAGAGGCTCCAAGTTAGACAACTTGCCTATAGGTTGCACAACTGGTTGGTGGCCAAACTGAGATTGAGACTCCAGTGAAATTGATGACAGACACAAGCAGGACATTGAGAAATGAGCAGGTTCATTCATTCATTCTGCAAATATATATGGAGAGCCTACTATGGGCCAAAACTGGCCCATTCCAGGCACTTGAAAAACATCAGGGAGCTATACCCACAGAGATTCCCTTCCCTCCTGGGACTTCTTTTCTAGAGGGAAAGAGACAAACAGTAAATTTTATTTTTTATTTTTATTTGTTTTGAGACAGTCTCACTGTGGCCTAGGCTAGAGTGCAGTGGCATGATAGCTCACTGCAACCTCCGCCTCCCAGGTTTAAGCGACTCTCCTGCCTCAGCCTCCCATCCCAAGTACCTGAGATTATAGGCACATGCCACCATGCCTGGCTAATTTTTGTGTTTTTCCTAGAGACGGAGTTTCACCATGTTGGTCAGGCTGGTTTCTAACTCCTGACCTCAGTGATCCACCTGCTTCGGCCTCCCAAAGTGCTGGGATTACAGGCATGAGCCACTGCACCCAGCCAACAAATGATAAATTTTACATATTAATATTTACTCATTTATGTATAGTAAAAGGCAGACTGGACGCTGTGGTGTGGCACCCAGTTCCCTACTTCTGCATGGACGCACTCACCCCCAGTTGCTGGGAGCACTGGTGGCCAAAGCCATTCAGCTGAGTTCTTCCCCAAAACTGTGCTCAGAGAAGACAGCTGCTTTACCCAAGGTCACTCCCCTTCCCTGGGGGCAGCCCACACCCAATAGTAGGTAGATGAGTGGCTATACAGGCCCCAGCCCCCTCACCTTACTGCAGAGCGACTCTGAAAGTCCCCCCAGCTCACAGCTCCCCATGGGGTCAGCTGAGGCCTTTGTTGTGACTACATCACAATTCAACTTTTCCCTCTGCCTGTTCTGCTTCCTCCACTCCCTGAAGGTCTTTCTGTTATGTGAGAACCTTCCCCAGTAAACTTCCTGCAAGCCGAAGTCTCTATCGGAGTCTGTTTCCCAGTGCACCCAACTTGTGATAGAAGGTATATGTTCTGCTGAAAAAGAGAAAAAGAAAAAAAGGGAATAAAAGCAGAGTGAGTGGGATTGGGAGGGCAGGAGCTGAAGAGGCAGCAGGTTGCAGGATTCAACAGGATATTTAAGGTGATCTCACTAAGAAGTGACATTGGAGCAGGCTTAAAGGAGGAGGAACAGGGTTATTCAAGTAGAGATCGGGTAGAAAAGCATTCTAACAGGCAAACAGCAAAGACTCTAAGGCAGGGGTGCAGCAAGGAGGTCATGGTGGCTGAAGAGGAGTGCAGGAGGGAAAATAGGGGAGAAGTCAGGAGCGGGTGGGGTTAAAGGAGCAGAACACATAGCGACTCGCAAGCCCCTGTAAGGTCCTCAACCATTTCTTCAAGAGGAGCAGAGAAGGACAGGATCTGGCTGCCACGTGGAGGGGAGGAGCAGGAGCAGGAAAGCCTGTCTGGAGGTTGCTACAGTAAACCAGGTCTTTGTGGGGTTGGTCGAGGTGGTGGTAGTGGGGGTGGTAAGAAGTGATCAGATTAGGAATATGTATTTAAAATACAGCCAGCATGATCTGCTGATGGACTAGAAGTAGGAAGTGAGAAAAAGAGAGGAGTCAAGAATGACTCCAGGGTTTTTTTGTCCTGAGCAATGGAAGCAAGGACTTGCCAAGAGCTGAGACGGGGGAGGACTGCAGGAGAAGCAGGTTTGGGGGAGACCAGAAGCTCTGCTTTGGAGTGTCGAGTTTCACATTTACAGAGTAGCATCCACAGGACTGAGCCAGCCCAAACTCTGTGACAAGGTACAATCCTACTGGGGCTCAGGAACCCAGTCCTACTGGGGCTCAGGAACCCAGTGGAAGTGAGTGACACTGGGAGCTCAATGGCACAGGGGTCTGAGTCTACGATCTCATCACCTGACATTCCAAGATCCACTCTAAGCTCCTCTGGCAGCCTAATTCTGTGAGCAAAAGACAAAAAGACAGACAGACAGACGGAAAAGTCTCCATTTGATGGTGGAGAAGGGTCCAACTCTGTGTGTGTTTGGGACTGAGCTGAGGGTGTGCTCACAGGTGAGAGTAGAGAGTCAGTCTATGCAAGTCAAGTGTGATTGTGCACACGGAGATGCTGATTGTGAGTGTGTGTGTGAGTGTGTGTGTGGCAGTGCAGGTCCAAGAGCTGGGCTCACCCTGGAGTGTGCAAGTGTGTATAAGACTGATGCAGTGGCCCTAACTGCCGGGCACACTCCAGTGTGAGCGAGGAAATGAAGCCAGCCCAACGCGTGAACACACAGTAGCCTCCCATGGTAGTGGAATGTGTAGAATAAACACAGGGCTGCTATCAGCATTTGCAACAGAGCACTTGGGTCATCCGGTAGGTAGGGGCAGCATTGCCCTCTTGGCCACCCTGAGCCATACAGGTCCCCTCGGAGCCCTGCACAAATAGTCCCAGGACATGGAGGTCCCTGCAGCTCCCCCATTCCATGCCCTCCTGTTCCCCTGGGCTGCTTTCGGCTGGGCTGGGAAAAATGCCGACACAGCTCCGGGGAGGGAGGAGAGTTAACTCTCCATTTGCCATTAAACATAATCAGGGAGCAATCTGCGTGGAGCCCGCTGCTCTGGCCGATAAGTGATTCCCCAGAACAACAGATAAAAGCCTGGCACTAAAGTGCAGCCAGAAACGATGTGTAATTGGGATGAAAGAATCCTTAAATCTGCACGCTGCTTTTAACTTGGGAGGCTTAAATTACAATTAATAGTTCCCTTGAAGAAGGCAGTAGGGGAATAGAGGAATTCCAAGGCCTCGAGCTCAGAGCCCTGGGCTGCATTCTCAGCTCTCCAGTGCTGGGGGAGGACGGGGTTGCTGAGGAGTAAGGTGGAAGAAAGAAGCTGGGGGTGGGAGGGTATCCTTTTCAAGGTCTTGGGCACCCTGATGGGTTGCATTCGTTATGAGTTCCAAAGCCACCAGTTCCCAAATAAGCTCATCCATGCGCCTGGACTTTTGCCCAGTTTCCCTCACAGTGTCCCTGGGATGTTGCCAAAGGTAAAAACTCATCAGCCCCATTTTGCAGATGGGGAAACTAAGGAGACACACCTGCCCTGGAACCCTGAAGTGTGGCTAATCCACCTGCAGTTCCCAAACTAGGAGGAACCTGAGAGCTCATCCCTCCTTGTGATTCACTGGGGTACAGCGGTGAATCCTGAGACAGGAGAGTGTCTGCCCAACGTCGCAAAAGGCTACAGTGTGCAGCTAGTCAGTGCTAGAACTCAGACCTCTTGACTCCAGCAGCCATTCATTCCTCTGCACCCCATGCCAATGAGCCTGGAATTCTCTAAAGAGAGTACAGTTCTCTGGCACTAGCCATGCAGCCCCTCCCTTCCCCTACCTGCTCCCAGGGGTCCAGGCAGTGGCAGTAACATTGTCAGAGACAGAAAGTCAAGGAAAGATGGGAAAGGCTCCTCCCCAGCTTTCCCTCTGAAGACTTCTTACCCTCCCCCTCCCCTGCCAGCTCTCTCTCTCTGCCTCACCACGTGGGCCTCAGTGCCCAAGGCTTCCTGCTTTCTGGTCTAGGGTCACAACCTAGGCTCCTCCTCTGGGGTCCTGCCCTGAAGGCAAAGCTGTGGGCAGGTGTGGCAGCAAGGCACAAACCAGAATGGTGAAGTTGGCTGGCTTCAGATGACACCAAGAGACTGTCAGAGGAAGCTCTGAGAGTGGCCCGGCATTGCCAGTGCTGGCTGGATGGCTGCCCCTGCCACTCAGGCCAGAGCTAGGCTCCTGTGTTGGCGGGAATTCCAAAGCTCCCCACACATGAGCTCATGGATGGCCGGGTGCCCAGCCTTGCAGTTCATGGCTTTAGAATGCATTCTCCGAGCTGGCCTGCTTCAGTTCCCCCATCTCACCACAGCAAGTACTGCTGCCTGCTCTTGGCCCTTCAAAGACAGGCAAATCCCATAAAGGGCTTTTTTCTAAAACTGCCAAATTTTGCAAGCACATACATGCACATGCGTGTATGTGTGCAAGCAGCATGTGGACAAAGCATCCTGTGTGCATGGGTGAGTTCGTGTGCACCTGTCTCTAGCATGACTGGGCATACGTGTGCATATGTGTATGCTGTGTGTGTGTATTCTGTGCATGTGTAGTTTTAAAACAACACAGTGGGATCCGCTTGGGGCCTTGTGTAGCTGAACCTTATTTATAGCTCTCCTCTGTCTGGTTCGTTTCCTCTAACTTCCCTGCAGAATGATATGAATGAAAATGACACTATTGACTATCTTGGTAACCATAAAAGACCTTATAGAAATAAGATTTTTATAGTTTGTGGACTGGGAAAATCAAAAGACTAAGAGTTATGGACTCGGAGGATAGGAGAGAATCAAGCCGAGCCGGTCGGAGAGGTCCCCGTGGTGGATCGTCTGTGGGTTTTTTAAACAAACTCATATAAATAAAGTGATTGTCTTGAAAGAGTTATGAGAGCCCTGAAGCTGGTGGGCAATATCTCTGTGGCCTCTGCAAAGGTGGGAGGGCGGGCGTGCTGTCTGCCTAAGAGGAAACCCACACTTTGTCTGAGTTCAGGCTCCCGGCCTCCCAAGGGAGGCTATGGAGGCAGCAGCAGAACCAACGCCGCCCTTTGTTCTGGAGAGCCATCTATTTGGCAGCCCTGGGAGAAGAGCCCCAGGGCTCGCCCCGCAACTAGCTAATGGGAATGTGAAGACCCAGTGCGGAGAGCCAGCCCCTGAGGCTGAGCCTGCAGATTCTGGGGCTGCAGCTTCTCCATGCTTGAAAGGAAAGGACCCTCCCACCCAATGAAGAGTGAGCATTTGAACCCTGCACAGGGACTTGCCCAGACCCTTCATGGGAAGCCACAACAGCAACCCTGCCTAGAGGGTTCCTGACTGAACCGGTCCCTTTTAGCAAAATCCAGAACCAGTTCCACACATCTTTACCAGCTCCCACTTTGTATTTGTGCTTTCAGAGATGAAACAGAGCTTGCCCTGCCCTCAAGGAGCTCCTTGTCTGGTTTGGAGGGTGGAGAACGGAAGAGTGGGCAGAAAGACATTCCTGCAAAAGACTGATGCATGGAAACCAAGGCACACTCTCCCACTCAGGTACACAGGTTCACAGGTAGACAGGTACACAGCTAGGCAGGTACAGACAGAGAGCGGTGTTGAAACTTGGTGATAAAACTTCTGATCCTGTTCATCCCAGTGGACTCAGTGCTGGGCCCTGGGTACATAAAGCTGAGTCAGACTCAGTCCCAACCCTAGAGGGGAGCTCTCACCCAGAGGGCAGATGGACAGATCCCCACAACATAGTATGTTAAGGGCTGAATTGCACGAGTTCCCCAGGGGCCATGGGTGACCTCAGCCTGGTCGGGTGAAGCTCCTCAGAAGAGGAGACATTTCTGCTGAGCCTGGAAGGACAGGTAGGAGCTTACCAGAAAAAGAAGGAAGAGAAGGCTTTCCTGGCAGGGAAAATGGCAAACACAAAGGCCTGGAGGTGGGAATGTACAAGGCGTATTTGGGAAACCGCTCAGGTGTCCTAAAGGTTTGCTGGCTGGCAGGAGGAGGGTATCTTTTGAAAAGGATATTGGAAGCAGCTCTTGAGTCAGGAAGGAGGGACCATCTGGCCCAGGGGTCCAGGCAGTGGCAGTAACATTGTCAGAGACAGAAAGTCAAGGAAAGATGGGAAAAGCTCCTCCCCAGCTGTCCCGCTTAAGACTTCTTACCCTTGCTGTTCCTGTTTTTACAGGTGAAGAATGGGACAGCTCCCTTAGCAGCCGACCAGCCACCAGCCCAGCTCCCCCAGTGCCTCTCCTTCACTCTCCCTTCTTATTCCAATATCCCCACCCTCCAGCCCCACCCTAGCCCACTGGGGCAACACCAGGTCCATGCCCTCTTCCACCTTCAAAGGAACAATTCTAAAAACCAGAGAGAAAGCCATCTGGTCAGGCTGCTCATCAGAAATAACTGCCAAGTCTGAGAGGTCATCCTGTCTCTGTCTCCTCTCTCCGGGTACCTGGGGACATGGGGTGAGGGCCAAGGAGTGCCCATGGCACCTGTCAATGCATGGACTCCTTGTCTGCAGGCATTGATTTCTTTCCTTCCTGACCTTTCAGGAGAGGCGCCCTGAATTCCATGGCAGGTCATTACAGAGCCAGTGGCTGAGACTCTAGGAGACCCAGCCCCACTGGCTGCAGCCCCTTCGGATGCATCTGTGAGAGCAGCCTGGCCATCACCCGCCGGCCTGGCCCGTGCTGTCAGCCGGCCAGAGCGTGTCTGAATCGAGAAAAGCTGACTGGGGCTCGATTCACACTGACTCAAGCCGCAAGGCGAGTTTATGGTTCTTGATTACACCCAGCAGGGAGGCCTTCTTAGTGATGAGAGAGAAAATATTCAACAACCTGTCTTTGCAATGTGCTGATCTCTTGGAGAGAGAGAGAGAGTGTGTGTGTAGAGAAAGTGGAGGAGGGGTTTCAGAGGACAGTGATTTATGAGTGAAAAGAAGGTCTTCTAAAAAAAAAATCCAGGGCTCCCCCAAACTGCCTCAACATTTCCTCTTTCTCATCGTTGTGTTTTGCCTTGGTATAACTTTGAGGCACAGTGATTGCAGCCCTGTGGGCCTCTGTAAGCTGGTGCAAAGCTCTAAAGGATGCAGGCCCGGAAGGCGCTGTAGTCCGTCCAGCTTTCACTCAGCGTTGCCTTGCAGCTGGGAGAGGTCTTGGACAGCGCTGCCTGCAGAGGCCCTGTGCAGCCCAATCCCCAAGCCCCTTCTCTCCTTCACAGCCCTTTTCATGTTCTGCTTCATACTTAAACTGCATCTGCTTGCACTCGGCGCCCAAACACGGTGCCTGGCTCATGCTCGGTGTTAATAAAAGAACAAATGTGTGAACGGGTATGCATCTATTCTCCCTTCCCAGGCCATGCCTCCCAAAGCCCCCATCCAGTAACCTAAACAGCGTCAGCTCTGATGATGTGTTGGGATGAATGAGTGAGTAAGTAACACGATCCACACCCTGTAGAGCCTGGGCACTCTAACTGGGCTGCTTCACCCTGTGTGTTGTTTCTGAAGCTCACTCTGGTTTTAAACGACACATCCTAGGCTCCCAGAAAATGGGATGCTGTGGGAAGAAGGGGGACTTTTCTGAAGACAACATTTTCAGTTGCTTCTTAATAATTCATGGGAACTAGATTTTTAAACCATTGGATCTGAAAGCACCTCCCAGCAGTCACTGAGCATGTGGTGGGGGGAGGGAAAGAGGAGCCCAGGTTTCTCTGAGAACCCCAATCTCTTCCTTCCCAAAGCATCAGAAAGGAGTCTAGGGGCTGGCTGTGTTCCCTTTTCTTCTCTCCCTCACACCCTCTCTCTGCCCCCTTAGCTTCCCTGGGGCTCTCCTGTGGCCCAACTAAGTCTCCTGCCACTTCCCTTTCTGCCTCAGCCTCCCTACTTGAGGGATGGGGAAGGCATCTCAGAAGAAAGAAGGCACCCTTATCTTCATATAAACATCAGGATTCCAGCCTCCAGGATGCATCCTGGGTTCCTATCCCCAAGGCAGGAGGGAGCCAGTGAGTGGAGGGCGGTGATACCAGGCTTGCCACCACCAGCAGTAGTGAGACTAGTTTAGCCCAGATCAACCCCTGACGGGAACCTTGCAAAATCACCAAAGTGCTGCAAGCTCAGTGTCTCTGCCCCGGAGAGAAGCGTTGGCACCTGGTCCCCACCCAGGCAGGCTGGGTCGGCCAGCTGGGGGACTCTCCAGGCTGCCAGGGAGAACAGCCGCTGAACCCCCCGGCTGCTGAGAACTCAGCCAGCTCTCCTTGACTCTGGCTCTGTAAAGTTTGGTACCCACCGAAAGGGGAGGGGGCAGTGTCACGGGGACGGTGCTCGAGCTTCAAAACTTTACACTGAAAGTTAATCCACTGAAGCGGAGCCCAAAATAAGCGCACTGCCTAATGTGCCGGGAACTGCCGGTCGCAAGGCCAGGCTGCTAGCGGATGCCGGCGCATCTCCGCCCGCCCGGAGCCTGCATTTAGCGCCAGCGAGGGAGTCTGGGCTGGAGCGCTGCTTTCACACCGACTCGAGCCGCGAGTTTATGGATCTTGATTGCACCCAGCAGGGAATCCTTTTTAGTGATGAGAGAAAAAATATTCAACAACCTGTCTTTGCATTGGGTGTGTTGGACACACTTCCCTGCTTCGGAATCAGACATATGTGAGTTGTGGGAGTAGAACTGCTGTCAGCAGGCCAGAACGCGCCTCTCCTCTCTTCTCCTCTCCTCTCCTCTCTTCTCTTCTCTCCTTTCCTCTCCTCTCTCCTCTCCTCTCCTATCTCCTCTCCTCTCCTATCTCCTCTCCTCTCCTCTCTCCTCTCCTCCCCGCGTCCCCATGCAGGGGGGCAGGGGAGCCGTGAGGGGGTTCTGTGTGGCCGGCCCCAGCTGATCCGGGAGAAGACAGGCAGTCCCCCCAACCCCGCGAGGACCCCACCCGGGCCCTGGGCCCTCCGCCTGCTCCGCCGCCCCGGCCGCCGCCTCCCTCCTCGGCCTGCGCTGCGCGGCTGGGCCGTCCTCGGGGAGCCGGCTCCCGCGTGGGGCCCGCTGACAGCGCGCCCAGTAGAATATTGTATTAGTTGGTTGTGAGCTGTGTTCTCGTCAGGGTATCTGAGTTTCACAGAACAGACGGGGTGAGAGTTTTTGTGCTATATCCAGATTGGCTTAAAATAATGTCGTTTTTGTAGCTTATTAAACCACAGAAACTACACCAAAGTCATCCAGGCTGCTGCCAGCAAACTCTCTGAGTTGGGGTTGAGGTAACAGGCGAGTTCAGCCCAGGGGTCAGGTCCCTGGCTCCCGGAGCTGGAGCCAGGGGGAGAGGGGAGTGACCATCCTCTGCTGCCTTCCTTGTGGGCTCTGACTGTGGGCTCTGACCTTGGAAGGATGTAGATGGCTCTGTGGCAAGGCTGGGTCCTGCCCTGACCTCAGAATGCCCTCCGGGTCCTCTGAGAGCTGGAGGACCACTTGCCCTGGCTTCCGGTTGGGGCTTGCAGGCTGCCGGCAGCTGGAGTTGAGGCACTGCCCTGGCAGGAGAAGGTGGGCTGAGCTGGACACTGTCTGCAGCCAGGGGGAAAGGCTGAGGCGTGGCAGGTCCAGATCCTATCTGGAGAGGCCCATGTCTAGGTAGGGGAGATGGGGAGTTGGGGGGTTGCCATTTTTTTTTCCAGGATTGTAAGAAAGAGGCAGGGCCTGGAATTGCCAGGCAGTAAAGACTTACAGGCACCCCTCCCCTTCTTCCGCATCCCCAGTCCCAAAAGAATAGCCTTGTCCCCTCCCTGTGGATGGGGGGAAGCCTCCTAGGAGACACGTCATAGCAGCCCTGTTCCCTGTCACCCGGCACAGATCTGAGCATCGTAACAAGTTACCGTGGAGGTCCTTCACTACCTTAAACTTCACAACAAGCCTGTGAGGTATGTGTTAGAATGAGCCCTAACTGCCAGATGAGGAAACTAAGGCTCAGAGAGGTAGAGTGGTTTGCCCAAGAACACCCAGCTACAAAGTGATAACTTTGGAATGTGAAGCCCAGCTAACCACACAACGAGAGTTCTAACCACTGTAGCACAGGGCTTCTCTGGAATTTCAGACTTAAGAATGAATGATGAGGCCGGGTGCGGTGGCTCATGTCTATAGTCCCAGCACTTTGGGAGGCCAAGGCAGGCCGACCACTTGAGGTCAGGAGTTCGAAACCAGTCAGGAGTTGAAATACCATCTCTAGAAAAATACAAAAATTAGCAAGGCATGGTGGCACGTGCCTGTATTCCCAGCTACTCACGAGGCCAGGGCAAGGGGATCGCTTGAGCTCAGAATGCGGAGGTTGTAGTGAGATGAGACCGTGCCACTGCACTCCAGCCTGGGTGACAGGGTGAGACTCCGTCTCAAAAAGAAAAAAAAAAAAAGAATGAATGATATAGAGTTTTCCTTCTCTGCCATCTCCTGTTTGAGTCTTTTAGAAACAGAGGAGTCAAAGGAAAGTGAAAATGATTCCAAAGGAAACCAATCCCTGCCCCCCATTTCCTGATTTGTCCTGATTTGTCCACTGCCATGCCTCTGACCTCCTGCCTCCCAGTCCTCTGGTGTCCAGCAGGAAAGAATCCAGGGCTGATCCAAATCTCTCCAGGGTCATGTGATACCTGGCCTAGGGGAAGATGCCCTGGTCACTTTTCCTGGGCTCCTCCAGGTAGCTGAGCCTCAGCCACCAGGGCCACAGACTTCCCTGCTGCCTTGAGGGACCTACGGGACTAGCAGGAGCTGCTCTTCCTCGTACGACTCCTACCCCAGCAGGTACCCAGAAACCTAGGTGTCCTTCTCAGCGACTCCCTTCCCCCACCCCATCGTGTCCAGTCTATCCCCAACACTGAGGCTTCTACCTCTTAAGAGCGTCTCCCCATTTTCACTTCCTGACCCAGCCCAGGCCTTATCACCTTTTGCCTGGGGGTTTTGGCATTACTCAGCTCATCAACTGCTCAGTCTCCAGTCTCTCCTGCTCCAGTCCACAGTGCACCAGAATGAGCCTTCTAGGATGACCATGCCACTCTCCTGTGTGAAACCCTTATCAAGGGCTCCTGCCCCCATGCTATAGGATAGAGGTGTCGTGACTTAGTCTGGCCGACAAAGTCCCTTTACACATCACCCCTGCTCACTTTTCTGCCTCATCCCCCTACACCCCCTGCATCCTGCCATCCAGGATGAATGGCTCCCCCAAACCCAAGCTTCTTTGATACCTCCTTGTTTTGGCTCAGTTAGGACCTCCTGCCTGATACTTGAACTTTGTGGGAACAACTTCACATCTCCCCAAAACAGACCTGCTGGGGACAAAGAGTATGACACACAGAGAGAGCATCAAAGTAGCAGTCCAGAAGCCCTGGGCAGGAGGCAGGGTCCAGGACCATGCCCTCCAGGACAGGCTGGGGGCCGCAGTACTCCTCAGTGGTCAAGACTTGGGCCTGGGCCCAAATCCTAGCTCCAATATTGGGGCTCGTCATTGAACCCCTCTGTGTCTCAGTTTTCTCACCTATAAAATGGGGTAATAATAGTATCTACCTCCTGAATTGGTTGCAAGGATTTAAAATAGTTAATTATGTAAAGGGCCTGGAACAGGCTTGTCATACAGTGTTACATAAATGCTAGCTGCTTCTATTATTATCACCTTGCACAGTCCATCCAAGCCCTGCTTCCTTTGACCTTGACCCTTTGATCTCCAGTGACCTAACAATTCTCTTCCTCTTGCACACACATCCTCACACACATATGTGCTGATGTATACACACACACCCACATATACAAGCATGTGCCTTGCCAGCCTCCCCACCCTCAGAACTCTTCTCACACTTCATGATCCTTCTGAGTCAGTTTCAGAGTCCACGTTTCTAACTTTCTACCCATTTGCCACATCAGAGTTCAAAGTCAAAAGCTTCCCAAGAACCCCACCCAGAGGATTAAACACACGGATCCCCAGCCATTCCCCTGCTACACTGCTCAGTAGGTAGGGTGCTGGTGTCTGGTGGGGAGGGACTGAGGCTGGTGCAGTGTAACCAGCAGGCATGTGGACAAATGGAGATGGTCCCTGGGAATATGGGGAGTTCCTTCCAAAATGATTCCAACTCAGGAATGATGCCTCCTTTTCAGCTCCTGCTCCAGCAGATCCCAGACTCATCCCACTCTATAGCAGACCCCAAAACAGGAGGTCCCACCCGAATTAGATATTTTTGGTACCAAAGGCCTGCTGACATGCCACGGGCAGGAGGCAGGACTTCCCTCATGGTCTCACAGAAGCTTCTAGGCAGGGCCCTTCCACACCCGGAGCCTTTGTAACACCCAGCTCAGACTAGCACTTTCACACACACAAGGGTCTCATTGGGGGAAAAAAGGGGAGGGAAGTGGAGTAAAGCAGAATGGAATTCAACTCCATTACCTCCTCACTGTGTGATTTCAGGGACATCACTTGACCTCTCTGAGCCTGCTTCCTCCTGGAGACAAAAATGTATACTTAGGGCAATTGCGGGGAATGACAAGGAAAACGGATGAGAATGTGCTGGAGAAATTCTGAGGCATTAGACAGATGAAAGGTTGTTTACCATCACCTTGGAAGCTGTGCTTTCTCTGTCCCCAGATTCACTTTCTGCCCTGTTCTGGGCCCTCCAGGGGTCTTCCCTATGAAGTGTGTCTCCCAGACTCTCCCACCCTCTGGCTTCCAGTCCAGTCCAGCTAATATGTGGCACCAGCAGGGAATCAAGGGCAGGAAAAGAGAGAGGTTGGTAACATGTCTCCCATCTCCTCTGACTCACTGCATTCAGGCACTGGCTGAGTTATTCTATGGCCACAGCTCTGTCCAGCAGCCCCATCTCTGTCCTTCCTTCCCTTGCCCCTTCAGGCCTAAGAGCTGCCACGGCTTCTTCCCCCGTTGCTAACGTCCAGGTGCTTCAGCTTCTTGTATTCTTTCTCTTAGCCCTGCCTCTCCCTCTCCCTCTCAAATCAGAGCCTGTTTGTTGAAGACTTTTCAGGTGTGCCAACTGCCCCAAGCTGACCCAGTGCAGATCCTAACGGGCCCTACCAGCATCTTCCATGCTTACCCAGCTGGCCCATGTCTTGAAGATGCCCTGGGCTCCCAGCTTTGCCACCCCAGCTTTCTGAGTCTCCGTGGATCGGGATCACTGGGGATCCAGCAGGAAGAAGTTGGAGAAGATAGGAAGGCAGGACAGGACTGGAATGATACTAGGATGACCACCCCACTGGCCCCTGCAGAAGGAGCCTCATCCTGGGCCCTCTCTCTGCCAACGCCCCCTCTCCGCAGAATGGGCAGCCTATCTGGGTAAAGACCTGCCCAGATCCCACAGCCAAGGACAGCCCTCAGAGATTCAGGCCAGGAGCAGCCTTTGTTCCCCACACCTGGAGCTCAGAGTTTGCTTTGCCTGCGGTGGAAGCTCTGGTTTAATTAAGGATCTTAGGAGAGAATTCTCTCTTGTTATTTTCTGAATAAATTAAGGAAGTAACTTTGATGCAATATCATTTTCATCTAATCAGGAACATTCTGAAATTACCATATTGTTTTCCATTAGAAACCCCATCAGCCCCCAAATCAGATAACCAGGCTGGAGGCTGCCAGGGCCCCTCTGTCCTGGGGCGGGTGCGTGCTGTGCTGTGAGGACACAAAGGGACTCTCTGCTCCTGCCATGATCCCTTGTTAAGTTCAGGAGATTGCTCGTGCCTCTTAGCAGGGCTCCTGAGCCTGGCCGTGGCTGGGGAGGGGTCCCCCAGGCAAAGGGCAAAGGAGGGGCCCAGGAGGCCTGCAGAGCAGGTTGGGATGGATCAGAACCTGCCCGGGAGCTTCTTGACAGTTCAGCTGGAAAGGAGGAGAGGTCAGGCTCCTTATCTTGAACCCCCAGTCCCACCCCCTCCTAGGCAGCCTCACAGGGACCAGAGGAAGGTCCGAGGTCACAGACAGGGACAAAGGAGGGTGACCCGAGATCCAGGATCTGAGGAAAGGCTGAAAGCCATCCATGTAAGGTGCAGCCAGAGGCTGCTGAAAATGCACAAAATCCTCTACAAAGCTCATTTCCAATTTGTGAAGCTCCCTGAAGGCTTGAGCTGAGGGGTGTCAAGACCGCAACAAGGTGGGGGCCATGCAGGGGAAAACAAGAGCATCCCAGGGCCACAGTACCTCAAAGAAACGTCACTGCCACTCTCCAAGGTCTCCTCCTGGAGGGCACCCTCCAGCCCTCACAGCAGGGGTGGGCACTGTGGCCAAATGCAGCTGGAGTCCAGGACAGGACCCGAGCCCTTTCTGAGGCCATCCCGGGGCTGGGCATCACATACTGCATCTCTTCACGCACTGAGATAGATCCAAGTGCATGCCTAAGAAAGGTCAGTGATTTTTTTTTTTTTTTTTTTTTTTTTTTTTTTTTTGAGACAGGGTCTTACTCTGTAACCCAGGCTGGAGTGCAGTGGCACAGTCTTGGCTCACTGCAACCCCCACCTCCTGGGCTCAAGCGATCATCTTGCCACAACTTCTTGAGTAGCCTGGGACTACAGGCACGCATCACCATGCCTGGCTAATTTTTTGTATTTTGTAGAGACAGAGTCTCACTATGTTGCTCAGCCTGGTCCCGAACTCTTGAACTCAAGCAATCTGCCCACCTTGGCCTCCCATAGTGCTGGGATTACAGGTGTGAGCCACTTCCTGGCCAACAGTGATCTTTTACAAGTGCCTGGTAATAGAGCCAGAATCTCTGTCTGTTGGTCCGTTTGTCCCAATTCTATTTCTCGGTCTCTGTGGCTTTCTTTCCCTCTTGTTTCTATCTCCCATTCTCTCTTTCTCTTCCTTCCTCCCCCTCCTTCTCCTCCCTCCCCTCCCTGCCATGCTTCAGGCCCTCAAGAAGCCAAAACCCCTAACCAGAACCCAGCAGGGACAGCCTCCACCCACCCACATGGGTTCCACCTGGCTCTGCTCCTCCCAGCGCCAAAACAGGAGTGTCAGCTGCCAGAGAGGGGTCTGAGACCCTCCACAACACTCCCGCCACTGTCCCAGAACCAAGAGGACACAACCAGGCCACCAGGTGTTGTCATCCAGCCAAAGCAGAGTGAAGAAAGAAAAGGAGGGGTGGAGCAGAATGGCAAGGAGGAGGAGAGTGGTTGTCACATGGTACAGAAAAGTGTGTGAGTGTGAGGACAGAAGTGGGAGTGAAGGTGGGGAAGGGTCCAGGAAGGATATAATCCCAGAATGGAGGGGTGGCCAGCCTGAGGGTCTTGCCAAGCCCCAGAGTCACTGGGTGTCCTTTGGAAGGGATGAGCTAACTGTTCTCCTGGTCTCTGGGCCCCAGAGTTCAGTAGAAGGCCAGGTACACAGAAAGCCAAGGAAACATTTGCTAAACAAAAAATTACTCAGAGAACGATAGGCAGAAATACAGCCAGGGGTCCCTTATAAGCACACGGGGAAAGGGAGCTCTGAACGGCAGCTCAGATCCACAAGGCGGGGAAGGCCACCACCAGGTGATGTTCTGGAGAGCGGGGTTATGGTCTTTAGCCCTGGGGCAAATGCTTTCTGCCCCCTCTTCCCTACTGGGTTTGGGACTCTGAACCCACAGACAAGGAGCATGGCCAGAAAAGGTCACGGCTCAAAGATGGATCCGTTCACTCATTATGCAAAGATGTCTCGAGGGCGCATTCTGTGCGAAGCTCCTGGGTGAGGCCTCCCTGTGCTTTCGGGTGTGGGATGTGCATGGAGGTGGTGGGCGCCAGTGTATGCAGGGGTGGCATGGGTGCGCTTGTAGACGAGTGGGATGGGGATAGGAGAGCATGTGTGGGGAGGGCCTGAGTGTGCTTTCAGGCATAAATGGGGACTGCTGAGTGATGACAGGGTAGCTGGGAGGGGCCCCTAGCCAGGAGGCTTGGGCCCATTCAGCAGATAGTCAAAGGTGGGAGCATTTTCTCCTAGAGCCCTCCCCGTACATTTTCAGGAGACTCACAGTTTCTAGGGGGCCACCCATACTCCACCAAGCCCGTGTCAACCACTTGACTTTAACAGCCCACCTTACCACATGTGAATCTCTGGGGTCATCCAGAATTGGAAGTTACCAAGAGGTGCTTTAACGTATGTGGCTTGGTAAATACTTCCCACCGCCTCCTCCGGCTTTTCTGCCTGTGATTTCCAAGTTAATGCCAATGAGCACACCACTGGGCACACAGTGGCATTCTTCTACTGGCCCACACTGCTGGACCAACTTCTTCCTGACTTTCACCCCCTGTCCCAAGCTGAGACAGGTCTCCCAGTTCCCCTTGTCATTTGAAAGTACTGACTTCCCTTGTTTCTGGACCACAAGTCTATGGCAAAATTCCAGTCCTAAATTGCTCTACCCAGTCCCAACTCTACTTCCCTGCTGCTCCCCAAAATGCACCAGCCCCCAGGGACCCCGCAGGAATGGGGGGAGAAGATCCACTTTGGTTCTTCCAAACGGCTATTTCCAGATGAAGTATTGGGTAGCACTAGGCTACCCAGTTCCCTGCCTCAGCCTGGCTGGGACCCAGCCAGCGCGTTGGGACGCCCCTGCCATGGCTGGCTGAAGCTTGTTGTCTAACCCGGCCTAGGGGTACCTGGGAGCGGGTGGAGGGTGGCCTGGCAGGGCTCAGAGAGCAGGCACACCCTGGGTGAGGTCATGCCTGCCTCACACCTCTGGTATTCCCACTGATCCCTATCTCCTCCCCCAGCCCTCAGGTTCCTGGGGCGGAGATGCAGGCAAAAGAGGTACTGATACTACGGTCTGGCCCCAGGCAAGAGAGGGGCTGCAGCTGAGCCTGTACCTGCCCGTCCTCTGCTCCCACCGCCACCCCCACTCCACCTCCTGCCTCCACACCGGCGGATAGACAAGGCTGGCCGCCCCATAGGAGAGACCCCTCCCCTCAATTACTGACCCCTCCTGGAAAGACCTTCCCTACCATTCCTCCCCAAGGAAGCCAGGCAAGGCAGAGGGGCCCTGGAAGGCAAGTTTCCAGAGGGCTTCCCTTGGAAGACACCCAGTCCCCTCCCACACTGCACCCTCCCAGCCTCCTCCCCTCTACCTCAACCGAACTTTCATCATTTCGGTAACCATTATTAGTAGGGAGCCATATGGCTTATCATGCAAACTTTTGAGAATGAAAGGATGATTATCGGAAACTGTCACAGGCAAACTGGACACATGGGTGCCCTGATTATTGAGCCCCCTCTGAGCGCTAGACCCCCCAAGAAGGCATATAAGCATTTTGATGAGCTCAGGCTCGGGGAGGGCCCGCGTCTTTGGGCCTCTCAGGAGCCAGAGAAGTATCCAGCCCTGGATTCTTTTACTGAACAGAATGAGGGGTGGGAGAGGCTCTGCAGGGACTAGAAAGGAGAGGATAAATGCCAGCAGTTCTCGGGAGAGTTCTGTATGTTTCTTGTTCCCTTTACTAGCCCCATCCCTGGCCTGACCCAAGAGTCAGGAAAATCAAGACCCTATGACAATGACAGGGCAGACTCTCGAGGGACATGATCTTCCTAGGTGACTGAGCTGTCCTCTCCCCTTCCATTCCACCTTCCCTCCCCAACACCCCTGCCTCCACTCCCTTTCCCCCCGCCCACCTTCTGCCTCCTTCGTATGCTACAATCATACCAGTGGTTCTCAAAGTGTAGGCCCCAGGTTGGCTGCATCGGCATCACCTGGGAACTCGTTAGAAAAGCACATTCTTAGACACCACCCCAGACCTACTGAATCAGAAATTCTGCAACAGAATCACCCCAGAGAGTTTGTTAAAACACGTTCTGTTGCCTGCTCATGTGGAGAAGCACCGCTCTACTCTTCTCAAGCTTTAATGGATGTACAGATCACCTGGGGATCCTATTCAAATACAGATTGTGGGATGAAAATGCAGATTATGACTCAAGAGATCTGGCACAGGGCCTGGCGTTCTGCATTTCTCTGAAACTCCCAGGTGGGCTGATGCTATGAGTCCTCAGACCACACTTAGAATAGCCAGGCTTGAGTACACCCCTGGTTCTCAACCCCAGTGGCACTTTACAATCGTCTGGGGAGCCTTTAAAAAATGCCAGTAGCTGGGCCCTGGCTCCAGAGGTCCTGATTTCATTGATCTGAGGGGAGACTGGAGCATGGGTAGATTTTACAACTTCCCCAGGTGATTCCAAAACAAAGCCAATGTCCTCAGCCTAGCGTGATGAGTGGACATGCTTGGCACCCCTACACCCCACGCACCCACTCACCCTCTGGGATCCCCCTTCTCCTTTCAATCCTCCTTATTCACTTCCACATCTCCTTCCCCACATCTGCAGACACTTTGACATGCTTAAACACAAGCACGTGGACATAGAGAGGGGTATCTAGGCAGCTGTAGACTCAGACACACAAAAATGCAAGCAGTGGACAGTAGGCATACAGGCATGAGTGTGTATACACGGGCTGTACACACGTGGACCAACCCATTTGTCAGTGTGCTGCGGACACTCCTAGATTTATACAGCTAGATGGACACACGCAAGTATACACACAAAACATGCAGGAGTACATGCCAGCCTCAAAGGAGCCAAAGACCTCCTCTATCTGTCTCCAGTGGGGTGACTCTTGGTCTCATTGCACCAGATGATGAGGTCCGTGGCCCCAGCAGTCCTGTCTGTCCCTCAAGAGACAGGTCAGCCCTCAGCAAACCAGAAGTCTGGGCTTGGTTCTCTTTTCTCACTTAGCACCATGGAGGTACTCTAGGCTGGGTGCGGTCCTCCCCGGGAGGCATTAGTTTCCTATGGCAGCCAACTCAGCCTCAAGATCTCCGAGGGGTCTCGGAGCCATGCCTGTCCCCTAGTGTCCAGGTCAGCCACGGAGGGGCACTGCCACCAGGAGGCTGCCCCTTTCTGGGAGCTGTGGGTGTCTTCTGTCCCTCAGTTCATCACAGTGCTGCTGGGTTGGGGCCTCCTTTGAGTTTAAAATCCGGCACCCCCACCCCACGTGCGGGCTGGGGCCCTCCACGAACGGGGCTGATTGATGACTCAGGGGGACTGCGGCTGCCGCAGGCCTATTTTATGATGTCATTAGGCAGCTTCGGCAGCGGGAAGGAATCCCTCCTGACATCATAAAGGACTTGATATTTCGCTAATGTTATCTTGGCGGCATGTCGCCCTGACATTTTCTCTTTGCAGCGCTCCCCGCAGGACCAGGAGTTGTCTAACTACAGCCCGGAAAAAATGCAAAACAGACAAATGCACCCTCGGGGGACAGCAGGAGAAAGCTAATAGACCAGTCCCCAGCTCCCCACCCACGGGGGTGGTTTAGGTGGGAAGCATGATGTGTTTGTCAAAGGAGACCCGGGGCTGCCTTCCCACTGCCAGCTCTCCCTACTCCAGACGCAGCAGGATGAGTCAGTGCTGAGGTTCCACAACCCGCCCTGCTACCCTGAGACTATGTGACTTAGGCAAAGTCCTTGCCCTCTCTAGGCCTCAGTGACCCCATCCATGCTCCCACACAGGGGATTTGGACTAGACAATTTCAAAGGCTGTCAGGTGATGTTGAAGACCTTGAAGCTGCCAGGGAGGGTGACGGTGCCACAGAGGAAAGAAGGAGGGACCCCATCCCAGGTTCAGAGCTGAAACCCTGCACAGCTATTGGGGGAGGATGGGTGATATGGTTTACAATCCATCCCCTTCCCCAGGAATGGTTTTGGAAGACAGACAGAGGAGCAGGGTGTTTCCCTAGCCTGAAGCCATTGTCTTCCAAAGAACAAGATCAATTACTGGTTCTGAGGCAAATTGGAAATGGCACTGGGGTAAATTTGTTGCTATGGGCCTGGCGGGCAGAAGCCAGCACAAAGTAACCATTCTCAGATTCCCAGGGCTGCCGGGGTGACTCAGGGCTTGGCAAAAGAGAAAGATCCTACAGCCCTGGGTACCTCCTAGATTCACCACCAAAAGTAGCTCAGGAAAAATCAAAATCCTCTCCCACCTGGGCAGAAATCACCCACCCCAGCCTGACCCCAGAATCCTTGACAGATGGGCCTCCAGCTCACCACCTCCAGAAATGGGGTGCTCACCCCTTCCCCCAGGCAGCCCAGCCATCTGCCTCCAAGTGGCATCCCCCTAGGGTTCCAAACTCTGCCTCTCAGACATTTATCTCCACCCCCAGGACAGCCCTGCAAAAATATGCACAAACACCTCCCCCAACCCCACCCTCCAGTGTGCAGGAGGAGAAGCCAAGGTTTGTGCTCTGTTTTCAGAGACTGGAATATTTGTCCTTGAAAAGAGCGTAACTGGCCATTTTAACTTGGGATCTATGGTTAGAACCACAACCATTCCTTTGTAATCCTATGTATCTCATTTTATGCATTTAAAAACACTGTTTTGGTCTGGGCATGGTGACTCACACCTGTAATCCCAGCACTTTGGGAGGCCGAGGCAGGAGGATCACTTGAGGCCAAGAGTTCAAGACCAGTGTGGCAACATGGCGAGACCCCGCCTCTACAAAAAAAAAAAAAAAAAAAAAAAAACGTTTTAATTAGCTGAAAGCGATGGCACGCACCTGTAGCCTTAGCTACTTGGAAGGCTGAGGTGGAAGGATTCCTTGAGCCCAGAAGTTAGAGGCTGTAGTGAGCTATGATCATGCCACTGCACTCCAGCCTGAGCAACAGAGCTCTGTCTCTACAAAGTAATGTCTCTAAAAACCCTGTCTCTAAAAAATAATAATAACAAAGAATAAAAACACTACTTTAGAGAAAACCAAACACCGCATGTTCTCACTCATAGGTGGGAACTGAACAATGAGATCACTTGGACTCGGGAAGGGGAACATCACACACTGGGGCCTATCATGGCGAGGGAGGAGGGGGGAGGGATTGCATTGGGGAGTTATACATGATATAAATGATGAATTGATGGGTGCTGACGAGTTGATGGGTGCAGCACACCAACATGGCACAAATATACATATGTAACAAACCTCCATGTTATGCACATGTACCCTAGAACTTAAAGTATAATAAAAAAATGAAAAAAAAAAAACACTACTTTAGAAGACTGCTAAAGAAGTTCATGGCATTTAAAAAAAAGAAAAAAAGTAAAGAACACTGTTCTAAAATCCAGACAAAGCCATATTTAGCCATGAATGTGTCCAGATTAGGGAGATCATTCTGACCTGGGTTCATCTCTAGCTCTGGAGAAACCCTTGTGCCCATCTTGGAAGAAACTACTTTTAAAATAAAGGTAGATTACAAAACATTGTTTAAAAAAATAAAATAAAATAAAGGTATTAGGTTGGTGCAAAGTAATTGCAGTTTTACCAAAGTTAACGGCAAGACTGCAATTATTTTTGCAACAACCAAACAGATTAGACCATCCTCCCAGCCAAAACCCCCACCCCGTCTTCTGCAAGGCCTGTTCTGAGGTCTGATCTGCACCATCAGAGATGCCTAGACCACCCAATTCCTAGACTCCTGGCCTGAGCTGAACAGGCCACACAGTGGACGTCAATGGCACTTTTCAGGGCCGGGCACCATTGTAAGCACTACAGGGGCAGGTAAAGATGGAGCAGACCCAATCCTGGCTTCAGGAGGTTCTCACAGTTAAGTAGACACGTTCCAGCCACACCTCGCTGCCTGTCCCTCCCCAACCAGTGCACCAAGAGCCTCCTACCTGCTCAGCTCTGCCCACGCTGCTCCCTGGGCCTGCAGTGCCCCGCCCGTGCTCTTCCGGTAGCTAATCCTCCCCTAACTTTCCAGCACCAACTAAAATACCTACCTTAGTCCGAGTTTATTCCGGGTTCTGGTGCTCTTACCATGGAGAGGCCTGGCTGAGTGCGAGCCTCCTAGAAGGCCCGCCTTAGACTTGGCTATGCTTGCAGCCATGGGGCAGGGAGCTCACAGAGAGGCTTCCAGGGAGCAGGATCCCTGATGCCTGGCTGCCCCGTGAGAACACACTGTCGACTCTCCCGCTGAGTCGGGAACCAGCACCTGGTACTTTCTCCTGAGCTGGCTGCCCCAAGCGGAAGGACCCTGGGGTTTCCTCCCAAGGGCCCCCACCGCCTCCCTAACGAAGTAATACTGAAATAATGCCGTTTCAGAATTGCAGAATGCTGACCTCCGATTGCCCAAGTTGGAAGATAGCTGCTCCTATGTTTTGGCACCCTCCAAAATGATGAGCAATTCATTCATTCAACAAATATTTATTGAGCACCCATGACTTGCCAGGCACTGTTCCAGATGGTGAAAACAAAGACAAAACATCCCTGCTCTCAAGGAGCTCACATTCTCGGGGAGAGACAAGCAACATAGACAATCAGTCAGCAAAAAATATATATATATATACTGGATGGTGACAAGTGCCACAGATAAAAATAAGTCAGAAAGAACAGGGTCTTCCTTATGGAGAAGGGGACACTTGGGTAAAGACCTGAAGGGGATGATGGAGGGAGGCACAAGGATATCTGGGGGAAGAGCATTCCAGCAAAGGGCATGGTGTGTGCAAAGGCCCTGAGGCAGGAGAGTGCCTCACATGTTCAGGAACAGCCAGGAGGGCAGGAGGGCAGTGGGGCTAGAGGAACATGCAATGGGGGAGAACAGTAGAGACAGGGATGGGGGCCCTGGGGTGAGGGATGATTGACCATGTGAGGCCTTGAGTTTGCTATGATGACCTTGGTTTTTACTCCCAATGAGATAGGCATCACTGCAGGCTCTGAGCAGACAAGTGATGTGCTATGACTTAAATGCTAATTAACAGGATCACTGTGGCTGCTGCATAGAGAATAGACCACTGGGCATGAACTCCTACTATGGCAGTGGCTGTGGAAGGAGTGGTTGCATTCTGGCTGTATTCTAAAGGTGAAATGATAGACACGAGGCACTGCTTCTGGCCCTGTGCACCATTTTCTTTCTTTCTTTCTTTTTTCTTTTTTTGTTTTTGAGACAGAGTCTTGCCCTGTCACCCAGGCTGGAGTGCAATGGTGCAATCTCAGCTCACTGCAACCTCCACCTCCTGGGTTCAAGCGATTCTCCTCCCTCAGCCTCCCGAGTAGCTGGGATTATAGACACCTGCCACTACGCCCGGCTAATTTTTGTATTTTTAGTAGAGGCGGGGTTTCGCCTGTAATCCCAGCACTTTGGGAGGCTGAGGCAGCCAGATCACCTGAGGTCAGGAGTTCAAGACCAGCCTGATTTTTTTTTTTTTTTTAAGATGGAGTCTTACTCTGTTGGCCAGGCTGGAATGCAGTAGTGCAATCTTGGCTCACTACAACCTCTGCCTCCCGTGCTCAAGCAATTCTCGCACCTTGGCCTCCCGAGTAGCTGCGACTACAAGCACCCACCACTATGACCAGTTAATTTTTGTATTTTTAGTAGAGACAGGGTTTCACCATGTCGGACAGGCTGGTCTTGAACTCCTCCTGCCTCGCCTCCCAAAGTGCTGGGATTGCAGGCGTGAGCCACTGCACCTGGCCCCTGTGTGCCCTTTTCTATCAGCCCCACAATCACCCCATGAAGTAGGGCCTTTCTCCCCTTTACACAGATAAGGAAACTGAGCTTCAGAAAGCCCATAAGTGGGAGATTCAACCCAGCTTATCAAGACCAAAGCCAAGTTCCTCCCACTCTACTGCACTACCTACCTGGTCAGGATTCCACAGACCCCAAGAGAGGGAAACAAAGTCAAGATACTTACCAGCTGAGAACTTCATGCTAATTTGGAATCGTCCACAAATTGTCATCTTCACGTTTTCTCTTTATGTTAAAGCTCAAATGACACATTGATGTTATGTGTTTTTATTTTTATTTATATAGTTTCCATTTTTAATCAATATTTTTATTTTAAATTGCATCCAAAATCATCAGTGAAGGGAGAGAACTACAAGGAGAAGAGAGGGTGGGGGAGGCATAATCATTGCAAGATGTGAGCTGGGGTATCTTGTTTTTTTACCAGAATCATCCTTCAGCACTGCAGTGGGCCAGGCCCTGGGCTAGGGAACT
The DNA here is from genome assembly GCF_007565055.1 of Rhinopithecus roxellana. Lineage (NCBI taxonomy): Eukaryota > Metazoa > Chordata > Mammalia > Primates > Cercopithecidae > Rhinopithecus > Rhinopithecus roxellana. The sequence continues at coordinate 89,195,952 of NC_044560.1, read as the reverse complement.
GTGGGGCAGGCAGGGATGAATCTGCCCGCGTCCCTGCCCAGAAGGACCTCTCAGCAGGTGAGAAGAGAGGAGACATTTCCAGGCAGCACATGAGAGGAGCCATATCCAGGGTGCAGCTGTCTGGGAATGATCTGGGTGACTAAGCAAGGAGGACCAGCCAGGGAAGGCAGGACTCAGGACGCATACAGGAGGAAGCGTTGCCCTAAATCAAATCCCAGGAAAGGTCCCACGATGACAGAAGGGATCGTCGTGGAGCTGAGGCAGAAGTACTCTGAAGCCCAAGCTGGCAGGTCTTCCAGCAGGCATTGCGGCTGCCTTTTACCAGCAGTTATAGGAGCGGTGGGAGAGGGCTTCTCAAAAGGGAAGGAGAAAAGGTCATGGGTTCTCACTCGGAGCTACTGCTGGGGGCTGATGATTAAAATGCAGTGGGGCATGCAATGGCTTTAATTCACAGAGCCCCCGGAGCCTGGGTGGCTCTGGAGCTGCATCTGCATGGGGGCGGGAGTGGGGACCCCTCTCCAGAAGTTGAAGTGTGGCTTCTGAAATGTCATTTGTCACTCCCGCAGCAGCCCAAGACCCAGTCTCTTCAAGCGAGTTGCAAAGAGAGAAGGAAGGAGAGAAGGAAAGAAAGGGGGAGAGAAAAAAGGGACAAGGATGAGGAATAGAAAGAAGAAAAGAATTTGGAAAGGAGATGAGATGAGGAAAGAGTGAAAGGAGGGATAAATAAGTCCAAAGGGCAAAGTGCATCCTCCTTCAGGGACACCAGGGTCCAGTCCTGTCAGAGGCAGCACCCTGGGAAACCCCTGAGCAAAGCTTCCCTTCAAGCAGAGGAAAGGAACACGAGAGTCCAGGAGACCTCAGCCACAGCTCAAAGACGGAAGTGATGACCTGGAGCCACTGCAGACACAGGGAAGATTCCATCCTGCTCAACCTGAGACAGCCACGCCTGCATCCTGAAGTGGATACCAATACCCTCACTAGATGTACACACTGCAAAATACACCAACCTACAGGCACAGCTGCAGAGACACTCACGACATGCATGGGTAGATTTACACACAGGTACAAGACACAAAGAAGCACTGGAAAGCACAAACATGCTCATAGATGTAGATGACACTTGCACAGATGCTAACAGAAAGCATGGACTCATGTCTGCAGATACTGACAGAGGTCATCACACACCAGTGTGGACCTACCTGCTTGGACAGTATACAAGCAGACATGTGCAGATACAGGCAGAAATGCACAGACACACACGGATACTGACAGATACATGCATACAGGAAGTTCGCTTATACACAGATGTGTAGGCTCACACTGACACAGACACACCTTGATACACAGATGTGCACAACTACTCTGGGTGCACCTGCTCTTGCACTAATAGACATGCACACACATTTATAAGAACACACGCACCCAGCATACCCTCAGACACATACACGCACACAAAGACAAGCTCGGAGACACCGGCCGACATGCTCAGGCACGCCAGCAACCAGGCAGACACTCATGCTGTGGGCTCTATTTTGAGCTTAGGCCCTGGGTCTCAGCTTCCCTGAGTAGCTGTCCTCAAGCCAGGCCCTCTCCTGCCCCACTCCTGCCAGCTGTCCAGTTTTGGCAAGTTCCCTGGCCAGGCCCACCAGGCCCACCCACCAACTCTTGGTCAGATCCGCCCACCAACACTTGGTCTGCCCATTGGCCCTGTCCCAGGCCCCAGGCTGCAGGATAGCAATTGCTCCATTCTACCAGGTGCCAACTCAGCCAAATTTCACACCCAGAAGTGGAGCCAGGCCAACAGGGCTTGTTGCAGCCCGCGTGGGGCATCAGTACGGGGGTGGTGTGAGGGAGCCAGAATCCTGTAGTGGCACAGAGAGAAGCAGCCCCAGCTGCCGTGCAGGCCTGCCTGGCAACGCTGCCAGCTTCTTCTCCAGGTCATCCACCCTCTCCAAGCCTCAAGCTCCTCACCTGTGAAATGGGACAATATACCTGCCCTACTGACATGCCAATTAAATGGACATTCCCTCCCAGATGACAAAGAGATTTTGCCTAAGTTTCCCTTGCCTAATCTTTACAATAACTCTAAGACATAGGTTTTATTTTCTCTGCTTTATACTAGGAAGCTGAGCTAAGGAAGGATAAGCAACTTAATCAAGGGAGCAGACACGACTGGAACCCAGGTTCCTGCTCCAAATTCTGTATCTTTCATGGTAGGTAAGTATGCAGCACATGACCTCCCAGAATCCAAACACTTGCCCATGGGAAATGTCACTAAGAGCTCACACTCTCTTTTTTGGTCAATTTAGACTTGGCGTCTGAATCCTTCTCAACACACCACTCCAAGCACCATTCATAATTGGCCAGAGTTGGCACGTGGAATGAAACCTACTGCCATCCTGTCCCTACACTGAATTCATCTAATTCAGAGGGTTGATGGGATGATTCAATGAGATCAAGGGCAGAAAGTACTTTGTAAGATTACAAGTGATGTGTCTATCAGACAAATTGTAGTACAGTTTTCTTTTCTTTTTTTTCCAAGACGGAGTTTTGCTCTTTTGCCCAGGTTGGAGTGAAGTGGTGTGATCTCGGCTCACTGCCGCCTCCACCCCCCCCCGGTTCAAACGATTCTCCTGCCTCAGCCTCCTGAGTAGCTAGGATTATACGTGCCCACCACCATGCCCAGCTAATTTTTGTATTTTTAGTAGAGACAGGGTTACGCCATTTTGGCCAGGCTGGTCTCGAACTCCTGACCTCCAGTGATCCACCTGCCTCAGCCTCCCAGAGTGCTAGGATTACAGGTGTGAGCCACCGTGCCCAGCCTGTAATACAGTTTTCAAAGGCTATTTACATCCAAGTTCTCCCAAGTCTCCCTATGCTGGGGTGGATGGTTAGGGACCAGGTAGTCACTGTCATTGCTCCATTTCACAGAGGAACAGACTGAGACTCAGGCAAGTGAGTCCAGGGTCACATGGCTAAGTCAGAGTTAAGACTGAGGCCCATGCACTGACTTCTGTTTCAATGTTCTTCATAGTCAGGGCCCCAGCCAGACAGGACGCCAGAGTATGTGGGCATTTGGGAGTCAGTGCTGGGAAGGGAGCAGGAAGGCCCAGTCTTCTCCCAGGAGAAAGGGACAGACCCTACAACTAATTGGTTCAGAGTGCTTCTTTTGACCCTAATTAGTTATTTGTCATGTCTCCATTTGCATACCAGAAAAGATGCAAATTTGCATATTTGTAAATGAGGCTGGGCCTGGATGTGGGTTCTGGAAGAGCTTGGCAGTTGCTGGCAGGCAGGGAGGCAGCTGGCTCTTGCCACTGAAGCATGGGCCGCCGAGGAAAGAGGAGATTTGGGAGACAGCTCCTTGGCTCAGGCCTGCAAGGTGCTCTCAAAGGGGGTCAGGCAAGATGGCCCGCCTCGCTCCCTCCCCCAGGGCTGAGGGGTGGGCAGGGAGAATGGGTGAGCCTAATGCTGCTATTTTGATTAGATGAAACAAGGAGGGGGGGAATATAAAGTAATTTCAGGACGCTCTGTGCTGGGAAACCTTCTGTTCACGTCCTTGGATAGAATCTGTAACACTTGCAAAGGGGGAAACGTCCCCCTCCACCTTCCTGGAGAGGAAAAGGTTTGGGAGGAAATGGAGGTCAGGGAAACACACCCTAACACACACACACACACACACACAAGCACATTCTCTCTCTCTCTCTCCTCCAGACTATCATTTTACACACACCTACAATTCACTTAATATACATACACACTCGCACACACACGTCTGGGCCCCCAGAAACACCCTTATTTACACACGACACCCCCAGCCCCCCCAGAGGTACACACGCAACGCTAACTGGAGAGGCACATTCGCACATATGCAAGCATTCCCAGACTTCCCGCGACACACACATTCACGCCCTTACACATACAGACACACACTCAGACACTTGAACATAGATGTAGGCACACAGACTCACTTAAGCTGTGCGTAAATATTTACATACACACACACAAGACGTGCTCATGCAAGCACATCCTCGCTAAGACTACATTTCCTGGCAAATTCTGGTAATTCTGACCCCTCTGCCAGAGTTCTTGGTGCCTCTTTGGGAAGAGACAAAGGAAGCCAGGGACCTGTCCTTCCTAGAAAGGGAGTAATGTGTCCCCAAGGAATTGGACCCCAAATAAGGACTGTTTCTTTCCCTGGAAAGCCAATGACTAGCAAATGCTCCAGTGCCTTCTGGGCTTCCACCTAGAGGTTGGAGCAGGCTCTGGGTGGGCCTTGACAAAGGGGAGAGCAGAGGGGGAGAAGCAGTAACAGATGTATCGGTGGGTCCTGGGTCATGAATTGGGCAGGAAAGCATCATTGCCTGAGAATTTCCATGTTGACCTCAGAGGCCAGTGTGGAATGGGGTGGCATGAGCTGCTGTACCTGCAGCCCTGAGGGTCCCAAGAGGCCAAGCTCAAAGAAGCTCCAGACTCCCGAAACTTCCCAGGATCTAGGGCCCAGGGGCTGGACCCCGGAGCTTAGAGGCACAGGGTCAGGACCAAACTCCTCAACCACTGTTCCCATTCCCCAGCACCTCCTCCCCAGTGCCTGCATCTCAAAAGGCAAGCTAAATGGCTCTGTATTTGTAAATTAAATATAGCTGCACTTCAGCTTTCCAAAGAGCTGGGAAGGAGAGAAGGAGAAAGAAAAAGAGAGAGAGGAAGAGAAGAAAAGCTGCCGCCCTCAGGAAAGTCTGGCTGGTACAGATTGCCTGAGTCATGAATATTCATCTGGCGAATGAGGAGAGCGGGAGTTTGCATAACAGCTCCACCCACCCAACTGAAAGAAATGTCACCGCCTTTGCCAATAAAGTGCCAAAGGAAGCCGGTGGAGGCTGCCAGCCAGACGGTGCCAAACTGCTGACTTCCACTCTAAGGCGTGGAGAAAGCACATTGTTTCCGGCCCAAGGAGCCGCCACTTGGGGCTGGGGGAATGAAGCTGGCTTCTGGGAGAGAACCAAGAGGAAAAGTTTCACTTGCCACCCACAGGAAGCCTGGTGGGCAGAGCGCCTAGGCCACAGCCCTCCCTAGGGCCCCTCTGAAGACAGGCTCAAAGCTGACTCTTCCAGGGCACCCACCCTGGCCAACCACCAAGGACCCAGGTTCCAGGCTGGCTCCAGCTGCAAAGCAACCGCAAGAGGATCCTCATGATTTCCAGGTGGTTACTAGGGACCAAGAAGGAAGGGGACAAACCAGATGTCACTTTGGGCCCTGAAAGTTTACCTTGGCCCCATTTTGCAGAAGAGATCACCAACTGCAGGGTCATACACACTTCCAAGGCCCAATCCTACTATGTCTTATTCCAAGACATCTTCCCAGATCTGCTGTCACCAAGACAGAGTCTCTGTGTCCTCTGTACACCCCAGGCCGATAGCTTCCTTTGATCCCAGCCCTTTCTGGTCCGTGACTGCTTCCTCCCCTGGCCTGTGAGCTTAGAGAGTAGGCTCTTCCTGATTGATCGGCCTCAGTGCCCCAGCCCAGCATGAGATTCAGAGAAAGCATCCTGAGCAATTTGTTGAGCAGAGTCGATTCTTCCATGCGTTCCCTTCCCCATGCCTGTACCTGGCTCTGGATCTGTCCTGTCTTGGAATCCTGCTTGTCAAGTCCCTGGGAGGAGAGGCATTCCATCCCGGCAGCTCAGTTTGGGCCCATTGAAATCAGGACTGAAGCCGAGCAGCTGGCCTCCCATCCTCAGCACCCTGCTCCCCATGAAGAGCACAAACAGGCTCCAGCTCCCGTGGCACCCCATCCTCATGGCGGCACCCATTAGTTGGTGTTACAAATGCGCCTGCCTGCCCGCCAGCCTCCCGCAGCTGGCTCCCTCCAGTAATTACCTAAATGAATGGGAGAAGCAGAGCTGAAGAGAAGACGTTCTCTTAGTACAGAAAAGCAATTAGGGCTGTGGGCGTCTCCAGCTGCTGCTCCTGTTATGTAAAGTTTGGGATGTGTATTTGGGACTTAATGAGGATATTCGTGTGTTCACATCTTACCTTCGCAGACTGCTCATTTCAAGCATCTCAGTTCGCCTGGGTGCCGTACACAGCAATACAAGCTAGGCCCCAGGCTCTGAGGGAGGAGTACCACTGCAGGGCAGCCAAGGAGCCCCTCTCCCAGGACTCATGGAACCACAGAAATCTATAATGACAACCCCCTAGAACCTGGCTTCCTTCTGCAGGATTCCTGCTAAGTCCACATTCTGCTTGAGGCCTCTGGGAACTCGAATTCCTTTACCACCTCTTTCACGGGTTAAACATCTGCAATTGCTTTCAAAGTTCTTCCTTGAACTGAGCCAAAATTTGCCTCTTTGTAACTTTCCTACATTTGCCCAAACAATTCCATATGTCTGCCCCAGGTCAGTCACTAGTCCTGCAGGAGGTAAATCGATATGGAACTGAAAAAGCTTCTGTAGTTGAATAAGCTTGAGAAAGTTCTACATTAAACAAGTTTCTTTGCTGCAGGACTTCTCAGAGCCTTTACTGTACTCATGTGCACTGAGCTGTGGGTGCTGTATTTCATGAACACATCTGCTCATAGAGCCCTCTTCTGTGAAACAACCTCAAGAAACTAAGATTCCAAGGAGAATGTTTTTGAAAGCACTGCTTCGGCAGGTTAAAAGCAAACATCTAATTCCTTGGCCTGAGCTCCTTCGAGCATTTCTCCTAGATGGGCATGATGCCCAGCCTCCCTTGATCCTGGCTATTTTCTGTGGGTGAGCTCTGCCCACGTGTCTGCCTCTCGCCACTGCTCCAGAGAAGCTCTGACCACTGAGAGTCCAAAAGAGCATTTATCTCCACTATCCAGAACCCCATGCTCCCACTGATGCAATCAAAACACCATTGGAGGTCCAGCAGCCGAATCACACTGAATATGTTCCTTAAAAGTCTTCCCAACAAGCCACTACTGAGCCACAACTCCTTGTTCTGCTCCCGGGCACCCACAGGCAGACCCCTCCATGCTCAGTGTTCCAGACAACAGAGTGCCCATGATGCCTTCTCTGGACAGCCAGACGGTGGGCCGTGGTGAGTCCTCAAATATCTGCACACCAACCGGTAGTTCACACACAGCCAACTGTGAACCATGAGCCATGCTTTTTCACAGCATCACAAAAAGGACGAACTTGTTCTCTTGTTCTTGTGCTTGGTCAACTCAGACTCACTGGCAGAGTGCTCCACTCATCCAGGCTCTGGCCCGGAAGTCTCCCCAGACTGAGCTCACCATCCATGCCTGCATGGATGGGATGCGCTGGCTCCAACAGGCCTCAGCTTTCCTGCTCCTTCCATCGCCCCTTCCATGTGTTTATTCTCATCATCCTGCAAGTATGTGTTCAAGCCCAGGCATGGAAAATAGGTTCATCTCAGCAGCCAACTCCAAGAACCTGGTAGTGGCTCCCTGAGCTGGCTGTTGGGAGGAAGATTTTATGGCTTCATCTGGGCTCGGCAGAATGACTAGTGATGCCTGCCAGGGCTGGGGAGTGAGCAGGGAGGCACATGAGCCAGTTATTGACATCTCTAATCAAGGCTCAGTCCCTTTCCCTTAAATCAGCTCCCCCAAGCTAAAATCCGCCTTTCTCCCACAACAAACTCCCTAACTCCCACACACAACAATGCACAGCCTCATTCCTCCACTGAAACTGCTCTGTCCAAGGTCATCAACAAGCTCCTATTTGTCATGTCCTGTGCCCTTTCCCCAGCCTCCATGCCTTTGCATCATTAGATATGGTTGACCTTTCCCTAGAAATTCGCCCCCACACCCATGGAATCCTGAGACACTCCATGCTCCTGTAGCTCCCCGCCTTCCTGACCACGCATCCTATTTCTTCACCCATCTTGTCACCATGGCTGTGTTCCAGGCTCAGTTTCCAGCTCTCTCCTGCTCCTGCCAATGCACTCTCTCCCTCTGAGATTTCATCCCTAGCTCTGTCCTTGTGGAAAAGCCCACCCTAGCCCTCCCGTTCTAAGAGGCAGCCGTACTGCCCACTAGCCACTGACACTGAACAAAGCCCTGAAAACCCAGGGCCTCCTTCTTCCTCTGGCATCAACTCCTGCTCTGAGTTTGCCATAATGCATGAGCCTTCTGGGCACCAAGGGGCAAATTTTTGGCTTATGTCTTGACTCCTTATTCACATCCGTTAAATGACCATGTGCTGACTCCTCCTATTTGGTATCTACCTTATTTCCAAAACGCTACAAATAGAATTATTATTTGTTCTGATTAAAAAACATGATATATCTTCATTATAAAAAAACAAATCTAACCAATACTTAAAAGTACAAAAAAGAAAGTAAAAATCCTACCTCCCAGATATAACCACTCCAAGCATTTTGGTGAACAGCCTTCCAGACATATCTCTATGCATATATACACAGAGATCTATGTATATAATTTTATAGATGAGGAATTGTATTATACATACTGTTCTCGCTGACACCTGCTTTTCTCTCTCAACAATATGTCCTAGACATCTTTCTATGTCAATAAATAGAGCTCTACAAAATTATTTTAATTACTTCATAGTATTCCATTATATGTATGTATCATACTTTATTTAACTGGGTCTCTACTGATGATCATTTAGGATGTTGTGAGAATTTTGTTCTCATAAACAATGTTGTGATAAATATCCTTGTGCATATTCTCTTTGCTCATTTTTGCAACAACTGCCTTAGAATAAAATCCAATAAATGAGATGGCTGCAATTAAGGGTTTGCTATTTCTAATTTTGCCACTCTGTCCTTCAGAAAGCTTACAACAACAAAATTCTCATCAACCGTGCCCACATATCGGTTCAGACCCTCATCAAGCCTGGGTTTTGTCAGCGTTAATGTTTGGCCAGATCAACAGAAGGCAAATGATGCTTGTTTCTATTGGCATTGCTAAGATTATAGGGAGGGGAAAATAAATGTCTTTTTGTTTTTTCAGGCATTTGTAGTTATTTTCTTTGTGAATTGCCTGTTCATGTCCTTTGCCCATTTTTCTAATGAGATATTTATATTTTTCTTAGTGATTTGTAAGAGCTCTTTGTACAACAGAAATAAGATTAAACTTTTGTCATACACACACACACACACACACACACACACACACATACCGCTCTTCTAAAATTTTCTTGCAATGTTCTTTAAGGTACTTAAATGTTTAATTTTCATATAGTCAAATTTATCAGTCTTTTCTTTTATGATTTCAAATATCATGTCAGACTTAGAAGAACCTTCCCCATCTTAAGATGATCAAAATATGCACTCATATTTATGCCACGTGGTCTTCATTGCTTGAGCTTATTAGATCAAGTCAGAGAGTTCTTACCCCAGTAAGGAGTGTTGCTATGGCTAGCCCATTATCCCAACACCATTTATAAAAATAGCCCATATTTTCCCAACTCAATTAAAATGCTGTTTTATCATATAAAAATACCTTAAGGTTGGGTGCAATAGCTCATGCCTATAATCCCAGCACATGGGAGGCCAAGGTGGCAGATAACTTGAGCCCAGGAGTTCAAGACCAACCTGGACAACATGGTAAAACCCCATCTCTACAAAAAAATCCAAAAAATTAGCTGGGTGTGGTAGCGTGCGCCTGTAGTCCCAGCTAATCAGGAGGCTGAGGTGGGAGGATCACTTGAGCCTGAAAAGTCGAGGATGCAGTGAACCAAGATCACACTACTGACTCCAGCCTAGGCGACAAAGTGATACTCTGTTCCAAAAACAAACAAAAATTCCCTTAAATATCTGGGCCCATTTCTAGACTCTATTCTGTCCCAGTGATCTGTCTATTCCTACACAAGAATTTTAATTATATTATGCCTTTATAAAACATTTTAATATCTGATAGAGTAAATATTCATCATTTTTCTTTTTTGGAATTTTCCTTATTCTCATTTGGTATTCTTCCAGATTAGCTTCATAATTTTTTTGTCAAAACAAATTCTAATCCTGTTGGGATCTTGACTAGATTATCTTAATTTGATACATTTGTTTTGGAGAATTGACATCCTTAAAGTATTAAATCTTTCTACTCAAGAGCTAGGTATATACCATATTTATTAAAACTCAGAAGAGTTTTCTTCATGTAATTCACATTTTTTTGTAAAGTTTATTTCTGGGTATTTTGTGTTTGTGTTTTACAGTATGGATGGAGCTTTTATTTTACCTTCTAGATAGTCATTTTATAAATAGAAAAGCTGTTAGTTTGTGTAAATTTTTTTGTTACTGGCCGTTTTACTAAACTCTATTTTTTCTGATTGTTTTGCAGAATATTGTCTTGAGTTTTCCAGATAAATAATCATCTTATCTGCAAACTATGATTATTTGCTCCTGTCTCCCAACATTTATACTTTCTGTTTCATCTTCTTATCTAATTGCAATGCCTAGCCCTTTTGGAAAAGTGTTTTTTAAATGTTGATAACAATGGTTATCCTGATCTGGTTTCTGACTTTAATGACAAAAAAATCTAGAACTTCACCAACCTAATATCTCTTGTTTCATGCTCTCCATCTCCATAGCCACTATCTATCTTATCTAGCCCATCCTAATTTGTCAACTGTGTTACCATAAATGTGGTGAATAAGGATACAGGGTTTGAAGTCAGATGACCCGTGTTCAAGTCCTGCCTCCATCATTTGCTAATTATATGATCTAGTCAAGCTACCCAAGGTTTTGGAAACTCAACTTTAAAAACAAAAAAAAGGGGGGGTGGGGGTGGGGGAGGTTCTTTTAAGGATTAAGTGAGATAACACATGAACTATGTGTAGCATCCATAAATGATAATTTTTAAAGTCTCAGCCCCCAATTTCTCTTTCCAATCCTACATACACACATATACATATATATATATATATATAATCCCACTCTTACGTTGATCTTCCCAAAATATCACTGTGTTCACATCACTTATCCTTTCCTTTCCTCTGCTCACAAATCTGAAACTACACCCCATTGCCTACAAAATCAAGCCCAAATTCTTAACCTTGCATTTGAGTCCTTCCATTATTCAACCCCAAACTTCCTTCTAGTCTCATTTCCTATAGGCCTCAGCCACCCTCACCCCACAACGCACCCCGACCCACCCTTTACTCCCGCCTACAGGGTCTCCTCATCGGCTGCCTAACACCAAGTAGGCTCTCAGCTCCCTACTCAGATCGTTCCATCACCCCTTGTATCAGTTTTTATGTTGCAAGTAACACAAAAATGAAATCCAAACTGGCTTAATAAAGCAGATTGATTACTTCATGCAATACTCCAGATGCAACAGACATCAGGCACAGTTTGACTGGGGCTGGCACTCCATTTTTATGTGATTTTCCAGGTTCTTCCCACCTCCATATGTTGGCTACATTCTCAGGTTAGTGTTCCTAGTCACCAGATGCCTGCCAGAAACTAGGCCCACGTGTTTCCTCATTCAAATCCAGATACAAAGAGATTAGATGTGTTTCCCCAGTCATCTCACCAAAACCCTGAGTTTCTGTCTGATGGGGCCAATCTGAATCAATCCCAGTGACCAGGTGAATGTATGTATGATTGGTTTGGACCCAGCCAATGTGCCAAGGTCAGAGAAGGGGGCATTGTCTGAATTGGCTAAACCAATCAGGACCCACCTCAGAGACACACACACAAGGACAGACGTGGTGTCCACAACCTCACTTGTACTACAACCTCTTCCACTTCTCTTCCCTGAGACTTAGGCTTCCTTTAAGGCCCAAGTCAAGCCCCAGACCTCTGGCAATATGCCCTCCATTTGGCTCCTAGAGCTCTTACTCTGCTTGACACACGGTAACCACTGCCATATATAATTTATTTATGTAGTCATTTGTCTCATCTTTCCAATTAGTAATCACAGAACTGATTGAAGCCTACAAAGCACTTCCCACAAGCTAGCCCTTTTGACCTTCACCACAGTCCTGTGAGACTCAGAGGGGTTAAGTGACTTGCTCTATGTCACACAGCCAGAAACAACATTGTCCCAGAGGCCTCTGCAGCAATTTCATACACACACACACACACACATACACATACACATACACATACACACACACACACCACAATCCCTCCTCTAACCTGCAACATTGGTCTGACCTGAAGATGCAGAAACCCCCCTGGAACCACCTCCTTTTTCTACTTCACCTCAATTTCTAGAGCTCTTAGTCTTCCTCCAAAAAGTACAGGGAAAGTTTTCTTGCCAGACAGCAGTTTCTAAGATTTGTGTGACAAGGCCAGGTAAAATTCAAATGACTCTGGGTGATTTAATCTGCTTGGGGCTGGGGTGGTAAATCAGGGCAGCCCAGGCTGCTACAGCCGCCCCAGAAACGCACGAGCCAAGCTGATGATAGGAGTCGATCTGCAGATCTGCAGGTGGGGGCCCTGGAAGCATGAACTGTGGCCAGGGGAGTTCCCCTCCACTGCACTCGGAATACATTTGGAAGGTCCTATGGCCCACAGCCTCTCTCGACCTACATGTTCAACCAGGAACCACTCTTCCCAAGGCTGCAGCCCCAGTTCCTCCCTCTCCCACCCCCAACCCCGTCGTCAGAGCTGTTTCCCAAGTCCACACTGGACTTTTCAGGGGAAGGAAGCCAGGATGGGTCAAGCTCTCACTGAAACTGCCACCTCAATGCCAGGCCCTCGTGTACCCATTACCTCATTTTATCTTTACAACAACTTAATGAGGGAGGCATGCCCATCCCCAGTTTACAGGTGACTTAACTGAGGTTCAGAGTGATTAAATTTCTCACCCAGGGTCATTATGCAGCTAGTAGGAGGCAAAGCCAAGATTCAAATTTAGTCTCATGAGACTCCAAAATCCCCATCCTTTTGACTCTACCCCACTATGGTGGCCAAGAGGAGTAAGAAAATGGCAGCTTCACTTGGGACCATGTTGTTTGAGAAAAGAGAGGAGCAGGCCCTTGTGGAAGGGAAGTTGTTATGGTGAGCAGATGAGGCAACAGTTTTCCCATAGAGAGGAAACATCAAAGGAAAAGGTAGTCACACTTATTAGGTACCCACTGTGTGCTAAGGAATGTGTGTATATCTGGGTACCATGTGCCAGGTGCTCTATGTCCATCATCCAAACCATAACTCTATATGCAATAAATATTTACTGTTAGCTGGTAAATATTAACCAATCAGCTTTCTGAAAGAAAAAAGGAGTCCTGATTTGTAGCATTTGCCAATTTCTATGGTGTAAATACTCCCACGATGGTCAATTTCAAACTACCAATGGGATGTCAATGCATGCAGAATTGGGAAAAGATGCCCTCGTTTGGTTCTGTTAGCCAGTAGGAACCCCCTCCAGCACTCTATTGTCTGTAAAAGAGGTGTTGTCAGGCCAGGTGTGGTGGCTCATGCCTGTAATCCCAGCACTTTGGAAGGCTGAGGTGGGCAGATCACTTGAGGCCAGGAGTTTGACACCAGCCTGGCCAACATGATGAAATCCTGTCTCTATTAAAAAAAAAAAAAAAAAAAAAGCTGGGTGTGGTGGCACATGCCTGTAATCCCAGCTACTCGAGAAGCTGAGGAAGGAGAATCACTTGAACCCGGAGGTGGAGGTTGCAGTGAGCCGAGATGGCACCACTGCACTCCAGCCTGGGGACAGAGCGAAACTCCATCTCAAAAAAACAAAAACAAAAACAAAAGGTGTCGGTAAACCCACCTAACAAATGAGATCATACAAAAGGTACTTGGGCTGAAATCCAGGCCTTTATAATTTTCTAAAGTCCACATTCCTTCCACAGCTCCATGTTCCCAGAAACAAAGATGATGCAGGGAACCACAATCACTGATCTCTAATCTCTGAAGGAGAGTAGACGCCAGTGAAGTCCTGAAGGGCAGAAGAAGGCCAATGGGTAAAAGCTCAGCAACTCAATATTCAATGTACAGAAGAACTTTCTGAATGCCCCTCTAGGCTGACAGCTACAGAAAAGCAGTATCCAGGCATGGTTGGCACATAGTAAGTGCTCAGTAAATAATGAATGAATGAGACATTACAAACTGTTTCATTGATACCTCAGACTCACCAAATCTAAAACTCAGCTCATCTTTGTTCCCAAAAAATCCCTCTCTCCTCCTGTGTGTCCCATCCAGTGAATGTCACCGAGCCAGATCCTGAGAGTCCTCATCTCTTCGCTCTTCCCCACTCCCCATATCCAATCAATCAACGAGTCCTATCTATTCCACTTCCCAAATACCTTGTGAACAGGTGCTATCCTCAGCGTCCCCAGTCTGCCACCCTGACGGACCACCACCATCTCCTGCTGAATTGACACACAGCTTCCTGACCTGTCTTGTCAGCACGTATCCTTGGCCTGTATCTGCTCCCAGCCCCTGTCTAATCCAAGATCAACAAAGCTGCCAAAGTGATCTTTCAAAATTGTACCTCTGAGCATGTCACTCCCACAGCTTCAATGAGTCCCCGTTACCCAAAGGATGGAATCAAACTCCCTTGGTCCTCCCAAGGTCTGATCCCATCTCCCTCTCCTAACTGATGACTTGCCTCCTCCCGCACCCCACATGGGTCTTTTGTGGGTTGTTTTTGTTTTTGTTTTTGAGACAGGGTCTCACTCTGTCACCCAGACTGGAGTGCAGTGGTGCCATCTTGGCTCACTGCAACCTCTGCCTCCCACGTTCAAGTGATTCTTCTGCCTCAGCCTCCCAAGTAGCTGGGATTATAGGTGTGCGCCACTACACCCAGCTAAATTTTGTATTTTTACAAAATACGTGTTGGCCAGGCTGATCTCGAACTCCTGATCTCAGGTGATCCACCCACTTCAGCCTCCCAAAGTGCTGGGATTACAGAAGTGAGCCACTGCACCCGGCCACATTGGTCTTTAATCTTCAACATCAACCTGCTTAATGTTCACTGCACCGTGCCTCCACCCATGCCTTTGTTCATGCTGTGCCTCCTGCCTGGAATGCCCACTTTTCCCTCTTCCATCTTTTGCTTTCCTTTGCCTGATAACTCCCACTCATCCTTTAGGATGTAAAGGAAGACAGTTTAAGTGCACGATTCCTGGAGATCCTTTTAGTCCTAACATTTCATGATTCTAATGCCAAGTCTTGATATTCAAGGCCCTCTGGATACTATAGTCATCTTCTGTCTCCTTAGGACCCTGCAAAGGTCTTTAGGGATCCTGTAGTCCAATTCTACCATTTTACAGACAGAAAATTGGATGCCCAGAGAGGGAAGAGGACTAACCCAAGTTCACACAGCAAGTCAATGGCAGAGCCAGGGCAAGAACTGGGCACCTGCTTCCCAGCTCAGGGCTCTTTTTTGCACTACATCTTCCAACCTGATCCTCCTCTGCCAACATGGATATTCTCACCACAACCATCACTACTCCACTCAGACTTCCCTGCTCTCACCAGAGCCATACTCACACCTTGCCTGCCTTTGCCCAAGATGTTGTCAGGCTGTTCCCTCAACTCCACTCAACTTCCAGGGTCCTCTATCTCCAAGAAGCCTACCTTCATTATCAGGCCAAAACCCTCCACACCTACTCTTACACACCCTTCCCCAAACCACCCATGTTTGTCGGAGCCCAGCAACTAGGGCTTGTTTCACTCACATGTGGTCAGCGTCTTGTTCAGTTTCACCAGGCAGGATGTCCACTCAAGGCTGGCTGGTGTCTCTTCATCTTCTTTCATCTCCTCCCTTTACATCCCCCAGCTCGATACACAACTGCTCAGGGTAGCAAAGTATAGCCAAAAACAGCACTGTGTCAGAGGTCAGACAGATGGAGGTTCAAATCCCAGCTCTGTATGCCCTGCAGGGTTGACCTTCAGTCATCTGAGCCTCAACCTTCCTTACCTGTAAAATAGGTCCTACCACCCAGGGTTGCTATGAGGACTGAATGAGCTCACCCATATTATAGGCGTAGCATTTGGTGGGCCCTTAATAAATGAGAGAGCCCTTCTCCACTGCCTTTCTCACTGAAGCCCAGGACACTTGGAGAAATTGACTCCTCTGGGCTGGAAGAGGGGCAGCCTCATGAATACTTTCTCTCACTCTCATCCTCAACAGGCTATGAGCAGCCTGCATGCAGAAATGTGGGGTGTTTCCAACCCCCTTTCCCACCCCCAACAATCTGCTTTAACCTTCCCATCACAAACGCCTTGTTTATTTCAATATCACCCGTTTTACTTTTCCGTTCACGCAAGAAAAAAAAAATTACAAAAACAGATTTAAGAGGAAAAGAAGTATTTAATGAGTAAAACTGTCTGTAGCTCTGTTTCTTTCTCAGGAAAAAGTGGCTGTGATTCTGGCATAAGAGAGGGAAGCTCAACAGCTTCACTTCATTGCAGCTGCCAGGAGAAGCACATTTCAGAGTGGAACAGAATCTCCAAATTAAACAGCGCGTCTTCCAGCCAGGAGCTTCCTGTGCCGAATTCAGCTTGGCAGGTGACATCCCAGCTCAAGCAGAGATCCAGCCCCAATGTGAGCAGCTGCAAGGCTCCCTCCTCTTGCCCCGCCTCCAGCATAGGAGAACCAGCCTGGCCAGGCCCTGGCGAGCCACTGACCACCAGGAAAAGGGCTCTCAAGAAGGGAAGGAGATAGCTGGAAAAGGAGTGGATACACCTGGCCAGTGGGAACTAGGGAACCAGGAGCTCTCCCTGTTCCAGAACATTCAGAGACCAGCACTTTCTGCTCCCTTGACTGCGGGTAACTGGGCATAAATAACAAATCCAAGACAGACTTCAAACAAAAACCCAGAGAATCTGCAGTGTCTTTCCCACCTTCAAAGGTGTCATTTTGGAGGCTGCTCTGGATGGAATCCAAGGGTCAAACTCCGGAAGGACTCTGCCTCCCCTAAGAACTTGAAAAGAAAGGGAAGGAACTGGAAAAACAGAAAATAGCCCATGACCTTCAAATATGTACAGTAGAAACTGCCCCAGCGCAGAGTGTGAGCTGAGGCTAGAGAGAGGCCCCCCTCCCTTGTCCCAAACACCATATTTCTATCAGTGTAGCCTACCGACGCCTGCTGAACTTACTGGCACTTGAGCTTCTAAATCCTTCTCTTGAGCTGCCCATCCTTCTACAATTTTTCCTGTAGTCAAGATGGGCCTCAGCAATTTTCCCTGTGATATTTCTTCATGCTAAATTCACCTTGCCACGCCAGCCTGTCAAGATCTTTCTAAATCCTGATTCTGCTGAGATTTTCTCTGTCCCTTGGAGCTTTCTACCACCTCCAACTTTTATAGGCCTGCACCCTCCATGTCTTCTTATAGGTCTTTGGCATAGACTGATCAAAGCAGGGTGGACAGTCCCATGGCAGTGTCTAGAGGCCTTCTGTAGACTGACCTGGTTACACTTACGTGAACATTTCATGGCTGTTGTTTGGCCTAGTGGGAGCCCCCTTTGTGCCCTCTCAGACGTCCTTCATGTCCTCAAGAGTCACAAGAGACTCTACCCAGCGTCTTAGGAGACAGTATGATATGGCAGAAAGGGTTAGACAGATCCAGATTTGAATCCTAGCTCTAACCACCTTGGGCAGGTCACTTCCCGGAGACTCAGTTTCTCATCAGTAAAATGGAGATTGTCACATCTTGTTTAATCCACAGCTTGTGAGGATTAAATAAAACCATGTGTGTGAAGTGTCCAGCACACAATTGGTGCTCAATAAATCAGATTCCTCTCCACCCATGCTGGCTCATTTTCTTTACCTACGAGTCATTAAGCTGTCAAGAACCTAAGAGCTGTGCCCAGTCTCGGTGAACCCATGTTGGCTCCAGGGATCACTGCCTTCTTTTATATGTCACAGATCTCACCATCCATATTAGACCTTCATACTAATTTGAGATTGGCCAAAACCCTGGATCTTTTTTGTCTGAATTCCTGTCAAGACAGTCCTTCCTTCCTGGACCTGTACAGCTTTTTTGTTTGTTTGTTTGTTTGTTTGAGACGGAGTCTTGCTCTGCCACCCAGGCTGGAGTGCAGTGGCTGGATCTCAGCTCACTGCAAGCTCCGCCTCCCGGGTTTACGCCATTCTCCTGCCTCAGCCTCCCGAGTAGCTGGGACTACAGGCGCCCGCCTCGTCGCCCGGCTAGTTTTTTGTATTTTTAAGTAGAGACAGGGTTTCACCAGTATTAGCCAGGATGGTCTCGATCTCCTGACCTCGTGATCTGCCCGTCTCGGCCTCCCAAAGTGCTGGGATTATAGGCTTGAGCCACCGCGCCCGGCCCCTGTACAGCTTTTTAAATAACAAGAATAACAGTAGTAATGACAACTTGATCCTTCCAATCTCACTGTGAGATTTTTTTTTTTTTTTTAAGTATCCGCATTGTGCCTAGGAGGAAACTGAGGTTCAGAGAGGTTACATAACCCTCCCAAGGTCACACAGCTGGAGAGTTGAAAGCTGAGTGCAGCTGTCTGACCCTGACCACCACACTCACGCGTTAGAGAATATTTCCTAAATGCTGGCCTAAGGGGGCATGTCATCTCTGGCCTTGCTGCATGTGTCTTTCAGCCTCTGCCCAAAGTTTCACTTGGTTGAGTGCCTTCCGGGTCCTGACACTGTCATCCACAGGGTGGCCTCCCCTCACCCCACCTCCCAGCTGCTCTGTGCCCACCACCTTCACATTAAACGGGACTGGACTGAGGCGCAGACCCCACCACTCCCTGGAGACTGAAACAGTGGGCTTTTCATGTTGGCCCCCAAGCCCACATCACACCCTAAACTCTTTGATGCCTGGGCCCCTGACGCCCCCACAGCCGAAGCACAGAGCCAGCCTGGACCCTCTTTTCCAGCCCCTCATCAGGGCTTGGCCACCTGCCACCAAACCCTGCTGCCTCTGAACTGACCACTGCCTCCGAATCCCTGGTGCCAGGATTACCCCCTGCCCAAGTGGCACCCCAAGACCCCTCTTCCCAGACTGTCCAGGTGCTGAGGCCAGCTGCTGCCCATGTGGCTGTCCTCCAGCACTGACTACAGCCTTTGCCCTTCTCCTGATGCCTCCCAGCCCAGGGCTCAGACTGTGCTGCAGGGTGAGGGCGTTCTCTAAGCATGAGGCCAAGATGTGCCCATGGGAAAAGGAAGGGGTGGACCCAGGAGGCTGCCAGGGATGGGGCTCAGGTTTGTAGCCACCAGGTTTGCAGCCCATCAAGGAAAAGATTCGTAGAGATTCCTAGGGAAGCCATTCATGGGTCTGTTGGCAAACCTTTGACCAATACCCAAGCAGGATACCCCAAACTTGACAGGCTCTATCAGAGACTTGCCCTTGGGCCTCAAAGGACACAGTTACCCACATCATCAAACACAGTCACCCACATCATTAAAAATGCAGTCCTGACTGGGCATGGTGGTTCGCGCCTATAATCCCAGCACTTTGGGAGGCCAAGGTGGGTGGATCACTTGAGCTCATCAGGAGCTCAAGACCAGACTGGGCAATATGGCAAAACCCCATCTCTACCAAAAAATACAAAAAAAGGAGCCAGGTGTGGTGACTCACACCTATAATTCCAGCTACTAGGGAGACTGGGGTAGGAGAATGACTTGAGCCCAGGGAGGTGGAGGTTGCAGTGAGCAGAGATTGTGCCACTGCACTCCAGCCTGGGTGACAGAGTGAGATCTCATCTCAAAAAAAAAAAAAAAAGAAAAAAACATGCAGTCCTTGACCCTTGACTATGACACACCCACAAACACACTTTATAAACACATTCACACAAAACACTTCAAAAGCCCACTCATGCCCTCATGACACACAGAATCCCATCCATCCACTCAGTAAATATCGATTACGTACCTGCCAGTTACCAGGCACTGTTCCAGGTACCTAGAAGACATCAGTGGACAAACCGAACAAACGTTCCACTCTTTGCTTGGGCTTTCATTCTAACAGGGATACTAACAACTTTAAAAACTTAGGATAGTACATAACAAATAAACAAAGCTAGGAGTGCTGGCTCACGCCTATAATCCCAGCACTTTGGGAGGCTAAGGCGGGTGGACCAGCTGAGGTCAGGAGCTCAAGACCAGCCTGGCCAACATGGTAAACCCCGTCTCTACTAAAATAGAAAAATTAGCTGGGCTTGGTGGTGCGCGTCTGTAATCCCAGCTACTCGGGAGGCTGAGGCAGGAGAATTGCTTGAACCCAGGAGGCGGAGGTTGCAGTGAGCTGAGATCACACCACTGCACTCCAGTCTGAGTGACACAGCGCGACTCCCACTCAAAAAATAAAAATAAAAAGTAAATGACAATTAGTAAATCACTTGGTATACTGGAAGGTAATTTAAAAAAGAAAAATGAGAACAATATAAGAACTGGAGAGCTGTGGGGAGGGGCGGGCAGAAATTTTTTTTTTTTTTTTGAGACGGAGTCTCACTCTGTCGCCCAGGCTGGAGTGCAGTGGCACAATCTCTGCTCACTGCAACCTCCGCCTCCCGGGTTCACGCCATTCTCCTGCCTCAGCCTCCTGAGTAGCTGGGACTACAGGCACCCACCACCACACCTGGCTAATTTTCTTTTTGTATTTTTAGTAGAAACAGGGTATCACCATGTTAGCCAGGATGGTCTCAATCTCCTAACCTCGTGATCTGCCAGGGCGGGCAGAAATTTTAAGTGGAGTGATCAACACTGATTAAGAGAGTGACACTTAAGGGAACTCTTGAAGGAGATGATTAAGTTATTCATTCATTCATTCAATGAATGTTCTTGGACATCTGCTACACCACCATGTGCCAGGGACTGTTCTAATCATGGGAATACAGCCATGAACAAAACAGGTAAAACTCCTACCTTCATGGGGTTTACATTCTAGCTTTCAGGAGAGAAACCATAAACAAAGAAGTAACTATTAATACACAGTGTGTCCAATGGTGATCAATGTTACAGAGAAGATGAAAGCAGAGGAGTAAGAACTGGGAGCCTCCCGTATCCACCCTCATAAACTCTCCCACTAGGCAAACACACATCGGCAGGTCACCTCCCAAGCTCACTGTCACACACGCTCACGCCAGACTCTACACGGACTCACAATACAAACACAGGTGCATGGCATCCTCGCTGCTCTAAGTACACTCACCTGAACACACAAATACACCCACATGCAGACAAAAACACATGCACAAACATACCTACAACACATCGACACATGAACATGCACACAAACATACCCAGCATAAACACGCAAATGCTCGCCAAACACACACGCACACCCCAAGCCCGGCTCATTCAAGCCTTGGAGAAACACACCCTCAAGGTCACACAGAGAAACTAGACAGTCAGAACTGGCAGAAGCCTGGGGAACCAGCAGAAGCTGGAGCCCAGAGAAAAGCGACAGCTTGCCCAAGGCCCACAGCATGACAGTGGTGCTGTGGACACCAGTCTGGTCCTGAGTCCGGGCATGGCGGTAGCACTGTGGACACCAGTCCCGTCCTGAGTCCAGTCCCAAGGCCAGCACGATGCAGCACATATTACCCTGTCCATAGACTATCAACCCCAGCATTCAACAAAGACACTCACACTTGCAAAACACTCACAGATACACACACACACGCTCGCACACAGGGACACACACAGAAGCACACACGTTCAGGCAACAGCACGAACCTCATTCCTCTCCCATGTAACAAGGCGGGGTGAGGTCTAGAGAGTTTCTTGCAATTCCCGCATCCCTTGTCCACTTCACCATCCACCATCTTCCACCCACCCCATACATCACAGCCGTTCTAGCCACTGACAAATTTTCCTCCTGGCCTTACCTGTGGCCGTGAGCTGTTTGCACATGCAGATGCATCGTGCGTGATTGCATACATGTGTGGTGTGGAAATGGGGGGACATGTTTGTAAGTAGTTAAGTTTGCAGTGTGTGAACACCTTTATGTGTGTATGCAAGTGTGTGTGCACCTATGTGTATGTGCATGTTCTCAGGAAGGAAGAGATTTACAATCGAAATCCTGTTTCTCCAGGGGATGAAAGAAAGCAAAGCAAAGTTCAGGTTTAAATCACACCACCGTGGGCAGGAGAGGTTCCCCTGCCCTACTTGATTATCTGCCGGTGTGCAGCGGGACTGGCTGGCAGGCAGGAGGCGGCGAGCAGCCCATCAGCAGGGAGCCATTTGTTGTCTTCAGGCCGCTGGGACCTGTTGTGGCTGCTCCAGGAGTGGGAGACGAGAGCACGGCGACAGCAACAAGCACACGCCCATCCCAGGTGCTGGGGGATGGAGGAGGAAGGGCTCTGGCATCCAGCTCTGGCCTCCTTGTGCTGTAAGGAAAGCAAAGGGAGAAGAGGCAGGAATTCCCAGGCCAGAGAGAAGCCCAGGCACTTCTTGGCCTGGAAGGAGGGAAAGGGTCCAGGCAAGAGGTGGCACGGGCCCCAGGGTGGGCCCTGCCCTGCCCTGCCCTGCCAACCTCTTCACTGGGCAGAAAGCCATCCACAGGACTCCAGGCAGTTGGAGCCTTAAGCAGCTTGACCTTGCCTCTGACTTCTTTCTCCTGGAACGCAGTATCTTCCTCACACCACCCCCATCTCTCTCTCTCTCTCTCTCTCTCTCTCTCTCTCTCTCTCTCTCTCTCTCTCTCTGTTTCTGTGGGTTTGCTCTTTGCCTCTCCCTATCTCTCTGTCTCTATGATTCTTTCACCTCTCTGTGTCTGATTGTCTGGCCTTATCTCTCTCTCTGTCCATTTCACTCTCCTCTTTTCAAGTTCCTCTGTCAGCCTGGACCTCAGCACCTCCCTCTGCCAACCCTGTCACCTGTGGCCTTGCTTTTGACACACCAGACACCTTCCAAGTATTTTATCCCATTGGAGCCTCTTACCACTCCTTTAGGACAGTCTAGGAGGGTTGAGATTAGAAATCCCATTTTACAGATGAGGAAACTGAGTGTCCAAAGCTTACCCAGGGTCACATAGCTGACACAGGATTAAAAATCCAGGCAGTGGCTCACGCCTATAATCCCAGCACTTTGGGAGGCTGAGGTGGGCAGCTCATTTGAGGCCAGGAGTTTGAGACCAGCCTGGCCAACATGGCGAAACCGCATCTATACTAAAAATGCAAAAATTAGCCAGGCATGGTGGTGCACGCCTGTATTCGCAGCTACTCAGGAGGCGGAGGCAGGAGAATCACTTGAACTGGGAGGCAGAGGTTGCAGTGACCCGAGATGGCATCACTGCACTCCAGCCTGGGCGACAGAGCGAGACTCCATCTCAAAAATAAATAAATAAATAAACATAAATAAATAAAAATCCAGGTCTTTTTACTGCACAACCAGCTCCCCATAACTCCATATCACCTGGAAACATGAGCAGTTCTCCCCAGTACCACACACCTCGAGAGATTTAAGAACCCAGTGGCATAAATCAGCGCATTCCATGCCAGCCCAACCACTAAAACTGCCATCAGTTAAGGAAAGGTCCCGGAAAACAGTAAGGGCTGAGATGAGAGGCATGGAGACTCTGTTTCTCCGTGTGTCCCAAAGATGCTCCGTGCCAGCCCCCTCACCCCCAACGTCTGAAGTGCATGTACCTCCCGCAGTCCCCAGGCCCACCTGGGATGAACAGACTTCCCGCCTCTTGAGTAAGTGCCTCCTGAGGCCTCCATCTTCCCATCTGTACAATGGGGTGATGGGTCTGGCTCACACTGCTGAGTTGGGTTCCTGCTCTAACACTCGCGACAGCTTCTCCCCCTCTGCAGGGCTCCCCCTAATCCCTAAAAGGCCTTAGACTTTGGCCACCAAGAGCCCTCGGACACCTCTGGAGGACTGCTGTGGTTCTCTGGGCCCGAACTCACTTTGGCCACACAGGCAGCTGGGTGGCAACCATGAAGCCACAGGCCCAGAGGCAGAGTCCCATCTGCAGCAACATCCAGCCACCTCCAGAAGCCTCCACCACTGCCTCCAGCCCCCACCCGAGAGGCGTCAGCACCAACGACCCGCCAGGGCCTGCCCATTTTCCTTTCTTTTCATTGCCGGCTCTGCGCACAGTTATAGAACCAGGTCTCCACAGAGTAATTTACTGGCAGAATCTCTCCCAGAATCCAGCTTGAAACCAAGCTGTAAAAACAGCTTCGAGTGTAAATAATTCATGCAGACAATATGACTTTTTTATGTAAATTCGGTGCATTAACCCTCTATTATAATGATGGACGACAGATAGGGGCGACGTTGCCTTGGTAAGAGCTAATGGATGGCCGCCATAAATTCACTGCACATTTTATTGTGTTGCTGGAAATTGTGCCTTCAGGCAATGCTGTTTACTTTTATGTAAAACTCTAGGTTCCCTAAATATTACAAATATTTTACATCCAGCTCCTCAGCATTTGGGCTCTGCCCACAAATCAAGCTTTCTCCATGTGAGTTGTAATTAAAGGTTTGTTTTTTTTTTTTTCCTGGGACAATTATCTTCAACTATAAAGAGAAATATTTTTCCCCTTTAGATGTTCCGTCATTGACTTATTAACAAATCCTTTGAAGAAGGAGGCTGGAAGTGACTTGTGGTGGAACGTGGCAGGAGGTGGGTCCACAGGAGAAGGGGCTCTGTGGGTGCAAGAGCTTGGTGGCTGGCTTTCATGTCTGGCCGCCACTCCGTTTTATTTACACATATGATATTCTGGGCCTTCCTCCTCCCTCTTCCTTTCTATAATTCATGACCACTTTAGCAGGGTAATTCCTCTCACCACCTTTGCAAAAGATCGGTCCTTTGCAAACCCCCTCCTGGCCCAGCCTCCTCTGGGGATGCAGACGGCTGGGGCCTCAGGCCTGTGAGGGAAGGAAGTAGGGTCCTCACAGCTGGCTCCCATACACAAGCCGATTCATCCCTCCTTTGCCCCATGCCTACTCACATGGCCCAGGCCTCCTTGGACGGAAGCTCAGGGTTTCCTGCATTGATTCTCCTTCCATCCAAAATGTTGGAAAAGTGCTCTTTCGGCTCATCCCTATGCAGACAGAGGTCGTGAGGATGCCACTGAGTCTTGCCAGAGGTCTGGGGAAAGGATGGCTGAGAATCTCAGCAGCTTATTAATGAAGGGAGGCAACAGCTGGAGCAGCAGCCCCTCTTTAAAAATAATCCTCACACTTGTTTATTATTGTCATTAATATTAATGGCCATGCTATTAATATTCATATAGATGCATTAATATCATCCAGGAGCACCTGGGATCTCCAAGCACTCCTAATGGCATGGGACTCTGCCTCCAGGGCCCCCACCTCTCTGCCTGCCCCTCTCCACGGGGACAACCGCCCTACACAGGTTCCAAACCATTCTCCCATCTCCTCTCCACCTTCTCTGATTGGCGCTTGCCTTTGGAAGCCCAGAGCCGCGTGGGACTTGGAGTCATTTCTAAGTCCCAGGGGCTTTGCTGTGAGGATGGGACTGCAGGCCAGGGATCCTGGACATTTCCTGCCTCCCCAAGGGGCACAGGAAGGTTCCTGACAAAGGTGGCTTAAGAAAGAAAGATGGTTCATTTCCCCCTCAAGGGCTCAATTTCCTGTGGAGTCGAAAAAAAGACACATTGGTTAAAAACAAAGATGAGATATCATTTTTCACCGATTAGATTGGCAAAGATCATTATAATAATAATGGCAACAGCAGTGGTCAGCTCACCGCCTATGTGAGAGCGCTGTGCTTAACCCTCCACGCTCACTCTCTTACTGAACCTTCACAACAGCCTCGTGGCATATCCTTTACGGGATGGAACATTTGTAAAACCTCGGTGGGAAGCAATTTACAATATGTGACAAAATGCAAAGTCTGCTTACCCTCTGACCCAGCAATTTCATTTTTAGGAATTTCCCGTGTGATAATAATTAAAAATACTGTTCCCTCTGAGTGAAACCCTCTTGCTGTCTCCCTCCCATGCTCACCAGTGCTTTCCTATTCATCCTGACTCTGCCTTTTACCCACTCATCTTTCAAGCTGAATGTCACCTCCTCAGAGAAGCCCTCCCTGACTCCCAAGCCCAGGTTACCTTCTCTTGTTTCATTCTCTCACAGCCTGTACGTTTCCTTTGTACTATGTGTACTTTTCCTTCATACTACAGATCAACTGCTAATTGGATAATTATCTGTGTAACTGCTTAATACATATGCTCATTGCAAGAAAACTACTGTCTTCCCTGATGGCAGGGGCCAGACACCCTGTCTCCCCGCTATATCATAAACTCCACCAGAGCAAGGACTGCTGACCATGTCTGTTTTATTCACGATTTCTAAGCCTGGCATTGGGCTGGTACATTTCATACATACCTGGCATTGGGCTGGTACATAGAACACCCTCGAAAAACATCTGTAGCATGAGTGAATCAACAAAACACACAAAGATATACGCACCTAGATGTTCATTGCAGGGATGTTCATAAGACCAAGACAATTGGAAAAACATATATCTCCATCAGCTGGGGACAAAGTAAGTAAAGTAAGGTATATCCAGATACTGGTATATCCATACACATAATACAGACATTAAAACCGTGAGGTGGATCTATATGAATTGACATGAAGGATGTCCATGACATATTGCTGAGTGGGGAGGTAAAAAAACAGGTGACAGAACAGCATGTGTCGTCTGATTTCACTCGGGGTGGAACTGCATACGTGAAATCTATTTGTGTATATTTATGCAAGGAGAGAAGTCTGGAAGGACGTTCACCAAAATGTTATGTGGTTATCTCTGGCTGGTGAAATCTGAGGTGGTTTTTACATTTTTCTTTGAACTTTTCCATATTGTCTGAATTTTTTGCAATGAGCATATGTATCCTTTTTTACAAAATGATAAAGCTGCTTTCAAAAGAAAAAAAGTATAGGTGCATTGGAAAAGGTTGGGGATGCTTTGTGAGGGGCTCAAATGTAGGAAACCAGGTAAGCTGGAAAGAAGCTGGGGCCAAGAGGTCTCCCCTCCTAGCTGTGCTGGGCACCCTCCCAGGCTACAGGGAAGGGGCATCTAGGCCATACCCCTCCCCTACCCAGTCCTTCCTCCGGGCACACCATGCCTGTCCAGAGTGGGGTTTCTAAATAGGGATTTCCGCATTTGATTTTTCTGACATGCTTTATGCCTCAGAGCTGTTTTGCAAAATTCATAGCGGTTTTCACAAGCTCCAAGCTTCCTGGGACCAATTCCATTTTGAACAATAGCAGAGTGCCTGCTTGCGGGAGGGGTCGGCCCACCCAGAGCAGCCTCCCAGCCTCTGTGAGCTGGGACTAAGGGCTGAGTGTGGAGGCCACGGCATGAAAATACATGAGCTCGTCCTTGTCCTCACCCTCCTCCTCCTCTTCCTGTCAAGGAGAAGGAAGAAGGAAGGCAGCTGCCCCCCACCGCGGCAGGCATGCTCCTGTGCCCTGAGGGGACCCTATATCCCAGGAAGCAACACATAGCCCTTCCCAACATCCTTCCCTTTTCTAACTGTGTCTCCTCACCCAAGGACCACCTAAAGCCCTGAGAAGCTAAGTGGCCAACCAAGGTCACAGAGCCAGGGAACAGCAGAGTAAGGTGTAGAAGCCAGGGTTCCCACTGCCTGGTCTATGGATGCTTCAATCTATGTTTTAAAACAGTTTTAAAAAGTGGCTCGTGCCTGTAATCCCAACACTTTGGGAGGCTGAGGCAGGAGAATCACTTGTGGCCAGGAGTTCAAGACCAGTCTGGGCAACATAGCAAGACCTAGTCTCTACCAAAAAAAAAAAAATACAAAAATTTGCTGGGGTCGGGGGCGTCGGTGGGGGCAATGTGCACCTGTAGTCCCAGCTACTCCAGAGGACAAGGTCAGAGGATCCCCTGAGCCCAGGAGTTCAAGACTGCTGTGAGCTGATTGCACTACTGCATTCCAGCTTGAGCAACAGAGCAGGACCCCATCTCAAATAAATTAAAAAAATAAGAAGAAGAAGAAGAAAAAGTTTGGTGCCCTATCCCTTAAGATAAATCCAAGATGTACGGCAGCATGATCATTACCCCAACTAAGCCACAAAAGACTCCATCACCGACCTCCCTGCCAGGAGGCCAGAGTGCTTTCTAGAAAACACAAAACTAACCAGCCACTCCTCTGTTTAAAAGCCTTCAGTGGCTCCATGTTCTTTATTGGGGGGGTGGGGGACTTAAGTTCCTTGGCTTGGCACTCAAGATCTTTTGTGATATGGCCTCTGTCATATCCCACTGCACCCCTCCACTCTTCACTGTGCAGCTCCTGCTCCAGCCACACTAAATGATGTCCTATCGCACCTCCACCACCTCCAGCCTTTGTGCTGCTCCCTCCCCTCTTCCCCTGACTAATTCCTATTCATCCTTTAGGACCCAGCTTATGCAGTACCTCACCAAGGAAGTCTTTTTTAATCCCTCTACCCTTTGGTGAGGAGAGGCCTCCTTCAGCTCCTACAGATCCTTGTGCTGTTATCCATTCAATCAATTATTTATTTAACAAATATTTATTGAGCATCTGCTATGTGCTGGCCACATCACAGCATCTACCACATTGTAGTGTCTGTTTCTGTGCTTGCTTCTACACTGGACAGTAAGCTCCTTGAGGGCAGGGACACATTACCAGGACCCAGCATTAATCTACTTCACAATTGTGCAACTGTGTAGCAACGGCCCAGATCATCAGCTCCATTTTACAGATCAGAAAACCAGGGACTCCTTGACAATGGACATGGGCAAGAAGAGGAAAGGTTTTCTAAAGCACACAGCTGACATGGCAGCCCCCACACTTGCACAATCCTTCCATGCCTTCCCACTGTCTTCCCTAAAAGGTTAACCTATTTACCCCACCCACAGGCCTCTGCATGACAGGTCTCTGCTATCTCCCTTCTCCTACAGTGGTCCCACCTTCTGGAGCCTTTGTAATTCTTTCTAAACTCCACTGTCTCTCTGTCTCGTTCATCTTGGTTTCTCAAATGCCTGATAACATGGTATACGTATGAGTGAATGAAGAATGAATGAACAAATTACATTTCATAGGTATCTGAAACTCAAGATGTCTAAAACTCATCACCCTCCCTCCAAAGAAAACTCTTCCCTTCCCTGTTCTGTATTCACTGTCTCCGTGAACATCCTCATCAACCATCCTCTCTCTACAGCCACAAACTGGATGTCCCCCAACTCCTGCTCCTCCCTCTTCCTCCCCTCACTTTGTTGTCTAACCAATCTCTGGATACTATTCCTCGGGAATACCCTCTGCTTCCATCCCCTTTCCTTTCCCCCTGCTACCGTGGCTCCAATCTCCGTCTCCTGGCATATCCTTCTGAGTCCTTCCTCACTGTGAAAGCAAAGTGATGTTTCTACACTGACCATGACCCTGTCCTTCTTGAAGGCCTCCCGTGAGTCCCGCTTCCCTCAGGATACGCACCCTGGGTGGTCTAGTCCAGCTATCCCGACTCCTGACAGTGAGCTTCTGGTCTCCGGCCTCTCTGAACAGGTCAGGTGCTGTTACAGTGCCACATCCGTGCTCACTTCACTTCTCATCCGGCTAACTCCTAGTCAAGCTCCAGGATCCCACTCAACAGCCGCTGCCTAAGAGACTCTCCCCAATCCCACCTCACCCCGACTCCTACTCAAGCAACTGAGGTTCCGCTGGCCTCTGCCATCACCCAGTCACCTGGGTGCTCACTGCCCACTGATGGGCTCATTTCTCCCACTGCCCTATGAGCCCCTCAGCAGCAGGGTGCCCAGGGTCCAGAGAATATGCATGTCACTGTCTCCAGTGAGTTGTTCTTTCCACTGTACTGCAACTTCATTTCACAATCACTCTAGCAAGCATTTCACATGCGCGCGCACACACACACACACACAAATTGAGACATGCATAGGAATGCGCATACAGAGACACACACAGTCATACTGACACACAGATGCACAGACACAAATAGCAGATCCCATAGACATGCCTAATGACCCACACAGAAGCATTCACTTGTGAGCAACCACTGATATACACATATGAACATGAACGTCCATATTCATGCACATATGCACACACATGCACAGCCCACATGGATGCACAGAAACACACAGACACACCCAGTCACAAATACATAGACCAGCAGACAAGTACAACAGGCACACAGAAATGTACATACACGGGCGGGGTAGGCGTGGTGGCTCATGCCTGTAATCCCAACACTTTGGGAGGCCAAGGTGGGCGGATCATTTGAGGTCAGGAGTTCGAGACCAGCCTGGCCAACATGGTGAAACCCTGTCTCTACTAAAAATAAAAAAATTAGCCAGGTTTGGTGGCAGGTGCTTGTAATCCCAGCTACTGGGGAGACTGAGGCAGGAGAATTGCTTCAACCTGGAAGAAAAAAAAAAAAAAAAAAGAAATGTATACATACACACATTCTGTGATGTACACATATAAAACCATAGACTCATATGCACTCATGCCCAGACCAAAACAGGCACACACAGACACAAGGATGCCCTCGTAGACAACACTCGTGTCTATACAAGCAGCACGTGTGTTGTGTACAAGGGCATCTTTGTATCTGCTTGTAGAGACACAAGCAGCACATGTGCATCCACACACAAGGACACATATGCATACCACAGGCACTCACAAGAAGCAGCGTTTACATTGGCCAGCACACACAGATGTGTGCATGTAGACAGGCTCCCCGAGACAGCTTAGTGAATGATGCAGGTCAAACGGAGCTGTCTGCTAGGGGCGGGGGCCTGTCTGTGGTACCTTGGGGCGCTCACATTTTTGCAGCTCAGGAAGGCAGCTGACATACCAGCCCGGCTGTGATGGTATTTTGCATAAATGCTAATGTATTAATTACCATGTACAGTACACAGAGCTGCCATTTAAAAGAAAAAGTTAAGACTTTTTAATTCAAAAGCCCCATGAGGGGTGGGGGTGGGCGTGGGGGACCTGCCCTGCATGGAGGGTGGAAGCAGGCAGGGCACCCACACCCATGCCCACTGTACCTGCACTTGGGTTGCCAAGCCTTCCCCAGGCCAGCCAGTCAGTCCTCTGCTTCTAGATTCTTGGTGCTTTCTGGGGACTCTGGCACAACCTGGAGCTCCTGGCCCAGAAGAGGGCTAGGGAGAGTGTGAAAGGCAAGTAAGGCCTAAGCAGACAGAGTGGGGCATCCTCACAGCAGGGCTGGGGCAGGCATCACAGTTAGAGGTCGCCAAGCATCACAGTCCCTGCCACCATTCAATCCATTCTCTGCACAGCAGCCGGAGTCATTCAGACAGTGGATCAGACTACATCACGCCCTGCTTCAAACCTTTCAAAGGCTTCCCATTGCTCTCAGAACACAGTTTACATTCCTTAGAAGTGCCTGCAAAGCCTGGCATGACCACGTTCTCTCCTGCCTCACCTGACCTAGCTTCTCTCTCACCTCTCCATGCCTCTCCTGTCACACTCCTCCTTCCTCACTAGTCACCTGAGCTTGCCCGCTCTTCCCCTAAACTTCTCATCAGCCAGGCCTCAGCTCACCTGTCACCACCTCGGGAGACCTCCCCTGACTGCCCCTGACCACCCTGTCTGAAGGAGCCCTTCTCCCCCTCGCCCTCTTACATCACTGGGGTTTGGATTTTGGCTTTTGTGTCTTCATAGAACATTTTGTTGTTTCAATCCTCCTTGTTAATTTTTTTACTATCTGTTGCCCCCACTGTACAATGAGCTTTAGAAAGCCAGAACCTGAATGGCCTTGTTTTACCACCGTATCGCAGCCCCTAGGACAGGGCCTGACACTGTGCAGGTGTTCAGTGATACATTTGTTAAAGGAGTGAGTGAACTTGGAATGAATGAGGGATGCTCTTTCTGGCCAGCTCTGTCTCAGTGCCTAACTCTTGCAGTAGCACTCTCTCCACTGGCCTGGCAGGACCACCTTAGCTGTTCTGCCTCCCATCGGGGGTTCACACCCCAGATCAGGAAACCGAAGCCCATCACGGGATGATGTCCACCATCCCGTGACCTCTTAGAGGCTGGTGTCCAGGCCTTCTGAGCCTCCCACCAGCCCACCTCCCCCGCCACACAGGAAAGGAGCCTCAAATGATGCAATTGAACAGCAAAAACAAAGAGCTCCTCCACCCTCACCTTCAAGGTCCACTTCCATTTCATTGTCATATGTAGGCCCAGTGAGGCAGGCATCATTTCCCAAATTTCAGAAGAAATTAAGGTCCAGAGATATACGTGACTCCCCTAATGTCTCACAGCCCATCAGAGTCGTCAGGATTTAAATCTGTGTGTGAGGCCAAGTTCGGGACTTCCTCCGTTTACCACTGACCTACTCTCCCTGAACCCTGACAGATGCTCCAGGAAGCCGGGGCTCAGCAGACATGGAAATCCTCCCACATGCCCCCCAGGCCACCTCTTCCCCCAGGAGGCAGGAGAGTCGAGGTGGGCTTGCTGGGCAGGTGGAGAGAGCACCTGAGACACAGCTGGTTGGCTGAGTTCCCAAACACAGGGTGGAGTCCTCAACCCCACCTTAAGGCTCCCTCCCACACCCCCTCAGTCACCAGGTGCCGCCATTCTAGGCCCTACATCTCTCCCAAACCTGCCCTCTTCTCCCCATGCCCACTGCCCCTGCCCTAATCCAGGCTGCATCTCCGTCATCTCTCACCAGTTCTCTTCTGACAGCCTGCAGTCTGGACCCCCATCTGCCCTCCACCCAGAAGCCAGAGTAATCTTCTCGGAGCTTGAATCCCATTGCCCTCCCCAGCGGCTTCCCTACTCCCCATCCAAGCTCCTCCTGAGACTGTCCTCACGGTGGTTTGCAAATGTGCATCATTAAGAATACATGTTTCCGTGCCCAGGGGCGGTGGCTCATACCTGTAATCCCAGCACTTTGGGAGGCTGAAGTGGGCGGATCATTTGAGGTCAGGAATCTGAGACCAGTCTGACCAACATGGTGAAATCCCGACTCTACTAAAAACACAGAAAAATTGGCTGGGTGTGGTAGTACACACCTGTAATCCCAGCTACTCGGGAGGCTGAGGAAGAATTGCTTGAACCTAGGAGGCGAAGGTTGCAGTGAGCTGAGATTGCACCACTGCACTACAGCTTGGGCAACAGAGCAAGACTCCGTCTCAAAAAAAAAAAAAAAAAAAAAAAAATGCCTATCTCCTAATTCCAGATCCTAGCTCTGCCACTTACTAGCTGTGGAAGCCTGAGTAAGTCACCTAATTTCTCTGTGCCTCAACTGCCTGGTGTGTAAAATGGGAATAATAATAGTATCTCCCTATTATAGGGTTGTTGTAAGGACAAAATTAGTTAAAATATGTAAAGCACCAAGCCAGTGCCTAAAACCTGAAGGACACTACATAAAAAGTCTGTTGTTATTCACAATTGTGTGTGTGTGTGTGCGATTATCTGAGTTGTGTTTTTCTCCTCCATGAAATTAAAAGCTCCAAGAGGATGGGGATTAGACTGGGATGGCTGCTCAGATGCTTCTTTGCCTGCAGCTTGAGTTTCTTTCTGCCTGCAGCCTTTGTTCTATTTTCCCCAGTTCTGGCTGGGTGCAGGCCCTCGAGGGAGGGAAAGGGCATGCCCTCAGCAGGAAATGCTGTCAGAGGCAGAGTTCCAGTTATGATGAAAATGACAGGCGGCAGCCAGAAAGGACTGCCCCCCGTGGAGGGCTGGGTAGAGGCTATACCCTCCAGAGCACCAAGTTCCCGGGAGCCCCCACAGGGCCAAAGCTCCCTTTGTCCAGAAGGTCAGGAGCAGCTGGCCAGCTGTGGGGGAGTTCCGCCACCCTGCTCCAGCCAACAGCCCAGATGTGCGTGTTTGCACAGCCGAGTCCGGCCTCTGAAGGAGCCTTGTTGAGCATCATGAAAGGGGGCTTGTGATGGGACAGACGGCCTCCACACCCTGGCCTTCCTGCCTCCAAGACAGCAACCAGGAATGCAGCCTCCAGGAAGCCCTTCCTACCAGGCCTGCCAAGTGCCCTTCTCCCTGAGAAGTCAGGGCCACTGGCATGAACAGGTTTAGTGTACCAATTGCAGACCAGATGCCTGGGATCTGGTCCTTCCTCAGCTTCCTCTTCTGTAAGATGCTGGGAGGCCCCTGCCTCTCCCTCCACTCAGAAAGACCCACGTGCAGTGTGGAAATAGGCAGACCTCACTACGGGTAAGAGCTCTGGAGTCACAAAGACCAGGAAAGAACTTTCATCATTGTGAACCTCAGTTTTTCCATCTGTAAATGAAGATGCTAACTGCTGCCTCATGGGGTAGTCCCGGGGATAAAATGACATATGGGGGAGAAAAGACCAGGCATGTGCTGACACATGACAGGACAGGTGCTCAATAGCTCTGTGTGCTTCTTTTTTTTTTATTTTTATTTTTTGAGACAGATTCTTATTCTGTCACCCACACTGGAGTGCAGTGGTGCAATCTCGGCTCACTGCAATCTCCATCTCCCGGATAAAAGCGATTCTTGTGCCTCAGCCTCCAGAGTAGCTGGGATTACAGGCATGTGCCACCACACCTGACTAATTTTTGTATTTTTTGTAGAGATGAGGTTTCACCACGTTGGCCAGGCTAGTTTCAAACTCCTGGCCTCAAGTGATCCACGCACCTCAGCCTCCCAAAATGCTGGGATTAGAGGCATGAGCCTCGGTGCCCAGCCCTCTGTGTGCTCTTTCTCCTTCCCTATTCACTAGGTGCCAAAATGCGTAGGGAGTCTGAGAGTACCTGCACAAAGGGCAAGGGGCCCTCCTCCCACTGTCCCAGAATAAGAGCTGCTGCCAGAGGCACTCACACCAGGCGTGTGGCACGCAGCTGGGCAGCCTGTATGCCAGGCACACAACTCTATGTCCACATGGGAGAGTCTCTGTCCCCAACTTCCCCCTATCCAAAGTCCCTGGGCACAGCCTGTTTCCTGACACAGCTGGTCCCTGGGCACGGCAGGCCTGGATCCAGGGTCCCTCAGGTCCCTGGATAGAATCTATCCTTGGGCCTCGTCCAGCCCTCGGCAGAGCCAGTGCCTGGGCTCAGCTGTTTGCCAGGTACAGCTGTCCTTGAACATAGTTGATTGTTGGAAAATGCTAGTCCCGGGACACAGTTGGTCCCTGGACACAGTGTTTAAGCAAAGTCGGTCCTGTGTACAGTCTGTCTCCTGGCACACAGACACTCTCTGGGCATAATCCATCCTTGGGCACAGGTAGAGTCTGGATCCAGTTGGTTCTCAGGTATAGTGACAGTGGGCAAAGTCAGTCCTAGGTGCAGATGAGCCCCAGACACAGTGAGCCCCCAAAGGGTCTCTGAGAACAGGTTCCTGGGCATAGTCATTCCATGGACACAGTTAGTGACTGGATATAGCTGATTGCTGGGCATCGTCGGACCCCCAGGGCACAGTCAGCAGTCAGTCCCTGGGCACAGTTGTTTCCGGACTCAGCTGGTCCCCAAGGCGGTCAGTCCCTGGGGAAGAGTTCATCCTTGACCTCAGGGCACAGTCCACCAAGACTACCCCCAGTTGATTAACAGGCATAGGCCCATCGCCCACTCCCTTGTGGCCCCAGTCCCTCCACAGGACCTGGAGAGCTGGGACCCACAGAGGCGATGAGAAGCATCCTCTGAAGTGCTGGGAGCCCTGGCATGGCCTGCTTCACAGCAGGTAGAAGGGGCAGGCATTCTGCTCCAGAACTAGAAGGGAGAGAACTAGGCCTGGCCCCCACCAGGTGTCCTCTGGAGCAGTCTGCCTTCCACAGCGGGGGGAGCTGTAAACCACACTAGAAAGGATCCTCTCTCTCTGCACTACCCTCTGTCTATGCAACATGTATCCACAGGCATTTCAAAGGAGCATAGGCTGGCCAGCTACTGATCTCCCTGTGGCTGTGGGTAAGTGCATTAGACAGGTTTCTTCCAACTGGGTGGCCATCCCCAGTCCTCTAACCAACATCCTCATAACCTTAGGCATGGCATGAACGAGAAAGGAGGAGGTAGCCAGTCCCAGGGGATTTTCAGCCTCCAGGAGACAGCTGGTGCTGGATTTCTAACGCTTCCTGAGTCTGATCAGTCCCACAGCTCCCTGCAACCCAGTCCAGCTGGGAATGGAGCAGCAAGCCCCAGGGTGGGAGTCCAGTCCGCACAGCAGGGCAGGGGGCGTTCCTCAGGCCTGTGTGGCACTCATTACCTCCAGCCCTTGTTATCCTCTGCATGGGGCATGGTTCCTGCAGGATGATAATGTGATGTGGCATCCCATTAGCCAGCACCTGCCCTTTCTGCCCACCTTCCTCTCCCAGCCCCCATGCACATCAATGCTTCATTACATTGTCAGTGTAGTAGTACAAGTCACATCTTTGTCGGGGTCTAGAAACGAAGTGAGCAACACCAACCAGTC
Organism: Rhinopithecus roxellana; assembly: GCF_007565055.1. Lineage (NCBI taxonomy): Eukaryota > Metazoa > Chordata > Mammalia > Primates > Cercopithecidae > Rhinopithecus > Rhinopithecus roxellana. Next base: position 89,159,724 of record NC_044560.1, on the reverse strand, counting down.
ACCCAACACAGGGGGCACCACCCACACATCAGCCCTGACATCCCAGACAAGCCACGCTGCTCAGGGATAACTCTAGGTCTGCTCACTTGGACTCCCTGTGTTTGCACCTTCAAAAAGAAAACGAAGGAAAAATCTACTTCTGGGACTGGACAGGGTGCTGGGAAGGCAAGCAGCCAGGGGATTCCACAGGGACCGTTGGAAGGGGAATTTGAGTCGGATGGACTTTGCAGAGTTAGCCAAGCCAGGGCTCACCGGCTGGGGTCTTTCAGCTGTTACACCCCCAAGGGTCCAAGGGCTGGATCCTGTCAGGTTAATAATTTACTTACACTCTCCCCCTCACTAGTGTCCCAAGCAAAGCCATCCAGCCAGGAGTCCAAGAGAAGAGTTTCCACAGGGAGCCCCAAAACTCTAAGACTGAAAGGCAAGTCAGCCTGAAGACACAAAAGGACTTACACTAGGTCAATCCAGTTCAGGCTGGTCCCAACTGGCTGCAACTAGATCTAACTGATTCAAGCTGGCACCAATCAAACCAGACCTGTTGGCACCAGCTCACAATGTGTGGGGCTGGCCAAGACTGGATCAAGCTGAATCAAACTGGTTATGGCCTGCTCATGTCACCTGGAGCCATTGGAAGGCCACCAATTTTGACCTCTATTTCTTTAGTGTTAGCCTTCACCTAGTATATCTTTATGTATCCCTTTCTCTTATAACATCGTGAGTCCTTTTGTTTTCAATATGTATTGCATAAACAATGGTTTAATCCAAGCTCTACATCACATTCAAATTATATATAATATATACATCTTCCCTGCTATGAAGGTGATATAGTACAGTGGTCCCATCCATGTCAACAGCCTGGGTTCCCGTCCCCACACTGCATTTCCCTAGCTTGAGATCTTGAGTAAGTTACCTAACCCTGCTTACTCTCTGTCTCATGTGTTAAAAATTCACCTAATTGGCCAGGTGTGGTGGCTCATGCATGTAATCCCAGCACTTTGGGAGGCCAAGGCAGTTGGATCACCTGAGGTCAGGAGTTCGAGACAAGCCTGGCCAACATGGTGAAACCCCGTCTCTACTAAAAATACAAAAAATTAGCAAGGTATGGTGGCGCACACCTATAATCCCAGCTACTCTGGAGGCTGAGGCAGGAGAATTGCTTGAACCCAGGAGGCAGAGGTTGCAGTGAGCCAAGATCGCACCACTGCACTCCAGCCTGGGTGACTGAGTTTAACTCTGTCTCAGAAAAAAAAAAAAAAAAAAAAAAAAAAAAAAAATTCAGTTACAGAATCTGCCTCAGAGAGGACAGTTTTAAAAACCGAGGCATAGATATAAATACAGGTATAGATAAGAGCTGTGCCTTCACACATAATAACTGCTCAATATATGGAAGTGATTATTCTAGATTATTATATTATTATTATTAGTTATTGGTTCTGAGCAGTCACAGCACAGCCTCTAGAGTCAGATGATCAGAATTTAGATTCCTACACTGCCTCTTCATTACTTTGTGAACTTGAGTAATTCACTTAACTTTTCTCAATCTCTCTATTTTTATTTTTATTTTTATTATTTTGTAGAGATGGGATCTGACTATGTTTTCCAGGCTGGTCTTGAACTCCTGAGTTCCAGTGATCCTCCCACCTCAGCCTCCCAAAGTACTGGAATCACAGGCACCAGCCACCTCCCCTAGCCTACTTAACTTCTCTTAAGCCTCAATCTCCCCAATTGAAAACGAGGGTACTAACACCTGCCGCAAGGATTGTTTTGAGCATTTAGATGTCCTGCATAAAGCACTTAGCACCATGGAATTTGATAAACACAGTACTCAATATATATTGGCCATTATTATATTAATAACAAACACTCAATGCTAGTTCTGTGCCAGGCAGTGTGCTAAGTATTCTGTGGATATTAATCAATCCTCACAACAGTCCCAAGAGATAGGTACTGTTTTCAGGGGAGAAAACCAAGGCTAAGAACATACTACAATGCCTGGTGATTATAAAATATCAGGCCGGGTATGGTGGCTAACGCCTGTAATCCCAGCACTTTGGGAGGCCAAGGCAGGCAGATTACTTGAGGCAAGGAGTTCAACCAGCCTGGCCAACGTGGTGAAACACTGTCTCTACTAAAAATACAAAAATTGGCCGGGCATGGTGGTGGGTGTCTGTGATGCCAGCTACTTGGGAGGCTGAGGCAGGAGAATTGTTTGAACCCGGAGGTGGAGGTTGTGGTGAGCCGGATGGTGCCACTGCACTCCAGCCTGGGCGACAGAGCGAGACTCCCTCTCAAAAATATATATATACATATATATACACATATACGTATACATATATACGTATATATGTGTATATGTGTGTGTGTGTGTATATATGTATTTTAGGGAGGACAGGAAAGTGTACGTTTGTCAAGGTGGAGAGCAGTGGAAGATCAGGCCAGAGAACAAGTCTTGGGAGTAGGTGGTATATTAAAAAGAAGACAGGAAGAGGCAGCGGGGGCAGATGGCGGCGGCCATTCCACAGTGGATATGGGCCGTGGAGCAGCTGCACAGTGAGTTGCTGCCCAAGAAGGATATTTTCAAGTTTCTGCAGGACCATGGCTCAGATTTGTTTCTTGCAGAAACAGGAATTATTAGAAAACATTAAAAATGTGGCTAAGGGCAGGGCGCGGTGACTCACGCCTGTAATCCCAGCACTTTGGGAGGCCGAGGCTGGTGGATCACAAGGTCAGGAGATCAAGACCATCCTGGCTAACACGGTGAAACCCCATATCTACCAAAAATACAAAAAATTAGCCAGGCGTGGTGGCGGGCGCCTGTAGTCCCAGCTACTCGGGAGGCTGAGGCAGGAGAATGGTGTGAACCCGGGAGGCGGAGCTTGCAGTGAGCTGAGATTGCATCACTGCACTCCAGCCTGGGCAACAGAGCAAGACTCCGTCTCAAAAAAAATAAAATAAAATAAAATAAAAATAAAAATGTGGCCAAGGCAGCTAATTAGGATCATTTGGTTACAGCCTATAACCATTGTTTTGAAAGAAATACTTATACCAAAAGTATAAGTATTTGAACAAGTGAGAAGTGTGAAGCTTAATGAAGAGAAACCCAAAAAGACAAGTCTGAAGAGATTCTAGATGAGAGTCCTCCAAAATACATAAAACCTACCTGGGCATGGTGGCTCACACCTGTAATCCCAGGAGGGGATTTGGGAGGCCAAAGCAGGTAGATCAATCACCTGAGGTCAGGAGTTCAAGACCAGCCTGGCCAATATGGTGAAACCCTGTCTCTACTAAAAATACAAAAATTAGCCAGGCATGGTGGTGGGTGCCTGTAGGCCCAGCTACTCAGAAGGCTGAGGCAAGAGAATCACTTGAACCCGGGGAGCAGAGGTTGCAGTGAGCCGAGTTTGCACCATTGCATTCCAGCCTGGGCGACAAAACGAGGCTCCATCTCAAAAAAAAAAAAAAAAAAAAAATTTATCCACTGTCCGGAAAAAGAAATAATAAACAAATAAAAGGGGGCAGGGGCTGGGTGCCGGTGGCTGATGCCTGTAATCCCAGCACTTTGGGGGGCCGAGGTGGGAAGATCACGAGGTCAGGAGATCGAGATCATCCTGGCTAATACGGTGAAACCCCGTCTCTACTAAAAATACAAAAAATTAGCTGGGTGTGGTGGCGGGCGCCTGTAGTCCCAGCTACTCAAGAGGCTGAGGCAGGAAAATGGCATGAACCTGGGAGGCGGAGCTTGAAGTGAGCCGAGATCGTACTACTGCACTCCAGCCTAGGTGACAGAGCGAGACTCCATCTCAAAAAATATGTATATGTACAAAAATTAGCTGGGCATGGTGGCACAGTGCCTGTAATCCCAGCTACTCGGGAGGCTGAGGCAGGAGAATTGCTTGAACCCGGGAGGCGGAGCTTGCAGTGAGCCAAGATCATGCCACTGCACTCCAGCCTGGGCAACAGTGCATCTCTGTCTAATTAAATAAATAAATAAACAAACAAACAAATAAATAAATAAATAAAAGGGGGCAGGCTTTGAAGTCAGGCAAACCTGGATTCAAGTCCCCAGTTCAAACGCTGTCTAGGCCTCAGTTTTCTCACCTCTCAAATGGGAGTAATAAACTCCACCTCATGGAATTGTGAGGATTAATTTTGTTATTAGTTATAGCTTACCCATAATAGGTGCTCAAAAAATGTAGGCTCCCTCTCTTCCACAATGACATTGGGCATCCAAAATGGTGTGCACTTGCATAGTGACATGTGTCTACGGTGGACTGTGTATGGTACACAAACAAAAATTTTTCAAAATCTTCAGATGACATGTGCCCATGTGTGCTGTCCACCTCGAAGAGGCCACCCTCCCTCCTCTACACACTGAATGTCTGTTAGCAGAGAGACATGACTCCCAAATATCCCATTGTCTTGTCCAGGTTTCTGCCAGAAGCAAGCAGAGTTGTCCTGGTGGAATCAGCCAGACACACGTGACAAGCTGCACCTCAAGACAAACACGTGTGTTGAGTGAAAGTCCAGTGAGGAATGGGAAGGAGGCCTAGGTAGGTGTGCATCCTCTGGAGGACAGTGCTGCAGGGCTGGGCCCAGGATATCTGACCAGGAACCAGAGAGGATCTATTTGATCTTGCATCTGCCGAGTCCTCCACCTGGGACTGCCTTGGGGCTGAAACCCTTCCTGGATGACTCTCTTCTCTGCTTCCCTCCTAGATGTAATGGGCAACAATATCCCCTGATACTGCTGATGATGATAGTGATCACAACGATGGTGATGGTGATGACAACATCTGACATTTTTTTACAACACAATGTGCCAGCCAGGCTTTATAAAATATATGATTACATCCTCAACTTCTGAGAAACTGGGACTGTTACCACTGTTTGACAGAAACGCAGAGAGAATAAGTAACTGGCTAAGGGACTTGCAGCTGTTCAGTGATGGAACTAGAGATTTGAGTCCATATTGCCTCATTCCAGAGAAATATCCTAGGGAATGTTTTCTGCTTCTATCTTGATGCACTCAGAAGTTCCTTTTCTTACTCCCTTCCTCTACAAATATTAACATCCTCTGTGCAGCAGACTAGGCCCTGGGAGAGATACAAAGATACATGGTCACTAACCTTATGGAGCTGAATGCCATAAATAAGAATCACTGCAAAGTCTAGTTGGGGAGGGACAGGGCTTAACATGGGGCACTACACAAGTGATTAAATAGAATCAATGCCCAATGTGAGTGAGGAGTGTGCTGGGCCTATCAGTTAGGTTTGGCAAGGCTGTGCTACAGTAACAGCAACTACTACAACAAAAAGTTCAGTGACTTAATACATAAAAGTTTATTTCTGCTCATACAAAGTTCACTGTGGGCCAGGTGCAGTGGCTCATACCTGTAATCCCAGCACTTTGGGAGACCAAGGTGGGTGGTTCACCTGAGGTCAGGAGTTCAAGACCAGCCTGGCCAACACTGTAAAACCCTGTCTCTACTAAACCCAAAAAGTAGCAGGGTATGGTGGTGGGCACCTGTAATCCCAGCTACTTGGGAGGTTGAGGCAGGAGAATTGATTGAACCTGGAAGGTGGAGGTTGCAGTGAGCCAAGACTGCACCATTGTACTCCAGCCTGGACAAGAGTGAAACTCTGTCTCAAAAAAAAAAAAAAAAGGAAGTAAAAAAGTTCACTGTGGGTCCAGCAACTCTTCAGGGTGGCTCCCTTCCCAGTGGTGATTCAGAAATCCAGGTTGCTTGTGTCTTATAGCAATGCCATATGGAATACTTGGCTTCCAGGTCGCCACAGCAAGGAAGAGAAGCCTGGAACATCACTCACCAGCTCTTAAATGTTTCATCCTAGAGTGTCCACATGTCACTTCAGCTCACAGGCCACTGGCCAGACTAGTCACATGGCCCCACCTGGCCACAAGGAAGCTGGGAAACATAGGAGCACATGAATTCACTAAGTAGTATGTGTTTCTGCCATAGAACAAACTATTCATCCCAGTCAGGCTGCATCATTAAAGGTCTAATACCCAATCTGAAAAAGGTGATGGGTCTGTTCAGCTCTATCACTCCCAGGCCATACCTGGAGTGTTAGATCTAGTTCTAGGTATTGTATTTCCAGAGGCTCCCAGATACACTGGATTCCCAATACAAGAAGAGACCAAGTTAGAGAGGAGACCTGAAATTTAGTCTTGTGAAGAGTTGAAATGTTTCCTGGAAGAGAAGAGGCCTTGGATATCTAATTTCAGATTCTTTTTTTTTTTTTCCCAGATTCTTATAAGGCTGTCATGGGAACAAAAACAAACAAACAAACAAAAAAATTACTCTGTGTGGTTCCATGGGACAGAGCCCAAACCAGTGGAAGTTACGTGGATGATGCCAAGGGGAAGGTGGGTGCTGAGCACTTTTACTGCCTCAGGACAGCATGTACTCTTGTCCCAGGAATATGCAAGCAGAGTCGAGAATGCCATTTGGTTTGGATGTTGTGGAAGAATCCCTGTATCTGAAGGAGTTGCAGTAGGCATCGAGTAAGCATCCTTACAGATAGAGTTTGAATGGCAGGGGCAGGGAGCACAGCCACATTCAAACCCTATAAGCTTGGCATCATGGGTATCAGAAAGGACCTGGCCTCCGGAGTCCCTGTTAGTCAGATTAGGCTAAGCTTTGCTACGGTAACAGCAGCAAAAATGCAAAACAAAAGCTCCGTGGCCTAACAAATAACAGATGTATTTCTCTGAGTCAGAATGGACTGTCCAGACCTGTCCTCCCTGGACTTAACCTTCTCTCCTCTGCTCTTCTGGTGCGAAGCTCTGCATCTGGGTGGGTGTCTCCCACTCTCAGGGACACTTATGAAGGACACCCAACGTGAAAACAAATAAAAGGAAATCACCCCATCAGAGCTATAAGTAATAATCAATAATTCAAAGCCTTGATAAAGTCTTGCTGGAGAGCGCTTCAGAGAGAAGGCACGGGCTGAGTTTCATGGTTAATTCAATGTCAATTAGCTGATTGCTAACTTCCCTCCAGCGAAATCGCATGCAGTGCAGGGGAGAGAAATCAAACGTGCTCTCGCTTTAACAAGCCTGGTGCTTCAATCATTCATCTCTGGCCGCAGGCTCAGAATCAATGTCAACAGACGTTCCCTCACAGTTTTATCAACCATTTCTACATGTCACTGTTTTCTCAGCTGCCCTTAATTGTCCTAGGACCATCTCTGGGAACCAGGGCTACTTGAAATCCTAAGTAAGTCAGAACAGCCTTCTGCTTCCTGGAAGCTGTAGGACCCACAGTCCTGAAACAGTTTCCCATGATAATCTCTTCCTCCAAGAGACACTGTAATCAGTCAACGTGATACATGCAAAGTGAACAGCACTGGGCTTGGTACATGGTAAATCCTTAATTAGGGTAGTTTTCCTCTGCCCTCACAAGTCCTGAGGTGGGTACTCTGCTCACCTCCAGTCTTCCAAGACCCTGCAGAGGCCATGGCCACCTTCAGCACCATGGCCAGAGCCTCTGCCCGGAAGTTGGAGGTGGGAGGGGAGGAACAGGCTGAAGAGAAGCTTCAGGGCTCAGAGCTGGAGAGTCAGTGGGAAAATTCGTGTGAAGGAATCCCAGAGATCACTGAAACCAGCCAGCTCCCTTTGCATAGGAGGAAAGGAGACCAGAGAGGCCAAGGGATTTGCCCAGAATCACAAAGAAGATGCCATGTCTCTGGCTCCCAGGCACAGCATCTCCACACCTCATGATCCGCAGATTGTAAGGTCAGGATCCAGGGTCCCCTCTTCCTTCCTGGGAACCTTTAGGGATGGGACACAAGAGGAGAGTTATTGATGTACAGGGAGAACCAGGAAGGGTCTGCTTGGGGGAATAGATGGCAGCAAGAAAACTGGGCTCTCCCTGGGGGCACAGCCCTAGCCAGACCTTCCTGGAAGAAGGTCTGCCTATCTCTTCTCCCCATAGTTCTGAGCCAGGGCTTTGGTTGATCTCTCACAGGCCTAGCACTGCACAGCACTGGGAAGATAGGGAGAAGTTCCCTACATGCATCCAGCAGCTTCTTTTCGCAGGCAGACAGACATCTCTCACAAGTGTGGAGCATGCCCACACCTTGTGGACTGTACCCATGTATAGAACGAGTACAGATGCTATGTCCTGTGCAAGACCGAAGATATTCCTTCCATGGCCCACAGATCCTTTGGATCTCCTCTCCTTCTCCTGGGCCATGGTGAGGAAGGCCAAACTCTTTGGTCTCCTCTATCACAGCCTGGCTAGGCCTTGCCCAGGTATGGCCCAGGCCAGGGCTGGAAGACCTGGGAGTTGTGCCTATCAAGGCCACTTGTGGCTCCTCCTGGTTAGGGATATGTAAGATGTTTGCTTTTTTTTTTTTTTTTTTTTTTTGGCAAAGGGGGAAAAGTCTCACTCTGTCACCCACGTTGCAGTGCAGAGGCACAATCTCGGCTCACTGCAACTTCCACCTCCCAGGTTCAAGAGATTCTCCTGCCTCAGCCTCCCAAGTAGCTGGGATTACAGGTGTGCACCACCACACCCAGCTAATTTTTGTATTTTTAGTAAAGACGTGATTCACTATGTTGGCCAGGCTGGTCTCGAACTCCTGACCTCATGATCCGCCCACCTCTGCCTCCCAAAGTGCTGGAATTATAGGCACCTGAATGGTTGCTTTTAGGAGAAGAAGAAAAACTACAATTTCTGGTCCCTGTTAGGCAGTGAAGCATAACAGTGAAATCCTACAGAGGCATCGAGACCTGGGTTTGAATCCCAGCTCCACTATGTACTAGCTGTGAGATACTGAAAAGGTTACTCCCAGAGCCCCAGTTTCTTCATTTGTAAAACGAGGATAATGATAGTTTCAAACCTATAAATTGTTCAGAGAATTAAATGAGATAATTCATGCAAAGTGCTTAGCATGGTACCCAGCACAGAATAACTATTTCATAAATAAAGATGATCTTTCTTCAGTAAAAGTTTCCTTTGGAAAATTTCCAAGCCTCGGGGGTATTCCAGGCATCTGTCCATAGCAGAATTAGTATGAAAGTATTCAGCGGGTATCCCAGGCCTCTCCAACCTCCTGGTCCAGATGCTTTTGGGGCAAAAACTGAGCCATGTTCAGGGACCATGTTCAGGGGCTGGGGTTGGGGCTCAGTGTGAGGTCAGGTTTCAGGCTCAGTCTGGGCCCAAATTCAAAGCTCTGCAACTAACTCATAATACAGCCTTGGAAAAGTCCCTTCCCAATGAGCCTGTTTCCTCATCTCTAAAATGGGAACAACAGCCTCACCCAGCTTGCCTCCCGGAGGCACTGGGTGAGGGCTGTCGAATCATGTGTGTGCGGGCTTGTGCGAACCCCGGGGATCAGCCTCACTCTTCAGTGTTCCTTATGTTCCTCTGGCCCTCAGGCCTGTTGGATGAAAGATTCTTCTCCCTGTTTCCATGAGTCCACAGTGGAGGCCATTCCCCAGGGTTAGAGCAGCCAGGCAGGGGACCCAATGGAGACGGGGCAGGACACCCCAAGGCACTGCTGCCCCTCCCAGGAGCTGGGAACAGAAGGCTTGGAATTCACTACGCACATATTTGCTGACTTCTCTGTGCTCTGCCTGCTTCGGGCATTCACTTCCCAGAAGTTTATTTGAGGAGACGCAGATGAGCCGGATTTGAGTTCTGCAGACCTGCCCAGACAAATGGCTGAGCCCTTTCTCACTCCCTCTCTCACACACTCTCCACCTCCCTCGCTTTTTCTTTGTCTGTCTGTCTCTCCTGGAAGACCTGCCCTTTGCTCTCGCTTTCTCCCCATGCTGTTTATTCTCCATTTGATCCCGGGGCCCAGATTCATGCCCTGCCCTTCTCAGCCCTGCGCTGTGCCCCAGGAGAGTGACCCCAGAGAACTGCCTGGCCTGCGTGCCCCTGGTTGGGTTCAGCTGGTGGGAGGCACCGGCAGAGGTTGGAGGGAAGGGGAAGAGGGAGGTCAGGGATTCCCTCCTCACTCCCTCCCTCCTGGGCAACATTTTTAGCAGTGGCTGTGTTTCTCCATGACTACGGCTTGCACCAGGCATTCCCTCCTCCACAACACCATTCCCTCCCCTCGTCCCATCAGCCCTTGAGGTGGTAAGGGCTTCTGACTGGTGCTAGTCCCTGGAGCCCCACCTCTCTTGCTGCTTCCTAAAATCTCCACCCAGGCTCTGTAGGTAGCCCATTCATCACAGTCTCTGCATAGAAACCATTAGGAGTGGATTCTGTTTGCTACCAGGCCCCTAACCAGACACTCCTCAACCCCACCACACACTTCACCGGTCCTGTATCACTCACCTCCCTCTGATACAAGCTCGCCTGAGCTCAGGGTGGGAAACATGGAGAATGTTTCTGTCACATCCCTTAGTGGAGACCACCCAAGGGTGCTGAGGGCTGGGGGTAAGGGGTTCCTGCTGTTACACCCACACACACAGAACCAAGAGCCCCTCTCCTCTTCTGCCCAGGTCAGGGAGACTAGGGACAGCATGAAACTTAGAAAAGCTGGCTTAGAGCACCCCCTTTACCACAAACCAGCCAAAGCATTTAATAACCTCCATTTCTGCTGGTGTAACATAAAGAAATGCAGACCTCTCCCTGAGCAGTTAGGATCTATCTGGTGGGCTGATGGACGTGGGTGTGGTTTGTGAACTGTAACCATGAGACAGATGTGAAAAATTATTACGAGTTCTCACAAGAGGCCAGCAGGACTCCTCCCGTCTCCAAGCTGTAAGGCCCGGGAGGGGGGGGAAGGATGACAGGCCTCTGGGATAGTCAACATCTGAGGACCATAGTTGCTCCCTGCCCACAGGTGAGGAGGAGCCACAGCTTTTGACTAGTGATGCTGGGGGTGAGGTCTGGAATGGGGGCTAAGGTGGAAGTTGGATCTGTATTTAAGTTGGGGCTGAGACAGAAGCTGATTTTGAGATGGAAATAGGGGTGGGGCTATGGCTGTGATTAGGTTGGAGCTGAGGTGGGGTCAGGTGTTGAGTTTGGACTGGAGGCTGAGATCAGAGTTAGAAATGGATTAGGGGCTGAGGCTAAGTTTGGAGTTTAAGTTGGGTCAAGGGCTAAAAGTTGATGTTGAGGTGAAAGCTAAGATTGGCACTGAGTTGGGGCCTCGGCATGAGGTTCCAGAATCCTCCCTACCCACTCAGACCTCCACTGGGCTTTGGGAATGTAACTGACCTGCACAGAGGAGGCGTGGCCATATTGACATCTCCTCCTTCCCCTCCCTGGTGTGACTACATTCATTCATTCATTCATTATTCCATCCAGTCACTCGATACAAAATTTATTCATCACCTTTATGTGCTGTATACTATACTAGATCCTGGAAATAAACTGGCTTGTCAAGCAGGTGTAGCCACTACCCTCACGGAGCTTATGCTTTAGAAAAGAAGAAAAACAAGAACTCAATAGTCCTAGAACTAGATGCATAATTATGAGTGTACAAAGGCCCAAGGAGCCATGTGTCAGAAAACACAGTAGGTAGAGAGAGTCATGGGAGGTCACTGGGTGTGAGCAAAGCCTCCTAAGTGGGTCAAAGTCAGTACAGGAGAACAGACAACAGAGGGGATGACTCTAGCTAGTAACCGAGGAATGCTTGTGGAAGGGGTGGCACTGAAGTTCTCTAGTCTCTTCTAACTATGACACTAGGAGGCAGTAGATGCAGTAGATTTGGAGCCAGATAAACCTAAGCTCAAAGCCAGACTGTGTCAGGTACAAACCAGCTGAGCGGTGTAACTTCGGGCAAACGACCTCCCCTCTTCAAGCCTCAGTTCCATTCTTTAAGATGGTATAGTAATTCCTAGTTTGTGGGGCTGGTGTGAGGATTCAAGATGATGTATATAAAGTTCCTGGCACTCGTTAGGTGCTCAGTTAATGATAGTTCCTTCCCCATCCAGGGCAAGGAGAATAGGAGGAGCTCAGTGCAAGCAGCCGACTCCCCACAGGGTCCAGCTGTTCAGGCTTGAGCTGTCACCCCTGCAGGCCCAGGCGTGATTTCTCCTTGCAGTTCACGCTCCCCAGGGTGCAGGCATGATTTACACAGCCATCGGGACAACTCTGAATTGGACTAAAACCTAATGACTGGAAACAAGACAAGTAATGAAATTCTATGCAGAAAATTTACAGGGGAGATTTATTAGGTGAGTTTTATTTATGATGCTGAGCACTTAGGGCTCTGGGGTGGGGTGTGGCATTGGACAAATAAATCCAGTCCCCATGCTTCCAGCCCAGACATCACCTGCCCTGGCACCACCTCCACTCCACAGTCCTAGACTCCTGCTGGGCAGGAGACCTCTGCCCAGGCCCCCTGTGCCCACTGAACTCACAACCTTCCCAATCTCTTTCCTTTTTGCCACCTCATCCCTACATTGCCAGCCTCTCCAGGCCCTGGGTCTCTCCTGCATTCTTCTTCTTGGGGCAGATTGTGCCTGGAGGCTGGACCTCAGGAACATGAAGGGAAGGGGCTGGAAAGCAGGAGCTCCAGGAGTGGCCAGTCCACTGTTAGCACTTTACAAGCCTGACCATGGAGTCAGTATTCCCTAAGGTGTGAGGAGCAGGCAGAGAGGGCAGCAGAAACCCAAGGACAAGGAATATGCCATTTCAGACCAGCAGTGCCCTTAGGGCAGGACTTTCTTGTGGCCAGGACAGAGGAGCAGCTGACAGAGGAGTCTAGAGGGGAAATTGAGGCAATTTTGCATTGCAACTGGGTCTACAAAGGGCCAAAGACCCAGTCAAGAGCTGCAGGACTGTTTTTGGCTACAGAAAGCAGAGCCCTCTCTTGCTCCCTCCTCTCAAAGCTGTCCCTCTCCTGCTTCTCATAGGGCAGAAGGAAAAGCTGTTGCCTCTCATAACCCTCTCCATGCCCACCCTACACCATCACTGCCACTAGCCCCTTCTTTCCCTCACTTGCCTCTCTTGACTCCAGTAACTCCTTGACCAATTTTCTCCTCTGTTCTGCCTGCTCCAACCACACTGGCCCCCTTGATGTTGCTCAAATATGTCTAGCAAGTTCCTACCCCAGGATCTTCACTCGGCCTAGAATGTTCTTCCCCCAGTAAACGGTACAGCTCACTCCCTCACTTCCTTAACTGTCACCTTCTCAGTGACAGGCTCCTGATCAACCCATCAAAATCTCAACCGCCCCTGGACACTTTCTAGCCTCTTCCCTGCTTTATTTTTCCCCTGAGCACATATCCCTAAATGCTTTATATTTTCATTCTTTATCTTGTTTATTAGATGTCTCCCCCACCAGAACATAAGCTTTGTCCAAGAGAACAAAGTTTTCGTCAGTTTTATTTACCACGATAAACCCCAGCTCCTGGAACAGGGACTGGCATATGAAAGGCACTCATCAAAATGTGCTGGAAAATGGAGCCCAGGCTCTAATAAGCACAGCTGCCCCTTACTGGGCATTGTGCACAGGCATGTGTGCCAGGTGCCAGGTGCTGTGCCACATGGTTACCCCCACTAGCGGTTCATTCAGCAAGCACCCTCTGCACTCGTTCCTGGGCCAGGTACTGAAGGCACCAGAAGAATCACACCCAGATACTGTGCTCAAGCAGCTCCCAGTCTGGGGGTGTCAGGAGAGACCTGGGCCCAGTAAGGACAATTCCAAGTGCATAGCTCTGGGGAGACAACAAAGGAAGTCACAGAGGCCCAAGTACCAGGACAGTCACAGAGACTTGTAGGAGGCACCCACATGCAGCCCTTGCAGGGAGGCAGGGACAACATAGTATCTGTCAGCACCAGCCATGGAGCCAGAAAGGGGTCCCAGCTGGGTCCCAGCTCTGCCATTTACCAGCTGTGTGACCGCCAGTATTCCTTAACCTCTCTGTGCCTCAGTTACCTCATCTGTAAACTGGAAATAATACTCACTGGATGTGAAGTATGAAGTGAATCTTGTAAAGCTCTTCCAACAGACCCAGAAAATAATTAACAAGCATGTAAGAAATGTTAGCCAATATCATGACTCCTCTTATTATCGCTATTGAAAATTAATAGGCAAGGCCAGGCGTGGTGGCTCACACCTGTATTCCCAGCACTTTGGGAGGCCGAGGCTGGTGGATCATGAGGTCAGGAGATTGAGACCATCCTGGCTAACACGGTGAAACCCCACATCTACTAAAAATACGAAAAATTAGCCAGGCGTGGTGGCGGGTGCCTATAGTCCCAGCTACTTGGGAGGCTGAGGCAGGAGAATGGCATGAACCTGGAAGGGGGAGCTTTCAGTGAGCTGAGACCACACCACTGCACTCCAGCCTGGGCAGCAGAGTGAGACTCCGTCTCAAAAAAAGAAAAGAAAAGAGGCAGGAGGGAAGAGAGGAAAGACTTCACAGGAGCAGTCAGGGAAGAGATAAAAGATAGAAAAAGTATAGGCGTGGCCGAGCACAGTGGCTCATGCCTGCAATCCCAGTATTTTGGGAGCCCAAGATGGGTGGATCACTTGAGCCCAGGAGTTCGAGACCAGCCTGGGCAACATGGCGAAATCCCACCTCTACAAAAAATACAAAAATTAGCTGGGTGTGGTGGTGCACACCTGTAGTCCTAGCCTCTCAGGAGGCTGAGGTGGGAAGATCGATTGAGCCCAGGAGGCGGAGGTTGCAGCGAGCCAAGATCGCACCACTGCATTCCTCCACCCTGGGTGATAGAGCCAGACCTTGACTCAAAAAAAAAAAAAAAAAAAAAATGGTATAGGCATGTTCTAGATGAGATGCAGCAGAGCCTTCCATTACTGGTCCAAGAGCTGTGCTACTAAATGTCTAACAACTGGCACTAGGGGTGCAGAACCCTGATTTGTAGCATTTGCTGATTTATGTAATGTAAATCCTCCCACCATGACCAATTTCAAACAACCAACATGACGTCACTGAACAAGAAGTTGGAAAGAGATGCACACCTGGCACCTGTTGTCCCCTAGAGCCATCTCCAGCCTATGGGCCGGATGGAAGGGGCGGGCCCCTACCCACCCCACCCCACCCAACCATAGTCCCTGACAGGGTGGCTCCATCTGTAACCTGCCTTTGGCACCCATGTTGGGCTCTAGAAAGGAAAAAGATTAGGCGTGGGAGGGGGGGCAGGGAGAGGGGGCAGGGAGAGGCCAGCTCAGATATGGCCTGAAGTCCATGTGTGGCTGGATCTCAGAGATCTCTTTTCATAGCAGACCTTGGGAGCCAAGTGCTCACTCTCTCATGCTCTCTCTCTCTCTTTCTCTCTCAAATACACACACACACACACACGTACATTCACACGTGCATACATGAACACACCCACAAACACACACACCCCTGAATCCTCAGCTCTGAGCCCCATGTACCCTAGACATGGGCACATCTGCCTCTGGGGAGGGCCAAGGTGATTTGAGCTGTTGGTATCCCAGATGGATTGAGTGGCAGGGCCCTTCCCAGACCCCACGTTCCAACCTCCCATGTGATTTCCCTTTAGGAGGCCCTGGTCCCTTCCCATGGGCTTGGATGGGGGAGG
Source organism: Rhinopithecus roxellana (assembly GCF_007565055.1). NCBI lineage: Eukaryota > Metazoa > Chordata > Mammalia > Primates > Cercopithecidae > Rhinopithecus > Rhinopithecus roxellana. The sequence goes on along the minus strand of NC_044560.1, from coordinate 89,144,225 downwards.
TTCTAGAAACCAACTTCAGAGACTTGGGGCCAACCCCCACAAAGCTGCTCTACTGACAGGGGAGGGACCCTAGAAACTCCAGGGTTTGCCACCTTGCTCCCTCCCTCCCATCAGCCCTCCCCTGCAGGTTATCAGCGTGAAAACAGGAAGGCTGGCAGTGCTATTAATAATACATGAAGCCGAGCTCTGCCCTGATCAGGCGGGCAGAGGCGGAGAAGCAGCTCCAGCCCCCAAGGGAGGGAGACAGCCAGGCTGCTGGGGGCCTGCCTTGCTGGGCCTTGGGGCAGGAGTAAGGGAGCCCCTCTCCTCCTTCTCCCATTTGTTTTGTGTGCACCTAACACTGAGGCCAGACACTTGTGCTTCCTCTATTTGCTGTCGTTTCCCTTCTCATCCACTGCCTGCATCCCACAGGAGATCCAGCCAATATAGAAAATCTTCTGGCCTGAGACGCAGGAACTGGGTCCTGGAATGTGGGAACCCACAGAGGCCAGAGGAACAACAACCTTTGGTATCGAACAGGTCTGGGTCCGAATCCCAGTCTATGCCCTCCTGCTATGTGACTTCAGACAAATCACCTAACCTCTCTGAGCCTCAGCTTCTTCAACTGCAAAATCAGAGACTACTAAGAAAATAATGGGAATAGGCCAGGCGCGGTGGCTCAAGCCTGTAATCCCAGCACTTTGGGAGGCCGAGACGGGTGGATCACGAGGTCAGGAGATCGAGACCATCCTGGCTAATATGGTGAAACCCCGTCTCTACCAAAAATACAAAAAAAAAAAAAACTAGCCGGGCGAGGTGGTGGGCGCCTGTAGTCCCAGCTACTCGGGAGGCTGAGGCAGGAGAATGGCGTAAACCCAGGAGACGGAGCTTGCAGTGAGCTGGGATCCGGCCACTGCACTCCAGCCTGGGCGACAGAGCGAGACTCCGTCTCAATAAAAAAAAAAAAAAAAAAAAAAAAAAAGAAAGAAAATAATGGGAATAAACAAAAGAATGGATGTGAAATCCCTAGCATAGAGTAGATGTTCAATAAATGGTAGCTGGCTATTATTATTTCCATGCCTATGAACTTGGGCAAGATTCTTCCTTCCCTAGACCTCGATCTCCTCCTCCATAAAATGAGGGGATTGAACTAGTTATCTCTAAGAGCTTCCCAAGTGCCAATGGGATTTTCATGACTACAGGATGAGAAACTCCAGGCCATGTATGTAATGTTACATGAGAGTTGACGTTCTGCCCAAGGGATTGGAGAATACAGAGGCATTTGTTTTGGCTATGATGGACAGAAAAGGCCTCCCTGAGGAAGGGACATCTGAGCAGAAATCAGAATCAAGTGAGAGAGTGAACATATAGAGAGCTGGCAAATCACTCCCTGCAAAGGGAACAGCAAGCAAAGGCCCTGGGGTGGAAATAAGCTTAGCAAGTTTAAGGAGTTACAGTGTGGCTAGAACAAAGGAGCATGTGCTAGCCATGCACGGTAGGAGGGAAGATCTGCAAGGAAGCAAGAGGGTGAATCACCCTCAAAGGGTCTTGAAGGCCATGGTAAGTAATTGGCTTTTATCTTGTGTGACAGGAGCTTGTAAAGGGTTGTGAGCAGATGGGCATGGCGGTGCACACCTGAGTACCAGGCACTCAGAAGGCTGAGACAGGAGGATCACTTGAGCCCAGGAGTTCAGGGCTATAGTGTGCTATAATCATGCCTGTGAATAGCCACTGCATGCCAGCCTGGGCCACACAATGAGACCTCCATCTCTTAAAAATAAGAAAAGTAGCCAGGAGCAGTGGCTCACGCCTGTAATTCCAGCACTTTGGGAGGCTGAGGAGGGCAGATCACCTGAGGTCAGGAGTTGGAGACCAGCCTGACCAACATGGTAAAACTCCATCTCTACTAAAAATACAAAAAAATTTTAAAAATTAGCCAGGTGTGGTGGCACGCGCCTGTAATCCCAGCTACTTGAGAGGCTGAGACACGAGAATTGCTTGAACCTGCGAGGCAGAGGTTGCAGTGAGCTGAGATTGTGCCACTGCACTCCAGTCTGGATGACAGAGTGAGACTCTGTCTCAAAAAAAAAGAAAAAGAAAAGTAATAATAATAAAGAGTTGTGATCAGAGAAGGAACATAATCACCAAGATCTTAAAGGATAACACTGGTTGCTGTGTGAATAACAGACTTTAGAGCAGCACTGTCCAACAGAAATATGTTTCAAGGCACATGCATAATTTTAAAATTTCTAGTGGCCAGATGAAAAACAGTAAGGAATCAGGTGAAATTAACTTCAATAATATATTTTGTTTCACCCAAAATACTATCATCTCAACATGTCATCTATACAAAAAAAATTATTAGCGATGTTTTACATTGGTTTCTTTATACCACGTCTTCAAAAGCCAGTACATATTTGTATTTACAGCACATCTCAAGTTGGCCTAGTCACGTTTCATGCGCCCACTGGCTACATGTGGGGACTGTACTAGACAGCACAGCTCGAGTGGGGCAGGAGTGAGACAGCAGGAAGACCAGGTAAGAGGCGGTTCCCAGTTGCTGAGGGGCGGGGCTTAGAGTCCCACCCCTGCTGGCAGCAGCAGAAGGGGCAAGTCCTACTTCGTGGGATCATTGTTGGGGTAAATGAGGTAGGAAGGGAACGAGAGTGCTGGATGAACGTCATGGTTTGGTATTATTATTTACAGTTACCTGACCACTGCAATCTCTGTGCAGCAAGCACAGTACCAGAGACTAACCCTCAGAACTTCAGTGGCCTCTCATCTGATCCCTTAGACACTCAAGAAGGCCAAACCCTGGCCCCAACAACAGAACTGGGTATAGAGAGGGAGATATGAGCCTGGAGCAGTGGTCACCTCTGAGATAATCCATCCCTGAGCAAGCAGAGCCTCCCTGCCCAGAGATGCCACGTCCTGTCCCCTAGCCACGGGCCCCAAGGATGGGGGAGAGAAGAGGCTATGGGGCTGAGAATTGAGGCTTGAGCCCAGCTTGGGAACTGGACACCAGGGCCTGGGTCTTCCTCAGCCCAGAGCACTGTATGACCTTGGCCCAGCTCTCTCTGCCTTATCTGCAGAGTTGCCAAGTGAGGAGCTTGCACTGCATGAGGTTATAGGGAGACAGGGCAACACATGGGACTCCTTGTTCACTAAAGAAATAATTCCTTATGTGTGTGTACATCTCTTAGACATGGGATCTACAGTCCCACCAACCTGGAGGATCAGGTGTTATCTTACAACTAAAAAAATAATAATAATGATAATAGCTAACATGGGCCATTTTGTGTTCTAAGTACTTTGATACAGATTAACTCATTTTGCCCTTATTACCCAAGGTCACCCAGCTTCTGACTGGCAGGGCTGGCATGTGAACCAGGCAGTCTGGCTCCAGCCCCCGAACCACCACATCTCCTGCCTCTCTGGTGGAGCAGAAAGGTGCCAGTCGTCATCACTCAAAACCATCAAGCACCTTTCATGTGCCAGACAGCACAGGGCCCTGCCCCTTCTGAGCTTACCCGCTAGGGGATGAGTTCTCTATGATTTTTCTTCTGGGAATGCACAGGGGGGTTTTGCCCAGGGTGGAGAGGTCTGGATGAACATTCCCTCCTCCTACGACTTCTCCCTGATACACACAGATACCTGTCTGATGTCGATGAGAATTAGAAAGAAAACAAGGATGGGAGGGAGGGGAGCTGAACTGAGTCCAGGCTGGTGTCCAGTGATTAGCGTTAGTGTCATAGGTCAGAATCCCTGGAAATACTCTGAGACTGTGAGATTGGTATTGGTAAGGCAGAGAGGGCTGGCCCATGGTCAGGCAAGGCTTCTGGGCTGAGAAAGACCCAGGCTCTGGTGTCCCAATTCCCAAGCTGGGCTTAAGGATCAATCCTCAGCCCCATGGGGCAAGCCTCTTCTCTCCCCCATCCTTGGGGTCCATGGCTAGGGGACCGGACATGGCATCTGTGGGCAGGGAGGCTCTGCTCACTCAAGGATGGATTGTCTCAGAGGTAACAACTGTTCCAAGTTCACATCTCTTCACCGGTTCTGTTGTTAGGGGCCAGAGTTTGCCTTCTTGGGTGTCTAATCTCACAACCTCACCGTCTCTGGGGGAGTTTACTGGGGGGTAATCCCAAGAACAACAGGAAGCGAGGGAAGCAGATGGAGAAATTGATCTGCCACGCAGTCATACCAAAGGCCTCAGCCAATCTCCCAAGGACCTCTGGAACTGGCATGGCCCTTCAGTAGTGTCACAAGTTGATGCAAGGGGACTTGGTCTTTGCACAACCCCCCCACCCCCAAAATCAATAGGCTATTGGATACAAGCTGCCCCCGGGGAGGAGGAATAACCTTGGGCAAGGTTCTCCCCCCACTTCCATCAAAGGCAATTCCCTGAGACAGATTCAGCTGTGAGTCATCCACAGCCCACACACCCAGAAGCTGGGGAGCGAGTGCCTCAGACCTGAAGGGGAATCTGAGCAAGCACCACAGCATCCACTACAGTCAGCAGCCGGGACTTGAGAGCGACGCACCTCCTCCCGGGAAACAAAGCAGCACTGTCATGGTGGCAGGAATGGTGAGCACAAGCCTGGCCCGGGAACACAGCTGGGGAAGACTCGGTCACGGCAGGGACTCGGGCCCAGCTGGGGGCTCTGTCTCTAAGCCACTCACCACCCCCACCCTGTGTTACCCACTCCAGCCAGTCCCAGTTCCAGTTCCAGCTCCCATCCTGCATCATGGAGGATCTCCAACGCCATCTCAGCCCAGCTATCAGGAGGCCTGAATGAGTTTTGGCAAGTGGGAAAGTTTGTTCGCTGTAGGGTGCTGTCCATACAGGAGGGGGCTTTTATTAAGTATCATTACTCTCTGCATCCCTTGCCTTTGGAAGACCTTGCTCTCCTGAGCCCACCACACCCAGCTTTGTTCCCTTGCCCCAGACTCCCCTCCCCTGATCCTTCTCTTCTCAGTCCTTCGAATCTTCCCCCTCTCACTGACTCTGTCTTGCCTTTCTGAGTCTCTCTCTCTCTCTCTCTCTCTCTCTCTCTTTCTCCACCCTCCCCACCCCACCCCCACCCCCTCAATCTCCATATCCCTCTGCTCTATCTGCATCTCTATCTCCAGTCTGATTTGGGTCTTTGCCTCTGGGCCCTCTGCAGTTTCACTTCCAGCCAACACACCTCAGCGCCTAGGCCGTGTGCTGCCCCACATCTGCTGTCCAAGCCAGGTCTGGGTGGGGCCGGGAGGACTGGCCTCAACTCTCAGGCCCACAGCAGCTGCTGGGTTCAGAGCTCATCTACCCACTCACCCCTCCGAGAACAGAGATGGCAACCACCCCAACCCTTCCTGGTTCCCAGGCCCAGAGTCCCAGACTTTTTTTTTTTTTTTTTTTTTTTGGAGACAGTTTCGCTCTTGTTGCCCAGACTGGAGTACAATGGCGCGATCTCAGCTCACTGTAACCTCCACCCTCCGGGTTCAAGTCACTCCTGCCTCAGCCTCTCAAGTAGCTGGGATTACAGGCATGTGTCACCATGCCCAGCTAATTTCTTGTATTTTTAGTAGCAATGGAAGGTTTCACCATGTTGGTCAGGCTGGTCTCGAACTCCTGACCTCAGGTGATCCACCTGCCTCAGCCTCACAAAGTGCTGGGATTACAGGCATGAGCCACCATGCCTGGCCCCAGACTGTTTTCTACAGTAGTGTGGAGAGGCTCTGCAGCAATATAACTGTATCACTCTAAAAGCTTGGTGCTGGCTGGAGGCCAACAGCCCCTCAGCATCATGGGCAGGCTGCCAGGCAACAAGGCCCCACCCCTGGAGCAGCGCAAAGCCCTGGCCCTGCTCACTTAGTGACCACATTGGCATCCTCCACAGCTGGGACTAAGAGTCATAGGCCTGGTGCAGCAGGGGTGGCAGCAGCATGCAAGATTCCCACTAACCAGGGTGCCCAAGCCAGGCAGCTGCTGCCAACCCCACAGCCAACACAGAGCCCCTCCTCTTGGCTCTACAGAGATAGAGGGACTTCACTTCACAAGGAGCTCTGTACAAACCAGGTGAGGAGAGGAAATGCACAAACAGAGGGGTCATAAAAGCATAAACACTGACTAGCTCCCAGCACACTCACTCAATAGGCATAACTGAGCTGGTGGCTGCATCAGGCAAGCAGTCAGTGGGTGGGTGGGTGGATGGATGGATGGATGGATGGATGGAGAGAAGGAAGGAAGAAAGGAAGGAAGGAAGGAAGGAAGGAAGGAAGGAAGGAAGGAAGGAAGGAAGGAAGGAAGGAAGGAAGGAAGGAAGGAAGGAATTATGGATGGTTGGATAGATGGATAGACGGATGAATGGAATGACAGATGGAGTCATGGTTTCCAGGTTAGCATAGCCCACCATACAAGACCTTCCTTTTCCTTCACCCCACCCAGAAAACCCCCTCTGCCAGGTTTATTTATTCACCGAAGATTACTGGAACTGCCAGATCTGTTCCATGGCCTCTGAATTTTGAGCAATTTTCTATTTAATCTTTTCTGCCCCTTTTCCTCCAGAAAAGGGTGAGGAGCCCTGATCATGGCACAAGGTGGGTGCACAGGCACAGGTGGGCAGTCAGGAACTAAAAAGCCTGCCCTGGCTGAGGCCCTGTGAGCTGATCATCGTAAAGAAAGGACAGAGTGACGGCCGGGCGCGGTGGCTCAAGCCTGTAATCCCAGCACTTTGGGAGGCCAAGACGGGCGGATCACGAGGTCAGGAGATCGAGACCATCCTGGCTAACACGGTGAAACCCCGTCTCTACTAAAAATACAAAAACTAGCCGGGCGAGGTGGCGGGCGCCTGTAGTCCCAGCTACTAGGGAGGCTGAGGCAGGAGAATGGCGTAAACCCAGGAGGCGGAGCTTGCAGTGAGCTGAGATCCGGCCACTGCACTCCAGTCCGGGCAACAGAGCCAGACTCCGCCTCAAAAAAAAAAAAAAAAAAAAAGAAAGGACAGAGTGAGTCAGGCAAAGTGCGAACCACCCTGCTGCCCCAGGCAGAGTTAGTGAAGCCACAGGGAGTGTTCGGGGACTGCCCCATCAGAAAATGGATTTTTTTCTTTTCTCCCTGCCAGCAGTCTCAGCCCTGAACTGGAACGTGGCTCCCTAGGTAGAGTTCAAAAACAGGGCTTAAGCTACACAAAGGGGTTGGACGGAGGCCAGGAGCTGCGTGGTAGAGAAGGGACAGAGAAGGTATAACTGGAAGCCCCCTGGGAGGGGATGTTCTGAGGCAGGCCTGACCGGAGAGCACCCTTTCTAGCCTGTCTACTGGGTGGCTCCCAGGAGGCTCACAGCCTGAGCCTAGGCAGGGCCCAGTCAGGATGGGAAAGACCCTGCAGCAGTCATGTTCTCAGAACTGCCCCACCTCACCCACTGTGGAGATCCTAGTCTTCCTGGGTGGCACACACTGGGTGCCTGAGGTGGCTGGGAGATGGGAAGAGGGTAGAGGAATCAGAGGAAGACCAACTGTCTCCCCAGACTTCCCCAACTCAATGTGGTGCTGTGAAGACTAAATGAGATAATACACATAAAGTGCTTAGAAGCAGTGAGCACCAAATAAGTGTTAGCCATTGGCACCTAGGATAGTGCCTGGCACAAAGCGAGCACTAAATGTTTGTTTAAGGAATAAATGAATCCTGCCCCCGCTTAGCTCCTCTACTTCAAATACTGGATAATTGGAGTCAATACTGTCTCTACAGGCTACTGTGGAAGGGGGATGTACACATTAAGTTCATTCCCACCCCAGGGCCTTTGCACTTGCTGTTCCCTCTGCCAGGAGTGATTTCCCACACATTTTCACATAGTTCAGTCTCTCACCTGATTTAGATCTCTGCAGCTGGAAATAAGAAAGTGCTCTGACCACTGCCTGCTGGGAGAGCTCCCCACTTCCCAAAGTTGTCTCTCCTTCTCCAGGCCAGGACCCTCACCAAGTCCACACACACACACACACACACACACACACACACATCCAGGCAATCCTGACTAGACAGCCTCAGTGTCCCTACCCTATCCAGGGCTGGGCCTTGAGCCAACAGAGGATCTGGCCTGGCAGGTGGTCCCACCCATCTGCTGATGACTATCAGTGTCCCTGCATGACAAGGGCTCACTCAACCCATAGCAGACGTCATGCTCTGTTCCCAACCGTCTGCCCTCCCAATTGGCCTTGGCAAAAACCACAGTACCATGCAAACAGGAGGGTGCAATGAACCAGGATTTAAGAATCCTTGCTGTACCACTTAAGAAAAAAACACTTTTACTGAGCACTTACTCTGTGCCAGTCACCATGCTAAGCTGTCCACACACTTGAGCCCATTTAACTCACAATAACTAAATGATGTTGGTTTTATCCTTATTTTACACCTAACTGAGGCAGAAGAAACTGGTCAAGTACTTGGGCTCTGGAATGAAACAGAGCTGGGTTCAAATCTAGACTCCTCCACTCACTTGCTGTGTGACCTTGGGCAAGTTACTGCAGCTCTCTGATCCCTGCTTCTCCCCTATAATGAGGAGATATGACATTAACTGCCTGTCTGGGCCTTTGTGAGGATTAAAGGAGATAATGGATGTAAGTACTGCATGGTGCCAGGTACAGAGCCTCCACCAAGGTCGGAGCCTGCCCTTCCCTCCTTATCTCACCAGTTCTCCTGCCAAAGTTTACAGGCTAGGACTGATCTTTTCCACAGTTCCAGTCACAGGGCTGGGCATTGCCAGCACACAGAATATTCTTGCTGATTGGCAGATTTTCTCAATTCCTGTCCCAGGTCTTGATTGCAGAGAGCACTCCCCTTCTCAGAGCATCTAAGCAGAGGATTCCTGCCCTGGGCACCACCGGGGTTCTGCAGAGACAGCCTCTGAGCTCTGCCTTGTTTGGAAGCCTTTCCCACCACCATGAGTCCTAGAACCTGAGCTTGTCCTGGCTCCCTGGGTCTGAGTTCCCACCCAGAAAATGTGGCTGCCACCTAGGCTCCTCCAAGACCATGGCCAACTATGGGCCCACAGTCACTCACCCCAGTGCCTGAAGCCCTGACCTGCGCCCAGCCCCTTGGCTGGACCCTGCCACATGCTAACAGACATCCCCCACTCACACCAGCTGCCCAAATCACCCTAGAATACCAGGCTCCAGGCTGCTCACTATGCCCTCTATGACTGCCAGCCACTACCCATGGCTGTCACTTTCAGTCCACCCAAGAACCACCACATGCTCACATAGAGCCTGCAGCCATATCCATGCCAGCCATGCCCTTGCAGGGCCCAGAAGCCTGGCAGAAAAATCACACAGGCACTTTGACATTAATCAAAGACACTCATAAATAAATATGTGTAAACTGTATGCAAACCAAGGTAGGAATTTACATCTTTCTCTGCTGAGTCAGCATCTCAAGGCACCAGGGAGGCTGCCTGTAGCTCAGGAGGTTTGGGACAAGAACCCTCAGCATCTAGGGGTCCATCGAACAGTCCCAAATTCATCACCTGAAGTTCTAGAACTTCCAAGTTTGAAGAATCAACCACCATTTACTGACTGCCTGCTACACACCATGCATTATCCTACATACTGGCTACTACAGGTATGAAATGAGATAGCCTGTAAAGTGCTTAGAAGCACTTACTGCTGGCACCTATAAAGACCTAATATGGCCGGGCACAGTGGTCCACGACTGTAATCCCAGCACTTTGGGAGGCTGAGGCGGGCGGATCACGAAGTCAGGAGATTGAGACCACACAGTGAAACCCTGTCTCTACTAAAAATACAAAAAATTAGCTGTGTGTGGTGGTGGGCGCCTGTAGTCCCAGCTACTCGGGAGGCTGAGGGAGGAGAATGGCGTGAACCCCGGAGGCGGAGCTTGCAGTGAGCTGAGATCATGCCACTGCACTCCAGCCTGGGTGACAGAGCGAGACTCTGTCTAAAAAAAAAAAAAGACCCAATATATGTGAGCTATGATTAATATCCTCCAATTCAACCCTCACAATGACAATAATCATTAGTAAAACTACCATTAATATTATCAGTAATAATTACTGTCATCGATTGGGTGCTTCCCATGCCACAAGCTCTCCATGAGTAGCAGATAGTGCTGGCGCTCCACCCCCATTCCTCCAGGCCCTACCCTTTCAGTGTACTCCAGACTGACTTCCAAATGCCTGCAGCTGCATCTTTGCCTGAGGGCTTCTTCTGGTCTCCAGGAGGCTGCTCTGCCCTCCCAAGGCAGGCCCAGAGTGCTGGTGAATTAACCTCCACTCCAACCCCAGAATGACTGACATGACAGTACACAAATGGCCTGGCTCCCTCATCTAGCAAGTGGGGTAACTCTCAGAAGTGTGTTCAACACACGCACCCAGTGATCCTCAGTGGCACAGTTACCCACACTGTAACTCGCAACTTGCTCCAAGAGGCTCCCTCTGTGGGCTTCCTCCCCTCCCAGTCTCACAGGCCCATTCCTTACCAGCATTTCCTAGAATCACTTTCCTGCATGCGTTCAAATCCTTATCTCAGGATCTGCTTCTGGGGAAACCCAAACATGCATATCTCGTTGAACCCTCATGAGAACCCTAAGAGATAGAAATTCACCCTTAGCAGGATGTCAGACTCCTGACCACCTTCTGCAAGGGCCTGCTAGATCTGCATCACCTCCCTCTTGGATCTCAGCTCCAGCTGCTCTCTCCTCTGCCACTCGGCTCCAGCAACACCAGCGGCCTTTTGTTCCTGGGACACATGAGGACACCTTGGCACCTCACAGTCTTCCCTGCCAGGACACTCCATGGCTCTCGGTGTGACCGGCCCTTCTCATCCCCAAGCCTCAGCTCCCACGTCACATCCTCAGAGAGGGTTTTCTCAACCACTGCATCTAGTCCCCTCCAGCAACTCTATCACAGCATCCGATAGAGTCCCTTCAAAACTCTTAGCACAATCTGTAGTCATCTTCTGTGAAACTGTTTACTTCTTTCCTGTCTGATTCTCTTCCCTCCTCTTCTAGAATGTACATTCTCTGAGGACAGTGACTTTGTCTATCTTTTTCATGGCTATATCTGCACTGCTTGGCCCAAAACAGGTGATAAAAAATATTAGTTGAGGCCAGGCATGATGGCTCATGCCTGTAATCCCAGGACTTTGGGAGGCCGAGGCAGGTGGATCACCTGAGGTCAGGAATTCCAGACCAGACTGGCCAACATGGTGAAATCTTGTCTCTACTAAAAATAAAAATAAATTAGCTGGACGTTGTGGTAAGCGCCTGTAATCCCAGTGACTTGGGAGGCTGAGGTAGGAGAATTGTTTGAACCCAGGAGGCAGAGGTTGCAGTGAGCCCAGATCACACCACTGCACTCCAGCCTGGGCAACAGAGAGAGACTCCATCTCAAAAATAAAAAACAAAAATTAGTTGAAATGTAAAGACAAACTATTTGTAGGCTGGTGTGGTGGCTCATGCCTATATTCCCAAAACTTTGGGAGGCCCAGGTGAGAAGATCGCTTGAGCCCAGGAGTCTAAAACCAGCCTGGGCAACATAATGAGGTCCTGTCTCTACAAAACATATTTTTTTTAAATAGCTGGGTGTGGTAGCATGCACCTGCAGTCCCCAGCTACTCAGGAGGCTCAGGTGGGAGGATCGCTTGAGCCCAGGAGGCCGAGGCTGCAGTGAACTGTGATCATGTCACTTCACTCCAGCCTGGGCAACAGAGCAAGACCCTGACTCAAAACACACACACACACACACACACAAACACACACACACAACACACACACACACACACACACACACACCCCTATTTGTATTGTATTCCTGGGTTAAAGTGAAGTATGGCTAAGACAGTTTAAGCAAATTTCCCGTGGTCACACAGCTGGTAAGAGGCAGCACCTACACTCAGAATCAGGTCTGCCTTGCTCCAAGCCCATGATCTGAACTACTGTGGTATTCTATTTTCATTTTACAGATGGGGAAAACTGAGCACTGGGAGGAGCCGGAACAGGGACTTGAGCAGGTCTCCAAGCTGTAAAACCAGCACTCCCTTCCCTATACCTCAGGCCCCACCCACGCTCCCCCCAAACCACAGCCTGATACAGAAATCCTCCTGCGGCATTCCTGAGAGCAGCTACTCTGCCTTTACTCAACTCCTCCAGAGTCAGGGAGCTCAGTCTGTGACAAGGTGGTCCTTAGAATGGGGAACCCGAACGCTGGCTCCCTAAAATATCCATGGCTTGATCTGAACTCTGCTCCTTCAGGTCACAAAGAGTTTATCTACTCCCTGGGGCCCAGGACAGCCCTGCAGACTAGAAGCAAAAGCTGCAATCTCAATGTCCATTGGTAGATTTTAAATAAATGACAGTGCATCAACACAATGAATACTGTACAGCCATTTCAAAAGGGTAAGGTAGATGAGATGTATAAAAAAACAGACACACATCCAAAAACACCGTGAATTTAAAAAAACAAGTTACAGGCCGGGCGCGGTGTCTCACACCTGTAATCCCAGCACTTTGGGAGGCCAAAGCAGGCAGATCGCCTGAGGTCAGGTGTTCGAGACTAGCCTGGCCAATGTGGTAAAATCCCATCTCTACTAAAAATGCAAAAATTAGCCAGGTGTGGTGGCATGCACCTGTAATCCCAGCTACTCGGGAGGCTGAGGCAGGAGAATTGCTTGAACCTGGGAGGCGGAGGTTGCAGTGAGCCAAGATTGCGCCACTGCACTCCAGCCTGGGCGGCAGAGCAACACTCCATCTCGACAATAACAATAACAACAACAACAACAAAACAAATTACAAAACACTATATGCACCGTGGTTCCATCTTCTGCCAAAAGAATTCATATCTCTATCTATCTATATATCTGTACATAATAGATCCATAGATACCGATACAGATTACTACCTGGATAACCTTGGCAAGTTTGAGTTCAACTCTCTGAGTCTCAGTTTCTTCATTTGTAAAATGGGAATAATAGTTGCAGCTAACCCATAATGTTTTTGTGAGGATGCAATGCGTAAACTCAGGTAGAAGCATTTAGCACAGTACCTGCACATCATAAACCCTCAATTAACCTAAGCTATTAAGTTATTAAGTACTGTGTGTCCACACAAAAAAGGTTCTGGAAAGATATAGCCACCAGGAGCAGTTATGAGGAGTGAGGCAGAGAGGCTGATGGAGGACTTCCATTTTCTATTCTGTATACTACTTTTCTAGTGTTTACAAATGAGCTTGTATTGTTTTTATCAGCAGCAAAAAACATGAAGATATTCCTATTTGGTGGAATAAAAGTCACAAAAGCAGAGACCATGTCCTCAGAACATTCACTTCTCAGCCACCTCTTCACGGTTCCACATGGCCCCCTACTCTGGCCTCTGTCCCCATTCACATTCCTAGGGATCCATGTCCCTCTGAAGCTGGTCAGGTGCAAGGGTGTCCTGACCAGTGAAAGCAGCTTGCTCTGGACACAACATTGATATTGATAACACTTTTTGTGACTTTCCCTCTCTGGCAGGACGAGCATACCTAGGAACCCTGTAACTTCTCCATTCGCACTGAGCCAGGCCTCTATTCTCCCACCTGCCCCCGAGGAGTTGGGTTTGGACCCAGGTCAAGGTCCTGACATTTGCCCAACACAGTCTTCCTTATTAGACTTAGTCCCATCCCTGCAGCCCACAGAGAGGCTATTATGTCTGGATTCATTGCTGCCCCCGACCTTCACTGCACTTTCCCACTCCTGTCAGCAGCTAATGTATCAAATCTTACCAGCCTATATATCTTCATCTTGGTCAAAGATAAAGAACCTTGGGGAGGACAGGGCTCCACCAGGCTCTTGTCCAGGGCACTCTGGGTCCATTACCCAGTGCTTTTGGCTACAGTCAACCAATCAGGTATGAAAAAGACATGCCGTCTTCTCTGAAGCCCACTTCTTCTTCTGAGACTGAAAACCAGTGTCTATAGTATCCGTCTTACCCCCATTTTAAAAAAAGAAGGAAATGAGATCACAGGGGCACAACCTGTGGTCATTCAACAGGCATTCTTTATTGGTGCCTACTATAGACCAGAAATTGAGTTGGGTGCTGGGGGACAGAGGTGAAGCAGATCCAGTCCCAGAGCCCCAGAGCTCACAGTCCCATAGGAGAGACAGACACACAAAGAATTAATGACAACACAGGCCTGTAAAGGCTAATGCACAAATGGACTGTGGAAGCAGGACAGTCTGTGGCTTAGTCTAGGGGGGAAAACTTCCCAGGGCTGGTGACCCTTGTGCTGGGATTTGAAGGATATAAAGCAGAGACGGTGGACGTTCCAAGGAGAGGGAACCATGTGTGCGGAGGAGATAAGGGGTCTCAGAGGGCCACGTGTGTTTGCAGGAACAGAGTTCAGTGTTGCTGGATTCAGAGGGTCAGCAGAGGCAGGATTACCAGGGACTTTGGGCCTGATGATGTACATAACAGGGAGCAATAGAAGTGTTCTCAGGAAAATTAGCCGGGTGTGGTGGCACGCACCTGTAGTCCCAGCTACCCAGGAGGCTGAGGCAGGAGAATAGCTTGAACCCGGGAGGCAGAGGTTGCAGTGAGCCGAGATTACACCACTGCACTCCAGCGTGGGCAACAGAGCGAGACTCTGTCTCAAAAAAATAAATAAATAAACAAATAAATAAATAGAAGGGTTCTCAGGAGCCAAGTGCCAAGTTGTATCTTAGTGGGAACACTGTGACCTGACTCAAGTACCTAGATGAGGGATTGGAGGAAGGGAGAATCATCCTAGACCGGTCGCTGGATTTTATAACTTATCAATCTCCCCATACGTTCTTTTGACTTTGGTTTCCCAGAGCCACTGGGGTTGTAGGCTTTGGCCAGTGCTCGAGGTACCCAGAGCAACCAGGTCAATGGGCCAACAACTGAAGGTAAACTGAGGCATTCCACCTAAGATCCCTTTCCTCGGTAGAAAGGAGAACAGGGACATGAGCCCTGAACACACTCTGTGTTCAGCCACAAACCAAAGCTGAGGCTCAGGGGTGATTTTATCTGCAATGACAAGTCCATCCCCAGGCTCAGACAGGTATTGTTCCAGGCCCAGCAGATGTCCCCAAGTTAAACACACATCCAGGGCTCAAACAGACATTGCCCCCAGGCCAGGAAGATGATGTACCAGGCCCAGACAGATGTTACGCCAGGTTCAAACACATGTCCTGAGCCCAGACAGAAGCTGTCCCAGGGCCAGATAATGTGCTGGGCTCAGCCAGGTGTCCCAGCCTCAAACAGATGTTATCTCTAGCCTAGGCAGATGCTACCCTAAGCTCAGACAGATGTCTGCCACCAGAGATACAGAAAGATGCTGAGAGGTCCCTGGCAAAATATAATTCCTAAATCCTCCTTCACCACTTCCACCCTCCACCTGCTACCCCCCAAGAAAGCTGAAAAAAGATCAGCAATAAGCCCAGCCAACTTTCCCCAGACCTTCCCACCTTGCAAAAGCCAAGTCGTTGGATCATTCCATTCTTCCCCCTGACTACAGGCTAGACTACTACATTAGAGGCGTGGGGAGACATACAGTGGGATGATGAACGAGGCACATGTACAGGAATACAGGGCACCTGTGCCATCTAGGGAGTAGTGAACGGTGATTCCCAGGCTAGCCAAGCTGACCCTATATTGGGACAGGGAGGTGGGCGTGGTTAGAGGAAAATGTGGGTTGATGTAAGGACCAGGCCCATTAAATCCCACCTCAAACCTCACACTCTAGAGGGGAAGGGAAAGTCCTGACCTCATCCCCGTACACACACGCTCTGCTCAACACCCAGGGAATATGATTACTGGGTCATGTGAAGGTAATTACTACTCCAAAGCTGGGCTACATTAAGCTAGGGAGAAAGAGAGGGAATAAGAAGGCTGATCCAGTGTGAACAGAGAATGGGGAGGTGGTCCCATTTATCAGTTTAATCCTGGCTGGAAGAATAACCTTCCTTCCCCAAGATCCCTGACAGGAGTGTCCAGAAACTGACAGCTTCCTGATCGAGTGGCCACATTACTCTTACCCTACTGGAAGCTAGAGTTATGTGTACTGTGGCTATGCAGAGGTCAGGTTTCAGGAATTGTTAAGTGTTGGAGGTTCCTGAGCCATGGGGTGGAGGCAGCCCCTACACCTGAGATTGGGGAATAAGAGGTGTTAACAGTGACAGCCTGACCTCCCCATCTGCCCTAAGAGGTCTCCCATTTGGGCTCAGACTGAGTCTCTTCAAGAGAGCTCCCCAAGCCACCAGGCAGCTAGCTCATGAATATGTAAATCAACCTTGAGCCACACCCCCCAGCAGGTGCTGGTTGGGACTGCCCTCCTGTTCTACCTTCTTCCCCTAGGGAGCTTCCCTGAGGCTGAGGAGGGTGAGATGTGGTCTCCCACCAGAGGGGATGTACTCACACACACAATAACACAGTATCCCAAAAACCCTGTCAAACGGAAGCACTGTCTGACGCAATTACAAACCAAGTGTCTGACACTAATACAAACCAAGCGCCCTAACAGAAGCACACGAATGGGCATCTATAAAGTAGAAACATATGAATTCATGCAAGCATGCTAACATAAAGTCACCATCTATACAAGCACACCAAGCCACCTACGCACTATTATAAACATCATAACACACATAATCACAAGGGAGCTGCCCCCGCTTCCTCCCACCCCACCCAAACTGCCTACTCTCACCCTTCAGTTGGACTACATAGTCAACCCCAGGCCCAGGAAGGCATCTCACTTTTGTAATGATGGTGAGAAGGACTTAAATTATCGTCCGCTGCTCCCACCCTATCCTGTGGTGGTGAATTTTGCAGCCATCCGGATAAAAAGTATGTTTTAAAAAAAAAAGAAAAAAGAAAGAAACTAAAGCCTGGTCCCAGCCTTTCAGAGTGATTAATCCCCGCTAATGATTTACCGATTTGCAGAGAGCGTGTTCTGCATAACCGGATTGTGGGCATTAACACCGGCTCAAAGGCTGACATTCTGCTAAAAATGAAAGTAAATTTCAAGAGCAATTGACCACCCCAATTTGAATATTCTACTGACACTCTGGGAGGACCCCTACCCACACCCATTGCCTAGGGGCTGAGGCAGGAAAACAAAAATACAAGGAAAGATTCTTCCCCAAGAAATATTTCACCTTCCATCCCTCCTTCCCTTCACTAAAACCTGAGATTAAATAAGTTAGATCGCTCCTTTCTCTTCTGCCAAAGGCAGCAACAGCTCTGCTATTACTCCTGTCCTCTGCCTTGGGCTCTAAAGACCACAAGGAGGACAGAAGAACTGGACACCTGGAGGGGCTGAGCTTCGAGGGAAAGAGGTAGGGGCTTTGAGGGCTCAGAAGGGTGAGCTCATCCTATGTGAGGAAACTTTAGGATGGTGGCAAGCACTACGAATCTGTCTAGACGGCACCCACCCTCACCAAGATAATGGATCAATAAGATGACCCTGGCACCCTCCTAAGACTGGGAATTTATGACAGCTAGGACCCTGCCAGACTCTTCCAGTCAAAACCACAGTCAAATCCAGTCAAAAACTCAGAATGAACGGGCAGCAAGCCCCAGTGGGCGTGGTCCCTCCTGACACTCTTTAGCAAGAACTGGTTAGGGGAGCAGGCAGATTCCACGCCTGCTTACACAGCCTCTTACTCACCCCAGATGGCCGGCCAGGGAGGAAAATTAAGCCACACTTTCCCTTTCCAAGTTTTCTTCAAGCAGTGATCTCACCCCCCATCTTCTCAAGCAGCCAACAGAGACCATATTGCCCAATTTTTAGATGAGGACACAGAGGGTTAGGAGGCTGACACTGGCCCAAAATGAGGCCTGAGTCAGGGCCAAGATGGAACCCAGGACCCTTGACTGCCAAGCCAGGCCACTCTGAAAAGGCAAGATCCAGGGCATAAGGAGACTGCCAGCAGGGAAAGGAAGTGGCTCGCAGGTGCTGCCCCGGTCCAGCCAGCTTCAAAAACTCAAAGTCCCTGCATGCAGGAGGCATCCTGAGATACACAGCCCGTCCGGCAGCACTTCCCATGGGCCCCATCTCTCCTCTTTGTATCTTCTCAGCATTCCTGACTTGTAAGGAATCCAGGTGGAGCATCCTGGAGCCTGTCTTCCCCCAGCACTGAAAAGGCCTGAGGTCTGAAACTGCATCTGCTCTCAGCCCATCCTGGACTCCTAACCAACTGACCAACTCGCAGAAGAGAGGTCAGGGGCTCAGAGACCAAAGGGGGAAAGCAGCCAGACCCAACTGCCTCCAGGAGATGCTGAGCAAGGCTCTTCCTCTTTCTCCTTCCCAAAGCTGTGCTCAGCGCGCCGTTGTTAGGTCCGCCGTCATCTGGGATGTGTGTCTGGAATACTGCCCTGTGTATGTGGCCGCCAGGGTGCTGATGGTGACTGACTCGTGAGTATAGTTGTATTCTAGGGACCACGTCTGTAACCCGGGGCTTTGCAGAAAGAGTACACGGAGCTGGAGCTTGTGTAGCCTGTCCTTCATCCCTGCAGAGCCTCCCTCCCACTCCCAGCCCCCCACAGCCCCCAGCTCAGAGACCCCCCACAGCGAGGGCCCCATCTGCTGGAGGCTCGGTGACCTGTGTCAAATGAGCAGGCGCTCGGTCACACTCCAGAGCCTGGAGCAGGCCGCTGTGCTCTGGGAAAGCCCAAGCAGCTCCTGCCTGGGGGCGGGCTGGGCAGAGGCCCCGCTGGGGAGGGAGGCCCGGGAGCCTCTGAAACTGGCGGCGGCCTGGCTGGGAGCTGCCCTCCACAGACAAGGAGAGTGGGAAAAAATACGAAAAGAAAAGCCTTCTCTGTTTCCTTGGACCTAGCGCTGCAACCAAACCATGTGGACCAAACTCTGGGCTGGATGCAGCCCCTTCCTCTGCTTTCTGATCCCCTGAGCAGACCTGCTATTTCTTACAGGGTGTGGGTAGGTATGTCTGTGTGTCTCTGTGATGTGTGGGGTGAGCCTCTTTGTGCATCTGGGTGAGAGGGTGTGCATGGCTGGCTCCACGTGCTCATGTGTGTATGACGGTGTGCCTCTGTGTGTGACTTGGCACACCAGCTGAGAGTTTCCATGTTTGTGGCCCCAAGAGCCTGTAGGTTTCAGGTATCTCTGTGTCAGCAAAGTAGTGCCTACTTGAGCCTAGTTCAGCCTATGTGCGGGTTCTGTGTATCTCCCCGTTTAGACACATGCCTGTACTTACCACTGGGTGTTGCTTTGTGTGACTACGAATATTCAGCCTAATGGTGCAAGTTTGTGTGTTCCTATTGTGAATCTGTACATTCAGTCCTGTGCTAAATCGCATGGTTGTATCTGTATGTGTGTGTGCATGTACACACCTGTTCTCATGCCCAAACCACTCTGTGTCTGCATGGGCCAGGTAGGGTGTCTGACCTCTCTGTGTACACCTTGCCTACGTGTTGTGGGTCTGAGGATGAGTTCTCCCCAGGGCCTGAGCTGGTGGTGCTCCAGGACAAAGGGGTTGCTCAGCTGCAGATGTTTCTACCAGTTGCCATGTCTCAGCCCTAGTGTCCCACACAGAATCTTGAAAGCAATGTCAAGACTTCCTGGGGGAAACTTAACTCAAACACAAGAAAATTCTGACTCAAGACCAAACCCATATTCTTGTGCAAGGTCTAAAATTTCCAAAGCAGAGAAAGGAATTATATCTTTCGTACTTCAAACTTCTTCCCACCCCAGGCCAGCATCTAACATTTAAAGGGCACCTAAATTGCATGCCTTATTTCATCTGTGGAGCCTCAGAGCAATCCTGAAAAGCAGGCATTATTGTTCTCATTGTAAGATGCACAAACTCAGGCTCCAAGAGGCAATGTGGCTCACACAAAGTCACAGGGCTGCTAAAGGGCGTGGTGGGATTGGGACTTTGATTTGCTGGGTGACAAGCTGATAACCTAGAAGCCTGGCTACTGCTCTACTGCTGATGCCTCTCAATTCAGCACAGACCTGGGAAGATGGTTTCAGGAGCCCCAGCAGGCCCTGGCCTGTGCTTGAGAACTACCAGAAACAGGGCTGTGGGCTCTCTTTGTTGTGCCAGCCAAAGCCGCTGCCTCCATAGGCTCCCATCCCACAGTAATGGGAAGAATGATGAGTGGAAACTCACAGGTCCTTGTGCCCTTGGACAAACCTTGGGTCCCTCATCTAGGCAATGAAGATAATAATCTCAGTGCTCTCTCAGGGCTGAGAGGTACAGGTAAAATGATACATGTAAAAGTACTTGTTAAAACACCGTGCCTGTGTGTATATCTATGTAACAAACCTGCACATTCTGTTCATGTATCCCAGAACTTAAAGTATAATTAAAAAAAAAAACAAAAAAAAAACAAAAAAACAAAAAAAACCACCTTGCCTGTTGGTCATTGTTCTTCTAGCCTCAGTGGAAATCGAAACACCTGCCCACTGTCCAGACTTCCTCCAACAGGAACTGAGACAGATTCACAGAATCACAGACCATGAGAGTGAGAAGTGCCAGAGAGATCAACTGGTCCAAACCTCTGCAATCCCATGCTACAGGTGGAGAAACTGAGATTTAGTTAGGGAGGGAGAATGCCTTGCCTCTCACTGAACAGCAACAATGGAAACGACCAGAGTAAACACCTGTCTGAGAGCTTTATGCCCCCTTTGTCTCACACTACTATCTGACCTACCTTAGTGAGAGAGGTGGGCCGCCTATAGTACTGTTATTCCCAACATACAGGAAGGAAAACCAAGAGCTAGGCAGGCTGGACCAGAGTTACTCCTGCCCAGGGAGATGATGGCAGCTCCAGGTTGAAAGCCCAAGCTTCAATATCACACAGGCCTGGTTAGGGCTGGCACAAGCAGAGACTTCACTGTGGGATTACCAGCCTTCCTCCTACCTCCCAGGCCTGGGAAAGGTGAAAGACCTGGGCTGCCTCAAGGTGACCATTCCCTAGGCCAGAATCCAGGAAAGCCCAGTATCTCTAGCCGGGTTCAAACACAGAGCTCCATCGCAGCTCTTACAGCCAGGGTGGGACCACGGAGCCTGCTCAGGACAGTGGCCAATGGCCAGACAAGGTCCCTGCTCTGTCCCACTCCTTCTCTGGCTGGTCCTAGGGCATTCAGGGCCCACATGATCAAAGTCTGTGCCCAGGGTGACCCCTGTCACTATCAACTCTGTCCCAGCACCCTGGATCATTCCAATGGCAGCTACCACCTGAGCCTCCAGCACCTTTTTTCACACTAAGGCTTTATTCCACAGACCTGACTTGCCCAGTGGGGCCTTAGCTGGGCCCCCAGCTCAGTTCTGTGATCTGGGACCCCAGGGCCCTGTAAGCTATAAATCCACTTGAGACAAGATCCAGGAGAGAAAAGAGGGAGGACTAGCAGCTGAAGACTCCCTGGGACCCAAGCCTCAGTGTGGGGAAGAGGAGAGAACACAGTTCAGTCCTCTCAGCCTGGTCGGGTAAGAAGGCACAGAGGAACTGCAGTGAGGTCCGACTCCACTCAGGATCCTTCAGGGAGTCATCAAGGGCTGGGGCGTGAGGAGGTAACTGAATTCCACTGCCCACCTTTCCAACAAGGCCTCCTCTATTTCAATTCCCCTTTCAGCAGCTCCAGGCAAGTCCGGGCAAACTCCAGCCCAGGGCTCTTCGCGAGGCTGGACAGCTCCCGGCCTGCACGTCAGATTTCTGGGGTGCCCGCAGCCCTTCCCTGAACCCATCCTTCTCCTCTCCTCTCTCGGGACGTGATCCCACCACGACCACAGTCGATGAGCCGTTCAAGCTGGGAGAAGGATCGAGAAGGCTGCAGCGGCGCAGGTCAGATACCCCTGGGCCCAACATCCACCCCCTGCTAGCGCCTTTGCCAGCAGCGTTTTCCCCGGAGCCACAGTCTCCACTTCCAGATCCTCTCCTTCTGGAACCCCGGAGCGCGGCCGGGTACCAGGGGCTCGCGTAGGACTGTAGAACCGCTGCCGCCTGCCGTCCCGGCCCCAGTTGCCCGCGCGGTACTCACCTGGGCCTCAGTGCCCGGGAGAAGAGGTGCCCGCGAGAGGCGTGAAGCCCGAGTCCGTCCGACTCCGCCCGCGCTGGATGCGCTCTCAGGGCAGCGGAGGTCGGCGGAGTTGTGACGCTGGGACTAGAGGGAAGAGAAGGAAAGCCGAGACGGGCTGGGCAGACTCGCCGAAGAGCGCCCAGTGCACGGGGCAGCTGCGGGAGGCGAGGCGGGCGCGGTGAGCAGTCGCGCCGGAACCGAGCCGCGAATCCGCGCCGCCTCGCGCTCGCAGCCGCCAGGACCCGCGGGAATCCTGGTCCGCCGGCAGCGGTACTGCGGAGGGAGGGGCGCGGGGCTGAGCCGCTTCTCGGAGCCCGAGCGCCTCCCGGAGCCCGCAATTCCTGCTGCCCGGGCGGGATGCGGGCGGGAATTCAGCTCGCGTGGAATGTGGGACCGGCCGGGCTCCGAGTCTCCAGCGCTGGGGGTAAGCCGGGCCCACACAGCCAGGACGAGAGGGGGTGCGGTCCGAGGGCCACCCCCGCGCCACTCCCCACGTGGCGGCCGCGCCCCCGGGGCGTGAGTGTGTACGCGGACGGTAGGGGGGCCGTGAATGAAGCCCCAGCGGCCAATCAGCACGGCCGGCGCGCGGGACCCCGGGAGCGACGCCCAATGGAGAGCTCTGGGCGGCCGGGCAGGGCGGCGGGCGGGCGCGGGGGGCGGGGGCCGGGCCGGGGAGGCGGGAGGCGGCTCCGCGGGCAGCCAATGGGCGGCGGGCGGGGTGGGGCTCCGGAGCGCCGAGCGGGTCGGGTCTTTAAGCCGGCGGAGCGAGGCGGCGGGGCCCGCAGACGGAGCGGAGCGGCGGCGGCGGCGCGGCGCAGGGCGCGGGGCGGCATGGCCACCACCGCGCAATACCTGCCGCGGGGCCCCGGTGGCGGAGCCGGGGGCACCGGGCCGCTCATGCACCCGGACGCCGCGGCGGCAGCGGCGGCGGCTGCGGCGGCCGAGCGACTGCACGCAGGGGCCGCGTACCGCGAAGTGCAGAAGCTGATGCACCACGAGTGGCTGGGCGCGGGCGCGGGCCACCCCGTGGGCCTAGCGCACCCCCAGTGGCTACCCACGGGAGGAGGCGGCGGCGGCGACTGGGCCGGGGGCCCGCACCTAGAACACGGCAAGGCGGGCGGCGGCGGCACCGGCCGAGCCGACGACGGCGGTGGCGGCGGAGGTTTCCACGCGCGCCTGGTGCACCAGGGGGCGGCCCACGCGGGCGCGGCATGGGCGCAGGGCAGCACGGCGCACCACTTGGGCCCGGCCATGTCGCCGTCGCCCGGGGCCGGCGGGGGCCACCAGCCCCAGCCGCTCGGGCTGTACGCGCAGGCGGCCTACCCGGGGGGCGGCGGCGGCGGCCTGGCCGGGATGCTGGCGGCGGGCGGTGGCGGCGCGGGGCCGGGCCTGCACCACGCGCTGCACGAGGACGGCCACGAGGCGCAGCTGGAGCCGTCGCCGCCGCCGCATCTGGGCGCCCACGGACACGCACACGGACATGCACACGCGGGCGGCCTGCACGCGGCGGCGGCGCACCTGCACCCGGGCGCGGGCGGCGGCGGCTCATCGGTGGGCGAGCACTCGGACGAGGATGCTCCCAGCTCGGACGACCTGGAGCAGTTCGCCAAGCAGTTCAAGCAGCGGCGCATCAAGCTGGGCTTCACGCAGGCCGACGTGGGGCTGGCGCTGGGCACGCTCTACGGTAACGTGTTCTCGCAGACCACCATCTGCCGCTTCGAGGCCCTGCAGCTGAGCTTCAAGAACATGTGCAAGCTCAAGCCGCTGCTCAACAAGTGGCTGGAGGAGACCGACTCGTCCAGCGGCAGCCCCACCAACCTGGACAAGATCGCGGCGCAGGGCCGCAAGCGCAAGAAGCGCACGTCCATCGAGGTAGGGGTCAAAGGCGCGCTCGAGAGCCACTTTCTCAAGTGCCCCAAGCCCTCGGCGCACGAGATCACAGGCTTGGCAGACAGCCTGCAGCTGGAGAAGGAGGTGGTGCGCGTCTGGTTCTGCAACCGGCGGCAGAAGGAGAAGCGCATGACCCCTGCGGCCGGCGCGGGCCACCCGCCCATGGACGATGTATACGCGCCTGGGGAGCTAGGGCCCGGCGGGGGCGGCGCATCGCCACCCTCCGCGCCCCCGCCGCCCCCGCCGGCGGCGCTGCACCACCACCACCACCACACATTGCCCGGCTCCGTGCAGTGACCCCGCGGGCCGGGCCCCCGCCGGCGCGCTGCAGGGCGCGGGCGCGCAGCCCGCCCGCGCGGCCTGGACTCTTTTTGTTCGGTTGCTTTGGATTTTACAAAAAAAAAAAAAGCCCAGAAACTTTCGAACAAAACCAAACACCCGGACGACCCTCTCCGGTGAGCGGCGAAGACGGCCCGGTAGGCTGCGTCGCCCGAGCCCCGGGAGAGAGGAGCGAAGATCCGGAACTCGCCAACTCACCCCGGGCATCCTGTCCGCCGCCTGCTCTCTGCCCCCATCCCCTCGACGACCCCCGCCCCTGCCCCCCGGGCTGTTCGGGGCCGGATCCCGGCAGCGGCCTCCCCAAAGCGACAGGTAACGCGGTGCGGGGTTAGGGATTCCCCGGGAGAGAGGACCAAGCGAGGAGAGTTCTCCATCCCCTCTCCCCGCGTGGACTCCTGAGCCTGCGGGTCCAGGGTGGGGGGCTGTCACTTTATTCGCTACACACCTCTTCTCTCCTATAAGGATGCGCCCCACCCCCTTTTCCCCTTTCTCCGGGCTTGGTTTTTTTACGGTTTTTATTTATTCGTGGAGCCTCTCGGCTCCTGGGGTCCTTCTAACTCCGCCCGCGCCCTTAATTTAAATCGCTGTATACTGTATTTATCGGGGCCCCGGAGGGGAGGTCGCGAGAGCCGCGTCTGTGTATAAAAGCAGGAAATAGCCAAAGCTTTAATCTAGCCTAATTTATTTTTCCCCTTATCTTTCCCTACCCTACCCCCCAAAAAAAGCAAAAAAAAAAAAAAGAAAAAGAAAAAAAAAGCTAACAAAAAAAAATTCGAGTGTTCATTTTTCGTTTCGTTTCATCCGAGCCCCAGCTTGGTTCCCGGCCACGCCGGAGGGGTCTGCGCTCCCACATACCCAGATGGGAAGGGGCTTCTGCCCTGCTGCAGACCGACGGCCGCACAGCGGGGCCCTGCCCTCCTGGCCACACCAAACGAAACTTGGAAAAGTTAGAGAGATTTTTTTTAACCAGCTGTAGAAATAAGCCGTTCCCTGAGAACCCTCCGCCTGATTCCCTGCAGCTTCCCTCTGCTCCCTTTCCAGCCCGCCGGGATTGCGGGATGCCAGGGGAGGCCGGGAGAGAAATTCCCCAAGTTTGGGGTGAGGTGGGAACCATGTAAATATGTGAGATATGTACACACTGGCGGGGAGAAGAAACATTTTGTGCTTGGTTTTTATTTTTAGTTTTCCGGATTACCCGTCCTTCCTACCCTAAAGGATTTTGTATACTGACTAATCCGAAAAAGATATTTTAATATGATTTCCGAATTTCTGACCCATCTCTATTTATTTTCTGGATGTGTTTGGAGCTTCCCCCTTCTCCATTTCTTGTTCTGTTTGTTAAGGTTTGAATTTAAATTTTGTTATTTTATTTTTATTATTTTTTGAAACAATGTTTCGGTGCATTCTCTTTGTATCTTTATTGCAAAAAAAAATAATGTAGACTGGGAAGTTCCCTTTATATTTATGTTATAGTAAATATTTTATTACTCACATAAACATGTACCCCAGGGCTGTGTCCTGTCCTCTTTACTGCTAGGGCTGGGTGGGTTTTGGGGTGAAGCGATGGGATCCCCTGCTTCACCTCCCTAAAGTTCTGATCTCACTAAGAGATCTTGGAGGAAGATGATCTTGCAGACCTTCCAGATGGATATCAGGACATGGGCAACAGTTGGGCCCCTGCCTCAGGTGCATCAGTTTAGGGAAGATGAAGCTGCCTCGTGTCCCCCTGCCATAGACAGACTCTCCTAGACCAAACCAGGGCCTGGGACAGTGAGCGAAAGACACCACATGGAATTTCGGATCAGCCATCGCCCATGCACAACTCGACTGCTCTTCTCGGCCAAGAAAGAAGCCTGCCTCGGCCTAGGTCACCAGCCTAGAATCTATAATCCCCCACCTGACACCTCAACCCACAACTTTCATTTCACCTTGCACTCTATATGAGGGGTCTGAGCCAATTTTACCATTCCCAGTCCTAGGGCACCTGCAAGCCTAGTCAGGCCCCACCATCCTACTCCAGCAGGCTCTCCACCCAATCCCCCCTGGATGCACTGTGAGTTCTAACAGCTTAGACAGAGGTGGGTTTCGTGGTCCTATGTGAGCTGGGTCAGCCTAGGGAGGGAGCCCTGCCAATTTGCTTGGACAAAGCCAGTCCTACGTCTCTGCAAACAAACCACTACCCCAGCTTCTCTTGGGAAGAAGTGGAGGCATGGGCAACTGTACCTGATATCTCCTCTCCAAGGGTGGGTACCCAAGACCCTCACCACCACCACCACCACCACCACCGCAGGGAGTGATGGGAAGGAGAGCACAGACCTTCTCAGATGCTGTCTTCTGGAGTGAGTCAGGATATCTGGGGGCAGATCTGGTTCCCAGTGCAGAGCCCCAGACTACCTGGGTTCCAGTCAAGATCTTATTTTCTCCTTTAAAGCAACCCTTCTTAAAAATACTGATAAAAGAGCTCTTCCTGCTTCCTCCGTAGAGGCGGTTCTTTTCCCCCCTCAGGAGAAGCCATGTGCGGTTTCTCTCACTCTTTATGAAGTCAAAGCTTGAAGGCACAATCTCTTAGCTGGGGAGAAAGTTGACCCTAGTGAGGGGGTGTGGGGGGCCCCTCCTGCCAGGGAAGCGGCCTAAGTCCAGGCCTGGGATCCAGCTGACAGCGTCAGGGATGTCCAGAGAGGTGTCCCCAGGGCCCCAAGTTGGCACTCCCTGGTGGAGCAGGGGCCTCGGGATGGCTGTGCCATGCTGAGAGTTCTGGTGACTTTCTGCGCTCGGCCATCACTCTTGGGGGGAATTGTCTCTGCAAGTATAAAGGCTGCCTTGATTTCCAGAGGCCCAGCCCCTCACTCCCTGCTCCATTTTTCTTTCCCTCCTCAGTCCAGCCAGGTGAACGAATAGCCCTGTAATTGGCACCTGTGTCTCAGCTGTTCCCCACACTGGTGGGCCAGGTAGCCTTCCCTCCCCTGTTTCCTAAAGAGGAAGATGGGAACGTACAGGCTAGCTGGGCAATGGCACAGCCAGGAGCCACTGACCACCCTGCCTCAGCCTCTGATTTCCTACTCCACCAAGTACAAAACTTTGAAGGCGCCACACACTCCTCCCTGCTCCCTCATTTCTCCATTCCTGGATTTGTCCCAGCCTCAAGGTTCTGAAATGGAAGGAAATGAAGCTGAGAGCTCCCGCTGCCCGCGCGGCCCAGAGCCTCAGCAGGTTTTGAGGTTGGAAAGGGCCACCGGGAAGATGAGGCCTTTCACCGGCCTCTGCCTGCAGCTGACACCAATTGATTGATTGATTTCCTAATTGTCTGCTTAATCCTCTACAAGAGGGTGGGTTTATTATTTAAGC
This sequence comes from Rhinopithecus roxellana, assembly GCF_007565055.1. NCBI lineage: Eukaryota > Metazoa > Chordata > Mammalia > Primates > Cercopithecidae > Rhinopithecus > Rhinopithecus roxellana. Next base: position 89,116,643 of record NC_044560.1, on the reverse strand, counting down.
AAGTCAACTCAAAAACAGCAAAACAAAGCAGGCTCCCAAGAACCAGCAGCAGCTGAGGAGTAGAACAAAAAAAATGAAAAAAAAAAAAAAAGTGGAAAAAGGGATGGAAGAAAATCTTTTACTTTGCAAGGATTTGGCTTAATGAGACACCAGCGTGGGATAGCTACCGGTGATCAACCCCTCGGTCGCAGAAGGCCCCTAGATGGTAGGAATCTCAGCACTTCACAGGAAAGAGAAATATTTTTCCCTGGATAGAATAGAGTTAGGACAAGCACAGCCAACTGTGGGCTTGATGCAGTCTCTCTGTCCAAGGGTATGTATATCTACCTGCTTATGCCTGAGAGCCTCAGACTTCCTTTTGTTCAAGACAAGTATGTGTCCCTAGCATCGACCTCCAAGGAAGTTCAAGCTTTCCCTAGCATATTGGGAATTTTTCTGATCCCATCTCCCTCCGCATCTCACTTGAACAAAATTATTGTTTATGTTGACGTGACCACAGATTCTGGTAGTTAGAACTCTCTCCCCATGTGAACCTCTGCAAGTTGGTGTAAGAATGTGTGTGTATGCTGTTGTGTGTGCAGAACCACAGCCAATCCCAGAGGTAGGAGAGGGAAATGAAAACCCAGGCTATACTGCTAACGCTTTGAGCTAGAAGAACTTTTGTAGAATGGAGGTTGGCCAATACCAAAGGGAAGGAAAATGGTAGTCTTAGTCACCTGTGGTCATCAAGGCAAACCCAGAAGGTAGTCTGCCCTGAGGCGTGAGGACATTATATTCTCCCCCACCTACTGCCCAGAAGGTTGCACTAGTTTATGTTGCCTGCCTTAGGTCCTATGCAATCATCCCTTGACCCTAGGACTTGACTTGACGTCCATAGGACTAACTGTGATCCCCAATCACAGCTGCCCACTTAGAACTGTTTAGAACTCAGCCTCCCCTGAAGAGGCTCTGGGCCTGCAATGACACACCCAGGGCCAGGTTGCCTCCCTCTCTGGAACTTCCCCTAGCAGGGCTTCAGCTCCAAAAAGGAGACCCACCTAAGCAGAGGGTGGAGTGAGAGGAGATTGGTTATCTGGCCTAGTTGCTTTCCTAAGCTCAACCGAGATGATCTACCCAGGGCCTCTGGCTCAGAGACTGAGACCAGAGGTAGCTGGAGGAGCCATCCGTTTTGTCCCTGCTTGTCATATTTGAAGGCTCTGGAGTGGAAATGGTGTTTGGCCATTCAGGGCTCCCCTTGCTGCCTCTTGAGGCCTCCGTGTGGGAGGACTGCCCTCTATTGGTCCCTGAACTGGGACCTGGCAGCAGTTACCAGAGCCACCTTGAAGCTAAGCGTCTCCTCAAAAAGTCAGCTTCAAGTGGACTCTTCGAGGAGGACTGCCAGTTAGAGCAGAGGCAACTTTAGCCTCTAAAAGAAGCAAGCCTGTCTGTCTGTCGTAGCTCTCTATTGGTATATATACTCTAACTTATCTATGTCTCTAGCTCTCTCTCTATCTCTTCTCTATTATATCTGTCCATGTCAATCTATCTCTATCTCTCTTCGCTCTTCTCTCTCTTCTCTCTGTCCTATCTATCTCTATTCTCTCTCTCTGTCCCTACTCTTCTCTGCTCTGTCTATCTACTGTCCCTACTTCTCTCCTACTCTCTACTCTCTCTGTCTAGTCTCTCTCTATCTCTCTCTCTCTTGTCCCTCTCTCTCTCTCTCTCTCTCTCGTCTCTCTCTATCTCTCTCTCTCTCTCTCTTCTCTTCTTATCTCTCTGTCCTCTTCTCTCTCTCTATGTCTCCTCTTCTGTCCTCTCTCTCATGTCCCTCTCTCTCTATATCTCTCTGTCTCTCCTTCTGTCTCTTCTTCTGTACCTCTCTCTCTCTATCTCTCTCTCTCTGTCTCTCTCTCTCTCTATTCTCTCTTTACCTCTCTTCTCTCTTTCTCCTCTCTCTTCTCTCTGTCTCTCTCTCTCTCTCCTCTTCTCGTCCCTCTCTATCTTCTCTCTCTTGTCTCTCTCTCTCTTGTCCCTCTCTCTTCTGTCCTTCTCTTCTGTCCCTCTCTCTCTCCTCTCTCTCTCTGTTCCCTTCTCTCTCTCTCTCTGTCTCTCTCTCTCTCTCTCTCTCTCTGTCCCTCTCTCTCATACACACACATGCTTATCCATGACCCTTCCCTCTCATCTTCCACACCGCCCATTCACACAACCACTCTCAGAAACCCACGATCATATACACCTCTTCTCCACTCATCCCCATCCCCATCCCCATCACTCCTTCCCTCAGCCAGTTAAAACCCTGATCCAGGCTCTCACCACCTTGCTCACTCACACACATGCTAAGACACCTGTGGTCACACCCACACCACAGTTTGGGTGGTCTAAGACCAGCTTTCTGGTCATTGGCACTGAGCTCTTGAGAGTCACTGAGTACCTGGCACATGTAGTATTTGATTAAGCACACACGGCCATCCTTTGCAACATTTGACCCGGTCCCCTTTCTCTCAGGATTTCCAAGCACTTGCCCCTAAACTGCTTTCCAAACACATTCCTGTCCATCATTGTCCCAGCTCCTCCCAGATCTCTTCCTGCTCCTTTCAGATAATTAAAGTTAGGCTGTGTGTTTGTATGTATGTGTGATCTTATTTTTTAAACACACACCCCCACACATACATATGCGTGTATATATACAAACACACACAGCAATTAGATCTATCCATTCCTGCCGTAGTCCTTCTTGTGCAGTAAAACCTCAGCTGTGCATATGCCCCCACATTGCTATGCAATGAACCCAGCATCACCTAGTCACGGGCTCCTGATGTCACACACACACACACACACACACACACACACGCACAGTGGCACATTCACATGGTTACACTGGACTTTCTCCAAGGGCATGACCCACCTCCCACTACCCACCCCGCTCCTGGGCATCTGAGCGGGCTCTCCTCAGATGACCTAAGGACCAGGAGAGTTTTGCTCCAATCTCTCCCCGCAACACACACACGCCAGTGGACATGTCTCCCGCTGAGCCTGACCAGGGTGGGTCTGGGTATTATTAGGCTGCAGAGACAGCACGGAGGCATATGGTCTCGTACACAAGAAATAATGTTCATGTTAAATCAGACCTCATGCATAATGCATGGTGCCTGATCTCACATTATTTTGGGTGTTCGTCAAAATCAGTGTTCTTTCTTATGAGGGCTCCTGAAAAGAAGTGAAAAGGCATTTGCTAATTACACCCACAGCCTGGACCCAGGATGCTGGGAGTGCCCCCGGGAGCCTCGCTCTGGCCCCACTTCACCCACCGGTGGGTCCCATCTCTCTGCCCCACTCTGTCTTCCCACTTGGAAGGAGGGGCTGCCTGGGGTTTGTGGCAGGCGTAAGGCCCCGTGTTATTTTTATTTCTTTTCTCTCGGCTCTCTGTCCCTGGAGGGTTCTGGGGAATAGCAGTGGCTCTGTCGCTCTCACACCCGATTCATTTGCCGTTTTATGAACTCCCCGTTGATTCATCGCCTCCCTAAGTCAATGATTCACTCCTGATGGCTTTTCAGAAATCCTTCTTCAAAGGCTCCAGATTATTCAGCTCTGAGCAAGAGCAAGAGCTGAAGCAGACCTGGACCCTGCGTTGCCACTGCTCCTGTGGCCTGCAATGGGATATTGTCCCCATCCTTGGGCCCTCGCTGGAGCTGGGCTGGCCTGGGGAGGAGGGAGTGCTCCATCCACACAGAAGCTGGTAGAGCTGACCCAAGCAGCTCATGGACAGACCTAGTCCATGGTCAGGCACCCTCCAGCCTCTGTGGGTCACCTGCCTTCTTCCCTTGTCATCACAGTCCCTCCAGAAACTATCCACGCCTCCAAGGAGGTAAATAGCAGAATGGTGAAAGACAGGAGCTTTGGGACCAGACATCTGGGCACAAATCCTGTCTCCACCTCTTAGTTTCGTGACTTTAGGCCAACTACTTACATTTCTGTGCCCCCGTTTCTTGGTATGGTAACAAAGGCAGTTCCCTGATCATAGAGTTGTTTTGAGAATTAAGTGGGATAATATACATATAGAGTTTACATAACTGATGAATAAATGAAAGTTGTTTTTATGTTTTGTTTTGTTTTGTTTTTTTGGAGACGGAGTCTCTCTCTGTGGCCCAGGCTGGAGTGCAGTGGAGCAATCTCGGCTCACTGCAACCTCCACCTCCCGGGTTCATGCCATTCTCCTGCCTCAGCCTCCCGTGTAGCTGGGATTACAGGTGCCTGCCACCACACCCGGCTAATTTTTGTATTTTTTAGTACAAAATTACAATGCTGGCCAGGCTGGTCTCCAACTCCTGACCTCAGATGATCCACCCACCCTGGCCTCCCAAAGTGCTGGGATTACAGGTGTGAGCCACCACGCCCGGCCTGAGAGCCGTTTTATTGTGAGGCCTGAACAGGGCATTGTGCAGAAACAAGTGAACAGGGAAGAAAACCATAAGGTAATGAACTTTTGCCATGGACCCCACTCCGTCCAAGGCATTCTGAGATACTTTCCCATCACTCCTTTGTGTTTTATTTTCACTACTTCACATTAATTATTTGTATTTTATAGATGAGGAAAGTGGTGCCCAGAGTGACTTGTCCAAGGCAGCAAGATTTGTTAATGACAGAAGTTGGCATAAAGCCCATTTTCTCTGACTCCCAGAGCCCACTCAGATGCCCTGGATATGGACCTGGGACATGGACTCCCAGGTCCATGGCACCCTCCTGCTGGGGCAAACAGTGTATTCAGTGCTTGGGTATTTGCCCAAGGAAGGGGAGGTTCCAGGACTCAGGACTGGGCCAGGGAGAGAAGCTGGGGACCAAGGGTGATGGGATTCATTGGCTAGCAGCTGCTCCTCTCTCCACTACCCCACTATCAGGGTGGGTTTTGAAAACGCAGGGACTCGTTTGATCTATTGCTGCATTCAACATAGGGCTCTTATCTTTCTCTGTGCTCAACGTAAATCTCATGAGGCTCAAGGAAGTTGTGTAACTTGCCTGAGATCATCAAGACCATCAGGAAGCCCTTCTGATTGATCCACTCTAAGCCGCCATGTACTGAACAGTTACATGTAGCGCCTAAGAACGTGGGCCCTGGCAGCTGCCCAGACATTCATCCTGGCTGCAGCACCTATTACCCATGAGACTTTTGGCAAGCTACTTAAGCCCTCCAAACTTCAGTTTCCTCATCGGTAAATGAAGGTAATAATAGTGCCTTCTTTGTAGAATTGCTGTGAGGAGTAGATGAGAGATTATATATGTAAACACTTAGAAGACAGCCTGGCACAATACAAGTGCACATTAAATGTTGGCTATAAACATTTTTTATGCACAATATATATTATTATATTATTGCTGAGCTTAAGCAGTGCAGAAAAATAATGCCTAGTGCTTCCTCGGCCTAGAATTATTTCTCTTCATTCTCAAAACCACTCCTGAAAGAAAAGCTCAAGATCCCCATCCCCAGCCTACAGGTGAGGAAACTGAGGCCCAAGTATATTGAGGGCCTTACCTGAGATAACCCAGAAAATTAGCAACAGATACAGTCTCTCAACCTATTCTCTACTTCTGCCACTTTGTAGCATCCCCATGACCTCAGTCATGTGCACTGGTCCCCTTCTATGGACTAAGGTTCTGTCCTGGGTTCTGGGGAGATAGCACCCAGAGGGTCAGGGAAGGCCTCATACAGGGTGGTACCATTAAGCTGGGTCATGAAGAATAAGTGAGTGTTTGCCTGGGGGAAGGATGCAGGGGGGTCCTGGCTCTGGGCCTAATCCCAAAGAGCCAAAGTCACTCAGCCTGAACCCTTAGACTCCACTCATTTACTTTCTTGCCCTGCCCAGGACTCTTCCATCAGTGGCCCCCTGCCCCCTCCTTTAACTCCAGCACAGAAAATTCAACTCAGGGTCAAAGACCCTGTAGAGTCACACACCATGAGACTAAGTCTGCCTATAGATTCCTTTAGGTCTCAATTCTTGCTTCTACTGACTCCCTGCCCAGAGGTTGACCACCAAACCATGCCACAGGACAACCAAGCCTCAAAGGTGGTGCCCAGGTACCTGCATCAAGGCCTCACTCCACTGTTCATCCCAAGTTGGGTCATTTGTCATCCCTGGACCTCAGTGTATGAAATGGGCATTCTCCCATTCATTCATGCATCCATCTATTCTACATCCATCCACTCACCCATTCATCAACCCACCTACCCATCCATTCATCCATCTACCCACTCATCCACTCACCCATTCATCCATCCACCCTTCAACTACCTATTCAACCACTTACCCATCCATCTACCATCCGCTCATCCAATTATCCAATTTAACAACCAGGCCCTATGTTGAGTACAGAGATAGATAAGATCAGTCCCTCTGTTCTCAAAACACTCCTAGATTAGTCTCTTCCCTTCCCTAACTCTGAAGTCATATAGGGTAGGTATATGAAGACCTACGTGAAAACATTGGGAGGAAACAATGAAGTTGATTGTTGCATCTATACATCCTGTGTGTCAGAGACTGGGAACCTCCATGCCCCACTCATTTCTTGAGGGCCCCACAGAAAGTGTAGTCCGTATAGACTCTGCATGGCCCTAGGACTCCCCTTAGCTCTATTATTTTTTCTCTGTTGTCAAGGCTGGAGTGCAGTGGTGTGATTATAGCTCACTGTGACTTCAAACTCCTAGGTTCAAGCAATCCTCCCACCTCAGCCTCCCAAGTAGCTAGGGCTACAGAGTACAGGCATGTGCCACCACGGCTGGCTAATTTTGTTTTCTTTCTGTAGAGACAGGGTCTCTCACTAGGTTGCCCAGGCTAGTCTCAGTCTCCTGGCCTCAAGCAATCCTCCCACCTTGGCCTCTCAAAGTGTTGGATTACAGGTGTAAGCCACCGTGCCCAGCCTCCAATTCCTTACTTCAGGGACGCAAGTGCTAACCTAAACTAGAGGGATTTCAAAGGAAGTGGGGAAGAGGAAGGAGTTCATGAACATAACTTCTACCAAAACTGAAGTCACCAATGGGACTCAGTTTCTGTCAGAAATGGCAGCAGCATCTCCAGGAAGATATAGGAAGACATCACCACCAGCTGGGGCCTGTCACCACCTAGCTGTGTGGCTTTGAGCAAGACCCTGCCATTCTCTGGATCTCAGTTTCCCCAGCAGTGCAGACTGTGGGGTCTGTGGGTTTTCCCAGTTTGAGGTGGTCCTCTTCAGTTCTTGCTTCCCTTCCAGCCTGGGTGGGCCCGCTCCCCTGACAATGGGCCCTCTCTGGCCGTCCCACACACGAGGCGGGGTAGGAGATGACGTGGTTGGCGTCCAGGGCCTGGAGTCCTCTGGCTATTCAACCCCCTCCCCTGACACAAACAACCCTCAGTTGCCTCCCCCTCCCAACCCCAGAATCTGGGCACAGCTGGGGCCTGCTCTGCCCTGGCCACCCCATGAATCACCCCTCTATGGTCCCCGGGGGAGTGGTCCAGGGAGCATCCTACGCCCCACACGGGGTGAGGGCCAGAATCTCGGCCCTCAAGCAGGCAGTGTCCACAGGAACAATGGGGGCCTGTGGCTAACAGCCGGAATGCAGCCATTGTCCAGCCCTGGCCCCCAACCCCAAGGCCTCAGGTCCCCAGGCTGGGCAAGCTGGCGTGGGTCGGTGCGTCAGGCGCTCGTGTGCCAGGGCTGGGGACACATGGCCTTCTACTTCCCTTCACTGGGGAGGCAGGAGGGTAGGCTGATGGGCCAGACCCACCTCCACACCCAGCCTCACAAAGAGTCCCATGCACAAAGAGTCCCATGCACAGGGTGAAGAGAGGCAAGATGGGGTGCGTGGAGCAGACTCTCAGAAAAGGGGTCTAGCAGCTCTAAGACCCCAGCTATACATCACAGTGGGGAGGGGACCACATTAGAATAATGCAGGATTAGAGTGGGGTTGCTATAGCGACGCATGAGGGCAATACATCTAGGGAGCCCAGCCCCTTGGTGATGTATGACTCTGCCTGGCTGTGGGGAGCAGGGGGAGGGGATGTGTCCCACCCCAGCCTCCAAGGGGAGAGCAGACACCAAACATTCTCTTCACCTAGGGGAGAACATCTGCCTTGAACTCCAAATAGAGGCATCTCAGAATCCTGTCAAGAATGAAGGAGACGCCCTTCCAACCCAACCTCCAACATCTCACTTTAGTCCATGTTCGACTCGGCTCCAACTTCAAATCCCAGCTCTAGCCTCAGGCCTGGCCTCTGTCCACTCTCAAACTCAGCCCCATGGGGTTATACAAAGCCTCCATCCCAGCCCCTTCAGGCCCTGTCCTTTCCACTCCACTGCTAAGGACCATTCCCATACTGTCTCCCCTAGTACCTGAGGAGATTCAGAGGACTATGCAGGGTGGCAGCCAAAGGACACAAAAGGGAGGAGGTAGGATCACCCAGAAACATTCCTTGGCCACACCACCTGAAGTTGTTAATTTGAGAGAAGGCTGCAGAGTTTGAGGGCACATGTGCTGTCCCCTCTCACCCAGATGCTTCCTCATGCCTATGCCTGGGTGCCCCACCCCTCATCTCATCCCAGGCAGGAGCTTAGCTTTCTGCCCCAAACTCTCAGGGCCACCAGAAAGGTTTAGGGGTGGACCAGCCCTAGTGAGAAAATTGGATGGTGCTCCCAGCAAAGGAGTATTCATTGGAAAAGCTTCACACAATATATGTAATGTTATATGACAAAGTCGGGCCTTGGGCTTCCTTTTAGCTGCTGTGTCATTCACACCGGTTTGCCCCTTCTCTGAGGCCCTGGACCTCAACCTCCTGGGGACTTCAGGGGAACAGTCTCTTCAGATAATCCCCTCTACTACATCCACCTTAGCATCTTGGTGAGGGAAGAGGTGGGGCAGATAATCCCCTTCAATAATCGTAAGTGTAGGCTGGGTGCGGTGACTCACGCCTGTAATCCCAGCACTTTGGGAGGCCGAGGTGGGTGGATCACCTGAGGTCAGGCGTTCGAGACCAGCCTGGTTTCACATGGTGAAACCTCATCTCTACTAAAAAAATAAAAATAAAAATAAATAAAACTACAAAAAAAATTAGTTGGGCGTGGTGGCAGGCGCCTGTAATCCCAGCTACACGGGAGGCTGAGGCAGGAGAATCGCTTGAACGCAGGAGGCGGAGATTGCAGTGAGTTGAGACCGCACCATTGCACTCCAGCCTGGGCAACAAGAGCAAAACTCTGTCTCAAAAAAAAAAAAAAAAAAAATTAAAAAGTAAATAAAAATAATAATCCTAAGTGTGGCCCAGGCACAGTGGCTCACACCTGTAATCCCAGCATTTGGGGAGGCTGAGGTGGAAAGATCACTTGAGCCCAGGAGTTTGAGACCAGCCTGGACAACATAGCAAGAGCCCATCTTTACAAAATATTTTTAAAATTAGCTAGGTGTGGCCGGGCGCGGTGGCTCATGCCTGTAATCCCAGCACTTTGGGAGGCCGAGACAGGCGGATCACGAGGTCAGGAGATCGAGACCATCTTGACTAACACGGTGAAACTCCGTCTCTAATAAAAATACAAAAATTAGCCGGGCGCGGTGGCGGGCGCCTGTAGTCCCAGCTACTCGGGAGGCTGAGGCAGGAGAATGGCGTGAACCCGGGAGGCGGAGCTTGCAGTGAGTGGAGATCGCGCCACTGCACTCCAGCCTGGGAGACAGAGCAAGACTCCATCTCAAAAAAAAAAAAAAAAAAATTAGCTAGGTGTGGTGGCATGCACCTGTAGTCCCAACTATTTGGGAGGCTGAGGTGGGAGGATCATTTGAGCCCAGGAGGTCAGGGCTGCAGTGAGCCACAATCGCATCACTGCACTCCAGCCTGGGCAACAAAGTGAGACCCTATCTAAAAAAGATTAAAAAAAAAAAAAAAGTGACACTCTGGCTCTGTCACAGCTCTGGTTCCAACCTGAGCTAGAAGATGCTGACCATAGGAGTCACCCCTCCCACCAGAGGAGGATACAGGTCAAAGGACAAAGCAGAGCAGGGGGCACTGCCCTCCACATGAGCAGGTGCATCCACTCCCATGCACACACATGCAGAGGCACTCGCACATACATCTTGGCCCCATCCGTAGTGTTGTCCCCACAGTGGAAGAAACTCAGCCTTTTTTTTTTCCTGTCACCCAGGCTGGAGTACAGTGGCCTGATCTCTGTTCACTGCAACCTCCACCTCCTGGGTTCAAGCAATTCTCCTGCCTCAGCCTCCCAAGTAGCTGGGACTACAGGTGCCGGTCACTATGCTCAGATAATTTTTTTTTTTTTCTTTTGAGACGGAATCTTGCTCTGTCGCCCAGGCTGGAATGCAGTGGCACGATCTCGGCTCACTGTGATTCTCCTGCCTCAGCCTCCTGAGTAGCTAGGACTACAGGTGTGAACCACCACATCCAGCTATTTTTTTGCATTTTTAATGGATGGGGTTTCACCATGTTGGCCAGGCTGGTCTCGAACTCCTGACCTCAATCAATTTGCCCACCTTGGCCTCCCAAAGTGCTGGGATTACAGGCATGAGTCACTGCACCCAGCCTCGCCCAGCTAATTTTTGTATTTTTAGTAGAGATAGGTTTTCACCATGTTGACCAAGCTGGTCTCGACTCCTGATCTTAAGTGATCCACCTGCCTCAGCTTCCCAAAGTGCTGGGATTACAGGCATGAGCCACTACGCCTGGCCTTTTTTTTTTTTTTTTTTTTTTTTTTTTCTTGACGCAGAGTTTTGCTCTGTCACCCAGGCTGGAGTGCAGTGGCCCCATCTCTATTCACTGCAACCTCCGCCTCCCAGGTTCAAGGGATTCTCCTGTCTCAGCCTCCAGAGTGGCTGGGATTACAGGCACGCACCACCATGCCCAGCTAATTTTTTGTATTTTTAGTAGAGACAGGGTTTTCCCATATTGCCCAGGATGGTCTAAAATTCCTGAGCTCAGGCAATCCACCCACCTCAGCCTCCCAAAGTGCTAGGATTACAGGCGTGAGCCACTGCGCCTAGCTGAAACTCAGTCTTTATTCCTGATGGGGAAGAACCCAGAAAGAGGGTCTCTTCTCTCCCTTTCATCCTATGCCTCACTTCTCACATTCACACAGACATACACTCTCACACACAAATACACCACATTGTACACATGCTCCCACACGTGGCAGAGCAAAGAGAAAGACTAAAGAAGAAAGTAGGTGGAAGGCAGAGTGTGTGCCCAGAGGGCAGTTCCTGGGGTGGGGGTGTCAGAGTGCCCAGGGCATGGAGTGGGCAGGAGCCTTCATGGCTTCCTCTCTTCCCTAGCCAGCGACCAAAGGTCAGCCCAGGCAGCTCATCCACGTGCGGTCCACCCACCCTGCCTGGTCAGGTCATGTGAGACCAGGACCGAAGCCTCATCAACACTCCATTGTCTTCCAGAGCCCAGCCTTATGCTAAACCTAACAAAAGCCCCTTCCAGCCCAGGACTGGTTGATGGCCCTCCAGAACCTTTGGTTCCCTCCTGAGGGACCCTCTGCAGGGGTCTCACAGCCCCTGCCTTGAGGAAAAGCTGGGTGATGTTCAGCCAGATCCCAACCTTCTCTGGGACTTTACATCTCCTTCCGAGAAATGGGGAGGAACTGGCCTTCCATTTGCACAGAGAAAGCCTAGGGTGAGGAGTGGGGAGCAGGGGAAGAAGGGCCCTCTTTCTCATGTTCCCTTTGGGGGCATATACCCCATCCCATGCCACCTCCTTGCCCATTCTCCAGATGCTCAGCAGGGAAGGCGAGAACAGCAGAGGGCCAAAGCGTGGCCCTGAAGGTCATCTTGCACGTCAGCACTGGGGCGGCCCCAGAACCCCTTGCGCCCTGGCTCCCCGCCTGGTCCACAACACAGGCTCCATTGACTCCTGTGCGCCCTCCTTCCCAAAATGCACACAAAGCCGTGGGCTCGTGGTTACTGCCCACGGGCCCCTGAGCCCCACAGGACCCACCCAGGGAAGGAGGCCAGAGCTGGCTGGCTGGCCGCAGCTCCCAAGTGGCTGGCAGGAGGGAAGGATCGTGTACCTACGCAAGAATCTCCTGGTTCTGGGCAGAAAGCCGTCATAGCCGACCTCTAGGCCCTGTTCTACCCAGGCTGGAATGGAGTCAAAGACCTTGGGGACCCAGCTGGGACACATTCTCTGCCAGTGCCACCTCTACCCACCCTTCATCCTGTTTACATCTTGCAAAAACAAGGACACCCACCCTTGCCACTGAGACTAAACCTGGAGCAAAGCTGCCCTGGCCCACCCTCGGTCTCCCACAGGGGAAGTCAGGTGGGGAAAGATGCTTGTGTCTGGGGGAGGGGGACTGAGGAAAGCCGGGGCTGAGAAGCTCCAGCCCCTCTGGGGGCTTCAGTTAGGGGAGGGCTGCCCCAGCAGGATGACAGAGAGATGATTAAACCCACAGAGAAGATTGATAAGGGAGCTAAACAGCTGCAACTCTGCAAGGTAGGCTGGGACAAATCTCATCTTGTCCTGGCGGCACTCAAAGCACTGGGGGGCTGGGCTAGCCTGGCTGAGCTCATGACCTACACAAGCTCCAGAGCAGGAATGGGGGCAGGGGTGGTAGGCTGCTCCCACCTTCTTCCTCAGGGCCCAGCCCCCATTCCTGCCGCCTCAGAGCTCCCTCCCTGCACAACACCCATTGGCACCTAGGCAGCGTGCCCCTCCTCCCCGGTGCCCCTTCACCCACAGCACCTCCGTCTCAGCTCTCACTCTCGGTATTATTAGATGTGATTTACAGCGGAAACGCTGAGTCAGACAAAGCAAGACTTCCCCAGACAGAGGCAGTGGGAGAAGAGAGGAAGAGTCCAGGGCAGCTGGCCTCCCTGGGCAGGGTCCTCAAAGGGAGTGAGGAGATGGGGACAGGGGTCCCCAGCTTTCAGGATGAGGGGGAAGTTTGCCCCTCCTGTTTCTCCTTTCTGTCCTGGGCCCAGGATCCTCATCTGGGACTCCTGGATATTCAGACCCCTTTTCTGACTCCCAAGCAGCCTCTCAGCCTCAGTCCTGCCAGCCCGTCTCTTCCTTGGCAAGTTTGAGAAAAACAGCCCAGGGATCCTGGAGCCTGGAAACAAGGTGGTTGTGCTGGACCCTGTTTCCTCACACCAAAGCCCCGGTTCAGAAGGCAGCCCCTGACTCCCAGAGATGAGAGGCAGGAAAAGTGCATGGCTGAGGTCCCAGTCCCCTACTCTACAAACAGAAACATGGGCAGTGTGTGCTCCTGGGGCATCCAAGGGCCCTAGAACTGGTGGAGAGCACACATTTCTGCTTCTACCGTGTGTGGAAGAGCACAGCGGGCAGGTCCGTCTCTGCTCCCTGGGTCTCTGACTCCCTGGCAGGGAGGAACTGGGCATTGTTGCCAAAAATAAACGTTCCCTCTCCCGCTCCCTGGCTCCCGGCTCCCGCTCATTAGGATGCGTGGCGTTTGGCTGCGGTCCCACACCTTGCAGCTCATTATAAATATGCAGTCGCTGCTGGCGCTACCCCAATCATCTCTGCAATCAGAGCTTTTAATTAGGTTAATTAAATTGTATCAAATCTCGCAGGGACGCAGTTCACTGATGCTGATGAGGCAGCCAAAACAGACCCCAGCTCCTCCGCTAATGAAGGCCGCTGCCTGCCTGAGCCATGAGGGAGCAGGAGCGCATAATAAACGGGCGCGTCCTCTGGGAGGAGCTGCTGCCCAGGCCCTGAGCTCTGGGGACCTGGCAGAGGATCTGAATCAATCGGTCCAGGCTCCAGCTGCAGCAGAGGCTCCCACCCCAGGAGCCGGCCCCTTCACACGAGAACTAACCAGGGCAGCTTCAGGAGCCCAGGCGCTGACAGTCTGCCACCCTTACATGGCAAATTTGAGGGGGCCCCCAAGATCCACTGACTCTGGGGCTCCTCTTTACTTCTCCCCCAGAATGGCCCAATAAGGCCAGGGCTCCCTCTCCTACACACCTACTCACACACACACCGGCAGTTAGCCCTGTCACTGCCCCCAGATTGTCTTATTAGCCAGAGTGGCCAGGCTGAGACTAGAAAGCCCATCCTGCCACTGCCGGCCTAGTCTCCATCTGCTATGGAGACCATCTGCCCCTGGCAGGGGGCGGAGGTGGTCTACAATGCTACCACCCAGCTAAAGGAGGGGGTGCTGCCCCCTAGGCTCCATGTGCCAGATGGACCTTCTATATTTCACCTACCACTCCACCTCAAGAGCCCTCTGCTAGGGTGGGACACCTGTCCCAGACCTCCTGGGATCAAATTAGCTAGGGAGGGGAGATGGACCCTTCCTTCCCTGGTCCCTCGCCACCCTGAGCTCACTGTCCCATGCCCTGGCAATCCTGAGCACTGGAGACCACAGGCTTCACAGCTGGAGGGCCCTGCAAAGGTCCTCCCCCGTCTGTAAGCAGGAAGGCAGGTGCTGCCACCTCCAAAGGGGCTGTCCCCAACACTCCACTCAGCCTGGCTCCACCCCCTCCCCTTAACCCCTCCGTCACTGGTCTCAGTGTCTCTGAGCAGATGAGGAGAGGGATGGGGAAATTTTCAGTGCTCTCGGGACAAGTTGTTTCTGCTCTAGAAGCTGGTTTTTTTTGGTTTGGAAAGGTGTTTTTTTTTTTCTTTTTTCCACCCAGTAATGTGAAAACATGAAACCCGAAACCAACCCTCTACATTTGTCACCTCTGAGAGAAGCCTTTGGGGTAACTGGGAGAAAGCTGTAAATGAGTCAGGCTGATTCAGGGCAGGGGGGGCTGCCCAGCTGCCTGGGGCACCAGAGTTTCATTAACCCGATCTGAGCATGGCCGTCAGGTGACAGATGCGGGGAGGGGAAAGGGCTTCCTTTCCATCCTCTGCTTACCCCCAAACACAGCAGTTCCCTTGATACATTCCTCTTGCCTAGAAAAAGCTGGGTCCTTAGTTCCATTCTGGACGAGCCTTTCCTACCACCACGGAGGAGCACAGGGCTGGACTGTGCAACCACCCCAGCCCCAAGCAGTTTGTTCCCTTTGTATCAAGCAAAGCAGACAAGACGAACAGGGAGAGCTAGGTGTACGCTTCACCTAGGAGAAGTAGATTGGACAAGACTTCCTAAATGTGATGATGATGGATCCAGGAACAGGGAGCTGGGAGATTCTTACAGGGAGCCTGAGAAGCAGCGGAGACGGTCTTCCCTCTGGCCAGAGCAGTTTAGGAAAGAACAGGCAGAAGCATGAACTAGACAGCCTCCTCTACACTCCAACCTCTCAGCAGTAGGCTTGGGAAGGGAAGCTCTGCCTCCCTTTGTTTCACAGTTTCTCTCTGATCCTTCCCTGCACTTTTTGCTGAGACAGATCTATGGAGCCCTAGTTGGGTACAGAGAGCGCACCCTCTGACCCAGGGAGGCAGCTGCACAAGCCCAGGAGGCCTGCCAGCTCCGCCTCAAGACAGTACTTCAGGTCCGCCCCCAATTCCTCCACTCACCTGCAGCTTTGAGCCAAGACTCCCACCCACGGTTCAGCCCGCCCTTCCCCAACACCCTGCACATAAGGCTCCAGGAACTGGCACGCTGGGAGAACTTGAGAGAGGAGCCCAGCACCACACACCCACTTGCCTCACTGTTTCAAGTCCCAACAGGCCCTGGCCTCACCGGCCTCCACAGGTAGGCAGAGCGAGTCTGCATCTGTTGGCTGTCTTCCCCGCTGGAGGACGTGCAGCTCTAACTGCTCAGTGCCTCACAGTCAGGAGCATGGGGGAAGAGGACAGTGAGCAATGAACAGATGATTAAAGCTGCACAGAGGGAGACCCCTCCCAGGTCTGGGTGGAACCACCCTATGGGAAACTTGGGGCTCTGTGACGGAGACCTCCCTACATGGTCCTCACTAGGAACAGGAAGGAAAAGTACCTTCCTGCCCAGTCTTCCTCCTGGGGCCACACTCATCTCAAACTCAGGGTGAGAAAAATCCCATTTCTTCATGGGCGCTCGCCCCCCGGCATTAAATTCAATAAGCAAACACATTCAAGTACCTCCGTATAAGGACACTTCTGAAAGAAGCCAAGTGTGCTGGGTGGGTGGACACCAAGTCCCTGAGAAGGAATCCCAGCAAAGAGGCAGCAGCTCCACCTGCTGGGCCCTTTTCCACCCTGGCACCAGGAAGCAGTTAGAAATCAGAAAAAGATTGGCTGGGAGCAGTGGCTCATGCCTGTAATCCCAGAACTTTGAGAGGCCAAGGAGGGGTGGATCACCTGAGATCAGGATTCTGAGACCAGCCTGGCCAACATTGCAAAACCCCATCTCTGCGCCTGTAATCCCAGCTACTAGAGAGGCTGAGGCAAGAGAATCGCTTGAACTCAGGGGGCGGAGGTTGCAGTGAACCAAGATCGCACCACTGCACTCCAGCCTAGGTGACAGAGCGAGACTCCGTCTCAAAGAAAAAGATGAACATATTCAAGAATAAAGCTAGGGCTTGACACTCTCCCACTTTGGTGGGAAGGGCCCAAGAATGTGGCAACAGACTAAGACTGAGCCAGGCTCGCTGAACTCTCTGTTGGACAGACCTGAAGGGTCCACATCACCATAGAGCTGCTGTTTGGAGACTTGGTTTGTACAAGAGACCTGAGCCAAACAAGTCCTGACTCAGAAAAGCCCTCCAGCTCCACAGGCTGCCCACAGCCCCCTTGGCACAGCTAGAGCAGTATGCCACCAACAGCCCAAATCACCCCTAGGCCAAGAAGGATGGATCCTAACCAAACAATACTCTTCCCTCCCCAACAAGTCTGGGGTCCCACTGAGCACGAAAGCAGCAAAGCCCTGGCCAATTCTCAGAATCCACGGCGCTGGGGCCTGTCTTTGCTTAGTCACAGGGACAGCCAATCTCTTTGCTTAAAATCCTTGAGCCTTGGAGACAGCACTCAGTACAACAGCAATTCAGAACACCCAGCTCCCCTTACAACACTCCGATTACCTTCAGCCTGGAACTCACAGTACACCAAAAGGATGGACTTTCCTGCTCCGTTTGGCCTGGGAGCGCACCTCTTCAAGTGTCAGTTTGTGCTCCTGTGCCAGAGGCTGTGTAGGTATGCCTGTACCTGTTTATGAGGCCTGAGTTATATGTGCCTTGTGCATCTGTGAACATGAGATTCCATGAGGTGAGCCTACCTTCATGTGGGTGTATGGTTTGTGAGAAAGCATTTAGGTCTATTCCCTATCCTCTCCCCCACTTTCCCACCCAGCAGGGGCAAAAGACAGAGTAGCAGCATCCAGCTGCTTGACCCCCGGATCAGACTCCTGCTTAGTCTGCTCACTCCCCTGTCCAGTATCACTATGATGAGCCCCTTCCCTGGTTTCATCCTCAAGTCTCTAAAACTGTCAGCACTGACTAAGCTCAGCACCTCCCCAGAAGGGAGTGCATACACACAATGGGAAGGATTTCCTTCCTGAAGGCAAAACCTACTGGCTTCTGTTTCCTGGCCCTTTCTGTTTTCCAAGGCCCCTGATTTAAATTCCACTGGGTACACCCTGAGGAAACAGGCTTCCAGTCTAGGCTTGTACAGGAACCTCACAATCATGGGCACTTACTAAGTATTAACAAATTTCTTTTAAAGCCTTGAAATCCACACATGGCTGTTCTCCCTCCATGGGGTAAGGGCTGACCAAGCCCCCCAGAACCCCGCTCCCTGTTCTCCCATGTTTGCTCTAAGCATGTTCAGTCCTGTCCTTACTGGCCTTGGCCTATAATCCTGACATGGGCAAACAAAGGAAGGAGAGAACCAGGGAAGAGAAAGAAGCTGGCTATCACACTCAGGGGTCCATATTCCCAGAGAGAAGGTCTGCACCAAGCTATTCTGGCCTTGGAATTGTGAGTTGACATGGAGTGCAGAGGGCAGAGACACAGCCAGGCTTATTCTGATTTGAGCTTCATCAATAAAGAAGAGGTGCTCCCGTAGGTTCCTTGTTCCAAGAGTTTCTATTTGCACTGTTAAGTGAGAGAAAAAAATTCCTCCTTGGATAATTTATGAAGCCGCCTGAATAGCTAATAAAAGAAGAATGAGTGACGGTAAAATCAGTCTATCCACTAGATAAAACACTATGCAATCATTAAAAATAATGTTTATTTTAATGTTTACTCTAGCATGTATTACTGTAAAAAATTTTTGTGATGTAACAAACTGGGAAAGAGCTAATGATTTAATTAAAAAGTAGGACATCAAGTTGTTTACTTTAACTACAAAACACAAAAACATGGACCAAAAGTGATGCGTTTTACAAAATGGAGAAAATCAACTAGACTACCCACAGTAATTGTCCACCTCCACAGCTCTAGCTCCTAGCACAGTTAAGTATGCAATAAATATTTGTTACTATTGAATAAGCACTGGGATTAGGAATGAATTAATCTATTTTCCAAATCTGCTGTAATGAGATCCTATGTTAATTATAATAAAAAAAATTCTGGGCCGGGCGCGGTGGCTCAAGCCTGTAATCCCAGCACTTTGGGAGGCCGAGATGGGCGGATCACGAGGTCAGGAGATCGAGACCATCCTGGCTAACATGGTGAAACCCTGTCTCTACTAAAAAATACAAAAAACTAGCCGGGCGAGGTGGCGGGCACCTGTAATCCCAGCTACTCCGGAGGCTGAGGCAGGAGAATGGCGTAAACCCGGGAGGCGGAGCTTGCAGTGAGCTGAGATCCGGCCACTGTACTCCAGCCTGGGTGACAGAGCAAGACTCCGTCTCCAAAAAAAAAAAAAAAAAAAAAATTCTGGGCTGGGTATAGTGGCTCAACCCTGCAATCCCAGCCCGCTGGGAGTATCGCTTGAGCCCAGGAGTTCAAAACCAGCCTGGCCAACATGGCAAAACCTGGTCGCTGCAGATAATTTAAACATTACTCAGACATGGTGGCACACGTCTGTAGTACTAGCTACTCAAGAGGCTGAGGCAGGAAGATCACTTGAGCCCAGGAGTTCAAAGTTACAGTTAGCCATGATCACACACTGCACTTCCAGCCTGGCAACAAAGACCCCATCTCAAAGGAAAAAAAAAATTATGCATATAAAAATAAGACTAATTTCACAAACCAAAAACAATTACAGAAGAGAGGGAGATTTAATGTTGTCCATAGAAAGACATTAAATGTCAGACTGACAATTTAGTTATGGTTACAAACCGGAAAACCATGCCATTTGGACTAATGGAATTTGAAGTTACTAGAAAAAGACAACAGATTTTTGATGCAGAATGACGAGGCTTATCTATAACATGTCAACGTTTTCGACGACTCTGAAATTTATAAATAGCTGGGGAGTTCACCGTTTCTTTCTTCACCTTCACTTTCTGAGTTTTATCCTACAAAAGAGTAAAAAGGTAATCAGTAAAGAGAAGGAAGTGGTTTTGTAAAATCGAAAGGTTAATAGACTACCTATTAGGAGCCCTTTTCAAAGTTGAGAACACACAAAGCCCTACTGCCCAAGGCATCCACTGTAGGCAATGAATTAACTTCTCCCCTAGGCATCTAGAAAGTACTAGCTGTGTACAGTCCTGGGAAAATTGAAAAGAAAGGTGTTCAAGTATTTGTTTTATTTAAAATTATAATTTTAATTCTCTCACGGAACCCCAGTTGAGAAAGGCTAACCTAAATGATCTACAAAGCTAAAGAATTTGACATTTAGAGGAATGATAAGAATATGAAAGGGGCATCTTATATTCCTCAGCTCTGCTATTTAACTACACAATGTTGTCTATTTTTAAACACCAATGAGTGACATGCACTGTTTTGTTAACCTGTTTAAATGTTACGGGAGCTGCTCATAAGCTATAAAGTTCATATGCTACCCGATCCTACCCTTTGCTGTTCCAAAGCACTGACTAATAACCCCCTTATTACCTTCTTAATCAAGGCACATTTCAACACTGTCAGAGTAACAGACACTGGCTCAAACCACTGCCCCTGAGGAGCAGACATTTTCACTGGGGTTGATTTACACACAGCTGAAATCCAGCCTGAGTTAAGACCTTTACAAGAAAGAAAAGGAAAAAAAGAAAAAGGCCTAAGGCTCTCTCTCCTCACCATAAGATCTTTGCGTGTTTGAATTTTCTGAGCAATAACGAACAATTTCTTCTCTCGTTCAATCCGCTGTGTCAGGCAGTTATATTGCTTTTGCCTTTCTTTAGCTATTCGCTGGAGAAGAAACACACATTCTCAGTGAACAATGAATAAGACAAAAATGAGTAAGAAACTGTTTCTTAATCCATTTAAGCCAACTGCATAGTTCATCAACTCCCTCCTTTCGCCAGAATCAACATAATATGGTAACAATAAAGTTACCCATTTTAGGAACATCACATTCTGCAGCTGAAAGGAACCCTGGGTCAGATGTAGTGGCTCACACCCGTAATCCCAGCACTTTGGGAGGCTGAGGAGGCAGGGTCACTTGAGCCCGGGAGTTCAAGACCAGCGTAGGCAACATAACGAGACTCTGTCTCAAAAAAAAAAAATTAATTAATTAAAATAAAAAAGGAACCCTATAGACTAACTTATCAAAACCCGTCACTTACAAATGCAGAAAAATGAGGCCCAGAGAAGAAGTAAGTGGTCCAAGGACACATGGCTCACCTGAAGCAAAGTCAGGACTGTCCCCCTCTCACAAATCCCAGGAATCTTTCCACTACTACACTAAGCTGCTTCAACCTTTGTGTGAGTGCCACAGTCACCTGAGATGATAGCAGGAATGAATCAGTGTTGGAAACCCTACACAAAGCGAATGGAGAGCAACAGAAGAGTCCGCAACAGAAGGTCTCCAGGTAGTGTGCTGGTGCCTGAAAATCTAACCACTCAGAAAGCACAATAATTTTTTCAGCAGAAGCTGACCAGAGAATTCTCACTGCTAATGACTCCTCAAAGATCAGTGGTGTCCTTAGGTTTTGGGAAATCATCAACCTTAGAGAAACTGATGAAAGCTTTGGGATCTTTCTTCTTCTTCTTTTTTTTTTTTTTGAGGCAGAGTCTTGCTCTATCGCCCAGGCTGGAATGCAATGGCACAATCTTGGCTCGCTACAACCTCTGCCTCCTGGGTTCAAGCAATTCTCCTGCCTCAGCCTCCCTAGTAGATGAGATTACAGGCGCCCACCACCATGCCTGGCTAATTTTTGTATTTTTAGTAGAGACAGGGTTTCACCATGTTGGCCAGGCTAGTCTCGAACACCTGACCTCAAGCGATCGACGTACCTTAGCCTCCCAAAGTGCTGGGACTACAGGCATGAGCCACCACGCCCAGCCTGTCATCTTTCTTGAGATAAATGTACATACACGTTTGTAAAAGGTTGTGCAAGCACATACCTATCTGCACAAAATACCAGTGAGAAAGGGGGGTTTTCACAGACCTCCTAAAGCTCACTCATGGGTTGTCTACCCACTCCAAGTTACAGACAAAATATCCTTGCAATCCACCCACCAGCAGTCTCTTAATAAAAATAATTTTGCAGTAAACAAAATAGAAAGAAACAACACTACTAGACAAAAATGGCAAAAATCTAAACCTCCCTAACTTCTCAAAAGCTATGCTGATGAACTATTCTACATGGGGATTTGGAATACTAATCTCTCTAGGGACTACCACAATTCTTGAAAAGTGTCAGTGACATGGCTAATTGAAAGTACACCTAATTGCCGGGCGCGGTGGCTCACACCTGTAATCCCAGCACTTTGGGAGGCTGAGGCGGGTGGATCACAAGGTCAGGAGTTCAAGACCAGCCAGGCCAAAATGGTGAAACCCCGTCTCTACTAAATATACAAAAAATTAGCCAAGTGGTGGTGAACGCCTGTAATCTCAGCTACTCAGGAGGCTGAGGCAGGAGAACTGCTTGAACCCAGGAGGCAGAGGTTGCAGTGAGCCGATATCGTGCCACTGCCCTCTAGCCTGGGTGTCAAAGTGAGACTCCGTCTCCAAAAAAAAAAAAGTACACCTAATTGACAACACGGTTATCACAAGAACACTCGTGAGCAAGCTCTTTGGCTGGAAGTATTATCTACAGAGGGAAATATTACTGGGCCTCAGACTTCAACAATTCACGGATTCTAGCACAGTCTCACAGCAGTGGTTTCAGACAGCTTTTGTTTTCGCTTTATTGCACAGACTGTCAGATTTATGGGATTACCCAATATAGTCAAACTAATTAGGGGTATTTATATTACTAAAGCAAGTTTAGCTGCCTCTGAGCTAGAGAAAACTGCTGTGAAATTAAACATTGGAAGCAAAACTGATGCAGTGTAAATGATTCAAATCAAAACAGAACAGCTGTCTGCTTGAAACACATTGACAGCATTTTTTTTTAATGAATCAGTCAGAAGAGTTCAACTCCAGAAGGCTTTGAGGAAAAGCATGTCTTCTGCACAACCTAGTTACAGTGACGGAAAGCACCATAAGGAAAAGCCAAAACAAAATTTTTGCTACAATACACAATATGAAAGACCTTTTGGGCAGGCATGGTGGCTCACGCCTGAAATCCCAACACTTCAGGAGGCCAAGGCAGGAGGAAACACTTGAGATCAGGAGTTTAAGACCAGCCTGGGCAACTTAGCGAGACCCCGTTTCTACAAAAAAATTAAACATTAGCTAGGCATGGTGGCACACACCTCCTGGTGTGTGTACCCAGGAGGCTGAGACAGGAAAATCGCTTAAGCCCAGAAGGTGGAGACTGCAGTGAGCCATAATCACACTATTGCACTCCAGCCTGGGTGACAGTGAGACCCTGTCTCAAAAAAAATAAAAATAGACAAAGACCTTTTGATGTGCGTATTCACTGCTAAAGGTTCAATATTAAAGTTCCAAATCCTTTAATCTTCAGTAATTCCTTTCTCACAAAGTGCAGGGTCAGAATTGGGATTCAAACTCAGGTCAAAGGCCAGAACCTAAGCTTCTGACCACTATACCACACATCTTCTGATCATAGAAATCAGAGAGCCCTTCTCCACTTCCATCCCATCATCAAATCCTCCTACAAATCCACTTTTATAAGGGAACTCATGAGTTTTCCATAAATAATTATTTGAGACCAGGCACAGTGGCTCACGCCTGTAATCCCAACACTTCGGGAGGCCAAGGCAGGCAGATCAACTGAGGTCAGGAGTTCAAGACCAGCCTGGCCAACATGGCGAAACCCCATCTCTATGAAAAATACAAAAATTAGCTGGGTGTGGTGGTGTACCCCTATAGTCCCAGTTAGTGGGGAGGCTGAGGCATGAGAATTGCTTGAACCCAGGAGGCGGAGTTGCAGTGAGCCAAGATCGCATCACTGCACTCCAGCCTGGGAGACAGTCAGACTGACTAAAAAATAAAGTAAAATAAATTTTTAAAATTCTTTCAAATGCAGTGGCAAAAAAAAAAAAAAAAAAAAAAAAAAAAAAAAAAAAAAAAAAAACACTTAATTCCCCTAAACTCACACGTGAAGAACAACAGATAAAATTACCTTAAGTCCAGTCTGATTGGTAACTCCTTTCACTTTTTCTTTCTGCAAGGTCTCTATCCTGGGCCTATTAAAGACTCTGTCGACTAGCTCCGGGGCTGTTTGCAGGTGAGTTGCAACGTCAAACTGTTCAACTAAAATTCAAGACAATCCTTAAGGCACTGTCTGTTTCTAACACCAAACGACACAGACTGGCATGGTAGACTGTCCCAGAAACCTTCAAACATTTCATACCTTCCTTTTTGGTGTCAAAAAAGAACACATGCTTGTTCTGTTGCTTCCCCTGGAAATCCAGCAGATGGAGCTCTGATTTTAGTCTTTCAATTTTCTAGAACACAGAGTATGGTCTCACTTTATATTAGATTCTTCTGGGGTACCAAAAAAAAAAAAAAACTGCAAAAGTTTAAACCATTTCACATCATTATTGCCAGTCAGCAAAGAACTTGCTTTATTCTTTTAAAGGAAAGGATCCCAACACATATCAGGCACTGGGCACTTCCCAAGATGCACTTAATCCTTGTAACAGTCCCCTGAGACAGAAATAAGGGAAGAGCCTCAGGGAGTTGAATTTGCCCATTGTCATGAGGCTAGTAATTGGCAGTGCCAGAACTCAAACCTAGGTCTGTCTCATTTCCAAACCTGAACTCTTTCCACTCTACCATGCTAACTATACTTCTAAATCATTATTACAATCAAGTGAGATTGTAAATGCCAGAAGAAATTAACAAATACCTTGAGATTGATAAATTTAAGTTTCCTTTCTTAACCAATAAAACGAATCAGAACAAAGAATGAATTACCTTAGCTTCTGCAACCCTCTTCATTTCTATATATTTGACGTCCTGAGTTCTCATCAGCTTTAGTTGTTCTGGGGTTACTTCTTCCTTAGTCTCCTTAATAATATGTACTCCATCCTAAAATCCAAATTTAAAAGATATATTCCCTATTACATTAAAAATCATTAATAAGTTGTTGGCACAGTGCATGTGCCATCAATCTAGAACAAAGACAACCATAGGCCAAGTGTGGTCACTCACACCTGTAATCCCAGCACTTTGGGAGGTAGAGATGGGCAGATCACTTGAGGTCAGGAGTTCAAGACCAGCCTGACCCACATGGTGAAACCCTTTCTCTACTAAAAATACAAAAAATTAGCTGGGCACAGTAGTGTGTGCCTGTAGTTCCAGCTACTTGGGAGGCTGAGACACGAGAATCACTTGAACCCAGGAGGCAGAGGTTGCAGGGAGCCGAGATCGCACCACTGCACTCCAGCTTGGGCGACAGAGACTCCATCTCAAAACAAAACAAAACAAAAAAACAACAACCAAATGCTGTATGCTAACAGCAATCCTAGACACAGGCCCCTGAGGCACACGTTCAGTGTGGCACCTCCAGTCATCCATCCTAGAACAGCTCCGGGTATAAGATAACCCAGAATCAAAGGCAGAAATGCATGCTCCTCTGCAAGTAGAAGGTTTGCCTTGGACACTGACCAAGAGCACCTGGAGTAACCAGAGAAGGGTTAAATTAAGGCCAAGGATCCTTCCTCTCCATCTCCTCTCTGTCCTTATTTTCCAATGTGGGGAGCTCAAAATACCAACCAAGCCACTGGGCACCCACCTGGAGTTTAACCCGAGTCATTTTGTAGTAGAATTCATCTGGATTTTTTTCAAGAGCCTTCTTACGGAGAGCTCTGAGGTATTCCTGTTTTTTACGGTAGTCACTAAAAGACAGGTTAAATGAGGTTCATAGCAAAAAACAAAAAGATAATTTTTAAAAACCAAAACCCACAATAAGCAAACTTTACAAGCATCTAAAAGGCCACACAGAGCGAAACTCAAAAAAGCCAAAGCAGTGACTGGATCTGATGGACACTCCACTGTCACTGAGCTGAGCTCACGCTTCGCAGGGTCCACAATCTAATCAACAGTTCCTACTCCAGTGGAACCTGAAATTAACTGTCCCCAGCCCACATATGTTTCAGTGCCATTTATATCATTACAGGGAAACACCAAACAAAGTACAAATTAAAAGTCCTTAGACAGGATATGGTGCAAGCTTGGGCACCAGATGACCACATATAACTCAGAAACTACACAGTACAGTATAGCACAATGACTAGAATCATGGACTCTGCAGCCAGACAGCATGCGTTCAAATCTGGACTTGACAACTTCTGGCTAAGTAACCTTAGATAAGTTATCAAACCATCCTGCATCCCAATTTCACTTGTAAAATGAATACGATAATAGTAACCTATCCCAGAACGTTGCTGAGAGGGACGAATCAGTGTAAAAATGGTAAAATATCCTAGAACACCGCCTGGCCCAATAACAACACTTAATTATCATTGGGCTTAAAATCTCTGGGAACTACAGAAACTCATTTAATCCATCACCACCATCTAGACCAGGGGCATAAGAAGGACCTCAGCTGGCCGGGCGCGGTGGCTCAAGCCTATAATCCCAGCACTTTGAGAGGCCGAGGCAGGTGGATCACAAGGTCAGGAGATCGAAACCATCCTGGCTAACACAGTGAAACCCCGTCTCTACTAAAACTACAAAAAATTAGCCGGGTGTGGTGGCAGGCGCCTGTAGCCCCAGCTACTCGGGAGGCTGAGGCAGGAGAATGGCGGGAACCCGGGAGGCAGAGCTTGCAGTGAACTGAGATCCAGCCACTGCACTCCAGCCTGGGCGACAGAGCAAGACTCCATCTCAAAAAAAAAAAAAGAGGGACCTCAGCTGATATGTAGGGCTAACAAATAATTAAGAAGTATTTTGCAAATAAAGTGCTAATAGAGAAGAAGAATGGGGATAATTGTTTTATAAAATGCTTTCAGAGTTCATTATCACCCACGCTTGGTCTCATGAATCCATCTTTCACATCTCTTCATTCCACACCACACACATGGTATGTAAGAGACTCAACAAATGGAATTTCAGATTATATCTTGCACTTCAAGAAAACAAAGAGAAAAAAGATTCGGCTTTGGGCTCAAACACCAAGGCAGAGCCAAATCAAAGCCACTATGAGAAAATGATCTGGAACAACATAATACAAATAATTCACAATGCAACTACAGTTAAATAAATAATGATCTGCCTAAACAAAAAGAGAAATTTAGGGTCACAGAAAAAATTATCTGACAGGCTGCCAGAGCTTTAGCCATTCTATCAATGGCAGGAAATTATCCCGTTGGACAGTCAGGCAATTCAGCTGCAGTGCAAGGAGGTTGTAAGCTTCTTGGCAGTGCCTCTACCAGAAAGACTGAACTCACTCTGCACGAAGTTTGTAATCTTTCTTTTTCTCCAGCAAGCCCAGATGTTTTCGAAAGCCAGGCTAGAAGACAAAAGAAAAAACAACATTGCTTAGTTTCCTCCACGAACACATATCCAAATCAACATGACACCTAACAGGCACAGGAGTCTCTGAAGCACTCAGTAAATCCAGTCCTTGGAGCTAACCCATGACCCTGTCCCCTCCCCTCCCCACAACTGGGCTCTGCCCAAGGATGAGAGGGACCCTGCCAGCACCAGACGGGTCACAAGCACTGCTGTAGTAGGTTTCTTGGCCTATTAAGGACAGAGAGAGGCAACAATGACTCGGCACTAAGCAAGCAGTTGCCAGTTGTACTAAAATTACTACCAACTTAATCCAAGGGTTTATAAAATACTACAAAGGGAAAAACATAGTAACAGGGAGGCAACTGTGGTAAGGGAGCTAAATTTAGAGTCTGGAGATGTGGGTTCAAATCCAAGTTTTACCTCTGAATAATCTGTGACCTTGGGCATGTCACTTAACTTCTCTGAACGGCTATTTCCTGACTGTAACATGAAAATAGTACCTGCTTCTCCGTGTTATCCTGAGGATTCAAGGAGCTCGTGTAAGTGGTAATGCCTGCACATGGCTTGACACATAGCAGCTGTACAGCATGAGTTTACTATTATTATACTTGTGGTACTAGGTATGAGAAAAAAGTATGACAGAAAGTACTTTCTCTGATGTAGACTTGGAGAGCACGGAAGGTATAAGGATTAAATCTTGGTATGATCTTTCTACATACTACCATTTGTTGAGCACTTAGTATATGTCAGGGTCTTGCAATGTGCTATGCTCGTTACACAATATCATCTAATCCCCACAACAACCTTGTAAAGAAGGTGAAACAGGCACTATTGCTACCCCAGTTTTCCATAAAGAGAATGAGATTTAGAGAATGATATGCCCAAGAACACAGAACTAATAAGCAGCACAGCCAAAACTAGAACCCATTCTCCCTAGGGCCATCACAGTAGACTGAGTCCTCTTCTGTTGTGAATAATGTTAACATTTTGGGAAATGCACACACTTCTCTAGTGTTGCAAACTTGTATAATAGGCTGGGTGCAGTGGCTCATGCTGTAATCCCAGCACTTTGGGAGGCCAAGGTGAGTGGGGCACCTGAGGTCAGGAGTTCAAGACAAGCCTGGCTAACCTGGTGAAACTCCGTCTCCACAAAAATACAACAATTAGCCTGGCATGATGGCGAGTGCCTATAATCCCAGCTATTCGGGAGGCTGAGGCGGGAGAATTGCTTGAACACGGGAGGCGGAGGTTGCAGTGGGCCAAGATCGCATCACTGCACTCCAGCCTGAGCAACAGGGCGAGACTCCGTCTCCAAAAAACAAACAAAAAAAACTTGTATAATAATAATTTGGGTAGGATTTTTTTTTGAGACAGAGTCTTGCTGTCGCCAGGCTGGAGTCCAATGGTGCGATCTTGGCTTACTGCAACCTCCGCCTCCTGGCTTCAAGCAATTCTCCTGCCTCAGCCTCCCGAGTAGCTGGGAATACAGGTGTGTACCACCATGCCCCACTAATTTTTGTATTTTAGTAGAGACAGGGTTTCGCCATGTTGGTCAGGATAGTCTCCATCTCCTGACCTTGTGATCCACCCACCTTGGCCTTCCAAAGTGCTGGAGTTACAGGCGTGAGCCACTGCGCCCAGCCTAATTTGGGTAGGATTTTTAACAGTCATCTTTCTGATCTTTTATCCTTCAAGTGATGCAATACATAGCTATTTAAGGCCAAGCTCACACGTGCAATCCCAGCACTTTGGGAGGCTGAGATGAGCAGATCACTTGAGCCCAGGAGTTCGAGACCAGCCTGGGCAACACAGTGAGACCTCATCTCCACAAATTAAAAAAACAAAATAAAATTAGCGGGGTGTCACAGTACACGTCTGTGGTCCCTGCTACTCAGGAAGCTGAGACAAAAGAATGGCTTGAGTGGGTCGAGCCTGAAGTGAGTCATGATTGCCCCACTGCACTCCAGCCTTGGCAACAGAGGGAGACACTATCTCAAAAAAATAAGTAAAATAACACCAAACCTCCCCCAATAATTTTAACTTTGATTACAGCAGACAAAGGGAGGTTGACAGAGTAGAGAAAGCAAGCTAAAGGGTCAAAAGAGCAACAACATGAGGTGAGGCAGAACTCCTAAAATCTCTCATGTCCACCTGAATGTACACCCGCATTACAGAAGGAAACCTGGTATTGTATCTGAAACAGTTTACATAATAACACATACACCTTCCATATAAAATACCTTCAGTAGCTCCCCCACTGCCCTACTGAAGCATCTACAGGATGAAGTCCAAACGACTCAAATATGGAACGTTTGTGTCAATGGTTTACCCACATTTTCAGGATGGCCTTTTTCTCACCTCTTCCACATAGGCCTTCCGTTCCTACTCAGCCATGGCCATGCCATGTCCACAGCCAGCTTTGAAAGCCCTCTGTTTTCTCTGCTAATCCAGTTCCACTACTTACAACTGTGACTTTGGATATACTCTTCAATCTTAATCTTTAAGCACCAGATTCCTCATTTGTAAAATGCAGGGCTGTGCCTAGCATATAGTAAGTGCTCAAAAGGTGATAGTTTTGGCCAGGTGCAGGGGCTCATGCCTGTAATCTCAGCACTTTGGGAGGCCAAGGCGTGTGGATCACCTGAGGTCAGGTGTTCGAGACTAGCCTGGACAACCTGACAAAATCCCATCTCTACTAAAAACACAAAAATTAGCAGGGCATAGTAGTGTGCACCTGCAGTCCCAGCTACTCGAGAGGCTGAGGCAGGACAATCGCTTGAACCCGGGAGGCGGAGGTTGTAGTGAGGCGAGATTGTAGCACTGTACTTCAACCTGGGAAACAGAGCGAGACCCCATCTCAAAAAAAAAAAAAAGTTTGATATACGCTATTAAGCAGGAAGACTGAACTGTAGTTAAGAGGCCTTAGTTCTATCCCATCAGTCAGCTGCACAAGTCTTTCCCCTCTCTTCCTCATCTGTAAAATTAAGATGGAGCACACACGTATGCTAAGGGCCTTTCTGAATCAGATATTAAGCACGGGATTCCTGACGGTGTTTCAATTGATTCTGCATATAAGCTTATTTCTACTCAACCTCCCTACACAGACACACCCACCATAGAAATCCTAGAACTGTTTACTCTGCCTGAATCTGGTGTTTGTAACTGGACAAGTCACCACTCTGGACCTCAGTTTCCTCATCTGTATAATGGGAATGGAAAAGGCCAACATTAAGGGCTAAGACATAAACAAAAAGCACATGTGGCAGATCTTCATGAACCACAAGCCCAGTGTGATGATGATAACACATTAGTAAGGACAGTCTCTTCGGTCAGGACCCCTATATGCAGCAGGCGGAGCTAAGCATTAGACATGGGATCCAATTTCAGCCCGGCAGTTTTGCCTATATGAGCTCTGACCTCAACTCCTCAGAAAAGGCCAGGCACTTGACAGACATTATCTTACTCAATCACCACACTGAAATCTTCCAGAGTAGGTTTTATATCCCCAAGGAAAGGGGAGCAACCCTGCTCTTCCTACAACGGAAACAACAAATCCCCTCCACTCGTTCCCACGAAGCTCCGCCCCAGACACACCAGCGTCATTAGCATACATTTGCGTGCATTTGTATACAGTTTGGACCCGGATCCCACAGTGGCGACAGGGTTGGGGAGAGAGTAACACATGGCGACAAGGGCCAGCACTCGTGGGGCCTGTGTGGTCCTACCTGGCTTCGCTCTCGGTGTTCCCGCTGCCGGGACTTAGCCGCCTTCCGAAAAGCCGCCGCCATCTCTGTGCAGCCTTGGAAAACCTCACTGGACAACGCCGGATCCGCACTGCCTCTGCCGCCGAATCCACTAATTCCTACCGGAAACAGGCCTAGCCGCCGGTGGTTTAGAACCGCCCACTTCCTCTAAGCAACCTATCCGGAGCCGGTTTTCCGGACGTACGTCATCCAACACAGAAGTCACCGCAGGCTGCTTCTGGGAAGTGTAGTTTCCTAGATCTAGTCTCGTGACTCTCCAAGAACCAGTTCTTATTCGCTAGCGCCTCTCCACGCTACCCATATCTCACCTTCGCGCTCGGTCCGCGTGGGCACCTGGGAACACGTGGCTGGCACTGCCCTCCGTCTGAACTGGGCTCGGAGTGTGCGCATGTGCAGTCACTTACGGCTCAGGCACGGGTTGCTGTATTTAGGCGGTATGTTTAAAGCTAGAGCAGTTTAAAGCGGTTTTCGGATTTACCTGTGTTGGGGCTGGCCGGGGGCGGTGGCTCACGCCTGTAATCCCAGCACTTTGGGAGGCCGAGGCAGGCGGGTCACGAGGTCAAGAGTTCGAGACCAGCCTGACCAACATGATGAAACCCTGTCACTACTTAAAAAAAAAAATACAAAAATTAGCTGGGCGTGGTGGCGTGCACCTGTAATCCCAGCTACTCGGGAGGCTGAGGCAGGAGAATCACTTGAACCTGGGAGGCAGAGGTTGCAGTGAGCGGAGATTGCGCCATTCACTCCAGCCTGGGCAAAAAACAACAACAAAAAAAAAAACAGTGTTGGGGCTCAGGACACGCCACTCCAAAATATGACTGTGGGAGGCCAGAATATGCCACCCCAAAATATATATGTCTCTGGCTTATTTCTTTCAGCTGGTTATGCTGAGAAACTGCAGACACGGGAGTTGCTCTGAAAAGCTGTCCTTCCTTTTGTAGAAATAAATTTACACCTACAAAGGAAATCTACATTTTTAGTGAGGTATCTGTGTCAAGAAGAGGGCTGACAACTATTACTTCCTGAGAAATTTTATCTCCATAACAGGACAACATTTCCTCCCCTCACCTTCCCATAATTTGTGTTGCCGCCATCCCCCAGAGGCCCCATGCCACTATTCTTTTCTGCGACTCAGGACATTATATAAACGTCATTCATCTGACCTGTCCATTTTTTGCTCCTCTACAACAGTGTACAGGAAAAAACATTCTATAGAGAGACAAGAGACCTTAAAACCATACCTGGCTCTGCCACTCACTTACAGGTTGTGTGATTTTTGGCAGGTTTCTTGACTTTAGTGAGCATCATTTTTCTCAAGCATAAAATGAGGATAATAATAACATGCACTTCTTGCCTCATATTGCTGTCAAGAGCTCACAGTTGAACTGAGGAGTCATATCTATAAAGAGCATAGAAGGGAATCACCCAATGACAATAGCTATAAAGTTCCGAGTCCCTCACATCCCCAAGGGAATGGCTAGTTGACGATACAAGAATCAGAGGCAGTACAAGGTAATGACCCATGAAGTGTGTTCTGATGCCACCCCAGTCAAGGTAAAGTTCGATTCACTAAGCCTCCATCTCCCCATCTGTAAAACTGAGGTAATAATAATACTATACCCACAGGACTGTTTTGATGATGAAAGGAAATACGTTTAAAGTGCTTAATGCTGTTTTTATTCCCTGGCAAGTTCACAATAAAATGGAGTTACTATTGTTATTTTTATTATTACTAAACCTGCTTCTAAGTTTAGGGAGAGGATTGGGCACAGTAGAGCATTCCAGAGGCATTTGGTTTCTTTTCCACCACATGAAACAGGGTGTATAATTGCACCCATTTCTCATGACAGGGGTAACTCTAGCTCAGGAGCTCTAGGGAAATCCTCTCTTTAGTCCCCAGAAATGCCAGTCCAGTCGACCAGTGGGCATGAAAGAGCTGAAAGTATGGGTTTGAGCCTTGCCCATTTAGGGCCTCCTGCATTAACAAAATTCCATCTCATGTATCACTTATCATTGGAAGACAAGGCCCTTTATAATCTGCCCATGCTCACCTTTCCAGCCTCATTTCCATTAAGAAGACGAGCTATCAGGCAGGGTGACTAGGTGGCAGCCCCAGCCACTCCTGCCTCTTCCCCTGAAGAAGGCACTGGGTGACCAGTATACCCAAGAGAAGCTAGCTCTGTACATTAGACAGGGGGACCCTGGTGTCAGCCCTGGCTTTGTATCTATCACCTATTGTCTTGTGATCTGAGGCCATGATGTCAAACTCTCTGAGCTTGTCTTCCTCTGTCAAATGGTGATGATGATGATGATGATGATGATAATCACCTCATCTGTTTTTTGTGAGGACAGAAGGAGGTAATGACTACCACATGGCATGGTGCCCTTCACACAGTCAACATTTAACTACATTAATTCTTGCTCTGCCCTTCCCACTTCCCAAGCTCTGTGAAAGTCACTTACTTATTTCACCCTCTCCACCCACAAATTCAATGTCCAGCTTGGGGTCACAAGGAAAGTTTCTAGGCGGCCAGGCACAGTGGCTCATGGTTGTAATCACAGCATATTGGGAGGCTGAGGCGGGCAGATCACTTGAGGTCAGGAGTTCGAGACCAGCCTGGCAAATATGGTGAAACCCCGTTTCCACTAAAAATACAATTTGGAAGAGGTTATCTACAAAGCCTTGAGGCCTTCAAGGGCTCTAGGCAGCCAGTAAGTAAGAGTGAGCAATACACCCAGAGAAGAAAGGCTGTGTTCTCACTAGGGGGAAGGAGGGCCTGTGGTTACAGGCATCAGAGAGTGATTCAGCACCCAGAGGAAACCATGAGAGGCCTGTCAGTAGCCACCCAGGGCCTCCTTTTGAAAACCCTTGCAGAGTGAAAAAACAGCAGGGGTGCCCTAAGCATGAGATAAAGAAGAATGTGTGGGGACCTCTAGGGTGAGTGAGAGACAACAGGATCCTACTCACCCAAGGCCAGTCATCCAGCTCTCAGGCTCTGCTTCCAGCCCCAGTTCAGACACACCTGTTTCCCAGGGAGGGGGAAGAACAGATAGGGAACAGGAACAGGGAGTCCATGTGGGTGATCCCTGGACTTCCCTGGGGCACGTCCTCTTGGGCCAACGAAAATAGAGTGAGCAGGGAAATGTGAGCCTACTGGGGAGTGGAAATTGAGACAGGGAGACACAGCGTCACTGTGGGAAGCTTGCCCCTAGGCCAGTTTCCCTAGCCCAGGTGGCCCAAGCAGAGAGCTAACTTTCTCTGGCCCCCAGACTCCAAGTCCAAGTAGCTGAATCTTAACATTTGACCATGAAAAGGGGGACTGTCCCCACATACTGACAACCTATTGTGTGCTCTCATCCAATCCTTACAACAATGCTGTGAGGCAGACTTTTCACAGTGAGAAGACTGAGGTTTACAGAGATTGAATGACTACAGATACTAGAGCCTAATGGTGAAGCTCATTTTTGGCATAGGGCGCTATGACTTCTGACTGTCTAGATTTGATTTATTTTTATTTTTTTCCGAGACAGAGTCTTGCTCTGTCGCCCAGGCTGCAGTGCAGTGGCGCGATCTTGGCTCACTGTAACCTCCTCCTCCTTGGTTCAAGCGATTCTCCTGCTTCAGCCTCCCAAGTAGCTGGGATTACAGGCACCCACCACCACGATCAGCTAATTTTGTATTCTTAGTAGAGGCGGGGTTTCACCACGTTGGCCAGGCTGGTCTCAAACTCTTGACTTAGTGATCCGCCTGCCTCAGCCTCCCAAAGTGCTGGGATTACAGGCGTGAGCCACCGCGCCCAGTCGATTTGAGTTTTTTTTAATAGAGATGGGGGTCTCACTATGTTGCCAGATCTGGTCTTTTTTTTTTTTTTTTTTTTTTTTTTTCCAGACAGAGTCTCACTCTGTCACCCAGGCTGGAGTGCAGTGGTTCACTGCAAGCTCCGCCTCCTGGGTTCACGCCATCCTCCTGCCTCAGCCTCCCGAATAGCTGGGACTACAGGCGCCCGCTACCACGCCTGGCTAATTTTTTGTATTTTTAGGAGAGCCGGGGTTTCACCGTGTTAGCCAGGATAGTCTCGATCTCCTGACCTCGTGATCCGCCTACCTTGGCCTCCCAAAATCCTGGAATTACAGGTTTGAGCCATCATGCCTGGCCCAGATCTGGTCTTAAACTGTTGGGCTCAAGCAATCCTCCTGCCTTCGCCTCCCAAAGTGCTGGGATTACAGGCAAGAGCCACCATGCCCAGCCAACCAGCGGGATTTATATCCTAGCTTTGCCATTATTAACTGTGTCACCCTTTTCAGGTTGCTTAATCTCTCTGTGCCTCCATTTTCTCATCTTTAAAATGAGGATGAAAAAATATATTTAGGCCAGGAGTAGTGGCTCATGCCTGTAATCCCAGCACTTTGTGGGGCTGAGGCAAGAGGATCGCTTGAGCTCAGGAGTTCAAGACCAGCCTGGGCAACTTAATAAGACCCCTGCCTCTACAAAAAATTTAAATTAAAATAAATTAGCTGGGTGTGGTGGCCCACGCCTGTAGTCCCAGCTACTTGGGAGACTGAGGTAGGAGGATCACTTGAGCCCAAGAGGTTAAGGTTACAGTTAGCTGTGATTGCACCACTGCACTCCAGCCTGGGTGACAGAGCAACACACTGTCTCAAAAACAAACAAATATATATGCATATATATCTAATAAAGTTATTGAATAATCACTTTAATATATGTAAAGTGTTTAGGAGTGGTGCAAAGAAAGAACTCAGGAAGTACTGGCTCTCATTAAGACTATTTAGGAGAGATTAGAGCCATGCATCAAGAACAGAGATTCCAATACTCTGCCTTTTATCAGGCCCCTTCTGTACTCACTCATTTCCCCTTGCTTTCTGAAGGCTCCCCACCTTTGCGCTCCTGTCCCCCAGAGCTGACCTCCTCTTGGTACCCACTCCACCAAGGCTGAGTAGTCTTCACTGCACTCCCCTGGGCTGGGAGTCCCTTACACCTGCCAGATACATCCCAGAGAGGCTGGGCATGGTGGCTCACGCCTGTGGTCCCAGCACTTTGGGAGGCTGGGGCAGGCAGATCACATCACGAGATCAGGAGTTTGAGACCAGCCTGGCCAATATGGTGAAACCCCGTCTCTACTAAAAATACAAAAAAAGGCCGGGCGCGGTGGCTCAAGCCTGTAATCCCAGCACTTTGGGAGGCCGAGACGGGCGGATCACGAGGTCAGGAGATCAAGACCATCCTGGCTAACATGGTGAAACCCCGTCTCTACTAAAAATACAAAAAGCTAGCCGGGCGACCTGGCGGGCGCCTGTAGTCCCAGCTACTCGGGAGGCTGAGGCAGGAGAATGGCGTGAACCTGTGAGGCAGAGCTTGCAGTGAGCTGAGATCCGGCCACTGCACTCCAGCCTGGGCGACAGAG
The DNA here is from genome assembly GCF_007565055.1 of Rhinopithecus roxellana. Classification (NCBI taxonomy): domain Eukaryota; kingdom Metazoa; phylum Chordata; class Mammalia; order Primates; family Cercopithecidae; genus Rhinopithecus; species Rhinopithecus roxellana. The sequence goes on along the minus strand of NC_044560.1, from coordinate 89,080,703 downwards.
CAAGACTCCGTCTAAAAAAAAAAAAAAAAAAAATACAAAAAAAATTAGCTGGGTGTGATGGTGCGCACCTGCAGTCCCAGCTACTCGGGAGGCTGAGGCAGAAGAATCAGTTGAACCTGGGAGGTGGAGGTTGTAGTGAGCCGAGATTGCACCACTGCACTCCGGCCTGGGTGAGAGAGCAAGCCTCTGTCTCAAAAAAAAGAAAAAGAAAAAAAAAAATCCCAGAGAAAGGCCCCATCCATGGGCTGGATGCTCACTGCCTGCCTGGACTCCAGATAACAGGTGCCTGTGATACAAACCAAGGATGTTAGACGGGCACACATACTGAAGCAGTGTCTGCTATCCATTCATTCATCAGATGTTTATTATGTGCCGGATACTGAAGTAAGTACTGAGAAGGCTGTGGGGAACAAAACGGAGCCCTGCCTTCATGGCTCTTACCATTTAGGCAACAACAGCAATAATAAAGAAGCAATGATTTAATTTTGAAAGGAAACCAGGCCCAGAGGGTGACTTGGGACCCAGGAACCCAGGCATGACACAGAGATGGGAGGGAAAGGTTCTCAGGAGCCCCCGCCTGGGAGGGTGTTAGTTCCTCTGTGAGAGCTCCGCTGCACCCAGCCTGGGGTGTGGGGAGGCCTCTGTGGGCACCTGAATCTTCACTCTAGATGCTAAGGTTATTCCAGGGTTGGTTTGTTGTCTCTTGTTTCCACTAACAGCACAGTAGAGCCTCCTGCCTCCCTCCTTCCCCCACCCCTTCCAGACCGAGGCTATTTATTCCTAGTGACAAGCCTGAGGATCCCAGGGGGGGTGGCCTCAAGGACCTGGAGGGGCCTCGTGTCCCTAGCAGGCGCCAGTCCTCCCTCACGGACACAGGGAGGAAGCCAGAGGTTCAGACACTGCAGAGGTCCCCTCCCCTCTCCTCCACCACCCCTGCGGTGCCCCATCCTCTCACACTCCTCACACCCCACCCTAGAAGCCCAAAGATCATGGGGCCAAGGATTAGGGTCTCTCCTGGGCCTCAAAGGTCAAAAGTATTCCTGGGCACTGTGGAAACCCAGGCAAGGCAGGACTTCTCAGCATCAGGAGGCCACCGGAGGTGGGGAGGTGGTTACTCCTGTTTTTGCTACTCAAAGTTGTGGAATAAAACCCTTTGGAGGTCAAGGCCCTGTGGTGGGGAGGGGTCCTCTCTTCGCCCCATGTTTTCAGAGAACACATTGGTGCCCGCTGACAGGTTCATGACAGTAGAGTCAAAACCTCCTCCTCCAGGCTGGATTAAGGCCAGGTTGAGTGTCACCCCTAAGGGTAAGGTGAGGGGGTGGGGGAATCCGAGGAGGCCACAGGACTCTTCCCCAATGGACCATGGTCTGTGGGGTCTGATGTCCCCGGCCTGAGATGGAATACAACAGTCTCCCTCTGGCAGCTGGGGATGGGGGGGTGGGAGGGGAGGAGAGCAGAGGCTGCGGGGAGGGGACAGGGGCGGGGTCCCGGCCGCCTGAAGGTTGGGAGAGCCAGGTTGGGCCGGGCAGGAGGAGGGGGCCGGGCCCGCTGGCGGCCGAAAGGGAGGTGGGGGCGGGGTCTGGCCCCCGCGGCGGGCTGGGGGGCCGGGGGCGGGGTCCGGGCGGGGCGGGCCCGCGCTCACTTCCTCGGGGAGGGGTTGGGGCCGCGCTCCCACTCGCCCACACGGTCCGTCTGCAGTCGGCAGCCTCGCCGGCAGCTCGCTCGGCCCCCGCTTGGCCCGGCCCGCAGGTAGGAGCCGCCGAGGGACGCGGCGCCCGGTTCCCGGCCCCGCCTGCGCCGCGCGCTCCCCGCTCCCGCCGCCCGCTTCGAGGTGAGCGCCCCGCCGACCCCGGCTCCCAGCCCCGGCGGTCCGCCCCGGCGCCCAGGCCGGGGAGCGAAAGGACCCGCAGAGGGCTGAAGCCAGCCGCGGCCCCGGCCCCCTGTACCCCCCGGGCTCTGGCCACAGGTGCCCGGGGCACGCCGAGCCCGGGAGAGCGCCCGCCGGGACTGGATCCCTCCGGGCTGCCGGGCGGGGCGAGGCGGGGGCGGGGGCGGCAGCGAGAGTTGGGCGGGGGAGGGGGCTAAGTTTGAAATAGAAAAGCCGGATAGAGACCGACCAGAAGCGCTGGAGAAACTGAGGTTCTCGCAAAGCCCAGTGGAGCGAGAGACCGAGACAGGCAGGGACTCGAGGCACAGGAGGCTACCGAGACCATTGAAACAAGGACACACCGGGCGTACAGAGTTAACGGTGGACAGACCCGAGACATGGGGGCCGTCCCAGGCTTTGTGGAGCATTTTCAGAAAACATACGTGGGACCCCAGCGAACACATTCCCTGAGGCCCTTCCCCAGGCCTTGGAGGTGCCCTGAGGCTTGGGCGTTATTGGCCTCGGGCTGAATCTGCTCTCTGAGGCCTGCAGAGACACTCAGAGACTAGAGACAGAGACACTCAGGCATGCAGAGGTGGCGAAAGAGACTTAGATGCAGAGACAGAGAAAGGGAGGTGGTGGGGACTGAGACATTCAGCCATGTAGACAAGAAGAGACCAAGACTTGAGATCCACAGAGGCATGGGCCGCCGGGGGACAGCCAGTCAAGATACAGAGCTGGCCAAAACCTAAAGACAGAAGCTGAAGTGTGCCCAGACACAGAGATGCTGAGTGAAGCAGAGACAGACACCAGAGACTGAGATTTAGTGGGGGCAGAGAGACCTAGGTGGGCTGACAGCTTCCAGGACAGCCCCTGACTTACCCAGACCTGAACCAATGGGAAGTGAGGCTGTGGGGAAACAGAAACTCTGAGCCCACGGATCCCCCATGAGGCAGAGGACCTGAGACAGTAAGTTCGAGATCAAGAAGAACCCCGTGGACACACACCGCCACCAAGACAGCCCCAACTTATTTTTAAACTCAAATCTTGGACAGGCTGCCTCTGCCCTGGGGGACCCAGGGTGAATGAACTGTTCCTCTCCTGTCCCCAGAGCAGCTGCGGGATCCTGCTCCCCAGCCCCCTTCCCTAGACTTCTCTGACTTCCAGGTCCCATGGGGGAGAGCAGAGCTTGGGGTTGGTGCCCGGTAGCAGAGGGTGAGGGTTGAGGGAGTTGGATTTCTCCCCTTAAGTCTCCTGTCAGCTTCTAGAAGGTGGGGGAGGGATCTGTTCTGATCCTGACTCACAGCTGTGGGACCTGGCCAGGGTCCTCCTGGATAGTGGGCATGTTGGGGGTGGGGGACAGAAGAGTTGAATGGTTGGCATGGGGCATTGGAAAGGCTTCTGGGTGCCTTCCAATCACAGGGCTGGCAGCTGGGGAGAAGAGCCAGGCTCTGGTGCATCTCCTGTCCCCCTGCCCTTAAAAGCTGATCATCCCCTTCATCACCAGGGCAGCATTTTTAGGGAGACGGAAGAGCTCTGGCCTGGGAGGCAGGGGACCTGGGTCCTGATAATTGAGTGACCTTGGGCATAAGCCTGCTCTATTCCTACCTTCTTGTGCTCATCTGTAAAATGGGGATGATACTCTGTCCTGCCTGCCTTTTGTGAGATCTGATGAGATGGTGGTGGGCACGGACTTTGTGAGTGGCAAAGCAGCATGCAGGTGTCTACACCTGTGGACCTGTGTGGGAGATCTCAAGAGTTATGCTTACTAGAGTCAGGCTGACCGGGCTGGAGTGACCACTGCCCCCACTGGTGTCCTCAGCAAGCCCCATGGGCCTGGGGCCTCCTATTCTCTCCCTGGGCCTATGCTGAGAATGTCCAGGTCAAATTTCAGACAAGGCTGGGCACAGTGGCTCACGCCTGTAATCCCAGCACTTTGGAAGGCTGAGGCCAGAGGATCACCAGGAGTTCAAGACCAGCCTGGACAACATAGTGAGAACCCCATCTCTACAAAAAATAGAAAAACCTAGCTGGGCATGGTGGCACGTGGCTGTAGTCCCAGCTACTCAGGAGGCTGAGGCAGGTGGCTTGCTTGAGCCCAGAGTAGGTTTTTTTTTTTTTTTGAGACAGAGTTTTGCTGCTGTAGCCCAGGATGGAGTGTAATGACATGATCTTGGCTTACTGCAGCCTTCACTTCCTCAGTTCAAGCGATTTTCCTGCCTCAGCCTCCTGAGTAGCTGGGATTACAGGTGTCTGCCACCATGCCCAGTTAATTTTTGTATTTTTAGTAGAGGTGGGTTTTCGCCATGTTGGCCAGGCTGGTCTTGAACTTCTGACCTCAGGTGATCCACCTGCCTTAGCCTCCCAAAGTGCTGGGATTACAGGCGTGAGCCACCTCGCCTGGCTGAGCCCAGAAGTTTGAGGCTGCCGTGAGCCATGATTGTGCCACTGCACTGCAGCCTTGGCAACAGAGTGAGACTCCAACTCATAACAAAAAAACAAAAAGGTCGAGCCGACACCAGCCTGGCCAACATGGTGAAACTCTGTCTCTACTAAAAATACAAAAATGTTTAAGCTGGGTGTGGTGGTGCCCTCCTGTAATCCCAGCTACTCGGGAGGCTGAGGCAGAAGAATCGCTTCAACCCGGGAGGCGGAAATTGCAGTGAGCTGAGATGGAGTTACTGCACTCCAGTCTGGGTGACAGAGTGAGACCCTGTCTCAAAAAAAAAAAAAAAAAAAAAAAAAACTGAGCTGGCATGGTGGCTCATGCCTGTAATCCCAGCACTTTGGGAACCCAAGCCAAGAGGATAGCTTGAGCCCAGGAGTTTGAGACCAGCCTGGGCAACATATCAAGACCCCATCTCTATTTAAAAATTCCAGTCCAGGCAGGGTGCGGTGGCTCGTGCCTGTAATCCCAGCACTTTGGGAGGCCGAGGCGGGCAATCATGAGGTCAGGAGTTCAAGACCATCCTGGCTAACACGGTGAAACCCCATGTCTACTAAATATACAAAAAATCAGCCAGGCATGTTGGCACACACCTGTAGTCCCAGCTACTCGGGAAGCTGAGGCAGGAGAATCACTTGAACCTGGGAGGCAGAGGTTGCAGACAGCCGAGATTGCGCCACTGCACTCCAGCCTGGGCGACAATGCGAGACTCCGTCTCAAAAAAAAAAAATTTCCAGTCCAGCTCCTTGACCTAGACCTGCCTGTGAAACTGCTATCTGGCCCCAGTATGAGTGAGGGCACTAATAGTAAAATAATAGCTACTATTTTCTGAGTATTTATTATCTGCCAGGTGCTTTACAAGTATCATTACATTTAAGCCTGACAACAACCTTAGGAGGTAGGAAGTAGTAGTATCTCATTTAGGTAGATGGGAAAACAAGCTTAGGGAGCTTAAGTGACTTGTGCAAGATCATCCAGCCAGTAAGTGTAGGAGCCAGGATGCAAACCTTGTAGCTTGAGCTGCTTCATACACCATAGCCAGCTACACAGCCATTCTGAGCTCCAGGAGGTTCACTGGGAGGTGCCTTGTGAGGGGAGATTGTTGGAGGTGCAGGGGTTGTGAGCCATCTGTAGAGGAACAGTCTCCCCCAAACCCCGCCCCACTGCCAGTCAGGGAGGAATACAAGACTGGCTCCCTTCAGTCTCCTCAGTCCCCAGGCTTGCCAGGGAAAAGGGCGGGGAGAGGGGTATGGGCAGAGACAGGTGGGCCTTGTTGGTGCCCTTTACTCTGTCCTCACCAGAGTCCAGCTGGATAGACTAGGGCATTGGGGGATTCTGGGAAGGAAATAGAAGCGATGCCCATACCCTATTTGGGTTGCCCTGGTTTCTGAGTGCTGACTGTCTCTCAGGGGGTGGACCCAAGGCTAGCCTGGGCCTGAGAAGGTGGCAGCTGCAGTGGGCCAAGCCAAGAAGGAAGGAAGAGGCCCAGGCACCCCCCGTGGACGCATTCCACCTGTGTGGCCCCCTGCTGCCCCATGGCTGACAGCCCAGGCAATCCTCAGATGTTGGGCCAGAGGAAACCTGGGCCTGAGTGGCAGGAAGGGGGCTGAGAAAGAAGAGTATCTTCTCTACCCTTCACCATAGTCCCCAGCCCAGGAGTTCCAGCTCTAAAGGCCCTGGCCCCTGGTGGCCTCATACCCTGGCCTGGAGTGGGAGCTGGCTGTTCTCCCATTGCACAGAGGCTTGATGTATGGAGAGTCAGGCCTCCAAGCTGGGGGTGTCTGCTGGTGCCTGGAGTCTGAACTTCAAGCCAGAGCAGCGCTTTTTGTCAAGAATTTTGCACTGGGGGTGGATGAGAAAAGGAGGACTTTTCCTTCAGCTTGAGCCAGGGCAGGCCCTGGCGACTGCCAGCACTGGGGCCTTGTGGGAGAGTGGGTTGGTGGATTCCTTTGTGTGTCACTGTAACTTCCCCGGGCTCATCCACAGCTGCGAGAACATCTCCTTCCTATGGGTCCTGGTGGTTCCTCTCCACTACCCCAGTATCCCAGCCCTTAGAGAGCAGGCTTCATGATAGAGGAGAGCAGGGGTGGGAGCTCTGACTTTGGGGCTAGTGACTGGAATCAGGGGCAGCAGAAAGGTTTGGGAACCCCACTTCCCTACCGCTCTACTCCCCAGGCTCCTGTTCCAGAGGCAGCTGTGTGGATGACCTCATCCCACAAACATGCTTTGTTCCTGAGAAAATGGAAAGTGTCTGAGGTTTGGTCGGGGGCTGGGTGTCTCCAGCAGCAGCTCTCAGGGCTCCCCCTTGTCCTACTCCCCACCCAAGATGGGGCCTGACTGGGGAGAAAATGTCTTCACTGGCTCTTGCTTTCTCTGCTTTCGGCTCCCTAGTCCCAAACCCTGAGAAATCAGAAAAGGTGGGAGAGACCTTCTCTCCCAGAGGCAGTGGGAGGGAAATCATGACCCCAGGGGATGGAAAGATCCTGGGGTTTTGCCAGATGCTTGCAGGAGGTGGCAGGGGGACACACTGCACTCTCAGTCTGTCTCCAGTTCCCCTCTGCCTCCCTCGACACTTCATTTTCCTTTTTTCTCCCTATTGCTGGCGAAACCTGACATCTGGCCATCTGTGCCGCCACAGCTGCTGCAGATGTTGCAGGCCAAGGCTGTCTAAGCTGGTGTGACCAGAGACACAGTGGGGCTAGGGAGATGAGGGCAGAGGGTCTAGCTGGGGAAGCCTGGCTGTGTCCAGCTTGCAGGATTTCCTTCCTGCTTGAGCCTCTTTGGCTGATGCCCTGGGAGGGAAGGCTCAACCTCTCACACTGGCCTCCTCCACCATTCATCAGTCCAGCACCTCTAGCATTCCACTGTTTTCTGGATCAGGAGGGGCTAGGAACAGCCCACATCTCTAAGTTCTGTACTCCAGAGCTCTGGGTAAGGGTTCCTTTATCCATATCCCTAAAGTCCCGAGTCAGGAGAGGGTGGGAGTACTGCTCATATGGAGTAGAGTGGGGTGGCTCCCTGCCCCTGCTTCTCCCACGCTGGGGACAGTCGGGATAGTGGAGGCTAAATGCTGGCTGAGGCAGGAAATGAGTCACCGACCCAGGAAAAGCCCCCTCCCCCTAGATCTGCTAGGGCCTAGATAAGAAAACAACTTCTGCTTCCTGGTTTTTTTTCTGACCTCTTCCTACCCCCAGTTAAATACAGAAAGAAACATGCGGGACTCCTGGTTTCCCGGAAGCACCCCTTCCCCATCGCCACCTACTCTGAACTGGCATTTCCTATGCTGGGTCTGTTTCTGTGTTTTGAATGCAGAGGCCTATTTGCCAGGAGCCAAGCCACAGCCTCTCTGTGTGACCCCAGTTCCACCTTGTGCTCCTAACAGGGTTCTCTCTCCTTGCCACCATGAGCGAGTCATTTGACTGTGCAAAATGCAGTGAGTCCCTGTATGGACGCAAGTACATCCAGACAGACAGCGGCCCGTACTGTGTGCCCTGCTATGACAACACCTTTGCCAACACCTGCGCTGAGTGCCAGCAGCTTATCGGGCATGACTCGAGGGTAAGGAGAGGGCCAGGCCAGGCAGGGGGCGGGTGGTGACCAGTGGAAGGGGGCAAAGGATGGATCCACTAGGCCTGGGTGCCAGTGCCTCCGCTGTGTTCCCCACAGGAGCTGTTCTATGAAGACCGCCATTTTCACGAGGGCTGCTTCCGCTGCTGCCGCTGCCAGCGCTCACTAGCCGATGAACCCTTCACCTGCCAGGACAGTGAGCTGCTCTGCAATGACTGCTACTGCAGTGCGTTTTCCTCGCAGTGCTCTGCCTGTGGGGAAACTGTCATGCCTGGTATGTCCTCAGGGGCTCATCTTGTGTGAGAACTGGCATGCCTGGCATCTGCGTAGGGTCTTTGCATGTGTCTGTCTGATACATGGAGACTTGGTCTGTGTAAAGACCTGCACACACAGCATGTTTCTGGAATTGTAGTATATGCAGGATCTGTTTGCCTGGTATACTGGGGGTTACTATGTGCAGGCAGATTGACACGTGATATATACTTGGGGGCTCAGCATGTGGAATATCTGCATGTTTAGTACATGTAGGAACTAGAGGTGTGCTGAGACTGTCATGCTTGTTGCATTGGGTCTTAGTGTGTGCAGAGGCAGATAAACAAGAGGGCTTAACATGTGTGGGGACCTGCATGCCTAATAGAAATGGTGGGACTTAGCACCTATGGAGAATGGTGTGCCGAGGAGATGCGAGGGCTTAGCATGTACTGAACCCATCATGCCGAGGGCATTAGGTCTTTGTGTGGGCAGATACTTGCCTGGTACATGTGGGGTCCCCTGTGTGTGCTGAAATCATCACATTTGTTATATGAGGGCTTAGCTCATAGTGAGACTTCATGACTGTTACATGGAGTCTCGATATGTGCTGAAATTGTCATCTCTGGGACATATGGGGGCTTAACATATGCCAAAATCCTCATGTCTAGCTGGGTCATCATGTCCGGTGTCTGGGGAGAGGTTAGCATGTGTAATATACATGGGGCAGGGGGGTTCTTGCTGCATGTGCACTGGACACCACCCTGCTCAGGCTAAGAGAGGAGTGGAGACTCCCGGGGAAGTTACAGAGGGTGGCCCTCAGGAGCATGGGACACAGCCTCTAAATGGGACCCCTGTTCCCCACAGGGTCCCGGAAGCTGGAGTACGGAGGCCAGACATGGCATGAACACTGCTTCCTGTGCAGTGGCTGTGAGCAGCCGCTGGGCTCCCGTTCCTTTGTGCCTGACAAGGGTGCTCACTACTGCGTGCCCTGCTATGAGAACAAGTTTGCTCCTCGCTGCGCCCGCTGCAGCAAGGTGGGGGCTGGGCCAGCCAGGTGGGGGTGAGTAAGGCCTGTCGTGGGGTGGGAATCCCCACTCACACCTACTAATGAATGCTGCCCCCACAGACGCTGACACAGGGTGGAGTGACATACCGTGATCAGCCCTGGCATCGAGAATGTCTGGTCTGTACCGGCTGCCAGACGCCCCTGGCAGGGCAGCAGTTCACGTCCCGGGATGAAGATCCCTACTGTGTGACCTGTTTTGGAGAACTCTTTGCACCTAAGTGCAGCAGCTGCAAGCGCCCCATCGTAGGTGGGACAAGGGTCAAAGAACGGAGTGGGTAGGGTGCAGGCAAGGGAGTGGGATGTGGTATTGGGTGAAGTTGAGGGCCGGACCATCCCTAGATCTGCAGAGCTAACTTCCAGCCTCCCTCCAGGACTCGGTGGAGGCAAGTATGTGTCCTTTGAAGACCGACACTGGCACCACAACTGCTTCTCCTGCGCCCGCTGCTCTACCTCCCTGGTGGGCCAAGGCTTCGTGCCGGATGGAGACCAAGTGCTCTGCCAGGGCTGTAGCCAGGCAGGGCCCTGAGCCAGGCTCCTGGACCCAGGCTTTCCCATACCACAGGCCCAGGACTGTGGCTCCTTTTCTAAACCACCTCTGGGACTTGGCCCCATCCCCGCAACCAAAAAAAATGGGTTGCCCTCTGGGCTCCAGGATTGTTTCCCCACTCCAGCATCCCCAAACTGGTACTCCCTGACCCAGGCCCCCAAACCTGGGCTCTTATAGAGCCTCCATGAGTCAAGCCCCCTCCCCACACCTGGACTCCAGAACTCACCCTCTCCCCTGCAGTCTGGGTTCCCAGACTGAGTCCTCTCCCCAAATCGGGGCTCTAGACCCCAGCCCTCCAAACCTGGACTCTGGGACTTAGGCCCCCTTAAATCTAGACTTTATAGGTTTTAGGTCTCCTATGGATGCCTGAGAAGTCCTCAAAAGTGGACTGTTCTCAAGCTTGACCTGCCCCACCCCATCCCCTGGGGCTGAGGCTGTGGGGACACTGATTAGGGGGCCCTGGGGTACAGGGTGCTGCCCAGCTGGTGGCCACCGAGTGTCTTCTCATTTTATTTCAGCTCCATTTTGCCCATAGATGGGCAGAGGGGTGAGATTGGCTCACCCCCCTTCCAGATTCTGCAATAAAGCGGTGTGAGGAAGCAGGGGCCTCCGCGTGTGTGTGTGTGTGTGTGTGTGTGTGTGTGTGTGTGTGTGTGTGTGTTCAGGGTATAAAGGGGAAGGAAGGGTTTTTGCAGACTGGGAGGCTCAGAATCTCTTCTAGATCTCGTCCTTGCAGGGCGGGGTGGAGGGGGGCCGGGCCACGGGGTGGGAAGTCTCTCCCCATGAAGGGGATCCCCGCCACGGCTACCGTCCCTCTGGAGCTCGGCCTGCCTCCCTTCTGGCAGAGGGCTTTTTCCTCCATGCAGGGAAGGGAGGGGTTTGGGGGAGGTTCCAGACGAAAGCGAGGGTGGCGTTGGGGTGCCTTAATTGGCTGGTACCAATAGTCTCCTCCGCCAACAGCCCTTCCCAAAGCCCGCAGAGCAGGGACCCGGTTCCGATCCCCAGTCTGGGCCTAGACCCTCTCAGCCCCCTTCCCCCTCTTCCCAAGGATTAGCGAGGGCGGCCCGGGATCCGCTCGCCACCGCACGTTTTTTGCCAAAAAAGGCAAGGATGCAGCTGCACACGCCGCGGGAACATCTGGATCCGATTCCCGGCATGAATGGGTCACGCCCTGTCCCACCCCCCCCCCCCCACCCGCCAACAGTGATTCAAGTCAAGGGTGGAGGCGGGAATGAGCGAGGGGGGCTGTCCCCCAAAGTTGCGAGATGGGCGGGGCGACGCTCCCCTCGCCCGGCGTCCGATGCCCCTTGTGCCAGACCCTGGCGGCCGCGGTCTGGGCCTGGCGGTCCGGCTGTCCGGGCAGGTACGTGCACACAGTGGCGCCCACAGCTGCCTGCGGCGGGGCCTGACCCTGGGCAGGCGGACCCTCGGCGCCCTGGAGTAGGGGGGCCCCTCCGGCCCGGCGGAAACCGCGAGATTGTATGTATCGCGTATTAAATCCTCCCCAAAGTTTTGTGGGCGGGTATTATTACTGCCATTACACAGAGGTGGAGACGCGCGCAGTCAGCTGCCCGAAGTCACATAGGTAGTCACTGGTAGATCCTGGGCTCCAATCGCTTTCTGAAGCCGTGGTTGACATTTTCCTTTTTCTTTCTTTTTTTTTTTTTTTTAATTTTACTTTAAGTTCCAGGACACGTGTGCAGAATGAGCAGGTTTGTTACATAAGTATACGTGTGCACGGTGGTTTGCTGCACCTATTGACCCGCCCTCTAAGTTCCCTCCCCGACATTTTCTTTTTTTTTGAGACGGAGTTTCTCACTTGTCACCCAGGCTGGAGTGCAGTGGCGCGATCTCGGCTCACCGCAACGTCCGTCTCCCAGGTTCAAGTAATTCTCCTGCCTCAGCCTCCCTAGTAGCTGGGTTTACAGGCATGTGCCACCATACCCTGCTAATTTTGTATTTTTAGTAGATGGGGTTTCATCATGTTGGCCAGGCAGGTCTGCAACTCCTGAGCTTAAGTGATCCACCCGCGTTGGCCTCCCAAAGTGCTGGGATTATAGGCGTGAGCCACCACGCCCGACCCAGGGTTGTTTTTGTAAACATTTTTAGTAGAGATAGGGTTTCTCCATGTTGGTCAGGCTGGTCTCGAACTCCCGACCTCTGGTGATCCGCCCACCTCGGCCTCCCAAAGTGCTGGGATTACAGGCGTGAGCCACCGCGCCCCACCCTCCCCGACATTTTCAAGAAACCTTTACGAATGCCTACCACGTGTGTTTATACTTAATAATTACCATATACGCTTACGGTTTTGTTTCTCTCTCCCACCAGCCTAAATAAGGACTGAGATCCTGCCTGCCTTGCACCCCCCTCGTTCTCAGCTCCTGGCACTTACTATGTGTTCAGTAAATACTTGTTGAGGAAGAGCAGTCCAAGCATAGAAAACAACTGGTGCAAAGGCCTGGAGGTCTGAGAACATATGATGCTTTGGGGAAGTAGCAAGTAATTCCATTTGGAGGAAGTGCCAGGAGAGTAAAATGGCAGGCAGAGCCCAGGTCCTTAAAAGCTGAATGCTAAGTTGCACAGACCTCACCCTGCAGGAAATGCAGCCTGTGGAACTGTTTAAGCAGGGGCCTGGGATGAACAGAGTTGTAGAAAGATCATGCTGGCTGCAGCATGAATAATGGAGTGGAGGAGTAAGATGAGCAGGCTGGTTTGGAGCCTAGTATGGTGGTCCAGATGAGACATCTTGCAGCAGGTAGCAGCTCGAATGGAAAAGGCAAGACTTACTGCCTGGAGTGGGGATGGAGAAACATTTAGGGGCAGGAAGGCATCAGGTTTGAGAGAGTGACTGGAGGATGGTGGTGGTAAGGCGGTCCACCCACCTCACAGGAAGTGAGAGATGTACAGCTACAAAACTGTTTGATTTATTTCAATACAAACATTTTTCAGACTTGACATCTTAGAAACCCAGACATACAATCAAGGCCAGGCGCAGTGGCTCACGCCTCCCAGCACTTTGGGAGGCCAAGGCGGGTGGATCACCTGAGGTCAGGAGTTTGAGACCAGCCTGAACAACATGGTGAAGCCCCACCTCTTCTAAAAATACAAAAATTAGCTGGGTGTGGTGGTGGGCACCTGTAATCCCAGCTACTCCAGAGGTTGAGGCAGGAGAATTACTTGAATCCGGAGGTGGAAGTTGCAGTGAGCCAAGATTGCGCCACTGCACTCTAGCCTGGAGGACAAGAGCAAAACTCCGTCTTAAAAAAAGAAGAAACCCAGACGTATAATCAAAGATGTGTCATTGTTTAATTGACAATTTTTTCTCTCTTCCTTAGTAAAGCATAAAATAATACTGAGTTTTACATTTGATGGCATCTCATATTCAAGAAATACCGAAGTTTATACCCCCAAAAAACAAAACAAAACAAAAAATATTTGCTGAGTCTCCCCACTCCCTGAATGGAGATTTCTACTTTACCTCTTTCCTAATGTCCCAGGAAAAGCCCCAGATGAGTTGTGACTGGTTCCTTTCCCTAAGCTTGGCAGTCCTGCTTAAATTTCCGATATACAAATAAGATCCTCATAACACCCCCATGAGTGGGCAGAACACAGGTCATTATTTCAATTTTATATTTATTTATTTATTTATTTAGACAGAGTCTCACTCTATCGCCAGGCTGGAGTACAGTGGCATGATCTTGGCTCACTGCAACCTCCACCTCCTGGGTTCAAGTGATTCTCCTGTCTCAGCCTCCCAAGTAGCTGGGACTACAGGCATGCGCCACAACGCCCAGTTAATTTTTTTGTGTTTTTAGTAGAGACGGGGTTTCACCATGTTGGCCAGGATGGTCTCAATCTCCTGACCTTGTGATCTGCCACCTCGGCCTCCCAAAGTGCTGGGAATACACGTGTGAACCACCATGCCCGGCCTCCGTTTTTTCAAACATTTTTTTTTTCTTTTTTGAGACGGTGTCACCCAGGCTTGGAGTACAGTAGCACGATCATAGCTCACTATAACCTCAAACCCCTGGGCTCAAGTGATCCTCCTGCCTCAGCCTCCCATGTAGCTGGGAGTACAGGCAAGTGCCAGCAAGCCCAGCTAATTTTCTTATTTTTTTGTAGAGATGAGGTCTCGCTATGTTGTCCAGACTGTTCTAGAACTCCTGGCTTTAAGCGAAATTCCCAGCTTGGCCTCCCAAAGTGCTGGGATTACAGGCGTGAGCCACCACACCCAGCCTGTTTTCAAACTTTTAGAAACAAAAAATAATTCATGTTTATTGTAGAAAAATTGGGCTGGGTGCAGTGGCTCATGCCTGTAATCGCAGCACTTTGGGAGGCCAAGGCAGGAGGATTGCTTGAGCTCAAGAGTTGCAGACCAGCCTGGGCACCACAGTGAGACCTCATCTCTAGTAAAAAAAAAAAAAAAAAAAAAAAATTACAGCGGGTCTGGTGACTCATGCCTATAATCCCAGCATTTTGGGAGGCCAAGGCAGGAAGATCGCTTGATCACACCCGGCTAATTTTTGTTTGTTTGTTTGAGTCCAGGAGTTTAAGACCAGCCTGGGCAACATGGGAAAAAACCCTGTCTCTGCAAAAAATACAAAATTAGGAGGGTGTAGTGGCGCGCACCTATAGTCCCAGCTACTCAGGAGGCTGAAGTGGGAGGATAGCTTTAGTCCAGGAGTTCGAGGATGCAGTGAGCTAAGATCATGCTACTGCACTCCAGCTTGGCAAGACCCTGTCTCAAAAAACATAAAAACCTCGGCCTGGCGTGGTGGCTCATGCCTATAATTCCAGCATTTTGGGAGGCCAAGGTGGGCGGATCACCCTGAAGTCAGGAATTCAAGACCAGCCTGGCCAACACAGCAAAACCCCATCTCTACTAAAAATACAAAAGGTAGCTGGGCATGGTGCCGCACACCTGTAATCCCAGCTACTAGGGAGACTGAGGCAGAATGCTTGAACCCAGGAGGCAGAGGTTGCAGTGAGCCAAGATGGTGCCACTGCATTCCAGCTTGGATGACACAGCAAGACCCTGTCTCAAAAAAAAAAAAAAAAAAAAAAAAAAAACACCTTGTCTGGGTGCAGTGGCTCACACCTGTAATCCCAGCATTTTGGGAGGCCAAGGCAGGCAAATCACCCTGAGGTCAGGAGTTCAAGACCAGCCTGGCCAACAGAGCGAAACCCCGTCTCTACTAAAAATACAAAAATAAGCCGGGTGTGATGGCATGCACCTCTAATCCCAGCTACTCAGTAGGCTGAGGCAGGAGAATCGTTTGAACATGGGAGGTGGAGGTTGCCGTGAGTTGAGATTGCGCCACTGCACTCCAGTCTGGCGACAGAGCGAGACTCCCAAAACAAAACTTTAAATGTGGCTTTTGTTGCGTGGGGGAAAAAAATTAACCAGGGTGGTGGCCCCCACATGTGGGCGCCACAGGGGTGGAGGCTGCAGTGAGCCATGATTATGCCACTGTACTCCAGCCTGGGGCAACAAAGAGAGACCCTATCAAAAAAAGAAAAAGAAAAAAGTGAACAATAGGTAAATTACTAATAATGTGATGTATTATGTCCTCATTCTTTTTTGTTAAACATAAATGTGCACATATGTATTTTCAGTTTTAAATTAATTTTTAAATTGAAAAAGTGTGTTTAAAAATAACTTTTCATGCCATGCTTGGGGTGTATACAAAGAAAAATCTCCCATATCAGATCTCCAAGGCTGTCTGCTCAGGAACAACCACTGTTTACTGTTACTTGGATATCCTTACAGAAATAATCTCTTTGCACATCTATTTTTATACACACTTGTGCATCTTTTTTCAGTTTGTGTGGCCATCTCTCCATACGAGTTCATATAGAGTTTTTAACAGTTTTATTGAAGTATAATTTATATACCATAAAATTCACCCATTTTAACAGTACAATGCAATTAATTTTAATAAAGTGAATAGAGTTATGCAACTCTATTCAATCCAATTTTAGAACATTGCTATCTGTCCAAAATGGATTCCTTGTGCGCATTTGTAATCACTTCCAATCTCTCCGCCGGTCACAAGCAACCACTCATATACTTTCTGCCTCCATAGATTTGCCTTTGTCAAATCAAGTTTAGCCTAAAGCTGCCTCCTTACGTATTTTAAATTTAGCCTAAAGATTTCTCTGTATATCGTGAACTATAACCTAAATGGAGTTGTAAACAGACCATAGCCTACCCTTTGCCAATCACCGAGTTTTGGCCAATCAAATGACAAACTATACAAACCGTGTTCAAATAAGGCAAAGGCCAAGCTGTAACCGGTGTTTTTGGTTTGGTTTTTTTGTTCGCAGGGGCTATGCTAATCTCTGTATGGTTCCAATTTTAGTATATGTGCTGCCATAGTGAGCACCAGTGTTTTTCTTTTAACACCGTTCTGGACATTTTATCTGAACATACACTGTTGTTTTTCTATCTGGCTTCTTTCACTTAGCATGATGCTTTCATGGTTCATCATTGTAGTATTCATTTATTGCAGGATAATGTTCCATTGTACTGTATAGATATACCACACTTTATCCATTTGCCAGTTAATGGACTCTTGGGTTGCATCCAGTTTTTGTCTATTATGAATAATGCCGCTGTGAACATGTGAACACATGGACATGTTTTCATTTCTCTACCTACAAGTGAAGATATGTAGACACAATCTTTTTTTTTTTTTTTTTTTAAGGCTGTATAGCATTTCACAGCTAGTCTTCCACTGCTTGGATGCACAGTATTTTATTTTATTTTACTTTTTTTGAGACGGAGTCTGTCTCTGTCGCCCAGGCTGGAGTGCAGTGGCTTGATTTCAGCTCACTGCAATGTCTGCCTCCTGGGTTCAAGCGATTCTACCGCCTCAGCCTCCCGAGTAGCTGTGACTACAGGTGTGCGCCACCATGCCCAGCTAATTTTTTGTATTTTTAGTACAGATGGGGTTTCACCATGTTAGACAGGATGGTCTTGATCTCCTGACCTCATTGGATGCACAGTATTTTATTTAACATATTCCCTGCTGATAGACAAGTCGTTTCTACACGTGAATTTCTTTCTTCCTTTTTTTTGAGACTGAGTCTCATTCTCTTGCCCAGGCTGGAGTGCAGTGGCATGATCTCAGCTCACTGCAATCTCTGCTTCCCAGGTTCAAGAGATTCTCCTGCCTCAGCCTCCGGAGTAGCTGAGACTACAGGTGTGTGCCACCACGCCCGGCTAATTTTTGTTTGTTTTTAGTAAGGACGGGGTTTCACCATGTTGGCCAGGCTGGTCTCGAACCCTTGACCTCAAGTGATCCGCCCGCCTCGGCCTCCCAAAGTGCTGGATTACAGGCGTGAGCTACCGCGCCCAGCCTCACATGTGAATTTCTTTAGAAACACCACCAGCAACCCCACTATTCCCATTTTACTGAGAAAGGTGCTGAGATCCAGAAAAGGAGAAAACGTTCTCATAATTTACGCTGAAAGCAGCGTCCTCAAGTTCCGGTTTCCCATCGCCCATCCGGACTCCAACTATTCGCGCAGTCCACACAGTGTACCTGCCCGCCCAGCCAACCCCCCAGCAAGCCCCAGGAAGCCGTCCGCTGAACCTCGGGCTCTTGGGTTTTCCTATGCCCCCTGGAGGTATCTGCAAACCTCTCGGCATCGCGCCACCACACCTCCCACCAGCAGGTGGCACTGTTGCCATCTCCATAACATAGACTGGCATTCCTTGTGGTGCTCATGTTTTCCTAAGTCCCCGGGCACTTCCGGCGCTCGCGGAACTTTGATGCAGCCGGATGCGCAACGTGGGGACTCAGGCGCGCCGGGCGGCTGGAGTTACTTCCGGCCGTGTAGGTGGTCTGAATTGGGAGGCTGCGGCTAAGGGAAGATGGAGACAATACTGGAGCAGCAGCGGCGCTATCATGAGGAGAAGGAACGGCTCATGGACGTCATGGCTAAAGAGATGCTCACTAAGAAGTCCACGGTGAGTGGGGCCTGAGCAGGGGCTGCGGCAGGGGCATGGGCCTCAATCCCGTGTTTGACCTCTGAGAGCTTGCTTTGGCCCTCAGAGCCTCCCCGCACTCCGCCTCCTGCCTCCTCCGGGGCTCCCTCTCCGAGCTCCGGTCTTGGTAACCTCCTCCAGGGGTCCAGAGCCCCAGAGGCCTTTCTTCCTCAGCTGCTAAAACCTGAGCGGGTAAAACCTGAGCGGGTAAGCTCCGCCCTCGGGCGGCCTTTTCTATTCCAGAACGCAAGCTAACGGCGTTTGTGTCACCGTTTGCTTTTTCAGCTCCGGGACCAGATCAATTCTGATCACCGCACTCGGGCCATGCAAGATGTGAGTGCCCAGCTGTCTGTCTCTCTTTGGGTTGGCGAGGGCGGGAAAAGAGAGGGGAAGTGAAGTGCGGGGTCTCAGCATGAGCACTGGCCAAAGGTAACCGGATTGGCCAGTCGCGGGCTCTCAGCCTGGACAGATGTCCACAGGCTGCCGAACGTAAGGGTGCTTCCTCAGTTCTCTGAATGGGGAACTCTTACGCATTCTTCATTAATCGGAAAGGTGCCTTTTTTTTTTTTTTTCTTTTGAGACGTAGTCTCGCTCTATTGCATTTTTAGTAGAGACGGAGTTTTACCATGTTGGTCAGGCTAGTCTCGAACTCCTGACCTCGTGATCCACCTACCTCGGCCTCCCAAAGTGCTGGGATTACAGGCGTGAGCCACCGCGCCCGGCTTACACGTGTCCGTTCTTACAGCATCCTGTATCCCTTGGATGTGCAAACAGTAGTTAGGAGGAGTCCATGACCCAGGTGCATAGCTACAATCCTTGCCTTAAAAAAATATATATATATGTATGTGTACCGTATATTAGTGTTTTTCTCCCAGGATATTGCTTTAAAGCGTTTTGGACTACTAAACTGCATTTGTCTGGTAGTAGTTCAATGTATTACTTAAAAGAAAAACAAGATGCTATTTAAATTTTTTAACAGGGTGATGAGTAAATGGAGGTTCATTTTACTACGTTCCTTACTCTTGGGTACGTTTGAAACCTGTTTAAAAAGGAATAAAAGACCTACTTGGACCTTCTAATTTGCAGGAGATGATCAGATTACAAGCTCTCAGCCCCAAAATACTCTGAAAACCAAAGATTTTCTTTTTTTCCCCTTGGGTGATTATTTGGTGTCAAAATCTGACCTGATCTCCCTTGACAGGTTTACTGGCCTGAACCTGTGATAGGCTTTTTGTGGTCTTTAATTTATCCCACTTAGTAAATAAGGTACAAGGTTTACTGCAGAACTGTGTGCTCCAGATTCCACTAGGGATGTTACATAATATGTGATACCTTTTCTGAACTTAAAAATTTCAAATTCTGAAACAAATCTGGTCCCAAAAGTTTTGGAGGAGGGACTATGTACCTGTACCATCCTGAATTAGTATATTTTGACTACAAAGGAAACCTATGTAATGTTTATTTAGCCTGTCTACTCCTCAGTCAAGCTTTTTGAAACAGTGAATATCATCTTTATCTTTGAGGATGTTAGGTGGGAGCTAGTGTTTAGCCAAAGAGGGTGAGTCTGTTACAGGGAAAGTTAGGCATCGGTGGTATGTAAAAATAGGAGCCACCCCTTAAATGTTATCATTTAGGTAATGTTCCAATCAACCTGCTTAAAAAACTAACCAGGAATCAGGGCTGTTAAAGGGCTATTGAAAAACTAACCAGGAAACAGGGCTGTTAAAGTTACTAGGAAGCACAGAACTGTTAAGACCATGTCCATATCTCTTCAGATTGCCCTGGGCTTTGACTGGAAAGCCCTTGTTGTTTGCTTAGCTCTACATTTGTGCAAATTGCCTCATTCTGATGGTTTTGTATTTGCCTTTCAGAGGTATATGGAAGTCAGTGGGAACCTGAGGGATTTGTATGATGATAAGGATGGGTAAGTGACAGTCACAGCTAATTTAGGAGTTAGTGCTTCTGAGGAGCCATGGTTAGAGGACTGACTTTGTGCTCTATCTTCTTTGAAATTTTCCTGAAATTGCAGATTACGAAAGGAGGAGCTCAATGCCATTTCAGGACCCAATGAGTTTGCTGAATTCTATAACAGACTCAAGCAAATAAAGGAATTCCACCGGAAGCACCCAAATGAGGTATGTCCTCCAAAAAGTATTTTCCCCAGACCTATCTTTAAAGCATACTAAAGGAAAGGTATAAAGGAAACTGGACATGTGCTATTCAAATGCACTTCAAGAAAGAACTTGCCATTTAAGTGCAAGGACCATAGTTAGCTGACATCCTACAACTACAGTGTTTTCAGCATCTCCCTCAGCTTTTAAGCCAAGGCTGGCCGGGCGTGGTGGCTCACACCTGTAATTCCAGCACTTTGGGAGGCTGAGGTCAGCGGATCACCTGAGGTCAGGAGTTCGAGACCAGCCTGACAAACATAGTGAAACCCCATCTCTACTAAAAATGCAAAAATTAGCCAGGCATGGTGGCATGCGCCTGTAATCCCAGCTACTTGGGAGGCTGAGGCAGGAGAATCACTTGAACACGGGAGGCGGAGGTTGCAGTGAGCTGAGATTGCGCCATTGCACTCCATCCTAAGGGACAAGAGTGAGACTTCATCTCAAAAAAAAAAGCCAAGGCCACATTTCGTGGGCAGCTCCCGGCCAGTGACTGAGCACAATATGGGTACTAGGGCCCAGCAATTTGGTCCACTGTGAGACTCCTCTGATGAGTAATCTTTGCTCCACAGCTCCCCATTGGGTGGGTCAAGATTTTGTCCAATCTGCATTGTGGCCTAGGCTATCCTGGCCTAATCCTGCTTTCTCTTCCTTTTTATCTTTCACAGAAAGTACTCCCCCCAATAAATTATGCTCCTAACTCTTTTTTTTTTTTTTTTTTTTGGGATGGAATCTCACTCTGTCGCCCAGGCTGGAGTGCAGTGGCGCGATTTCGGCTCTCTGCAGACTCCACCTCCCGAGTTCACGCCATTCTCCTGCCTCAGCCTCCTGAGTAGCTGGGACTACAGGTGCCCACCACCACGCCCAGCTAATTTTGTGTATTTTTCAGTAGAGACAGGGTTTCGCCATGTTAGCCAGCATAGTCTCGATCTCCTGACCTCATAATCCGCCCACCTCGGCCTTCCAAAGTGCTGGGATTACAGGCGTGAGCCACCATGCCTAGCCCTCATATACTCTGGAGCTCACTTATAATAAGATAGTTAAGAGAAAAAGGGCCTGGGAAGGCTTCCATCAGAAAAGTCACATGACCACTCCAGGTGATGTTGCCTTACGGAAGTTAAGCAAAAGAGAGTTTCAGAAAGGCAGTCATGGTGTCAACTTATTGATTGATAACTGCCAGGATTGCTGTTTCATTAAAGTAGTAGGAATGGAAATCTGGTCACAAGGTAAAGATGGATAATGGGGAAGTAGAAGTATGGAGTATGGAACATGCATTTGAAAGGCTGGTAGCAGCCGGGTTCAGTGGCTCACGCCTGTTAATTCCAGCACTTTGGGAGGCTGAGGCAGGCGGATCACGAAGTCAAGAGTTTGAGACCAGCCTGGCCAACGTGGTGAAACCCATCTCTACTAAAAACACAAAAATTATCTGGGCTTGGTGGTGCACGCCTGTGATCCCAGCTTCTTGTGAGGCTGAGGCAGGAGAATCACTTGAACCCAGGACATGGAGGTTGCAGTGAGCTGATATCACTCCACTGCACTCCAGCCGGGGCAACAGAGCAAGACTCCGTCAAAAAAAAAAAAAAAATCTGGTAGGAAAAAGAAGGGGAGAAACAGGAGGGTATTGGGGAAGATAAAGAAGCATACGTATTTGAAGGAGCACAGGGAAAAAGGAAGAGATTAAAAACAGCAAAAAAATAGAGGCTGTTTATTGCAGTACATAGTGTGGAGGTAAGCGAAGGGATCCTCACACACATAGGCCCCTTGGAGGATAGAGAATGAGGTCTTCTGCTAACCAAGAGAGAATAAATGAATACCATTCTGATGTGTTAACCTTATTCCAGCCATGGTCAAAAGGTAACGAGAAATAAATGCTTAAATAACTGGTTAGAAGGATGCCCAAGATATACTAAGTGTCAGAAGCAAGTCTTTTATGCTAAAAAAAAAACAATAAAAACGTACGCAGGCATGAATGTACTTGTACAAATACATATATTTAAATATATAGAGCACTGTTTTCCAAACTTTGTGCATATTTGAGCCACCTGGGGATCTTTAAAATGTACTGCTACCTGCCTGCCTTTGATTTAATTGGTATGAGGTGCATCAGGATTTAAAAAAACTCCCCGGGTGATTCTTATATGCAGCAAAGTTTGGGAACCACTGGCATAGCAAAAGCTCTGTTAACAGTGTTTACCTGTTCTCAGGAGAATTAATAAAGGTGGACTTTTGAGGTTTTGTGAGCATGTGTTACTTTAGTGAGTTTTACTCAAACAATACAAAAAAGCGGGGAAAAACAAGGTAACTGGAGAACAGTAGTAGGTTCCTGGTGAAAAATCAAGGCCAAATAAATCATCAGAAGTCCAACTTTCTATGTATTTCATTTCTGTGATCTTGCAACTTTTACATTGAAAAATCCACCTGAGGTCGGGCACAATGGTTCATGCCTGTAATCCCAGCACTTTGGGAGACCAAGCTGGGCAGATCACTTGAGCTTAGGAGTTTAAGACCAGCCTGGGCAACATGGCAAAACCCTGTCTCCACTAAAAATACAAGAATTAGCCAAGCGTGGTGGTGCGTGCCTGTAGTCCCAGCTACTCGGGTGGCCAAAGCAGGAGAATTGCTTGAACCTGGGAAGTAGAGGTTGCAGTGAGCCAAGATTGTGCTAGTGCACTCCAGCCTGGGCAACAGAGCAGAGTCCGTCTCAAAAACAAAAACAAAAAAATCCACCTGAGCTTTTACTTTTCCCCTCAGATCTGTGTGCCAATGTCAGTGGAATTTGAGGAGCTCCTGAAGGCTCGAGAGAATCCGAGTGAAGAGGCACAAAGTAAGTAGAGGTGAAAATTTCA
Source organism: Rhinopithecus roxellana (assembly GCF_007565055.1). Classification (NCBI taxonomy): domain Eukaryota; kingdom Metazoa; phylum Chordata; class Mammalia; order Primates; family Cercopithecidae; genus Rhinopithecus; species Rhinopithecus roxellana. The sequence goes on along the minus strand of NC_044560.1, from coordinate 89,057,951 downwards.
TTCGGCACCAGCAAAAGTACAGGTTAATTACAGCTCAGATTTGCAGCCATGGCCTCAGATATATTTATAGCCAGGATTTCTTGCTGGTTTTGTCTTTGCTGGTTTCTGGGCTAGAGTGACATCCTAAATTGGTCTTGGGTGCACAATGTTCATTTTGTTCTCTCCTACCTCAAATTTACTGGCTTGGAAAGCCAAGGATTGTTCAGTTTAGTTCACGATACTAAAATGAGTCAGCCCTTGTTACCTTGTAAGAGAACACTCACTTTTGATCTCACTTAACTTATTGGAGGTTATATTGTGAGCAAAGGGAGGACATTTGGGTGAAGTGCTGCCTTAGGAAACTAGGAACAAGCAGTCCATTTGAGAAGGTAAGTCCAAGAGAGTGCTGTGTATAAACTGAATCATTGATGTATCTGATTCCCTCAGACTTGGTGGAGTTCACAGATGAAGAGGGATATGGTCGTTATCTCGATCTCCATGATTGTTACCTCAAGTACATTAACCTGAAGGCATCCGAGGTAAGACCTGGGAAAGGGCAGAGAGGTTCTGATTCTCGAAGTGAGTCAGGACATTAGACTGAGACTAGTAGACGTGAAGCCATTGTAAAGTGTCTTCCTTGTGTTTTAAAACTGTTATGTAAATATTAAAGAGGTGATATGCTTTCTTGGAATGAAATACTATTCAAAATGAAGTTTTCTACAGTGAAAACAAGCATATTTATTTATTTATTTTTTTTTTTTTTGAGACGGAGTCTCGCTCTGTCGCCCTGGTTGGAGTGCAGTGGCCGGATCTCAGCTCACTGCAAGCTCTGCCTCCTGGGTTTACGCCATTCTCCTGCCTCAGCCTCCCAAGTAGCTGGGACTACAGGCGCCCGCCACCTCGCCCGGCTAGTTTTTTGTATTTTTTAGTAGAGACGGGGTTTCACCATGTTAGCCAGGATGGTCTCGATCTCCTGACCTCGTGATCCGCCCGTCTCGGCCTCCCAAAGTGCTGAGATTACAGGCTTGAGCCACCGCGCCCGGCCGCATATTTATTTATTAATAAATTTTATGTTTTTATTTTTGAGATGAGGTCTTACCATGGTGTGATCTTTGCTCACTGCAACCTCGACTTCTGGGCTCAAGTGATCCTCCCGCCTTAGCCTTCTGAGTAGTTGAGGATACAGGTGCATACCACCACCACGCTTGGCTAATTTTTATATTTTTTGTAAAGATGGGATCTTGCAGTGTTGCCCAGGCTGGCCACAAACTCTTCACCTCAAGTGATCCTCCTGTCTCAGCTTTCCACAGTGTTGGGATTACAGGCATGAGCCACTGTACCCAGCCCATTATCAATACAAGAAGCATATTCTACCTTTGCCAAAATAAATCTTTTTTTTTTGAGACAGGGTCTCATTTTGTCACCCAGGCTGGAGTGCAGTGGCGTGATCTTGGCTCGCTGTATCCTAGACCTCCTGGACTCAAGTGATGGATCCCGCCTCAGCCCCAAGTACTTGGGACTGTAGGCGTGTGCCACCATGCCCAGCTAGTTTTTTGTATTTTGTGTAGAGATGGAGTTTTGCCATGTTGCCAAGGCTGGTCTTAAACTCCTGAGCTCAAGCAGTCTGCCTGCCTTGGCCTCACAAAGTGTTGGGATTATAGACGTGAGCCATTGCACCCAGCCTTACATAAGATTTCTTTAAAAAAAATTTTTTTTTTTTTTAATAAATACCATTTTCCTGGCTGGACACAGTCGCTTACGCCTGTAATCCCAGCACTTTGGAAGGCCATGGCAGGCAGATCACCTGGGGTCGGGAGTTCAAGACCAGCCTGACCAACGTGGAGAAACCCTGTCTCTACTAAAAATACAAAATTAGCTGGGCATGGTGGCACATGCCTGTAATCCTAGCTACTCAGGAGGCTGAGGCAGGAGAATCACTTGAACCCAGGAGGCAGAGGTTGCGGTGAGCCGAGATGGCGCCATTGCACTCCAGCCTGAGCAACAAGAGCAAAACTCCATCCAAAAAAAAATTTTTTTTTGTAGAAATAGGGTTTCACCGGCTAGGCGCGGTGGCTCACACCTGTAATCCCAGCACTTTGGGAGGCCGAGGTGGGCGGATCACGAGGTCAGGAGTTGGAGACCATCTTGGCTAACATAGTGAAACCCCGTCTCTACTAAAACTACAAAAAATTAGCCGGGCATGGTGGTGGGCGCCTGTAGTCCCAGCTAGTCCCAGCTACTCTGGAGGCTGAGGCGGGAGAATTGGCGTGAGCCCCGGAGGCGGAGCTTGCTGTGAGCCAAGATGGCGCCACTGCACTTGGGCCTGGGTGACAGAGCGAGACTCTGTCTCCAAAAAAAAAAAAAAACAAAAAGAAATAGGGTTTCACCATGTTGTCCCAGGCTGGTCTTGGACTCCTAAACTCAATCAATCCTCCTGCCTCAGCTTCTCAAAGCCTTGGGATTACAGGCATAAGCCACTGCGCCCACCCAGATTTATGTTTTCTTCTAGGTGTCCCTGTTTTAGACACAAACAATACTAGGTACATGAAAGACACAACAACATGATCTTTCTGTCAGCAAAAAGCTATTTAATGTCTTTTCTTAAAGATGTTTAAAAATAGCTTATCACCGGCCGGGCACAGTGGCTCACACCTGTAACCCCAGCACTTTGGTAGGCCAAGGCGGGTGGATCACCTGAGGTCGGGTGTTCAAGACCAGCCTGACCAACATGCAGAAACCCTGTCTCTACTAAAAATAGAAAAAATTAGCCAGGCGTGGTGGCACATGCCTCTAATCCCAGCTACTCAGGAGGCTGAGGCAGGAGAATCGCTTGAACCTGGGAGGTGGAGGTTGCAGTGAGCCGAGATCATGCCATTGCACTCCAGTTTGGGCAGTAAGAGCCAAACTCTGTCTCAAAAAAAAAAAAAATAGCTTAGGACGAGATGAGGTTTAATATGGCAATCTCAAAAGGATCATAAGGAAATACTTGATTAGATTCCTCATGGAGTTGTGAGGAAATGTTCCAGAAGTGCAGTGACCAAACTTCAAGTTCCATGTGGGCAAGTCAGGTCCCTTGCCTGTTTTGTTGTCTTCTGTACCCCATACTTGGTACAAAGATGCCCAATAAGTAGTTACTTGCGTGAACAAATGGCACCTTTGAGGACCTTGTTTTAGGATGTCAGAGTCTTTAACCAAGACCCTAGTGTGAGGTAATAATCGACAAATGTTTCTTTTAGTTTAATGTTCATTAACTCGATGTTTATTTTATAAAGTTAATTATGTCTGATATTTTCCTTCAGTCCAGTGAAATTAATACTCCAATTGTAGTAGGATTGAATGATGAGAAAGCAGAAAAAAAACAAAAATTAGCCAGCCCTTGTTACTTTGTTAGAAAACATTCAATTTTGATCTCACTTATTGGAGATTATGTTGTAAGTTGTTACAGTATAAATACCTAACTGAATTTCTTGTCATTTCTTTCCTCTTTGAAGAAGCTGGATTATATCACATACCTGTCCATCTTTGACCAATTATTTGACATTCCTAAAGAAAGGAAGAATGCAGAGTATAAGAGGTAGGCATTAATAGCTTCTAGGTCTCTCCTGGATTTGATTAGAAGATAATGTGAAGTTTTTGAGGGTGAAGTTCTGAATTTGTTGCCTGGAATGCATACATGAAGGCGTACTTCCAGGTTCATTGGAGGATGGGGTTATGAATGATGTGGTTTTCAAACCTTTGCGATACTCTGGATGTGGACAAAGGTGTGTCTGTGGGCACATCTTCCATCATATGCCCATACTGTTCTTAATTTTGTCTCATTATAGAAGGAACTCTCCCACTCTGGGACTTCTGTGTTTTCGGAGTTTTATGGGAAAAAATTAGACTTTCTCAGATTGTGACTGCAGTGAGATGTTTAGGTGTGATGTATAAGTGAAAAATTTATGTTTTTGTTAATTACTCCCCTGATTAGTGATTTTATACCCTTAATTTCCCCTCTTTTTCTCATTTTCTTTTTACTGAAATCTTGTATTATGTGAGGTAATTAAGACCTTAGTATTTAGCATCGTTTTATGAGAATAAAAGGAGGTGGGAAAGGTCAGAATCAAAATGACATGTTGGGAAAAATGTCCATTCTAAGTTCATTTAAAAATGAATATTGGCCGGGCACGGTGGCTCACACCTGCAATCCCAGCACTTTGGGAGGCCAAGACAGGCGGATCACCTGAGGTCAGGAGTTTGCGACCAGCCTGACCAACGTGGAGAAACACTGTCTCTATTAAAAATACAAAATTAGGCCGGGCGTGGTGGCTCACACCTGTAATCCCAGCAGTTTGGGAGGCCGAGGTGGGCAGATCACAAGGTCAGGAGATCGAGACCATCCCTGGCTAACACGGTGAAACCCCGTCTCTACTAAAAATGCAAAAAATTAGCTGGGCGTGGTGGCAGGTACCTGTGGTCCCAGCTACTTGGGAGGCTGAGGCAGGAGAGTGGCGTGAACCCGGGAGGCGGAGCTTGCAGTGAGCTGAGATCGTGCCACTGCACTCCAGCCTGGGCGACTGAGGGACTGCGTCTCAAAAAAAAAAAAAAAATACAAAATTAGCTGGGTGCAGTGGCTCACACCTGTAATCCCAGCACTTTGGGAGGCTGAGGTGGATGGATCACGAGGTCAGGAGATCAAGACCATCCTGGCTAACATGGTGAAACCCCGTCTCTACTAAAAATACAAAAAATTAGCCGGGCGTGGTGGCGGGAGCCTCTAGTCCTAGGTACTTGGGAGGCTGAGGCAGGAGAATGGCGTGAACCTGGGAAGCGGAGCTTGCAGTGAGCCGAGATTGTGCCACTGCATTCCAGCCTGGGTGACAGAGCGAGACTCCGTCTCAAAAAAAAAAAATACAAAATTAGCCGGGCGTGGTGGCGCATACCTGTAATCCCAGCTACTTGGGAGGCTGAGGCAGGAGAATCACTTGAACCCGGGAGGCGGAGGTTGTGGTGAGCTGAGATCCTGCCGTTGCACTCCAGCCTGGGCAAGAAGAACGAAAGTCCGTTTCAAAAAAGAAAAAAAAAGCATTAAAAATATAGCATTACTAGAATTGTAAGTACTATATATTCTACAGGGAATAACAAGATACCAAAAATCGAAACCCTTTTTGCTTTCTCTGCGTTGTATGTTCCTCTGTAGATACCTAGAGATGCTGCTCGAGTACCTTCAGGATTACACAGATAGAGTGAAGCCTCTCCAAGATCAGAATGAACTTTTTGGGAAGATTCAGGCTGAGTTTGAGAAGAAATGGGAGAATGGAACCTTTCCTGGATGGCCGGTGAGCTTCAGTGGGGTGTGAATGGTGGACATGCCAAGGAATAGAAGTAATTATTTTCCTTTATCTTGAGCTTCCACTTTAGGGCATTAGGTATCAATTCCTTGGTATCACTTGTGACAATGAGGTATTCCCTGCCAAGTATGCTATGTGTTTTTGTTTGTTTTTCTTTTTCTTTTTGTTTTGGAGACAGAGTTTCGCTCTTGTTGCCCAGGCTGGAGTACGATGGCAGGATCTTGGCTCACCTCAACCTCTGCCTCCTGGGTTCAAGCGATTCTCCTGCCTCAGCCTCTCGAGTAGCTGGTATTACAGGCACCCGCCACCACAGCCAGCTAATTTTGTGTTTTTAGTGGAGACGGGGTTTCTCCGTATTTGTCAGACTGGTCTCAAACTCCTGACCTCAGGTGATCTGCCCACCTCAGCCTCCCAAAGTGCTGGGATTACAGGTGTGAGCCACCACACCTGGCCGTATATGAGGTTTTTTTGTGTGTACTTTGGAGCAAGACTGTCAGGGTCCACTTGCCTTTGACTGTGCCCAGATTTTCACCAATCACATCATTACTGTTATGTGGTTCCTGCCGACCAAGAGCTTATCAGATCATATGTTAGGAATCTACATTCTCACTTCTGGTGATAAACATGAGTTTTTCCTGAACTCTCCAGGGAGAGAATGTGGACCAACCTTACCTTCATCCTAAACCTGGTGGTTTGTTTGTTTTGTTTTGCTTTGTTTTGTTTTTTGGGAGACAAAGTCTCCATCTGGCTTCTAGTCTGGAGTGCAGTGGCATGATCATACCTCACTGCTGCAGCCTCAACCTCCTGGGCTCAAGAGATCTTCCTGCCTTGGATTCCTGAGTAACTGGGACCACAGGCACATGCCACCATGCCCAGTTAATTCATGTGTTTTTTTTTGTAGAGATGGGATTTCACCATGTTGCTCTGACTGGTCTCTAACTCCTGAACTCAAGCAATTCACCCATCTAGACCTCCCAAAGTGCTGAGATTACAGGTGTGAGCCACCACGCCTGGCCTAAACCTGGATCTTAATAAATACCATGTTGTTCTTTCCAGAAAGAGACAAGCAGTGCTCTGACCCATGCTGGAGCCCATCTTGACCTCTCTGCATTCTCCTCCTGGGAGGTATGTTTCCTTCATCAGTAGTACTGTTCTTCCTGTCTATTTTTCTATCTTTAAAGACTGCTCTGCTGTCTTTAATACCATGGTTGTGTTGTGATAAGGCACTATTTCTTGGGATCAAGCATCTACAAAGAAAGTAGCAAAGTAAAAAGAAAAAAATTAGTACTTGGGAAACTGAAATAATCATTCTAACTACATTAAGCTGTAGTAAAGTAAATGGAACACTACCAGTATGGTTAAGTCTGAAGATAATTACAGATTCAGTCCTCTGGAGAGTTTAGACTTACTGTCAGATTGGCTATGAAATGCGTGGTCCTGCCACAGCCTCAGTAACACCCACCCTCTGGCCTGCATTTGGGGTTTCCCAAAAATCTGTTAATGTAATATTGTAATTTTTCTCTTCTTTGTACAGGAGTTGGCCTCTCTGGGTTTGGACAGATTGAAATCTGCTCTCTTAGCTTTAGGCTTGAAATGTGGCGGGTAAGGAATAGTTTTTCTATCAAAACTATTCAATTTGCTATGTGTTTTCACAGTCTTCTAAGTAGCTCTGATTCCATTTTTTTTCTGTTGCTCCACACTGCAAAAACAAGCGAGCCTCTGTGGTAAAGTAACCCTGAAATCCTTTGCCATCGTGTCTCCTTAGGACCCTAGAAGAGCGAGCCCAGAGACTATTCAGCACCAAAGGAAAGTCCCTGGAGTCACTTGATACCTCTTTGTTTGCCAAAAATCCCAAGTCAAAGGGCACCAAGCGGTGAGTGGCTGGGGTAGCACTGCTGCTTGTGGCTTTTAAATGTTATTCCCATGCAGAACTTTTAACCACAGTGGAGACTTTAAAGCCTGCTTTATCCCCGTTATTGGTCGACAGAGATCCAGTCTGCTCTTTCTCTCTGCTAATAGAGAATACTATCACTGTTAATATAAACAAAGGACCGTCTGTATTCATCTGATTGAGAGCACGTCAAGTTTCTAAGTTTGAAACCGTGTTCTTGGCACCTTTAATAGGTTATAGAGGCTAAAAGGCTAAATAGATTCAAGAACTATTTTTCTTTTTTTTTTTTTTTTTTTTTTTTTTTTTTTTTGAGATGGAGTCTCGCTCTGTCACCCAGGCTGCAGTGCAGTGGCCGGATCTCAGCTCACTGCAAGCTCCGCCTCCCGGGTTTACGCCATTCTCCTGCCTCAGCCTCCCGAGTAGCTGGGACTACAGGCGCCCGCCACCTCGCCCGGCTAGTTTTTTGTATTTTTTGGTAGAGACGGGGTTTCACCGTGTTAGTCAGGATGGTCTCGATCTCCTGACCTTGTGATCCGCCCGTCTCGGCCTCCCAAAGTGCTGGGATTACAGGCTTGAGCCACCGCGCCCGGCCTAAGAACTATTTTTCTAAGCTTATTTTTGGTAAAGTTGAACCTAATTCTTGAGCTACACACTTAGACAAGGTATTTTCTTTTTTTTTGTTTTTTGTTTTTTTGTGTTTTGTTTTTTTGTTTTTGAGACAGAGTCTCACTCTGTCGCCCAGGCTGGAGTGCAGTGGCCGGATCTCAGCTCACTGCAAGCTCCGCCTCCCGGGTTTACGCCATTCTCCTGCTTCAGCCTCCCGAGTAGCTGGGACTATAGGCACCCGCCACCTCGCCCGGCTAGTTTTTTGTATTTTTTAGTAGAGACAGAGTTTCACCGTGTTAGCCAGGATGGTGTCGATTTCCTGACCTCGTGATCCGCCCGTCTTGGCCTCCCAAAGTGCTGGGATTACAGGCTTGAGCCACCGCGCCCGGCCTAGACAAGGTATTTTCTTTTTCCTTTTTTTTTTTTTTTGAGACAGAGTCTCACTCGGTCACCCAAGCTGGAGTGCAGTAGTGCAATCTCAGCTTACTGGCTGGAACCTCCACCTCCTGGGTTCAAAGGCTTTTCCTGCCTCAGCCTCCTGAGTAGCTGGGACTACAGGCACACACCACCACACATGGCTGATTTTTTGTATTGTTAGTAGAGATGGGGGTTCATCATGTTGGCCAGGCTGGTCTGCAGCTCCTGAGCTTAAGTGATCCACCCACCTTGGCCTCCCAAAGTGCTGGGATTATAGGTGTGAGCCACTGCGCCTGACCCAGGGTGGTTTTTTTTTTCTTTTTTGAGATAGAGTCTTACTCTGTTGCCCAGGCTAGAGTGCAGTGGCACAATCTCGGCTCACTGCAACCTCTGCCTTCTGGGTTCAAGTGATTCTCTTGCCTCAGCCTCCCAAGTAGCTGGGATTACAGATATGCAACACCACACTGGCAAATTTTTGTGTGTTTTTTGTTTTTTTGTTTGAGACAGAGTCTTGCTCTGTCGCCCAGGTTGAAGTGCAGTGGCGCAATCTCAGCTCGCTGCAACCTCCACCTCCCTGGTTCAAGCGATTCTCTTGCCTCACTCTTCCAAGTAGGTGGGATTACCAGCGTACGCCACCATGCCTGGCTAGTTTTTGTATTTTTAGTAGAGACGGGGTTTCACCATGTTGGCCAGGCTGGTCATGAACTCCTGACCTCACGTGATCCACCCGCCTCAGCCTCCCAAAGTGGTGGGATTACAGGCGTGAGCCACCGTGCCCAGCTAATTTTTGTATTTTTAGTAGAGAGGGTTTCACCGTGTTGGTGAGGCTAGTCACAAACTCCCAACCTCAAGTGATCGCCAGCCTCATTTTCCCAAAATGCTGGGATTACAGGCATGAGCCACCATGTCTGGCCCAGTATTTTCTTAATGTACTTTTTTTTCTAATTCTCACAACAACCCAGAAAATTAGTTGTTATCCTGAGTTTTTGCAGATAAGGACTCAGAAAAGTTATGGAATGTGTCCACTCTCTCATAGTTCTAAGTAGCAGAGTCAGGATTTGGGCCTAGGTCTACCTGCTGCAGAGCTTGCTCTTACATACCACATTTCCTTTGTAGATTATAATGATGGCAATGTAAGCAGTCTTGATATGTCCTTCATCTTCTAGGTGAGGTCATAGAGGAAGCCTCCATGCATTCTGAGAAATAACCTCAGTATTTGTCAATAGAGTCCTGAGATGAACAGAGCATTTGCTTTCATAGCATGGTATTTCTCATGTGCTTATGATTTTTAATGCAGTTGTGCAATAAATGTTCCCAGATATAGGGAACAAAGCAATGGATGAGAGAATCCTTGAGTGATATAGCTTGTTTCTTTTTCTCAGAGACACTGAGAGGAACAAAGACATTGCTTTTCTAGAAGCCCAGATCTATGAATATGTAGAGATTCTTGGGGTAAGTGACTGACTGCTGAAAGTGGAAAATGGTATAAAGCACAGGAGTTAAAGGGAGAGGAACTCATGGAAGATATTTTTTTCATTAGGTTCAAAAGAGGAATGGATAGCTGATAAACTACTATGGCACAAAATAGAGGTCAGGGTATGAGGCTCTTCAGTAAGTTCCTATTCTGTTGTTAGACGATACTTCCAAAATTGTCCAATTTCCATAAAGCCAGGCATGGAGAATAGAGTCCCCTCGCAATATAATGTCCAGAATAGTGCAGATTCTGTGCCTGAGCTTCAGAAAATACTCAGGAGTAGACCACAAAGCAGACATTCAAAGGGCAAGTAACAAAGGCTACTCAAAGCAGCCTTTCAGTTATGACTTATAAAAAGGCATTTTCATAAGTCATCTTATGTAAGTCAACTTACATGTTCATAAGATTGTGAGAAAATTAGTAGGGCTAGAATATTAGTAGTACAAAGCTAGCAGTGAATGTTCTCCTTGAATATTTTAGGAAGAACTGAAGTGTGGGTTGGGGTAGAGAAAGGCCTAGCCTGACCAGTATGCTTATCTCAGAGAGAAAGTAGGGAGAGGAGTAGGAGGAAAAGAAATCTCTTTCCAGAAAGAAAAAGTGGAAGAAATGGCAGCATTCATCCAGAGAAGATGATCGATGTCTCTGGAGTCCTTCAGAAGACCAGCCTTTCTGATCATGTCTGCTGTGTACAGTTTTTTTGGTTTTTGGTTTTTTTGTTTTTTTTTGAGACAGTCTTGCTCTGTCACCCAGGCTGGAGTGCAGTGGTGCAATCCGGGCTCACTGCAACCTCCACCTCCAGGGTTCAAGCGAGTCTCCTCCCTCAGCCTCCTGAGTAGCTGGGACTACAGGCGTGCGCCACCATGCCCAACTAGTTTTTTGTAGTTTTAGTAGAGGCGGGATTTCGCCCTATTGGCCAGGCTGGTCTCGAACTCCTGACCTCGTGATCAGCTTGCCTCAGCCTCCCAAAGTGCTGGGATTACAGGTGTGAGCCACGGCACCCAGCCCGATTTTTAACTATCTCCAAGCCTTTCCCTTTACACACACTTGCACGGTCCTTTTAGTGGATGGCTCTGGGTCAGATAGCTTGTTTACATGTTTTTGTTAATTGCCATGGACATTTTCATTCTGCTTCTGAGGACCATTCATATAATAGCTGTAAAACTAGTCACCTGTGATTCTGTTATGACTGCTTTCAGTAAAAGGCTAGCTGGACATTGGACATTGGAGAGACATATTCTCCACTATGACCTTGGGCTATGCTAGTGTGGGCAGCAGGCTGAGTTGCCAGTCTTGTGAGTGGCTAGGAGGCCACTCATGCCCTTGACATGAGGTTTGTTTTGAAACAGTACCTCACTCTGTCACCCAGGCTGGAGTGCAGTGGCAGGTTCTCAGCTCACTGCAACCTCCGCCTCCTGGGTTCAAGTGATTCTCGTGCCTCAGCCTCCCTGGTAGCTGGAACTACAGGTGTGTGCCACCACACCTGGCTAATTTGTACTTTTGGTAGAGACAGGGTTTTCTCTTGTTGGCCAGGCTGGTCTTGAATTCCTGGCCTCAAGTGATCCGCCTGTCTTGGCCTCCCAAAGTGCTGGAGCCACCGGGCCGGCCTCCATCCTTTAAGAGCATTTTGCTTTCCCTGCCAGGAGATGGCACTATTCTCTTCGGAATTCCAACCAGTTCTAGCCAAATGCTTTCCAGAAGTTGCTCTCACTATGAACTGATAAGATTTTTGCCATTATTATACTATTTGTTGATGTCTGTTGGTTTTTGGACATTATGCAAATTTTTTTAATACAATAGTGAATATGACACAGCCTCTTGCCCTTGAGAAACTCATTTTGTGGTTAGTGGAGACAAATAATTACAATGTAATTTGATACTTACCTGAATACAGTGAGTTTGAGTCTTCTAAGTAGAAAGAGGGAGAAGAAAAAGCTTCTGGTAGAGGAAACAAGAAACACAAAGATACAACAGTATTAGATAAAATTATATCTCCTGATGCTAACCCTCCCCCCTCCCACCACCCCCCAACAGGCCCCAATGTGTGATGTTTCCCACCCTGTGTCCAAGCATTCTCATTGTTCAGTTCCCACCTATGAGTGAGAACATGCGGTGTTTGGTTTTCTGTCCTTGCAATAGTTTGCTCAGAATGATGGTTTCTAGCTTCATCCATGTCCCTACAGAGGGTATGAACTCATCTTTTTTTCTGCCTGCATAGTATTCCATGGTGTATATGTGCCACATTTTCTTAATCCAGTCTATCATTTATGGACATTTGGGTTGGTTCCAAGTCGTTACTATTGTGAATAGTGCCGCAATAAATGTATGTGTGCATGTGTCTTTATAACAGCATGATTTATAATCCTTTAGGTATATGCCCAATAATGGGATGGCTGGGTCAAATGGTATTTCTAGTTCTGGATCCTTGAGGAATCGCCACACTGTCTTCTACAATGGTTGAACTAATTTACAGTCCCAACAACAGTGTAAAAGTGTTCCTATTTCTCCACATCCTGTCCAGCACCTGTTGTTTCCTGGCTTTTTAATGATCACCATTCTAACTGGTGTGAGATGGTATCTCATTGTGGTTTTGATTTTCATTTCTCTGATGGCCAGTGATGATGAGCATTTTTTCATGTGTCTGTTGGCTGCATAAATGTCTTCTTTCGAGACGTGTTCATATATTTTGCCCATTTTTTAATGGGGTGGTTTGATTTTTTCTTGTAAATTTGTTTAAGTTCTTTGTAGGTTCTGGATATTAGCCCTTTGTCAGATGAGTAGATTGTAAAAATTTTCTCCTGTTCTATAGGTTGCCTGTTCACCTGATGATAGTTTCTTTTGCTGTGCAGAAGCTCTTTAGTTTAATTAGATCCCATTTGTCAATTTTGGCTTTTGTTGCCATTGCTTTTGGTGTTTTAATTATGAAGTCCTTGCCCGTGCCTATGGCCTGAATGATATTGCCTAGGTTTTCTTCTAGGGTTTTTATGGTTTTAGGTCTAACATTTAGGTCTTTAATCCATCTTGAATTAATTTTTGTATAAGGTGTAAGGAAGGGATCCAGTTTCAGCTTTCTACATATGGCTAGCCAGTTTTCCCAGCAACATTTATTAATTAGGGAGTCTTTTCCCCATTTCTTGTTTTTGTCAGGTTTGTCAAAGATCAGATGGTTGTAGATGTGGTGGTATTATTTCCGAGGACTCTGTTCTGTTCCATTGGTCTATATCTCTGTTTTGGTATCAGTACCATGCTGTTTTGGTTACCATAGCCTTGTAGTATAGTTTGAAGTCAGGTAGCGTGATGCCTCCAGCTTTGTTCTTTTGGCTTAGGATTGTCTTGGCAATGTGGGCTCTTTTTTGGTTCCATATGGACTTTAAAGTAGTTTTTTTCGAATTCTATGAAGAAAGTCATAGGCCGGGCGCGGTGGCTCAAGCCTGTAATCCCAGCACTTTGGGAGGCCGAGACGGGCGGATCACAAGGTCAGGAGATCGAGACCATCCTGACTAACACGGTGAAACCCCGTCTCTACTAAAAAATACAAAAAACTAGCCGGGCGAGGTGGCGGGCGCCTGTAGTCCCAGCTACTCGGGAGGCTGAGGCAGGAGAATGGCGTAAACCCGGGAGGCGGAGCTTGCAGTGAGCTGAGATCCGGCCACTGCACTCCAGCCTGGGTGACAGAGCGAGACTCCATCTCAAAAAAAAAAAAAGAAAGTCATTGGTAGCTTGATGGGGATGGCATTGAATTTATAAATTACCTTGGGCAGTATGGCCATTTTCACAATATTGATTCTTCCTATCCATGAGCGTGGAATGTTCTTCCATTTGTTTGTGTCCTCTTTTATTTCATTGAGCAGTGGTTTGTAGTTCTCCTTGAAGAGGTCCTTCACATCCCTTGTAAGTTGAATTCCTAGGTATTTTATTCTCTTTGAAGTGATTGTGAATGGGAGTTCACTCATGATTTGGCTCTCTGTCTGTTTTTGGTGTATAGGAATGCTTATGATTTTTGCACCCTGATTTTGTATGCTGAGACTTTGCTGAAGTTGCTTATCAGCTTAAGGAGATTTGGGGCTGAGACGATGGGGTTTTCTAAATATACAATCATGTCATCTGCAAACAGGGACAAATTGACTTCCTCTTTTCCTAATTGAATGCCCTTTATTTCTTTCTCTTGCCTGATTGCCCTGGCCAGAACTTCCAACACTATGTTGAATAGGAGTGGTGAGAGAGGGCATCCCTGTCTTGTGCCAGTTTTCAAAGGGAATGCTTCCAGTTTTTGCCCATTCAGTATGATACTGGCTGTGGGTTTGTCATAAATGGCTCTTATTATTTTGAGATGCATCCCATCAATACCTAGTTTATTGAGAGTTTTTAACATGAAGGGCTGTTGAATTTTGTCAAAGGCCTTTTCTGCATCTATTGAGATAATCGTGTGGCTTTTGTATTTGGTTCTGTTTATATGATGGATTACGTGTATTTATTTGGGTATGTTGAACCAGCCTTGCATCACAGGTATGAAGCCAGCTTGATCATGGTGGATAAGCTTTTTGATGTGCTGCTGGATTTGGTTTGCCTGTATTTTATCGAGGATTTTTGCATTGATGTTCATCAGGGATATTGGTCTAAAATTCTCTTTTTTTTGTTGTGTCTCTGCCAGGCTTTGGTATCAGGATGATATTGGCCTCATAAAATGAATTAGGGAGAATTCCCTCTTTTTCTATTCATTGGAATAGTTTCAGAAGCAATGGTACCAGCTCCTCTTTGTACCTCTGGTAGAATTCAGCTGTGAATCCGTCTGGTCTTAGACTTTTTTTGGTTGGTAGGCCATTATTGCCTCAATTTCAGAACCTGTTATTGGTCTATTCAGGGATTCAGCTTCTTCCTAGTTTAGTTTTGGGAGGGTGTATATGTCCAGGAATGTATCCATTTCTTCTAGATTTTCTAGTTTATTTGCGTAGAGTTGTTTATAGTATTTTCTGGTGGTAGTTTGTATTTTTGTGGGATCAGTGGTGATATCCCCTTTTTCATTTTTTATTGCATCTGTTTGATTCTTCTGTCTTCTTTATTAGTCTTGCTAGCAGTCTATCAATTTTGTTGATCTTTTCAAAAAACCAGCTCCTGGATTCATTGATTTTTTTAAGTGTTTTTTGTGTCTCTATCTCCTTCAGTTCTGCTCTGATCTTAATTATTTCTTGCCTTCTGCTAGCTTTTGAATGTGTTTGCTCTTGCTTCTCAAGTTCTTTTAATTGTGATGTTAGGGTGTCAATTTTAAATCTTTTCCTGCTTTCTCTTGTGGGCAGTTAGTGCTATAAATTTCCCTCTACACACTGCTTTAAATGTGTCCTAGAGATTCTGGTATGTTGTATCTTTGTCCTCATTGGTTTCAAAGAACATCTTTATTTCTGCCTTCATTTCGTTATGTACCCAGTAGTCGTCATTCAGGAGCAGGTTGTTCAGTTTCCATGTAGTTGAGTGGTTTTGAGTGAGTTTCTTAATCCTGAGTTCTAGTTTGACTGCACTGTGGTCTGAGAGAGAGTTTGTTATAATTTCTGTCTTTTACATTTGCTGAGAAGTGCTTTACTTGCAACTATGTGGTCAATTTTGGAATAAGTGTGATGCGGTGCTGAGAAGAATGTATACTTTGTTGATTCGCGGTGGAGAGTTCTGCAGATGTCTATTAGGTCCGCTTGGTGCAGAGCTGAGTTCAATTCCTGGATATCCTTGTTAACTTTGTCTCGTTGATCTGTCTAATGTTGACAGTGGGGTGTTAAAGTCTCCCATTATTATTGTGTGAGAGTCTAAGTCTCTTCATAGGTCTCTAAGGACTTGCTTTATGAATCTGGGTGCTCCTGTATTGGGTGCATTTTTTTTTTTTTTTTGAGATGGAGTCTCACTGTGTTGCCCAGGCTGGAGTGTAGTGGTGGGATCATAGCTCACTGCATCCTCAAACTCCTGGGCTCAAGCAGTCCTCCTAACTCAGCCTCCTGAATAGCTGGGACCACAGGTGCACACCTCCATGCCTAGCCAATTTGTAAATGTTTTGTAGAGATGGGATCCCACTGTGTTGCCCAGGCTGATGTCAAACTCCTGGCCTCAAGTGATTCTCCCACCCCAGCCTCCAAAAGTGATGAGATTACAGGCTTGAGCCACCACACCCAGCCAGGAAATATTTTAGAGTCAGAATAGATGAGACTGTTTTCTGTTGTTCTGCAGTAGCCTCAGATGAGTAATCAGGCAAGTAATGTAAAAATTACTCTTTTCTTTGGGTTCAGGTAGAGCCTACTGATAAGGAGTTCTGATATGAAGGCAAGATTTTTCCTTTATTCTATAAGAAAGAACCTTATCCTTGGAAGTAAGGGGTCAGCAAAAGTTGTAGGAAAACAGGAAATTTCCCTTCTTATTCTGCACTAGTTTTTTCTGACTTTTCATTTATGGACCTGCCTTAGGAACAGCGACATCTCACTCATGAAAATGTACAGCGCAAGCAAGCCAGGACAGGAGAAGAGCGAGAAGAAGAGGAAGAAGAGCAGATCAGTGAGAGTGAGAGTGAAGATGAAGAGAACGAGATCATTTACAACCCCAAAAACCTGCCACTTGGCTGGGATGGCAAAGTAAGTCTCAGAACTACCACTTTCTCCCCATTCCCCATTTTGGAAACAGATACAGAGTTTAGTAGGCTAACACTACTTCTTGTTTTTTGTTTTTTTTTCTTTTTCTTTTTTAGCCTATTCCCTACTGGCTGTATAAACTTCATGGCCTAAATATCAACTACAACTGTGAGATTTGTGGAAACTACACCTACCGAGGACCCAAAGCCTTCCAGCGACACTTTGCTGTAAGGAATTCAGAGCCATTTTTTCTGGGAATTGAAGTAAAAACATGAGACTTTCAGAGAAGAGAGTAGGAGTAGCCTATGTGGACCTCTGATGTCCAGAGCCGAAGGGAATCAGAGAAGGATGGTTTTAAAATCAAGCCCATGGCGTTTGACTTTTGGCACCAATGTTAGTCTTAAATACCTGAGATAGTTTCTGGAGGAATTCTACTACTCCGCTCTTTAAACCTTATTTGGGTTTCTCTTGCCTGCTTTTAACACTTCTCTGTGTCTTTCTGCTAGCATTTTAGACCAACTTCTGACTTCTTGGTTATTTCTCTACCCCATTGCTAATACTCAAGATCAAAAATAGGGCTTACCTCTTTCGGATCTTAAATGGATCTTTACCTCTTGAGAAAAAATGAAGGGGCTGATCTTTATCAAACCATTCTTGAGACAGGGTGTTGTTGGGGTGGTACTGCTGTAAGTGGGCTCACCTCTAAGTGGACTCTGCTTTTAGTTCTTAGATTTTGGAAGGACATTTTACAGAATGGAAAAGATTTATGCTAGACCAAGGATGACAAATTTATATGAACTCCTCTCCCCCTCTCTGAGTCATACATATTACTAATTGATCCTGGGTCTTTTTTGCTGAGCCCATGAGTGAGTTCTGAATCCTTCTCAGCACCTCCTACAATGATTGGAGTTGGCATCCAGATAAAGCCCGTGCCATTTACCATCCCTTAGCTAAAACTGCCATCATGTCAGTGTATAATCTCCTTGCTCTCTCCTCACCACATCGTTGTGCCTGATAAAAGTCTTCTCCTTTACCTACAAATATGATGCTGACCTGCCATTAGTAACCCTATTCATGCAGGTGTTTGGAGTTGCTGGGGCTTTGGTGAGTTCTCCCGCAATATGGGAGATGTAGTTAGAGTTGTGATGTTTTCCTGTGATCTTGACCCAGAGGTTTTACGTGTAAGACTACCGGGTCTAGAATCTAGGTTTACAAGCCAACCCAGTGAGGCAAACAATGCGATGCCTCTTTGAAATACCAGCCTTTTGTCAGTCACAGCCAGCGGTTTACAAACACGAAACACAAAAGGAATGCTACCTTTCGGTGGAGTCTTGTAAAGGGCCATGTTAGGATTTATGAGTAGAATGGAGTTAGTGCTCTGTGTTCAGCTATTCCCATTTCACATGATCCTTTTGCTTCTCTCTTCTCCCAGGAATGGCGTCACGCTCATGGCATGAGGTGTTTGGGCATCCCAAACACTGCTCACTTTGCTAATGTGACACAGATTGAAGATGCTGTCTCCTGTAAGTAACATTTATTTACTGTCTCCTAGGCCAGTACAAATGGCCTGTCCTCCTTCGAGTCAGCATCCTGATACCTTGTGTATCCAGGATTAAAGGCAGTAGGTTGTGGATATGTAAAATCTGAGACAGTTGTATTATTACTGCATTTCTGTTTTTTGTTTTGTGGTTGTTTTTTTGTTTTTTGTGTTTTTTTTTGAGATGGACAGAGTCTCGCTCTGTCACCAGGCTGGAGTACAATGGCGCGATCTCGGCTTACTGCAACCTCCGCCTCCTGGGTGCAAGCAGTTCTCCTGCCTCAGCCTCCCGAGTAGCTGGGACTACAGGCACGCGCCACTGTGCCTGGCTAACTTTTTTTTTCTGAGATGGAGTCTCGCTCTGTCACCCAGGCTGGAGTGCAGTGGCATGATCTCAGCTCACTGCAAGCTCCGTCTCCTGAGTTCATGCCATTCTCCCACCTCAGCCTCTTGGTAGCTGGGACTACAGGCGCCTGCCACCACGCCTGGCTAATTTTTTGTATTTTTAGTAGAGATGGGGTTTCACAGTGTTAGCCAGGATGGTCTCGATCTCCTGGCCTCGTGATCTGCCTGCCTTGGCCTCCCAAAGTGCTGGGATTACAGGCTTGAGCCACCGCGCCCATCCTTTGTTTTGTTTCTGAGACAGAGTCTTGCTCTGTCGCCAGGCTGGAGTGCAGTGGTGCGATCTCGGCTCACTGCAACCTCTGCCTCCTGGGTTCAAGCGAGTCTCCTACCTCAGCCTCCCGAGTAGCTGGGATTACAAGTATGTGCCACCATGCCCAGCTACTTAGAGATGGGGTTTCTCCATGTTGGTCAGGCTGGTCTCGAACTCCTGACCTCAGGTGATCCACCCACCTCAGCCTCCCAAAGTGCTGGGATTACAGGTATGATCCACCGCGTCCAGCTAATGATTGCATTTTTAAGGGGAATGAATTAGTCAGCAGTACTGATTGTTTCTCCTTTGAGACGAGCCCTGTGCTGAGTATAGACCAGGGCTTTTAGCCTGGGTCTGTGAACTCCCTTGTATGCAAGAATTTGATTGAATGGTTGTATGTATAGTTTTCTGAATTGATTTTAATGTGTTAAAGAATGACTGATACAAAGGAAAAAATAGAAGTGCCCTCAGTAAGCTTGTGTTTGAGGCTATAGAAACATAGCAGCCAAATACCTCTTGAGGAAAGTAAAGTGGAGTGCACGTGAGGGAAGGTACTGCTGAAGCATATAGAGGACTGCTGCCAGGCTTCCTGTTTTCCCAGCAGTGGTAGCTTTCTCTGCCATTAACATTTTCATGGCAGCTTTTTTGTTTTCTTCTTTTTTTTTAATTTAATTTAATTTTTTTTAAATTTCTGAGACGGAGTCTTGCTCTGTCGCCCAGGCTGGAGTGCAGTGGCGTGATCTCAGCTCACTGCAACCTCTACCCCCTGGTTTCAAGCGATTATCCTGCCTCAGCCTCCCGAGTAGCTGGAATTACAGGCACTTGCCACCACGCCTGGCTAATTTTTTTGGTATTTTTAGTAGAGACAGGGTTTTAGCATGTTGGCCAGGCTGGTCTCAAATTCCTGACCTCAGGTGACCTGCCTGCCTTGGCTTCCTAAAGTACTGGGATTATAGGCGTGAGCCACCACGCCTGTCCTGGCTTTTTATTTTCTTTTCAGTGGATCTATGTCACATTTCACTGTTGGCTGGTTAGACAGAAGTAAGGTATTTACCCCTCCACTTTGTTAAATTACAGGCACTTTACTCTCAGTTATGCTTAGCAGGCTGTTCAGCTGTTTGGTCAGCTTGAACCTTGGGCTTCCAACTGTTGCCCAGGCTGGAGTACAGTGGTGCAATCACAGCTCACTGCAGTCTCTGCCTCCCAGACTCAAGTGATCCTCCCACCTCAGATTCCCAAGTCGATGGGACTACAGGCTTGTGCCACCATGCCCGGCTAATTTTTGTATTTTTTGTAGAGATGGTGTTTCACCATGTTGCCCAGGCTGGTCTTAAAGTCCTGTACCCAAGCGATCTGCCTGCCTCATCCTCTGAAAGTGCTGGGATTGCAGGCGTGATCCCTGCCCAGCGTGCAACATGCTACAACTTGTCTGTCATTTGAGACTGTTTATATTGACAGAGATTACCTCTTCAGTGGGACTGTGCTAAGATTCTTTAACTTACATAATTTCTTGACTTCTTATGACAAAGTAGGAAACCAAGTGTTATATCTATTCTGAGTTTATTTTCTTTTTTTTCTTTCTTTTTTTTTTTTTTTTTTTTTCTTTTTGGTACAGATGGGGTTTCCTTATGTTGCCCAGGCTGGTCTCAAACTCCTGGGCTGAAGTGATCCTCCCACCTTGGCCCTACAAAATGCTGGGATTATAGGCATGAACCACTGCACCCAACCTTATTTTTTTTATTATTATTATTTTTTTGAGACAGAGTCTTGCTGTGTTGCCCAGGCTGGAGTGCAGTGACTGATCTTGGCTCACTGCAACCTTCGCCTCCTGGGTTCAAGCAATTCTTGTGCCTTAACCTCCCCAGTAGCTGGGACCATAGGCATGTACAACCATGCCCAGCAATTTTTGTATTTTTAGTACAAAAACGGGGTTTCACCATGTTGGCCAGGCTGGCCTGGAACTTCTGACCTCAAGTGATGCGCCCGCATTGGCCTCCCAAAGTGCTAGGATTATAGGCATGAGCCACCATGCTCATGTTAAAGAATTACTGATATAGCTGGGCGCGGTGGCTCAAGCCTGTAATCCCAGCACTTTGGGAGGCTGAGATGGGTGGATCACAAGGTCAGGAGATCGAGACCATCCTGGCTAACACGGTGAAACCCCGTCTCTACTGAAAATACAAAAAACTAGCCGGGCGAGGTGGCGGGCGCCTGTAGTCCCAGCTACTCCGGAGGCTGAGGCAGGAGAATGGCGTAAACCCGGGAGGCGGAGCTTGCAGTGAGCTGAGATCAGGCCACTGCACTCCAGCCCGGGCGACAGAGCAAGACTCCGTCTCAAAAAAAAAACAAAAGAATTACTGATATAAAGGAAAAAATAGAAGTGCCCTCAGTAAGCTTGTGTTTGAGGCTATAGAAACACAGCAGCAAAATACCTCTTGAGGAAAGTGAAGTAGAGTACATGTCAGGGAATGTGCTGCTGAAGCATATAGAGGACTGCTGCCAGGCTTCCTGTTTTCCCAGCAGTGGTAGCTTTCTCTGCCATTAACTTTTTCATGGCAGCCTTTTTCTTTTCTTCTTTTTTTTAATTTAATTTTTTTTTAAATTTCTGAGACGGAGTCTTGCTCTGTCACTCAGGCTGGAGTGCAGTGGCGTGATCTCAGCTCACTGCAACCTCCACCTCCTGGTTTCAAGCGATTCTCCTGCCTCAGCCTCCTGAGTAGCTGAAATTCTAGGGACATCCTAATGGCAGGGAGAGAGGATTATAACACTGGCTACCCGACAGATGTTCAGTCCATCCTGATTGCTGTTCATTTCTTATCCTGCAGTGTGGGCCAAACTGAAATTGCAGAAGGCTTCAGAACGATGGCAGCCTGACACTGAGGTGGGTACTAATGTGGATGGTGTTGGGGATAGTGTCAAGTGATAGAGAGCTCCCTCACCACGTAGAAAGGAGGTGAAAGATGGTCCCTAGTGTACTGCAGCAGCGAGTACAATGTGACAATATCTACCAATTGACTTTTCCTTTTTTTTTTTTTTTTTTGACACAGTCTCACACTGTTGCCCAGGCTAGAGTGCAGTAGTGTAATGTCACCTCACTGCAACTTCCACCTCCTGGGTTCCAGCAATTCTCCTACCTCTGCCTCTCGAGTAGCTGAGATTACAGGCGCCAGCCACCACACTGACTAATTTTTGTATTTTTAGTAGTGACAGAGTTTCGCCATGTTGGCCAGACTGGTCTCACACTCCTCACCTCAGGTGATCCACCCGCTCACGCCTGTAGTCCCAGCTACTTGGGAGGCCTAAGCACGAAAATCACTTGAACTCGGGAGGTGGAGGTTGCATGAGCCGAGATTGTGCCACTGCACTCCAGCCTGGGTGACAGAGAATGACTCTGTCTCAAAAAAAAAAAAAAAAAAAAAAATTAATAATTAACCAAGTGTGGTGGTGCATGCTTTTAGTCCCAGCTAATTGGGACTGAGGCAGGAGGAGCACTTGAGCCCAGGAATTTGAGGCAGCTGCTGAGCTGTGATCATAGCACTGCACTTCAGCCTGGGTGACGGAGTAAGACCCTGTCTCTTTAACAACAGAAAGGCAGATTGTATTCTCCCATTCAAATTTTGAAATGGGCCGGGTGCAGCGGTTCATGCCTGTAGTCCCAGCACTTTGGGAGGCCAAAGCAGGCAGATCGCTTGAGCCCAGGAATTAGAGACCAGCCTGGGCAACATGATGAAACCATATCTCTACAAAAAATACAATAATTAGCTGGGAGTAGTGGCACATGCCTGTGGTCCCAGCTGTTCAGGAGGCTAAGGCAGGAGGATCACTTGAGCCCAGGCTGTCAAGGCTGCAGTGAGCTGTGATCGCACCATTGCACTCCAGCCTGGGTGACAGAGCAAGAACTTGCCTCACACACACAAAAAAATTGAAATGGCAAGTGGGAGTACCCATATCTCATGTTCTGCCGTGGAGATTTATAGACTAAAATGCCGAGACTCTGTATCATGTATTAGATCTCCTTTGAGGAAAGCATCTAATGAGAGATGGTACTCCCATAGCAACAGGGAGAAGTCCTTGTTGGTCTTATGATGGTCATCCCAAGCAGCAGGTTTCAGAGATGAGGAATGACATGTATGTAAGGAATGGTATTGACTCACTCCAAGTCCCATAGTAACTGGCAATAGCCTCTCTTTTTTTGAGTCAGTGGTTTTCAGTATTATTTTTCTTTTTGGCAGCAAAACTCTCTTCCACTTGTAATATAGTACTCCGATATATAAAATAGAATCAAGCAGAATTGCTCTGGACATGGGGAAGCTCAGACTTCCTGGCCTCCCTTTCAACCCCTGCAGTGGCCTCTGAGCAGAAACCTGGGATTCTTGGGAACCATTTGAAAACTTGCTGTTGCAGGTCAGCCTTTCTCAACCATGGTTCCTCATCTTAAACATAGAGAGCTAAATAAACTATTTTCTCAGATACTCTAATGATGGGTCATGACTGATACCATTTTAGATGTCTACGAGAGAAGTTAATTCATTGAACACCGTGGCTGCTTTGGGGCAGTGGGACTTAATTCTCTTGTGGAACCCCAGTTGAGAAAGGCTGTCTTAGATAAATGCCAGTCTTAGTGTACCAGAGTATGCCATGGAATCAGGCCAGGATGAGCTCAGGTACCTAGAGATTGGTTCCAAACATTTCTTTTAGGAGATGTATCTAACAAAGTGTACCCCTTCCTTTTCAGGAAGAATATGAAGATTCAAGTGGGAATGTTGTGAATAAGAAGACCTATGAGGATCTAAAAAGACAAGGACTGCTCTAGTATTCAGGGATGTAGCTCAGCTTTTGGGCTAGCCCAGGCTTCCCTGAGATCTGCTTTTTGTATTTCTCCCAACCAAATCCTCTTAAAGACCCTTTGCTATGTAGTCTCATGGTCTAGCATGCATCTTGTAGAAACAAGACATGCTGGCAGATTGCAGGGTTGAGATGTGTTTTATCTGTTTTATATTTTAAAAGATTCTGCCAGAAAATAAAACCATACCTTGTTCTAAAGCCCAGGGTTATGGACCAACTCAGTGCTTCAGGTCTTAAGGCCTCCATACCTCTTTCTCACCAACTTTAGTAGTAGCTGAGATTTAATGGGCACCTGTTTTGCTACAAATCTGACCTGACCTCTTACCCTACCCTCCTTTGTTGCTGCTTCCCTGAATGAGTATTACCCCAGGATGAGGTCTGCCATCAGCTTAGCCATTGATGCAAATACTAGGGAAAGACTAGGAGGATGAGCAAGGGCTGCTACTAAGGACTAAGTGTGGTACCAAGGTTTGCCTTATGTATTTGCATAAAGAAAGGAGTTGGAGCTGGGTGCAGTGGCTTGTGCCTGTAGTCCCAGCTACTTGGGAGGCTGAGGCAGGAAGGTTGCTTAAGACCAGCCTAGGTAACATAGTGAGATCCTGTCTCATTTATACAAAAAAAAAAAAAAAAAAAAAATTGGCATGGTGGCACGCACTGTAGTCCCAGCTACTCAAGATGCTGAGGCTAGAAGATCCTTTGAACCTAGGAGTTTGAGGCCAGCCTGGGCAATATAGTGAGGCTCCATCTCAAAAAATAAAAAAGAGTTGGGCTGTATTAGAATGGGCCTGCAGCCCAACATACAAGGGAACTAGGACCGACAGAGACTTCACCAGCTTGCTAGGTCAGAATGAGAGACTTTGGTGGGTCTGTCTACCTGTTTCTTCTACAAGATCCCTATTTGACTGTAAAAGTAGCTAATACTCACATGTTCTCCAAGCCCAGATAGCCATGGTAGAGTTTGGGTAGTTAAGCAGCTGCTCCAGGATCCAAATGTGGTGTCTGAAATGGAAAGAACTAAGGCAACCAGGAAGGAACTGATCTGCCTTATAAGCACAGTCATCCGAAAGTCAGGCCTGCTGCAGGACAGGATCCCCTAGAGACCCCATTTGCCTCTCAACACTCAGATCTTCACCTGTTTTTAATAAATCTACTTTTTAAAAAAAAGTTAATCTTTTTCTTTATATTATACATTTATATCTTATTTTTCTAAAAACCTGCCAAGGACCAGTGCCGCACTCACCCCATGTAGAGGCAGGCTGGCTAATATATCTACTTTTAAAAATCCCAACTCAGGCCAGGCGCAGTAGCTGATGCCTGTAATCCCAACACTGGGAGGCCGAGGGCAGCGAATTACTTGAGGTCAGGAGTTGGAGACCAGCCTGGCCAACATGGCAAAATCCTGTCTCTACTAAAAATACAAAAATCAGCCAGCCGTGATGGCATGCACCTGTAGTCCCAGGTACTCAGGAGGATCACTTGAACCCGGGAGGCGGAGGTTGCAGTGAGCTGAGATCCAGCCACTGCACTCCAGCCTGGGTGACAGAGCGAGACTCCGTCTCAAAAAAAAAAAAAAAAAAAAAAAAAAAATCCCAACCTGGAACTAGCCTTCTGCCTTACACCAATCTTTTGCCCTGGTTATTTCCATGGCAGTAAAGTTTCACCACCCCCACCCCAGTGGCACTGCAAGCTAGGTTGGTATTTTCCTTCCTGGTTCAACCCATCCCTGTGCAACTCATTCCCTTGTGTGTTCACTCCATTTAAGACTCCAGGCTGGGTGTGGTGGCTCATGCCTGTAATCCCAGTACTTTGGGAGGCAAAGGCAGGCAGGTCACCTGAGGTCAGGAGTTTGAGACCAGCCTGACCAACATAGAGAAACCCCATCTCTACTAAAAATACAGAATTAGCCAGGCGTGGTGGTGCATGCCTATAATCCCAGCTACTAGGGAGGCTGAGGCAGGAGAATCACTTGAACCTGGGAGGCAGAGGTTGCGGTGAGTCGAGATCATGCCATTGCACTCCAGCCTGGGCAACAAGAGTGAAACTCCGTCTCAAAAAAATAAGACTCCAGTTGGACAGCCTCTCCAGGGCCTGAGCTGAAGCAGAGTGAATAATTAAACCTAATTGAGCCAACTAGAAACACTGATTAGTGGAAACTGGCCCAAGGTGCAAGGAGACATTGCCATTTGAGAAGAGAGTTAAAGCTTTGGAATGGAAAATGTGGGGAGAAGATGGCCCTTCAGACCACTCGTCAGAATAGTGACTGCATTGGGCTACCAAGGAATGCACCTGCTGCTTTCCAGTTGTTGGAGTCCTCAAAGCCCTGTCGAGGCTACCTGGGACTCCAGGATTAATGGGCTTTCCCTCTACAGTGTGGAGAGGAAGTGGGACCAGGTCCTATGGAGTCCTGCCACCCCCTTGCCCAGCAACTGCAGTCAGTGTGTGAACTCTGTGCCAAAACAGCCTTGGAGGGAAATGGGCTTACCTGTCACAGCAAAGGCTTGTTCATTTGTTACCTTCATTCAGGGCTTTTTTAGTGCCTTCCATGTGCCAGGCAGAGCTAGATCAAACCTTGAAAATTAAAGTGGAGGTGAAACAGTGGAGGCAGAAGCCAGAGGTGAGGAAGCTCAGCAGCAGCCTGTGGGCACGCAGGAAGAGCCATATGGCCAGCTCCATCCAGCTGCAAGGGGCACAGCTCTTTTCTGAAGTGCGGGCAAACCACATCAGAATTGGTTCTCAGAGGTGATTCCTTCAGGTTTAGACTCCATAGGGTCAGCCAAAGGAAGAAGAGAATTTCAATTGACCACCTGCCTCAGTCTCCCAAAGTGCTGGGATTTCAGGCATGAGCCACTGTGCCCAGCCAAGAATCTTTCTTAGACATGGAGTCAGAACCTTTGCCAATGCACTTATTGCTGAGAACAGTTAATTCAATTAGCTCTTCACGGAGGAAAGCTGCAGGGAGCATTTAGGGAGTTGTTCCTGGGATTGACCCTCAGATTGGTGCTGCTAAACCCAGAGGCTGCGCCTGGGATGAGCCCTCCCAGGAGGAGTCTTTACTCCCTACTTCTCAGATGAAAGTGAATAAATCTGTCTCTGGCCTCAACCAGGTATCCCTTTCTTCTCCATTTTCTGTCCGTTTCCCTCCCTGCTGGAAGGCTCTATGAAGGGAGCACCCTAAAGGTAACCAATGTGTTGGGGAAGTGAAGTTCTGAGATATTTCTCTCCCTCTGTATTAAAAAAACAAATCCTTGGGATGATAGCAACCTTTCCCCTCATCCTTCAGGTCCTACTGTCAGCCTCAACTCAGAGTTCTCAGGGTGGGAATGAGCCTGTGACCCTCTCCACCCTCATCCAGAAGAGTCCTCCCATTACAGGTCCACTCTGGGAAGACACTGGTCTCCTCTCCCTCTGATTTCTTCTGAGAGCCCTCTCCACCTGCCAGGTTTCCGATCCAGACAAATAAGGCACCTCCCAGTGGGATGCTGGGAAGGAGGTCTTTTGATCTGGTCAAGCTGTCAACTGGCTTTATTTTCTCCCTCCAACTACAGTCTGGGCAGCAGCTGTGCTTTCTTCTTTTCTGTGGTCTCTGTGTATCCCCAGTGGCAGCAACATGAGAGGCAACTCCCAGAGCTGACAAATGATTGGAGGGGAGTAGGAAGGGCAGCTTCCAGTTTCCAGGGGCAGCAGGTGTAGCCTCCCTGCCTTGTGCATGCACACTTACAGCCCTCTGCACCTTCAAGTATGCAGGTAGGTCTACAGCTGGGATAGGGTGGAGCACAGAGAATATTGACAATATGCTCTAGCCATGGAGGGGCACACAGACTAAAGCAGATGGACAAGAAGCCTGGATTAATACAGCCTAGGAGGTACCCATCTATCTTTGCCCAGCCTTCTGATTCTGCTCAGTATCTGTCTACCTGCCCCATAATATTCCTGAGCTGTCCCTCCAGCCTCATCTGTGCAAAGTAAGGAGAAGGAAAGAGGTAAGAAGACAAAGGGTGACAGAGTGAGACTGTCTCTGTCTCCCAGGCTGGAGTGCAGTGGCGCAATCTCGGCTCACTGCAGCCTCCGCCTCTCGGGTTCAAGCAATTCTCCTGCCTCAGCCTCCCAAGTAGCTGGGACTACAGGCGTGCGCTGCCACGCCTGGCTTATTTTTTCATGTTTTTGGTAGAGATGGGGTTCCACCATATTGGCCAGGCTGGCCTTGAACTCCTGACCTCATGATCCACCTGCCTTGGCCTCTCAAAGTGCTGAGATTACAGGTGTGAGCCACCGTGCTGAGGCCTAAAAACTTTTTTTTTTTTCAACAAGGTCTCACTGTTACCCAGGCTAGAGTGCCGTGGCATGATCATAGCTCACTGCAGCCTCCCAACTCTCAGGCTCAAGTGACCTCCCCACCTCAGCATCCCAAGTAACTAGGACTACAGGTGCACACCTCCATGCCCAGCTAACTTTTTGTAGTGAAGGGGGTCTCACTATCTTGCCCAGGCTGGTCTTGAAATTCTGGCCTGAAGAAGTTCTCCTGCCTCAGCCTCCTGAGTCACTGGGATTATAGGTGTCAGTCACCATGCCCAGCAAGAGAACTGTTTCTTGAGTGTAGTGTTTGTTGGTCTGGGGGACGGATGGGCAACAGAGAGGCTGACACCATCAGAAGGGCCTAACCCAGGAGTCTTTGCTGCACACTCTCCTGTGTATCGTATCAGCCTGGCTGCTGTCACTTGAGAGGCAAGTCTGAGTGCTGATGGAGGATTACATCCATGAGGGCAGGGAAATGGATGTCCCATTAGCGTTGGGAATGGTAGGGTCTGGGTTGTGCTCAGCTTCCAGTGCTGGGCAAGAAGATGGGAATAATGCCCCCACTTTCATCTCTAGCAGTTTCCTACCTTGTATGGAAAAACCTAAACCCAGGCTTAGCAGACCCTTCTAGGTCTGATCCCTTAGTGTTGCAGGGGGCAGAGTCTGAGATCTAAGAACCCAAAGTCTCAGAGCTACCTCCCATATTTGGCTCGGCACTCATTTAGAGACAGGGTGGGGTCTGAATCCTGAAAAACACTTGGACAAAGTGAGCCCAGACTTTTCATTCTCTGTGGCCCAGGGTTTCCCTGCCCTGGGTTCTGAGGAAGCCCATGACCCCCACCTTCCCACCCCCAGGCACCTTCTGACGTTGGCAGCAAATGAGGCCAGATCAGAAGCACTGGATATCTATTTCCTGCCACTGCACCTACTCCAGTTTTGCCTCCCCTCAGGCTGGGATGCTGCCGTTGACATGCCAGTGACAACATGTAGTCTCGGGGAGGCTGTTACTAGAATGCAGGCCCCTTTGTGCCTGCCTCAGTGTCACTCTGACAGTATGACTTGCAAGAAGTGAAAGCTGAGCCCCTGAGACCTCTTATTCCCTAAAGGTTGACCCACCCCCACCCCAGTTCCCCAGCCTCAGTTTATTCATCTGCATAGTACAATAATGGAAATTTTGCTTGTAGATTTCCTCAGCTGCCCAGAACTGGTCCTTCCCTCTCTCTAGCTCCTGCAGCACCTCAGTTGAAGACATATGTGGCCAATGGTAGCCACAGATCTGATTTGCTCAGAGGTAGCTGTCCTCCCAGGGACCCTGGCCTTTCCTGGACCATGACTACCGCTGGACCCTGGGACTGCCCCTACTTTTCCCTAAGTTCATGACATCTTCCACTTAACTGCTGCATGACCTTTCTTTGACCTATGACCTTTGAGCTGGTTATGGCCTTGAACTCCTGACCACATGATCCACCTGCCTCGGCCTCTGCAGTGGCTGCCTCTCTCCTTTTCCTCCTATCAGTCTTCCCGCTGGCCTTACTGGTAGCCCAGAATCTGGCAAGCAGTCAGCTGACCCCTGCTCCTGTCCAGGTAAGCAGCATATGAGGGAGGGGACAGCCTTCCTAATGCCTTCAGCCCTGGGCGTGTGACCACAGTGGTCAAACCTGTCCAGAGATATGCCACAACTTCCACCGCCTTGGAGAGATGTGCTACCAGGTGAAAAAGTTCTCCAACCAGACCACAGAGTGTGAGCCTGGGCAGCACCACAGTAAGGTGTGGGGCTGGGGCTGTGATGGACCCAAGACAGGGCACTTCTCAGAGGTGAAGGGGAGTGGAGGGAGGCCATTGGAAGGGAGACTGACATTCAGGTACAGTAAGGTGCAGGAACAGATCCTGAAGCAGGAGGGAGAGGAGTCAGTATCTGGGATGCTGGGAACGTGGAGCTATGGCCCAGGCCTGGCTGTGCCCCCATCCTCCTGGACATGCCTGCATTCTCTCTACCCAGCTGATTCAACTCAATGCTTTCCACTACATGGTCTGGTGCAGCTTCAGCTGTGAAGGGGGAAATGAAACTAGTCCTAGCCCTTGCCTTCTGTCCAACAGCTCAGCCCCCAGCCCAGACCCCTGCAGACTGCAGTGCTGCAGTAGAGGGCCACTCTGTCTCATGCTCAAAGAGTCCACCTGAGGTAAGACAGCCCCACCCTTAATACTCAGCCCTGCCCCGCCAACCTGCAGCTCTGAGCCCCATTCCTCAGAGCCCCCACCTCTGACTCCCATTCCTACTCATCCACAAGCTCAGAGCCCTTCTGCCCATTAACCCTCAACTCTGAACCCAGCCCTTTGAGAGGCCCTCAAATCTCAGCTCAATTGTCACCAGCCCCCAACCTTTATGAATATGCTAACCTCTAAGCCTTGTCGGACCCCTAACTTTAATGTCTTCCTAGGCCAGGCACGGTGACTCACACCTGTAATCCCACCACTTTGGGAAGCTGAGGCGGGCGGATCACGAGGTCAGGAGATCGACACCATCCTGGCTAACATGGTGAAACCCCGTCTCTACTAAAAATACAAAAAATTAGCTGGGCGTGGTGGTGGCTGGCGCTTGTAGTCCCAGCTACTCGGGAGGCTGAAGCAGGAGAATGGCATGAACCTGGGAGGCGGAACTTGCATTGAACTGAGATCTCGCCACTGCACTCCAGCCTGGGCGATAGAGCGAGACTCTGTCTCACCAAAAAAAAAAAAAAACAAAACAAAACAAAAAGTCTTCCTTCCTCATTAGCTCCCTAAGTCTGAGTTCTCTAGTTTTGGTGCCCCACCCCCTCTCAGATTCCCCACTCCTAACATCCCCACCATTCCCCAGTCCAGCCCATCCAGCACTCCCCTCCCCAGCAAGCTCCAAAGAGGCCTGGGGCAAGCACCTGTTCTCATCCAGGCAGCAGTGGGGGAGATGTCAGGTTGTGAGCTGCCCACACACATCATGCTCTCCCTGGGGGCAAGGCGGGGGGTCAGGGCTTTGCAGAGGTGTCACAGCACTTCCCCAGGCAGTCCTGCTCTGCTCTTAGGCCTAGCCCACCTGACGATCCCAAAGGACAAGCTACATTCCACTCTACCCCTGGTGACCACCACGTTGCCAGCCCTCCAGGGAAATGGGAGTGTCTCATTCTCACCTGCCTGCTCTGGGAAGTGGAGGCAGAAACAGACAGTGTGTCGTGGATGGGGCCAGTGACGCGGGCATGATAGGGCTCCAGCCTTGCCTCTGTCTAGCATTTACCACCTGTTCAGTCTGCACAGAGCTCCCAAACCTCCTCCTGTTTTCTCTTCCAGGAGAAAATCTGTGCCACTTTCTCCTGCCAAGGTGGTGACTGTTTCAAAGGGCAGAAAGCTGTGGCCATGTGCCCTGAGGGCTTGGACTTCTGTGAGGTGAGCCCTGTGATACTCCAAGGATTAGGGAGCTGTCCTCCCTCAGAGCTGCATGGCTTTCTCCTTCTACCTGGAGTGGATAGCTCAGCAGTAGGATCTGGATGGAGCTAGACCTGCTGGGAGCCAGGCTGCCTGGGGTCTAGCAAGCTTGACTCCCTCAGCTCTGCATGATACCAACACCAAAGGCAGCAACTGGAATTTGCCATACCTCCACGATGTGCCCGTTTGTTTCTGTCCACCCTGTATGTTCACTAGGGACTCACTGATCTTGTGGGCAGGAAGCTAGGGGTCCAAGGAGGTTGAGCTCAACCCATGACCCACTTAACACTTTCTGCCTTTGAGTGGGGAAGAGGGGCAAGGGGAAGATGAATGGTCCCACCTCTTCTTGCAGCTGAAATGCTCCAGCTCAGGTTACATTGCAGGCTGCAGCCAGGCCTATGAAGCAGGGACCTCCCAAAATCATGGGGCTGTGGCCCCACCCTGCTACCAGGAGTGCTGTCAAGCCTCAACCTCAGGCAGCTGCCTCCAGCTGGATGGGAAACTTCACTTCAACCAGGCAGCTCCGGGGGCCACCAGAAACCCCCTGCACTGGGCCCTGGCTGTGGCTATGCTACTGCTCCTCCACTCTGCCCTGCTCCTGTTCTTGCTCCCCTAGCTGGGCCCAGCAGAACCTGGGAGCAGCAGCCAAGAAGACCCTGTAGGACCTACGAGCCTTCAGGTCCCACTCCAGCTCTGATTCCTGTAGCTGCATCTTTAGTAAAAGGGCTTTATCAAGCCCACAGCACTGGGCTTAAGGCTCCTGACTTCTCCCCTTCTAGGGCCTAGGCCTGACCACGGAACCCTCCAAGGGGGTAGGGCCTCAGCCCTAATCTCAGGGAGAGGATGGGGTTTGTCTGGAAAAACAGAAAACCTCCTGCCTGACCCCCCACCCAGTGGGAGGACCCCAAAATCCTGCAGGGACAGTTTCTTCATCATGAAAAGCACTCAGCCCCATCTACTTTCCCCAGACCCTCCTCCCCAGGCTTTGACACTAAGAGCAGGGCTGGAATGGGGTTCCTCTGCTTCCCTGCAGTGACCCACCCCTTGATCACAAGGGTCTGAGTCAATCCTCTTTCCCCTCATCCTCCACGTGCCTTGACAATGAATTCAAATAAACTTGAGCTCCATTTGTGCTGTGAATGTTTCCAGGAAAAGGAATGGATTGAGAAGAAGGCAATGACTATTTCTGGAAGGGGTTTACATAGGCAAAGTTGAACTGGTCATTAGGATGGCCACTTCACTTGGGGAAAGAGGAGGGGAGACCGTTCACAAGTCACAACAGTCACCCACTCCCCAGCGCCGAAGGCCCATTCCTTCAGTTTGGGTCAAAGCTTGAGAGAAGGTATATTTATTAAAATATTTCAGTAAGTAATTCACTAACTCCATAGATAACTGTGTTCCAGAAACTGCTGGTGTGTTGATGAAAAGGCATAATCCTGTCCAAAGGGAGTTTACAGCTTAATTAAATGGCCAATAGGACAAGTGAGAATCCTTATCTGAACTGGATGAGCAATCACAGCTCACTGCAGCCTTCAACTCCTGGGCTCAAGTGATCCTCCCATCTCAGCCTCCCAAGTAGCTGGGACTACAGGCATGCACCACCATACCCGGCGAAATTAAAAAAAAAATTTTTTTTTAGAGATGGGGTCTTAAACTCCTTGCCTCAAGCGATTCTCCCTCCTTGGCCTTCCAAAGTACCAGGATAACAGGCATGAGCCACTGTGCCCAATCCCTGTGCTGGCTCTTTTTGTCCATCTGGGGTAACCTCTTATCTTAGATGGGGAAATTGAATCCCAAGGGAAGAAAGGTCTTGGCCAAGGTCACACAGCCAGGTGGATCAGGGAAAGGACATTGCCAGACAGGAACAGTGTCATACCCTTTATAAAGTGCGTTCACACCCAGTAGCCTCAAACAGCACTGTGTGGCAGGAGGGCTGAGTGGGGCTGAGGGAAGAAATAGGGCAGTGTGTGGCGGTACAAATGGCCCAGGAGTTGCAGTCAGACTTTCAGTGGAGTCCCAGTGTTGCCACCTGCTAGCTGCAGGACTTAATGTCAAACTGCTTACCCTCTCCAAGGCTCAGTTTCTCCACCTGGAAAACAGACATAATGGTTCTTCAGAGTCTGGTTCTCCCTCCATTAAACTAGGAGAGGGTAGTTATTTCAGGGGAAGAGTTTCAGTAGAGGTCTGGGCTATCTACCTGGAGTGAGAAGAGCTGATGATGGAACTAAGGAGAAAATAAAAATGCATTATATTCTTCCCCTAAGGTAAAATATGACCATCTTCCTCCTGGGCGGGAAGCTTTGGCCCCATGACCTAGAGGGCTGGGGATGGGAGTGAGGGCAATCATCTGAAAACCTTTCTGGAATAGGGAGCCCAGTGTACCCCAGGACCTAAGGGGTTAATGGGGATGGAGAGACTCCCCACCCCACGATTGACTCGGGCATGCTGGGACTTGCAGGCTGACTGACCACCGTGTGGCGCAGGGGCTGTTGGGAAATGTAGTCACTGTCCCGGAACCTGGGGCAGCGGAGTCCTGTGCGCCCTGCGGTGACAGCTCAGGAGGTAGGTGGCAATGGCAGGGAGCTGTGGGTGGGAGCAGAGCAGGAAAGCCAGGGCAGGGCTGGGCAGGAGGGAGTGGGCAAGCTGAGGGCTGGGACGCCCCCCACCCCCCCACCCCCCCACCCCCGGCCTGCAGCTGATGCAATGGGCCTGCTGGGGCGGGGGTGAAGGGCAAGCAGCAATGGGACACTTCCTGTCTCCAAGGAAAGAGGAATGGGACTCTCCTGAATGACAGTAAGGGGATATTCCCTGAACCCCACACGGACACACCACTGACACCTCCCAGAGAGGTACCAGCAGAACAAAAACTGCCCCCAAAAGAGAGGCAGAGCCCTGTCCTAGGAGCAAAGGGACCAGGTCCCCTTCTCCAATCCACATACCCCACTTCCAACAAGTAGAATAGACCACACTCAAGAGCAACTGGATGCCCTCCCAGACAAAGGCAGTACAACAAACTGTAGATCCCATCAGGGGCAAAAGGACTGGACCCCTAACCCTAAAAACTAAAAGGCCTATTCTAGGGAGGAGAAGGAGGAGGAGGAGGAGGAGGATCAGGCCTCCCCAGTACTGTCTCTCTCCGCAAAGGCCCCTCCCTCCTGCCTCCCACCCCTCTGAGGCAGCTACATCACCCCATGCGTAACTTGTTGACCAAAGAGGGGCTCCCATCTCCCCTCCCACAGGGTGTGTGCACTCAGCAGGAGCCAGCATGGACCAGTCTGTGGCGATCCAGGAGACGCTGGCTGAGGGAGAATACTGCGTCATCATATCCTTCCTGTGCTAACTGCAGCCCTGAGCCGGCCCTGGCCTTGGGAAGAGGAATGGAAGGTGTCGAGGTGTCTATCCCCTCTCCTGCCTCTCTGAACCATCAGGGGAGAAGGAAATCAGTATTTACTAAGTACTTACTGAGTCCTGGACTCTCCGCCAGATGCTTTAAATTTGCAGTCATCCTCCTAACTCCCTATGAAATGAGGATTATTATCCTCATTTCATCGATGAGGAAGGCTTAGAGAGTGACTGGCCCAAGGCCACACAGTGAATCTGGGGGACAGGGGAACGGAGGAAGGTGGGACAGCCTGAGTGGGGAGCGGCCTCGCCTCTGGGTTGTCTTCCCTTGACTCTGAGCCGCAGGCGGTGCAAGGTGTGCTGTGTGAGGGGGACAGCCGGCAGAGCCGCCTCCTGGGACTCGTGCGCTACCGCCTGGAGCACGGCGGCCAGGAACACGCGTGAGTGAGGGGCTTGGTCCCCATCTGTCTGGGTCATGGGGTTGTTCATCACTGCACCCTCCAGCTGAACTTCAACCGTCACTCCAGGGCAGGGTCTGAGTCTCCTAGAATAATTATCAAAATGACAGTTAATATTTTTTGAACACTGTATTCTAAACCCTGCACAGGTACTAACTTATAATCCTCAAGATCTAAGGAGGAAGTTTCTTGAGAAGAGACAGTTTAACATACTGGTCCAGATCTTGAGTCTCGTGGTCCAACTGCCTGGGTTCAAACCCAGGCTTTGTTACTAACAAGCCACATGATCTATTGTTTGTTTTGAGACGGAGTCTTGCTCTTCGCCCAGGCTGGAGTGCAGTGGCGTGATCTTGTTTCACTGCAACCTCTGTGTCCCAGGTTCAAGCAATTCTTGTGCCTCAGCCTCTTGAAGAGCTAGTATTACAGAGGTGTCTGCTACCATGCCTGACTCATTTCTGTATTTTTAGTAGAGAGGGGGTTTCACCACGTTGGCCAGGCTGGTCTTGAAATCCTGACCTCAAGTTATCCACCTGCCTTGGCCTCCCAAAGTGCTAGGATTACAGGCATGAGCCAGCATGCCCAGCCTCACACGATCTTTTTTTAAGAGACAGGGTCTCTTTCTGTCACCCAGGCTGGAGTGCAGTGGCGTGATCTTGGCTCACTGCAACCTCTGAGTCCCAGGTTCAAGCAATTTTCGTGCCTCAGCCTCTTGAGGAGCTGGTATTACAGAGGTGCCCACCACCGTGCCTGGCTCGTTTCTGTATTTTTAGTAGAGATGGGGTTTCACCACTTTGGCCAGGCTAGTCTTGAAGTCCTGATCTCAAGTTATCCACCTGCCTTGGCCTCCTAAAGTGCAGCGCACCCAGCCTCACATGATCTTTTTTTTTAGAGACAGGGTCTCTTTCTGTCACCCAGGCTGGAGTGCAGTGGTGCACTCATAGCTGCACGCTGGAACTCCTGGCCTCAAGTCATTCTCCCGCCTCAGCCTCCCAAAGTGTTGGAATTTTAGGCATGAGCCACTGCACCTGGTGGAACCACATGATCTTGAGCAAGTTGTTTTACTCCTCGATATGTCCAGATTAGAGAGTAAAGTGAGTTAGGCCAGGTGCAGTGGCTCATGCTTGTAATCCCAACACTTTGGGAGGCTGAGGAAGGAAAATTGCTTGAGGCTAGGAGTTCAAGACCAGCTTGGGCAACAAAGTGAGACCTCCCCCTCCGGTCCCCCGGCTCCATCTCTACAAAAAATAAGAAAATTAGCTGGGCGTGGTGGTGCATGCCTGTAGTCTCAGCTACTCAGGAGACTGAGGTGGGAGGATCACATGAGTTGAGGAGTTTGAGATTACAGTGAACTATTATTGCACTATAGCCTGGGCAACACAGCAAGACCCTGTCTCTATAAAAAAAAAAAAGAAAGAAAAAAAAAAAAACAAACACCATGGGGTGCACAGAAAGTGCTCAATAAGGCTGGTTGCAGTGGCTCATGCCTGTAATCCCAACACTTTGGGAGTCTGAGCTGGAAGGATTGCTTGAGCTCAGGAGTTCAAGACCAGCCTGGGCAATATAGTGAGAGCCCTATCTCTATTTCAAATAATTTTTAAAAAAATAAAGAAAAAAGAAAAAAAAAGAAAGTGCTCGATAAATGTTGTCTAGTAACACCCACATACCACACAGAAGCAGAGAGAGAGTAATAGCTGTCAAAGGTCTCATAGCTGGTAAGTGACTCAGGGTCTAGGAGCTGGGAGGGAGGGGCCTTAGACATTTTCTGATCCATCACCCCAATTTTATAGATGGGAAACAGGTTCAGGGAGAGAAGTGGGTAGCTAAGGTTGCACTGTTCCTGTCACACACAGTGTGAAAATGCACCATGGTTAGATCAAACATGGTTTGTGTTTTACTAACAATCAGGGGCTCCTGCAGATGAGAAAAGTTCTGGTTTGATCACCTCATCCATATAGCTGCAGTCTCTGATGAGCACCATAGACAGAGATGTCATGAGGAGTGTGCCTAGCCAGGGCACCACCAGCACAGTGTTAGGGACTAAGGAGGGAGTGTGAGCACCCCGAGGCCTCCAAGATAGGGCTGAGGGACAGCCACCGGGCCCCCATCCTCACCTCTGCTTCCTGCCCTTAGTCTCTTCCTCTATACGCACCGGAGGATGGCCATTACTGGGGACGATGTCTCTCTGGACCAGATAGTGCCAGTCTCGCGGGATTTTACGCTGGAAGAAGGTGCCACAGGAGGCTGGGTGGTATGAATCCTCTCCTATGGGCCCCTCAGGTCATCTTTGTCCTTGATGGGGGGGCAAGGGGGAGTAAGCTCAATTGCTAAGGGCATTCTCATTTCCCTCCCCACAGTGTCCCCAGATGGTGAACTCTACATCCTTGGTGAGTGGTCCTCTTGGTCTGGGTCTCACTTGGGGCAGGGGGTACCTGATCTTCAGAGAGAGAATGATGTAAAGTAAGAGCACCCCCTGGTAAACTTATTGCAGCAAGTAAGACCCTGTAGGATCTGGCACTACCCATCTCCGTGGGCTCATCTCTCATCACTCTCCTCCTTGCTGCTGTTTCCGTCCCCCTGCCAATATCACACGTTCTCATCCCGGAGCCCCTGCACACGCTCTCCCCTCCTCCTACAAGCCTCACATCTCTTTACCTAGTCAACTCCTACTCAGCCTTCAGGGCTTCCATTCATGCATTTCTCTTCCCGGGCAGCCTTTGTTAAACCCCTGAAATTAGACCAGGGCGGTGGCTCAGGCCTGTAATCCCAGCACTTAGGGAGGCCAAGGCGGGTGGATCACCTGAGGTCGGGTGTTCAAGACCAGCCTGACCAACATGCAGAAACCCTGTCTCTACTAAAAATAGAAAAAATTAGCCAGGCATGGTGGCGCATGCCTGTAATCCCA
Organism: Rhinopithecus roxellana; assembly: GCF_007565055.1. NCBI lineage: Eukaryota > Metazoa > Chordata > Mammalia > Primates > Cercopithecidae > Rhinopithecus > Rhinopithecus roxellana. Next base: position 89,020,170 of record NC_044560.1, on the reverse strand, counting down.
GCTACTTGGGAGGCTGAGGGAGGAGAATTGCTTGAACCTGGGAGGCGGAGGTTGCGGTGAGCGGAGATCGCACCATTGCACTCCAGCCTGGGCAACAAGAGCAAAACTCTATCTCAAAAAAAAACAAAAAACAAAACAAAAAAAAACCCTGAAATTGTTTTGTATCCCACTGGATACATGTGCCTCTTTTCTCCTCTCTTCTCTTCTCCTCTCTTCACTTCTCTTCTTTCTTTCTCTTTCTCCCTCTCTTTCTTTCTCTCTCTCTCTCCCCCTCCCTTTCTCCTTCTCTCTATCTCTCTTTCTCCTGCCTCTGCCTCCCAAGCAGCTGGGATTATAGGCACCCACCATCATGCCCAGTTAATTTTTGTATTTTCCGTAGAGGTGGGGTTTTGCCATGTTCGCCAGTCTGGTCTTGAACTCCTGACCTCAGGTGATCCACCTGCCTCAGCCTCCCAAAGTGCTGGGATTATAGGCATGAGCCACCATGCCTGGCTTGCCTTTTTCTTTTGCCAGCCTCTCTCAATCAGTGATGTAATTCTTTATATTGACATATTTAATGTCTGTCTTCTTTACTATACAACAATAATAATAGAAGCAAATAATGAGTCAATGATTATCCCATGCCAGCATTATGCTAGAAGTTTTACATACACCAAATCAGGCCTTTCTCTTTTTTTTTTTTTTTTTTTTTGAGACAGTCTCTGTTGCACAGGCTGGAGTGCAGTGGCGTGATCTCGGCTCACTGCTAGCTCAGCCTCCTGGGTTCATGCCATTTTCCTGCCTCAGCCTCCCGAGTAGCTGGGACTACAGGTGCCCATCACCACACCCGGCTAACTTTTGTGTTTTTAGTAGAGACGGGGTTTCACCACATTGGCTAGGCTAGTCTCGAACTCCTGACCTTGTGATCCACCCACCTCTGCCTCCCAAAGTGCTGGGATTATAGGTGTGAGCCACCGCGCCTGGCCCGAGCCCACACTCTTAATTGCTCTGCTAGGTGACTTCTGTTTGTCTGTTAGTTCAGCAGATGTTTTGAGTGCTCACCATGTGCCCAGTATTGGGTATATGCCATGAATAGGGAAGCCTTCTACAGTCTAGCTCCCTGAGACAGACCCACGTGTATTCTCTTCACCATGGTATTCCCTGTGCCTATCACACTACCTGGCACAGTCAGGTAGACTGGCCCATGGACATCCCCTCTTGTCTGCCTCTATGTGCTTTTCATTTCATCAGGAGGGGTACAGACTACATATCCAGAGAACCTGTTCTCTCCCAGCTCCATCTAGTACTGCGGTTGAGGCTTACTGACTTTTCAGAGCCTTCATCTGCCTCCTCTATAAAGAGGGGATGATGTTAATTTGGAACTCAGGGTACAGAGGGTTTCCTTGTGCCAGCAGCAGTCCCAAGTAAGTTGCTTAAGGGCTGAAGGGGCTTTGGGAGTCCGGGTTGCTGATTCTCCATTCTGAGGACTCTAGCCTTAGGCTGCATCAAACACTTAGCTCCTGGCAGCCAAGGGTTCATTTCCTGCCTCCTTTGTGCAGGCTCAGATGTGACCATCCAGCTGGACACAGCAGAGCTTAGCCTCGTATTCCAGCTACCTTTTGGTTCACAAACCAGGATGTTCCTCCACGAAGTTGCCAGAGCCTGTCCAGGTAGGTAAGACCCCAGGCTCCCTGGGTGTGGGTGGGTGCTGGGTATTCACCCACCCACTCCAGTTGACTTTCCACCCTTTAGACTCATACCCCATGGTTTCTGTGTCCTTTCAAAGCTGCTGGTGTAAAGCCACAGTGCCCCCAGGCTGCCAGCCAACCATGGTGTTTGCTTTCGTGTTTACAGTTTCTGGAGTTGAGTGTTAACCAGAGCAGGGCCCCTTTGCCCTTCTGGCTCTGGGCAGGGTTGCACAGGGTAGGTTGTGACTGTGATGCAGAATCTCTTACAAGTTGGCAGGCTAAGCAGCTTCCAGCAGCCCAGCTTCCCTCTGTCTGCTACCCACAGCTAGAACTCATAGCTAGAACCATCTGTCATATTGGCTTTCCTGCCCCTGAACCCTGCTGTCACTCACTGCAGCTGGGAAAATGGTCTAGCTTTGGGCTAGCTGTGAAAGGTTAGTGGCCTCTAGGACAAAATTTGTTTAGAATGGGAAGTTAGCCCAGCAGGTAAAGGAGAGTTTGTGTACATAGCAGAGGATTAGTCACAGAACATGCAAATTCAAGCCAACAGGTGCTGGGGCTTAAGTGTTCACCCAGCACTTTTAGCTGTCTTCTTTCAGGCTATCTCTTGTCTTTGTGGCAGTGGGAGAGGGCTGGCCTTCTCTGTGGTCTTGCTGTGGAGCCTGAGCCTCCAGTGACTTCATTTGTTTTGCTTGCTGTGCCAGGAAGTGGACTGCCCTTGGATTCAAACTAGGGGATAAGGGAAAAGGAAGCAGAAGAAGCAGCTAGACTTAGCTTGCTTGTAATCCCAACTACTTGGGAGGCTAAGGCGGGAAGATCACAGGAGCCCAGGAGTTCAAGGCTACATTGAGCTATGATTGCTCCACTGCACTGCAGCATGGGTGACAGAGTGAGACCCCTGTCTCTAAAAAATAAAATAAGAAAAGGAAGTAGAAACATGATTATAGAGCCTTGAATGCCTGGTTAAGAGATTTATTTATTTGATTTTTTTGAGACAGAGTTTTGCTCTTGTTGCACAGGCTGGAGTGCAGTCGTGCAATCTGAGCTCACTACAACCTCCACCTCCCCAGTTTAAGCAATTCTCCTGTGTCAGCCTCCTGAGTAGCTGGGATTACAGGCGCCTGCCACAATGCCTGTAATTAGCTAATTTTTTTTTTTTTTTTTTGAGATGGAGTTTCGTTCTTGTCGCCCAGGCTGGAGTGCAGTGGTGCGACCTTGGCTCACTGCAACCTCTCCCGCCTGGGTCCAAGCGATTCTCCTGCGTCAGCTTCCCGAGTAGCTGGGATTACTGGCGCCCGCAACCACGCCCAGCTAATTTTTGGATTTTTGGTAGAGACAGGGTTTCACCACGTTGGCCAGGATGGTCTTGAACTCCTGACCTCAGGTGATCCACCCGTGTCCGCCTCCCAAAGTGCTGGGACTGCAGGCATGAGCCACCACGCCCAGCCTAATTTTTTGTATTTTTAGTAGAGACGGGGTTTCACCACATTGGTCAGGCTGGTCTCGAACTCCCGGCCTAAGGTGATCCACCCACTTTGGCCTCCCAAAGTGCTGGGGTTGCAGGCATGAGCCACGGCGCCCAGCCAAGAGGTTTAAAATTTATTAAGCAGTGGGAAATTTATCTCTAAATCTTAAAATAATAAGGATAACATATTTTATGATTTTTTTTTTTTTCTTGAGACGGAGTCTCCCTCTGTCGCCCGCCCGGGCTAGAGTGCAGTGGCCGGATCTCAGCTCACTGCAAGCTCCGCCTCCCGGGTTTACGCCATTCTCCTGCCTCAGCCTCCCGAGCAGCTGGGACTACAGGCGCCCGCCACCTCGCCCGGCTAGTATTTTTTGTATTTTTTTTTATTAGAGACGGAGTTTCACCATGTTAGCCAGGATGGTCTCGATCTCCTGACCTCGTGATCCGCCCGCCTCGGCCTCCCAAAGTGCTGGGATTACAGGCTTGAGCCACCGCGCCCGGCCTTATGATTATTAATAGTAGTTGTAGGAGGTATAATAATAGAAATAACACCAAAGAGCCTGGGCTTTGAAGCTATACAGCCCCTTGAGTTTGAAACCCATCTCTGCCAGTTCCTAGCTGTGCAACTTTGGGCAAGCTACTTCACCTCTCTGAACTTTAGTTTTTATAGGCTTCTGTATGTAATGAATACCTTATACATGGGGGTGTGAGAATTAAATGAGATAACACATGTAAAAGTGCCTACCACATAGCAAGAACTCAGAAAATGTTTTTCCCCTCTACAAGAAGACTCATAGCTCACATTCATTGTTGATTTGGCATGTGTTAGGCACTATTCCAAGAACTTTTCACACATTATCTCATTTACTCCTTTTTTTAAAAAATTTAAAATTTAATTAATTAATTAAGTTATTTATTTTTGAGATGGAGTCTCGCCCTATTGCCCAGGCTACAGTGCAATGGCGCGATCTCGGCTCACTGCAACCTCCACCTCATGGGTTCAAGTGATTCTCCTGCCTCAGCCTCCCAAGTAGCTGGTACAGGCGCGTGCCACCACACCCAGCTAATTTTTTGTATCTTTAGTAGAGACGAGGTTTCCCCATTTGACCAGGTTGGTCTCGAACTCCTGATCTTTTGATCCACCCACCTCAGCCTCCCAAAGTGCTGGGATTACAGGATTATAGGCATGAGCCACCGTGTCTGGCTTTTTTTTTTTTTTTTTTTTTTTTTTTGAGACTGTGTTTCGCTCTTATTGCCCATCTGGGCTGAAGTGCAATGGCGTGGTCTCGGCTCACTGCAACCCCTGCCTCCAGGGTTCAAATGATTCTCCTGCTTCAGCCTCCCAAGTAGGTATCACAGGCACCTGCCACTATGCCTGGCTAATTTTTTAATTTTAATTTTATTTTTTGAGACGAAGTCTGGCTCTGTCACTCAGGCTGGAGTGCAGTGGCACAATCTCAGCTCACTGTGAATTCCACCTCCTGGGTTCAAGCGATTCTTCTGCCTCAGCCTCCCGAGTAGCTGGGACTACAGGCGCATGCCACCATGCCCGGCTAATTTTTGTATTTTTTGATAGAGACAGGTTTTACCATTTTGGCCAGGCTGGCCTCAAACTTTTGACCTCAGGTGATCCGCCCACTTTGGCCTCCCAAACTGCTGGGATTATAGGCGTGAGCCACTGTGCCTGGCCAAGTTTTATATTTTTAGTAGAGACGGGGTTTCACCACTTTGGCCAGGCTGGTCTCGAACTCCTGACCTCAGGTAACCTGCCCATCTCAGCTTCCAAAAGTGCTGGGATTACAGGCGTGAGCCACCTCACCCGGCCTCTCATTTACTTTTTTTTTTTGTGAGACAGAGTCTTGCTTTGTTGCCCAGGCTGGAGTGCAGTGGCACCATCTTGGCTCACTGCAACCTCTGCCTCTTGGGTTCAAGTGACTGTCCTGCCTCAGCCTTCTGAGTAGCTGGGATTACAGGCGCATGCCACCATGCCTGGCTAATTTTTGTATTTTTAGTAGAGACGGGGTTTCACCATATTGGTCAGGCCGGTCTCGAACTCCTGACCTTGTGATCCGCCTGCCTCGGCCTCCCAAAGTGCTGGAAACACAGGTGTGAGCCACCGTGCCCAGCCTGGCCTCATTTACTCTTTACCACGATCTTACAAGGGAAGTATTATCTATGTGTCTGTTTCATAGATAAGGAAACTGAGGCTCAGAGAGGATAAGAGCGTTGCCTGAGTACCTAGCTGGTAAATTATAGAGCCAGGATTAGGCAGGATTATATAGTTCTACTCCAGGCCAGGCACAGTGGCTCATGCCTGTAATCCCAGCATTTTGGGAGGTTTAGACGGGTTGATCACTTGAGGTCACGGGTTCGAGACCAGACTGGCCAACATATAGTGAAACCCCGTCTCTACTGAAAACACAAAATTAACTGGGCGTAGTGGCCCACGCCTGTAGTCCCAGCTACTCAGGAAACTGAGGCAAGAGAATTGCTTGAACCCAAGAGGTGGAGGTTGCAATGAGCCGAGATCGCGCCACTGATTGCCAGCCTGGGTGACAAAGCAAGACTCCGTCTCCCCACCCCCTTAAAAAAAAAAAAAAAAAGTCTACTCCAGCACCTGAGCTCTTGAGTGTTTTGCTCTAGTGCTTCTTTAACTCATGGCACCCTCTCGCCTGTAAACAGCTCAGGAAGGTTTCATGTAGGAGGTGAATTTTTGTAGAGAGAGCTGAGCCAGGAGAGGTCAGCAGAGAGCATCTCATAAAGGGTCTTAGCTACCCAGCAAAGAGCCATTAAGGAATTTTAAGCTGGAGAGTGATAAGGCAAGATTTGCAAGTTAAAAAAGTTCCTCTGGCAACAGTATAGAAAAAGAGAGGCCAAGAGCAGGGAGATAGGAATGTATTGGAATGGCTAAGGAATGGAAAATGAGACTGGGACTTGGGAGAGCCCTGGCGATGGGAATGGGGAAGGAGGGGTGGACTTGCAAGATACAGAGGTCAAACTGATGAGAATGAAGGCACCATGGGGGCAGTGAGTTTGGGTTACTTTCACAACTTCATCCGCAGAGATAAGAACAGTGCCGGCCTGCATGGTGGCTGACGCCTGTAATCCCAACACTTTGGGAGGCCAAGGCGGGCAGATTACAAGGTCAGAAATTCAAGACCAGCCTGACCAATATGGTGAAACCCCGTTTCTACTAAAAATAAAAAAAAAAAAAGATTAGCCAGGCATGCTGGCACGTGCTTGTAGTCCCACCTACTCGGGAGGCTGAGGCAGGAGAATCGCTTGAACCCGGGAGCTAGAGGTTGCAGTAAGCCAGGATCGTGCCACTGCACTCCAGCCTGGGCGACAGAGCGAGACTCCATCTTAAAAAAAAAAAAAAAAAAAAAAACCCAACAAACAAACAAAAAAAAACAGTGCCTGGCATATAGCAGGCACTTAATAAGTATTTGTTGACTGCATGAACAGAGGTTGGTAGCTATGAGAATGAAAGAGAGGAGTCAAGGATGACTTCTTTCTTTTAGGATTGGGTGTGTGTCTTGCAGTCCTCTTACCTGCTCATCCTGAAGTCCACACCACACCTGGGGTAACCAGCAGAGAAACTCTGTACCAACCAACTTCTCTGAGTGTTTGTCATGATGGGGATTTCCTTAGGGAGGGACCTGGGTGAGAAGGGACTCTCAGTATTGACAGACTGTTAGATATCCACCCGCCCAACTCTTTCATTTTACTAGAGGCACTAGAGGCAAAAGGAACTGGTTTTTTTTCACCCAGTCCTTGATGGATAATGTTGTACAGCACAAAAGGCCAGAGAGTGGAAGTGTCTTGGCTAAGAGTCTACTATTAGAGAAACTTCGGCTAACAAGAGATCACAGTTAGCTAACATTAATTGAGCACCTATGGTGTGCCAGACATTTTTCTAGATATCGAGACAATGCACAACAACTGTATTACTCCGTTTAGTCTTCTGAACAATACTAAGAAGTAGATATCCTGTTTTATAGACGACTAAATTGACACAGAGGAGGCAAGTAACTTACCCAAGATCAATCATCAATTGATAGGGGCTGGGTGTGGTGGCTAACACCTGTAATCCCAGCACTTTGAGAGGTCAAGGTCGGCAGATCATGAGGTCAGGAGTTCGAGACCAGACTGATCAACATGGTGAAACCCCGTCTCTACTAAAAACACAAAAAACTAGCCGGGCGAGGTGGCGGGCGCCTGTAGTCCCAGCTGCTCGGGAGGCTGAGGCAGGAGAATGGCATGAACCCGGGAGGCGGAGCTTGCAGTGAGCTGAGATCCGGCCACTGCACTCCAGCGTGGGCGACAGAGCGAGACTCTGTCTCAAAAAAAAAAAAAATAATAATAAATAAATAAATAAATAAATAAATAAGTAAGTAAGTAAAATAAAAATAAAATTGAAGTAATAGGACCAGGTTTGAAACTTCAGGTTCTGATGCCAAAGCCCTCGGAGTTCAGAGATTTCAGTGCAGATCCCAGCTCTGTTACTTCCTAGATGTAAATGTGAACACTACATTTTATCTATTTTTTATTTTATTTTATTTTTTTGAGATGGATTCTAGCTCTGTCATGCAGGCTGGGGTGCGGTGGTGCAATCTTAGCTCACTGCAACCTCTACCTCCTGGTTTCAGATGATTCTCCTACCTCAGCCTCCTGAATAGCTGGGATTACAGGTGCCCGCCACCATACCGGGCTAATTTTTGTATTTTTTTTTTTCCTTGAGACAGAGTCTCACTGTTTCACCCAGGTTGGAGTGCTGTGGTGCGATCTCAGCTCACCTCCACTTCCCGGGTTAGAGGGATTCTCCTGCCTCAGCCTCCTGAGTAGCTGGGACTACAAGTGCAAGCCACCATGGCCGGCTAATTTTTTGTATTTTTTGTAGAGACGAGGTTTCACCATGTTAGCCAGGATGGTCTCAATCTCGTGACCTCATGATCCTCCCACCTCAGCCTCCCAAAGTGCTGGGATTATAGTATGAGCCTGGTCCTACTATATTTTATTTTTTCAGACCTTGGCTTTTTTAATTTATACAATGGAAGTATAAACTTGCTTTCTCCAATAATCCAAGAGTTTTGTGAGGATCAGACAAGGCCAAGTACGGGTTAATAGTATGTAAATGCTGAAGATAACTTAAAAGCTGCGTCTGGCAGTGCCATAGTCAGGACTGGAACTCAAGTCTTCTCATATATCATGTCCTTGCACATCCCATTCAGTTCGGTCAGGTTCATGATGCTCTACAAACAGAGCAGGCAGGATAGCAGAAGGGTTAAGAGCAATTGTTCGAGTCAGATAGTTTGAGTCAGAGGGTTTGAGTCAGAGACAGAGGTGACTCAAGAATTTCTAGAAAGGAGAGTGGCAGTCTGATTAAGGGAGAAACAGAGGACTTGTCTTGATATATTTCGTAGTAAACACACTGCTTACTTAGAGTGTGTGTTTTTCTAGCGTGGGCTGCCAACTGCTGGTGGAGGTTATGGGTGGTGAAACCCCCCAACCCTCTGGCATCTGTTTGAATCCTCCACTCTGCTAGTCACTCTGCGACCTCAGACTTAACCTCTCTGAACTTGGTTGCCTTGTATATAAAATTGGAATAATAGGCCGGGGGTGGTGGCTCACGCCTGTAATCCCAACACTTTGGGAGGCTGAGGCGGGTGGATCATGAGGTCAGGAGATGGAGACCATCCTGGCTAATACGGTGAAACCCCATTTCTACTAAAAATACAAAAAATTAGCCGGACATGGTGGCACGTGCCTGTAGTCCCAGCTACTCGGGAGGCTGAGGCAGGAGAATCGCTTGTATCCGGGAGGCAGAGGTTGCAGTGAGCCGAGATCGCTCCACTGCACTCCAGCCTGGGCGACAGAGCGAGATTCCGTCTAAAAAAAAAAAAAAAGAAAGAAAGAAAGAAAGAAAGAAAGAAAAAGAAGAAAAAAAAAAGAAAATTGGGATAATAGTTTCCTCCCTCATAAAAGGTGTGTTACGGGGAGTAGGAAGATAGTATTTATACGAAGCACAGACCTTGGCACATAGTTACCGTGAGGTTCAAGGAATGGCGGTGGTCTCTGCCTCGGAATAGTACTTTTGTGTTCATAATTATTCTTGCAGTTGAACCTTAGTGCGCACAGAACTCTTCTGTGCGCGAGAGATAGAGGGCTGAAGTCTCTTGGGATAATACAGTCATGCAGAACTGGCTCATCAAGTCCGTGGCTCAATCTGCCCCCTTTGTTCCTGCACAGGATTCGATCCTACGACCCGGGATCCTGAATTCCTGTGGCTGTCTCGGTACAGGTGCGCAAAGCCGGAGCTGGAGCTGCCAACGCCGCGCGGTTGTAACTCGGCTCCAGGTACCTGGCCAGGGTACGCGACAATTGGCGGAGGCAGGTATCCGTCTCGGAAGGAGCGGTGGGGATTGGAGGAGGTCCGCCCACAGGGGGCGGGCTCCGTTCTGTTTTGGGGCGGAGCGATGGAAAAGACAGGCTTTCGATTGATGGAGAGGGCACATGGGGCGGGTTCGTCTGGGGGCGGAGCGCGCGGGGCGGGCGGCGGGATGAAGAGCTTGAGGAAGCAGACAGGGAAATGTCTGCCGCCGCCGGCTCCCGGGAGCGCGACCCTGCAGGTCCGGCGGGCGGCGGGAAGCTGGGCTCGAGAGCTGGGCCGGGGGCGGCGGTGGGCCCGGCCCTCGGGTGGGCAGGGTCTGCGGTTTGGCTAGTGGAGGCACGGGGCGAAGACCAAAGTCCTGGTGGCCCTCCGGAGGCGGGGACACTGGGGCAGAAGTTCTGTGATGTTCTTCTCAGGCGGGCGTGACGAGGGTAGGCGGGTGGGCATGGGGTACTGGGGAATCCGGAGGCTGGTGTTTTAGGAAAGCCCCGTTCCGAACTCACTGTGTGACCTCGGGCCACTTGCTGCCCCTCTCTGGGCCTGTTTCTCCATCTCAGCTTGCTTTTCAATCCTGACCTTCCGAGTTTGTCGCTTGGGGCGGGGGGAGGGAGGGTGCACTGCCTATGATAGAGCCTTCCTTTGGGTGAGGTATGTGTTGGGACTCTGTCAGTCCTCAGCCCTTGTGATGATAGCGGAGTGCACAGGGCTGGAGTCTTGGGGAGCCCTGTCTACTCTGGGACCAGAGGTCACGATGAAGTTACAGGTTATAAAGGGACTAGGTGTTTCCCACCCAGCTGTTGGTGGATAATGGGGAGCACAGAAGGCCAGTTGCTGAGCAGGAGCTTGTCGTTTGGAGATGGGAGGCTCAGGGCTGAAATTTGGGTGAGTCCGTGCTCTGGGGGACCTGCAGACCTGTATTTTTTTGTCTAGCTCCTGGGTTTTCTGCAAGGGCCCCTGGTGCTTTTTTCCCCTTGGGTGTGTCCATGAGGCTCCATTTATGTGCGAGCTTTGGCTATTTGTGACCTAGGACCTATTTGTGACCGTCATTTACCAGCAATGAAGAGCCTGTCAAGTAGCTAGCTGTGTCAAGTGTGGGCCAGCACTCCACTTGCTCTTACAAGGCTTGGAAACTATGAGGGGCAGGGAGGAGTGGCATGTTGCACAAGAGTTTGTAAAATGAGAGGAAACGAGGTGAGCAGAGGACTTCCTCAGTGCTTATGTTTCTCCTTCATTGCAGCCACCACAAGGTGCGATTGAAGCGCCTGATGGTGCTGATAGTTTGCATCTTCCTTGGGCTTATCTCAGAGTTCACTATCGCTTGAGTTTCCATGACATTCTGGGCTATGGTGCTGGGACAGGTGAGAGTTTAAGAGCACACCATCTCCTTGCCCCTTCACAAGAGACTGCCAGAATCCAGACAATTGGCGGAGGACAAAGCCAATGGCAGCAGAAAGAGATGGGTGCTGTGTTCTCAGCCAGTACACCAAAGCCAGGCCATGCAGGCACTTCATTCCCTTATCTTTTATGAGAAGTCAGGCCAGCCAGCTCTGAAACCAGTTAGCTGCCCGGAGTGAGAAATGTTGAGGGATTTCAATCTTTCATTTCCTTTCAAAAAACAGACTAGCCATATGCTGGAGAGGAATTATTGTTAAGGTTTCGGTTTTATTTTTATTTTAAAATAATTTGAAAGCTGAGCGTGGTGGTGCGTACCTGTAGTCCCAGCCACTTGAGAGGCTGAGGTGGGAGGCTTGAGCCCAGGAGTTCGAAGGTGATGTGCACTATGATTGATCCTGTGAATTAGCTGCTGCACTCCAGCCTAGGCAACATAGTGAAACTGTCTCTAAAATAAAGAAATAGTTTAAAAAATTTTGTCAGCCAGGCGTGGTGGCTCACGCCTGTAATACCAGCTCTGTGGGAAGCCAAGGTGGGCGGATCACCTGAGGTCAGGAGTTCGAGACCAGCCTGGCCAACATGGCGAAACTCTGTCTCTACTAAAAATACAAAAATTAGATGGGTGTGGTGGTGCATGCCTATAAGCCAGGTACTCGGGAGTCTGAGGTAGGAGAATGAATCACTTGAACCCAGGAGGCAGAGGTTGCAGTGAGCTGAGGTCGTGCCACTGCACTCCAGCCTGGGAGACAGAGTGAGACTCCATCTCAAAAAAAAATTAAAAAAGAAAGAAAAAATTTTGTCTTTTCGTAATACCTACAGTAAGTGGGATGACACTATTATTTTTTATTTTTTTTGAGACGGAGTCTTGCTCTGTCACCCAGGCTGGAGTGCAGTGGCCACGATCTCGGCTCACTGCAAGCTCCGCCTCCCAGGTTCACGCCATTCTCCTGCCTCAGCTTCCCGAGTAGCTGGGACTACAGGCCCCTGCCACCACACCTGGCTAATTTTTGTAGTTTTAGTAGAGACGGGGTTTCACTGTGTTAGCCAGGATGGTCTCGATTTCCTGGCCTCGTGATCCGCCCGCCTCGGCCTCCCAAAGTGCTGGGATTACAGGCATGCGCCACTGCACCCGGCCAGGGTGACATTATTAATTGCTAAGTTGTTTCTGCTAAAATTGGTAAGAAATGGTATCAAGCTCCCCAGTTCTATTTGGGTCATCTCTGTTTCCAGAGTTATTCTGGCCTCAGAGGAGAGTTACATCTTCTATAACAGGTAGGAAGAACCCTTTGGGCTGCCTCTGGTTGTCAATACAGGCTCCAAGGGAAATAGAGTAGTAGATTTGTTTTTTCCTGTATGCATATGACCAAATTCCCCACTTCTTGATAGCCTAGAGAACCCAAGGCAAACGGTTGCTTAAAAAATGCTGTTTCTGGCCAGGCACAGTGGCTCATGCCTGTAATCCCAGCACTTTGGGAGGCCAAGGCGGGCAGATCATGAGGTCAGGAGTTCAAGACCAGCCTGGGCAACATGGCGAAATCCCGTCTTTACTAAAAATATAAAAATTAGGCCAAATGCGTTGGATTATGCCTGTAATCCCAGCACTTTGGGAGGCCGAGGCAGGCGGATCACAAGGTCAGGAGATCGAGACCGTCCTGGCTAACACGGTGAAGCCCCGTCTCTACTAAAAATACAAAAAAAAATTAGCCGGGCATGGTGGCATGCGCCTATAGTCCCAGCTACTCAGGAGGCTGAGGCAGGAGAATCGCTTGAACCCAGGAGGCGGAGGTTGCAGTTAGCTGAGATTGCGCCGCTGCACTCCAGCCTGGGTGAGACACCATCTCAAAAAAAAAAAACAAAACCCAAAAAACAAAAATTAGCTGAGCATGGTGGTGGGCACCTGTATTCCCCACTACTTGGGAGGCTGAGGCAGGAGAATCACTTGAACCCGGGAGGTGGAGATTGCAGTGAGCCATTGCACTCCAGTCTGGGTGACAAGAGCAAGACTCTGTCTCAAAAAAAAAAAAAAAAGAAAAAATGCTGTTTTTGATGCACTGCAGGAGAAACAAGGTACCCCTCGGCCAGGCGCAGTGGCTCACGCCTGTAATCCCAGCACTTTGGGAGGCCGAGGCAGGCGGATCATGAGGTCAGAAGATCGAGACCATCCTGGCTAACACGGTGAAACCCCGTCTCTACTAAAAATACAAGCAATTATCCAGGCGCGTTGGTAGGCACCTGTAGTCCCAGCTGCTTGGGAGGCTGAGGCAGGAGAATGGCGTGAACCCAGGAGGTGGAGCTTGCAGTGAGCCAAGATCGCGCCACTGCACTCTAGCCTGGGCAACAGAGCGAGACTCCGTCTCAAAAAAAAAAAAAAAAAGAGAAACAAGGTACCCCTCAAGAGCTGGCCGTCTGACAGGGAGGAGTCTGATAATACATAGATAGAGGTAAGAGAGTATAGGGTTGGCCCAGCAGGACAGCGTTCCTTGTACCGTGAGCCAAGGGCACAGAGCACCTTCGAGGCCCAGGTATTTTGGGGGACAGGTGAATCTGGTCTTCATTCCTTGCCTTTGCATTGGTAGAGATAGGAATGATGTTTGATGATGTTTTCCAAAATGTCCTTTCTTGTCTTTGAGTTGTCTCTGCTGAATTCAGGAGTGTTAGGTTGAGCTTGGTAGAGATTATAGTAGAAAAATGAAATGAGCTAGTTTCAGACTGGAATCCATGTCTTCAGGTTCAGACCAGTATCTAGGAGCTAAGTTGTGGTGTCGAAGTGAGGTAATGCTTCTGGTTGAGTAGCAGCCTGTTCATTTGATTCTCTTGGCCTCTTCGACTGCTTCAGGTGCACGTTGCCAAGCCCAACTTGCACTAACATTAGATTGGTAGTTGAATCTGTAGATTGGTGGGAGTCTTTCTGCTCCTTCACTTATTTAACTGCTTTTTTTTTTTTTTTTTTTTTTTGGAGATGGAGTCTTGCTGTGTCACCAGGCTGGAGTGCAGTGGCGCGATCTTGGCTCACTGCAACCTCTGCCTCCCAGGTTCAAGCAATTCTCCTGCCTCAGCCTCCCGAGTAGCTGGGACTACATGCACACCCCCACCCCCAGATAATTTTTGTATTTTTAGTAGTTTTTAGTTTCACCATGTCTCCATCTCTTGACCTCGTGATCCGCCCTCCTCGGCCTCCTAAGGTGCTGAGATTACAGGCGTGAGCCACTGCACCTGGCCTAACTGTTCTTAATATCTTTTTCTTTTTTTTTCTTCCTAACCACTAGATGACCAGGGATGCTGTTAACTTCCTTGTGCAGCTGTTTCTTTCCTTAAAAAGAGTGAAGTCTGATTTGGGAGAAATGCCTCATTATTTCCATCTAGCAACTGAAGTTGCTCTTATTCAGAAAACCCCATTGAGGATCCTGCACAGGGCCTAGTACTTATCCGAGTCAGTCTGTAAAATGTTCACCTGCATTGCATCCTGGGTACACGCAAAGACCTGGAGCTGTATTCTGGAGGATTTTGAACTATGCACTAAAAAGGAAATGGCTACTCAGAAGTCCCACAGGGGCCATTCTGGGCTATTTTAACAAAGCAGTAATAGCAAATACATTTTGGTTTTTTTAATCCAAAGTTGATTAGAAATGAGCCAGCTTCGCTGGGCGCGGTGGCTCACGCCTGTAATCCCAGCACTTTGGGAGGCCGAGGTGGGCGGATCACAAGGTCAGGAGTTCCAGACCATCCTGGCCAACATGGTGAAACCCCATCCCTACGAAAATAAAATTAGCTGGGCATGGTGGAGTGCACCTGTATTCCAGCTACTCGAGAGGCTGAGGCAGGGGAATCGCTTGAACCGAGAGGCAGAGGTTGCAGTGAGCCAAGATTGTGCCACTGCATGCCAGCCTAGTGACAGTGAGACTCCGTCTCAAAAAAAAAAAAAAAAAAGACATGAGCCAGCTTTGTAGTAACTCAAATTTAAAAGGAGATGTGTTATAAATATTTTTTCTTCTGGACCCAGGAAACAAAGTATTAAAGTCTGTCTGGCCAGTGAAAGGAAATGAATGCTATTTATATCTGAGGGTAACATGAAGGGTAACCTAGTTTACCAGAGTAGAAGCCAGAGAGCATGTTAGCAAAATAGCCCCTGGGTTGGTTTTCTCTCTCACTCTCTCTTTCATCTTGTTTTGTCAGTACTAATAGGTAAAACTTGTGTGACCAACATATCCTTTCAGCATGGAGAAAATAAATTTGCTTTTGTTTATCTTAGAGTACAAATATCGCCCATAATTTCCACCTTTGTGGGAAGCTCTGCAGGCTCCTAAGTAACTTATTTTAGGTCACTTTGTTTCCTTAAACAAAAGAGAACTGTATTCGTTTTTCTTCTTTTGTTGTTCCCCTCTCCATTTTCCTTCTTTGTGCCACTTAACCCAGTTTTTTGTTTCTAGTACAAGAGAACCCCCTAAAGATTCTTTTTTTTTCTTCTGAAAACAGTTTTGGAATTCTACAGTGATTGTTGAGAGCAAGTGAGGTGACCCACAAACACTCAGTTAGAAGTGGAGCTTTGAACAGAAAAATCCTCAGGGAGGGACAGTTCAGGAAGAGGGAGACATCAGTATTTATCAGAGGAAAGGTACTGTACTGTTGGAGGATAGATGCTAGCTGACTTGCATATTTTTCTTTGCTACTTAAAATACACTGTTAGCCTGGCACAGTGGTGCACACCTGTAGTCCCAGGTACTTAGGAGGCTGAGGCAGGAGTCTTTTTTTTTTTTTTTTTTTTTTTTTTTGAGATGGAGTCTCGCTTTGTCGCCCAGGCTGGAGTGTGGTGGCACGATCTCAGCTCACTGCAAGCTCCGCCTCCCAGGTTCACGCCATTCTTCTGCCACAGCCTCCTGAGTAGCTGGGACTACAGGTGCCCGCCACCTTGCCCGGCTAATTTTTTTGTATTTTGAGTAGAGACAGGGTTTCACCGTGTTAGCCAGGATGGTCTCGATCTCCTACCTTGTGATCCACCCGCCTCAGCCTCCCAAAGTGCTGGGATTACAGACGTGAGCCACCGCGCCCGGCCTGAGGCAGAAGTCTTATTTGAGGAGTTCCAGACGAGCCTGGGCAACATAGCGATATCTCTGAATTTAAATAGATAAACATATAAAATAAATTACACTCTAACAGTTTTGTTATTGGTAATCCATACATGAACCGAAGCTAGCCAGTATGAATGAGAAGAGACTTTCTTTCGGCCGGGCGCGGTGGCTCAAGCCTGTAATCCCAGCACTTTGGGAGGCCGAGACGGGTGGATCGCGAGGTCAGGAGATCGAGACCAACCTAGCTAACACGGCGAAACCCCGTCTCTACTAAAAAATACAAAAAACTAGCCGGGCGAGTTGGCGGGTGCCTGTAGTCCCAGCTACTTGGGAGGCTGAGGCAGGAGAATGGCGTAAACCCGGGAGGCGGAGCTTGCAGTGAGCTGAGATCCGGCCACTGCGCTCCAGCCTGGGCGACAGAGCGAGACTCCGTCTCAAAAAAAAAAAAAAAAAGAGAAGAGACTTTCTTTCTTGGAATGCCAACAATGAGAATTTAAACAAAGTGGATATCAAGTGGCCTGGACATTTTTCTTTTTATCATTGTTCCTTGGTGCACTATTACTTTCTGTTTTTGTTTTTATTTATTTTTGTTTTTATTTTATTTATTTATTTTTTGAGACGGAGTCTCACTCTGTCACCCAGACTGGAGTGCAGTGGTGTGATCTCTGCTCACTGCAGCCTCCACCTCCTGGGTTCAAGCAATTCTCCTGCCCCAGCCTCCCAAGTAGCTGAGATTACAGGCATGTGCTACCATGTCTGGCTACTTTTTGAATTGTTAGTAAAGACGGGGTTTCAACATGTTGGCCAGGCTGGTCTTGAACTCCTGATCTCAGGTGATCTGCCCGCCTTGGCCTCCCAAAGTGCTGGGATTATAGGCATGAGCCATCATGCCTGGACTAATTTTTGTATTTTTAGTAGAGATAGGGTTTCACTATGTTGGCCAGGCTGGTCTTGAACTCCTGACCTCAAGTGATTCGCCTGCCTCGGCCTCCCAAAGTGCTGGGATTATAGGCATGAGCCATCATGCCTGGACTAATTTTTGTATTTTTAGTAGAGACAGGGTTTCACTATGTTGGCCAGGCTGGTCTTGAACTCCTGACCTCAAGTGATTCGCCTGCCTTGGCCTCCCAAAGTGCTGGCATTACAGGTGTGAGCCACCATGCCCAGCGTCTTTTTGTTTTTAGAGACAAGGTCTCCCTGTGTTGCCCAGGCTGGTCATAAACTCCTGGCCTCAGGTGATCCTCCCGCCTCAGCCTCCCGAAGTACTGAGATTACAGGCATGAGTCACCACACCTGACCTCTTTGTACAATATTAAACATGTGTCTCAACTTTCCTCTTATGTCTTTAAAATGGGAGTGAATGTTTGCCTCCTGGAAAGTCACACAGCACTTAAGCAATGCTAAATTATTTAGATGTGCTTTCATTTGGGAAATACAATTAGAAATGGGAAATGCGGGCCAAGAGAGGTGGCTTATGCCTGTAATCCCAGCACTTTGGGAGGCTGAGGTGGGCGGGTCACTTGAGGCCAGGAGTTTGAGATCAGCCTGGCCAACATGGCGAAACCCTATTTCTACTAAAAATACAAAAATTAGCCTGGCGGGATGGCATGTGCCTGTAGTCCCAGCTAGTCAGGAGGCTGAGGCATGAGAATCGCTTGAACCCTGGAGGCAGAGGCTGCAGTGAACCCAGATCGCTCCACTGCACTCCAGCCTGGGCAACACAGCAAGACTGTCTCAAAAAAAAAAAAAAAAAGAAAAGAAAAAGAAATGGTAAATGCTTACCTCGGAGAACTGGGAACCTGGCTGTTGTCTTCAGGGTCTATCCTAGGGGGATTTCTTCCTGATGAGAACTGCATTGGCTGGGTGCAGGGGCTCACGCCTGTAATCCCACCACTTTGGGAGGCTGAAGTGGGTGGATCACCTGAGGTCAGGAGTTCGAGACCAGCCTGGCCAATATGGTGAAAACCTGTCTCTACTAAAAATACAAAAATTAGCCAGGTGTGATGGCTTGCGCCTGTAATCCGTGCTACTTGGGAAGCTGAGGCAGGAGAATCACTTGAACCCTGGAGACGGAGGTTGCAGTGGGCAGAGATCATGCCACTGCACTCCAGCCTGGGCAACACAGAGTCGCCTGGGCAACACGGTGAGGCTCCGTCTCAAAAAAACGAAACAAAACAAAACAAAACAGAACTGCACTTACTCCTTTCCTCCCTCCATTTTCATATTTCTGAATGCAATCACTAACAACCTCAGGGCATCCTTGACTCTTCCTTCTGCTCTCATGTCTAATAAGCAAATTCTGTTCATTCTTTTTCTACAGTGTCTCTTCTATCTACCCACATTTCTTTTTTTTTTTTTTTTTTTTGAGATGGAGTCTCGCTCTGCTGCCCGGGCTGGAGTGCAGTGGCCGGATCTCAGCTCACTTCAGCTCACTGCAAGCTCCGCCTCCCGGGTTCACGCCATCTCCTGCCTCAGCCTCCCGAGTAGCTGGGACTACAGGCGCCCGCCACCACGCCCGGCTAGTTTTTTGTATTTTTTAGTAGAGACGGGGTTTCACCGTGTTAGCCAGGATAGTCTCGATCTCCTGACCTCGTGATCCACCCATCTCGGCCTCCCAAAGTGCTGGGATTACAGGGTTGAGCCACCGCGCCCGGCCTATCTACCTACATTTCAAAATCCCCATCATTCATGTTGGTATCCTCTTAGCTGAACTGTTGCAGTAGTCTTCTTGTAAGTCTTTCCAACCTCAAGTTTCCCTCTCCCTTAGGGATCTCCTTAGAACATAACTTTGATCGTGTTCTACTATTTTGTATGTGAACTTGAATATTGTACCACTCCCTGTTGCCTATAGAATAAAGTTCAAATTCCTTGGTGTGGTGGTCCTGCTTCTCTGGTCTTATCTGCTACAACTTGTCTTCATTTCCTTTTATTTCAGACTTAACTGGTTATTGTTTCCGGATAAAGCCCTGTACTTTTTCACCTCTTTATCGACTTCTCATTCAGCTACATTTTTGTAAGCTTGAACTTGCTGCTTTTAGCATTTTGCATTCTCTCTCCTTCCCAAATGACAGCCAAATGCCTTGTACATCAGTAGGTGCTCAAAAAATCTCTCTCTGGTTGAACTGTAGAGACCCATACCATTTCTAGCCTGAGGTGCTTTGTGGCCTGAACAGCTCCTGCTCCCTTCCTCTTTGAGCATGCTCTGCGTCTCTGCATTGCCCTCCCCCCTTCCTGGTTTGCTCTTGCCCACTTCTCTTTTAGCTTTATCACCAGACCACAGACAGTTCACAGAAGGCCCACTGAAGGGAAGCCTGAGAAGGAAAAATTCAAGTCATCTCTCCAGGGGCCTATCACCACTAACCAACCTGTTGCTCTAAAGTAATCGCACTGTAGTCTTCCTCCTTGAAAGCTAAACTGGTCATATTTAGTCCTTGCCTAAATTGGATTTGCACAGGGTGCAAACTGGATTTTCAGTCTAGAGCTTACAGGTTTGCTTGGCATGAGATGTGTTTTTAGAGATGTCTATTTTATTTTATTTTATTTTTTGAGACGGAGTCTCGCTCTATCGCCCAGGCTGTAGTGCAGTGATGTGATCTTGATTCACCTCAACGTCCGCCTCCCAGGTTCAAGCAGTTCTCCTGCCTCAGCCTCCCAAGTAGCTGGGACTACAGACGTGTGCCACCATACCCGGCTAATTTTTGTTTATTTTTATTATTTTAATTTTCATTTTCTTGAGACGGATTCTAGCTCTGTCACCTAGGCTAGAGTGCAATGGCATGATCTCGACTCACTGCAACCTTCACCTCCCGTGTTCAAGTGGTTCTTCTGCCTCACCCTTCCACATAGCCAGGACTACAGGTGTCTGCCTCCACACCCAGCCAATTTTTATTTATTTTTATTTTTTTGAGACAGTCTTGCTCTATTTCCTAGGCTGGAGTGCAGTGGCGCAATCTCAGCTCATTGCAGCCTCCACCTCCTGGGTTCAAGCAGTTCACCTGCCTCAGCCTCCCGAGTAGCTGGAATTACAGGCACCCGCCAGCACGCCTGGCTAGTTTTTGTATTAGTAGAGATGGAGTTTTGCCATGTTGGCCAGGCTGGTCTTGAACTCATGACCTCAGGTGACCCACCTACCTCGGCTTCCCAAAGTGCTAGGATTACAGGTGTGAGCCAGTACACCTGGTCTTTGTTTTATTTATTAATTTTTAAAAAAATTTTTTGTGGCCGGGCGCGGTGGCTCAAGCCTGTAATCCCAGCACTTTGGGAGGCCGAGACGGGCGGATCACGAGGTCGGGAGATCGAGACCATCCTGGCTAACATGGTGAAACCCCGTCTCTACTAAAAAAAATACAAAAAACTAGCTGGGCGTGGTGGTGGGTGCCTGTAGTCCCAGCTACTCGGGAGGCTGAGGCAGGAGAATGGCGTGAACCCGGAAGGCGGAGCTTGCAGTGAGCTGAGATCTGGCCACTGCACTCCAGGCTGGGCGACAGAGCGAGACTCCGTCTCAAAAAAAAAAAATTTTTTTTGTATTTTTAGTAGAGACAGGGTTTCACCATGTTGGCCAGACTGGTCTCGAACTCCTGACCTCAGGTGATCCTCCCGCCTCAGCCTCCCAAAGTGTGGAGATTACAGGTGTGAGGCACTGTGCCTGGCCCTGTGTTCATTTTAAATGACACTTCTTTTTAAAGCTATGAGATAATTGAGAAATGTAAAAGAAATGAAAAAAGAAAACTAAACTTGGTTATTTAACTTTGAAGAAAGTAACAAAACAATTTGGGATGGTGGCAAACCTGAAATGGAAAAAAATGGTTTTTTTCCATTCTTTTTAATGCCAGGTGCCCTGTGTTATGAATGTCACTCAAGAGTTACCTGCCCTGTGTACTATGTGCTAGGTAAACACTTAGCTCCTTTTTGTCATAAGAGGAAAATCCAAACTCCACATGGTGTTTGAAGTCTTACAGCTTAGCCTAAATTTACTACTGTTATTATCATTATTAGTAGCACTTACCATTTATTAAGCACTTACTTTGAGTCCATGGGCCTTACACTGTGTCACAAAAGTTCCATAAGAGGATCTCTACTTTTTTTTTTTTTTGAGACAGTTTTGCTTTGTTGCCCAGGCTGGAGTGCAGTGGTGCGATCTCAGCTCACTGCAAACTCTGCCTCCCGGGTTCAGGCCATTCTCCCACCTCAGCCTCCTGAGTATCTGGAACTATAAGTGCCTGCCACCACACCCGGCTAATTTTTTGTATTTTTAGTAGAGATGGAGTTTCACCGTGTTAGCCAGGATGGTCTTGATCTCCTAACCTTGTGATCCGCCTGCCTCGGCCTCCCAAAGTGCTGGAATTATAGGCATGATTACTGTGCCAGGATTACCATGCCTGGCCGAGAATCTCTATTTTTCACCTGGGAGATTGAGGCTTAGAGAGGGTAGGTAACATGCTTGTAGTCACTCACCTGGTCATTGGTGGAGTCGAAAATAGAACTCAGGTCACACTTGAGCCCTAGGTCACACTTGAGCCCTAATTCTTACACTCTTCTTCTTCTTCTTTTTTTTTTTTTGGAGACAGAGTCTCACTCTGTCACCTGGGCTGGAGTGCAATGTTGCAATCTCGGCTCACTGCAACCTCCGCCTCCTGGGTCCAAGTGATTCTCCTGCCTCAGCCTCCCAAATAGCTGGGATTACAGGTGCCCACCACCACACCCGGGTAATAGTTGTATTTTTAGTAGAGACAGGGTTTCTCCATGTTGGCCAGGTTGGTCTCGAATTCCTGACCTCAAGTGATCTGCCTGCCTCGGCCTCCCAAAGTGCTGGGATTACAGGTATGAGCCAACGCGCCTGGCCGCACTCTTCTTTTGTATCCCTAGTGCTTCTCAAATAAAACTTTTCCCTACTTATTTATCCTACTTATTATTACTTGTTTCCAAGCATATTATAATGCCTTATCTTTGTGCTTTGATGAAGTTATTTTCTCTGCTAGAAATGCTTTCTGAGCCCCTTGTTTGCTCCTTGGTGATACAGTTTATTGGTTGAGAACACAGACTCTTGGCTCAGATTCCCTAGGTTTGAACCCTGGCTGTGTGCCATTTACTACTGTGTGCTCTTGGGCAAGTTATTTAACCTCTCTGTGTATATCTCCTATCTGTAATGTGGACATAGTAACAACACCTACCTCATATAGTAGTTGTGAGGATAAAATATATGTAAAGTGATTTAAACAGCACTCGATATGCAGTAAGCCTTAAGTATTTGTTCTTTTTTTTTTTTTTTTTTTTTGAGATGTAGTCTTGCTCTGTTTCCCAGGCCGGAGTGCAGTGGCATGATCTTGGCTCACTGCAACCTCTGCCTCCTGGGTCAGGTGATTCTTATGCCTCAGCCTCCCGAGTAGCTGGGATTATAGGTGCCTGCCACCACGCCTGGCTAATTTTTTTGTATTTTTAGTAGAGACGGGATTTTGCCATTTTGGCAAGGCTGGTCTTGGACTCCTGACCTCAGGTGATCTGCCCACCTCGGCTTCCCAAAGTGCTGGGATTACAGGCATGAACCACTGCACCTGGCCAAGTATTTGCTTTTAATATTATTAATATTTATAATACTATCGTTGTCATCATCAACAGAGCCTGACTTGTATTCTAGGTAGTTGGATCTAGACTGGTTTATTTCCCCATGAATTCTTTGCTAGTATGGAAGACCCTGTCTCAGACTTAGAGAGCCTGGGGAATGTCCCCCTGGTGGTGTGTGCAGGGCATGATGTTGCTGGCAAGCATTGAACCTACTCACTTAATCCAGTCAGTTTGAACTGTCAGGTATTTTGAATTACATGGTTTGCAGGTATTTTGCTCACGTGGTTTTGCAGGTTCTTCCAGGATGCTGGAAATGGGATGCATTGCAAAGTCTGGTGACTGAGAAGATAGAAGGGGACACCTCCTCCTAGACCTGTCTAGTAGGTGCTCAGGAAGGGTAGGATGTGATCTCCACCCAGCAGTGACAGCCACACTCTGACATATCCCGTACAGACTGTGCTGATACTTTTGCTTGGTTATCCAAACAGATTTAAACCTTCTCGTCACATCATACTTACCCCTGGGAGTTTATAGTTTCACTGATGATGTTGTCCTCATGTATGCAAAATGGGAGGCTGTGGGACTTTGGAGTCAAGCAGATCTGGGTTTTAATGTCAGCTGCACCATTTACTGGCTCTATGTCCTGGAGCATGTCTGCTATCTGCTGTAGACCTCAATATCCTTATTTGTAAAACAAGGCTAATAATCAAACATAATACATGAAGCATTGAACATAGCACCTAACTATGAGAGGTACTTGATAAATGGTAGTCATCATTATTAAAGCAGTGGGGGATTAGGAATGATGGAGAAGAGGGAAAAGAACAGTTCCTGAATGTCTGGTGTGTACCAGGCATTGTGCTAGGTTCGTGACCCATGTAGATTGTATTTGTTTATCCTTTTGAGGTCCCCGTAAGTATGGTAGCATTACTTCCGTTTTACATGAGGAAGCAAATTAAATAATTTGTTTGAGGGTTCATATGAGGTGATGGATGGAGTCAGTAACATCACCAGCTCTATTTTATTCTAAAGCCCGAGGCGTTTTCCAAAACACTTTGTTTCTTAAAGTGCCAGACATGTTATATAGACAGGAAGACACTCAAAATTCAGAGAAATGACTACTGAGGACTTATGTGGCTGGGGAGGACTTCATGAAGGTGGAGGTAGGAGTTGAGGCTGGGCTTCGAAGGAGAGGTGGCCAAAAAGTAGGAGGAACTTCATATGAAGGCAGGATTGCGGATGGCGTGTGTGAAGAATCTATCCTTTTAGATCGGGCTGTCTGTAGGTGATGGATTGATGAGGGGGAGTAGAGCCAATATGCAAAGAGTGTCAGGTGCCAGTTGAACCAGTTTGGCTCTTAACTTGTAGGCAGTGGTGTAATACAGGAAGATTTAGAGCAGAGAGAGATGAAATCAGAGTTTAATCAGGCCAAGTGCAGAGGCGAAATGCGTAGGGAGAAGTGGGAAGATCTCTTAGTTGGGAGACTCCTGAGGTAGCAAGTGAGGAGATGGTAGCCTGGAGGAAGGCAGCTGTGAGACTGAAGAAACAGATGAATAAGTCTCTCTGGGGGGCCCAAGGAGAGAGAGGAGCTGATGGCAAGACTGCTGTACACCTGGCTGATAGGAAGAATGATGGTGCTGGTAACAGGTGGGAGAACTCAGGGAAAGAGTCCAGAATCAGACTACAGTTTTACCTGGGTCCCCCCTGCATACAGAATATCTTGTAGAAATGCCCAGGGGACAGTGGAGGTGCTGAGCTCAGACAGGGCTGGTCATCCCCATTCATAATCAACCAGGATGGCTGGTGGGTTCCTCGTAGAGGAGGAAGAGCAAGGTCTAGATTTGCACTGTCCAGTATGGTAGTCACTAGCCATATCTGGCTTTTTTTTTTTTTTTTTTTTTAAGAGATGGGGTCTTGCTATGTTGATTGACTAGGCTGGTCTCAAACTCCTGGCCTCAAGCCATTCTCCCTCTTGAACTCCCAAAGTGCTGAGATTACAGGCTAAACTTAATTTAGATAAAACCAAATAAAAAATTCAGTTTTTTGGCTGGGCGCAGTGGCTCATGCCTGTAATCCCAGCACTTTGGGAGGCCTAGGCCGGCGGATTGCTTGAGGTCAGAAATTTGATAGCAGCCTGGCCAACATGGTGAAACCCTGTCTCTACTGAAAATACAAAAATTATCCAGGTGTGGTGTCACATGCCTGTAATACCAGCTACTAGGGAGGCTGAGGCAGGAGAATTGCTTGAACCCGGGAGGCTCTAGAGGTTGCAGTGAGCCAAGATTGCACCACTGCACTTCAACTTGGGTGACAGAGCATGACCCTTTCTCAAATAAAAGAAAAAGAAAAAAAATCAGTTTTTCATTTCCTCTCATTCTCCCCCTGAGACAGAGTCTTGCTGTGTCACCCTGGCAGGAATGCAGTGGCACAATCTCAGCTCGCTACAACCTCTGCCTCCTGGGTTCAAGCAATTCTCCTGCCTCAGCCTCCCGAGTAGCTGGGATTACAGGTGCCCACCACCGTGCCCAGGTAATTTTTATATTTTTAGTAGAGACGGGGTTTCACCATGGCCACCATGTTGGCCAGGCTGGTCTCAAACTCATGACTGCCTGATCCGCTGGCCTTGGCCTCCCAAAGTGCTACGATTATAGGCATGAGCCACCACGCCCGGCCTCAAGCCATATTTTAAGTGTTCAATATATATTGGACAGCACAGTTATATTTTCATCATCAAAAAAGTTTTATTGGACAGTACTGGTCTAGGGCTTGGGGAGTACCTACAAATAACTAGGGGGCATGGAGGAGGAAAAGAGCAAAAGGAGACAGAAGGAGCAACTGAATGAAGAAGTAATGTTGCTGCCTCTCAGATGATTCTCAAAAGAAATGCGGTATTTCCATTTTGGTTTGAATTTATTTTTTCCTTATATGATGGCATGTTTTAGAAAAGCCCAGCACTTTGGGAGGCTGAAGCGGGCGGATCGACCTGAGGTTGGGAGTTTTAGACTAACCTGACCAACATGGAGAAACCCCGTCTTTACTAAAAGTACAAAATTAGCCAGGCATGGCGGTGGTGCATGCCTGTAATCCCAGCTACTCGGGAGGCTGAGGCAAGAGAATCATTTGAACCCGGGAGGCGGAGGTTGTAGTGAGCCGAGATCATGCCACTGCACTCCAGCCTGGGCAACAAGAGCAAAACTTTGCCTCAAAAAGAAAATGAAGAAGAAAAAGCTCAGATTGTTAATCCTAGCACTTTAGGAGGTCGAGGTGGGTGGATCACTTGAGGTCAGGAGTTCGAGACCAGACTGGGCAAGATGGCAAAACCTCATCTTTACTAAAAATACAAAAATTAGCTGTGTGTGGTGGTGGGCACCTGTAATCCCAGCTACTTGGGAGGCTGAGGCACAAGAATCACTTGAACCTGGGAGGCAGAGGTTGTAGTGAGCCAAGATTGTGCCGCTGAACTCCAGCCTGGGCGACAGAGTGAGACTCCATCTCAAAAAAACAAGAAAAACCCAGACTCCAATTCAGTGGTAGGCCTGGCTACAGGGTGTTAAAATCAAGGCCTTGCTGTTTATCTTTGTTTCATAGGTCTGGGCCTTCAACAGATCCTTTTTTTTTTTTTTTTTTTTTTTTGAGACGGAGTCTCGCTCTGTCGCCCAGGCTGGAGTGCAGTGGCCGGATCTTGGCTCACTGCAAGCTCCGTCTCCCGGGTTTATGCCATTCTCCTGCCTCAGCCTCCCGAGTAGCTGGGACTACAGGCACCCGCCACCTCGCCCGGCTAGTTTTTTTGTATTTTTTAGTAGAGACGGGGTTTCACCGTGTTAGCCAGGATGGTCTCGATCTCCTGACCTCGTGATCCGCCCGTCTCGGCCTCCCAAAGTGCTGAGATTACAGGCTTGAGCCACCGCGCCCGGCCTTTTTTTTGTTTTGTTTTTTTGTTTTTTTTTTTTTTTTTTTTTGAGGCGGAGTCTCGCTCTGTCGCCCGGACTGGAGTGCAGTGGCCGGATCTCAGCTCACTGCAAGCTCCGCCTCTCGGGTTTACGCCATTCTCCTGCCTCAGCCTCCCGAGTAGCTGGGACTACAGGAGCCTGCCACCTCGCCCGGCTAGTTTTTGTATTTTTAGTAGAGACGGGGTTTCACCGTGTTAGCCAGGATGGTCTCGATCTCCTGACCTTGTGATCCGCCCGTCTCGGCCTCCCAAAGTGCTGGGATTACAGGCTTGAGCCACCGCGCCCGGCCTTTTTTTTTTTTTTTTGAGATGGAGTCTTGCTCTGTCGCCCAGGGGCTGGAGTGCAGTGGCACAATCTCGGCTCACTGCAACCTCCACCTCCTGGGTTCACGCCATTCTCCTGCCTCAGCCTCCGAAGTAGCTGGGACTATAGGCGCTCGCCACTACGCCCGGCTAATCTTTTGTATTAGTAGAGACAGGGTTTCACTGTGTTAGCCAGGATGGTCTCGATCTCCTGACCTCGTAATCCACCCGCCTCCGCCTCCTAAAGTGCTGGGATTACAGGCGTGGGCCACCGCGCCCGGCTCCAACACATCTTATTTGGCTTCTAGAACACCTCTTGGTCATGCAGTGAGGGATACCCTCAAGTTAACCACGGGAAAAGAAGACAGCAATCATATGAGGCAGACACTGTTATCTTATTCAGATGAGGAAGCAGATGCTTAGAGAAGTTAGATAACTTTCTCAGTAAAACGTGTCTTTGACTCCAAAGCCTGTGTATGTATATAAAACACAAAAAATAGGTTATTATAGCTAACTCTAAGAAATACATATAAGCAAAAATAAAAACAAATGTAACCACTGAGAAATGACTACCGTTAACATTTTGCTGTACACCCTTCCAGACTTTCCATTTGTCTGTGTGTGGGTCCATACAAATACAGCATATGTGAATATTTATAAGCATGGTATCTATGCACATAGACATATACTCCAGTCCTTTCTAATGCATATAAGTATGTCAGGCCATGCTCATTAACTACCATCCTCAATCCCTTATTAGCAGTTCTGAAGTCCTGAAAGCTCTGAAGGCTGGAACAAATTTTTCTTGTAAGTTTGACCTAAGCTCAATTTGGCAGTAAGACTTGCTTGAACTGACATGAGACTATTTATAGGCTTTGTTTATCCCACTCGGTATTACTATTCATAAGTTATACTGTGGAAATATAAAAGCATTTGATTAATTGGGTATTGCCTCAGACCCTGCTGTGGTGGTTATATAGTATTTGATATAGGTAATGTGTTATCTTCCTAAAATCCCCCAAATTCTGAATTCCAAAATACACTTGGCCCAAGGGGCTTCAGATAAGGGCTTATGGGTGTATATTAGGCCATGTTGCTGCTTGGGCTAAGGAAGGCGCCTCGAGGGTCAACATTGTCTATTTAGTGAGGCATGTGTGAGTTTTGTTTCTACAGAATATGCAGTACAAAGCATAGAATTTGCAAGAAAAATAGAACACTTGCACTTTTACACATCACAATCAAGCTGCAGTTGTTACGGTAGCTTGTTGACTTACTTGGTAGGCTGCTCCTGGGGAAATGGTTTCAATTGTCAGCATGAAAGGTGGTCAATGAGTACACAGAAAAATCACACTGAGCTTAATCTGCCTGGGGGCTGCTTGTTTAGGGTGTGTTTACTGCCTGCCTGCTGTGTGCCATATATTGTGGTGAGCTGGGGCCACAGAGATAGCACATCAGCCCCTGCTTCCAAGAATCTTGTGGTCTAGGTGTAGAGGTAAGACAGATAGGAACAGTTGAACCCAGGTGTGGTTCCGTTATCATAATGGAATCATTATCATGGAATCATTATGTGAGAATGTAAGGAGAGGGCCAGAGAAAGCTTTTTGAAGATAACTCCTGAACTGAGTCTTGAAGGATGAGTTTGTAGTTCATCACGTGAAGGTGGAATTGGGATGTGGAAAGATGTACCCAGGATCAGGGGTGGAGTGAATAGGCAGTGTCTGAAAAGGTAAGTTTGGTGTGACTGGATTGGGAGGTAAGAGAGAGAAGCTTCCAGGGGGCATGGGAAATGGGGCTGGAGAGGAAGTCTGAAGCTATTTATAAATGTCTTTTCATGCAGTACTCAGAGGTTTGGGTTTTGTTCCAAAAATCGTTACCGGAAAGGGGTCCCGAGCCAGACTCCAAGAGAGGGTTCTTAGATCTTTTTTTTTTTTTTTTGAGATGGAGTCTTGCTCTGTCGCCCGGGCTGAGAGGGTTCTTAGATCTTGAGCAAGAAAGAATTCAAGGCCAATCTATAAAGTAAAGGCAAATTTATTAAGAAACGAAAGGAATAAAGAATGGCTACTCCATAGAGCAGCCCTGAGGGCTACTAGTTGCCTGTTTTAATTTTTTAAAATTTCTTGATTATATGCTAAACAAGAGGTGGATTATGTCACGTGCTTCCATGTGAAGAGTCCACCAACAGGCTTTGTGTGAGCAACAAGGCTGTTTATTTCACCGGGTGCAGGCGGGCTGAGTCCGAGAAAGGAGTCGGCAAAGGGTGGTGCGATTATCATTGTTCTTATAGGTTTGGGATAGGTATACAAAGTACATTCTTAGGGGCAGGGGAGAATATTACAAAGTACCTTCTTAAGGGCAGGGGGAGAATATGTCCTATCAGTTAGGATGGGGCAGGAACAAATCACAATGGTGGAATGTCATCAGTTCAGGCTATTTTCAGTTATTTTGTGGATCTTCAGTTGCTTCAGGCCATCTGGATGTATATGTGCAGGTCACAGGGGATATGATGGCTTAGCTTGGGCTCAGAGGCCTGACATTCCTGTCTTCTTATATTAATAAGAAAAACAAAACAAAAAAAATGGTGGTGAAGTGTCGGGGCAGCGAACGTTTTTTGGGGGTGGTATGGAGAGATAATGAGCGATGCTTCTCAGGGCTGCTTTGAGTGGGATTAGGGGCGGCGTGGGAACCTAGAGTGGGAGAGATTAAACTGAGGAGCTGCTTCGAGTGGGATTGGGGTGGTGTGGGAACCTACAGTGGGAGAGATTAAACTGAAGAAAGATTTTGAGGTAGGGGGTGATATTGTGGGGTTGTTAGAAGGAGCGTTTGTCATATAGAATAATTGGTGATGGCCTGGATGCGGTTTTGTAAGAAGTGAGAAACTAAACGGAAGACACAAGGTCGGAATAAGAGAAGGAGAAAAACAGGTATTAAAGGACTAAGAATTGGGAGGACCCAGGATATCCAATTAGAGTGCCCAAGGGGGTTCAGTGTAATTATTTGATTGGTTGGCGAGTTTTGGGGCTCTATCCTTGAGTTTTTTTATGTTGTCATATACCAGGCCAGACTGATTTAGGTAAAAACAACATTCTTCATTTAAAAATATACAGAGCCCCCCCACCTTTTTTTTGTTTTTTGTTTTTTGAGAGAGAGTCTTGCTCTGTCGCCCAAGCTGGAGTGCAGTGGCGTGATCTTGGCTCACTGCAAACTCCGCCTCCCGGGTTCATGCCATTCTCCTGCCTCAGCCTCCCGAGTAGCTGGGACTACAGGCACCTGCCACCATGCCCAGCTAATTTTTTGTATTTCTAGTAGAGACAGAGTTTCACCATGTTAGCCAGGATGGTCTCAATCTCCTGACCTTGTGATCCGCCCGCCTTGGCCTCCCAGAGTGCTGGGATTACAGGCGTGAGCCTCTGCGCCCAGCCCAGAGTCCCCTCTTTTTTTTTTTTTTTTTGAGACAAAGTCTGGCTCTGTCGCCCAGGCTGGAGCGCAGTGGCGCGATCTCGGCTCACTGCAACCTCCGCCTCCCGGGTTCACACCATTCTCCTGCCTCAGCCTCTCGAACAGCTGCGACCCTGTAGTCCGCCACCATGCTCGGCTAATTTTTTGTATTTTTAGTAGAAACGGGGTTTCACAGTGTTCGCCAGGATGGTCTCGATCTCCTGACCTTGTGATCCGCCCGCCTCGGCCTCCCAAAGTGCTGGGATTACAGGTGTGAGCCACCGCGCCCGTGAGTAAGTCGAGGCCTTGGTGATTTTGGGGGAAAGAGAAATGCAAAGCCAGCAATTGTTTGTTAAAGAAGGCTTAGAAACGGCTAGGAGAGAGTGAGTGAGATTGATAGTGTAGTGGAGATAGCTGGGGAGAGGTAGAGGGTGGCATAAGAATGGGAACGAGAATAAGAGTGAGTATAAAAGTTAAGAAGAGGACTTCATCAGGGTGAAAGTATTGGAGGGTGCCCTGTCAGCAAAGTTCATCTATCCACTCTAAGAGGGAGTCAAGAGTGATGGATTGGGGATAGTACCAGGAGATAATCCGCTACAATGGTTTGGAGGAAAATTGTAAACCGGCAATGTAAACAAGTGCAGGGCATTTACAAGTAGTTGAGAATTGTGAATAGGAGTACGACTAGACAGAAGGTAGTAGGGATGATAAGTTTTTGGGGTGCAGTCCAAGTAGTAGGGGTGACTGCGTAAAGCCCTGTTGTAAAAAGTAGGGTAAGGACAAATAGACCTAATAGAATGAAGGACTGTATTAGGCTCATAAGGGTTATTACTGCTCTTCAGAAACGCGAATGAGTTTAAGGAAAGTAGGGGTGAGTACTTGTGACTTCCAGGAGGAAAGGGAGAGATCAGGCTGGCTGTTTGACGGACACAGCTTTATTCTGGAATGATAAACCTAACGGGGGAAGGGTCCTGCAAATGAACAGCCATTGGGGTACTATAGATGACTAAGTGGGGTCCGGTCCACGGAGGTTGTAGAGTTTGAGGGGTCAGATTCTTAACAGGAACTGATCATCCAGCTAGGGTGTCTTCATATGGCTGAGAATCTGGAGTAGGCAAGAGAAGATTAGCAGCCTGATGAATTTCCTGTCTAGCCTGCTGGAGGACTGGAAGGTAGTTGCCTAGAGGGCTGGTGTCTGGGCATGGTTGGGGCCAAGCAAGAAAGTGCGTCCATATACAAGTTCAAATGGACTCTACCCTGTAGCATCTTGAGGACAGGCTCTAATTCTGAGAAGGGCAAGAGGTAAAAGTACTGTCTAGTCTTGGCCGTGAGGAACAGAAATTGGAACGCTAGCTGCTTCTTTAGCTACCTTATCAGCATAAGTGTTGCCCTGAGCAGTGGGATCCGATGCCTTTTGATGGCCCTTGCAGTGAAGGACTCCAGGTTCCTTTGGACCTAAAGCAGCCTTGAGAAGAGTTTTTATTAGAGAGGTATTAATGATGGAGGACCCTTGAGTAGTGAGGAAACCTCTTTCTGCCCACATATAACAGCATGGTGGTGTAGGATGTGGAAGGCATATTTAGAGTGAGTATAAATATTGATGCATAGTCCCTTTGCAAGAGTGAGGGCCTGAGTTAAGGCAACGAGTTTGGCTTGCTGAGAGGTGGTAGAGGGGGCCAGAGCAGTAGCCTCAATGATAGATGTGAAAGATACTATAGCATAGCCTGCCTTTGCTGGTGAGTGGCGATTAGGCCTAGTGGAACTGCCATCAATAAACCAAGTGTGATCAGGGTGAGGAACAGGAAAGAAGGAAATACGGGGAAATGGAGTGAATGTCTGGTGGATCAGAGAGATACAGTCATGGGGGTCAGGTGTGGTATCCGGATAATGTGGGAGGCCGGATTGAAGTCCAGGACAGGAACAGTGGTAATTGTGGGAGACTCAACAAAGAGTGAGTATAGCTGAAGGAGCTGGGGGGCAGAAAGTATATGCGTCAGGTGGGAGGAAGAAAATAGATTTTGAAAGTTATGGGAACTGTAGGGAGTAAGTGGAGCATAGCTTGTGATTTTGAGGGCTTCTAAAAGTATAAAAGCAGTGGCAGCTGCCACATGCAGACATGAGGGCTAGGCTAAAAGAGTAAGGTCAGCTGGGTGTGATGGCTCACGCCTGTAATCCCAGCACTTCAGGAGGCCAAGGCGGGTGGATCACGAGGTCAGGAGATTGAGACCATCCTGGCTAACATGGTGAAACCCTGTCTCTACTAAAAATACAAAAAATTAGCTGGGCGTGGTGGTGGGCGCCTGTAGTCCCAGCTACTCGGGAGGCTGAGGAAGGAGAATGGCGTGAACCTAGGAGGCAGAGCTTGCAGTGAGCCGAGATCACGCCACTGCACTCCAGCCTGGGCGACAGAGCGAGACTCCATCTCAAAAAAAAAAAAAAAAAAGTAAGGTCAAGTGGTTTGGACAGAAAAACTACAGGGCACGGTCCCAGCTCTTGTGTAAGAATTCCGACCACACAACCCTGTACTTCGGCTGTGTGTAATGAAAAAGATTGGGAGGAGTTAGGGAGAGCTAGTGTGGGAGCAGCTTTTAGGGCTGTTTTTTAAGGAATGGAAAGGGGAGTGGGGAAAGGATTTAGGATATATGGGGTCAGCTAGGTTTATTTAGAACGGAATAATGGGTTGCGGAGGGAGGTACTGAGGATAGGAGAGTATATGGCTTTGGCACCACAGGGTGGATAGGCAAGACAATTTGGTTGATAAGGCGCAGATCCTGAACTAACCTGTAAAACTTGTCTAGTTTTTGGACAGGTAAAATGGGGGAATTGTAAGGAGAGTTTATAGGCTTCAAAAGGCCATGCTGTAACAGGCGAGTGATAACAGGCTTTAATCCTTTTAAAGTGTGCTATGTGATGGGATATTGGCATTGAGAAGGGTAAGGGTGATTAGGTTTTAATGGGATGGTAAGGGGTGCATCATCTGTCACCAAGGAGGGAGTAGAGGTGTCCTATACTTGTGGATTAAGGTGGGGTGATACAAGGAGAAGATGTGAAGGAGGCTTTGAACTGGGGCAAAAGGTGGCAATGAGGTGTGGCTGTAGCCCAGGGATAATCAGGGAAGCAGATAATTTAGTTAAAATGTCTCAACCTAATAAGGGAGCTGGGCAGGTGGGGATAACTAAAAAGGAGTCCATAAAAAAATGTTGTCCAAGCCGGCATCAGAGTTGGGGAATTTTAAGAGGTTTAGAAGCCTGGCTGTCAATACCCACAACAGTTATGGAGGCAAGGGAAACACGCCCTTGAAAAGAACGTAATGTGGAGTGAGTAGCCTCCGTATTGATTAAGAAGGGGACAAACTTACCCTCCACTGTAAGAGTTACCCAAAGCATCTGTGATGGTCCTGTAGGCTTCCAAGGCGATCGGGCAGCATCAGTCTTCAGCCGCTAAGCTGAGAAGATCTGGGAAGGAGTCAGTCAGAGAGCCTTGGGCCAGAGTTCCAGGGACTCTGGGAGTGGCTGCTGGGTGAGTTGGACAGTCTGATTTCCAGTGGGGTCCCACACAGATGAGACACGGCTTAAGAGGAATCCCAGGCTGTGGGCATTCCTTGGCCCAGTAGCCAGATTTCCGGCACTTGAAGCAAGATCCTGGGGAGGCGGTCCTGGAGGAATGCCTGGGCCCTGAGGTTTAGGCGTTTTGAAGTTCTTGTGTGTTGGAGATGTGGCTGGGGTTTCTCTCACAGCAGAGTCAAGTAATTGCAACTCTTCTGTATTATTGTACACTTTGAAGGTGAGGTCAGTTAAGTCCTGTTGTGGGGTTGAGGGCCAGAATCTAATTTTTGGAGTTTTTTCTAATGTTGGAAGCGGGTTGGGTAATAAAATGCATATTGAGAATAAGACAGCCTTCTGGCCCCTCTGGGTCTAGGGCGGTAAAGCATCTAAGCGTTGTTGCCAAATGGACCATGGACTGGGCTGGGTTTTCATATTTGATGAAAAAGAGCCTAAATGCTAACTGATTTGGGAGAGGTTGGATAAATAAAAAGGAGCATTAACCTTGGCTATGCCTTTAGCTCCAGCCCCCTCCCTAAGAGGAAATTGTTGGGCAGGTGGGGGAGGGCCAGTCGTGGAATGAAACTGTAAGCCAGGCCGGGTGTGAGGAGGGGGGTAATAGAAGGGTTATAGGGTCGGGGGGCAGAGGCTGAAGAAGAGTTGGGACCTGGCTCAGCCTGGCAAGGAGCAGCCTGGGGAGGAGGGGAGAGGTCAGGTGGGTCTATAGAAAAGGAGGATTCACAGGACTCAGAGCTTGGGGTGGAGACTGAAGGAACAGACAGGAGAGAAAGAAGAAAGATTTGGGACAAATCTCATTGGGAGCAGAGATTAGGAAGGGACCGAGGTGTAAAAGAATGCCTGGACATCAGGCACCTCAGACCATTTGCCCATTTTATGACAAGAATTACCTAGATCTTGTAGAATGGAGAAATCGAAAGTGCTGTTTTCTGGCTATTTGGAATCATTGTTGAGTTTGTATTGGGGCCAAGCGGTGTTGTAGAAGAAAATAAGACACTTAGGTTTTAGGTCAGGTGAGAGCTGAAGAGGTTTTAAGTTTTTGAGAACACAGGCTAAGGGAGAAGAAGGAGGAATGGAGGGTGGAAGGTTACCCATAATGAAGGAGGCAAGTTTAAAGAGAAAGGTAGAGACACGGAGAAAGGGGTGGTGAGCAGCCAAAGCAGGCATCCCCGCAATTGACTTGCCACCAAGGGAATGTGGGTGAATGACCAAGGTAGGTGTCCCTGTGGTGATCAGACACCAATGGAGTGTGGGCAAATAATCAGGCAGGCGTTCTCGCATTGATTAAATACCAAGGGGAGACTGTCTTCCCAAGTCTGTGACCGGTGCTGGAGTTTTGGGTCCATGGATAAAATATGTCTCCTTGTCTCTACTACAGAGGAAAAAGAACTGGAATTGGAAGGACAGGGAGATTGAAGGGTAGCAAGAGAGGAAGATTGAAGGGTAGCAAGAGAGGCTGGAGAAGAGTGAAAAGACTGCTTACCGGCCGGGCACAGTGGCTCAAACCTGTAATCCCAGCACTTTGGGAGGCCAAGACGGGTGGATCACAAGGTCAGGAGATCGAGACCATCCTGGCTAACATGGTGAAACCCTGTCTCTACTAAAAAATACAAAAAAAAAAAACCTAGCTGAGCGAGGTGGCGGGCGCCTGTAGTCCCAGCTACTCGGGAGGCTGAGGCAGGAGAATGGCATAAACCCGGGAGGTGGAGCTTGCAGTGAGCTGAGATCCGGCCACTGCACTCCAGCCTGGGCGACAGAGCGAAACTCCGTCTCAAAAAAAAAAAAAAAAAAAAAGACTGCTTACCCGATTTGAAATTGGTGAGATGTTCCTTGGGCTGGTTGGTCTGAGGACCTGACGTCATGGAGTGAGGGCAAGGACATGGAATGAGGGACTGGTCTCCTGAAGGAGTCCTCCTGTCCTGGGTGTTGGCACCAAATATCACGTGCGTCCGTGAGAAGAGACCACCAACAGGCTTTGTGTGAGCATAAAGGCTGTTTATTTCACCTGGGTGCAGGCGGGCTGAGTCTGAGAAAGGAGTCAGCAAAGGGTGGTGGGATTATCATTAGTTCTTATATACTTGGGATAGGCGTACAAAGTACATTCTGAAGGGTGGGGGAGAATATTACAAAGTACCTTTTTTTTTTTTTTTTTTTTTTTTTTCCTGAGGCGGAGTCTCGCTCTGTCACCCAGCCTGGAGTGCAGTGGCCAGATCTCAGCTCACTGCAAGCTCCGCCTCCCGGGTTTATGCCATTCTCCTGCCTCAGCCTCCCGAGTAGCTGGGACTACAGGCGCTCGCCACCTCGCCCCGCTAGTTTTTTGTATTTTTTTTAGTAGAGACGGGGTTTCAGCGGGTTAGCCAGGATGGTCTTGATCTCCTGACCTTGTGATCCGCCCGTCTCGGCCTCCCAAAGTGCTGGGATTACAGGCTTGAGCCACCGCGCCCGGCCACAAAGTACCTTCTTAAGGGCAGGGGAGAATATGTCCTATCAGTTAGGGTGGGGCAGGAACAAATCACAATGGTGGAATGTTATCAGTTCAGGCTATTTTCAGTTATTTTGTGGATCTTCAGTTGCTTCAGGCCATCTGGATGTACACGTGCAGATCACAGGGGATATGATGGCTTAGCTTGGGCTCAGAGGCCTGACAGATTATTCATGCCTCCCCTTTTTAGACCATATAGGGTAACTTCCTGACATTGCCATGGCATTTGTAAACTGTCAAGGCGCTGGAGGGAGTGTAGCAATGAGGACGACCTAGGTCACTCTTATGGCCATCTTGGTTTGGTGGGTTTTAGCAGGTTTCTTTACTGCAGGCTGTTTTATCAGCAAGGTCTTTATGACCTGTGCCTTGTGCTGACCCTCATATCTCATCCTGTGATTTAGAATGCCTAACTGTCTGGGAATGCAGCCCAGCAGGTCTTAGCCTTGTTTTACCTAGCCCCTATTCAAGATGGAGTTACTGTGGTTCAAACGCCTCTGATATTTCTCCCTCCCTTGTATAAAAGAACCCTTAACCGTAAGGGTTGCAGAGGGATGAAAATCCATCTTCTGTAACTTCTTCATGGTGAATAGGGTGATGATATTCCTGCCTAACTATGAGGGCCCCATGTATTCAGGGTAGAGAGGAGCTCAGTTAGAAAGCAGCAGTGTGGCAAGGCCATTCATGTCTCTTGAGTTCCAACAAAAGGTAATATCTGGAAGATTAATAAGTGTTCAGTTTAAGAAAACATTCAGTAAGCTTATCATGGGTTTCTACACAGAGTACAATAGCAATGTATTCCTCAACAGTAAAGCAAAATAAGTGAAATTATTCCAAGTAAACTAAATTAAAAGGCTTTTCATGAACTGGACAACTGTTGGAACCAAGCTGATATGGGATTGCTAGCTGATTCCAATATATGCCCAGAATTAGAATATTGATCCAGATTTTTGTATTACCTATATCTCTCGTTTCTTCTGAGCTGCAGCCAGAGATCACTAGTTGGTTAATAGGAATAAGTAGGGTCAATTTAAATTGCAGGAAAAAACTTAAACACAACTGATGAGACTACAACCTGACAACCATGTTTTTTTTTTTTTTTTTTTTGAGACAGAGTCTTACTCTGTTGCTCAGGCTGAGGACAGTGGTACGATCTCGGCTCATTGCAACCTCCACCTCCCAGGTTCAGGCGATTCTCCTGTCTCAACCTCCCGAGTATCTGGGATTATAGGCACATGCCACCACGTCCGGCTAATTTTTATATATTTTTTTGTAGAGATGCGGTTTCACCATGTTGGTCAGGCTGGTCTCGAACTGCTGACCTCAAGTAATCCACCCGCCTCAGTCTCCCAAAGTGCTGGGATTCCAGGTGTGAGCCACCACGCCCAGTCTAACCACTGAAACATATATATTTTTTTCCTCTTGCCAGTCTTTCATTTTTACTAAAGACAAATCATGGTAAGACCAATTTGCTTTATTATACTTAGACTGATTATTTGTATAAAGTGCAGCAAGAATAAATATTTTTTTA
The DNA here is from genome assembly GCF_007565055.1 of Rhinopithecus roxellana. Taxonomy (NCBI): domain Eukaryota; kingdom Metazoa; phylum Chordata; class Mammalia; order Primates; family Cercopithecidae; genus Rhinopithecus; species Rhinopithecus roxellana. The sequence goes on along the minus strand of NC_044560.1, from coordinate 88,982,371 downwards.
CATAGGCTTTTAAAACTGACTTTGATGGAAGTCTGCTTCTTAAGAAATCTTAGATAATACTTTTTTAAAGCTGAGCCCAGCCATGGGTTTGTACCCTGAAATACCTATAAATCGGGTAAATTTCTCTCCTCTTGAGGTTCCAAGATAACTTGGGGCTCCTGGGCCTGTCAGAAAGTGACATTCGTTAATTACTACAGGTTAGGAACCCTGTACAGGGTCTGTAGCCAAGGTATGAGGCCAGTTTTCTCAAGGGGCTTTTATTGGCTCTGTAAGTCACATTTGATTCCTTAAAGGAAAACATACCATTCCAATCAAAGCCTTGGTAAAATAACCAGTTTCTCCAATTGTGTCCTATTGCAAAAAGAAACAGATTCTTATTGCACTTATGCAAATAACTGTATTGCTGTAAGTTGGGAATACTCACAAATAGTTTCCAAATTCTGGAGAAATCAGGTAGAGTGAAACAAATATGGTCTAAATTTTGTTCACAGTAGTATACTTTGCTCAATTTTTAAAAGCTGTAACTAGCTCAAAAGTTTTCTTGATTGTGAAAAACAAAACAAGGGATCAGCAACGTTTTAAGCAAAGTCAAAAAGATTACTTTAGTCTTCTATTAGTTCGGTCCATGCAGTTAACTTCTGTTCTGATTGATATTCAAGAACATTTCAGCTTTACATGAGTCCTGAAAGTTTTTCCTAAATTCTAATGTCACAGTCTCCAAAGTTATTAGAAACCTGCATTCAAGAGCACTTTTCAAAATCCTGTAGCTGATTGAAACCACCTTTGAAACAGGATTAAAACAAGACAACAGTTGTCTGTGGATGACAAAATGTTTTAAGGCAGCCACAGTCAAAAATACGATTGACAAAGAAATTTGGTTACCGCAGTGGCATATAACAATTTTATGTAACAATTGTAATTATTAGGAACATATACTAAGTCATGAGAGAATTATGGGAGTTTTCCATAATTTTGGAACATATACCAGTAACATATTTTTATTTATTGATTGATTGATTGATTGTTGAGACAATCTTGCTTTGTCGCCCAGGCTGGAGTGCAGTGGCATGATGATCTCGGCTTGCTGCAACCTCTGGCTCCTGGGTTCAAGCTATTCTTCTGCCTCAGCCTCCCAAATAGCTGGGACTACAGGTGTGCACTACCATGCCCAGCTAATTTTTGTATTTTTAGTAGAGATGGGGTTTCACCATATTGGCCAGGCTGGTCTTGAACTCCTGACTTCAGGTGATCGGCCTGCCTTGGCCTCCCAAAGTGCTGGAATTACAGGCTTGAGCTACCGCCCCTGGCCTCAATAACATATTTATATAAATTCAGCACAAAGAAAGCCAAACACTATTTCATATTTGATAATCCTTTATGATTTATATACCAAATAAGCCATATTTCACTTTGCATTACTATACTATTAATGTTAAACCCAATTCTTAATAAAACCTTATGGACAAATCTATACAACTGTAATGCCTGACCATAAGGTAAGATTTTCATTAACCTTTTATAACCCTTTACAATTTGCTTTTTTTGTGTGTGTGAGACAGAGTTTTGCTCTTGTTTCCAGGCTGGAGTGCAATGACGTGATCTTGGCTCACTGCAACCTCTGCCTCCTGGGTTAAAGCTATTCTCCTGCCTCAGCCTCCTGAGTAGCTGGGATTACAGGCATGAGCCACCATGCCTGGCTAATTTTATATTTTTGGTAGAGATGGGGTTTCTCCTTGTTGGTCAGGCTGGTCTTGAACTCCCGACCTCAGGTGATCTACCCGCCTCAGCCTCCCAAAGTGCTGGGATTACAGGCATGAGTCAACATGATTGTCTAACCCTTTACAATTTTTTTTGTTAAAGAGCGGATTAGTGCTCTACGAAAAAGTTACTGTACTTTTATTCTAATGTTTAATTTAGAGAAAAACTGAATAATACCCTCTTAACTTTAGCCAGTATGTTCACACACAGAATTTGGTTTACAAGATTAATTTTTCACAAACACTTAAACTTTCAGCTTTATTCTATTTAACTTAATCCTTTAACTCTTTAGGTGAAAAAAAAAAATCCGCACTCCCATGACTTCGTATATATATATATATATATATTTTTTTTTTTAAGACGGAATCTTGCTCTGTTACCAGGCTATAGCTCAGTGGAGCGATCTCGGCTCACTGCAGTCTTCACCTCCTGAGTTCAAGTGATTCCCCTGCCTCAGCCTCCTCAGTAGATGGGACTACAGGTGCGCACCACCACACCTGACTAATTTTTTGTATTTTAGTAGCGACAGGGTTTGACCATGTTGGCTAGGCTGGTCTCGAACTCCTGACCTTGTGATCCGTCCACCTCAGCCTCCCAAAGTTCTGGTATTACAGGTGTGAGCCACCATGCCTGACCTACTTCTTATAATCTTTTATGAAAAACACATTTCACTTTCTTTACACACCTTGCATGTAAAACTGTTTTTATTTCCCAAAGATTACTTAAGTCATGGAACTAAAAGGCATTATACTGTTTACTTTTCTGATAAGAAATACTTTATTTAAGCACTTTTTTTTTCCTGGACAGAATCTCACTCTGTTGAGTATAATGCAGTGATCTTGGCTCACTGCAGCCTCTGCCTCCTGAGTTCAAGCAATTCTCCTGCTTCAGCCTCCCAAGTAGCTGGCATTACAGGCATGCACTACCATGCCAGCTAATTTTTTAAAATATTTTTAGTAGAGACAGGATTTCACCAGGTTGCCCAGCCTGGTCTCGAACTCCTGACCTCAGGTGATCCACCTGCCTCGACCTCCCAAAGTGCTGGGATTACAGGTGTGAGCCACCATGCCTGGCCTTATTTAAGCTCTTACTATTATTATCATTATTTGAGACAAAATTTTGCTCTGTTGTCCAGGCTGGAGTGCAGTGGCACAGTCTCGGCTCACTGCAACCTCCGCCTTCTGGGTTCAAGCAATTCTCTTGTCTTGGCCTCCCAAGTAGCTGGGATTACAGGCGTGCACCACCACGCCCAGCTAATTTTTGTATTTTTAGTAGAGACAGGTTTTCACCATGTTGGCCAAGCTGGTCACAAACTCTTCACCTCAAGTGATCTGCCTGTCTCGGCCTCCCAAAGTCCTGGAATTTCAGGCATGAGCCACTGCGTCCAGGCTAAGCACTTATTATCTTAAACCAATTAGTTAAAACTCTTTCATATGTAAACATTACATGCACAACACATATAAATACACAGAAAGAGATCCAGTAGTTGTAAGACTTTTCATTTGCCAGTAAAGAATGCAGTTTCCATGGCCTAATAAGCAGGCACAGCTGGCAGGCACAAGGTCCCTTTTTTGTTTTTTTTGTTTGAGACGGAGTCTCGCTCTGTTGCCCAGGCTGGAGTGCAGTGGCGCGATCTCGGCTCACTGCAACCTCAGCCTCCCGGGTTCAAGCGATTCTCTTGCCTCAGCCTCCCAAGTAGCTGGGATTACAGGCATGCGCCACCACACCGGCTAATTTTGTATTTTTAGTAGAGGTGGGGTTTCTCCATGTTGATCAGGCTGGTCTGGACCTCCCGACCTCAGGTGATCCGCCTGCCTCCGCCTCCCAAAGTGTTGGGATTACAGACATGAGCCACCGCTCCTGGCGCCTTTATTCTTATAGATTCCACTCATTTCCAAAGTTACTTAGGTAAACACTTTTTCCTCTACTCCCTTCAGTGAGTTGGTTTTATACGTTTCTGATATAGGTTAGACACTTTTGTCATTTTCTGCATTTTACAGAACTTCCTGATGTCCTAAATTATTTTTTTTAATTTTGCATACATTAAGGTTCACTCTTTGTGCTGTAAAAATTTGTGGGTTTTGAAACCCATAGATAGTACCATGTATCCACCATTACAGTTTCTTTGAGTACAATTTTGCTGTCCTAAAAAGTCCACTGTTCTTCATTTATTTGAGCTCACCCTCACCCCTAAAACCCTGGCAACCATTGATCTGTTTGCCATCTCTATAGTTTTATCCAGAATGTTGTGTAATTGGAATCATAATATATAGCCTTTTCAGATGGACTTCCTTCACTCAGCAATGTGTACTTAAGATTCATTCACGTATTTTCTTTTTTTTTTTGAGACAGAGTCTTGCTCTGTCACCCAGGTTGGAGTGCAGTGGCCGGATCTCAGCTCACTGCAAGCTCTGCCTCCAGGGTTTATGCCATTCTCTTGCCTCAGCCTCCCGAGTAGCTGGGACTACAGGCGCCCGCCACCTCGCCCGGCTAGTTTTTTGTATTTTTTAGTAGAGACGGGGTTTCACCGTGTTAGCCAGGATGGTGTCGATCTCCTGACCTCGTGATCCGCCCGTCTCGGCCTCCCAAAGTGCGGGATTACAGGCTTGAGCCACCGCGCCCGGCCATTCACATATTTTCATGGCTGGATAACTAATTTTTTAAATTGCTGAATATTTTATTATATGGATGTATCACAGTTTATTAATCTATTTAAATACATCTTGGTTGCTTCCAGTTTTTGGTGATTATAAATAATGCTGCTATAAATATTTCTGTGCAGGTTTTTATGTGTACAAAAATTATTTTTCTTGCCATATTTTTTTTGAGGTGGGGTCTCCCTCTGTCACCCAGGCTGGAGTGCAGTGACAAGATCACACCTCACTGCAGCCTTGAACTCCTGGGCTCAAGTAATCATCCCTCCCCAGCCTCCCGAGTAGCTAGGACTATGGGCATGTGCCACTACTTTTAATTTAATTTAAATTTAAATTTTATTTTATTTTATTATTTTTTAAGAGATGGGGGTCTCTATTGTCCAAGCTGGTCTCAAACTCCTGGGCTCAAGCAGTCCTCCTGCCTCAGCCTCCCAAATATCTGGGACTATAGGCACAAGCCATGGTGTCCAGCATATTTTCAGATCAGTAAATACCTAGGAGTGTGATGGGTAGATCATATGGTAAAACTGTTTAACTTTTTAAGAAACTGCCAAACTGTCTTCCAGAGTGGCTCTATGATTTTCCATGCCTACTATCAATGGATGAGAGTCACTGCTCCTCTGCATCCTTGTCAGCAATTGGAATTGTCAGCTGGTCTTCTTTCTTTTTTTTTTTTTTTCTTTTCTTTTTTGAGACAGAGTTTCACCCTGTCGCCCAGGCTGGAGTGCAGTGGCATAATCTCGGCTCACTGCAAGCTCCACCTCCTGGGCTCACACCATTCTCCTGCCTCAGCCTCCTGAGTAACTGGGACTACAGGCACCTGCCACCATGCCCGGCTAATTTTTGTGTGTGTTTTTAGTAGAGACGTGGTTTCACCGTGTTACCCAGGATGGTCTTGATCTCCTGACCTCGTGATCCGCCCGCCTCGGCCTCCCAAAGTGCTGGGATTACAGGTGTGAGCCACCACGCCCGGCCGGTTTTCTTTTCTTAAAATTTCAGTCATTCTAACAGATGTCCCAGTACACCATTACTAATATTTGAGTTAGTTAACTCTCTAAGCTCAGTGAGAGTAAAGAAAGAAAAGTAGAATCCAGCTGGGGATTTCATTTCCAGAAATAATTATTAAGTAGCTATGGGGTAGTAGAACTCTAGACATAACCCATTCTAGGTCTCCTTTCTTACTTTTGTTTTATTTTGAAGACCGTGGGAAGATTACCTCAAACAGTCCAAAAGAATGGTACAGACTTGAACTTGGATGTTATGTATTTAAACATATAAGGCACACAAGGGCCGGGTATAGTGGCTCACGTCCGTAATCCCAGCACTGGGAGACCGAGGTGGGTGGATCACCTGAGGTCAGGAGTTTGAGACCAGCCTGGCCAACATAGCGAAACCCATCTCTAACAAAAATACAAAAACTACCTGAGTATGGTGCTGCGCGTTTGTAATCCCAGCTACTTAGGAGGCTGAGACAGGAGAATAGCTTTAACCTGGGAGGCAGAGGTTGCAGTGAGCCAGGCTTGCGCCACTGCACTCCAGCCTGGGTAACAGAGTGAGACCCTGTCTCGAAAAACAAACAAACAAACAAACATATTGGCACATAGGGATTCAGGTTCATTGCGCATTTAATATTGAATTGTGTGACTGCACTGCCTATAATGTGCTGGGTTACCAGTATGCTGAATGATGGGGCTACAGTGATGCATAAATCAGACAAAGTCTAGTCCTCAGTAAGCTTACAGTCTAACATGGAAGAAAAAACACCTACAATACACAACTATCAAGACTGTGATGGGGAGTACAGAGAGCTATGGAAACACCAATGTCAGGGCATCTGATCAGCCTAGGAGAGGTTAGAGAAGTCTTCTTGGAGGAAATGACCTCTAAGATATGGCCTATAGCAGGAGTTGCTGAAGTGCAGCCTGTAGGCCAAATTCAGCCTGCCATCTGCTTTGGTACAGCTCATGAGCTAAGAATGATTTTTTTTGCATTTTTAAATGTTTGAAAAGATTCAAGAGAATAATGCTTTGTGATATGTGAAAATTGTATGATATTCGAATTTCAGCATCTATAAATAACATTTCATTAGAATGCAGCCACACTCACAGCTGCTTTTGCACTATAGCAACGGAGTTGAACAGTTGCAAGAGACTGTATGACCTGCAAAGCCTAGGATATTTACTCTGTGGCCCTTTACAGAAAAAGTTTGCTGATCCCTGGCACAGGATAGGATGGGTAGGTGTTAGCCTTATAAAGCAGAGTGAAGAAGAGGGAAGTTGCTTTCTGATGGGATCTTTGTATAGCTGCAGTAACCTTAATATGCTTACAACATGGCATAAAGGAGGTAGGGGCTGAAGGACTGTGGTGAGTATTGGAGCTAGACGAGTGGGTAGGATCCAGACTGGGAAGAGCCTTGGCAATTGTATATAGGGATTTGGGTTTATCCAGTATGAAGCCTTTAAAAGATTTAAAGTGATGTGATCCGATTTACTTTTTTTTTTTTTTTTTTTTTTTTTTTTTTTTTTTGAGACGGAGTCTCGCTCTGTTGCCCAGGCTGGAGTGCAGTGGCCAGATCTCAGCTCACTGCAAGCTCCGCCTCCCGGGTTTACGCCATTCTCCTGCCTCAGCCCCCCGAGTAGCTGGGACTACAGGCGCCCGCCACCTCGCCCAGCTAGTTTTTTTGTATTTTTTTTAGTAGAGACGGAGTTTCACCGGGTTAGCCAGGATGGTGTCGATCTCCTGACCTCGTGATCCGCCCATCTCAGCCTCCCAAAGTGCTGGGATTACAGGCTTGAGCCACCGCGCCCGGCCCCGATTTACTTTTTAAAAAAATCCTCGGCCGGGCGCGGTGGCTCAAGCCTGTAATCCCAGCACTTTGGGAGGCCGAGACGGGCGGATCACGAGGTCAGGAGATCGAGACCATCCTGGCTAACACGGTGAAACCCCGTCTCTACTAAAAATACAAAAACTAGCCGGGCGAGGTGGCGGGCGCCTGTAGTCCCAGCTACTCGGGAGGCTGAGGCAGGAGAATGGCGTAAATCCGGGAGGCGGAGCTTGCAGTGAGCTGAGATCTGGCCACTGCACTCCAGTCCGGGCGACAGAGTGAGACTCCGCCTCAAAAAAAAAAAAAAAAAAAAAAAAAATCCTCTGGCAACAGTGTAGAGATTGGGTTGGAGAGGGTGGGGTGAGAAAAGAGGCAGAGAAACTAGTTGAGGCTTTTATAGTCATTCAGGGGAGATGCTGGTAACCTAGACTAGCACAGTGACCCTGGGGATAGGAATATATTGGTTTGAGAGGCATTTAAGAAGCACAATTGAAAGGCTTTGGTGTCTTAGTTTAGCCTTAGTCTATAGGCTGTTATAACAAAATACCATAGACTGAGTGGTTTATAAACAACAGAGATTTGGCTGGGTGTGGTGGCTTGCACCTGTAATCCCAGCACTTTGAGAGGCTGAGGCAGGAGGATCATTTGAGCCCAAGAGTTCGAGACCAACCTAGGAAACATGGCAAAACTCTATCTCTACAAAAAAATACAAAAAGTTAGCTGGGCATGGTGGTGTGTGCCTGTTAAACCCAGATAACAGAGAGGCTGAGGTGGGAGGATCGCATGAGCCCTGGAGGTGGAGGCTATAGTGGACCATGATCAGGCCACTGTACTCCAGCCTGGAGACCCTGTCTCAAAAAAAAAAAAAAAAAAAAAAAAAGAAAAGAAAAAGAAATAATAAAAAAAAAAATGCAGAAAATCACAAAACAAAAGCAGAGATCAGAGATTTATTTTCAGTTTTGGAGGCTGAGAAGTTGAAGATCAAGGTGCTGGTAGATTCAATGTCTGGTGAGGGCCTGCTTTCTGGCTTAGTGGCAGCTGTCTTTTCACTGTGTTCTCACATAGCAAAAGGGGAACTCTGATCTCCTGAACCCTTATAAAGGCACTAATCCCAATCATGATGGCTCCACCCTTGTGACCTAAACACCTCACACCTCCTAAAGGTCCTACCTGCTAGTACGTTATCTTGGGAGTTAGGAATTCAACATGACTTTGGGCAGGGGTATAAATATTCAGTCTATAGCATTTGGTGATTGATTGGAGGCATTGAAGTGTAATTATTTTCATGTTCAAATGATTATGCTTTCTTTTTTCAAAAGTTTGTTTTTTCTGGTTCATGTGAATGCATGGTTGAGAAATCCATGTTTAGTAATAGTCTGCAGAGCAAAATTCTTCAGTGGTGTTTCATTCCTTCAGAGCTCCTTCCCGTAACATGGGTTTTAAAATCACATCTCTGTGACCTCTTCATGTTGTTCCCTGTTGACAAGAGATCTGGCTTTTAAAGAGCAGAGAAGCTATTGGCAGATTAATTTTCCTTTCCAGGTTTATCTTGGTTTAATGACTTTCCCAAAATATTTCTGGGTTGGGCCTTGGGCTCTGGTTTTCAAGGCAATTTGTCAACAATGACAAGCGCTTCTCATTTTCTAGAGCTCTTAGACTATTTCCAGTTTTAATCTCTGACCCTTGCCTTTCTCCTCTTTGGAGTGGAAGTCACTATGTTATGTTTTATAATATGTTGTATAGCTTTTAAAGTCCCTACTCACGTGTCAACTCAGTTGACCCTACAGTAAACCTGTGAAGAAGGCAGAACAGGTCAAATTACTGAGATTGAGAGAGGTTAGATGGCCTTTCCAAAGTCAGGAGGTAATAAATAGTAAAGCAGGTGATAAAACTTAGGTAGGTTTTCAGATTTCATAGTTTTATGCTTTCCTTAATGTACCCTGTACCAAGAAAAGGGAGTTAGACTAGCTGGAATAGTTATGTTTTCAGCAGTAGAGACACCTGAATGAGATACTTTTTTCTTCTATGTATGGTCTGTGGGACTTCACCCAGACATCAGCATAGGCCTTTTCAAGCAATATCTGGACTACCAATAATTCCTAGACTACAATTTCTGAAGTGGTTTTCTGTATATTAAAGCATATGTATGATTTATTTATTTTTTTGAGATGGAGTTTCACTCTTGTTGCCCAGGCTGGAGGGCAGTGGCGCCATCTGGCTCAGTGAAACCTCCACCTCCCAGATTCAAGCGATTCTCCTGCCTCAGCCTCTGAGTAGCTGGGATTACAGGCACGCACCACCATGCCTGGCTAATTTTGTATTTTTAGTAGAGACGGGGTTTCTCCATGTTGGTCAGGCTGGTCTTGAACTCCTGACCTCAGGTGATCCACCTGCCTTGGTCTCCCAAAGTGCTGGGATTACAGGCATGAGCCATGGCATCCGGCCTATGTTAGGTATATTTTAATTTCTTCCCCTTCCCTTTAGGTGGTTCTAACTTTGATGGTTTGAGGCCAAATGGGAAGGGATTGCCTGTGGACCAAAGTTCCAGGGGTCAAGATAAACCAGAAAGCTTGCGACCAAGGTAATGCAACTCTCCCTTCATTTGTCCCTTGTAGGACTGAGGTTCTCCTCATAGTACTGAGACCATTTTGGGCATAATGGAACTTGTCCCAGGGTAGCTGGCCTAGGAAATGTTCTTTTTTTTTTGAGAGAGAGAGTTTCACTCTTGTTGCCCAGGCTGGAGTTCAGTGGCGTGATCTCGGCTCACTGCAACCTCCACCTCCTGAGTTCAAGTGATTCTCCTGCCTCAGCCTTCTTGAGTAGCTGGAATTACAGGCATCTGCCACTAAGCCCGGCTAATTTTGTATTTTTAGTAGAGATGGGGTTTCTCCATGTTGGTCAGGCTGGTCTCAAACTCGTGGCCTCATCTGATCCTCTCGTCTTGGCCTCCCAAAGTGCTGGCGTGAGCCATCATGCCTGGCCAGAAATGTTCTTAATAATACCTGACATTTATTTGCACTTACTGCCAGGCACCCTGCTCTTATTTGGACTATCTTATTTTAGCCTAAGAGGTAAGTACTTTTTTCTGTTTTACAATTAAGGAAACTCAGGTGATGAGAAGTTACATAACTCATCCAAGGTCCCAGAATTAGCAAGTGGCCAATCTGGAATTTGAAACTGGCAGTCTAGCCGTTCTTTGAAAATGTAGATTAGAAACGTTTGATTTCACTCTTTCATTCTTTTAGGTGTTTCCTGACCCTGAAGTGACTTTTTTCCTGTTTTATTTACTCTTTCCCTACTTGCCCCCGAGGTGTGTTATTATATAAATATCTGAAGTCTGTACTCCAGTGCCCCCTACTGAACATATCCAGAATCTGTCTGGTCAAGATAAAACACTTACTTGTGTCAGTATTTTAGTTACAACTATAAATACAGTACAACGCAAATAATAATAAAATATAAATTTTCATTGCCTTTCTTTTTATTTTGGATTATTCCTGTGGAATAGATGTACAGAATAGAATGATCAAGTCAAAGGATCTAGAGGGTTTTATAGTTTTTTTCTTTCTTTTTTTCGAGACAGAGTCTCACTTTATCACCCAGTCACTGCAGCCTCCGCCTCCCAGGTTCAAGCAGTTCTTGTGTCTCAGCCTCCCGAGCAGCTGGGATTATAGGCATGCGCCACCACACCCAGCTCATTTTTGTATTTTTGGTAGCAATGGGATTTTGCCATGTTGGCCAGGCTGGTCTCGAACTCCTGGCTTGAGGTGATCTACCTGCCTTGGCCTCCCAAAGTGCTAGGATTACAAGCATGAGTCACCACGCCCGACCTGTCAATTACATGTTAGAATCCCATACTCTGCCACCATTCATGTGGGTGAGGCGTTAATGACACTGGGTTTCATTTTTCTCATTTAGAAGTGAGGGAATTAGATTATCTTTAAGATGCCCCTCTGGTCTGAGATTCTGTGACTCTATTATCAGGAAAATCTCCAGACCAATATATTATACAATTAACAAAATATAAATTTACTTAATTTCACAAAGAAATAATGTTGTTTTAATAAATAAATTTTACTTTGGCCTCCTTTAGTCTTCTGTGATTTAGATGCTTGTATATGGGAACTTTTAGCTTTGTATTCATTCATTTTGCAATAGGGACTCATCTACATATGAAAAAAATATTTTTGTTTTTCCAGACAGAATAAATCCAAGTCCGAAATTACTGGCATGGTTCGCTCCTCCACTATCACAGTGTCAGACAAGGCTCATATTTTATCCATGCAGAAGTTTGGACTGCGAGATACAATTGTGAAATCACATCTAGTACAAAAAGAAGAGGATTACACCTATATCCAGAACTTCAGGTAAGCTAACTGGGTCCTAGGATGTTTTCAGAGCAGAATGATCATTTGACTTTCTGGAATTTGGTCACTTCCCCCTATACCTGGATTTGGAGGCATACTCTTCTATGGAATCTCTCCCCTCATTTTTGAAATGAGTGATTCCATGCACTTTTCATTAACAGGCATTTATTCTGTGCCCTTTCTAGGTGGGCACTGTGGTAGGTGTGGTATAGTGGGAGTGACACGACTCGCAGATAGTTACAGAAATATTTGCAGAGACAAATGCAAATGGGTACAGAAGAAGGAGCACCATCCTGATTCTTTTATTTATTTGTTTTTTATGTTTTATCTTATTGAGACAGGGTCTCACTTTGTTGCCCAGGCTGGAGTGCAGTGGTGCCATCACAGCTCACTGCAGCCCACTGCAGCCTCAGCCTCCTGGGCCCAAGTAACCCTCCCACCTCAGCTGCTGGAGTAGCTGGTAATACACAAGTGCACCACCACGCCTAGCTAATTTTTTAATTTTTGTAGAGACAGGGTCTCACTATGTTGCCCACACGGGTCTCAAGCTCCTGGGCTCGGGCGATCCTCCCGCCTTGGCCTCCCAAAATGTTGAGATTATAAGTGTGAGCCACTACACCTGGCCTCCTGATTCTTATGTATCCCTCCAAGGTTTTATACTCCCTTGGTTATTCTGGGCCTTTGAAGAAAGTCATTTAAAATGAAATTAGTAAAATGAAGTTAGCTGGTGTTTGGTAATCTTTTTAGGCAAGATTACTAAAAGCTAAATGAATAAAGGTTGTGAGATTCTGCTAGATCTTTCAAAATCATTGCATTGGGACTATAAGATAAAATAACATTGTTTCTAGGGATATAAACTGTCAATTATGGTGAAGTGGTTTTTTGAATACTGGAGTTGCTTTCTTGCCAAAAGTAATTACCAAAGCACTTTTCATTTTTTCATTTCAGTAGTCTATACAAGGCAAATAATTAGGCAGATAATGGCTGGGTAATGGCTGTTTAAAGAAGTAGGAAGGTTCAGAGTAGGCCTATACTGTTTGAAGTTGTTATAACAAAAGCAACAGATACCATGACAGACCACAAGTCACCCCTTGGTGCTGCAGTCCTGGTCTAGGTTAGAAATATTTCTTTTGTCTCAAAATGCCAGTCCACAGAGACTGAAACCAGCATAAATCAGCATAAAATGCTTTCTCCTGTTATCTCCATAGTGATTCGGAGTCACTAATTATTTCTCTTTGGTGACAGGTTTTTTGTGGGAACATACAATGTAAATGGGCAGTCCCCCAAAGAATGCCTCCGGCCCTGGCTGAGCGATGGTGTCCAGGCCCCAGATGTCTATTGCGTAGGGTGAGTGCTTCTCTTCTAGTCCTCTCCATCTTCAAGCACACAGAGCTGTGGTTGAAGGACAGGTCTTCACAGCAGGTGAAGGATTTGAAAAATGAACAGGTGCCTGATAACAGCTGCTTCCCTGTTTGATGTTCTTCCTCATGGCAAGCAAGTGTCTGCCACCATTAAAGTGGAGTGCTTGGCATTTAAGTGCTAATATTTAATTTTTAATGTAATCTTCTGTTAAAATCCTGAATTGCATCCTGAACTCAGTGCATCCTGAACTGAACTTTATTGCTTGGACATTCAATACATTTTTGTTTACAAAGCAAAACTATCTTTTGCCAGAGAAGGAAGGTTAGCTGAAGAAAGTCCCATCAGTTAGTCTTTTTTTTTTTTATTGTTTTTTTTTTTTATCTTCTCATCACTATACTGGGCATTACTGGTGGGAAGGGGCAGCAAACCTTGTATGGTATATTGAAAAGAACTAGAATTCGTAATTTATATAGACCAAGGTTTGAATCCCAGTTTGCTACTTGGTGCTTGTGTGAACTAGGGGTTACAGGTAAAATAGGGACACTTCGAACTACTTCATAAGCTGGTCATGAAAAGGAAATGGGTTTTTGTTTGCAAAAGCACCTGGAAAGTTCCTTGGCATTTAGTTCCTTGGTTCTAAGTGTTTGTTTATTTTTTCCTCCTGAGGGTCCTGAAGTTTAGATAGAAAGCTACGGCTTATGCACCTTAACCAATCTGAGAATGTGTCATTTGCACATTACTTTACTATCTAACTGGTTGCTTCTCAAAATAGGTTCCAGGAGCTCGATCTGAGTAAGGAAGCTTTTTTCTTTCACGATACCCCAAAGGAGGAAGAGTGGTTCAAAGCTGTGTCAGAAGGTCTTCATCCAGATGCCAAATATGCAAAGGTAAAAGAGGAGTCAAGGACCTCTTAATTTTATGTGGCTATGCAGGGAAATTCCAAGATCATTTTTCACCCTTTCCATGACCTTTATCTTAAGCCAGTCTTAATTATCCCACAATTTTCATTTCCAGATCTTCCAGAAGGGGTGCCTCCGGGTGGGAAAGATGCAGGGTCTTGGCACTCGTAGGTTAGCACATAGCATGCTTGGTGAGTTGAACAGATGATTACCTGTGTTCTAGTGTGGAGAAGGAGGCACATTAATACCCTCAGCCAGCTTCCAGACCATGTTTCCTTTGGGGTGTTTGTTCCTGTTTGCAGTTTCTATTTAATGCCATGTCTCTCTTTTCCAGGTGAAGCTTATCCGATTGGTTGGGATTATGTTGCTGTTATATGTCAAACAGGAGCATGCAGCTTATGTCTCAGAAGTGGAAGCTGAGACTGTGGGGACAGGAATCATGGGGAGGATGGTGAGTCCTTGGTTGGTATGTTTGGCACATTGAGGGCCTTAGCGCCTGAGGTATTGACCACTTCTGATGACACAGTGACTACACGTGTCCCAGTTGGAAGATGCCAATATTCCAAGATGAATCATACCCTCAAGCAGGGCTCAGTCGAGCAAACTATTTAGAAACTGTATTTTAGTGAACTGCCTGCGCCTGTCCTCATATTCACCAACACTAGAGCCTCCAGTTGATCCTCCCATTTCACCCATGAAGTATCTTGCAGAAACTATGCTGGGTCATTCAGAAAAACAAAGAATGCTGATAGTAGGTTTGCAATTTCCTCTTCTTATTGAGGCCATTAAAGTTCTGTTTTTAGGTTCTTCTGTGAGAGCTTAGCTTTGTGTGGCAAAGGGCACCTATGGTTTGCTTGTGATTTAGTGAAAAGAATACTGGATTAAGGGAGCTAGGTTTTGGGGCCGGGCGCGGTGGCTTACACCTGTAATCCCAGCACTTTGGGAGGCCAAGGTGGGTGGATCAAGTGAGGCCAGGAGCTCGAGAGAGCTGGGTTGTGGATTCAGCTTTGCCACTGACTGGCTAGTCATTCTGCCTTCTTTTTTTTTTTTAAATTTGTACAATATAGATAATCCCATAGGATTATTATAAAGATTAAGAAAAAACATTTTGAAAGTCTGTAGGGTTTTGTTTGTTTGTTTGTTTTTGAGATAGAGTTTCACTCTGTCACCCAGGCTGGAGTGCAGTGGCACGATCTCAGCTCACTGCAACCTCTGCCTCCCGGGTTCAACCAGTTCTCTGCCTCAGCCTCCTGAGTAGCTGGGATGACAGGCGCCTGCCACCACACCAGGCTAATTTTTGTATTTTTAGTAGAGACGGGGTTTCACCATCTTGGCCAGGCTGGTCTTGAACTCCTGACCTCATGATCCACCCACCTCAGTCTCCCAAAGTGCTGGAATTGCAGGCGTGAGCCACTGCGCCCAACCAGAAAGTTTGTAGGTTTGAATGACTGACACAATTAAGCTTGAATTGGATTTCTTTGGGGATCCTTTCCACAGGGCAACAAGGGAGGCGTGGCGATCAGGTTCCAGTTCCACAACACCAGCATCTGCGTTGTGAATTCTCACTTGGCAGCCCACATTGAAGAGTATGAGAGGAGGAACCAGGACTATAAGGACATTTGTTCTCGAATGCAGTTTTGTCAGCTTGACCCAAGCCGTCCCCCTCTCACCATCAGCAAGCACGAGTGAGTCTGAGCTTCCACCCCATGCGGTTCACCATGAGTACATAGAGTTATGGGTTCTGTCTTTTCATGGGGAGATGCCTGGTGGTGGTTTCCTATTGACGCAATGGTGGTAGCTGCCACCTCTTGGTTATACATGGATTATATCTCTTGAAAACATTTAGTTTCCTAACTTGCCATCTGGCAGATCTCTAGAGTCTTTCTCTTTTCTTACTTTTTTTTTTTTTTTTTTTTGAGACGGAGTCTCGCTCTGTTGCCCAGGCTGGAGTGCTGGAGTGCAGTGGTGCCATCTTTGCACACTGCAAGCTCCGCCTCCCGAGTTCACGCTCTTCTCCTGCCTCAGCCTCCCAAGTAGCTGGGACTACAGGCGCCTGCTAATTTTTTGTATTTTTTTTTTTGAGACGGAGTCTTGCTCTGTCGCCTAGGCTGGAGTGCAGTGGCCGGATCTCAGCTCACTGCAAGCTCTGCCTCCCGGGTTTACGCCATTTTCCTGCCTCAGCCTCCCGAGTAGCTGAGACTACAGGTGCCGGCCACCATGCCTGGCTAGTTTTTTGTATTTTTTAGTAGAGACAGGGTTTCACCGGGTTAGCCAGGATGGTCTTAATCTCCTGACCTCGTGATCCACCTGTCTCGGCCTCCCAAAGTGCTGGGATTACAGGCTTGAGCCACTGCGCCCTGCCAATTTTTTGTATTTTTAGTAGAGACGGGGTTTCACTGTGTTAGCCAGGATGGCCTCGATCTCCTGACCTCATGATCTGCCCACCTTGGCCTCCCAGAGTGCTGGGATTACAGGCGTGAGCCACCATGCCCAGCCTTCTTATTTTATTTTTAAATTTTTATTTGCATGTCATCCTTGCTCAGGGACTATGCTAATCTTCTCTGTATCATTTCAATTTTAGTATATGTGCTGCCGAAGCAAGCACACTCTAGAGTATTTCTCAAGCATCATGCGTCCTTGGGAAAGTATAAGGTTTATTTATTTATATATTTATTTTTGAGATGGAGTCTCACTCTGTCTCCCAGGCTGGAGTGCAGTGGCACGATCTTTGCCTCATTGCAACCCCCACCTCCTAGTTCAATCAATTCTCCTACCTCAACCTCCTGAGTAGCTGAGACTACAGGTACGTGCCACCACGCCCGGCTAATTTTTGTATTTTGAGTAGAGAGTGGGGTTTCACCATGTTAGCCAGGCTGGTCTTGAACTCCTGACCTCGTGATCTGCCCGCCTCGGCCTCCCAAAGTGCTGGGATTACAGGTGTGAGCCACCACGCCCGGCCATTTATTTTTTCAGTATTTAATTTTATCAACATGTTGAGAGTCCCTGACTGCTATAGTATAGCAGCCAGAAATAAGAAGAAAGTGAGGCTGGGTGTAGTAGTTCATGCCTGTTATCCCAGCATTTTAGATGGCTGAGGCGGGGGATCACTTGAGCCCAGGGGTTCAAGACTAGCCTGGGCAACATAGTAAGAACCTGTTCCTGAAAAAATTAAAAAATTAGCTGGGTGTGATGCTGCATGCCTGTAATCCCAGCTACTCAAGAAGCTGAGGCAGGAAGATAAGAGAAAGGGAAGGGAAGGGGAAAGACAAGGACAGGAGAAAAGAAAAAAGAAAGGAAAGGAGAGGGAAAAGTTTATTTTGAGCAGGGAATATGACAAAACAGCAGTTGACAGCTATATTGTAGTCTGAGTTCTGCTTAAGATTTCTTTTTTTTTTTCTTTTCTTTTTTTTAAGATTTGTTTTAATTTGGGTCTGCCTACATCCAACATTATGAAGAAAACAACCAAAGAATGAGCATCTCAAACCCAGTTTTTAGAAGTATGTTTTAGGATTTATATATCTGTTCTTTCCAGAGCATGTATAATTGAGAGTTGGACTACATTTGTTTGCCTCCACTTGGTCTTTTTTCCCTCTTAATCCAACTTTACTAAGCTATAGTTGCAGCTGCTGAGAGCATCTTGTGCTAATTTTTGTTTCTTCTCTTTATCTCATTTATCTCTAAAACTTCCTATTTGTCTAAAGTCAAAGACTTAGAATTTTAGACTTTATGATAACAGTCGAAGCTTTGCTGCTTCTTTTATGAAGAGGAAGAAGCCACCGGGGCCATGATATCTGCCATGGAGTAAACAGAGTTACGCCTCTTGTCCTGCCTGCTGAGGTGGAACTGTCTGGAGCTTTTTGGTGTTCTGGAAGCTGACAGGATGGTTTTTCTTCTCCAGGGAGCCTAGCAGGAAGTGTCTTGCAGCCGAGCTCTTCCATTCTGGTGAACCTGCATCATCCTAGTTTGTGAGGTCACAGCTTATGTGTCAGTTTGTCTGCTTTTAGTTTGTGGATGCATTAATTTTGGTGTGCGTGTACTGCTGTGCATATTCTCTAATGACATGGTTGTTGGCTTCAGATACAGCAGTATTAGACTTAATGAGATGTGCAGTATCATCAGGGAGGCTTCAGTTAGCTTTTTCCCAAAGTAGCAGGAGGAATAAAACACCTTCTACACTTCACTCAGCAGTGCAGAAAGAGCCAACCGATGATATACCGGTGGTTAAATCCAGGCTCCACTATAAAGTTTGAACTTTGTTTCAGAGGAACTGTGCTCTAGAAACAAAGGCTGAGAGTGTGTTTTGTGGACTGCAGTATACACAGAGGCAGAGGTGGCATCGTGGCATCATCTGAGTTGGGGTCTCTGGGTAATTGGCATGACTCTCAATTCTTGATCTTTTTTTCCTCTTCCCAGGAATGGGGTAAATTACTATCTTTTAGATCTTATTAGACTGTCTTTCCAACCTACAAGAATAAAATAGTTAAGGAGAACACAAGGCTGTTTAAAATGAACTTGGACCAAGATAATTGAGCAAGCGTCACATTAGAATATTAAATGGGATGGCAAGAGAAAAAAATTTCCCAAACAGTTGAGCCATTTTCCCACCCACCTCCCAAGAGGCTGAGCCTCAGGGGCCTTCTTTCAGAAGCACCCTGGGTAGGTCAGGTTAAAGTTCCTCCTAAACCCTGTTACCTTTGTGCTCTGTCCTCACAGTGTGATCTTGTGGCTGGGGGACCTCAACTACAGGATAGAAGAGCTGGATGTGGAAAAAGTGAAAAAGCTCATCGAAGAGAAGGACTTTCAAACCCTGTATGCATATGATCAGGTACAAATGGCCACCTGTGCCCTCTTCCAGCGGCTGTCCTCCACTGTGAGGGCACAGAAAAGACTGGCTTCCAGACTCGCAGCCTCTTCTTCCTTGGCTTGGGAGGTTTCCCTGAGTTCCTGATGTTGTCCAGTCATTTCTTCATTTCATCTGCATTTCCCTCTTCCATAATTGTTTCCCATTGGCTCTCTCCTGAAGCACCTTGTCTCCTTTGGGAGCAAGAGTGTGTTGTCTCTCTCATCTTCTCATTCATTTATTGAAGAGGTCTGAAGTTAGGGCTAAAAGAGTACCAAGCTTCTATAAAGAAAGGACTTGGTATATTTAAGATGATGTAATAATTGTTTTTAGAATGAACCTCCTTCTCCTCTGTGCTGCTTCTCACCAGACTTCTCCAGTGTGAGTGACAGCTCTTCCTAAGTGGCTTTCCTCACTTCCTATAGGAATCAGTTCTATAACCTGCTGTTCTCCATCATTGCTTGACGTAGCATTTCCTTCTCAGAGCACTCGCTGTTTCACAGTACAAGAGAATTTCTTTCTCTGTGACTTTTCTGGCTACTTCTCTCAGTAGATTTCAGACCTGTTCAGGTGGTCATGTTGTTCAGAATGTTAAAGTCCTTTTTTGTTGTCGTTGTTCTATATCCTCCCTTTTAGTAACCTTGGTATTGTCATTAGTCTAAGTCTTTCTATTATTATTATTATTTTTTTTGAGACAGAGTCTCGCTCTGGCACCCAGGCTGTAGTGTAGTGTCGTGACCTCAGCTTGTTGCAACCTCTGTCTGTTGGATTCAAGGAATTCTCCTGCCTCAGCCTCCCAAGTAGTTGGGACTACAGGCGTGCGCCAGTATGCCTGGCTAACTTTTTATATTTTTAGTAGAGATGGGGTTTCACCATGCTGGCCAGGCTGGTCTCAAACTCCTGACCTCGTGATCCACCCACCTCAGCCTCCCAAAGTGCTGGGATTACAGGCGTGAGCCACCGCGCCTAGCCTCTATTATCTTACTTTCCCTAGTGCAGATTAATTAAAGAAAAAGAATCTCAACTTAGTTATGTCTTTGTCTGTTTATCTCCTCTGTGTTCTGGTCTGAGGCATTCTGATTTCCCTTGTAGTTTGATACCTATCTCTACTTGCCTTCTTTCTGGTCTTTCCTGAAGTAATAGTACCCATTTTGTGTGTTATCTGCCTACTACATGGTTTTAAGGTCTATACGTAAGTATCATCTTACATTCATACCTACATTTTTACTATTTTCTGTTGCTTTTTAAATAGTTTTTTTCAGGAATTTGGCAAGTAGTATCTACTAAATAGCTGATCATGTGCAATGGTAGAGCTGACAGTTCTTCACCAGTCCATGCAGTGCCAAGTGTGGTGCTCCAGGGAAAAGGGAAGAGCACCTGTGGTTTTGATCTTGCTGAGAGTGTGATCTGGAAGGCGCTCCTAAAATTAATAGGAAGGATGCTAGCTGTTTTCCTAATGTGTCAGGCACTGTTTAAGTTGACAGTGAATCTTTCTAAAGACCTATGAGGTAGCTTCTATTATAAATCCAAAATTTACAAATGGAGAAACCAAGGCACAGAGCTTCCCCCAGTTCACATAACTAATTTGACAATGCAGTTCTATCTTTGTGTATATTTGCAGCAACTGTGCTACACAGATGAAGTGTTTGATACCTGGAAGAGAAAAACTATTAGTTTGTTAAGTGGTACCTAATCATCTTGAAGATATCTCAGTAAGATGATACTCAGGCCCTTTGGGTATAGCTATGCTCTTATGAAAGAGCCTTAGCCAGACACAATGGCTTGCACGTGCAATTCCAAAACTTTGGGAGGCCAAGGTGGGAGGATCACTTGAGGCCAAGAGTTTGAGACCAGGCTAGGCAACATAGTGAGACCCTGTCTCTAAAAAATCTTTAAATATAGCTGTGTGGTGGTACACAACTGCAGTCCCAGCTACTTGGGAGGCTAAGGCAGGAGGATTGCCTGAACTCAGGAGATGGAGGCTGTAGTGAGCTATGGTCACACCATGGCACTCCAACCTGGGTGACAGAGTGAGACTCTAAAAAATAAAAAAGATTAGGCCGGGCACAGTGGCTCATGCCTGTAATCCCAGCACTTTGGGAGGCCGAGGTGGGCGGATCACGTCAGGAGTTTGAGACCAGTCTGGCCAACATGGTGAAACCTGTCTCTACTAAAAATACAAAAGTTAGCTGGGCATGGTGGCATATGCCTGTAATCCCAGCTACTCAGGAGCCTGAGGCAGGAGAATCACTTTAACCTGGGAGGTGGAGGTTGCAGTGAGCCGAGATCACGCCATTGCACTCCAGCCTGGGTCACAGAGCGAGACTCCGTCTCAAAAAAAATAAATAAATAAATAAATAAATAAATAAATAAAAATAAAAAACATTAAAAACTTAAAAAATAAAAACCATATACAGGCAAAGGAGTGTTCAGCTTGTTCACTTCCTAGGAGTTAGCTAATTTAAGATCTTATAGAAGGCTGGGCACGGTGGCTCAAGCCTGTAATCCCAGCACTCTGGGAGGCCGAGACGGGCAGACCACAAGGTCAGGAGATCAAGACCATCTTGGCTAACACGGTGAAACCCTGTCTCTACTAAAAAAATACAAAAAAAAAAAAAAAAAAAAAAAACTAGCCGGGCGAGGTGGCAGGTGCCTGTAGTCCCAGCTACTCAGGAGGCTGAGGCAGGAGAATGGCGTGAACCCAGGAGGGGATTTGCAGTGAGCTGAGATCCAGCCACTGCACTCCAGTCTGGGCAACAGAGCAAGACCCCGTCTCAAAAAAAAAAAAAAAAAAGATCTTACAGAATAACTTTCTTTTGGTGCTTTTTCCTTTGGGTTAGAGTTTGAATTCCAGATTGATTTCCTTTTCTCCACTAATTCAGAGTTTGACCTTTTTATTCTGAGATTTGTTTTTTCTCCCATCCATGTGTATAGCTGAAAATTCAGGTGGCCGCAAAGACTGTCTTTGAAGGCTTCACAGAGGGTGAGCTCACATTCCAGCCTACTTACAAGTATGATACGGGCTCTGACGACTGGGATACCAGGTAGGTCAGAGGTTGCTTCAAAGGGTTGAGCAAACGGAAACCCAGAAATTCTGGGAAGCACTTGCCCTTTTGGACCTAAGGAAGAATGAACGCTTCCTGTGACTTTTTCCCCATGTTTTGCACTCTGGTCAAACATTTTCTCTCAGTATCTGCTCATGAAGCAGACTTCTTTCCCATGTATTAACTTTGTGACTGCCTTAGCCTTTTGTTTCCTAATAATTTTTAATACTGATTTACTTTTCAGCTATGCCTAGGATGAGATGACTCCAACTAACTTAGCTGGTACTTGGACATTACACAGTAGTTAATATTTTTGTTTGTTTTGAGATGGAGTCTCGCTCTGTCACCCAGGCTAGGGTACAATGGCTGGATCTTGGCCCACTGCAACCCCTGCCTCCCGAGTTCAAGCCATTCTCCTGCCTCATCCTCCCAAGTAGCTGGGATTACAGGCATGTGCCACCAGGCCCAGCTAATTTTTGTATTTTTGTAGAGACAGGGTTTCGCCATGTTGGCCAAGCTGGTCTTGAACTCCTGACCTCAAGTGGTCTGCCTGCCTCAGCCTCCCAAAGTCAGCAGTTAATAATTTTTTTTTTATTTTTTATTTTTGAGGCGGAGTCTTGCTCTGTCGCCCAGGCTGGAGTGCAGTGGCGCGATTGCTCACTGCAAGCTCCGCCTCCTGGGTTCACGCCATTCTCCTGCCTCAGCCTCCCAAGTAGCTGGGACTACAGGCGCCCGCCACCTCGCCCGGCTAGTTTTTTGTATTTTTAGTAGAGACGGGGTTTCACTGTGTTTGCCAGGATGGTCTCGATCTCCTGACCTTGTGATCCGCCCATCTCGGCCTCCCAAAGTGCTGGGATTACAGGCTTGAGCCACCACGCCTGGCCAATATTTTTTATTAGTGCTTACTATGTGCCATGTACTATTTGATGTACTTATTTTCTCATTTAATCCTCAAGAACCTGTTGAAGTAGGTATGATTTATTAACCTCATTTTATGAGATTGGAAACTGAAGCATAAAAAAATTAAAGAGGCCCCCAAGCAGACAAGGGATACAGGTAGGATTTGAACCCAGGCAGTGGGAAATCGAGCCTGTTCTCTTAACTAGCTTAAAAAGCATCTTTTTTTTTTTTTTTTTGAGATGGAATCTTGCTCTGTCACCAGGCTGGAGTGCAGTGGCACAATCTCGGCTCACTGCAACCTCCGCCTCCTGGGTTCAAGCGATTCTCCTGCCTTAGTCTCCCGAGTAGCTGGGACTACAGGCCCCTGCCACCACACCCAGCTAATTTTTGTATTTTTAGTAGAGACAGGGTTTCACCATGTTGGCCAGGATGGTCTCAATCTTTTGACCTCATGACCTCCTGACCTCGTGATCCCCCTGCCTTGGCCTCCCAACATGCTGAGATTACAGGCGAGAGCCACCGCGTCTGGCCGTAACCAGGATCTTTTAAAGACTATAGGCTGGGTGCGGTGGCTCACACCTGTAATCCCAGCACTTTGGGAGCCCGAGGTAGGCAGATTGCCTGAGCTCAGGAGTTCGAGACTAGTCTGGGCAACATGGTGAAACCCCACCTCTACTAAAATACAAAAAGTTAGCCAGTCGTGGCGGTGCACACCTGAAGTCCCAGCTACTCGGGAGGCTGAGGTAGGAGAATTGTTTGAACCTGGGAGGCAGAGGTTGCAGTGAGCCGAGGACGCGCCACTGCACTCCAGCCTGGGTGACAGAGCAAGACTCCATCTCTATAAAAAAAAAATTAAAAATAAATAAATAAAAAATAAAGACAGTAGAGTGCTTACTGTCAGATTGATTTTTTTATTCTCTCCTGATTCTCATAGGAGGATAAAGATCAGAGAATCAGTCTGAACTCTGTTTTGGCTTTGAGCTTTCATAGTTATTTTGGATGATACTCACAGGATACATGTTATCCCTTGGTGGGCCTGAATTGCTCTTGCTGCCTCAGATGACTTAGCCACGTGGTCATCAAGGCACTGATTCATCACTCCCCGCCTAAGCCAGGGCACTTGCCAGGCAGCGGGCACTGCTGTTTCTGTGAGTACTTCCAGTGTGGACTTTGCATTTCAGTGAGAAGTGCCGTGCTCCCGCCTGGTGTGACCGGATCCTCTGGAAAGGGAAGAACATCACTCAGCTGAGTTACCAGAGCCACATGGCCCTGAAGACCAGTGACCACAAGCCTGTCAGCTCAGTGTTTGACATCGGGGTAGGTGGCAGCTGGTATCTGTTGTAATCATTCTGGAGGGAATTGGCTTTCACAACTAAGACCATGTCTTGTCTTTCTGGTTTCTTCCTCTCCTTTTGAATGGGAGGAAGCCCTTTTTAGGACAATTTAAAACAGTTATTAACAACTTGGTTAATAATTGTTTTAGTATGCCTCTGTAGTTTTCCTCATACATGGAAGTTCCCTTTTGCATTTTTGAACTGTCTTTTTGCAGACCTTTCTCTACATGTTTATAAATGGGTGTGTCAGTATTCTGTATACATCATTGAGGATATTTTTCCTTTTTTGTAAAAGAGATCATATACGTTTTGCTCTGAGGACATCTTTTTTTCCCCAACTGAATATGTCTTAGGAGATCTTTCCATGACAGTGAAGGTAGAGCTTCCTTCTCATTATTTTTAAAGGTTTCAAAGTATTCCATAGTAGGGATGAGCCATAATGTATGTATTGATGGTCATAAAGTTATTTCCAAATTTTGCTATTTATACACAGTGCTGTTGTGACAACCCTTCACGTGTGTCTTTGTGTATCAGTGTATTTCTATAGAATGAAATTATTAGAGATTAAATTAGTGGTTTAGATAAAAAAATGTATTTTAAATTTATTAGATCTTGCTAAATTATCCTCACAACAGTTTTACCACTTTATACTTCTACCAACCATGTATGAGTTTATTTTCCCATACCCTTGGCAATATTGGGGTTTATCAATCTTCAAAATTTTTGCCAACCCAATAAGCAGGTATTTTATTATGTTAGATTACATTTCCCTGATTACCTATGAGGTCGACATCTTTTTCTTCCTTTCCTTTTTATTTATTTATTTTTTATTTTTTTTGAGATGGAGTCTTGCTCTGTCGCCCAGGCTGGAGTGCAGTGGTGCGATTTTGGCTCACTGCAACCTCCTCCTCCCGGGTTCAAGCGATTCTCCTGCCTCAGCCTTCCAAGTAGCTGGGATTACAGGCACATTGCATCATGTCTGGCTATTTTTTTGTATTTTTAGTAGAGATGGTGTTCGATTTCATGACCTCATGATCCACCTGACTCAGCCTCCCAAAGTGCTGTGATTATAGGCATGAGCCACGATGCCTGGCCCGTTTGTTTTTTGTTTTTCAGACAGAGTCTTGCTCTGTCACCCAGGCTGGAGTGCAGTGGCGCGATCTCGGCTCACTGCAAGCTCCGCCTCCCAGGTTCACGCCATTCTCCTGCCTCAGCCTCCTGAGTAGCTGGGACTACAGGCGCCCGCCACCTTGCCCGGCTATTGTTTTTGTATTTTTAGTAGATATGGGGTTTCACTGTGTTAGCCAGGATAATTTCTATCTCCTGACCTCGTGACCCACCAGCCTCAGCCTCCCAAAGTGCTGGCATTACAGGCGTGAGCCACTGCACCCGGCCTTTTTTTTTTTTTTGAGACGGAGTCTCGCTCTGTCGCCCAAGCTGGAGTGCAGTGGCCAGATCTCAGCTCACTGCAAGCTCCGCCTCCCGGGTTCACGCCATTCTCCCGCCTCAGCCTCCCGAGTAGCTGGGACTACAGGCACCCGCCACCTCGCCCGGCTAGTTTTTTGTACTTTTTAGTAGAGACGGGGTTTCACCGTGTTAGCCAGGATGGTCTCGATCTCCTGACCTTGTGATCCGCCCGTCTCGGCCTCCCAAAGTGCTGGGATTACAGGCTTGAGCCACCGCACCCGGCTTTTTTTTTTTAAGAGACAGCATCTTGCTATCTTGCCCAGACTGGTCTCAAGTGACTCATGGGCTCAGGTGATCCTTCTGCCTTGGCCCCCCAAGTGCTGGGATTACAGGCATGAGCCACCACACCGACCTTCTCATTTATTTATTATCTATTTACAGTGGTACTTTATCATCATTACAATGACTCACACCTGTAATAGCAGCACTTTGGGAGGCTGAAGTGGGTGGATTGCTTGAGCTCAGGAGTTTAAGACCAGCCTGGGCAACATGGCAAAACCCCTCATCTCTACAAAAAATAAAAAAAATTAGCTGGGCATGATGGCTTGTGTCTGTGGTCCCAGCTACTTGGGGGGCTGAGGTAGGAGGATTACTTGAACCCAGAAGGCAGAGGTTGCAGTGAGCCAAGATCACTCTACTGCATTCCAGCTTGGGTGACAGCAAGACCTTGTTGCAAAAACAAACAAAGCTTAAGAAACACTGCTTTAAATCAAAGCCCTAGAAAAGGTTCTCACTGCTGGCTTGTTGGTGACAGCAAGCAAAAGAGAGCTAGGTACTGGGCAAGCATTTTTCTGCCCTGGGCCTAAGACCTGGCAGAACTAGCTGCTAACCATGCTTTCACTTCCACGTCTTTTTTCTGGTAATCAGGAAGCAGATGCCTGTACCACAAGCTTTGCCTCTGGTAGATCCTTCTAAGTCAGTTGTTAATGGAGTTCATTAATTAATTAAATCTATAGCCTTTGTTTTCTATGTTGCTATCAACTGGTATTTCCCAGTGCTGTGAATGCCCTCTATACTGAGAAAGAGGAAATGGGCAGAAGCCAAGGTACTCAGTCTCTGATGTTTTCCTTTCAGGTGAGGGTCGTAAATGACGAGCTTTACCGGAAGACTCTGGAGGAAATTGTTCGCTCCCTGGATAAGATGGAAAATGCCAACATTCCTTCTGTGTCCCTGTCCAAGCGAGAGGTAGGAAGGACGTGTTAAGAATATTAGCACTGGGCTCTGGCCGGGTATGGTGGCTCATGTCTGTATTCCCAGCACTTTGGGAGGCTGAGGCGGGCGGATCACGAGGTCAGGAGATCGAGACCATCCTGGCTAACATGGTGAAACCCCGTCTCTACTAAAAAATACCAAAAATTAGCCAGGTGTGGTGGTGGGCGTCTGTAATCCCAGCTACTCGGGAGGCTGAGGCAGGAGAATGACATGAACCCGGGAGGTGGAGCTTGCAGTGAGCCGAGATTGTGCCACTGTACTCCAGCCCGGGCAACAGAGTGAGACTCCACCTCAAAAAAAAAAAAAAAAAAAAAATTAGTGTTGTGCTCTTCTATTTCTAAGGCTTAAATCTCCTCATCTATTGGAGCTCAGAGTTCTAGGAGGCACCTATAGCACTATTGGACTGTGGTCTTTCTTCATAGACTGCTTCTAGATAAAGTGAGGCTGATGTTGTTAGCTGAGAAGAGAGAGGTTGTTGGCTTAGGTCATCATGTCCTGCTCTTCTAAACCAGAATACGGTTCAAAATGTGTTTTGGTTTTAGAATAACTATTGTGTATTCTGGCAATGGAGTTTTCTTCTTACTGATGCTTTGCTTTGAGATTAAATTGAGTTTAGATACCCATGAGTTGATGGGAGGGAAGACAGTATAGAAAAGGAATAGGTAATATAGGAAGTTGAATAAGGTCTGAAGGTTTTTCGTGGAAGAGCCACATGGAGGATCAATTAAACTTGACATTCTACAAAGTCAAACTGGGGTTTAAGGTGAAGGCGTTTTTTTGTTTGGTTTGTTTGTTTTAAGCAGAGTCTCACTCTGTGACCCAGGCTGGAGTGGAATGGCGTGATCTCAGCTCACTGCAACCTCCACCTCCTAGGTTCAAGCAATTCTCCTGCCTCCGCCTCCCAGTAGCTGGGATTACAGGCTGTGCCACCATGCCTAGCTAATTTTTGTATTTTTAGTAGAGATGAGGTTTTGCCATGTTGGCCAGGCTGGTCTTGAACTCCTGAGCTCAAGTGATCCGCCCATCTTGGCCTCCCAAAGTGCTGGGATTATGGGCCTGAGCCACTGTGGCAGTTGCAGATGGCATTTTTAATGCCCTAGATGTCCTGCTACTTGGAAGGATGGGCTTGATCTTCATGTGTAGAAGTGGAATTTGTGAAGGGTATTTTGTAAATGGTTTTTGCGTATAGAAGATATAAACTTTGACTTTCTTCAGGAAATAGACATACAAAAACAAACGGAATTTTTGGATTTTGGGTTACACACAGATAACTAGTCTTTAGTGGGAACTGTGGCCTCCCAGGTAACTACTTAAAGCAGAAACATTTAAAAGAGATAGTCCTTCATTTTCTTTCCATGGTAAGGATTGCCCAGTTGGGGTGGCTGGGCAGGTTGCCGAGGAAAGGGCACTGGTTTTTACTGGCCTCGGGCTTCTTCCCAGTTCTGTTTTCAGAATGTGAAGTACATGCAATTGAAAGTAGAATCCTTTACAATTCATAATGGACAAGTACCCTGTCATTTTGAATTCATCAACAAGCCTGATGAAGAGTCTTACTGTAAGCAGTGGCTGAATGCCAACCCCAGCAGAGGCTTCCTCCTGCCTGGTAAGCCCTCTGTTCCTAGCTTCCTGGTATCTGGTTTGGGGAATGCCTTACTCTATAATTGCTCATTTTCCTAAAATGAGCTTTTTGCTTGAGTGTTTTATTCTCTGCTTGAGGCTTTTTAAAAAGCCCTATAGATGAACCCATTCATAAATAAAATAGAAAATAGTGAGGAGCATGAGTTCACTTTCAGAAGCATTCTTAGTCATTTATATGTTCCATAATTTCACAGAAAGAGAAAACATAAGATTTCTGTAGAGCAGGTGCTGCTGTTAAAGGAACCATTTTACTATCTTGCTGTAATCAACTCCCAATTATCTGCTCTTGATAATGGGGAAGTAATCCAGAAATTATATCTGGCTCTGGAATGTACCATCCACATTTTTCCTGACTTCTCCTTCGCACTCTGCGTGGTACTATGAGATGGAACAATGAAGGGTGTTTTGTGGACAATTCATAGGCTGATAATTGCATTACACTTCTACTGAATCAGGCATCTTCATCTTACCTGGCTCAGGGAAGGCTCTTTGATCCATGCCTTCTTATTCTGTTAGTATTTCTAGCTTGAGCTGTGCTCCTTAGTACTTGAATTTTATGGCATTTGTCTATTCAAATGTTTTTGTTTGTTGTTTTCATATTCCCAGTTGGACTATAAACTCTTTGTTCTTATGTCTCCTGCATGCCAAGCACATTTAGATGCTTGTTGGTTGGCTGATACCTTTTCTTTCCTTTTCCTAACCCTTTATGCCTTACCCGCTTCCCTCCTATTTTCTTTCCCCTTTCCTCTTGGCCTCCCCTCAGCCAACATTATTTTTAAAATTTCTCTGCAGATTCTGACATTGAGATTGAACTGGAGCTCTTTGTAAATAAGACAACAGCTACAAAGCTCAACTCGGGTGAAGACAAAATTGAGGACATTCTGGTTTTGCACTTGGACAGGGGAAAGGATTACTTTTTATCTGTGTCTGGGAATTACCTGCCCAGCTGTTTCGGGTCTCCCATTCATACACTGTGTTACATGAGAGAGCCAATCTTGGACCTACCACTTGAAACTATTAGTGAGCTGGTGAGTAATATGCCACAAAGAAACATCTAGAACTTTGTAGCCACCAAGCCAGTCAAACAAGATATTCCTATGCCTACCTTCCTAGGGACTTAGACATTCTTCAGCCTCCTAGAGCTTGCTTAGTGTATCAGCTGTATATTGCTGTGCTACAAAGCATCCTGAAATTTTAGTAGTTTTTAACACTGAGTTATTGCTTCTCATGATTCTGTGGGTTTCCAATGTGGGTCTTCTGCTGGTCTCACCTAGCCCCATTTGTGTAGTTATAATCAGATGGTAGCTGTGATGGCCGGAGGGCTCCAGATGGCCTCTCTCACGTGTCTTGGTGTTAGCTTTTCTCTGGGTTTCACTCACCACATGGGCTTATCATTCAGAAGGCTAACTCAGGCTTCTGTAGGCAGTGGCAAGAACATGAGAGAAGAACTGTAAGGCCTTTTGTAGCATAGGCTCCAAAATGCATACAAGGCCACTTCTGCCACGTTTTATTGGTAGAGCAAGTTGTGAAGCCAGACTAGAGATTCTACGAATGGAGAAAGACTCCACTTTTTTTTTTTTTTTTTGAGACGGAGTTTCACTCTTGTTGCCCAGGCTGGAGTGCAATGACGTGATCTTGGCTCATCATAACCTCTGCCTCCCCAGTTCAAGAGATTTTCCTGCCTCAGCCTCCTGAGTAGCTGGGACTACAGGCATGTCCCACCATGCCTGGCTAATTTTTTGTGTATTTTTAGTAGAGACGGGGTTTCTCCATGTTGGTCACACTGCTCTTGAACTCCCGACCTCAGGTGATCCACCCACCTCAGCCTCCCAAAGTGCTGGGATTACAGGCATGAGCCGCCACGCCTGGCTTTTTTTTTTTTTTTTTTTTTTGAGATGGAGTCTCGCTCTGTTGTCCAGGTTGGAATGCAGTGGCACATCTTGGCTCACTGCAACCACCGTCTTCTGGGCTCAATCAATTCTCCCATCTCAGTCTCCTGAGTAGCTGAGATTACAGGCACCCACCATCATGCCCAGCTAATTTTTGTATTTTAGTAGAGACGGGATTTCACCATGTTGGCCAGGCTGGTCTTGAACTCCTGACCTCAGGTGATCCGCCCGCCTCAGCCTCCCAAAGTGCTAGGATTATAGGCGTGAGTCACTGCACCCAGCCAATTTTTGTATTTTAGTAGAGACGGGATTTCACCATGTTGGCCAGGCTGGTCTTGAACTCCTGACCTCAAGTGATCTGCTCTCCTCAGCTTTCCAAAGTGTTGGGATTGCAGGTGTGAGCCACCATGCCTGGCCTGTTTTGTTTTGTTTTGTTTTGTGAGTCGGAGTCTCTGTCACCCAAGCTGGAGTGCAGTGGCATGATCGTGGCTTACTGCAATCTCTGCCTCCCGGGTTCAAACAAATCTCCTGCCTCAGCCTCCCAAGTAGCTGGGATTACAGGTACCCGCCACCATACCCGGCTAATTTTTGTATTTTCTGTAGTGACGGGGTTTCACCATGTTGGCCAGGCTGGTCTCAAACTCCTGACCTCAGGTGATCCACCTGCCCTGGCTTCCCAAAGTGTTGGGATTACAAGCGTGAGCCACTGTGCCCGGCCCTTATTTTTATTTTTATTTTTTTTCTGAGACAGAGTCTTACTCTGTCACCCAGGCTGGAGTGCAGTGGAGCGATCTCGGCTCACTGCAACCTCTGCCGCCCGCGTTGCAGTGATTCTTATGCCTCAGCCTCCCCAGTAGCTGGAAGGTTGCTTAATGCAACCTCTGCCATCTGGGTTGCAAGCGATTCTCGTGCCTCAGCCTCCCAGTACCTGGGACTACAAGTGTGCACCACCATGCCCAGCTAATTTTTTTATATTTTTAGTAGAGACGAGGTTTCGCCATGTTGGCCAGGCTAGTCTCGAACTCCTGACCTCAGCTGATCCACCCACCTCGGCCTCTCCAAGTGTTGGAATTACAGGCATAAGCCACCATGCCCTGCCTAACTCCACTTCTTGATAGGAAAGAAAAGCTGCAAAATGCTGTGGCCATGTTTTTCAGTATTTCACTTATAGTACGTGTCTTTGTTTGTTTGGGCTGCTATAACAGCATACCATAGACTGGGTGGTTTATCAACAACAGAAATTTATTTCTCACAGTTCTGGAGACAGGGAAGTCCAAGATCAAGGCACTGCCAGATTTGGTGTCTGGTGAGGGCCTACCTCCTGGTTCATAGAGGGCCATCTTCTCACTATGCTCTTACATGGCAGAAGAGGTGAGGGAGGTCTCGGAGGTGTATTGTTTAGGGGCACTAATCCCATTCATCAGGGCAGAGCCCTTATGGTCTAACCAGCTCCCAAAGGCCCTACCTCCTAGTACCATCACCTGAGGGATTAGGTTTCAACGTATGGATTTCAGAGGGACATACACATTCAGTCTGTAGCAGTACATTAGAGAAACTCAGCCATGGGTTGGACACAGTGACTCACAACTGTAATCCTAGCACTTTGGGAGGGCAAGGCAAGAGAAATGTTTTACGCCAGGAATTTGAGACCAGCCTGCGCAACATAATAAGACTCCATCTCTACAAAACAATTAAGAAATGAGCTGGATACGGGGGTGTGCACTTGTAGTCCTAGCTACTTGGAAAGCTGAGGTGGGAGGGAGCCTGGGAATTCAAGACTGTAGTACCTGAGCGATAGCGCAAGACCCTGTCTCTGAAAAAAAAGAAGACAAACTCAGCCATGAACTCCAAAATAATGAAAGTTCCATTGTCAATGATATTATTCTTTTGTTTCTTTTAAATCATCATTGGTAGGTTATCATCCTAAACTAAATTTGCTGCGATCTAAAAGGTTCCTATGGAGATAATTCTAATACAAGGGAACTAATTTGGAGCAGATCTATGGTAATATGTATGCTTTTTTTCCAATGCATTTTTAAATTTAGGGAGTCTTGAACTCCCTCTTCTTCATCATGTAGATGAAAACGGGCCCAATCAAGGAGAGTGATTTGTTACAGGTCATATGGTGAGTTAACAGTGGACCTGGAGGCTGGGCACAGTGGCTCACGCCTGTAATCCCAGAACTTTGGGAGGCCGAGGCAGGTGGATCACGAGGTCAGGAATTTGAGACCAGCCTGGCCAAGATGGTGAAACCCCATCTCTACTAAAAATAAAAAAAATTAGCTGGGCATGGTGGCGGGTGCCTGTATTCCCAGCTGCTTAGGAGGCTGAGGCAGGAGAATCGCTTGAACTTGGGAGGCGGAGGTTGCAGTGAGCCAAGATCGCACCACTGCACTGAGCCTGGGTGACAGAGCAAGACTCTGTCTCAAATAAATAAATAAATAAATAAGTAAATAAATAAAAACAGTGGATCTGGAGGCTGGGTACGGTGGCTCACACCTGTAATCTCAGTACTTTGGGAGGCTGAGATGGGTAGATCACTTGAGTCCAGGTGTTCAAGACCAGCCTGGGCAACATAGCAAGACCCCATCTCAAAATTAAAAAAAAAAATCAATTAAAAAAAAAATCAGACCGGGAGCGGTGGCTCACGCCTCTAATCCTAACACTTTGGGAGGCTGAGGCAGGTGGATTGCTTGAGCTCAGGAGTTCAAGACCAGCCTGAGCAACATGGTAAAACCCCGTCTCTACTAAAATACAAAAAATTTGCCAAGGCGTGATGGCACACACCTGTAATCCCAGCTACTAGGGAGCCTGAGACAGGGGAATCGCTTGAACCTGGGAGGCGGAGGTTGCAGTGAGCTGAGATCGTGCCATTGCACTCTAGCCTGGGCGACAGAGTGAGACTCCATCTCAAAAACATAAAAATAAAAATAAATAAAAATCAAAACAGTGGTCCCGGGCCTTGAACTCAGATTTTTGGACTCCCAAGCCTGTGCTGTTTCCTCACCAGACCACATCTTCTCTCTGGTTCTATAGTGAAATGCTATAGGAATGATTTTTTTCCTAAAAAGATGGTGCATATTTCACCTGATTCATTGAAACTGCTTGTCATAACCCTCTCCTGATTCTCAAAAATTACCTTTTGTTCCTTGATCATACCACCTGATTTCATTTCTGTCTGTGGAATGTGTGGTTAGGGGCAGTGAAATATTTTCCTTTTTCCATGGGTTTGCCGTCCCCATGCCATGCATTTTCCTGGAGCCAGCCTGGCAGAAGTTCTGTCATGATCTTGATTGTTTTCCAGACTCTGATGCCAATACGGACTGGAGATGATGGCAGCCAGTTGGAGAGCCCCATGGAAATCCCCAAAGAGCTCTGGATGATGGTTGATTACCTGTACCGAAATGCTGTCCAGCAGGTAGGTTGTGTTTAAGCATTCAGACCTGATTGAGGCCAGGTTGCCTTGAGAAGGACCATCAGCCCCAAGAACTTTTTGCATAAGGAACCTGTGGAGAACTGTTCTTCACCCAGGGAGGGGAGGAAGGATAGATAGTATGCCATGTTTCACACTCCTGGGAGACCCTGCTATTTTTTTTATTTTTTTTATTTTTATTTTTATTTTTTTTGAGACAGAGTCTTATTCTGTTGCCCAGGCTGGAGTGCAATGGTGCAATCTCGGTTCACTGCAACCTCCGCCTCCCGGGTTCAAGTGATTCTCCCGCCTCAGTCTCCCAAGTAGCTGGGATTACAGGCACCCGCCATCATGCCTGGCTAATTTTTGTATTTTTGTAGAGATGGAGTTTCACCATGTGGGCCAGGCTGGTCTTGCAACTCCTGACCTCAGGTGATCTGCCCGCCTCAGCCTCCCAAAGTGCTGCGATGACAGGCATGAGCCACCGCGACCTGCCAGAGGCCCTGCTATTACATGCAGTACCTGATTACCCCCAAGGGAAGCAGCGTTGCATAGGAAGACCATCCCAGCACAGCACAGCATGTTCCTTCCCATGGCCTCTGGGGTCCTCCAGCCAGAAGGCTGCCTGGAGGCCTCTCAGGATGTCATCGCTCTCCTTCAGGAACTCTCACCAGCTTCTGGGAATGGGTGGGGCCAACTTGTTGATAAACCAAGCAGAGGCAGGGGACCAGATGCAACCCCTGGGCCACAAATTTGGAGGCCTGATTTCTAGAGTGACCAGGGCAGGCTTCACTAATCAGATTGGTTAGTTTCACTGACCTGTTTATGTAGGTTTCAGGGAGACCTATACAAACTACAAGCCCACTTGACCACTTCAGAGCAACATCTTTTTTTTTTTTAATATGCATTCTTATGATACTCCATTTTCACTTTCTTCCCCCCTCACATTTATTGAGAGTTGCAGTGTACCAATCACTATTCTAATTGTTTTTTACAGCATTGCCTCTAGTTTTCACAGTAGTTCTCAGATGAGGAAACAGATGCCTGGAAAGGTGAATAACTTGGTTAACGTCCCCAAGCTGATAAATGGGCAGAGGTGGAATTTGAATACAGTGAATCTGGCTAGAGAAGCCATATTCTTCAGTGCTGTACTATTCTACCTTCTCTGTAGCCCTCCTTTCAAATGGAACTTTTGAGCAATACATATAATATTGTTATTATTAATACAGTTATATGGTATTAAGTCATTTTGTAAAACAAATGAACATAAAGTATCCTGAGACTAATGGAAATAGCTTTGTTGCCATAATCTGTTTTTATTGAGATGGAGTCTTGCTCTGTCACCAAGCTGGGGTGCAGTTCACCATCTTGGCTCACTGCAACCTCCACCTCCCGGGTTGTAGCAATTCTCCTGCCTCAGCTTCTCGAGTAGCTGGGATTACAGGCATGTACCACCAACCCCAGCTAATTTTTGTATTTTTATTAGAGACAGGGTTTCACCATGTTGGCCAGGATGGTCTCAATCCCGTGATCCGCCCGCCTCTGCCTCCCAAAGTGCTGGGATTACAGGCGTGAGCCAACACGCCTGACCACTGCCATAATCTTATTTGCCCAAAGCATTGAGGTGCCTTGTTAGTGTTCTCTTATGCTCTTATGCACTGTATATTTTCTTCATTTTCTTTCCCCCTGGGTAATCCCTCTATACTACTGCAGGAAACATAGTTGCTTTTATGTTTTCTCCAATGTTGGATCTTCTTGTGTGTTGTGTGCCCTACCCATAGTTTTATAGTGGATGCCTGAAGACCTATTGTAGAAACTTGCCTGGCAAGGCCTGCAAGATGAATTAGCCACATCAGCCTAAATCAGATCATCTGTCAGGGTGATTCAGAGGCCTCACCACACTGCTCCTTTTTGCATTCTGCTAGTGATATTGCCAGGTCAGGAAATCATTGATGATTTTCTGAGAAAATAATTGTTTTGTTACTGTTTTCCCTTTTGCAGGAAGATCTGTTTCAGCAACCAGGCCTGAGGTCAGAATTTGAACATGTCAGGGACTGCTTGGATACTGGAATGATTGATAACCTCTGTATCCTTCAGACATTCAACTGTGTGTGTGTGTGAGAGAGAGACAGTGAGAGAGAATATGAGTGAGAGAGAGAGAATATGAGTGAGAGAGGTGAGAAAAAGGAAAGTATTTTATGGCTCAAAATCTGATATTGTATCCTCAGCTACCATGTTTTATTTAAAGTTTGCATAGAGAAGGCTTTACACTTTTATTTTATTTTATTTTTTTGAGATAGGGTCCATCTCTATCACCCAGGCTGGAGTGCAGTAGTGTGATCTTGGATCACTGCAGCCTTTACCTCCTGGGCTCAAGCGATCCTCTCACCTCACCCTCCCGAGTAGCTTGGACCACAGGTACATACTATCATACCTGGCTAATTTTTGAACTTTTTGTAGAGGCAGGGTTTCACCATGTAGCCCAGGCTAAGAATTTACAACTTTAAGCAACCAATAGAGCAGGAACTCAGGAGGGCCTGGCTCACCTGACAAACAATGTGGCCCCTTCGAGAAGTTAGGCTGGCATCCTAGCCCTAAGCAGAGAGCCTGACAGGGTAGTCAGCACTTCTGGCACATGCTTGCTCCTGGGCCTTTTCCTAACCATGGGCAGCAGCATCATCGGTTCCTTAACAACAGGCCAAAAGCTGCCAGCAATCATTCTGTAGCTGAAGCCCTGCTGCTTTTCCTGGAGAGCCTTCCAGAGCCTGTCATCTGTTACAGTGCCTACCATAACTGCTTGGAGTGTTCCGGCAACTACACAGCAAGCAAACAGGTGAGAGGAAGCATTGAGCAGCATGTCGTTAGCCCCAGACCCCATGGGGCTGAGGGAACAGAGTGGACACAGTTCCTCAAGTGCAGCATCTCAGAAACTGAACACCTTATCTTTCCTTCTCAAACCTGTTCTTTCTCTTATGTCTTTGTTTCTTTTAATGGCATCAACCTTAATTCCAGTGAGTCAACCTCAAAACCTGAGTCATTTCTGACTCCACCCTCTCCTTGCCTCCCACATGCCCAGTCTCGTTACTCTATCCCCCGTCCTCTCTCTTCCATTCTCATTGCCAGTCTCGTTGCTCTATCCCCCGTCCTCTCTCTTCCATTCTCATTGTACCTAGCTTGGCTCAGTGCCCTGCATTCACGGTTTCCTGTTGATTTGTTTTGCACACTGCCATCAGATTGTGTATTCTAAAGCTATTGTCATGTGACTGTTGGTCAAAAACCATACTTGGCTCTCTATTGCCAATTACTGATCTTAAATATCGAAGACTTTCTATGATCTAGCTTGGTGGTTCACACGTACAACAGGCCTTGGCAGAATAATCTAGAAAACTTGCCAATAATAGAGATTCTAAAGCCATACCCCAAATCCACTGAATCACAATAACTTTTTTTTTTTTTTTTTTTTTTTTTTTTTTTTGAGATGGAGTCTTGCTGTATTACCTAGGCTAGAGTGAATTGCACAATCTCGGCTCACTGTAACCTCTGCCTCCTAGGTTCAAGTGATTCTCCTGCCCCAGCCTCCTGAGTAGCTGGGATTACAGGCGTGCACCACCGCGCCTGGCTAATTTTTGTATTTTTAGTAGAGATGGGGTTTCACCATGTTGGCCGGGCTAGTCTCGAACTCCTGACCTCAGGTGATCCACCTGCTTCGGCCTCCCAAAGTGCTGGGATTATAGGCATGAGCCACTGAGCCCGGCCCATAATCACTTTTGGAATCTATTTTGTTTAAGCTTCCAAACTGATTCTGATATGCAGATAGCTGGAGTACTCATTGATCAGGGCCTGATTAACCCTTCTAGTTATGCTCCTGCCAAAATTGACTCCTCATAAAGTGTTCTCTCTACTTATCTCACTATTTCCCTTCTCCTGCCCTTTTTTATACTTTCTTTGCTCTAAATAACCCCAGTTCTTATCTCTGTAAGTCCAATTTTGTCTTATATTCAAGACCCAACTAAAATGTCTTATTTCCTTTAGTCTTATAGGAACATGTAGTTAAAAGTTTGACTTCTAAATTCATGTTGCATTTGACTCCTACCTCTCTTTTGGTACTTATGCCAAGTAGTAAGCAACCAGTTTTCTGTGCACAGTCTTTCTCGTGCACTTGGATCGTGTACACAGTTCTTGGACTATAGTAGCCACTTGACAAACAATTCAGTGAACAAAAGACAAATGCCAGTTCCTTCTCTTTCAGGTCATTTCTACTCTCCCCACATTCTACAAAAATGTCTTCCACTACTTGATGGCGTTTTTACAAGAACTGCTGAAAAATTCAGCAAAAAATCATTTGGATGAGAATATTCTAGGTAAGCAGCCAAATGTCTATGGAAAGCATTTCTGCAAACTGAGACTTGTAATGAGAAATGAGGTTGAGGAGGGGCCCAGGTCCCTTGCAGTAGAACTAAAATGTCAAGGTCTGGGCAAAGATTTTTTAAAGCAGAAAGTTTTGCATTTGGACACTCCTCCCTACTCCTAACAACACAAGAATAAGTATAGTCATGGGCTGGGTGTGGTGGCTCACACCTGTAATCCTAGCACTTTGTGAGGCTGAGGTGGGTGGATCACCTGAGGTCAGGAGTTTGGGACCAGCCTGGCCAACATGGTGAAACCCCACCTGTACTAAAAATATAAAAATTAGCTGGGTGTGGTGGCGCATGCCTGTAATCCCAGCTAAACGGGAGGCTGAGTTGGGAGAATTGCTTGAAACCGGGAGGCGGAGGCTGCAGTGACCCGAGATGCCACTGCACTCCAGCCTGGGCGACAGAGTGAGACTCCATTCCCTTCGCCCCCAAAAAAAAGTATAGTCATGTACCATATATCATCTTGGTCAACGAAGGACCACATATACGATGGAGGGCCAATAAGATTATAATACTGTGGTTTTGTGTGTGTGTTTGTGTATGCGTGCGTGTGTGTGTGTGTGCTTAAGAAAGTCTCACTCTGTCACCCAGGCTGGAGTGCAGTGGTGTGATCTCAGCTCACTGCAACCTCCACCTCCTGGGTTCAAGTGATTCTTCTGCCTTGGCCCCCTGAGTAGCTGGGATTATAGGCGCTTGCCACTATGCCCAGCTTTTAAATTAAATTGAATTAATTAATTAATTAATTTTTTAGAGACGGAGTCTTGCTCTGTCGCCAGGCTGGAGTGCAGTGGCATGATCTCAGCTCACTGCAACTTCCACCTCCTGGGTTCAAGCAATTCTCCTGCCTCAGCCTTACAAGTAGCTGGGACTACAGGCGCGCACTACCACACCCAGCCAATTTTTGTATTTTTAGTAGAGACAGGGTTTCACCGTGTTGGCCAGGATGGTCTCAATCTCTTGACCTCATGATTCCGCCCGCCTCGGCCTCCCAAAGTGCTGGGATTAGAGGGCTGAGCCTCCGTGCCCGGCTTTTTTTTTTTTTTTAAGGGCAGTGACCAGCCCAACGTGCCCACCCTCCCCGCTGCGGGATGGGAGAGGGCTGGGAGCCAGATGGCCACCCCAGCCCTCACAGCCACCCCTCGGACAGGGGCCACAGGGCCACACCCTCCAATGCCCACACCTTAGCCATCCCTACCATGCTCATGGAACCTTGTCTCAGCCTGGGGATGAGCCCCCACCGGGGACAGGGGGTGGTGCGGGGAGGAGGCAGGAACCAGAGAGGCAGGACACCAAGCAGGGCCGTCTCCCCTATAACCTCCCAACCTCAGCCACCTCTGACACAGCACCATTCCCCTTGGAAAGCCCACTGGCAGGACAGGCTAATTTTTGTATTTTTAGTAGAGATGGCGTTTCATCATGTTGGCCTAGCTTGGTCTTGAACTCCTGGCCTCTAGTGATCTGCCTGCTTTGGCTTCCCAAAGTGCTAGGATGACAGGTGTGAGCCACCATGCCTGGCTCATAATACCGTATTTTTGATGTGCCTTTCCTATGTTTAGATATATTTGGATGCACACATACTTAGCACTGTGTTACAACTGCCTATAGTATTCAGTATAGTAACATGCTGTACAGAAGCCTAGGAGCAATAGACTATACCATATAGAATTGTGTAAGTACAAGTGTAAGTATAAGTTTGTGAAAGTTTAAGTACACTCTGATGTTTGCACAATGACGAAATCACTTAATGACACATTTCTCAGAACATATCCCTGTTAAGTGATGTGTGTCTTTAGTACCTTCTTTTGCTGAATCATTTCTTTTCTGTGTTTTTTCTTGCAGCTAGCATATTTGGCAGCTTATTGCTTCGAAACCCAGCTGGTCACCAAAAGCTTGATATGACAGAGAAGAAAAAGGCTCAAGAATTTATTCACCAGTTCCTCTGCAACCCACTCTGAGCCTCTGTATCTCTCCTCCTATTTTACTTGAGGCTGCCAATTACCAGCCCCACCTGTTTCAGCTCAAGAGCTGCCTTAAGATAATTATGTGAGGCCAGTTGGTAGCAAGAATGGCAGCTATTTCCTGAGCCTAGTACCCTGACTAAGCCCACCATTGGTTAGCACACTCAGTGCTGTGAGTCGTGAAGACACGGGAGAAAATCCACCATAATAAAACTGACATTCAATTTTCAACTTTAGTTATTTAACACAGATTGATCTTTTTTTTTTTTTTTTTTGAGATGGAGTTTCGCTTTTGTTGCCCAGTCTGGAGTGCATTGGTGTGGTCTTGGCTCACTGAACCTCTGCCTCTCGAGTAGCTAGGATTATAGGCGTCTGCCACCACGCCTGGCTAATTTTTTTGTATTTTTAGTAGAGACAGGGTTTCACCATGTTGGCCAGGCTGGTCTCGAATGCCTGGCCTTAGGTGATCCAGGCCTCCCAAAGTGCTGGGATTACAGGTGTGAACCACCATGCCTGGCCTAAAATGTTTTTAAATAACTGTATTTGTTGTACTCACTCCTCCTACCTCCAGGGCATAGTCAGTGCCTTCCCTGTAGCCTGGGCTGAGATCCCCATGAGCAGATATTTGATGGAAAGTCCTGAAAAGCCAATGAGTTGGATGGCAAGAATGCAGGCAGAAGCTGCTGGGTAGAACAGGCCACAGCCACCCCAGATGCTTTCAGTGCTCTGTCTGAGGACGTGTATATGCATATGCAAACTCTACCCCCGTTCCTGCCCAGATAATGGCTCGATAACTCTGAAGCTGGTTGCTCAGCCTCTGATTTAATTTTTAAATACAGGCATTTAAAAAATTAAAATGACCAGGCACAGTGGCTCACGCCTGTAATCTCAGCACTT
This sequence comes from Rhinopithecus roxellana, assembly GCF_007565055.1. Classification (NCBI taxonomy): domain Eukaryota; kingdom Metazoa; phylum Chordata; class Mammalia; order Primates; family Cercopithecidae; genus Rhinopithecus; species Rhinopithecus roxellana. The sequence goes on along the minus strand of NC_044560.1, from coordinate 88,941,501 downwards.
TGGGAGACTAAGGTGTGAGGATCACTTGAGACCAGGAGTTTGGGACCAGCCTGGGCAACACAGGGAGACCCCATCTCTACAAAAACATTTTTAAAAAACTAGCTGGGCATGGTGATGCATGCCTGTGGTCTGTTACTTGGGAGGCTGACGTGGGTGGCTCACTTGAGCACAGGAGTTTGAGGCTGCAGTGAGCTATGAACACATCACCGTACGCCTGCCCGGGTGAGAGAGGGAGACCCCATCTCTAAAAATGTAAAATTACTGAAAAAATGAGTGTTCGGTGAAACAAGTGGGATTTTCTGGGTCAGCAAGTCTTCCAAACTGTATATGATGCTTCCCGTCTCCGTGTGTAATATATTTTAATGATAAATGTATTTTTAACAGTGGTGGTTGTATATGTTTTTATCTCTTAAGAGATGGCAGTTCGCTGCAGCTGGACTTTGTGGCTCAAGCCTTGGGGCCAAAGAGACATATTCCTGGCAGTCTGGTGGGTACCAGTCACTATTGACATACTTCCAGCAAGAAATGGTTATGGCACTGGCCTGAACCCCTTGACCCCTGGTCTAGTCTTTGGAGTTGTCCGACTCTGAATATTCGAGAGAAGCAGCTTATGGTTACAACAGGCAGTGGCAGCTGGGAGGATCTAACAGCTAGATCCTCCAGGCATTTGGAAAGGACAGGGGCATAACGAAGGCACATGCAGAATCGCTTCCTGGGTACGAATGCCCACGACTGGGCACTGTAACATGGGTTTAAGACACGGGCCAGCAGAACAATGTGAAAGGTTAAAGAAGGGAGTGGCCGGTAGGTGGCGCTAACTGGCCCGGGCATGAGTCCCGCCGAAGCTGCGTCCTCTTGCAGGGGAAGAAAGTTGGGACCGCCAGCCTGGGCAAGAGTGTGAGAAGAGAGCTGGGCGTCCTAGGCAAGCGCGTGAGAAGGGAAGAGGCGGCGGCGTCCTCTCCAGCTGGGCTCAGAATACTCTTAGGTCTGCCTTTGGGGTCTTCTCTTCCTTTCTGGGCCTCCCGTCTGTGTTAACTTTGATGGGTGCTGAAGGGAAGGCCGAGGCCCCGGCGGGAGAAATCTAGGCACGTCGCGGTCGTCCAGGCTCCCCTGGCGGGTTGGAGCCAGGGTTCTGACTGCCAACTGTGGTCCTTCCCGCTGCTGCTGTGGCTGCCAGGGCGAGGGCGGGCAGCGCAAACCTAGCTGAGGACATTTCGGATTCTTCCTTGGGGATTCGTGCCCTTCTCCTTGATTCCAGTGCCGCGAGGGCGACACCCTGCGGGCCGCCCGTGACACCCCGGGCGCTTCCCCACGCGAATAAACTCACCTTCTGGGCGCCTTCCCCTCGGTGCCCCGCCCCGCCCCTCCCGCTCGCCAATTGGAGGCTGCAGCTCAGCCCCCTGACAACCTGAGCCAACCAGAGGCGCCAGGGAGGGGCGGATCCGCTGTCCCCGCCTTCCTCCGGAAAGCGGAAGCGGAAGTGACGTTAGGGGAAGGTGGGGGCAATCATGGTGCCGCTGGGGAGGGGAGAAGCTGCTGCTGCCGCCGTTGCCGGGAGCCGCGGAGGTAAAAGGCGAAACTAGACTTGGCCTGGGCTTGGGACTTACTGGGGGGCGCGGGACTTAGGCTCCCTCCTGAAGCATTTCCCAATAGAGACCTCCGTCTGGTCACCATAGGGACCCCACCCCTTCTCCGTTTCCATGGGGATGGGTATCCAGCCCCCCTTTCCTGTTTCCATGGAGACCCGGACCCTGCCCCTCTCCTCGGTGCTTGGAGACCCCCAGCTTGTCTTCAGGTTTTTCTGTGTAGCACTGTGCTGGGGGCTATCCCAGACAGGCTCCTTTTCCCAGCCTTCTCTCAAGGGGGCTCTGTTCGCACTCCTCGTTGGCTACCCTCAAACCTCCTGGTCTTGTTTGTTCCGGACAGTTGGTCTCCGCGTTGCCGCCGAGGGTGCCGGGGCAGCCCACTGGGGCCCTCGGTGCTCTCTTCTCTCTTCTCAGATGCAGCGAAATGTACATCTGTGGGGTTGCGTAAGCCAGAACTAGGGGTCGGGCCGGTACCTCCCGGATCCGATTCTTTGGCCTGTCTCTGGTAACTGTCTAGCCACCCCACTAAGTAAAGGCTCACTTTCTAACCCAGAGCAGAAAAGAAAGATAAAATGCAAAGCCAGACTGAAAACTAAAAGGGATGTGCTGATTGTTTTAAAATTTTCTGTTCTGCCTGCCAGACCCACATTTGTAGAGCCTGTGTTTGCAGATGAAGGAAGAATCACTATTCCAGAACGTGAAAGCTTCAAATGTAGTGTTTTTCTCAAGAGAATATATCTTCCCAAGATAGTATATCTTCACGAGAGAGTATGTCGCCATGTCTTTCATTCATTTAGCTGACATTTGTATCAGTGTACTATGCTAGGGGCTGTAGAAACAAAAATAATAAGACCCAATTCATTAAGGGACGAGAGCCCACTATACAACCATAACTTCTTGTTAACACCATATTGTTTTAGGACATAGATAGATACAGTGATCTTCATTGTTTGTGCCTGACTGGGGATTAGCCCTTCCACCCAGAAGGTTGAAACATCTGTTCTAGGTAGGAGGGAAGAAATTCACACTTGTTCCTCTACTATTTACCAAACATTGTGCTTTACATATGTTGCCTCTTTTATTCCTTATAAAAACTTTGAGAGAACAGGAATTACTAGTCCCACCTTGCACATAAGAAAAACGAGGCACAGAAAAGTTACCCATGTAGTAAAAGGCAAAGCCAAGATTTGTAGATAGATGACTCTGCCTCCAAAGCCTTGCTCCTTCTACCATAAACTACATGAAACCATTTACTGCTTCGTGGTCTGATTTGGAGGGTATTTGAGTGGAGTTTCTCTTAAGATTTGTAGCAACTCAGCCTTTAAGCAGCTACTGTTCTGTTTGCTCTTTTGTCCCCTTTAAATATTTTGACCAAGTTTCAAATTGTTTGACAGGCATATTCAGAGGGTCTTATGAACTTACTACTTCAATTTTTGAAAAGCTTTTTTCTTTTCTTTTCTTTTCTTTTCTTTTCCTTTCTTGTAGAGATGGGGGTCTCACTATGTTGACGAGGCTGATCTCAAACTCCTGGCCTCAAGCGATCCTCCCATCTCAGCCTCCCAAAGTGCTGGGATTACAGGCATGAGCCACCACGCCCGGTCAGCATTGCTTTTCTTTAAAAATGACTTGATGAGCCGGGCGCGGTGGCTCACGCCTGTAATTCCAGCACTTTGGGAGGCCGAGGCGGGCAGATCACAAGGTCAGGAGATCAAGACCGTGGTGAAACCCCGTCCTTACTAAAAATACAAAAAATTAGCCAGGCGTAGTGGCAGGCACCTGTAGTCCCAGCTACTCGAGAGGCTGAGCCAGGAGGATGGCATGAACCCGGGAGGCAGAGCTTGCAGTGAGCCGAGATCGTGCCACTGCACTCCAGCCTGGGCAACAGAGCGAGACTCTGTCTCAAAAAAAAAATGACTTGATGGTTTTAAAGTTAAAATAAAATAAAAAAAATTATTCCCAAGGATGGTTTTTCATTTGCTTTAGCTTGCTCTTTAAATGAGAGGGAAAATGAACCTTGTGGTTGCTGAGGAGGTGCGTGGGTCTTGTGGTATGACTCTTAACTCTGGCTTTGTTCTGTTACAGACAAGTCATTACGTTTTCATTTCTCACAATTGGGCTGAGCACAACTGAACCATGGGGGAACACAGTCCAGACGACAACATCATCTACTTTGAGGCAGAGGAAGATGAGCTGACCCCTGATGATAAAATGCTCAGGTTTGTGGATAAAAACGGACTGGTGCCTTCCTCATCTGGAACTGTTTATGATAGGACCACTGTTCTTATTGAGCAGGACCCTGGCACTTTGGAGGATGAAGATGATGATGGACAGTGCGGAGAACACTTGCCTTTTCTAGTAGGGGGTGAAGAGGGCTTTCACCTGATAGATCATGAAGCAATGTCCCAGGGTTATGTGCAGCACATTATCTCACCAGATCAGATTCATTTGACAATAAACCCTGGTTCCACACCCATGCCAAGAAATATCGAAGGTGCAACCCTCACTCTGCAGTCGGAATGTCCGGAAACAAAACGTAAAGAAGTAAGTAAAGCAGTCAGTGAGGGCCTAGTTTGGTTTTGGGGCAAGTCCTTACAAAATTCTTGGTGCAAATTTTAGCTGGGGAGTGAAGGAGTGCGTGGGGTTAGGACTTACAGTAGTTTTGCTTATCAGCAACACATATGCTTCAGGTTTTGTTGTGATTGCTTCTGGACCTTTTGGTTTGTATAGCCATGTTGAAATTTGGCAATATGAAATTGTAATTTCTTGAATTTCCTTCCCCAAATCATAAATAAAACAGAAATTTCACTTAAGTAGGCCCATGTTTCTGGTGCTAAAATGACTATTTAGCTTATCTAACAGGGAAATAACTAGAGTTGGCTTATTTGATAAAGAAATAACTATGTTTGGCTTATCTCCGCTTTGTGTTTAAATGATTTGTTTTGGAGATGAGTATCTGCTGGAATATGTTTTATTATCTTAGTGAATGTTTAATGAACTTTTATTTCACGTGGCACACGCCTGTAATCCCAGCACTTTGGGAGGCTGAGGCAGGTGGATCACTTGAGGTCAGGAGTTCAAGAGCAGCCTGGCCAACATGGTGAAACCCCGTCTCTGCTAAAAATATAAAAATTAGCCGGGCGTGGTGGTGCATGGCTGTAATCCCAGCTACTCAGGAGGCTGAGGCAGGAGAATCACTTGGACCCGGGAGGCAGAGGTTGCAGTGAGCCGAGATCATGCCACTGTACTCCAGCCTGGGCGATAGAGTGAGACTCCATCTAAAAAAAAAAAAAAGAAAGAAAGAAAGAAAGAAATTCAGGCTGGGCACAGTGGCTGATGCCTGTAATCCCAAAACTTTCTGTAATCCCAGCACTGGGAGGCTGAGGCAGGTGGATCACCTGAGGTCAAGACCACCCTGGCCAACATGGTGGAACCCCGTCTGTTCTAAAAAGAGAAAAATTACCCAGGCATGGTGGTGGGTGCCTGTAATCCCAGCTATTCGGGAAGCTGAGGCAGGGGAATTACTTGAATCCAAGAGGTGGAGGTTGCAGTGAGCCAAGATCGCGCCACTGTACTCCAGCCTGGATGACAGAGAGAGACTCAGTCTCAAAAAAAAAGGGAAATTCAGGCAAGAGGCAGTAAATGAGAGCAGGTTATCTAAAATAAGTTTTCATTTTCATGTTTAGCTAATGTGAGGAAGGTGATGCATGTCAGGATGCTTTGAAAACTGCAAAGCATTTTACAAATTACATTAGTGGTTATTATTAGCAGAATAAAAGTTCTGGTTTAAAGGTAGTGAAATACATTATCCAGGAACTTTTTTTTTTTTGAGACGGAGTTTTACTCTTGTTGCCTAAGCTGGAGTGCAACGGCACGATCTTGGCTCACTGCAACCTCTGCCTCCTGGGTTCAAGCAATTCTCCTGCCTCAGCCTCCTGAGTAGCTGGGATTATAGGCAGGCGCCACGATGCCCAGCTAATTTTTTGTATTTTTAGTAGAAATGGGGTTTCACCATGTTAACCAGGCTGTTCTCGAATTCTTGACTTCAGGTGATCCACCCGCCTCAGCCTTCCAAAGTGCTGGGATTACAGGCATCAGCCACCACGCCTGGCCTATCCAGGAACTATTACAGGTCAATTAGAAAAAAATAGGCCACTGGTAGTTACAGTACCAAGGACTAAATGTAAGATGTTACTAAACAGAAATAGGGTGAATGATTTAGCAATATCTTTTTCACTGTGGTTGAGGTCTTGAAATTGCATATGGCTTATTGATGGCATATCACTTTACCTTTGCTAACCTTAGAGAGACCATCTTGTCTCACCTCCTACCCTATGCAGAAATTTCCCTATGGCATCTCTGACATCAGTTAATCTTGTTTCTGCTTGAAGACATCCAGAACAACAAGAGTACAGTGTTTCATACCTCAGCCCAATACATTTGTTAGCCAGCTCTGATTGTTAGAAAGCTTTTACTTGTATATAACCCAAACCTTCCTTTCTGCAGGTGCCGCCCACTGGTTCTAGATCTGCCTTCCTGAGTAAACTTCCTCCCACAGGACAGTCCATCAGCTATTTGAAGATCATGGTTTTTTCTTCCTCTTGTATAGGCTAACCACCTCCATTTACTTAAATGTCCCTCTGTGACATTTTCCCCAGTCTCTCATCAGCCTAGTCACCTTTGATTATACGAATTCCAGTTTTCCAAAGTGCCTTTTTTTTCTTTTCTTTTTTTGAGACGGAGTTTCGCTCTTGTTGCCCAGGCTGGAGTACAATGGCACGATCTCGGCTCACTACAACCTCTGCCCCCCAGGTTCAAGCGATTCTCCTGCCTCAGCCTCCTGAGTAGCTGGGATTAGAGGCATGTGCTACCATGTCCAACTAATTTTGTATTTTTAGTAGAGACAGCGTTTCTCCATGTTGATCAGGCTGATCTCGAACTCCTGACCTCAGGAGACGCACCTGCCTTGCCCGCCCAAAATGCTGGGATTACAGGCATGAGCCACCACGCCTGGCCCCAAAGTCCTTTTAAAATCTGCAGTTGAGCACAGTCTCATAAGTGTGAGTCAATTAGCATTGAAAACAGTATGGCTCTTATCTCTTAATATGGACACTGTACTACGATTACTATATAGTCTATATTTTATCAGCAACATCTTACTGTTAGCTTATAGTTGGAAATTTCTAGAGTAGTGCTTCTTAACTGCGGGCAGTTTTGCCCTCAGGAGATGTTTGGGAATGTCTAGAAACATTTTGTATTGTCACACTGTGGAGGTGATACTGGAATCTAGTGGGTAGAGGTTAAAGACATTGTTAAATGTTTTACAGTGCACAGGACAGCCCCCTACAACAAAGAACTGGCCCAAAATAGCAATAGTGCTGGGATTGAGAAACCCTGCTCTAGTTTATTCTCATGTATGCAGCTGTCAGATCTTACAAAAATGAAAATGGGGACCTGCCTGTAGGCCTTATTAAAAATATCTACTGGCCGGACATGGTGGCTCACGCCTGTAATCCCAACACTTTGGGAGGCCAAGGCGGGTGGATCACCTAAGGTCAGGAGTTTGAGACCAGCGTGGCCAACACAATGAAACCCTGTCTCTATTAAAAATACAAAAAGTTAGCTGGGCTTGGTGGCAGATGCCTGTAATCTCAGCTACTCCGGAGATTGAGGCAGGGTAATTGCTTGAACCCGGGAGGTGGAGGTTGCAGTGAGCCAAGACGTGCCACTGCACTCCAGCCTGGGCACCAAGAACGAAACTCTGTCTCAAAAAATAAAAAATAAAAATATCTCCCTATGAAATTTTATCTTGTTGATTTCAGTCCAATATTTGAGCTTGTAGGGGGGTTCATTTCAACTCAACAAACATTTAGAGAGCAAAATGCTGTTATGCTCTGTGGATGCTGCAGATGGTTGTGGTAGTAGATTTACAGCATAGAAGCAGAAATTGTTTACACCAGTAATCATAGCAGCAAACACAATGTGGTAAATGTGAAGGAGAGGTACAAATATTGCACTGTGAGCACAGGGAAGCTCACCCTTAATTCTGGGATCAGGGAAGTCTTGTGAAAAAAGTGGCGTTTAAGCTGGTCTTAAAGAATACATACAATTTAGGAAAAAAGCAGGAGGTTTTTTCCAAGAGAGAGGAACAGCATGAAACAAGGAATGCAGGTGGGAGACAGGCCATTTTCAGGGAATAGCCAGTTGTCCTGTTACAACAGAGTCAGCACACTTTTTTCTGCATAGGGCTAAACAGTAAATATTCTGGGCTTTGCAGGCTATAAGGTCTCTGTTGGAACTACTCCATTCTTCCATTGTAGCACAAAAGCAGCCATAGACAATTCATAAATGAATGAACATGACCAAGTTCTGATAAGACTTTACAAAAACAGGCAGTGGGGTGGATTTGGTTCACTGGCTGTAGTGTGTCGACCCTTAGACTAGAACATAGGAGTAGAAGGAGATAAGGATGGAGAGAGAACAAAGATCCAAACATGGAAGGCAGTGATAATCTTCCATGGGTTTTGAACTATACTTTTCTAGAAATGGTGGGAAACCATTGGAGGTGTCTAAGCCAAGGCTAGAGTGGTTAGAAAGAGAATGTGGTTAGAGTAGCATTTTAGAAAGACTGGTCTGGCAGCAGAGGTAGCTTGGAGGCAGAGGAAAACTGGAGACTTTTTGCCCAGTTAGGAGACAGTTGTAGTTTATGTTTGGGGTTTCATTTAAATCTGAAGAAAGGATAGTGGCCTTGTTCATGAGAAGAATCAAGAGCTTTTGTAGAGGTATGAGAGAACTTTGTACATGTTATTGGAGTTTGATGAATGAGCCATGAGTTGGGCATGATTCAAAGGTTTTGAATAGGCTGGGCACAGTGACTTGTGCCTGTAATCCCAGCACTTTCAGAGGCCGAGGTGAGTGGATCACTTGAGGTCTGGAGCTCTAGACCAGCCTGGCCAACATGGTGAAACCCTATCTCTACTAAAAAGACAAAAGCTATCTGGTCATGGTGGTACATGCCTGTAGTCCCAGCTACTTGGGAGGCTGAGGCAGGAGAATCACTTGAACCCAGAGGGCAGAGGGTGCAGTGAGCCAAGATTGTGCCACTGCTCTCCAGCCTGGGCAACAAGGTGAGAATCTGTCTCAAAAAAAAAAAAAAAAAAAAAGGTTTTGAATCATGTTGATTGAAAGGATTCATCCATTTTCCCAAATTTGTTGAGTTTCTGCTGTGTCTTAGCACAGCTTTTTGATGGAACTTCAAATCTAGGTGAAGAGTTAAGCAGTTAAGAGTCTGTTGTGATAGATATTTTAACAGAGGTGTATTCGAAGTGCTGTGTGCATGCTGAGGAGAAAGTGGCTAACTCTGCTCCCTGTACCCTCCAAATGGTGATCCCATTAATAGGAATCAAGAAAGATGGGAAAAGGAAAAAGTTTTGGTGGGGTAATTAATGAGATTGGTAGGAGTGTGTTGAACATATAGTCCTTGGAGAAAAGTAACATGAACAAATGGAAAGCTCATTGGAAACATGGGAAGCTCATTGGAAACATGTATCTGAGGTCAAAGAAATGGTTTGGAGTTAGAATGGTAGTAGAAAGGGACCTTCAAACTGTGGGTAGTTTGCTTAAGGGAGAAGTAAGAGTTGGCCAGAGAACTTCAGGGTTGGAAAGAGAGAGGAACCCAAGAAGATCACAGTAGTCAATGGGATGGGTCGACTGCAGTGTTGTGGAAGCTGAAGGAAGAGAGTGTCAACAAATGAGGATGTTACTCTGTGACCCTGCAGAGGGACTGAGGAGCCCCAAAGAAGCCATTAGTTCTGCTGGTTGTGCAGTTGTTCACATATGATGAGAAGACTTGCCGCAGAGCACTAGGGCTGAAGGCAGGTTTTGAGTGATGAAGAAGTGAGTGAGTGATGAGGAAACAGGAGGCAGGAAATGTCAAGTTGGCTTTTTTTTTTTTTTTTTTTTTAAATGTTTGGTAGTTAGAGGAAGAAGAGTGATGAGGCAGTAGTAGCTAGCTCACGGGGCTTATATCATTTTTATTTAGCATAGGTAATTTGGACATGGTTTAGGACCTAAACTTTAGGCCATCCTCCATTAATGATTACTGTGTGAAAGTGTTTCATGAGCGAATGGTTGGGAAACATTAAGTTAAACCAAGACAGAAATTTGTTGATTGGGACTTCTCAGAGCCTTTGATGTGCCACTAACTAAGAAGGAAGAAAACACAGAATTTTTCAAATGCTTTAAACTTGAGAAACCATTTTTTCGGATCCAATTTCCAGGGATCAGTGTTTTGTGGAACACATTTTGGGAAATGCTGATCTAGGCAGAAAAGGAGGAGATGGTACAGAAGGAATGATTATGCAGTCAGTGAAAAGCTGTCACTTTTCCACTTTGTACTATTCAAATTGGTTTATTCTATTTGCAAGTCTGGTTTGCCATTCATGTCTTCAGGTCATTGATAATCATATTGAATAGCACAGGGTCAAGGATATTATCAGCACTTTGTTCAGTTTGCTGGGGATTTAGCTCACTCCATTTTCCTCCTCCCACCCACATTTTTCCATGCTATCCATGAGACCTTTGTGGAAGATGCTGTATTCTTGAAATCAGTAGGTTTGGGGTTGGGTGGAGTTTGAAGGAGAAGTAGCAGTAGCTTTAGTCTTTGAAAGTCTTGCTTAATGATCAGACATTCAGGAGGCTTGCCTTCCTGAAGCACTGCCTTAGCTTAGCTTTTGTTTTGGCAGTGATTTGGGTATTAAAATCCACTTAATTGGCCTGAAGAGGCTGATGTTTATGACTACTCGATAACAGACTTCATGATCCTTTAGCCCTTCCTTAATCCTTTTCCTTTCATTGTTTTTCAGCTTGGGTTTTTTTTTTTGTTTGTTTGTTTGTTTTTGTTTTTGCCCTCCATGCACAGGTGTTACTCTTGAGAAATCAAATCATTTGATAACTAGTTGGTCTTCTTGGCTTCCCAAGCAGCTTATTTTCTGAGTCACATTTTAGCTTGAATTTCCTGTTTACTCTTGTTTTTTTCATTGTTTCATATAGTGTGGAGTTGGCTTACCTATTACTTCATTTTCTTTTCTTCATGCTTCTCTTATGCAAAAAATAAACCAACCAGAACCTTGCCACATACAGTCTTTTCCTACCACAAGGCCACTGGTCATTCTGACTCAAATTTCACATATCTTATTCTCATGCTTTTTGTTTCATTACTGTCTCCCTACTGATTTGGTAGCTTTGAGATCTATCTTTCTCTCTCTTTCTTCTTTCTTTCTCTCTCTCTTTTTTCTGTCTTTCTCTCTCTCATTCCCTTCCTCCCTCCCTTCCTTCCTTCCTTTCTCTTTCTGTCTTCTTTCCTTTCCTTCTTGAGACAGGGTCTCACTCCGTCACACAGTTTGGAGTGATTACAGTGGTGGGATCATAGCTCACTGTAACCTCAAACTCCTGGGCTCAAGCAGTCCTCCTGCCTCAACCTCCCAAAGTGCTGGGATTATAGGCATGAGCCATGGCACTTGGCCAGCTTGTGAAATTTCTAATCAAAATATTTTCATTCTGCCCAAAAACAAGTTTTTTTTTTTTTTTTTTTTTTGGTTGAGACAGGGTTCCATTTTGTAGCCAGGCTGGAGTACAGTGGCACGATCATGGCTTACTGCAGCCTTCACCTCCCAGGCTCAAGCCATCCTGCCACTTCAGCCTCCACAGTAGCTGGGACCACAGACATGTGCTACTGTGCCGGCTACTTTTTGGTTGTTTTGGTAGAGAGGGGTCTTGCTATGTTGCCCAGGATGGTCTCAAACTCCTGGGCTCATGCAGTCCTTCCAGCTTGGCCTCCCAAAGTATTGTGATTACGGGTGTGAGCCACCATGTCTGACCCTTTAAGGACTTTCTACTCCAAGTCTCTAAGCAGCTGTGTCTTATTGTCGTTTGTTTACTTTTTTTTTTTTTTTTTAAGACACTGGGTCTTGCTATGTTTGCCTAGGCCATGATCATAGCTCACTGTAACCTGGAACTTCTGGCCTCAACCAATTCTCACTCCTTAGCCTCCTGAGTTGCTGGGATTAAAGGCATGAGCTACCACACCCGGCAACTATGTTTTCTTTAGTTGGTTTGTGCGGTCCATTCTTGAATCCATGCCCTTCCAGAGAACCTGCCAGGACTGTCTAGTTACCTGTTCATCTACCTCTGTCTGAACTACATTAATGATGTGATATATCCTCCATAGCTAACTGACCTTGCCAGTTTTCTATAGAGTAGTTGGCCAAGGAGCATGAAAAAACCCTATGAATCATATGCCAGATTTATTCTACATGATGCACCAAAGTATTCCAGTGCATTGATTAGGAAAGGTATCGTTTTCTTTCAAGAAGCACAGTTACAGCGATTTTTTTTTTTTTTTTTTTTTTTTTTTTTAGATGAAGTCTTACTCTGTTGCCCAGGCTGGCGTGATCTTGGCTCACTGCAACCTCTGCCTCTGGGGTTCAAGAGATTCTCCTGTCGTAGCCTCCTGAGTAGCCGGGATTACAGGCATGCACCACTAGGCCTGGCTAAATTTTGCATTTTTAGTAGAGACAGCGTTTCGCCATATTGATCAGGGTGGTCTCGAACTCCTGACCTTAGGTGATCCACCTGTCTTGGCCTCCCAAAGTGCTGGGATTACAGGTGTGAGCCACCACGCCTGGCCTACAGTGATGTTTTTAGGCTGCTTGGTGTATTGCTCCTCAACACACCAGGAACTAATTGTATGGCCAGTGGCATTCCAAGAGGAGAGTTATTTTTTTTAGTGTGACAGATTTTAAGTATAAGAATAACAGGAAAAATCTGACTCCAGTGTTTTGGAACCTTTTTGCAGTGTGTGTCCTTTACTTTGGGAGACCTAGTTCCAATCTCATGCCTTATTATAAATTCCTCAGGCAGTATAATGATCCACTCAGACAAACCAAGATGTTGTTGACTCCCCTAGAAGAGAACTACCCACTTTTTAGTCTTTGCATACTGTGATTACATTTCTTTGCAGATTCCTTTCTGAACTCTGATGAACTTGTAAGTGTGAGGTTCTGTAGGAATCCAGAGCAAGAAGCATTTTCCATTTACCCCCATATGAAGCCATTTTATCAGTGTGTCTGCATGTGTGTTATGTACCTCTCCTTAGTAACCAGCATTTCCATCACTCAAGTCCACTGGCCTGGAAAAGGGACTAGAGTGGTTTTGTGTACAATTGGGTTTCAAACTTGGTGCTATAGGAATTATAGGTCTCGATGTACATTTTACATAGGTTGTACATTTTAAGTACTGCTAACATTTTGCTATTATATGACATTGGCAAAAGAACCTGAATTTTATTTTTTTCCCCTCTTACTTAAATCAGGCTTATTTGTTTCTTCTGTGATGTGCAAAGGGATAGTTTCAACCTAGGTTCCAGCTTTGTTCTGTTTTGTACTAGCTATGTGGCCTTGGGCAAGCTGCTCTGTTTCCTTTTTTATAAAATCGAAATAAAAATATCCCATTGCATTTTGTGAAGATTAAATGAGATTTATTCATATGTAATATGTGTAAAACATTTAGCATAGTGTCTGGTGCATCATGGTTGTTCAGTGGCTGTTCATTTGCTTTCTTTTCTTCATAGGCCCCCATGGTTCTTGAAGGAGGTAAAGAGGTAATGTCCAGTTTCACAAGAGGTTAAAATGTTCTTTGTTAGGTACTCTTTGGGAGGTGTTTTCTCCTTGAGACAAGCTTACATATAAACTGTGATTAGGTTGCAGAATAGCCCATAGAAATCTTGGTAACCCCTAATTAGCTGAACTGTTGTATTAATGCCACCATGGAACATAAACCACCACTTATAACTGTTTTATTCATTTAATCTTTTTGAGACAGGGTCTCACTCTGTCACCCAGGCTGAGTGCAGTGGAGTGATTACAGCTCACTGCAGCCTTGATCTCACCAGCTCAAGTGATCTTCCCGCCTCAGCCATCACACCTGTCTAATTTCTTATTTTTTTGGAGAGTCGAGGCCTTGCTCTGTTGCCCATGTTGGTCTCGAACTTCTGGGCTCAAGCGATCCTCCCACCTCAGCCTCCCAAAGTGCTAGGTGAGCACTTACAGGCATGAGCCACCTCACTGGCCCATACAACAGTGTTTTTTTTTTTTTTTTTTTTTGAGACGGAGTCTCACTCTGCCACCCGGACTGGAGTGCAGTGGCCGGATCTCAGCTCACTGCAAGCTCCGCCTCCCGGGTTCACGCCATTCTCCTGCCTCAGCCTCCCGAGTAGCTGGGACTACAGGCGCCAGCCACCTCGCCCGGCTGGCTTTTTGTATTTTTTAGTAGAGACGGGGGTTTCACCGTGTGTTAGCCAGGATGGTCTCGAACTCCTGACCTCGTGATCCGCCTGTCTCGGCCTCCCAAAGTGCTGGGATTACAGGCTTGAGCCACCGCACCCGGCCACAACAGTGTTTTAAAATGAGAACCTGTTTGTAGTCGCCTGCAGGCATTCTGTGGATATCAGCTCTTGCCACTCCTCTCTCTTATACTTGGCTTCCTTTGACTTAGTATCAGGCCACTGAAATTATTTCCATGGTGGGCATTTGGGGCACCAGGCAGAGCAAATGGCTGTCAAAGAATGAGGACTCCTATTATGCTCGCAATGGTGATAGAGAGAGGGAGGTGGCTGGCTGCTGAGTAACTGCTATGTACCAATCACTATGTTATAGGCTTTAATATATTTTTGTGTTTAATTTTCATAACAATCCTATAACATAGATGCTATTAGCTCCCATTTTATAGATGACAAACTGAGGCTTAGAAACACACAACTAGCAAATGGTAGAACTGAGATTTGAACTGAGGACTTTCTGATGCCAAAGCCTATGCTTTCTGCCATCACACACCACTTTTGCAAAGATATAAGAATCAGGTATTGAGACCTGTTGGCTGTGAAAAGGGCTAAGAAATGAAGGGACAGCAGCATTTGTTCTGTAAGGGTAAAGGTTTGAAGTGTGGGGAACAGCGGGATGAAGTCAGCTCTCATAGTGGGGGATGGGAGGCCTGTCGAAATGAGGTCTTCAGGGTTCTTATATTTCTGAGCTTTTTGCTTGTCCATTATGGAGAAGAAATGATATCAGTGCCAGTGTGGGGAATGGAGTCAGACAGAGGGAGAGGGAAGTTAAGTCCCTAGTGATAGGGAGGAAAAGGCAGTTTCTACAGCCATAACAGCCGGGCCAGTCATTTTTTTTTAATATTTTTAAATTTTTTTTTTATTTTTTTGAGACAGAGTCTCGCTCTGTTGCCCAGGCTGGAGTGCAGTGGCGCGATCTCAGCTCGCTGCAAGCTCCGCCTCCCGGGTTCAGGCCATTCTCCTGCCTCAGCCTCCCAAGTACCTGGGACTACAGGCACCTGGAACAATGCCCGGCTAATTTTTTGTATTTTTAGTAGAGACCAGATTTCACCGTGTTAGCCAGGACGGTCTCGATCTCCTGACCTCGTGATCCGCCCGCCTCGTCCTCCTAAAGTGCTGGGATTACAGGCGTGAGCCACCGAGCCCGGCAGGCCAGTCATTTATTTATGAGAATGTTCACGTGCTAGGTGCCCAGAAGCAGGAACTCTCTTGTGGAATAGGGGGCTGTAAATGTGTGTAAAATCTACTTCTCACTTTCACTTTCTTTTCCTCTAGGACAAACCCAGCCTTTTTTTCTTTTTTCTTTCATTTTTTTTCTTTCTTTCCACAGGTGTTGACTTTTTTCTTTTTCTAATTTTTTAAAGCTTTTGCCTTCTGGGGTTGCAGTGTTTAATTTTCTCACTTTTGCTCATCTCATTCACCTTTCTTCTCTGATTCTGTTACCTTAACAAGGCAGTCATCTTTGTTAAATATTTCTGTATTCTAGAACTGCTCAGAACACTTTGTAAATCAGCATCAATTCTCTGAAAGCTCCTACTTTGTGCCCATTACTAGCATGAGACGCTGTCCTCAGTGAACCTAACCTGTGCTCCTTCCATGTTCCCTAACAGGGTAATCGACAGCTGTTTGAGGCCACTCGGGAAGATTAAAGTTATGCTTAGAGCCTGAAACTCTTTTGGAGGAACACTTTTTTTTTTGTTTTAATGGAATCTTTGGTAACATTATGTTCGTATTATAGATATACTCATTCCTTTTTTTTTTTTTTTTTTTTTAAATGGGGACTCACTCTGTCCCCCAGCTGCTCATGTCTTTAAATTCAGGTTGGGGATCACTACCTTCAAGAAGCCTTTCTAAGGTCATTGAAGTCTAAGTTAGATGTTTCTTTGATATATTCCCATAGTATGCTGAATATCTGTTATCAGTACAACTTCTCAAACCATATTATTCTTGTTCGATTCTTTTGACTTTGAGCTCTTTGAGAGCAGGGACAATTTTTTTTTTTTTTTTTTTTTTTTTTTTTTGGTATTCCTAGCACCCAGGACAGTATAATTTCTGGAACATAATTTTTAGGATGTATGAATGATAAACCTTAGTTGTACTGAAATGTTCCAAATGTTGCAATACCTCCTGTATGTAACCATGAAAACCTACACGTTTTTTGCAACTTCCTGCTCTGATCCAGTTTGAGGAGGTTTAGTTTTCCCTTTTTGTGAAATTTTGTGCTATTTTAAAATGATTCTGAAAGACAAAATAGTGACTTCTTCTTCTTCCTCCAATTGAGGCAAGAGATTACGCGTTTATTCAGCATTTTATGGGGGGAGCAGGCATTTTCTTTGACAGTGAACTGTCTCCCCCACTTTTAAATACAAATATTTTCAGGTCTGATGTGGTGGCTCATGCCTGTAATTCCAACACTTTGGGAGGCTGAGATGAGAAATTTATTTGAGGCCAGGAGTTCCAGACCAGCCTGGCTTAACATAGTGAGACCCTGTACTCTACAAAAAATACAAAAATTAGCCAGGCATGGTGGTACATACCTGTAGTCCTAGCTACTCAAGAGGCTGAAGTAGGAAGACTGCTTGAGCCCAGGAGGTTGAGGCTGTAGTGAGCTGAGATCATGCCACTGCATTCAGCCTAGGTGACAGGGAGAAACTCCATCTGTTCAGTCAATCAGTCCATCAACCAATAAATAAAGATCAAACAAATACTTTTCCCAGTCTGTGTCCTTTTCTAACTTGCTGTCCCCTCCCCCTTTCTCTCTCTCCTCAGCCAAGTTTCTGGAAAGTGTAGTTGATATTCATTGTCTTACATTCTCACTTCTGTTCCTACCACTCCAGTGAAGCTAGTTGTGCTGAAGCAATTATGACTTTGTGAGTCAGCTAAATCCAAGAGGTATTTTATCAATCATCTCTGCTACATTTGACCTACTTGACCATTCTCCTTGAAACTGTTCCTTTGTCACATGTCACTTGTCCTTGTCACTACCTTTTCAGTCCCACTGGTTTTGTTCATTTGTTCATTCATTCAGAAAATGTAAATCAAGCACCACTTCTCCACAAGGCTGGTCCCGGAAGTTGTGTCAGTGAACAGGATAAACGTGGTCCCTGCTCTCATGGAGCTTACAGTCCAGCTGGGAAGTAGCTATTCATTCATTTAATTGGACAAATATTTATTTAGTGCCTGTTGTTTTTCAGATACTGTTGTGCCTACCATGAAACATAATGATGTGAATGGTTTAATCATGTAATTATGGCATCTTAATTGTATCATGTGCTTTACAGAAAACCCTGAAAACCTGTAATTAGGATACCTATTCTAGTTTGGGATAGAAGTAAGGGTCAATGAGGAAGAGTTCCTAGAGGAAGGGTCATTTAGTGGAAGCCTGAATTGTGCAAGTGAAAAAACCTGGATGGGAGCAGAGTTTGGCGGGTCAGGGAGACAGGATGGGGTAGTTAATTATTTGTTGCAGTTACGTATAAAGGTATCAACAGCTGTAGCATCTTAAGAGTGAAATTCTGCTCTTATCATTCAGCATTGTTGTAAGCTTTATGGTTGAGACATGCAGACTCCTTTATCCCAGCATCCACAGTCCCAGTTCTCCTTAGTGGTGAGTGTTCGTTTTCAATTCTCTATCTGGCAGCACCAAAGAGGTTTTTAGTCTTGATGGGAAGTCAGAATATATGCATGAGACGATAATTAATAGTATAAACTAAGTGTCAGATGAGTGGTATAGTAAATATTACTGGCATTCAGAGAAGGACACTGTCATGTAGACATGGAGTGATTGTGAAGGAGCTTGGAGTTCCTGAGGCTTGTGTTAAAGGAAGAGAAGGACTCAGAAAAGCAGAGAAGAGAGGATCTAGGCATTTCCAGTAGAGAAGGAGAGAACAAAGTCAAGGAAGTAGGAATCAGTCTTGCAAATGAGTAAAAGTGTACTGTTGCTTATAGGCCTAGACAGAGTCTTCTGTTTGGCTGCTTACCAAGTAATGTGATAGAAGACAGAAGAAGCCCTGGAAAGATCTTTGAATGTTAGGCGAAGGAATTGGGACTTTTATCATTTGAGCAGAGAGATGACATATGTGAAAAACTGTTTTAGACTTAATCTGGCAACAAATGACTGCAAAGCTAGGTCCTGAGACATGAGAAGAATGCCTGGATTAGTGGTTCAATAAGGAATTCAGTTTAACAAATATTTGTGGAGCTTCTCCTGTGTGGCAGTGGAAAGAGAACCCAATGAACAGGTGAGAGCACTTGACTAAGGAACCTAAAGACTTGTACAAGGTCAGATGGGGGTTGGACAGATGGGGGAGTGGTGGGAAGGGAGACAGGAGGAGTAGGGGCCCTCCCTACTACCCTACTCCCACAGGTTTCAGAGGTTAGCAAACTGTGGCCCACAGGCCAGATCCATCCAGTTACTTGTTTTTGCACAGCCCTTGAGCCTAAGAATGGTTTTTACATTTTTAAATGATTTTTTTTAAATCAAAAGAGTATATCATGATATATGAAATTCAAATTTTAATGTCCATAAATAACGTTTTTGAAACAGAGCCTTGCTGGTTCATTTACGTATTGTCTGTTGCTACTTTAACATGCAGAGGTGACTAGTGACACAGACCATAAGGCCCACAAAGCCTAAACTATTTTTTGTTTAGCCCTTTACAGAAAACTTTGTCCATCTTTGAGTCACAGTCATCCTTATCTCAGATCTCTTCTCTGAAACGAAATGTCCCTCTCCTACCTGAGGCTTTCCCCTCCTCCCGAGCTTTTGAATGTTTCTCTTCTTCATTTTCCTCCTTAAATCATCAATTTCTTCTTCCAGGACTTTTCTGTCCCCAAATATGTTCAAGAACTGACTAACTTTAAAAAAAAAAAAAAAACCAGGCCAGGTGTGGTGGCTCAAGCCTGTAGTCCCATCGCTTTGGAATGCCGAGGCGGGAGGATTGCTTGGGGCCAGGAGTTCCAGACCAACCTGGGCAACATAGCAAAACATTTAAAAATCATCTGGGTGTGGTGGCATGTGCCTGTAGTCCCAGCTACTATGGAGGATGAGGAGGGAGGGTCACTTGAGCCCAGGAGTTTAAAGTTACAGTGAGCTATGAATACACCACTGCACTTCAGCCTGGGCAACAAAGACCCAGTCTCTTAAAAACAGAAACAAAAAAACTTTATCAACTCAGGAGTTCACTTGTGCTGCTGTACTTCATCTCTAGCCTCTACCTCCACTTTACCTTTCATTCAATCACCTGCATCTGGACCCTGATCCCAGTAGTCTGCTGAAACCAGTCTTGCTAAATCATTAGTGAATTCCTAGCTGCTGGATCCAGTCACTTCCCCAGTCTTTACCTTCCTTGTTTTCTCTGACATTTAACATGTTGATCATGTTTCCTTGAGACCCTTTTTCCTTTAGCTCCGGTAACATCATTGTTTTTGATTTCTCTGTCTCAAAAAAAAAAAAAATATATATATATATACACACACACACACACACACACACATATACATATACATATATACACACACACACATATATATATGTTGAACAAAAGTGCCAGAATTCAGTCTTCTGCTGCCAAGTCTAGTGCTTCTACTGCATCAGTATAGATATGAGGAATATTTGGGAGATGAGAGACAAAATTTGGAATCGTTACACCTACGCTTAGAGGTAAAGGGAAAGAAGTGTCTCAGAGAAGGAGTTAAAGAGTGTCCCAAGGCATTACTATGTTGTGAAGGACAAGTTTTCAGACATTGAGGACATGATCAATGAGATATGTTTGCAAATAGTCAAGGAAAATAGGGAAGGATGAAAGAATTTGACTACCGGGAAGTTAAGAGAATAATTTCATACAGTGAAGCCATCTTGCCAACTGGTTAAGAAATACATGGGCATTAATGGAAATGGAGGCACACATGTCAACTGCCATTTTTTAATTAAAAACAATTTTTTTCTTTTATTTCTTTCTTTTCTAAATCAGCCCAAAATGTTATTACTATTTTTTCTATCACCTAGGCTGGAGTCCGGTGGTGTGATCACAGCTCACTGCAGCCTCAGCCTCCCAGGCTCAAGTGATCTTCCCACCTCAGCCTCCTAAGTGCTGGGACTGTAGGCATATGCCAGCACGCCTGGCTAACTTTTGTGTTTTTTGTAGAGATGAGGTTTTGCCATGTTGCCCAGGCTGGGATTTTCTTTATTAATATTTTTATTTTTATTATTGTTTATCTACTTTTTCTTCCCTCTTTTTTTTCTTTTTTGAGGTCAGGTCTGGTTCTGTCTACCAGGCTGGAGTGCAGTAGCAGTCATAGCTCACTGTAACCTTGAACTTCTGGGCTCAAGCAATCTTACCTCAGCTTCCCAAATAGCTGGGACTATAAGGCGCGTGTCACCATACTCAGCTGACTTTGTGGTTTTGTTTGTTTTTGGTAGAGACAGGGTCTTGCTGTGTTGCCCAAGTTGTCTTGAAATCCTGGTCTCAAGTGATCCTCCTGCCTTGGCCTCCCAAAGTGATGGGATTACAAGCATGAGCCACCACACCCTGCCTTCTTCCTCTTCCTCTCCTTCTCCTTCTCCTTCTCCTCCTTCCCCTTCCCCTTCCCCTTCCCCTTCCCTTTCCCTTTCCCCTTCCCCTTCCCGTTCTTCTTCCTCTTCCTCTTCCTCCTCCTCCTCCTCCTCCTCCTCCTCCTCCTTCTCCTCCTTCTCCTCCTCCTTCTCCTCCTCCTCCTTCTCCTTTCTTCTCCTTCTTCTCCTTCTTCCTTCTTCTTTTCTTCTGTCCTTCTCCTTCTCCTTCTTCTTCTTCTTTCTTTCTTTCACTTTATTTTTCTTGTGTAAAATCCCTGTGTTACAGCCACAGTGGAGCCTGGGTCCTCTGCACAGAGACTGTGGTATGGGTCTTGAAGAGGTGGTCAGTGAATTTCTGATAGGGAGACTTGGTAAATACAGTCTTTTTCCAGAGATCGGGGTCAGGTAGCTATAGGTCTTAGAGGTGGCCTAAAGGGTGGCTTTGGTGAAGTTGTCCAGGGTAGCAGTGCAGCCCCTGGTGGAGGTGTAGCAGTTGTTAATACCAGCCATCAGCAGCAGTTTCCTGGGCACAGGGGCCAAGATGATGCCAGTGCCTCAGGTGGGGTGGGGGAGGGATAAGGTGCACCAGCACAGAGCCACAGCAGCCTGTCACCTTGCAAGAGATAGCATGGGGCTTGCTGATCTTGTTCCCCAGTGGCCTCTCCAAACAGGAACAGTGGAGAGCTTGACCAGGATCATGGCCCCTTGGATAACATTGGCAACCTCCTTGGAGCACTGAACATCCAGACCGATGTGGCCACTGTAATCCCTGATGGCCTTGAACCTGGTGTACTGGTCAGTGCGGGTCTGCTTTTGCAGAGGTGTAGTCTTCAAAACCTCATCCTTGAGAGGTGACCCCAGCAAAAAGTCAATGATCTCAGACTCCTTGATGGGCAGGGAGAAGAGCTAGATCTTCTCCAGGGATATGATCTTTGTGTGCTGGACCAGGCAGCCCAGCTTGGTGATGTGCGTCCAGTCCTTTTTCGCAGCCTTGCCTCTGAGAGCTCCATGGCCTCAGCCCTGGCTCCTGGCCAACCACAGCCATAACCCTGTCCCCAATATCCCTGCCAAACAAAGTCTGTGATGAAGCTGCTGGGCCTCCCATTCCAGGCCCTCCGCTGTACTAGAGTCGTCTGCCGTTTGGTATTTGTCAGAGAAGCAGCTTTTTTTTTTTTCTTAACCTTCTACCATGAGGTGAATAATTGACTCGCCTTTCAAGAAGTTTGATGGTGAAAGGAAACAAGAGATTGGCAGTTTAAGAATTATCACATCACCAAGTCTTCCAAGAAATTTGCAATATGTTGTCAGTTTGTAGGCTTGAAAATATGCAGTGGAAACGATCTAGGGAAATATGTTTGATGGTTAAGTATGTAAATTTCAAGATGTTTTAAACTCAATTTAATATTGGTCAATCAAGTTGTAGTTCTGGAGGTCAGGGTGTTTAGTCAAGCCTTAAAACAAAGTTAAGATCTTATTTGAATACAGGTAGCTGTAACAGTATAGTGTACTTTTAGTGTGTAGATGTTTATAGAGTCTGAAAACACTCTTATATTTATTTAGAATATTCATCTACATATAGACTTATTTCTTCCCCATAAATCATTATGTGTTGTCCAGGTATGATTTGATCAACAATAAGGTTTTTCACTTTGCTGCTAGAGGCTGTTTTCTGTGTTTATGATGAAAACCCATTTGTATTGTCTACAACATCTCTTGGGAGCTGAGCTCTGGGTCAGAAAGTTAAGCCCTAGGCAGTTCTTTTGTCCTGTTGATGAGGTGTCTTCTGTCTGCCAGGTAAAGCGGTACCAGTGTACCTTTGAGGGCTGTCCCCGCACCTACAGCACAGCAGGCAACCTGCGAACCCACCAGAAGACTCACCGAGGAGAGTACACCTTTGTCTGTAATCAGGAGGGCTGTGGCAAAGCCTTCCTTACCTCTTACAGCCTCAGGATCCACGTGCGAGTGCACACGAAGGAAAAGCCATTTGAGTGCGACGTGCAGGGCTGTGAGAAGGCATTCAACACACTGTACAGGTCAGCCTCATCTCCGTCGCTCTGCCAGCCTCTGACCTTGACCTTGTTGTGACTGCAGGGCTCTTTCTCCTTGCAGGGGAGAGTTATTCACTTTCAGGGCTTTAAAAGACCGCAGCTGTGTTCAACTATGTAAAATTCCTTTCTGCCAGATCTCAGAAAATGAAAGAAAAAATTTGAAAAATGCAATAGAGAAACTTGTTAATTTTCTTTTTTTTTTGAGATGGAGTCTCACTTTGTTGCCCAGGCTGGAGTGCAGTGGTGCAATCTCAGCTCACTGCAAGCTCTGCCTCCCGGGTTCATGCCATTCTCCTGCCTCAGCCTCCCAAGTAGCTGGGACTATAGGCACCTACGACCAAGCCCGGCTAATTTTTTGTATTTTTAGTAGAGCCGGGGTTTCACCATGTTAGTCAGGATGGTCTCGATCTCCTGACCTCGTGATCCGCCCGCCTTGGCCTCCCAAAGTGCTGGGATTACAGGTGTGAGCCATGGCTCCCGGCCTTAGAAACTTGTTACTTAAAGATGAACGTATCTTGGGTTGGTTAGAAGCGACAGTACGTTTGTATTTAGATTTGCATCTCATGGAGCGGCATTCTGGCCTGGGCATTTCAGTGCTTGGCATACAGTACTATCTCCCCATGGCTCAGGATCTTTGTACTAAGGCTTCTGTCCTACCTCAGCTTGAAGGACTTTTCTATCCTGAGAAATGGGGAGTGGCCCATTCAGTAGCCAATTCTCTTTTTCATGTTTGTATCAGGAGACTTAATAGTCTTCAGTACTGAGTATAAAGTAATAGAAATAACAATAGTTAACACTTAAAAAGTACTCACTGTGTGCTAGGCATGATTCTAAGCGCTAGTCCCCACAGCAGCTGATAAGTAAGTGGAAGCACAGAGGGGTTCTATAACTAGCTCAGGTTTCTCCATCCAAGCAGGTTGTGGGGTCAGAATTTGAATCCCAGGAAGTCAGTCTCCAGAGTCACACTCATATCACTATGCTATTCTCTGCATTTCTTTTGGGGCAAAATATGTTGGATACTAATATGTTATGGGTATGGAATTCTTACACACTTGATCCTGAAGCACATTAAGCTGGCATGGGGAGGCTCTGTAGAACTTTATGACAGAGGGAGGCCGGGCACGGTGGCTCACGCCTGTTATCCCAGCACTTTGGGAGGCCCGAGGCAGGTGGATCACCTGAGGTCAGGAGTTCGAGACCAGCCTGGCCAACACTGTGAAACCCGTCTGTACTAAAAATACAAAAATTAGCCGGGCATGGTGGTGGGCTCCCATAATCCCATCTACTTGGGAGGCTGAGGCAGGAGAATCGCTTGAACCCAGGAGGAGGAGGTTGCAGTGAGCTGAGACTGTGCCATTGCACTCCAGCCTGGGCGACACGAGCGAAACTCCATCTCAAAAAAAAAAAAAAAAAAAAAGAATTTTATGACAAAGGGAATTTCTCTGGAATATTTTGCAGGCTGAAAGCACATCAGAGGCTTCACACAGGGAAAACATTTAACTGTGAATCTGAAGGCTGCAGCAAATACTTCACCACACTCAGTGATCTGAGGAAGCACATTCGAACCCATACAGGGGAAAAGCCATTTCGGTAGGTCTTACTGTTTGCTATTTGTCACTGACCGGGTTTCAGCTGGGGGTCTTGATACACTCTGAAATTTTTCAAAAGAGAAAGAAAACTCCCTTTACTAGCTCTTTCTTTGGCAGTGTTAGCTCACCCCAGGATAGCTGTAACCAACCACTGCAGATTAGAGGGGTGCTGATGGAGTCCAAGAACATCCTCACTCTGTGGATGATGGCCTTTCTGCCTCATTGTTTCCATTTATTTCCAAGAAGCATTTGTTGAAACTCACTTATGTGGTAGGTACTTTTGTTAGTGCTAGAGAATTACTCAGAAGCAGGCCTTCTTCTTAAGAACCTTTGGTGACAAAAAACCCACAAAATTTGTGGATAATGTCTGAGGCTGCAAGATGGCCAAAGTGCTTTGAGCCCAGAGGAGGGATACCTAAGAATCAAGGAGGGGAGGGGATGAGGAGACAAGAGAGGAAATGAGAGGTAGGGATGCTTAGCTTAGTGGTGCAGTTGTTACTTGTTCAAGTTGCTTTGTAATAATATCTCGTGTGTATACACAAACATATAGGAGCATCCATTTTTATTCATATATGTCAACATATGTATATCAAATAGATACACGTACTATAAACTTGAAGGAGCGACTTTGGTTATATACTTTTTTCTCTGCTCATAGTATATAACATGATTCTGGGCATTTAATAGGTGTTCAAAATCAGCTTTGGGATGATTAGATGACATTTTAAATGAGATAATCAGTTTGTAAGGATTTCCCCTAAATGTAATATAGATAGATGTATTGCCGAAAACTGACCATAAACAACGTCTTTGAGGCCGGGCATAGTGGCTTACGCCTGTAATTCCAGCACTTTGGGAGGCCGAGGCAGGTGGATCACTTGAGGTTAGGAGTTTAAGACCAGCCTGGGCAGCATGGGGAGACCCCATCTGTACTAAAACTACAAAAATCAGCCAGGTGTGGTGGCACGTGCCTATAGTCCCAGCTATACTGGAGGCTGAGGCAGGAGAATTGCTGGAACCAGAGAGGCGGAGGTTCTCCACTGCAATCTGGTGAACTGAGATTGAGCCATTGCACTCCAGCCTAGATGACAGAGTGAGACTCTCTCAAAAAACATAAATAAATAAAAATAATAATGTATTTGAATTTTGTCAGGGGATATCACAGTTATATTCAAGGCATTAAATATGCTACCTGTTCCTTCTTCAACCACTCATTTTATCAGAGTACTTAGAAACAAAAAGTCTTAGGGACAGTCAACTCTTAGATGCCAATCAAATGTAATTGTGAGCTGGGCGTGGTGGCTTATATCTGTAATCCCAGCACTCTGGGAGACTGAGATGGGAGGATCACTTGAGCCCAGGAGTTTGAGACCAGCTTGGGCAACATAGTGAGATCCCAACTCTACAAAATTTTTAAAATTAGTTGGGAGTGGTGGCGCATGCCTGTGGTCCCAGCTATTTAGGAGGCTGAGGTGGGAGGATCGCTTGAGCCAGGGAGGCCAAGGCTGTAGTCAGCCGTGGTTATGCCACTACACTCCAGCCTGGGCAACAGAGAGAGATCATGTCTCAGAAAAAAAAGGAATTGTGTTTTTAAGTTACAAATGTATTCCTGAGTCATGATCCCTTTAAGGGCAAGAGTAGTTAGATTGTAATTGGTTACTCTACAGATGGATGCTGTGAAACTTAGGTTATTCCCTCCCCATCCCCACCCCATAGGCTGCTGAGAGGACTCTGATTGCTATCCAGTCACATGCATTTCTTTTTGTGATGATTAAAACTGAATTTTTCTTGAATATTCAATGAGACTTTAGACATGAAGATGATTATATGTAATTAAAAATGAAAATGCTCTAGAGAAGCTTTCTATTTAAAGAAATAAAATATTTTGGTTTATAAGAAAACGCATTCATTCATGTAAGTAATTAAGGAATGTCTGCTATGTGCAGGAGCTACAGAAAGAGCTACGTGGATCCTGTACTCAAGTAGTTTACACTCTAGGAGAGCAGATACCAGATGTATCTACAGAGAAAATAAGATTGGAAATGAGAGATGCCATAAAAGAAATGTAAAGAAATGCCTTAGGAGTTCTGAGGAGGGAAAGATTCCTTTTAGCTTTGGTTATCAAGAGTAAAAGAGAATGAAGTAGATCTCAACACACAAGATTATACATAAGTTACTTGAGCCTATCTTCTGATTGATTGATTTTGTTCTTACATTTCAAGCCATGTGCATATTTGAGAGCCACTTTGCTCACTCTTGATATTCCTAATGTTCCACTGGCAGATTTTTCATATGGACTGGCACTGTCAGTAGAGGTCTCTTAAGTAATTCATCAAAAGACTTTTGTTGTCAGGGCTCTCAACTTGGGCCTTACCTGTAGGACGAGAAATACTTATCCTGGGCTCTCAGTTCCCTCTGATCCCAGATATGCCACCTTACTTTTTCAAGGACCTCTCGTCATTCCCATTCTTTAAAACCAGTGTCATTGATCTGATCTTAGTGTTCTGAATATTTGTTTTAGTTTGTATTTATAAGAGATGTTCAGAGGCCGGGTGCGGTGGCTCACGCCTGTAATCCCAGCACTTTGGGAGGCCAAGGTGGGCAGATCACAAGGCCAGGAGATCGAGACCATCCTGGCTAACACAGTGAAACCTTGTCTCTGCTAAAAATACAAAAAATTAGCCAGGCGTGGTGGTTGGGTGCCTGTAGTCCCAGCTACTCAGGAGGCTGAGTCAGGAGAATGGTGTGAACCCAGGAGGCAGAGCTTGCGGGGAGCCGAGATTGTGCCACTGCACTGCAGCCTGGGGGACAGAGCAAGACTTGGTTTCAAAAAAAAAAAAAAAAAAAAAAGATGTTCAGGATAAAGGTCTATTAGCTAATTACTCCTGTTACTCTTTCCTTAACAAATTTAGGTGCGATCACGATGGCTGTGGAAAAGCATTTGCAGCAAGTCACCACCTTAAAACTCACGTTCGTACACATACTGGTGAGTTTGGGCCAATTTTTATTTTTTATTTTAACATTCATCAAGCCTGTAACTATCAGTTTTCCATTGAGACCTGTAGAGCTAGGTGGATATACAGAGACATAGATTCTGTATATATTCAGATGAGCCTAATTAGCTCAGCCTTACCTAGAGTGTTTGGGTTTCTTTCAGAGGCGGACCTCAGGTATTCAACCTTAGGAAATGAAACCAATACAGAGACACGCTAAAAAAACAACCTGTGAGAAACAAATCTTCTCTTTAAACTTCCCAGCAGCAGTCATTCCCAGTGCTTTGCTCTGCATTGAGTTTTAGGACTGAGATGATTAATGTGTAATTTATTCAACTTTTAACAACTGTTAGCCAAAGTTTCTTAAAAATATTTACCTCTGTTAGGAAAAGGCAGATTTCTTAATCCAGTGAAATGACTTTATGGTAAATTAACACGACTTTGTTATTCTTGCAGGTGAAAGACCCTTCTTCTGCCCCAGTAATGGCTGTGAGAAAACATTCAGCACTCAATACAGTCTCAAAAGTCACATGAAAGGTCATGATAACAAAGGACCCTCATACAGTACACTTACACAACACAATGGATCAGAGGTGTGTAGTGTTTTTGTCTCTTGATCTGGGTACCACAGAACATCAACAGTTGTTTGTGTATCACAATCAAAGGTTAAAATATCTTCTCTGTATATCTGTTAGTGAGAGGGAAGAAGTCAGGGTCAAGATCAGTGTCTTGACTTGTGTATTTAACCACCTACTCAACGTCTCCACCCAGATATCATCTACTCTTGTCAAACTTAACATGTTCAAACCTGTTCTTCCTGCAGTCTTCCTCATCTTGGTAAATGGCGGCTCTGGTTTTCTAGTGGCAGAGGCCAAAAATCTTATAGTCATTCTTGACTCTTTTTCCCCTCACACTCCACATCCACCAGCAAAGTCTGCCAGCTCATCCTTGATAATTTATCTAGAATCCGATCACTTCTTCTGATTACTTTATTCAGTCTACTATTGTCTTTTTGCCTGGATTATTGCAATAACCTGTTACGTGAGCTTCTTAGGACCTTTTCCCCCTCTTCTGTCTACTCCACAACAGACTGGTCTACATATATTAGCCAGAGAGATCTTTCTGAACTATAAAGCAGATACTGTCTGTCCTCTGCTCATAACCCTCAGTAGCTTTTTAAATTTTTATTTATTTTCATAGATTTTAAAAAATTATTTTAACATAGAGGTGAGGTCCAAGCAGTCTTTCCCTTTCCCCACCCCCACCCCCGCCCCGCCTCCTGTCTCGACCTCCCAGTGTGCTGGGATTACAGGTATGAACCACCCCACCTGGACTCCAGTAGCTTCTTGTATGTGTCACTTGAAGTAAAAGTCAGAGTCTTTATAGTAGGCTACCGGGCCCTACACATTGTGGCCTGGTTGCTTCTCTGATCTCATCTACCTCTCTTTTTTTTTTATTTTATTTTATTTTATTTTATTTTATTTTATTTGAAACAGCGTCTTGCTCTGTCATGTAGGCTGGAGTGCAGTGGTGTGATCTCTGCTCACTGTGACCTCCACCTCCCTGGCTCAGGGATCCTCCCAAATAGCTGGGACCACAGGCATGCCCCACCACGCCCGGGTATTTTTTGTATTTTTTGTAGAGATGGGGTCTTCACCATGTTACCTAGGCTGGTGTTGCACTCCTGAGCTTAAGTGATCTATCTACCTTGGCCTCCCAAAGCACTGGGATTCAGGTGTGAGCCACTGTGCCCAGCCTACTTTTCTTCCTCTCACTTCAGCCATATGGTCCTCTTTGTGGTTTCTTGAACCAAGGAGTGCCCACTCCTACCCCTAGGCCTTTATACTTGCTGTACCCTCTGCTTGGAACGTCTTCTCTAGATACGTGCGTGGTTGATACCCTCTTTCCTTCACTCTCTACTCAAATGCCACTTACCTAAGAGAGCTTCCCTAACCACCCAGTGAAAGAGAAACTCCTATCCCAGAGTTCCCTACTGCCCTTACTCTCCATAACACTTATCCTCTCTTATCCTCTCGCACACTGTATAGTTATTTGTTTTTTTGTCCTCTCTCTCCACTAGAACGTAAGCTTTATGGGGGCAGGACTTTAGTTTGTTCATTATTGTGTCCCTGGGCCTGGAACAGTGTTTATGCATAGTAGATGCATTACGAATGTTTGTTGAGTGTGTGCATGAATAGGAGTACCTGAGGTAAGCAGGGCTACCACCTAAAGTGTGAATTGTGACTGGCGTTCTGGGACTCCAGAGTTCACTTAGCCTGGGCAGTGGAATTTGAATTCTAAATCCCAGGTACCACTCTGAGTAAGGAGCCCTTCGGTGTCCATGTGGGAAACACAGTGGTGGAAGGACCATTGACTTTTCAGTCAGAAGCACTGGATTTGTCTTCTGCTAATTAGCTGTGTGTTTTGGGGCACTTCATTCCCACTGTCTGAGCATCAGTTTTCTCATATTTAAAATGGGAATATAAGTTTGTGGCAATTTGTTACAAAAAGAATAAAAAACAGGGATATAGAATAATACTTCCAAGGTTTATATGAATGGCAAATGAGGTCATGTGAAATCACTGTAAATCATGAGACCAGGTATACAGATAGTATTAATTTCACATTATTATAGGTTTGTTACTCTGGAACCTTAGTCATGAGATAATACTAAAACTCTTCATTATTATTATTTTTCTTTTTTGAGACAGAGTCTCACTCTTGTTGCCCATGCTGGAGTGCAGTGGCATGATCTTGGCTCACTGCAACTTCTGCCGCCCAGGTTCAAGTGATTCTCCTGCCTCAGCCTCCCGAGTAGCTGGGATTACAGGTGCCTGCCACCACACCTGGCTAATTTTTGTAGTTTTAGTAGAGACAGGGTTTCCCCATGTTAGCCAGGCTGGTCTCAAACTCCTGACCTCGTGATCCACCTGCCTCAGCCTCCCAAAGTGCTGGGGTTACAGGCCTGAGCCACCGCGCCCAGCCTAAAACTCTTTTTTTTTTTTGAGATGGAGTCTCGCATTGTCATCTGGGCTGGGGTGCAGTGGCCTGCTCTCGGCTCACTGCAACCTCCGCCTCCTGGGTTCAAGTGATTCTCCTGCCTCAGCCTCCCAAGTAGCTGGGATTACAGGCACACACCACTGCGCCTGGCTAATTCTTTGTGTTTTTAGTAGAGACGGGGTTTCACTATGTTGGCCAGGCTGGTCTCAAATTCCTGACCTCGTGATCCACCCGCCTCGGCCTCCCAAATTGCTGGGATTATAGGCATGAGCCACCATACCCAGCCTCTAAAACTCTTTATTAATAATGTTTAAGAAATGTAAGATATTCTTCTAAGAATATCAGGATTTTAAAAAATTAAGTAATTCACAGGGTGGGGGAAGCAGGGAGGATAGCATTAGGAGATATACTTAATGTAAATGATGAGTTAATGGGTGCAATACACCAACATGGCGTGTGTATACATATGTAACAAACCTGCACATTGTGCACATGTGCCCTACAACTTAAAGTATAATTTAAAACAAATTGAACTAATTCACTTAGCCCTTGCTTTGGTTGGCTTAAACTTCTTCATATAACACATGTAGACATGTGGAACATTAGGGACTTTGTAATCAAGTGTTTTGTTACATGATATGCCACTGTAAATCCTGATTTTTATTACTCAATTAGAATTTTTTCTCTTTTACAGGATACAAATCACTCACTTTGTCTAAGTGACTTGAGCCTTCTGTCCACAGATTCTGAATTGCGAGAAAATTCCAGTACGGTAAGTGTATCTGTAAAACCAGTGCTAGAAAAATAAGGGCAAGAATTAAGCACTCCCTTTGGTGGGAAAATTGAGGCTGGCCAGTCTTTGAAGTTTTCTAGGTTTAATTGTGTTTAGTTACTGACCATGTAGGATTTTTTTCTTCTTCTCCTGATAAGAGTTCTTTTTTTTTTTTTTTTTTTTTGAGATGGAATCTCGGTCTTTCGCCCAGGCTGGAGTGCAGTGGTGTGTGGCGTGATCTCCGCTCACTGTAAGCTCCGCCTCCCAGGTTCACGCCATTCTCTTGCCTCAGCCTTCCGAGTAACTGGGACTACAGACACCCGCCACCGTGCCCAGCTAATTTTTTGTATTTTAAATAGAGACGGGGTTTCACTGTGTCAGCCAGGATGGTCTCAATCTCCTGACCTCATGATCCACCTGCCTCAGCCTCCCAGAGTGCTGGGATTACAGGCATGAGCCACCATGCCCAGCCTCCTGATAAGAGTTCTATTAGGAGAGGCTGTACTCTCTGATGCCTCATTCCTTTTGACCCAGGTCACTCACTTCGTAACCTCCTGGCCCCAGAAAATTTCTTTTTTAACTCATTTAGCAAATATGTATTGACCAGGCACTATGCCAGTACTGAGCTTACAGTAGTAAAAAATGTTGGTATAGTTTGTCCTTGAGGAACTTCCTTGAGGAAGTCTAGTAGTGTAAGACATAACCAGAATTCTAGTTTCTGGACTTTTTCAAACCCTATCTATGTGACCTGGCTTGGTCTTTTTCCTTTTTCCTTTTTAATTTTAATTTTACTTATTTTTTTTCTCTGCCATGGGGAGAGAAAAATTTCCCTTCTTTAAGTTTATTAACTTTTTGAAGAAACCTCTTACACATATACAGGTCTCTATCTGCTGAAGGACAAACCCACTTTATCTTAATCTGATTGCTTTGATTTCAAGCTGTTAGGAAATTTGACTGCCATTCCCATGGCTCCATGATGCAACTTACAAACCAATGCATTGAGTCTGAGCTTATGCAGCATCCTCCATGTTGAACGCGAGAGTTTTACAGTATTGCTAACACTAATTTTGAGTTCGGGTTTTTTGTTGTCGTTTTTCCTGGTAAGTAAATATAGGCTAGATTTTCTGTGATATGTGCATAATGAATAAATGTGATGGGAAGTATTTGAACAGAGACTGAATGATTCAGGAATGCTGTGAAAAAGTGTTTTTTTCAGTGTGTGGTTAGTGGAGTCAACAACAGCACTTCTAAAGTTGTAGGTTGTTGTGCCTCCTCGAAGCCTGCTGAGTCAGCATGTCTGATCGTGGCATCTGAGTCTGCATTTTTATGTAAACATGACAAGGTGTAATTCTCCTTCTGGTAGTGACAGAGTTGTTCTTATGAGACCAACTCTTCCATAGAAAACAGCTGAAAATTCTAGACAAAATATAAAAACTACTGTGGAAAGGCACTGGTGAGCAACCAATAGCAAGCAGAGGTAACCTTGGAAGAAGGGATTGCTTGGAAGATAGTAAAGGCATAGGGTAGGCTTGCAAGTTTTATGGCTTATCCACCTTGGGCAAGCCCCAGTTGGCACCCAACGAGGCAGCCAAACTAATAAAAACTCAATATTACTGGCTTGAATAACCAGAGGACAGCGTTCAGAATGGCCACAGTACCTGGAAAGTGAAGGCAGGTAACCTGGAAAGGAAAGAGTCACGAAAGGGGAGCCCCAAGTTCTGTGTATAAACTCTCTCCAAATCTCTGGCTGAACCCTGCATCATGGATGTGTGTGATAGACTCTTAAGCAGCCCAGCCAAGGCTAAAAAACTACACAAAGATTACAGCTGCATCCACTGCAAGGGAGATGAACTTAATGGAATATTGGGACAAACAAGTCAACACTCTTCTAAGAAGTGTAACAGAGTTCAGAGTCTAGATCTAAAGTATATCATTTGCAGTGTTCAGAGGAATCCCAAATTAGTAAACACGTGAAGAAGCAGGAAAACGTGATCCCTCCACAAGAGAAAAGGTAATCTGTGGAGGTGGACCCCAAGATGACCCATCTAATGTTAAAATTAACAGGCAAGGATTTATTTTTTATTTTTTATTTTTTTATGGGACAAGGATTTTTAAGAGCTATTATATGCTCAAGGACATAAAGGGTGTGCTTGTAATTATTGAACAAATAGGAAATCTCAGCAGAGTAATAGAAACTGTTAAAAAATGTACCAAATGGAAATCTAAAATGGAAAAATATAGCTGAAATAATTTACTGGATGGGGCTTAACAGCAGATTGGAAATGACAGAAGAAAGAATCAGTTAAGTTGAAGGTCGGTCAATATAAATGAACCAATCTAAAGAACAAAGATAAAAAGATTAAATGGGTACATCATATGATTTTTATGCATATTCCTGTTTCACAACTAATGTTCTAAAAGAAATTTCTGTACTAGGTGGCCTAGATGCCCTCTAAGCTACCCAGCCTAAGATTTCTGAGAATAATATCCCTTTAACATGTAACTGTGTTAAATAGCTTAGGAGTCTATTCTCTGGCCAAGACTATGACATATAACTATGGAGCTTTCTGGAGCCCTAGGGTCACCAGGAAAATACCCTGGCATAAGGGGACACCAAGTACTTATAAAAAAGGGAAGCCTTTCCTGTCACAATTTATATAATCAAGAGCACTATCCCTTGGGGTTTAATTATAGATTATGCTCCTGGTACCCAGTGTTTATCTCAGATGTAGAAATTGATTTTAGCCTTTCAAATTAAGGCCACAATTCCTTGAAGCAATAGGATTAATTTTTCTTTGCTTGAAAAAAAAAATTAGGGACATGTGCAATGGCTCATGCCTGTAATCCCAGCACTTTGGGAAGCAGAGGGGTGGATGGCTTGAGCCCAGGAGTTTGAGATCAATCTGGGCAACACAATGAGACCTCATCTCTAGTAAAAATAAAATATTAGCTGGTATGGTCCCAGCTATTTGGCAGGCTGAGACAAGAGGATTGTTTGAGCCCTGGAGTGAGCCATGATCATACCACTGCATTCCAGCCTGGGCAACAGAGCAAGACCCTGTCTCAAAAAAAAAAAAAAAAAAAAAGAATCAGGACTTGTTAAAATCAAATAGTAAATTTATATGAGATAATGATTTTATGGGTTTCTGAGCAGCCCTTTTGTATGCATGTCCTAGAAATGAACTTTGGTTTGCTCAGCTCTTTTGTTAGAGGAGGGTTGAAGGTGCCAGGGAATGGCCTTCTCAAAGCCTTTTGGCTGCTCAGCTCCAGGATCCTCCATCCTAGTCCCAGACAGTTACCTGTATTCTCCTCTTCTTTGCTCTTTGCTCCTTGCTGCAGGCCTGGAAAGCTCAGC
Organism: Rhinopithecus roxellana; assembly: GCF_007565055.1. Classification (NCBI taxonomy): domain Eukaryota; kingdom Metazoa; phylum Chordata; class Mammalia; order Primates; family Cercopithecidae; genus Rhinopithecus; species Rhinopithecus roxellana. Next base: position 88,907,211 of record NC_044560.1, on the reverse strand, counting down.
CTGTTCTTGTCTTCTCTACTTGTGGAAGTTGTTCCTACCCACTCTGATCCCAGCGTTTTTGCCCTGAAGCTTGGCAGGGGTTTCATTCAGCATTTTCCTTTTTTTAAATTTTAACAAGCTTTTTATTGTAGTATAATATACATACAGAAAAGCACATGTATTATAAATGTACAGCTTGATGAATCATCACAATTCATCACACCCATGTAACCAGCACCCCAATTAAAAAGAACATTCCCAGCCAGGCATGGTGATTTACGCCTGTAATCCCAACACTTTGGGAATTTGAGGTGGGCGGATCACCTGAGGTCAGGAGTTCGAGACCAGCCTGGCCAACATGGCTAAACTCCGTCTCTACTAAAAATACAAAAATTAGCCAGGCGTGGTGGCGGGCGCCTGTAATCCCAGCTACTTGGGAAGCTGAGGCAGGAGAATCGCTTGAACCCTGGAGGCAGAGGTTGCAGTGAGCTGAAATCGTGCCATTGCACTCCAGCCTGGGCGACAAGAGGGAAACTCCGTCTCAAAACAAAACAAAATAAAATAAACAAACGAAAGAACATTCCCAGCACCCCAGAGGCCCCCCTACCACATACCCCCAAAAACTATGATCTCTCCCTGCAGATAACCACTATTCTGATTTCTAACAACTAAGATTAGTTTTTCCTGTTTTTTTTTTTTTTTATGCTTTTATGATTGGACTCATATACTTGTTTATGTCTGCCTTTTCTTCTTATAATATTGTGTTTAAGAAATTAAGCCATATTCTTACATACAGTTACAGGTCATTCATTCTTGTTGTTGAGCAATATTACACTAAGTGAATATACCACAATACACTAAATGAATATACCAATATTTGTTCTTTCTCCTGTTGGGCATTTGGATAGTTTCTAGTTTGGAGCCATTATGAATAGTGCTGCTGTGAACATTTTTGTACATATGTTTTGGAGGCACACAGCCCATTCCTTTTCTTCTCCCTAGTATTATTGAGGGATTAGGTTGGTCAAAAGTAATTGCCGTTGAAAGTGATGGCAAAAACTGCAAATACTTTTGCACCAACCTAATATCATTGCCAAATATAGCTCATTCCTTTTTTTTTTTTTTTTTTTTTTTGAGAAGGAGTCTCGCTCTGTCACCCAGGCTGGAGTGCAGTGGCCGGATCTCGGCTCACTGCAAGCTCCGCCTCCCGGGTTTACGCCATTCTCCTGCCTCAGCCTCCTGAGTAGCTGGGACTACAGGTGCCCACCACCATGCCTGGCTAGTTTTTTGTATTTTTTAGTAGAGACAGGGTTTCACTGTGTTAGCCAGGATGGTCTCGATCTCCTGACCTTGTGATCCGCCCGTCTCGGCCTCCCAAAGTGCTGGGATTACAGGCTTGAGCCACCGTGCCCAGCCAGCTCATTCCTTTTTAATTATGTTACTACCTATAATGATTTATAAACAGAACAAAAATAATAACTGTGGTCGGTCACGGTGGCTCACACCTGTAATCCCAGCACTTTGGGAGGCCAAGGCCAGTAGATGATGAGAGATCGAGACCGTTTTGGCTAACACAGTGAACACTGTGTCATGGTTAACGAGGCTAACACAGCTAACCCCGTCTCTACTAAAAATACAAAAAATAAAATTAGCTGGGCGTGGTGGCAGGTGCCTGTAGTCCCAGCTCCTCGGAATGCTGAGGCAGGAGAATGGCGTGAACCTGGGAGGCGGAGCTTGCAGTGAGCCAAGATTGCGCCACTGCACTCCAGCTTGGGTAACAGAGCGAGACTCCAGCTCAAAAAAAAAAAAAAAAAAAAAAAAAAAAATAATAATAATAATAATAATAATAACTGAGGAGGTTGCAAAGCTTATGCTCAATGGTAGTTTTTAGTCAACTATTTTTCAAACTGGATTGCACCTTTTTATTGGGTTTTAAAATAGTGGTTTACAATCAGCATTTCAAAGACATCAATAGAATAGAACAAAAATCAGAGGACATTGCACATAGTAAGGATAAGATCTGTTTCATAGACCTGTTTCAGTTACATATATGGATATGTATATAATATGAAGAATATATGTATATACAGTGTAAAATGTATTTCTTACTTTGTGTCACAATGAAAATTTGAAGGTCACACTATTGGCCTATGAGTTTTAACTCTGTCTGGACTGGAAGCTGGAAGTTGTCCCACATAGATTTGAGATGGAATCTCACTCCATCACCCAGGCTGGAGTGCAGTGACTTGATCTCGGCTCGCTGCAACCTCCGCTTCCCAGGTGCAAGTGATTCTCCTGCCTCAGCCTCCTGAGTAGCTGGGATTTGAGGCACACACCACCATGCTCAGCTAATTTTTGTATTTTTGGTAGAGACGGGGTTTCAACATGTTGGTCAGGTTGGTCTTGAACACTTGACCTCAAGTGATCTGCCTGCCTCAGCCCCCCAAACTGCTGGGATTACAGGTGTGAGCCACTGTGCCTGGCCTCACATAATTTCTGACTTCAGCTTCTATCATATTGGCAGTCAAGATCACTGAACTAAAAAAAAAAAAAAAGAAACACTGAATTTCCCCTCCTTCAGCTGATAGACTTAGAATAGAATCATCAGCTGGTGGTGGGGGCTCATACTTTGTAATCCCAGTGCTTTAGGAGGACCGCTTGAGGCCAGTTCAAGACCACGCCGGACAACATAGCAGGACCTTGTCCCTACTAACAATGATTTTTAAAAGCAGCCAGGCATGGTGGCATGTGCCTGTAGTCCCAGCTACTTGGGATGCCGAGGGGATGATCTTGAGCCCAGGAGTTCGAGGTTGCAGTGATTTGACTGTGCCACTGCATTCCAGCCGGAGTAACCAGGGGTGGGGGGAGAATAATTGTTGCCTTTTGGCTCCAGTGGGCAATTTAATCTTTGAGCACTTCTAGATTGGTGGACAGCCCCACTCGTCACCACACTTCTGCCCAATCCCAAAGTGATCCTTCTTAGTTCTCCCTTCTAGAAGCAGAGTTGTTGCAAAATGACCTTGAAATGTAAGTTGTCACTAGGGCAAGATCTGCCCTAAAATTAGGTTTTAGTTTGGTGTATATGGTGTGTTTATGTTATTTTCAATTACATGTGACCTTTGAACAACACAGGGGCTAGGGATGCTGGCCCCCCAACCCATACCCCCTGCACAACCAAATCCTAATATAACTTTTGACTCCCCCAAAACTGAGCTAGCAATGGCCTTAGTCTACTGTGATTGGAAGCCTTACTGATAACATAAACAGTTTAGATTAGCAGATATTTTGAATGTTATATGTATTACATATTGTATTCTTAAAGTAAGCTAGAAAAAATAAAATGTTAAGAAAATCACAAAGAAGAGAAAATAAATTTACTTTTTATTAAGTGGAAGTAGATCATTGTAAAGGTGATTCATCCTCATTGTCTTCACATTGAGTAGGTGGAGGAAAAGGAAGAAGAGGGGTTGGTTTTGCTGTGTCAGGGGTGACAGAAGTGGAAAAAAGTCCAAGTGTAAGTCCACTTGTGCAGTTCAAACACATGTTGTTCAAGGGTCAGCTGTACTTGCTTTTCTTTACAAGTTAGTAGATTTCATGTAAAAATCAAAATTTCTGCTTCTTATGTGGTGGCTCACACCTATAATCCCAGCACTTTGTGAGGCTGGGGTGGGAGGATCCCTTGAGCCCAGGAGTTAAAGACCAGGCTGGACAACATAGTGAGACCCTATCTTTACAGAAAAATTAAAAAATTATCCAGATGTAGTGGCCCATACCTGTGGTCCCAGCTACTTGGAGGCTGAGGTGGGAGGATCGCTTGAGCCTGGGAGTTGAAGGCTGCAGGGAGCTATGATCATACCACTGCACTCCAGCCTGGGCAACAGAATAAAGAAACCCTGTCTCAAAAAAAAGAAAATCAAAATCTTGCCACTTGAGTTCTGGTAATCCCTGGCCTGCATAGTCCCGTGACAGCATTTGGCTGAAGCCCTTGAGGTGACTGGCATGCAGTCTCTCCAGTATGCCACAATGCACCTCCCTTGCTTCACGTATTTCTGTTCCTTGTCTGGACTTTTTTTTTTTTTTTTTTTTTTTTTTTTTTTCCTTGTCTGGACTTTTTAGGCAGTTGCCCTTACCACTCTTGCCCTACAGACTGTAGGGGTAGAGGTGGATTGGAGGTTGACCATGGATAGAAGAACTGTAGTCTTTTCCCTTCCCTGAACTAAAGTGAAGAGTGCTCATTTTAGTTAGTGCCTGTGGGGAGGCAGGCCCTCAGGGAGTGTGTTGGGTTCTTCCCCCTCACATTTTACCTTTTGTTTTTAATGCCTCTGACCTTTTATTAAGTATAAAGCTATCACTATTATCATCGTTGTCTTGTTTGATTTATTACCATGCATACATATTAGAATATCATAGATATTATGAAAGATATTCACAATGTTATTACACAAGGAAAGCAAGTTGCAGGGTAATGAATATTATATAATCTTTTTTCTTTTTCTTTTTTTTTTTTGGATACAGAGTCTTGCTCTGTCACCCAGGCTGGAGTGCAGTGGTGCGATCTTGGTTCACTGCAACCTCTGCCTCCCGGGTTCAAGCGATTCTCCTGCCTCAGCCTCCCAAGTAGCTGGGATTACAGGCACCTGCCACCACGCCCAGCTAATTTTTGTATTTTTAGTAGAAACAGGGTTTTACCATGTTTGCCAGGCTGGTCTCGAACTCCTGACCTCAGGTGATCTGCCTGCCTTAGCCTCCCAAAGTGCTGGGATTACAGGCGTGAGCCACCACACCCGGCCTATAATCTCATTTTTTAATGTAAGAGTTGGTCTCTTAGATCAGAAGTCAGCAAGGTTTTTTGGTAATGAGCCAGATAGTAAATATTTTAGGCTTTGTCGATCACATGGTCTATGTCACAACTGGTCAACTCTGCCATTGTAGCAAAAGTTGCACAGATAATATGTAAATGAATGCATTTGCCCGTGTTCCAATAAAACTTTATTTACAAAAACAGGAAATAACTGGCAAGTCATTGTGTGCCAGTTCCTGTTTTAAAGTATTTGAGGGGCTGGGCATGGTGGCTCATGCCTGTAATCCTAACATTTTAGGAGTCTGAGGTTGAGTGGATTGCTTGAGCCCAGGAGTTCAAGACCAGCCTGGGCAACATAGTGAGATTCTGTCTCTATTAAAAAATAAATAAATAAAATTAAAATATTTGAGGACCCAAATCTTTAGTGTCTAAGGCTTAAGAAAATATGTGTTACTTTAAATAGCAAAAGATAAAAACAAGATGCATAAAAAAGATTTTCATTCTAGTTCTGCTGCTTTGAATGTGTTCTCTCATGGTGAAGAATTGTCTCAAGATGGCCAATCTCACATCTTTGTCTTTCTCCATTAGACCCAGGGCCAGGACCTCAGCACAATTTCACCAGCAATCATCTTTGAATCAATGTTCCAGAATTCAGATGATACGGCAATTCAGGAAGATCCTCAACAGACAGGTTTGTCACACGGACTCTTTCTACTCACATCTCAGCACTTGCTGACACAGTGAGTCACAGGCACAGTGAATCATTCTAGTTAGCTTAAATGAAGTGAGCTTTCTATAAAGGGTCAGAAAAGTTTGGGTCTTTCAGTTTAATTCCATCTTTTCCCCTACTTCCCTCAGTCCTGAAGAAGAGAGTCTCCTTTCCCAGAATCTTTTGTTGGCTGTAAAAAACAAAATGGAGGAGCTGTGAGCTCTTTCTTCTGCTTTTTTTTTTTTTGAGACAGCGTCTCATTTTGTCACCAGGTGGGAGTGCAGTGGTGTGATCTTGGCTCACTGCAACCTCCACCTCCAGGCTTAAGTGATCCTCCCACCTCAGCCTCCTGAGTAGCTGGGACCACAGGCATGTGCCACCACACCCAGCTAATTTTATTTTATTTTATTTTTGGTGGAGATGGGATTTTTCATGTTGCCCAGGCTGCTTTCAAACTCCTGAGCTTAGGCAATCCACCTGCCTCAGCCTCCCAAAGTTCTAAGACTACAGGCATGAACCACCGTGCCCAGCCTTGTGAGCTCTTCCTTCTGATGTGATACACTGTCTCTGAATGAAAAGGACCCACAAACCCACAAACTTCAGATGCATCGATCATACTGTGTTTGATGAAAATTTGTCTGTAAAACTTCCCATTAGTCAGAAAGTATATTCACTAGTTATATCAAAAAAAGGATGTTTAGTCTCTTTTCCAGAAAAGCCTTAAGACACTTTTTTAAATGGTTAGACCTATATTGGGTCTTCACATTTAGGAAGTGAGGTTGATGGTGAAACATGATACTTTGACCAGAGGTGTCACTAAATGAAAATGACAGAAAGCTGGCCTGCTAGCTATGAAGAGATCAGTTCAGTGGACTTCAGCTGTGTTTTGTTTAGCCCATAATGACTGTTCTTGTGGCTCATCTAAGGCTTGGGATATGTATATATATTTCTATTTCTTTTTCTTGCCAGCTTCCTTGATTGAAAGTTTTAATGGTGATGCAGAGTCAGTCAGTGATGTTCCGCCATCCACAGGAAATTCAGCATCTTTATCTCTTCCACTTGTACTGCAGCCTGGCCTCTCCGAGCCACCCCAGCCTCTACTACCTGCCTCAGCTCCGTCTGCTCCTCCGCCTGCTCCCTCCCTAGGACCTGGCTCCCAGCAAGCTGCATTTGGCAACCCCCCTGCTCTCTTACAACCTCCAGAAGTGCCTGTTCCCCACAGCACACAGTTTGCTGCTAATCATCAAGAGTTTATTCCGCACCCCCAGGCACCGCAGCCCATTGTACCAGGACTTTCTGTTGTTGCTGGGGCTTCTGCATCAGCAGCGGCAGTGGCATCAGCTGTGGCAGCACCAGCCCCACCACAAAGTACTACTGAGCCCCTGCCAGCCATGGTCCAGACTCTGCCCCTGGGTGCCAACTCTGTCCTAACTAATAATCCCACAATAACCATCACCCCGACTCCCAACACAGCTATCCTGCAGTCCAGCCTAGTCATGGGAGAACAGAACTTACAATGGATATTAAATGGTGCCACCAGTTCTCCACAAAACCAAGAACAAATTGTAAGTATTATGTATAAATATACCCAGTGGGGTGAAGTGTGTTTGCATAGGTGACGTGTTCAGAAGCTTTTACTTCAAAAAGAAAAGTGGCTGTCATATCCACCATGAAACTTGTCAATGACTACCTTTTAGTCATTTTCCACATAATCAAGTGGTATAAATGTAGGAAATGCTGTGGTCAGTACCTACAATAAGGAGGCAGAGAAACAGTCTTGATCTAGCAGGAGGTACTCGAACAAATATTCCTACTGATACTGGAATCTAATCACATCTTCTAGTATAAAAAAGCAGTCAGCAAACTCCAGAGGCCCCAGAATATTCCAGAAAAAGAAGGTTGTCTTCAAGGCAGAGTCAGACTGATGTGAGGGACTGATGTGACCCAGTCAGATGGCACCAGATAGCAGTGGCCAAGTCAGAGAACTAATCTGCTCCCACAGCCCATCATAGAATCATTTTCTGAGGAAGTGTTTGGTCTTGATGACTAGGGAAATGACTTGATCATTCAGTTAATGCTTCATGGTGAAGAATTGTCTCAGGGTGGCCAATCTCACAACTTTGAAAGCCTGATATTCGCCAGATACCACACTGAATATCTGGAGGATACAGAAAAGAGAAAAAAACATGATTTATTTTTTATAAAAATGTATATTCTAGTTAAAGAGGCTAAAAATGCCAAAAAGAAAGTTAATATTACCAGTAGATTAAATACTAAATACTAATAATGATAATTTTAAAAACACCAACAGCTATTATTTATTGAGTCCTTACTATGTGTAAGGACTTATATGCTACATATTTTTTAAAATTGAGGATTTGCAATGTGTCAGTTATTACCTATGTACATTATTTTTAGATTACTTTTTTTTGGACTTTATTGAACAAATGGTACAGAGAGGTTCCACAAACTTTTCTCCATCCCCAGTTTCCCCTCTTATTATTATCATTATTATATATTTTGAGGCAGGATCTGGCTCTGTCACCCAGGCTAGAGTGCAGTGGTGGTATCTCAGCTCACTGCAACCTCCGCCTCTTGAACTCAAGCCATCCTCCCACCTTAGCCTCCTAACTGGAACTATAGGCACCCACCCCCATGACTGGCTAATTTTTTGTATTTTTTTATAGAGATGGGGTTTCGCCATGTTGCCCAGGCTGGTCTTGAACTCCTAGACTCAAGCGATCTGCCTGCCTCAGTCTCCCAAAGTGCTGGGACCATAGCCATGAGCCATCATGCCCAGCCCTCCCTCCCCTCTTATTATTATTATTTTTTCTCTGTATCATCTTGTGTTTGTCCCCTATTACTAACATCTTGCAACAGTGTGGTACATTGGTTACATCTGATGAACCAGTATTGATACATTATTATTATCTAAAGTCCATAGTTTACATTAGGGTCCATTCTTTGTGCTGTACAGTTCTATTGGTTTTGACAAATGCATAATGTCATCTATCTACCATTACAATATCCAGAATAGTTTCACTTTTTAAAAAATTCCTTGTCCTGGCCGGGCGCAGTGGCTCAAGCCTGTAATCCCAGCACTTTGGGAGGCCGAGACGGGCGGATTACGAGGTCAGGAGATCGAGACCATCCTGGCTAACACAGTGAAACTCCGTCTCTACTAAAAATACAAAAAATTAGCCGGGCGAGGTGGCGGGCGCCTGTGGTCCCTGCTACTCAGGAGGCTGAAGCGGGAGAATGGCGAGAACCCGGGAGGTGGAGGTTGCAGTGAGCTGAGATCCGGCCACTGCACTCCAGCCTGGGCGACAGAGCAAGACTCCGTCTCAAAAAAAAAAAAAAAAAAAAATTCCTTGTCCTTCACTTATTCATCCCTTCTACGTCTTCCCCCTCCCCTAGCAATCATTGATATTTTTACTATCTCTGTATACCTACAGCTCTATGTGTCACACAAAGCACATTTTAACATATTACAACAATCCTAGGAGGTAGGTCTAATTTTCCCAATGGAGAGCAGAGGTCCAGAGAGGTTTGGTGACTGGCTGAAGTTCCCACAGCTCACAAGTGGCAAAGCTGGGATTTAAGCATAAGCAGATTGATCCCAGAGTTGGTGGCTCTTGGCCACTGCGTTGAGGGGTTCAGACACTAATGGTTTGTTGGGTGGCCATACAGGTCAGGTGAGCCTTGAGATATGGGTAGGAATTAGATGGAGAAAAGGATGTACTAAGTTGGAGAATCTAGAGGTGGATGTATGCTACTATCAGACACACTAGAAAGGCGATTTGGGGCTCAATAGGGAGAACACTCAAATTCCAGAACTAGGGTGCCAATCCCCTCTAGATCTAGAGAGCCTGTTTCCATTTCTAGATAGCCAGAGTCATTGGAAAGGGCTTTCCAGTGTTGTGACCCAGCCCGCCTCCATGTGGTTTTTATTGTTTTCTCTGGCCCTGTCCTGGGTGCTGAGTGAAACACGTCATCCCTTTTCTTTTCAGGTATTTAAATATGGGTCTCACTTCTCCTTTTTTTTTTTTTTTTTTTTTTTTGAGTCAGAGACTCGCTTTGTTGCCCAGGCTGGAGTGCAGTGGTGCAGTCTTGGCTCACTGCAACCTCCGCCTCCTGGGTTCAAGCGATTCTCCTGACTCAGCCTTCCGAGTAGCTGGGACTACAGGCATGCACCACCACGCCTGGCTAATTTTTGAATTTTTAGTAGAGACAGGGTTTCGCCACGTTGGCCAGGCTGGTCTCCAACTCCTGGCCTCAGGTGATTTGCCCACCTTGGCCTCCTAAAGTGCTGGGATTACAAGCGTGAGCCACTGCGCCCGGCCTCCATTATTATTTTATAGTATCATCTGCTATATAACTTAGCCAGAAGCTTTCACTTTCCTCCCACACTCATCTTAGAGGCACTTTTTAATTTCCTTTTTAGAGAGATAAAAGACAAAGCTGCCTCAAGATAAGACTTCAAGAAAGTAGAAACCTTTTAGCCCATATAATAGGAAGTATACTAGAGCGATAAGGGTGATTTTCTGGGCATGGGTTTGTAGTCCTACTTAGTAATAATATAAATAATGAATGTTCTCAAACTCCTGACCTCAGGTGATCCACCTGCCTCGGCCTCCCAAAGTGCTAGGATTACAGGTGTGAGCCACCACGCCTGGCCTTAAATAATAATGTTTACTGAATGTTCACCATGCGCCAAGTGTCCTACGTGCATCATCTCATTTCATCCTCACAGGGGCCTTTGAAAGGTTTTTGGTTATTGTCTTAGTCCATTTTCTGTTGCTTATAACAGAATACCCCAAACTGGGTAATTTATAAAGAAAACACATTTGTTTCTTAGAGTTATGGAGGCTGAGAAGTCCAACGTTGAGCGGCCACATCTGGAGGGCTGCCCTGCTGGTGTGGAACCCTCTGCAGAGTCCTGAGGCAGCACAGGGCATCACATGGCGAGGGGTTGAACATCCTAGCTCAGGATTCTCTTCCTCTTCTTCTTTTTTTTTTTTTTTTGAGATGGCGTCTCGCACTGTTGCCCAGGCTGGAGTGCAGTGGCAAGATCTTGGCTCACTGCAACCTCCACCTCCCAGGTTCACACCATTCTCCTGCCTCAGCCTCCCGAGTAGCTGGGACTACAGGCATCCGCCACCATGCCCAGCTAATTTTTTATATTTTTTGTAGAGACAGGGTTTCACCGTGTTAGCCAGGATGGTCTCCATCTCCTGACCTTGTGATCCGCCTGCCTTGGCCTCCCAAAGTGCTGGGATCACAGGTGTGAGCCACCACCGCGCCCGGCGTTTTTTGTTTGTTTGTTTAAGAGAGAGAATCTCACTATGTTCCAGGCTGGGCTGGCCTTAAACTCCTAGGCTCAAGCGATCCTCCCTCAGTCTTCCAAATAGCTGGGACTATAGGCATGTACCACCACACCCTGCTTCTCTTACTCTTCTTATAAAGCCACCAGTCCCTAGGCCGGGCACGGTGGCTCAAGCCTGTAATCCCAGCACTTTGGGAGGCCGAGACAGGTGGATCACAAGGTCAGGAGATCGAGACCATCCTGGCTAATACAGTGAAACCCCGTCTCTACTAAAAAATACAAAAAAACTAGCCGGGCGAGGTGGCGGGCACCTGTAGTCCCAGCTACTCCGGAGGCTGAGGCAGGAGAATGGCGTAAACCCGGGAGGCGGAGCTTGCAGTGAGCCGAGATCCGGCCACTGCACTCCAGCCTGGGCGACAGAGCGAGACTCCATCTCAAAAAAAAAAAAAAAAAAAAAAGCCACCAGTCCCACTCCCATGATAACCCATTAATCTATGAGTGAATTCATTCATTCATGACCCAGTCACCTCTTAAAAACCCAGCCTCTCAATACTGCCACACTAGGGATTACCTTTCAACGTGAGTTTTGGAGGGGACAGATAACTCCATCCATAGCAGTTATTATTCCTTTTTTATAGGCAGGGAAACAGGACTCTAAGAAGTTAAATCACATGCTCAACATCAACAACTAATAAGTGGCAGAGCCTGGACTTGAATCCAAGTGTGGCCGAATCTAGGGCCCACCCTTGAACTATGCTGTGCACCTTATAGCACAAGGCCTTTACAGGGCTGTCTGCCTGTGAGAGGAAGCCTTAGCCTGTCCTTGGCATGCAACTTAATCTCTGAGGGGAAAAAAAGAACTTTCCAGCTTTCTTAGAAGTATTGGGAGGCAGCAGGAAAGGTGGAGAGTCTGAAGGAAAGCTAGCCCTGGGATCCCTCTGAGAAGACAATCTGCTTGAGAAAAGCAACCTTGGAGGAGGAGGAGCCTTTGGATACAGAACCTACTGGATTAGGCAGCTGGGAGCCAGCCAACTAGTAGCGTACAAAGCTAGCTACGTTGTCAGCACTGAATGTCAAACAGTGCAGTGACCTCATGTCAGAGCACAAACAAAACACTCAGTACAAAAACCCCTGAACACTAAGGGTTTTCTGTCTTCTTGGATGACCATTACAATCGGGGAGGCTTCAGGTCCCTGGGGATCTGCCATATTACAGTGGCTATAAATGGGATTTCTTTTTCTTTTTTCAGCAGCAAGCATCTAAAGTTGAGAAGGTGTTTTTTACCACTGCAGTACCAGTAGCCAGTAGCCCAGGTATGTAATTCCATGTTAGCCTTAAGAGGAGGCAACTCTGTGGGCCCCTTGAGGCACAGCTAATTATTGCTTTGTCCCAGTTTCTAAAACTTTAAAAATCTTTAAACAGCCTCAGTTAAATTCTTCACGTTGTATTGTTGGCTAGAGTATTTCATATTCTCACAACTATTAAAAGTTAGTATACTTCTGGCCAAAATACTGTGTTTAACATTCTTTAGTAACAGTTCTTTCTCTTTCAGATACAGCTTTAAAATGTAGCCAGAAAAAAATTTTTGAATCACAGTTAATGCTAAAGAGGGCAGTTGTTAATTCACTGGACTCTTTTCTAATTACAGTAATGAAGAAATAGCATCTGGGTCAGCGACACATAGAGAGCTGAAATTTCCTTTTATTCAAATTCTTTATTTTATCGATTAAGACACGGGGACCCAGAAAAATTAAATGACTCCCCCAAGGTTATAAGCGAATTTATGGTGGAACCAAAGCACTAGTTGTCAGGCCTCCCAGTTCCCACCCTGTTCTCCTGCCCATTGGCCTTTGTTTTGTTTTGTTTTTGAGACAAGGTCTTGCTGTCACCCAGGCCACAGTGTGATGGCACGATCACAGCTCACTGCAGCCTGGACCTCCTGGGCTCAGGCACTTCTCTTGCCTCAGCCCCCCCAAGTAGCTGGGACCATAGGCATGCACCACCATGCCTGGTTAATTTTTCTTTTTCTTCTTTTTTTTTTTTTTTGAGATGGAGTCACTTTCTGTTGCGGAGGCTGGAGTGCAGTGGCGCAATCCCGGCTCACTGCAACCCCTGCCTCTCAGGTTCAAGTGATTCTCATGCCTCAGCCTCCCAAGTAGCTGGGATTCCAGGCACTCACCACCATGTCCAGCTAATTTTTGTATTTTTAGTAGAGACAAGGATTCACCATGTTGGCCAGGCTGGTCTCGAACTCTTGACCTCAAGTGATCTGCCCACCTTGGCCTCCCAAAGTGCTGGCATTTCAGGCATGAGCTACCAAGCCCGGCCTAATTTTTCTTTATTATGTGTAGAAACAGAGTCTCACTATATTGTTCAGACTGGTCTCAAACACCTGGGCTCAAGAGATCCTCCCTCCTCAGCCTCCCAAAGTACAGGGGTTACATACAGGCATGAGCCACTGCACCTGGTCCTGCCCATTGGTCCTTAGCTCTGTCAGGACACACGAAGCCTGGCTGAATATGGAGCAAGTGTTCGCACAACACACAAGAGAAAGAGAGATGAGTAAGATGTCCTAAAGGAGCTCAGAGTCTCCTGGGCAGGCAGAACCAAGCAGGTCCTGTACTGCAAGGAGAGAGGTGTGGAAGGAAGACAGCAGCACTGTGCATGTGTGCTGGGAAGCTGGGTACGGGCTTCATCCAAGCTAGTCCTCTGCATAGGCCTACAGAGAGTGGGGGAGTGAGCTAGGTCTTGAAAGATGAGTGTCAGTTCTCCAGAAGAGTGGTGTCCAGGGATTTTAGGCATAAGGAAGAGCCCACAGGCCCAGGGGTGTAAAGAACGTGTCAGGAAAAAAGTAGGCATCCACATGGAGGGTGCAGTGGAGAATGACTGGAAATGAAGCTGGAAATACAGGGTGCATCTAGATTGTGTGTGTGACTTTCTAAGGAAAGGGGACTTTGTCTTGGGCTGGGGAGTGTTCCTCTTTTACGTCAGAGGGCATGTGGTCCAATTTAAAGCAGAACAAACCCTGAAGTGTGGTGACCGTCCTTCCCATGGTTCCCATGGCACTCTGCTCTCATCTAGCCCATGTATCCCTGTCCCTCATGCTCCTGCCTCTGTAGCTACTTGAAGAGCAGTCTCTCTTGCCTCTCTCGCAGGGAGCTCTGTCCAGCAGATTGGCCTCAGTGTTCCTGTGATCATCATCAAACAAGAAGAGGCATGTCAGTGTCAGTGTGCATGCCGGGACTCTGCAAAGGAGCGGGCAACCAGCAGGAGAAAGGGCTGCTCCTCTCCACCCCCTCCAGAGCCGAGCCCTCAGGCTCCTGATCGGCCCAGCCTGCAGCTCCCAGCGCAGACTTTCTCTTCAGCCCCTGTTCCCCAGTCATCATCCTCTACCATACCCTCCTCCTGTGAGCAAAGCCGGCAAGCAGAGACTCCTTCAGACCCTCAGACAGAAACGTTAAGTGCCATGGATGTGTCAGAATTTCTGTCCCTCCAGAGCCTGGACACCCCGTCCAATCTGATTCCCATTGAAGCACTACTGCAGGGGGAGGAGGAGATGGGCCTCACCAGCAGCTTCTCCAAGTGAAGGGCCTGTGTGTGCTCACCTGCGGGAAAAAGTGGGTGAGCAGGAGGCATGAGGTACAATGCCTGCCATCATGGGTCAGAAATTTGAAGGATGAAGAAATCTACTGTTTGAAATCCTCACCTTTCAGACGTATTTTCTTTATTCACATCCCAGGAGCATCCATTTTAAGGAACTAATCTTTGGAAAAAAACAAAAAACAACAAAAAAAGCTAAGTTATAAGTGAACTGTTTGGCTGCACTGTATGTCACTTTTGCTTGTTGTCATGTGAACTTGGAAACTAAGGTTACTCGTGTGCATAAAAATTCTAAATGAAAGGGTGTGGTTTCCATCAATCTGATGCTGCCCATCGCTTGCACTGGGGTCTTTGTGGATTGGGCAGGAGAATTCAGTGTGTTGGGTGTTGCTCCTTCCTGTGTGTCTTTTGAATCTGAGGCTGACATTTGCTTGGAAGGCCAGACCCTTGCTTCATCAGAGAGGGCAGTGGCAAAGGCCAGTGAGGCAGCTGTGAGTTGGACAGGGTTCAGGTGAGATGGTGTTGTCATTTGTGCATAGTGTTGGTGGTGCTCAGGGTGGATAACACAGGTCGTTCTGCAGCCCGCTTCAGCACAAATAGGCAATTTAAGGCCTGGCTCACAGGCTGTGGGGTTGATCTGGCTCTGCAGAGGCCCTAGGCAGCTTGTTGACTGCTATCTGTCGATGACGTGCGCAAAGCAGGTTCTAGCAACATGATCACTGTCTTTGCCTTCTTGGTTCTTTCTCTCAGTTGGTTGCCAGGGCTTGCAGATCGCAGTGAATTTTCCTTGGGGAACATCGCTGTTTTGTCCTAGAGAGAACTTGTGGCTTATGGCCAGTTGCTGTTTGGTGGTCTGCCTTCTTTTTAATGGTATTTTCTTCCTCAGAGCAGAAGGGCCGCATTTTGCTTATCAGAAGAAGGTGCAGATTTAAGGGAATTTGTATGAGGTGGCATATAATTGGCAGGCCAGGTGTCCTGGTTCCAGCCAGGCTTTGGGTTGCCCCCTCCATCTCTGCCCCCCTCTGGATTTTGCATACAGCCTCATACAGTGCAAACAAGGATGTGACTTGCTCAGCTTAGTCATGTGATTTATTTAAAAAAAAAAAAAAAAGAAAAATCACAAAACGATGATCTACTCAGGGTATAGCAAAACAAAAAAATTCCCTTTCCACCAAAAAGCCTGAAATGTTGCAATAAGTTATCTCATTTGGAATGTTTCACTAAGTTGTGTTATAGGAAAAAATTGTGTGTGTGTGTGTATAGAATTATATCCATCTGTCTGCCTTTGGCTCCAAGTCATTGCCTCTTAAAATAAAAGATACAGTCCACACTAGCATGAAGGTTTCTCTCAACAGGCTATATTAACATAGTCATGAGTGCTGACCAAACTCACCAAGCTCAGAGGCCAGGCATGGCCCAAGGTGCAGAATAGGCCTCTGCCTCCCAAGAGCCATTTCCCTGCCCTGAGCAAAGAGTGGTGTTCCACAAACAAGGCTGCTCTTCCAAACTGACAGTGTCAGGCAGGAAGCAGCCATAATTTTGCCTTGCATTTTCATTCCCTAATGTAAAGGGATCTGCATTGGTCACTCTCCTGTTCTCTGAGCCATTGCTCAGGGCCAGCCAAGACATTATTGAGAGCAGATAATTTACCTTGGAGCCAGAGGCCCTCCCTGCCTTTAGCAAGGATGTTCAGGGACAGACAAAGAAGGCAGTGGTGGTGAATGTTGTTACTGCCATGAGGAGAAATGGTCTTACCTACAAGTAGCCAATTTCTCATTCCAGGACTCTAGCCAGAAGAATTGACTTCTTTTTTTTTTTTTTTTTTTTTTTTGAGATGGAGTTTCGCTTTTGTTGCCCAGGCTGGAGTGCAGTGGCGCGATCTTGGCTCACCGCAACCTCCACTTCCCAGGTTCAAGCAATTCTGCCTCAGCCTCCCGAGTAGCTGGGATTACAGGCGTGCACCACCACGCCTAATTTTGTATTTTTAGTAGAGACAGGGTTTCTCCATGTTGGTCAGGCTGGTCTCGAACTCTCAACCTCAGGTGATCTGTCCGCCTCGGCCTCCCAAAGTGCTGGGATTACAGGTGTGAGCCACCGTGCCTGGTCTAGGGAATTGACTTCTTTTTGACCTTCTGCACTCCCTTCTCCAAAAGGATTGTGGCTTCTGATGACCATTGACCTCAGCAGAAGTTGATAAGGCAGGAGGAATTTCCTGTTAACACAGTGGGTTAGTCCTCCTGAAAAACCAGCTGCTGAGCATGAGTTATCCTTGGATATCTCTGGGCCTCGCACCCACAGGAAGCTTTGAGGTAGGGCCCTTGGTGTTCACAACTTCTGAGAGAGTAGTGATGGGACCCCAAAGTAAGCCAGTATCAGAGGGCAGTAATGAACTTCCCATATGCCCATCCTGTGGTCACCTGGGATTTGGGTTCCCTGGGAGTGGAGGTGGGAAATAGGAGCCCAGGGAAGGACATTTGAAGCACCCACGGTTTAAATATCGACTCTTCCTGGCTAGCCAGGGCTGTGCTCATGTTGGGGCCTACCTAGGTCAGTGGCCTTTTCACTCTCAAAGATCAGGGGTGATGAAGCAGCATCTTAAACAGTGTTGAGGCTGACAGATTTTTCCAGTTGAAGAAGCTGAAGTATCTGCCTTCTGAGGGTGACTTTAGATTACAAGAAAGACTATCAGATCCAATCAGCTTTTGAAAAATCAGGAATGTGCTTAAAATGCCAGTGAGTGGTTGTGAAGATCAGGTTTATTTCCCAGGGTAGGCAGTCTTCCTTTCCCTCCTTTTCCGTTCTTTTTTCCTACCTGCCCTTCTGTAAGCCTGGTCTCTAGTGCCAAGGACCTTGGAGGAGAGAGGGCCCCTCGCTAAGCTGGAGCCAGAAAGAACCTTCATAGTGAGTGTGGTTTCCCAAACCTGGGAAATGAACCTAGGGTGAGATTAGGGAGGATTTGTAGAATTCTAGCAGGTAAAAATCAAGCCTTTTTCCTCTCCCATAGTAAACTTAACCATTTTCACCCTGTACATTTTCTTCTAGTTCCTACTAACATCTCCAATTAGACAACCGCTTCAAAGGGTGCTTAGCACCAGGGATTGGGGTTCATGGACTTAGGAGGTGGTAAGGAAACTGACTGGCACCACCAAACTGCCTTAGTGAACTTGGCCCTTCCCAGGCAGGTAGGTTGGGCATTGAGGGAAAGTGGCCCAGTCTTTCCTGGCAGGGTCTGGCCAGTCTCATGGGAGCACCACTAGTGTGGTGACAGAAGTGGTGTCATTTATTGAATTCCACCTCCGTTTAGAAGGAGATCATGGTACAAAGCCCAGGAAGGGCCTTAAGATGTGAAGATCACTCTGAGTAAAAGGCAAGGGGCTTCTCTTCTTCACCTCTGGGATAGGTGGTAGATCGGAGAGTTTTATTTTCAGGGTCAAGGCTGTGGACTGATGGGGATATTGGAGGGTGGGTGGGTTTTCCTGAGAGACTTTGTATAATGCTGAATGTGTCCACAGGGACAAGTTTGCAGAACCTCATATTGGTATATTAAAGAAATAATAAAATAAAAAAGCACTTTAGGTTATTTTATCTTTAACCCAATTGCTGCAATTTCTTTTGTGTGTATATATACATATATATACTTTCCACAAAGTTTATTTTTTGCTCAGAATAAAAAGTTAAATTGAGGTGTGAAAAGAAAAGCACTTACCTTGGTGCAATATGTGTAGCTTGATGGTCGTTGTCCCATGTGGCCCTGGCCTGGCCGCGTTTTTCCGCTCAATCAGCCCTGTACTATGAGGCTGTCCATAGGGAAACACTATTATGCATTCTCAGCAACCGCTCAATCTATGCAAGCCTTCCCTGTGTGCCCCAGGGCGCCCCCTCAGGCTCTCTGAAGAACTGCTGTGGGTCCTGTTTTCTGCTGACTGTTGAGGCCCTTTTTCATCACTTCTTGGTCTCTCGCCATCTTTTCCCTCTTCACCATTACAAAATGATGCCTGAAAGGAAGGAACAGATTGTTCCTAGGTAGAAACCTGGCACCTTCTAGACTTTTATATTTGTAATCACATCCATTGTCCTTAAAGACTTTTCCAGAGTCATTGAAACCATTGATTTGTGGAACTGCAACAGTATTTCTCAAGAGTTTACAATTGTCTTACACCACCAATCAGAAATATGTTTGGGGAGGCATGGGTGGCAGGGGGCAACATGAGCCATTTCCATACTGGTCCCCATACTACCTGTGTTGGTTCCTTAAGCAAAAAGGCCTCCAGCCTTCATTAAATCCTATAAACAAACATTAAATCCCATGAATCATTATCAACTTTCTTCCTTTACTCCACCTCCCCGATTTTATCTTCAATTCTCAGGCTATAGAATATACGAGTTTTAAAATATACTTCAGCCACCCTTTACTCCACCTCCCCCATTTTATCTTCAATTCTCAGGCTATAGAATAGACAAGTTTTAAAATATAATTCAGCCAAAGCAGAAAGATTTTCATAGATCTAATATGCAAATGGTTCTGCTGGGACATAGATCAGAAATTATCTGTTCCTTAATATTTCAGGGTGGAGGTAACAAAACTGGAGCATATTTCTGATTGGTTAGCCATATTAGCCTGTTTCCTCTTGCATGTTTTTTTAGGGAGAGAGGGAAGGGGTCCTGTATTTCTTCTGATGCCCTTAGGGGAAGCCAGCGACCACTGGGCATTTCTCACTGTTACTCCTGTTCAAGAGAGGGCTTCTCAGTCTGCACTGAAAAATGCAAATTAAACTGGATCTTTATGTCAATGTGTACATAGTACAAGCTTTTCTACTGGAATTGAGATTCAGAACCACATGCTGCCCTTTTGGTGGTGTGCCTGTTGGGCCAAAATTGGGCGATAACGTAGTGTCCCTTTCTCAGCTCAATGCAGTTTCTACTTTTTCTTATGGGAAAATTTTTCATAAAACCTTTTTGCACCAAAACCCAGGGGTGTTTTTTGCAATATCCTTGTTATCCTCGTAGTGTGCCAAGTCAGAGGCTTCTCTTGCCCTTTTCCTGCTGTGTTCTCAGGCCTCCCAAGGGCTGTTTGACTCAACAGTCTACATCCTTAGTTGTGTTTTGGAGAATGTGAGGGTGGGGGTCAGAGTTCAAAGTGTCTGTTCCCTTTTCCTGTGAACTCTTCCTAGTCCGTTTGGGGAAGGTGGCTGGAAACAGATTGTTGCTGAATCTCTGGCTCAGATCTTCTAGCCAGGAAAGGCAAGAGCCCCCAAGAGCCCTCTTTTTTTTGACATACACTAATCATTGGCTGGGGTCTTGGTGACAACTTTTAAAGTCCCAAATAGTTTTATTTGGATTATGTAAAAGTAAGTGTGAAACATGGGAACAACGGACTTCCACTGAGCGATATGAAAACATTACAGGTTCAGTACTTCCAAAGGAAGAAACCTCCAAACCCAAAAAAGAATAAATACGAATTTGTATTTTTGAAGAATGTGAAATAATGGTGTTTGCTTAATTGCTCATTTTGTATAAACTTAATATTGTACTTTAAAATATCTGCTAAGAAGTGAAAATTTAACTTTTTGGAATTGAAAAAGCAATATTAAATACTAATGAAATCCTAATTAAATGCTTATTTAAATCTGGTAGTATCTGTGGCATTTCTTCCCAACCGTGCCTATAGTTGACATTTTTCCACCATTCCCCCCTTCCCAGCCATCAGTCTTGGAGAGGGGACAGAAAGGAAACGTCGGTCACCAGGAGAGTCTGCAGGTTTCCTTTTAATCAAGGCTCTGCTGAAGGTGTTTTGTGGGGCTAAAAGCCCCCAAAGCATGAAATGGACATGTAACATCACCTGGATCCCCCATAGCAGGCCAGACCACTCTGGCGAGCACTGCTGGTCTGCCCAAATCTGGGTAATCAGACTGGGTATTCACTGGCTACATTTCAAAGCACAGCACTGCTTTCAGCCAGGATGACATGGGAGTGAACCCAGCTGCTAGCAGAGCTGCCATTCCAGGCTGAGAGCCAGCCAAGTACCAGCCACTGCCAGTGAAGACTGGCCCCTATACTGAAGGGAGTTGTTCAGAGTCCAGCCACCAGCCCTGGGGAGGGAGAGAAGTCAGGGCATCCGGCTGGGGGATGGTCAGGGCTCCGCAGCTCCATCGCCAGCATCCTTTGGAAAGCCGCCTCTGGTGGAGACAGCTGGCTGCGCTGGCGCTCCGGGTTTGGCTGAGACGTTCTAGTTGGAACAGAAAGGAAAAAAGTGAGGCTGGGAGGAAAGGCCTTGGATTAGGCCCCACAAGGATATGGCCATTTGGCATTTGGATAGTATTAACTTTTTCGAAACCTCTCACCAGATCAACGGAGGTTAAGGATAAAGCGGTGGAGAGATACTTCCCCCCTCCAGGGTAAGCTAGGGCTTGGCCAGCCTAGCCAGTGGGCAGACCCCACCCCACCCCGGCCCAGCCCAGGGTGGGCACTAACCCCGCCACCAGCCGGCTCCGGGCGCCGGCGGCCCAGCTGCCGTAACATCTCCTCGCAGGCTGCGATGGTGTCCAGGAGCTGCCGCTGCCGCTGCTCCACCGCGTCCAGCAGCTGCTGGGCGCGCTCCTCCCGGGGCGCCTGCGGGGGTGGCCTCCCGCCGAGCCCCAGCCCCGCCTTCCCGCGGTCCACGCCGGCAGCCTCCCTGCCCGAGCAAGAGACAGACGGTCAGGGCCGGCGCTTGCGCGGGGCCGAGCCCCTTCCCCCCTCCCCGACGGGCCCCCTCTCACCCCCGTGACCAGTCTGAGCCCGGGCCCCATTCCATCTCCGCTTGCGCGGCCCGACCACCGCCCCCCTTTCGGCCGCCCCCCTCCCCAGCGCTGTGTTACGGCTCCGCAAGGCTGGGCCCCGCCCCGTCCCCACCGGTCTCCTTCAATCCTCCTGGGGGTCGTGGTCCCTTTAAGCTGCCCGGCGCAGAGGTGGGGCCGAGTCTCCCGGACCGGAAGCTGGCTGGGAGCGTCACTTCCTCCCGGAAACGGGCCTGGGCGGATGTCTCCGGCGCGTCGGTGCAGGGGGATGAGGGCCGCGGTGGCTGCCAGCGTGGGGTTGAGCGAGGTGTCCGCTGGCTCCCGGAGCGGCCGCCTCTTCCGCCCGCTGAGCCCCGCTCCGGCGGCCCCCGGGGCCCGGCTGTTGCGGCTCCCGGGGAGCGGGGCCGTGCAGGCCGCGAGCCCGGAGCGCGCCGGCTGGACCGAGGCGCTGCGGGCCGCCGTGGCCGAGCTGCGCGCCGGCGCCGTGGTGGCCGTCCCCACCGATACGTTATACGGTCTGGCCTGCGCGGCGAGCTGCTCGGCGGCTCTGCGCGCTGTGTACCGCCTCAAGGGCCGCAGCGAGGCCAAGCCGCTGGCCGTATGCCTCGGCCGCGTGGCCGACGTCTACAGGTGAGGCCGCCCCGACCCGGCCCCGCTGGGGGCGGCACCGCGGGAGGGGTTTCCGGTGACAGGCTTGGGAGACTGAGGCGCAGAGAGCGGGAGGGGCTTGTCCAGGCTCACCAAGGAATCCGGAACTGGAAGTGTGTACCGAGGACTTAACGTGCCCCAGGCTCTGAACTACATGCTGCTGAGAGGCAGCAACACACGAGAAAGGCAGGGGCCCTGTTCCCTTGGCGCATTTGTACTAATCGGGGAGGCCCCCAGGAAAAAAAGAAAGAAATACAGTAGCTTAATTTAATAGCGAATGCCTTGAAGAAAATAAAACGTGGAGCTTGATCCCACTATCACGGTATCACAGCGGTGCAGCTGTTGTAGTACCTCAGACCAGAGGCACATAGATGCCAAGCCAGGGGTGCCCCTCTGGAGCCCTGCTTTCTGCTCAAGCTCTTAGGGAAGTGAAGCAGGGAGACAGGCGGCTCCCATTGTAAACTTGAAGGATTCTTTTCCTACGTGTGCCTAGAGTCTAGGAAAGGACCACCAGCGGTCCTTCATTTTGAATGGATTTATGCTCCTGTGTTTCCCAGATACTGCCGTGTGAGAGTACCCGAGGGGCTCCTGAAAGACCTACTGCCAGGACCAGTGACCCTGGTGATGGAACGCTCGGAGGAGCTCAACAAGGACCTAAACCCTTTTACACCTGTGAGTCAAGTTTTCTCTTGTGTCTCCAGACTCCAGGCCACTTGGCTTTCACTAGGATCCAGATCAGACTTACCCTCTACCCCTTCCAACCTTTCTCATGATCCCTTTCCCCTTGCCTTATAGCTTGTAGGCATTCGGATTCCTGATCATGCCTTTATGCAAGACTTGGCTCAGATGTTTGAGGGTCCGCTTGCTCTCACTAGCGCCAACCTCAGCTCCCAGGCCAGTTCTCTGAATGTCGAGGTGAGTTTACCCAGTCCTTCCCCTGGAAATGTCACCAGCCCAAACACTGTTTCCTGTGAATCAGTGGCATTGATAGTGCACTGGGATTGCCAGGCGTGAGAGTCCTTAGGCCAACAATGGCAAGGTTTCCCAGCTGGTAGGGAGGTGGGGGGGCAATATAAATTAAAGGAATTTGATTTTATCTCAAAGTCTGAAAAGCCAGGGGAAGAATTGGTGTGTTTTTCTTACTGTCTTTATAATAATAGGAAAGATTATGATAAGAACAATGTCTTCCTGGTTTTCTGGAGATAACAGTTTTTGGCGAATACAGTTAGGCTGTAAATCTTCACGACAGTGCTGTAAAGAAAGATGAAGGCGGCCAAGGGCAGTGGCTTGTGCCTGTGACCCCAGAACTTTGGGAGGCCCAGGCAGGCGTATGACCTGAGGTCAGGAGTTCGAGACCAGCCTGGCCAACATGACAAAATATTTTTATCTCTCTTTTTTTTTTTTTTTTTTTTTTGAGATGGAGTCTGGCTCTGTCGCCCAGGCTGGAGTGCGGTGGCCGGATCTCAGCTCACTGCAAGCTCCGCCTCCCAGGTTCACGCCATCCGCCCCCCAGGTTCACGCCATTCTCCTGCCTCCGCCTCCCAAGTAGCTGGGACTACAGGCGCCCGCCTCGTCGCCCGGCTAGTTTTTTGTGTTCTTTAGTAGAGACGGGGTTTCACCGTATAAGCCAGGATGGTCTCGATCTCCTGACCTTGTGATCCGCCCGTCTCGGCCTCCCAAAGTGCTGGGATTACAGGCTTGAGCCACCGCGCCCGGCGACAAAATATTTTTATCTCTAATAAAAAATACAAAAATTAGCCAGACATGGTGGCACATGCCTGTAATCCAGCTACTCGGGAGGCTGAGGCAGGAGAATCACTTGAACCTGGGAGGTGGAGGTTACAGTGAACTGAGATTGTGCCACTGTACTCCAGCCAGGGCTCTAGAGAAAGACTCTGTCTCTTAAAAAAAAAAAAAAAAGGAGAAGTTTAGCTTCCAAAAAGTTAAATCACTTTTTCCAGGTCACATAGCCATTAAGTGACTGACTCAGATTTTTACCCAATTTTTGACTCTTGCCCCTGTTGTCTTATACCTGCCACAAACCAGATCAAAGAAAGGATCATCCTAATCCTTTGTTGGCTACATAGATTAGAACAAAGGAGGACACGTAGAAATTTCAGTTCTTTTTCTTATTACCAAGATGTAAAATGTAGTTATAAGCTACATTGTGTCCCTAGACTCTGGGCCAGACACATAGTATCACACATAGTATCCAGCATCAGGCCTTGGGCTTCTTTGGGCTTATTACATCCAGCTAATATGCCTGGATAGAGTAACTTGCGTGCAGTCACACAGAGATACGATGGAAAGTCCAGAGTTGGAGCTCATATCTCTGCCCAGAACTCCATTTGGTGGGGTTTTCCATGCCCAGACCTAGAGTGGGGCTCAGGGTTCTTGGAAAGTGAGAGTTCAGCATCCCTTTCCATTCTCAGAGTGCAGGTTTGACTTGGTCCTGGTGGCTGTACCCCAGGAGCAAGAATCGGGATGTGGGACAGAGAGGGGAGGTTTTTACCTTGTCAGCAATCATTTGACCTGTCCAACACAGTAACTGATATTTATGATTTCCTGTCCCAAATTCCCAGGCCTAACTGCTATTGCAGTGTCTTCACTGGAAGGGTTGGGGAAGCTCTTGCTCAGTTAACAATGCAGTCCACTGTTCTAGGGGAGTATCCTTCTCATAGCCCAAAGACTGAGTGTTGGTGGCATGCAGAATCTACCATGTTCTGTTCTTCATACCCTGATCAGAGTTGCAGTGAGATCCAGGAGCATAGTTCTAGAGCTAGAAGGAGCTGGAATCACTTGTTTCAGGTCACACAGTCATTAAGTGACCAGATTTTTACCTAGTTTTTTTGTTTTGTTTTGTTTGAGACAGAGTCTCACTCTGTTGTCCAGGCTGGCATGCAATGACACCATCTCGGCTCACTGCAACCTTCACTTCCCAGATTCAAACAGTTCTGCCTCAGCCTCCTGAGTGAGTAGCTGGGATTACAGGCGCATGCCACCACACCCGGCTAATTTTTGTATTTTTAGTAGAGATGGGGTTTCATCGTATTGGTCAGGCTGGTCTCAAACTCCTGGCCTCAAGAGATCCAGCCTCTCAAAATGCTGGGATTACAGGTGTGAGCCACCGTGCCCAGCCTTTTTACCTGGTTTTTGACTCTTGACCCTGTTCTCCTATCTCTGCCCCAAGCCAGGGCAAAGAAAAGGTCATCCTAATCCTGTCTTGGCTACATAGATTAGAACAAATGAAGACATGGGATTATCTAGTCCAGCCCACTTGTCTTGTAGGCCTGGATAGAGTAACTTGTGTGCAGTCACACAGAGATACGATGGAAAGTCCAGAGTTAGAGCCTGTATCTGTGCCCAGAACTCCATTTGTTGTACTTACATTTCCTAACTGAAGCAATGTATGAAATTTTCTTTTGCCATAGCAAGATTTCTTTAAGCCCTAGATAGGTGTTACTTGGGGTGCTAACGCAGGAGGGCTCCAAACCTCATAGAATACAGTGTTCTTGGCACAGTTGACCTTAACTAAATGAAGCTCCTTTCTCTGCTTGGAGGAAGGTGCCTTCCGTTTTAAGACTATATGGCCTCTGATGACTGCGTGCAGTTTGACATTATTGCATACACCAGGGATAGTGTCCATGCTCTTCCTTCTCCCTCTTCTCAGGAGTTCCAGGATCTCTGGCCTCAGTTGTCCTTGGTCATTGATGGGGGACAAATTGGGGGTGGCCAGAGCCCCGAGTGTCGCCTCGGCTCAACTGTGGTTGATTTGTCTGTGCCCGGAAAGTTTGGCATCATTCGTCCAGGCTGGTAAGTCTCATTCCTGTGGCGTGGGGAAATAATTTGAGGGAGGTTGGAGAGATGCAAAAAAGCTTTGATAAGATAAAGATGGTGCCTCCTATCTTGCCCTGAGGGAGTGCAGGCCAGGTTTGGAGAAGTGGTAGTTGGAGTGGGATTAAGTTTGCTGGCTTTCTTAGGATTCCAAAGGTTTCATCACGGATTCGATGTCCCTGCTCACCAGCTTCTGGTGGGCTTGGGACTTTGAGAAGTCAGACTGGTAACTGTCCTGTTTCCTCCTCAGTGCCCTGGAAAGTACTACAGCCATCCTCCAACAAAAGTATGGCCTACTTCCCTCACATGCGTCCTACCTGTGAAACTCTGGGAAGCAGGAAGGCCCAAGGCCTGGTGCTAGATACTATGTGTCTGTCCACTGACGACTGGCAAGGCCTCATTTGCAGAGGCCACTGGAGCTAGGGCACTAGCCTGACTGTTAAGGCAATGTGTCTGAGCACTGTAGACCAAGCCCTGGGAGCTGCTGGTTTACAGCTCGGGACAGGATGTATTGATTTGTAGTTTCATATATCAGCCAAAAGCTGAATGGAAAAGTTAAGAACATTCCTAGGTGGCCTTATTCTTTTTTTTGTTCTTTTTTTTTTTGAGAAGGAGTCTCGCTCTGTCGCCCAGGCTGGAGTGCAGTGGCCGGATCTCAGCTCACTGCAAGCTCCGCCTCCCGGGTTTACGTCATTCTCCTGCCTCAGCCTCCCGAGTAGCTGGGACTGCAGGTTCCCGCCACCTCGCCCAGCTAGTTTTTTTTTGTATTTTTTAGTAGAGACAGGGTTTCGCCGTGTTAGCCAGGATGGTCTCGATCTCCTGACCTCGTGATCCGCCCATCTTGGCCTCCCAAAGTGCTGGGATTACAGGCTTGAGCCACTGCGCCCGGCCTAGGTGGCCTTATTTTAATAAGTTTCTTCTGTCTGTTTTGTTTTTCAGTTGAAAAGTAATTTAAATAACAGATTTAGAATCTAGTGAGAGCCTTCTCTCTGGTGGGTGGTGGCATTTAAGGTTCAAACCAGCTAGAAGTGCTGGTGCTGTTTAAGAAGTCTCAGGTGGCTGCGTGCGGTGGCTCATGCCTATAATCCCAACATTCTGGGAGGCCCAGGCAGGAGAACTGCTTGAGCCCAGGAGTTCAGAATCAGCCTGGGCAACATAGCAATACTCCGTCTCATAAAAATTAATAAATAAAAAGTCTCAGGTGACCAAAGGGATGGATTGGGCTCCTGAAGCTAGAACCAGGTTTGGATAAAGATTGAAGAGCCGCAGACCACTCTTCCCTCTGAGCCACTGGGCCTAGTGGTGTCATGTATTGTAATTGCTGGCAGGGAGAGCAGTCTTTTTGGTGTAATAGTGGGATGTCTGCTCAGTTGGCAAGGGTTCAGTCCAAGTTGAAGAATACTGGGAAATAAACCTCCACTATCCTTTTCAACCAGGGACTTTTTCCTTATTTATTCGTAAATTATAGTTAATTATACCCATAATAGCCTTATTTAAATCCAGTGTTCTCTGCAGCCTTTTGTCTATTTATATGTGTACCAAGTGTTAAACATAATTACTGTTGGGCATTTGAACTTTGTTTTTCTTTAAAGAAATGCTGCTATTAAACATATTTGTAAATGGTTTATTCTTCTTTTGAATTATTTCCTTAGGGTAGGAGATTAGGCCAAAGTGTGTGAAGTATTTATTGCTCTCAATATGGATTAGCCTTCAAAAGAACTGAGTCAAGTTACACTGCCATTAGCAATGTGTGAGAATGGCTGCCCCTGACCCCTGGCCTTGCCATGTTTAGTATTTTTCAAATTGTGCGTGTGTTAAATGAAGCCTGTGTTGCTACCCTCTGCAAATTACTATATGTCAACATCCAACCCTTTCATCTGTCCCTGCCTGCCTTGGTTTCCCCAGCTAAGCCCCAAACCAGGTGGCCAGGCCTGCTCATCTCTCCCGTGGAGTTTAATATCAGTTACCTAACGGGCTGGGTGTCCTTGAGGTGACCACTGGGGTCTATTCCCTCCTTCCTCCCTTTCCCTCTTGCACCCTAGTTCCCAAAATTCCGATTCAGTCTTTTTTTTTTTTTTTTTTTTGAGACAGAATCCCTGTTGCCCAGGCTGGAGTGCAGTGGCACAATCTTGGCTCGCTGCAACCTCTGCCTCCCATGTTCAAGTGATTCTCACACCTCAGCCTCCTGAGTAGCTAGGACTACAGGTGTGTACCACCATACCCTACTAATTTTTTTGGTATTTTCAGTAGAGATGGAGTTTTGCCATGTTGGTCAGGCTGTTCTTGAACTCTTGGCCTCAAGTGATCCACCCGCCTTGGCCTCCCAAAGTGCTGGGATTACAGGTGTGAGCCAAGGCACTCGGCCCATTGTTAATTATTTTAAAGACACGTCTCACTGGGTTGCCCAGGCTGGTCTCGAACTCCTGGACTCAACTGATCCTTCCACCTCAGCCTCCCAGAGTGCTGGGATTACAGGCCTGAGCGACCACGCCTTGCTTCCCATTCAGTCTTGAGCCCATAAACTTCGCAGTACAGTGGTTTCCAATGCACCTGTTTTCAAGTATATCCTAAGAATCTTATGAGGTATTAACAGGAAGGGGCCTACTTTAATCAGGGTGCCTGCAATTAGCATATTCGTTTATTTGTAAATAAGCACTGGTTTGTTAATTCCCTTTAGAAATCTTGTTTAGTAATTTGTTTTCCTTTTTTTGTTTTTTTTTTTTTTTGAGACAGTCTTGCCCTTGCCCAGGCTGGAGTCCAGTGGTGCCACATTGGCTCACTGCACCCTCCACCTCCCAGGTTCAAGCAATTCTCCTGCCTCAGTCTCCCAAGTAGCTGGGATTACAGGCACCCAGCACCACGCCCAGCTAATTTTGGTGTTTTTAGTAGGGACGGGGGTTTCACCATGTTGGCCAGGCTGGTCTCGAACTCCTGACCTCAGGTGATCCACCCGCCTCGGCCTCCCAAAGTGCTGGGATTACAGGCGTGAGCCACCGCGCCCGGCCTTGTTAGTAATTTCTTAAGCAAACCTACTTGTGGTAAAGCCATAGCCAGCCCAACTCGTATGTCAGTTTGTCACAGAATCTAAGGTCAGAATTTGTGAGGTCTTAAAGAGAGCAAAAGGAATGCTTACTTGAGAATACCAGTTCATATTTAATTACTACAAATCACAGTAGCACTGAACATGGCTCTAGTGAGTGGGCCTCAGTCAGTTCAGGCAGCTAAAGGGAGGGGCGTTTCCTCCTAGTCCTCTCCCTGGAGCTAAATATGCATCTGGGAAAAATGAGGCTCTGGAGCACAGAGGTATTTTTTTAGAGGAGAAAGAACTGAATTCCCAGCACTAGGTAAAACTGCAAAAAGAAAAACAACTGTGCCCAGGCACTAGCTACAAGGCCACACCAGATAAGGAAAGCTGGGTCCTGGAAGCTTCAGGACAGGAACTCTTCCTTGGTCAGGTTTTCCCCAGCACCTAGCACATAGGAAGGTGCTTGATGAGTGAGTGTTATGTGAACCTGTGAGTGCTCAGGATGATTTCCTGATAATTGGGTTCAGGAATCTACTGGGAGGAGCTTAAACCTAGAAGTTCCCTTTTTGAAAGTCTCAAATATGGTTCCCTAACTTAGAGAAGACAGATGATGTGAGAAGGAGGCCTGAGGAGAGGACACAGACTGGCAGAAGGAAGCAGGGCGCATGCGAGCCCAGACCCTGACACCCTTCCAAGGGTGGTGAGTGGGTGGCCACTACACAGCACCAGCCTGCTGCAGAGTTCAAAATTAGAAGGGGTTACATGAAAGTGTTCCCAGGATGTGGAGCTGCCCTGGGCTAAGTTCAGTCACCTGCCAGCCTCTGCCATTCCCATCACCGCAGAGCACCCCAGCACCACTCGCCTGAGGAATGGTCTGTGTGCTGCACAGGCCCAGGCCTGACAGCCCACCCAGAAGCACCTAGCTGCTGACCTCTGACCTGGGAATGAGTGAGTGCCTACAACCTCAGCTGAACCCCACGTGGTGACATCTTCCAGCAAGGCAAGGACATCAGCACCTCATGCCCCTGTTTACAGGCCCCTCACATGAGCCACTGCTCCTTCTCTTTGATGAAGTGCTCTGCCCAGCGGCGGGTCAGCTCCAGGTACAGGCTGGGCTGGTGAGGCAGGTAGTCCAAATACAGGCGGGTGGGTGTCTTCTTGGGAATGGCCTTCTCAATCTGGGTGCCCTCGTGCCACTCATTGAAGGAGGTGATGGAGACGATCTCGGGCCTCACCGTCAGGGCCGCCTGCAGGGCCGTCTCATAGTACTTGCCATTGACCCTGTTGCGCGTATTGTGGTTGTTCCAGGGCCGAATGCTGGTGTCTATGTAGCCAGGCCCCACACTGGGGATGAACATGAGGTTGTTGGCATCACAAAAGTTCTTCACAGCTTTCCAGTTCTGATGGGAAGAACCAAAGGAGAAACCATTGGAGGCAAAGTAGGTGTACATGCCGTCAAATCCGGCGGCCAGGATGTCGTGGGTGTGACCCTCCTCCACCAGCAGCGCTATGAAGACCCCATCATAGGGCGTGTTGCGGATCGAGTGGGGCCCGTTTGGTGTCAGGAGGTGGGCCCAGGCCTCAGGGGACGTCAGGTATGAGTCGTAGATATAAAAGAGTGGGAGGCTCTTCCCCATGCTGTTCTTATAGCGGTAAAATGCACCATGGGAGCCATACCTGAGAAAGAAAGAAGAACCTCAGCTGGATGGGAGAGACCAGCACAACTGTAGGACCTGCCGTGGATGAGATCCGGATGCCACACAGCCCAGTTCTGGAGCCAGTCAGTCTCCACAGTTGGACTCATCATGCCTCTAAGCAAGAACCTCGTTCCCCCTCCTTCCTCTCCCCAGCTATCATTCCTAAGCCTCACTTCCCTACCCTTAGCGAAGCCGCCACCATCTTTCATCTGGATTGCAACAAGTGGTCTCCAGGCTTCCATCCTGCCTCCGTAAAATCCATTCATTATTCCCACCTACTTGATCTGGCCCTGCCTACCCCATTCCTGCTCTTTACCCACCTATTACTCCCCATCTGGCCTTTCTATCCGGCTGTCATGTGTCATGCAAGCTTGTTTCCTCTTATGGGCCTTGCATCTGCCAGACCTCTGCTTGGAATTTTCTCCCTGCCTCTGGATCTTTGCACAGCTGACCCTTTTTCTTTTTTCTTATTACCTTTTTTTTTTTTTTTTTTGAGACAGGGTCTTGCTCTGTTGCTCAGAGCTGGAGTGCAGTGGATGATCTCAGCTCTCTGCAACCTCCACCTCCTGGGGTTCAAGTGATTCACCTGCCTCAGCCTCTCAAGTAGCTGGAATTACAGGCACCCGCCACCACACCTGGCTAATTTTTGTATTTTTAACAGAGATGGTGTTTCACCATGTTGGCCAGGATGGTCTTGAACTCCTGACCTCAGGCAATCCACCCGCCTCAGCCTCCCAAAGTGTTGGGATTACAGGCGTGAGCCGCCGCGCCTGGCCTTTTTTTTTTTAATAAGACAGAGTCTCACTGTATCGCCCAGGCTGGAGTATAGTGGTGCCATCATAGCTCACTGCAACCTGAAACTCCTGGGCTCAAGTGATCCACTCACCTCAGCCCCCCAAATAGCTGGGACCACAAGCATGCATCACCATGCCCAGCTAATTTTTTAAAAAAGATTTTGTAGAGATGGGAGTCTCCCCATGTTGCCCAAGCTGGTCTCAAACTCCTGACCTCAAGTGATACTCCCACCTCAGCCTCCCAAAGTGCTGGGATTACAGGTGTGAGCCACCACACCCAGCCCTGACTGCTCATTCAGGTGTTAGCTCACCTGTTGTCTCTTCAGACTCACCTGACCTGACTACCCATTCTTATGTAGTTTCTTGGGCATACTCTAGCACAAAATCCTGTATAGATCACTGTTTGATTTTTCCCATTTAATTACTGTCTGCTCCACAATACCTGCAACATACACTAGAAAGTAAACATGAAATTAGAAACTTTGCTAGTCCTACCCATTACTGTACAGCTGGGCTTAAGACAATGCCTGGACACATGTAGGCACACAATACTCTTTTTTTTTTTTAAGAGACAGAATCTTGCTCTGTTCTCAGCTGGAATGCAGTGGTATAATCGTGGCTCACTGTAACCTTGAACTTCTGGGCTCAAGTGATCCTCCCACCTCTGCCTTCCAAGTACCTAGGACTACAACAGGCATGCATTGCTATGCCCAGCTAATTTTTTTTTCAGTAGAGATGGGGTCTTGCTATGTTGCCCAGGCTGGTCTCAAACTCCTGGCCTCAAGCAATCAATCCTCCCACCTCTGCCTCCCAAAGCCCTGGGAGGCCGGGTGCAATGGTTCATACCTGTAATCCCAACACTTTGGGAGGTCGAGGTGGGCAGATCATCTGAGGTCAGGAGTTCAAGATCAGCCTGGCCAACATGGTGAAACCCCAGGCTGGAGTACAGTGGTGCCATCATAGTTCACTGCAACCTCAAACTCCTGACCTCAAGTGGTCCACTCACCTCAGCCCCCCCAAGTAGCTGGGACCATAGGTGTGCATCACCACGCCCAGCTAAAGATACAAAAATACAAAAGTTAGCTGGGCGTGGTGGTGGGCACCTGTAATCCCAGCTACTCGGGAGGCTGAGGGAGGAGAATCACTTGAACCCAGGAGGCAGAGGTTGCAGTGAGCCAAGATTGTGCCACTGCACTCCAGCCTGGGCAACAGTGAGATTCTGTCTCAAAAAAAGAAAGAAAGGAAAAGAAAAAAAAAGCACTGGCATTACAGGCATGAGCCACCACACCCAGCCTCATTGAATACTTACTTATTTATTTTTGAGACGCAGTCTCGCTCTGTCACCCAGGCTGGAGTGCAGTGGTACGATCTTGGCTCACTGCAACCTCCGTCTCCCGGATTCAAGTGATTTTCCTGCCTCAGCCTCCTGACTAGCTGGGATTACAGGTGTGCGCCACCATGCCTGGCTAATTTTTTTATTTTTAATAGAGACGGGGTTTCACCATGTTAGTCAGGCTGGTCTCAAACTCCGGACCTCATGATCCGCCTGCCTCAGCCTCCCAAAGTGCTGGGATTACAGGCGTGAGCCACCGCGCCTGGCCTTCATTCAATACTTTTTGAATGAATAAATGAGGTGCCTACATTGTAGAAGTCACTTTCACATATATTAACTCGTGTGATTCTCACAAGACTCCAAGGTTAAGAGGCTTGCCTCATCACAGATTAGAAGCCACAGAACAGGAATTGAAACCCAGGCTGCCTGACTTTAGGCCCAGTACGCTCCTACTATAAAACAGCTGCTGGCAACACAGACATTATGCCCTGTATCTCTTGACCTGCTCCTCCAAACCTTCTATCCCTACCTCCATTTTGATCCCCACCAAAATCCCAGCCCCCAGAACAGCCTTACGTGTCAATGATGTACTTGATGTTGTCGTGTACAGTGATGTCATCCCGGCCCTTGTAGGGTTGGATGTGGAAGGCCACCTGCCACAAACAGAGGAGTAACTGGTCAGGTGAGTGTCTATCCAGGGGCCACAACATATCAGGCTCAGGATCTAACCATGGCCTGGAGGAGAGGCTGAGTTCAGAAGAGGGCCTGGCTGGTGGGCACAGTAGAGATAAAGGCAGCTGCTGCCCTTCGAGGCCAAAACAGGGGTGAACAGTTTGCCCATCTTCCGCAGCATGGCACGTGGGAAGCATTTTGGTGGCTAATAGGTTTCAACCAAGTGGTTGGTGCTAGCTGCCTGAAACAGTGGAAGAAGTATGCTGAAGCTGTGTTGGTGGGAAACTGCTGTGATCTGTTAGACATGTCAGTGGTGGAATTCCCCTCAGGAATGGGGAGTGGGGCTTTTCTTCCTTCTCTGTCATTTTTCTTCCTTCACCACAGAAGCAAGGGATGACTTACTCGATTGGCACATGTGGGGAAATGCTTCGTCCAGCTCCGTCCTTCCTCTTGAAAGTGAGCCCACCTGCTGAGAACACCTGTCTACTCCTCGAGGTCCAGCACTGCCTCCCACTAGAGAGTTGAGTCTGCAGGTCCCTTTGGCTCTTGCCTACCCTTTATCCACCAGGGTTTACAACCTAACCTCTATTACTATTTAACAAAAGTGATAATTATTTAGTCTTCTCTTGGTCCTATATTTAGTTTTCTCAGTTTTCTTAGAATTCAAAACACTAAGAGCAACATAGGCACCATTTATCTGAACCCTCTCCCAAAACTACACTTGCCACATATTTGTTATCCCTGAGCTACTGCCAAGAACTTCTGTAGAGGCACTAACCCTGTGGGCGGAGGAGAGCAACTCTCCAGAATAGGGCAGAGAGCACGTGGGCTCTTCTTGGAGACTCACCTGGATGCTGTACTGATGGGCGGTGTCCAGAATGGCGGGCACCAGGTCATCCGAGGGCTCTCCGTTATCATCAGCCATGCCAGGTGGGTACCAGGACAGGACCAGGACGCCTGAGATGCAATACAGGGGCCACTTCAGAGACACTCAGTACCGCCTCAACAGAGATTTTTTTTCTCACAAACATCTCCAGTTACAAAAATGGTTTCTAAAAAACTGCAGCAAGCTTCCTGCCAGGTTCACTTCCGGCAGATGAGTCCCAGAGCCTCGCGCCCCGGAGCTGTCCACGCCCGCGGTGCTGAAGCACAGTGCCTGCGGGAACCGTAGCGCGCCAGGCCGGAAGGGAGCCAGGCTTTAGAGTGCATCAGCAAGTAGTAGAACAAAGGGAATGGGTGGACAGTGCCACACCCACCTGGAAGCCACAGGCTTACCTCTGAAGAAGAGAAGCCCCCTAACCCCTAACATCCTGTATGGAGAAGAGCCCTGAGCAGAGGCCATCTGTAAAACCAGCAGAATTCAGTGATGATATCCGAAATAAGTGAGCCTTCCCTCCCCAGCCTACAAAGGAGGCGCCCAGGGACCGTCCCTCTAGCTGGGTGCTTGATGAAAAGCCTCTAAACCCCCAACACTACCCCCAACTGCAAATAGAGCAGAGGCCTTCATTGAACACGGGCACACTTTCCTCTCTGCAGCCAGCAAAAGCAGGAAGGGCTGCTGCTCTACCCTGTACCTGCCATGAAAGCAGAGGCGACCGTAGGTTCCACTCCCCTGAACCCCAGATCCTGCGGACCAGGACTCCAGGCCTCACTTCCCATTGCCCAACAAATTTGAAGACTCTGCCTCCCTCTCCTGGTGCAAACTCCCAGCAGGTCCGCCCTATGGAAGGGCCCTGGATATTAGGGGTCAAAGGGCCCAGGTAGGGGGTCTGAATACTAGACAGAGGGGGCGGTGTCGCATGGTGGGCCCAGGATGAGAGTGGGAGGGAACAGCTAAGAAGCCAGGTTGGCAGGTAAGTGGGACCAAACGCCCGGTGACAGCACCAGAGGGAGCTGGGATGTGGGAAGGAGGAAGGGCGAGGCTGGGGGGCAGACTCGCCCGGGATGGAGAGCGCTCACCGATGGCGGCTTCCTTGAGCTGGGTCATGTGCTCCCGCAGCACTTCGGGGTCCCGGGAGCTGTAGGGCCCCAGCTCTGGGTAGAAGCTGGATCCCAAGTCGTCTGGGGGGCTGTGGCGGCCGCGGGGGTAGCTGGCCGAGATCTTGGGGTCCCAGTGCGGCACCATGACGTGGTCCCAGTGAATGTAGTGGCCCTCGCGCCGCGGGCTCCCGTACCACGAGTAGTAGAAGGCGTGCAGGTCCGAGTAGATGCTCAGGCTCTGCCCGGGGGCGGGCTCGGCCTCCGCGGGTGCCGGCCCAGGGGAGCCGCCAGGGTCCGCGGTGCGGGGCGGCGGCGGCGGCGGGGGCGGCGCGGCAGGGGCTGCCGGGGCCCGGGCAGCGGGCGCTGGGGCCGCCTCCGGGCGTCGCTCAAAGGGCGCCAGCTCCAGGCCCGGGCCCAGCGCCGGGAGTCCGTCCGGAGCCTTGAGCGTGCGCAGGCCCATGAGGGTGCCGAAGGCGAAGAGCAGCACCAGGAACAGAGCTATGCAGGCGCGGCGCCGCCGCCGGGCCATGGCCGACCGTGCGCTCCTGCGGCCGCCCCGCTACCTCCCCGCGCGCCGCGCCATGGCCGCCCGCCCGCCCGCACGCTGCCCTGGAGACTGTGCGCCCGGCAGAGCGCGGCGTGGGCGGCGCCCGGGCTGTCCCCGCAGTGCGGGCGGGCTCGGCACACAGGACGCAGGCGGCGCGGACCAAGTGGCCGCGAGCCGAGGGGGAACTGGACGCCGAGGGCGACGCAAGGCCCAGCGAACGGCGAGTTTCGGGCCACAGGAGCAGGGACCTGAGTCAGGCCGCGTGGCCCGCGGAGGAAGAGTCCTTCATATACAAAGCTAGTTCCCCTCACGCCTGGCTGCCTGGGCGGCGGGTGGCGGCGCCTCGCTGGGGAGCGGGGACGCAGGCCTTCCGGAGCGCGGGAGAGGGGCGGCGCGGCGGCAGCGCTGGGGCGGCAGGGGCGGGGGCGGGGAGGGAAGGAAGCGCGCGTCGGTGGTCCTCTCCCCAAGGATTTCCTTCTCTGTCGATCCCCCTTTACTCACTTCACTGGCCCCCTCCCTACGGTCTCAGTGCCACCCTTCTAGCCCCAGGTACCCCATCCCACGGCCCTCCTCCCCGGCACCCCAGGCAGCCCCTGCACCTAGGTGGAAGGGGCGTCGAGAAATCCCGAGGAGTCGGACCCTACAGTCGCCGGCCGGGGACTGGCGGGCGGAGGGCGACAGTGACTCGCGCAAGGTCACACTGACTGGGCCTGGACCCCGGGTCAGGACGCACTCTCCAGAGCTCGCACTCTCCGAAGCACTTCCACGGGATCTGAAAAGCAAGCACTCAATACATTTGTATCTTTCTTCCTGGATTCTGGGCCCCAGAGGACAGGCCCCGTCTTATTTACCTTGTTAGACGCCAAGGGCTGCCAGGACAGGGTCTGACACTCACTTCCTAGTGCCGTTTGAGTGAGTACCAGTCCCTGGTGTGATAGTCTGTAGATAATAAGCTTTTCACTGGATATTGCTAGAGTTCCTACACTGCGTTATTCATTACTTCATTTATTCAGAAGATAGTTTTGTTTATCATATGCCTCCTTCAGTGAGTGGTCCGCAATGACAGCAACGTTGTTTCATTGCCTTTCTGCATGTCTAAAACAGAGCTTAGGATGACGGCGGGCATCCAGTTCTTATTGGTTAAGTAAAATGAATTATAGGGAACCCAGGAAGAGGAGCAGCAAGGTTGGGAAGTGTTGGTAGACCTGCAGCCCAGGAAAGTGAGCTTGAGAGACCTTATGGTGCTAAGTGTGAATGAAGTGGAATGCCTTCAGCTCCAGGTTGCAGATTCGCGATTCAGCCTGGCTTAAGGAATATGCCAGTGTATCAACTTGCAAAGCAAGAAGCGCAATGGCAGGATAGAGTGGGTATATTCTCTGATCTAACAATGTCATCAGGAACCTGAGATGTTCCCGTCTCACTCTTCTACTTTCCCCACCACTGACTTCATATACAAAGCCAGTTCCCCTCATGCCACAAAATGACTGCTATGGCCATTGACTCCTCCTTCCATTCCACAGGCAAGGGTAAGACTGATTTATCTTTCCCAGAAGTCCTAAACAAATATCTCATTGAATCTCATTTGTCTAATCTGGTTTAGGCCTTTTTATGCCAGACAAATTGTTGCCGAGGGGAATAGAATTACCTTGACTAGATTAAATTACATTTGTGGAGTGGGTTAAATGTTGGAGAGAATACCATGTCTACCAAAGAATGAGGTGACTCTGGGAATAGAAAGAGTGAGAAGAGGCCGAGTGTGGTGGCTCACGTCTGTAATCCCAGCACTTTGAGAGGCTGAGGCGGGTGGATTGCCTGAGCTCAGGAGTTTGCGACCAGCCTGGGCAACACGGTGAAACCCTGTCTCTACTAAAATACAAAAAATTAGCCAGGTGAGGTAGCGGGCTCCTGTAGTCCCAGCTACTTGGGAGGCTGAGGCAGGAGAATTGCTGGAACCTGGGAGGTGGAGGTTGCAGTGAGCCGAGATAACACCACTGCGCTCCAACCTGGATGGCAGAGTGAGACTGTTTCAAAAAAAGAAAGGAGAGAGACAGAGAGGGAGAGAGAAAGAGAAAGAGAGAAAGAAAAAGAAAAGAAAATGGATAAGGATGTAACTCAAAGAAAAAGAAAGAAAGAAGGAAAGAAAGAAAGAAAGAAAGAAAGAAAGAAAGAAAGAGAAAGAAAGAAAGAAAGAGAAAGAAAGAAAGAAAGAAAGAAAGAAAGAAAGAAAGAAAGAAAGAAAGAAAGAAAGAAAGAAAGAAAGAAAGAAAAGGAAGGAGAGAAGAGAAGAGAGAAGAGAAGAAAAGAAAACGGGTGAGGATGGAACTCTTAGGAACACCAGCATTTCTGGGACAGCCAGAGGAAGGAGAGAGTCTAAGAAGGAAACAGAAGGAATCATTAACTAGGAACTAAAAGAACAGGGAATGGGTGGTGGTCGTTTTGGAAAACTAGTGGGAAGGTTTCCCCAGCTCCCAGTCATCCCACTATTTCTGGGATGCCCTGAAACAGTTGTTTCCCCTGTTGGCTATGCCTGGAGTCCCTGACACTGCCACCTGGCCATGATGGTTTGACTCAGGCCTAGAACTCTGACCTGGTGGTCAGAGTTGGACCAATGATAGCATCCCGTCTTCCATTGGACCAATCATGAATACTGACCCAAAGGGCATCAATTCCAATCATTTTTTGGGATTTTACTCTCTAGTCTGGAGGAGAGATTTTATCGTCTTTAAAGATAATGCCATTTGCCGGGTGTGGTGGCTCATGCCTGTAATCACAGCACTTTGGGAGGCTGAGGTGGGAGGGTGACTTGAGTTCAGGCATTTGAGATCAACCTGGGTAACACAGTGAGACCTCATCTCTACAAAAAATTAAAATACATTAGTCGGCCATGGTGGCATATGCCTGTACTCCCAACTACTCGGAAGGTTGAGGTGGGAGGATCACTTGAGCCTGAGAGGTCAAGGCTGCAGCAAGCCGTGATCACACCACTGCACCCCAGCCTGGGTGACCAAGTGAGACCCTCTCTCAAAAACAAACAAACAAACAAGATAATGCCATTAGAGGGAGGGGACAGAGAGAAACTTAGCGGTATTGGAGTCCTGATTTCAGTTTTCCTGGCAGTCTCGTTGCAGTGTGAAACCTGGACCATTCTTCCAATAAGTTACCCTTTTATTCTGAGCAAGGTGAGCTGATGGAGCTGACTATTGATTGCCTATCAATCTCTGACAAGACAGAGAAGGGGACTTGGGAGCAGGAGGTCATTTGGGAGGTATCAGGAAGTAAGAGTTACGAAGTGAACAGAATGAGACAAGAACAAAAGAAAAGCCAAACCAGTGGTGCACTGAGGATGTCGCTGCTATAGATAATGGGGCCTTAATTCTGCCAGGTCTTTTCAGAAGTGTACAAATGCCTCCCAGAGTTAGGAGGTGTGAGGCTGAAGCAATTATCTACTGACCCCCTCCTCCACTGGTCAAGCATTTTTCCTAGGGGAGTTAACTTCCTTGTATTTCTGGTCTCCTGTTGCCAAGCAGATTCCCAGGACATCAGACAAGGTTTTGAGGCAGGTATAAAGAGAGACAGACATTATTTATTCAAGTGGGATGCCGCCAGTGCGAGGAAGACTAAGCTTGCACAGAACCATCCATCCTAGATGTACTCATTTTCTAAGCTGTCGTAACAAATTACTATAAATTTAGCAGTTAAAACAGCACAAAAGTGTACTGTCTCATGATTTCTGTAAGTCAGAAGTCTAGGCACAGTGTGGCTTAGTGAGTTCTCTGGTTGGAATCTCACGAAGCCAAAATTAAGGCATTGTCAGGTTACTCTCCTTTCTGGAGGCTCTAGGGATGGATCTACATCCAGCTCAATGGCAGAATTCAGTTCCATACAATTGCAGGGCTAAGGCCCCCATTTGCTTGCTGACTGTCATCTGGGGGTCCTTCTCAGGTTCTAGAGGCCTGCTGCATTTCTTGGCTTGTAGGCCCCTTCTTCCATCTTCAAAGCCAGCAACATCAGATCTTGTCCTTCTCACACTTTGGATCTCTCTAACCTCCTGTTCTACCTCTCTCGTACCTTCCTCTTCTGGTTTTAAGAGCTCATGTGATATATGAGATGCCGTCAGATAATCCAGGGTAACTTCCCCGGTTAAAGGTCAATTATTGGCCAAGTGTGGTGGTTCATGCCCATAATCCCAGCCCTTTGGGAGGCCGAGATGGGAGGATCACTTGAGCCCAGGGGTTCGAGGCCAGTCCGAGCAATATAGCAAGACCCTGTTGCTAAAAAAAAAAAAAAAAAAAAAAAAAAAAAGGCCAGGCACAATGGTTCACACCTGTCCCAGTACTTTAGGAGGCCAAGGTGTGAAGGTTGCTTGAGCCCAGAAGTTAGAGACCAGCCTGGGTAACATAATGAGACCTCATCTCTAAAAATTTTTTTAATTAAAAAAATTATAAAATATAAGGTCAACTAATTAGTAAACTTCATTCCATTCCACAAAGTCCCTTCACAACAGTAACTAGATTATTATTGAGTAGCTAGAGGACAGGAATCTTGGTGGGGGACATCTTAAGAGTTCTGCCTAAAAACTGTTCCTAAAATCAAGGTGGACCAAAGAGATGTGACACACGGCATTCAAGGTGTGTATTACACCTATTCCATTGATTAGAATGTGTGTTCAGCCACAAATAAGAAGGAAAACAGCTAAACATGGCTTAAAGTGCTTCTCAAACTTTAGTGAGCATGTCAGTCCCCTGAGGATCTTGTTAAAAATATAGATCCTGATTCAGTAGGTCTGGAATGAAACCTGTTTTTTTGTTTTGTTTTGTTTGTTGGTTGGTTTGTTTTTTGAGACAAGTTCTCACCCTATCACCCAGTCTGGTGTGCAGTGGCGCAATCACAGCTCACTGCAACCTTCGCCTCCTGGGCTCAAGCAGACTTCCCACCTCAGCCTCCCAAGTAGTTGAGACTGCAGGTGTGCATCACCACACCTGGCTAATTTTTGTTTCTGTTTTTGTTTTTTGGTAGAGATGGGGTTTTGCCATGTTGCCCAGGCTAGTCTCAAATTCCTGGGCTCAAGCAATCCACCTGCCTCGGTATCCTGTAGTGCTGAGATGAGAGCCACTGTGCCTGGCCAAGAGTCTATGTTTCTAACAAGATGCCAGGTGATGCTGATTTGACTGGTCCTTTAGGGCTTAGAGTATAGTGTATTTATTACCCCAGATATTAAGGAGTCTTTAACTAGGCTAGTTCTAGAGATTGTTAATGTAAGGGTCCAAAGACACTGTGACATCAGATCACCTTCTCTGTGATTCTTTTTTTTTTTTTTTTTTTTGGCCTTGCCTTCATGATTGAGAAGGATGGAAGCAGTTCCAAGCATCCCATTTCCACAGGACAACATCCAGGTGCAGAAAAGGGAATGGTCCTATTTTATAATCCTTTTAACAAGTAAGATAAGCTCTTCTAGAAGCTCTCGGCAGATTTCCCATCACTTCTGATTGGCCAGAATTGTGTCATCTATTCACATCCAAGAAGTCCCTTGCCAAGGCCATTCAGAGGTGAACAAAATCAGAAAGAAGGGCAAAAGGAAGGGGATTTGGGTAAACAGCCAAAAGTCTCTCCCACATCTGCTCGGAGTCAATTTTCCCCTTCTTCCTTACAGAACTAGGACTGTGTTGAGAGAGCCACCCTTCCCCACTATGGCTGGAGATGACAGGTTTGTTCTGTGAAAGAGTATAACAAGAAATTCTCCAGACACAGGAGTACCAGGCAACAGGAGAGGGAGGAGTGAGAGGCCATGCTGAAATCCAGGGGAGTCTGGATCAGTAAATGGCAAGAAGTCCAGCTCTTTACATCACTCAACCCCAGGAACACAGACAGTCATAGGTCAGCCTTCCAGGAGCTGGGCATGGTAGTGCATGCCTGTAATCCCAGCTACTCGGGAGGCTGAGGCACTTGAGCCCAGGAGTTCGAGGAAAGCCTGAGCAAAATCGGGACACCTTGTCTCTAAGATAAGTTAAAAAATTAAAGATTAAAAAAAATTTTTTTTTTTTGGAGATGGAGTCTCGCTCTGTCACCCAGGCTGGAGTGCAGTGGCATAATCTTGGTTGCTTTAACCTCCACCTGCCAGGTTGAAGCAATTCTCGTGCCCCAGCCTCTCAAGTAGCTGGGGTTATAGGTAAGGGCCACCATGACTGGCTAGGTTTTGTGTGTGTGTGTGTGTGTGTGTGTGTGTGCGTGTGTGCGTGTGGTGTGTGTGTGTTTTGTTTGTTTGTTTTGAAACGGAGTCTTGCTCTGTCACCTAGGCTGGAGTACTGTGGAGTGACCTCGGCTCACCACAACCTCTACCTCCCAGGTTCAAGTGATTCTCCTGCCTCAGCCTCCCAAGTAACTGGGACTACAGGTGTGTACCACCTTGCCTGGCTAGTTTTTGTATTTTTAGTAGAGACGGAGTTTCACTATGTTGACCTGGCTGGTCTCAAACTCCTGACCTCATGATCCACCCGCCTCAGCTTCCCAAAGTGTTAGGATTACAGGCGTGAGGCACTGCTCCTGGCCTAGTTGTTTTTTTTTTTTTTTTTTTTTTTTTTTTGAGGGATGACAAAGCCAGGTTTATTGTTCTGGGTTAAACCTGTGGAGGCAGGAGCTGGGAAGGGGCATGGGGACAGATGAAGCTGGTGACTGTATCTTCCTGGTCATTGCTGGGTTCTCAGCACCCTTGGCCCCCACTCAAGTTCTAGGTGAAGCCCAGTGCTGGGGGACGGGGTCCTCTTCCTGACAGTGCAGCCTGTGGGATCACTTGTAAGATCCAACACAGAGGTAGGGGGTGGGGTGTTGGCCTGCGCTGGGGCCAGCGTCCTCAGGAAGGTGTCTTGGAGGAGGTGGTGGCAGCTGCCCCATTCTTCTTGGCCGGGGTCTTCAGCAGTGCCAGCTTCTTGGGCAGGCTGCTGCTGGCTTTCATCACCACGTCATGTTCGATCTTCTTCCGGATCCCGACTTCTAGGTTCTTCTTGAACTTTTGCTGCTGCACGACGCGCGCCTTCTTGGGAGCGATAACACGACCGCCTTTTCTCGGGCCCCGATTCTTTTCAGAGGCCGCCGCTGCCGTCTTGCTCTTTGCGGGCTTTCGCGCCTGGAACTTGCGTTGCCTCTGCGCCATGATCCTAGTTTTTGTATTTTTAGTAGAGACAAAGTTTCACCATGTTGGCCAGGCTGGTCTCCAACTCCTGACCTCAAGTGATCCACCAGGCTCGGCCTCCCAAAGTGCTGGGATTACAGGTGTGAGCTACTGCACCTGGCCATAAAAAATATTTTAAGTTAACCTTCCAGGCAGAAGTCCAAGTGACTCCCTGGAGAAAAAGGAGGAACCTTGGGAAAAGTTCTGCACAGACTGACATTGAGACCCTTGAGGAAAATCCTCCACATACTGAAAAGTCAGCTTACTGCCTGATCAACCCAGAGTGCAACACACAAATCAGCAAACATGCCTCTTGCGTTCAGATCTTTCAATCAGCTTTCTAGTGCCTCACTCTAAACGTGAATAACTGATGATTCTCAGACATTTAGTGAAAACTCCCTGAATGAAAGCCAGATATAAAAACAAGCTAACAAACAAAAAAGAAAGAAAGGAAGGAAGAAAAGGAAGAAACAGTGAGAGCTAGCCTGGTGCAGTGGCTCATGCCTGTAATCCCCAGAACGTTGGGAGGCTGAGGCAGGGGGATTGTTTGAACCCAGGAGGTTGAGGCTGTGGTGAGCCATGATAGTGCCACTGCACTCCAGTCTAGGTGACAGACTGAGACCCTCCAAAAATAAAAATTAAAAAAAGTAAGAGTGAAAGAGCTGATGAGAAGAAAACAGAATGCAGCTAGCCAAATAAACAGATTTTCAT
Source organism: Rhinopithecus roxellana (assembly GCF_007565055.1). Classification (NCBI taxonomy): domain Eukaryota; kingdom Metazoa; phylum Chordata; class Mammalia; order Primates; family Cercopithecidae; genus Rhinopithecus; species Rhinopithecus roxellana. The sequence continues at coordinate 88,863,614 of NC_044560.1, read as the reverse complement.
ATTCACGAAACAAAACCAGAATGCTGTGTAAATGGGGGGAAGGATTGATCAGAAACCAGTGAAAAGCTCTTGGAAATTAAAATAATAGAGCCTAAATTTAAAATTTTATTACAATAGAAAGTTTTGGATGATAAAGCCAAGGACTCTCCCAGGAAGTAGAAAAACAAACCCACCCTGAGGAACCTTTCAGAACACTGAAACGAGGAATCATCAAAGAACTCATAAAATAAAATTTCCTGGGACATGACGTTCTGGATTGCAGTAGCCCCCTAAGTGAACAACGAATGCAAAAATGACCCACATGGTACTCATCATTATGAAAGTTAAGGACATTGAAAACAAAGAGAAGATCCGAAAAGCTTTCAAAGAAAAAGAAGTCAAGGATTTGGAATTAGAATGGCCCTGGAAAGCAGAAGGCAGGGGAGAATTTCATCCAAAATTCTGAGGGAAAATAATTTTGGACCTAGAATTCTACAATTAGTTTTAAAATTGTGAAGGTGGTGTATTCAACCTTGTAGTCAAGTAAAACGAAAAAAAAAAGTTAAATTATGTGAATGGAATATATTTTTCTCTTTTTTTTCTTTTTTTCTTTTTTATTTTTATTTTTATTTTTATTTTTTGAGTTGGAGTCTCACTCCAGCCCAGGCTGGAGTGCAGTGGTGCAATCTCAGTTCATTGCAACCTCTGCCTCCCTAGCTCAGGTGATCTTGCTAATTCAGTCCCCCAAGTAGCTGGGACTATAGGCATGCATCACCATGCCTAATCTTTCTATTTTTGATAAAGATGGGGTTTCACCATGTTGCCCAGACTGGTCTAGAATAGACATTGTTTTTAGGTATTCAAGGTCTCAATTTTTTTTTTCTCTTATGCTATCTTTCTCAGGAAGCTACCAAAAAATATAATAGACAAGGAAATAAAAAAGGTGAGGAGGAACTTGGGATCCAGTAAAAAGGAAATCTAACACAGAAGAAAAGCTCAGGGGAGTCCCAGAGCACTATCTGTGCAGTAAGCCTGAAGAGCAATCTGCCCAATGGAAGCAGGAGGACACCCAAGAAGGCCCTTTCCCAGAACAGCTGAAATTGATAGATAGGCTAGGCCTGGAATGGTGGCTCCTGCCTGTAATCCCAGCACTTTGGAAGGCCAAGGCAGGTGGATCACCTGAGGTCAGGAGTTGGAGATCAGCCCGGCCAAGATGGTGAAACCCTGTCTCTACAAAAAATGCAAAAATTAGCTGGGTGTGGTGGCACACACCTGTAATCCCAGCTACTCAGGAGGCTGACGCAGGAGAATCACTTCAGCCTGGGAAGTTGTAGTGAGCTGAGAGTGTCGAGGCAGAAGTTGCAGTGAGCTGAGAGTGTGTCACTGCATTCTTCTTTTTCATTGCCCCATGTAGTTGTATTTTTTTTTTTTTTTTTTTTTTTTGAGATGGAGTCTCGCTCTGTCGCCCAGACTGGCATACAATGGTGTGATCTTGGCTCACTGAAACCTCTACCTCCCGAGTTCAAGCGATTTTCCTGCCTCAGCCTCCCAAGTAGCCAGGATTACAGGTGCCGCCCACCCCACACCCAACTAATTTTTGTATTTTTAGTAGAGATGGGGTTTCACCATGTTGGTCAGGCTGGTCTCGAACTCCTGACCTCAGGTGATCCGCCTGTTTTGGCCTCCCAAAGTGTTGGGATTACAGGCATTAACCACCACACCCAGCCTGTATCTTTTTTTTTTTTTTGAGACGGAGTCTTGCTCTGTTGCCCAGGCTGGAGTGCAGTGGCAGGATCATAGCTCACTGCAGTCTTGAACCCCTGGGCTCAACCATTCCTTCTGCCTCAGCCTCCCCAGTAGGTGGGACTACAGGTGGCACTACTATGCCTGGCTAATTTAAAATTTTTTAAGGCCAGGCATGGTGGCTCACACCTGTAATCCGAGCACTGAGGCCGAGGAGGGCGGATCCTGAGGTCAAGAGATGGAGACCATCCTGGCTAACATGGTGAAACCCCATCTCTATTAAAAATACAAAAAAAATTAGCCGGTCGTGGTGGCGGGTGCCTGTAGTCCCAGCTACTCGGGAGGCTGAGGCAGAATGGCATGAACCCAGGAGGTGGAGCTTACAGTGAGCCAAGATTGTGCCACTGCACTCCAGCCTGGGCGACAGAGCAAGATTCAATCTCAAAAAAAAAAAAAAAAAAAAAGAGAAGAACAGAGATATTGTCTTGTATTCTTATACTGGCCAAAGTTGTATTCTTTTCCTCCACCACACATAACTATGTGATTTAACCAGTAAATTACACTGTAATGAGTTACTAAGAAGACAAATCAGAAGATTAGAGGAACAAAAGATATCTTTACAGATTTTTCATTTGAGAATGGAGTGAGAATAGAAAGACCTGTTTCAGGCTTAAGCACCTACGTGGCTCATGTAGTTTTCTTTATGTATATGTTCCAGAAAATCTGGCTTAAAAATACTGGTATTAACTTGTTTACATGAAACACTGAAAGGTTTTTGAGTAACTACAAATTTAGTTCTATATGTATATACCAAATGAACTTTTATTCTGTGTCTCTGTTTTATGTTATCATGAAGCCATTTGCTCACATACAATAATCTGTCAAAGACTTCATTCATACCTGTTCCAAAGAGTAGTAACCAGATGGAATTCTGATATTTACAGCATCATGGCTAGATGGTACCTTTTGTGTATCAAAATAAACATTGTTTCCGAGACCCTGAAAAAAAAAAAAAAGAACCCGACATTCAAGTTACATTGGTCTCCTTTCACTGTCTCTCAAACATGCCATGTTTATTTCTGCCTTCATATCTGTGCTTCAGTTCTGTTTTATTTTATTGTTTCAAAGATGGGGTCTCATCATGTTCTCCAGGCTGGTCTTGAACTCTTGGGCTCAAGAGATCCTCCCACCTTCGCCTTCCAAAATATTGTGATTACACGTGTGAGCCACTGCACTCAATCTGATTCTCCTTTGTAATGACTTTTCTTTTTCCTTCCTATTCAGATTTCGCCCATCCCTCAAGACGTCTCCCAACCATGGTTTCTCTATGGTTGGCTCCCTATGGGGTGGAGCAGAAACCACCTTATCCGTGTTAGCTGTGTTTTAGGATGCTTGATTGCTCACACACACACCATCCTGACAGCAATCTTGTGTCATGGGTAAGGTCATTCCCCATCTTACAGGTGAAAAAACAAAGGCTCAGAGAGGTAGAGAGAGGCTGGGATAGGATCTCAGCCCACATCTGCCTGTGCTCTCAATCATCACACAACAAATACTCTCTCCTGAACCTGGCTCACAGTAAGTCTTTGTAGATGTCAGCTGAGTTGTTCATGAGCTGTTTCATATATACTGGGGTCTCCTCATCCCCAACTGACCATGTCACGAGGCTTATGGAACAGAATGAGAGCAGGAAAAACCTCCACTTACAAAGGGCCCACCCTGTGCGAGATTCAGCACCACGTTCAGTAAGTGTGGGGAAATGACAGGAGATAAAACCAAAGGTGCAAAAGTGGTTGAAACTCGGGGATGGGAGGAGGAAGCAGAAGATTTCTATTTCAATTATAAGCCTTGTAATACTGTTTGACTTTTAATACTATGTACAATGTTACTTTGATTAAAAGTGAAAGTGAAGTTAAACAAATTAAATAGGGAAGTGTGGACTAGTGGACTATGCTTTAGAAGTTTGGATATGGAGAGAAGGAAATATAGGGCAATAACCATCTTATATATTTGTAGTAAGGATTGAACAAACAAGGCATTTACACAATGTTTGGCCTAGAACCAGCAGCGAGAATTATTATAACATGAAGCAGAACACAGGATCAAGGTTCATCGTGGGCTCATTAGACCTGAGAGATGTCATTATAAGAATAGGCTATGATAATAAGAGATTATTACGGTCTCCACCAAAGCAGAAAAATGCTACGCCCTCCCCTGTCCCTTCTGCGTCCCCCAGATCTTTTTCCTTCTTCCTTCCTTCCTTTTGTTTCTTTCTTTTAATAGAGACAGGGTCTGGCTATGTTGCCCAGGCTGGTCTCAAGCTCCCAGGCTCAAGCAATCCTCCCACCTCAGCTTCCTAAAGTGCTGGGATTACAGGTGTGAGCCACCACATCTGGCCGTTTCCTCCACATTTTTCTCTCGACTGAATCCACCCAATAGAATAATTATCCCTACCAAGAACCCAACACCCCCACATACATACCCCTTCCCTCTATCCCAACCCTTAACCCTGAGAAAAGTTAAACGTCCCTGGGACATTTTAGTTTCTAGGAAAGGGAGTTTCGAAGGGAATATTGAATCATATTATCAAACTTTCATTCATTCATTTATTAATTCATTCATGCATATTTATTGAGTGCATGGTATGTACCAGCCATAGTTCTAGGTATTGAAGACCCAGTGATGAACAAGACAACAAGCTTTACACCTTCATACTGTTTATATATAATGTCACAATGACCAGAGCAGCTACTTGGGCAGCTAAGGCCTCTGGCAAGGATAATTACCTCCATTTGCAATGCCTGGTCTGATGCAGTGGAATGAAATAGAAGATATGACTTATGACACCTGGTCATTCACATTCCCCTTCTTAAGTTACCATCCTTGTACCATATGGCCCTGTTTCCTTGACCACAGCTCTTTGGACCAGTAACAGACATCTGACCCAAGCTGAGCAATTAGATTCTACCCCCCAAGAATTTGCCAAAAATTAGATGTGGGGGGTGAGTTGAAAGATCAGTCAGAGTGAAGCCCACAGCAGAAGCCAGAGTTGACACCATGACAAGCCAACATCAAGGGCAGACCAGACTTATGAGGGGCAGATGCTCAGAGTAGGTTGAAGCAAGCAGTCTGTCTGCAAAGAGGAAAACGTGACATCTATGCTGTAAGAAGAAACCAGACATCACTGGATCCCAGGAGGAAAGAGAAAAAGAGAATGAGCAAAAGACTCTTTTTAAAAGGAGAGAGCAGCTGCCTCAGTATCTGAGAGCTTCCAGACCCAGCTCTAATTCCTACCAGATGGTCCAGTTCATTCTTGGGAGATGTTTTCATCCACAAAATCACTCCTCTCTCCTTCTCCTGAGTTAGTTTGAATAGTTTTTGTTGTTGTCACTAGGAGAGAGAGAGAGAGAGAGAGAGAGAGAGAGAGAGAGAGTGTGTGTGTGTGTGTGTGTATGTCTATAAGTTGATAAAGTAAATAGTAATTTTCTGAAAGTTTAAAAATTCATTTTCCAAAGTTTTTTTTTTTTGACAGAGTTTCACTGTTGTTGCCCAGGCTGAAGTGCAATGGTGTGATCTCTGCTCACTGCAACCTCCACCTCACGGGTTCACCCGATTCTCCTGCCTCAGCCTCCTGAGTTGCGGGGAATTAGCCACCACACCCGGCTAATTTTTGTACTATTAGTAGAGACCGGGTTTCACCATGTTGGCCAGGCTGGTCTCGAACTCTTGACCTCAGGTGATCCACCCACCTCGGCCCCTCGAAGTGCTGGGATTACAGGCGTGAGCCACCTCGCCTGGCCTCCAAAGGCTTTTTAAATGAATTTTTTGTTTTTGCTGTTTTGTTGTTGTTTCTTTCTTTTCTCTCTCTCTTTTTTTTTTGGCCCTTAGAAAATCTGAGACTCGTGAGTTCAGAGAAAGCAACCCCAAGACTTGCTGGTATAGGGGTTCGGGGCTTACTCCTTGCTGCAGAAAGTGGGGCGCTTAGCCAGGGCTTCTCATCTCCTGGCAATCTTGAGTAAGGGAAGAGGAGGAAGGAGAAGGGATTGCTTGAGGCCAAGAGTTTGAGAGCAGCCTGGCCAGCATGGTGAAACCCCATCTCTACTGAAAATACAAAAACTAGCCAGGCGTGGTGGTGCACGTCTGTAGTCCCCGCTACAGGACTACAGGAGGCTGAGATAGGAGAATCACTTGAACCCGGGAGGCAGCGGTTGCAGTGAACTGAGATGGCACAACTGCACTCCAGCCTGCGTGAGAGAGCCAGACTCCATCACAAACAAACAAGCAAACAGACAGCTATCCATTTGTAAACTGCTGATTTCTCTGGGGGTATTGTATTAATCCATTCTCACACTGCTATAAAGAAATACCTGAGACTGGGCAATTTATGAAGAAAAGAGGCTTAATTGGCTCACGGTCCTGCAGGCTGTACAGGAAGCATGATGCTGGCATCTGCTTGGCTTCAGGGGAGGCTTCAGGAAACTTACAATCATGGTTGAAGGTGAAGGGGGAGCAGGCATGTCACATAGTCAAAGCAAAGGCAAGTTGGGGGGAAGGTGCCACACACTTTTAAATGACCAGGTCTCACCAGAACTCACTCACTATCACGAGATAGCGCCAAGGGGATGGTGCTAAACCATTAATGAGAAATCCACTCCCATGATCCAGTTACTTCCCACCAGGCCCCACCTCCAACACTGGGGATTGTAACTCAACATGAGATTTGGGTGGAGACACAGATCCAAACCATATCAGGCATTGCCCCTACAAGCTTTTTGTAAAGCATCAGTGATTTCACCATTCTTCCACCCAAGCTTCACCATAAATGTGGTTTGTTCTTCCTTCAATTTTAACAGAATTCATGTCGCTCTCTGATAAGGGCTGTTTTCAAACTGATGTCTTATCCTTTTAGTGCCTCAAAGTAGATCCTGTTCAGACATGTTGTAACAGGTTAGTACCAGTTTATTTTGGTGCAATCCCGGATAGTTTTTCATAGTATGTGATAATGTTTTTCTTTCTTTCTGTCTCTCTTTCTCTTTCTTTCTTTCTTTCTTTCTTTCTTTCTTTCTTTCTTTCTTTCTTTCTTTCTTTCTTTCTTTCTTTCTTTCTTTTCTTTCTTTCTTTCTTTCTCTTTATCTCTCTCTCTTTCTTTCTTTCTTTCTCTTTCTCTCTCTCTTTCTTTCTTTCTTTCTTTCTTTCTTTCTTTCTTTCTTTCTTTCTTTCTGTCTGTCTGTCTGTCTGTCTCTTCTCTCACTCTCTCTCCTTCTCTTTTTCTTTTTTCTTTTTTTTTTTTTTCTGAGACAAAGTCTCACTATGCTGCCTGGGCTGTTCTTGAATTCCAGGGCTCAAATGATCCTCTTGCCCCAGCCTCCCACAGTGCTGGAATTACAGATGTCAGACACAGCACCTGGCCTGTAATATGCATGTTCCATGAACTTTTTGAAGACCCCTTAGCCAGGCACAGTGGCTCTTGCCTGTAATCCCAGCACACAGGAAAGCAGAGGCAAAAGGATAGTTCACCTGTCTGGGCAACATAGTGAGACCCCATTCTCAATTTAATAAATAAACAAATAATAAGAATGAAGACCCCTTGTATATTTACCAGACCAGAAACACTAACCTCGAGAGTCTTGCTTACCTCTACCTTGTATGTGTGTGTGTGGACGCAGGTAGGAGAGAATCTCCTGGCCAACCAACAAAGAGAGAGAAGAGAGCCTACCTGCCCTTCCCCACTCACCCCCCAAAAAGGACTGACAGAGTGCTTCACGAAGATACAGACTCAGAGGAATGGGGACTGTAGAGATCTACATCATGGGAAGGGGACAGAGGGCTCCTCCCAGCCCCTACCAGAGGCCATGAGGAAGGTATGTTTGATCTAAGTCTCACCAGAGGGCTCATAGTCACTCTTGTTGTATAGAGCTATAGAAAAGGATTTGTAGACAAGGGCACCAGGCACTGGGGACCTGTTGTGGTGCCAGGTGGGCAATTCAGTACTTGACCTGGTCAGAGACACCTCTCCCTGCAACTCCTCAGCCGTGATGAAGTTCTTGACCCCTGCCAGGACCTTGAAGGAGGTAATGACCTGGCTGTGTCTACGTTGGTGGTCTCCCAAGACCTGAAGTTGATGAAGGCTTGGGAGGCCACAAGGCTGCTATGGTTGCGATCAACCACACTCATGATACAATTGAACTCAGCATTGCTCTGCTGCTATTCTCCACATTGTAGCCCAAGCTGATGAAGCAGGCCTTGACCTCCTTCGGCCCCAGCACCCTGCCATGGCTCTTGTCAGTGTGGCTGACGGACACCTGAAACTCTTGCATCTGCTCCTGGCCAGTGCCCTTGGTGTTGCAGGTGAGGATCTGGTTCTTGACCTCACTGATGATGCAGCCAATGGTGGTGAGCAGCTGCTCCCAGCCATGCGGATGTGTTCCACGATGTAGCTGATATGTTTGTTGTTGAAGATGAAGACCTCCTGGAGGAGCTGGTGCTCTGCTTCAGTAGATCCAGGTTCAGCTTGTGGCCCATGATGCTTTGCTCATATTGCTTCAGGTTTAGCTGGTCCTCTGGGGTCTCCTTCATCTTGATGGAGATGTACCCAATTTCCTCCATCTTGGTTTGGATCCAGGTTCCCATGACATTGGCCTGGCTGGAGAACTGGTGGTGGAGGTGCTCGTTGGACTGCTGCTTGCTCTGCTCCTCCAGAAGGACATAATCCTGCTTTGGCACCAGCTGCTGCACCTTTGCCCACCGAGAGTGGCTGATCTAGGTGGGGTCGGGGGAGGTGACAGTGGTGTAGGGGTTGCTGCCTGACAGCTTGGTATGTTTGCTCTCTGTGATCCTCTGGGCCTCCTTGTGGGTGGCCAGGATAGCCTCCCTATCAGTATCTGGCAGGTTCAACTTTTGGCTGTGGGCTGAGATCAATCTTCTCGGTAGCGTAGATGATGAACATGTGCTGGAGCTCCTCCACAGCACTCTCCATCCAGTCGTAGAAGGCGCTGCCCACTTGGCATACTCCAGGTGCAGATAATCAGTGGCCTCCAGCTGCTTCTTCAATTTCTCCAGAGCTTCCCTGTGACTGTGGGTCAGAGAGCACAGGGTTTCCCACTGCTCGTAAATCTTCCGGCACTGGGCGTTGGCGCCGTGGGAGTCACAGTAATCCAGCTCATTGAGTTCCTGGGCAATGTCCTCTATGATATTGTGAAATATCTATTTGGTCTTTGATCCTGCTTCCTGGCATACGATGACTAGAAAATCATTAGAATTTCCGAAACCGTGTCTTTTTGTATGCTGATGAGTGGATGGATGACTGGCAGCCCCTAGGGAGCTTCAGGATGGAGGCTGGCCACCAGAGAGACCAAGGCATAATTAGAGGGTTGGGAATTTCAGCCCCACTGCCCAACCCCTGAGAAGGGAAGAGGGGCTGAAGATTAAGTTGATCAGCAATAGCCACTGATTTAACTAATCATGCCTATATAGTGAAGCCTCCATAAAACCCTCGAAGGACAGGGTTCACAGAGCTTCTGGAGAGCTGAACACATGGAGGTTCCTGAAGAGTGGCATCCCCAGAGAGGGCATGGAAGCCCCAAGTCCCCTTTCCCACACCTTGCCCTGTGCATCTCTTTATCTGTATCCTTTGTAATATCCTGTGTAATAAACAAGCCAATGTAAGTAAAGTGTTTTTCTGAGTTCTGTGAGCTGCTCTAGCAAATTAATGGAACCCAAGTAGGGGGTAGCAGGATCCCCAGTTTATAGCCAGTTGGTCTGAAGCACAGGCAAAAATAATTGGGCTTGTGATTAGCATCTGAAGTGGAGGCAGTCTTGTAGGACTGAGCCCTTACCCTGTGGGATCTGACACTATCTCCAGGTAGATAACCGTCAGAATTGAACTGGAGGACAACCAGCTGGTGTCTGCTGCAGATTTGATTGCTTGTTCGGTGGGTGGGGAAAACCCCACACACATTTGGTCACAGAAGCATTCTGGGTTGTGTGAGAGCAGAGGAAAAATTGTTTGAGTTTTTTCCACTCTTAGAGCCTCAATCAGCTCCACAAAGTCCTGGTGTATGGCCAGGTCACTTTCGAAGGCTTCGTGGTTGTGGATGAGGGCTTTGATGTCTGATAGGGTGGCCATCTCATAGTCCCGCTGCTTAAGCCTGGCTTCCTTCTCATGAGTCCAGGCCTCATGGATGGAGATCTTCTGCTAGAACTTCTCTGCCAGGTGGTTGAGCTGCTCCAGCTTGTGGATATCATTCAGCAGCAACTCCTCAGTGAGCCTGAGATCGCACCACTGCACTCCAGCCTGGGCGACAGAGCAAGACTCTGTCTCAAAAAAAAAAAAAAAAAAAAAAAGGCTGGGTGCAGTGGCTCACGCCTGTAATCCCAACACTTTGGGAGGCTGAGGTGGGCAGATCACCTGAGGTCGGGAGTTCGAGACCAGCCTGACCAACACGATGAAATCCCATCTCTACTAAAAATACAAAATTAGCCAGGCATAGTGGTGCTTGCCTGTAATCCCAGCTACTCAGGAGGCTGAGGCTGGAGAATCACTTGAATCCAAGAGGCGGAGGTTGCAGTGAACCGACGTTACGCCATTGCACTCCAGCCTGCGAGACAGAGCAAGACTTTATCTAAAAAAAAAAAAAAAAAAAAAATTACAGTGATAGTTTAGTGATACTGATTTTCTTTTAGTTACTGTTTGTACTATATACTGTTTGTATGTTTGTTTGTTTGTTTACAACCTTTGCTTTAACATATCTGTATCCTTATGTGGAAATTTCTTTTCTTTCTTTTCTTGAGATGGAGTTTCACTCTTGTTGCCCAGGCTGGAGTGCAATGGCATGGTCTTGGCTCACCACAACCTCCTCCCCCGGGCTCAAGCGATTCTGCTGCCTCAACCTGCCGAGTAGCTGGGATTACAGGCGTATGCCACCATGCTTGGCTAATTTTGTATTTTTAGTAGATACGGGGTTTCTGCATGTTGGTCAGGCTGGTCTTGAACTCCTGATCTCAGGTGATCTGCCCACCTTGGCTTCCCAAAGTGCTGGGATTACAGGCATGAGCCACTGTGCCTGGCTATGTGTACGTTTTTTAAAGCAGTATAAAGTTGCTGTTTAAAACCCAATCTGGGCCAGGTATGGTGGCTCATGCCTATAATCCCAGCACTTTGGGAGGCTGAGGCAAGTGGATCACTTGAGCTCAGGAGCTCAAGACCAGTCTGGGCAACATGGTGAAACCTCATCTCTACCAAAAAAAGAAAAATACAAAAATTAGCTGGGCATGATGGCATATGCCTGTAGTCCCAGCTACTTAGGAGACTGGGGTGTGAGGATCACTCAAGTCCAGGAGGCAGAGATTGCAGGGAGCTGTGATCATGCCACTGAACTCCAGCCTGGGTAACAGAATGAGACCTTATCCAAAAGAAAAAAAAAAAAAAAACCCAAAAAAGCCAAAACAAAAATCCAATCTGGGCTGGCCATGGTGGCTCTCCCCTATAATCCCAGTGCTTTGGAAGGCTGAGGCGGAAGGATTGCTTGAGGCCAGCAGTTTGAGAGCAGCCTGGACAACATAGCAAGACACTGACTGACTCCACAATTTTTTTTTTTTAAGAATTAGCCAGGTGCAGTGGCACATGCCTGTAGTCCTAGCTATTTTGGAGGCTAAGGTGGGAGGACTGCTTGAGCCCAGGAGGTTGAGGCTGCAGTGAACTATGATTGCACCACTGCACTCCAGCCTGGGCAACAGAACAAGATCCTGTCTCTAAGAAATATTTTTAATACTAAAAAATAAAAATAATAAATTAGAAACTCAATCTGACTATCTTTGTTTTTATTTTATTTTATTTTATTTGGTTTGGTTTTAGTTTCTGAGACAGGGTCTCACTCTCACCCAGGCTGCAGTGCAATGTCGCAATCAAGGCTCACTGCAGCCTCAAATTCCCAGGCTCAAATGATCTTCCTACCTCAGCCTCTCAAGTAGCTGGGGCCACAGGTGTGCATCACCATGCTCAGCTAGTTTTTGTATTCTTTTGCAGAGATGGGGTTTCATCATATTGTCCAGGCTGGTCTCTACCTCCTGGGCTCAAGTGACCCTCCTGCGTCAGCCTCCCAGAGTGCTGGGATTACAGGCATGAGCTACAGCACCCGGCCCAATCTTTGTTTTAAAATAGGAATATTTAGGGGCTGGGTGTGGTGGCTTACGCCTGTAATCCCAGCAATTTGGGAGGCTGAGGTGGACAGATGATGAGGTCAGGAGTTCAAGACCAGCCTGGACAACATGGTGAAACTCTGTCTCTACTAAAAATTACAAAAATTAGCTGGGCGATGCAGTGCGTGACTGTAATCCCAGCTAGTCAGGAGGCTAAGGAAACAGTATTGCTTGAATCTGGGAGATGGAGGTTGCAGTGAGTGGAGATCATGCTATTGCACTCTAACCTGGGCGACAGAGCAAGACTCCATCTAAAAATAAATAAATAAAAGGAATATTCAGTCCATTTATATTTAAAATAGTTATTTATACATCTGAGTTTCAAGATATCCTAGTATTCGTATTCTATCTCTCCCACATGTTCGATGTTCCTTTTTTCTCTCTTCTAAATCTTTTTTGATTATTTTTATTATTCCAAATGTTTCTACATTAGCTTGTTAGTAATATATTTTTGTTACTATTTTTCCATGATTACCATAGTAATTACAGCATGCATCCTTGACTTGCTAAAGTTTAATATAAATAATTCTTTTACCACTTCATAGACAATGCAAGTACCTTAAAATACTTTAACTCCATTTATCTGCTCCCACACTGTGTGCTGTTTTTGTGATGTGTTTTAATTCTATGTGCATTTAGAACTTCACATGACATTATCACTTTATACAGTTATTGTTCATTTATTTTTACCCACATATTTATTTCCTTTTGATCTTAATTTTTCCTGGGTGTTCGTAATTCTTTTTGAGTTTCTTTTTAAAAATCGCCTTTGATATGCCTTTAGTGTGGATCTGTGAAGAATTTTGACTGTCATAAAACATACTTATTTTACCTTCATTTTTGAAGAATATTTTCACTGAGTATAGCATTTTAGATTGATACTATCTTTCAGCACTTTAAAGATGCCATTCCATCATCTTCTGGATTTTATCATTTATATGAAAGAGTCAGTTGTCAGTCTTTTCACTTCATTTTAGCTTATTTTCGAGACAGATCTTGTCCTGTCTCCCAGTCTGGAGTGCAGTGGCATGATCACAGCTCACTACAGCCTTGACCTCCCAGGCTCAAATGATTCTCCTCCCACCTCAACCTTCTGAGTAGCTAGGATGACAGGGGCATGCCTCTATGCCTGGCTAATTTTTCTATTTTTAGTGGAGATGGGATTTCACCACGTTGCCCAGGCTGGTCTCAAACTGCTGGGCTCAAGTGATCCTCCTATCTCAGACTCCCAAAGTGTTGAGATGACAGGCATGAGCCACTGTGCCTGGCCTCAGCCCTTTTTTCAAAAAATTGAGACAGTCTTGCTCTGTTGCCCAGGCTGGAGTACAGTGGTGCGATCCTAGTTCACCATAGCCTCAACCTGCTGGGTCAAGTGATCCCCCACTACAACTTCCTGAGTAGCTAGGACTACAGGTACACACCATCATACCTGGCTAATCTTTGTATTTTTTTGTAGAGATGGGGTCTTGCCTAGGCTGCTCTTGAGCTCCTGGCCTCAACTGATCCTTCTGCCTTGGCCTTCCAAAGTGCTGGGATTACAGGCATGAACAACCATGCCTGGCCGAAGTTTTGTGTGTGTGTGTGTGTGTGTGTGTGTGTGGAGGGGGGTGTTGTTGTTGTTATTGTTGTTTCATTTGTTTGTTTGTTTTTAAGACAGAGTCTTACTCTATCGCCCAGGCTGGAGTGCAGTGGTGCACTCGTGGCTCACTGCAACCTCTGCTTCCCGGGTTCAAATGATCCTCCTGCCTCATCCTCCCGAATAAGTGGGACTACAGGCATGTGCCACCACGCCTGGCTAATTTTTGTATATTTAGTAGAGACGGGGTTTCGCCATGTTGGCCAGGCTGGTCTTGAACACCTGACCTTAGGTGATCCACCCACCTCGGCCTCCCAAAGTGCTGGTATTACAGGCGTGAGCCACCGCACCCTGCCATTGTCAGTCTTTTTTTTTTTTTTTTTTTTTTTTTTTTGAGACAGAGTCTCGCTCTGTCGCCCAGGCTGGAGTGCAGTGGCACAATCTCAGCTCACTGCAAACTCCGCCTCCCGGGTTCACGCCATTCTCCTACCTCAGCCTCCCGAGTAACTGGGACTATAGGCATGTGCCACCACACTCGGCTAAGTTTTTGTATTTTTAGTAGAGACAGGGTTTCACCACGGTCTCGATGTCCTGACCTCGTGATCCACCCGCCTCCCCCTCCCAAAGGGCTGGGATTACAGGTGTGAGCCACCACGCCCGGCCCATTGTCAGTCTTAATGTTGTTCCTTTGAAGGTAATGTGTGTGTCTCTCTCTCTAATTGCTTTTAATATTTTTTCTTTGGTTTTCAGCAGTTCTATTATGAAGTGCTTAAATATAGTTTTCAGTCGAGCGCGGTGGTTCATGCTTATAATCTCAGCACTTTGGGAGGCCGAGGTGGGCAGATCACTTGAGGTCAGGAGTTTGAGAGCAACCTGGCCAGCATGGCAAAACCCTGTCTCTAATAAAAATACAAAAATTAGCTGGGTGTGGTGACACGTGCCTGTAATCCCAGCCACTCAGGAGGCTGAGGCAGGAGGATTGCTTGAACTCAGGAGGCAGAGGTTGCAGTGAGCCGAGATCACACCACTACACTCTAGCCTGGATGACAGAGCGAGACTCTGTCAAAAAAAAAAAAAAAAAAAAAAAAGAGGTAATTTTCTTTGCATTTATCCTGCTTGGGATTGATAATGCTTCTTGAGTATGTGTCTTGATATCTTTCATCAATTTTGGAAAATTTTCAAATACTCTCTTTTCAAATAGTACTTCTTTCCTGTTTTTCTCTTTCTTCTCTTTCTAGGACTCTAATTCCATGTATTTAGGCCTTTTTGCCATGGCCCATATGTCTCTTTCTCTCTTATCTGTATTTTCAATTCTTTTCTCTCTTCCCATACTGGATATTTTATGCTGAAACTATATTCCACATCATTAATCCTAGAGTTAGCTGTGTCTAACCTGCTATCAGTTCCATCTACTATGCTAAATTCAACTATTATATTTTTCAGTTCTAGGATTTCAATTACATTCCTTTTTAGAGTATCCAGGTTTGGTGATTTTGCACTCTACCACAATTCCAATGCAAAATCTTACTGTTCTACACAGATCTACTCCCATCCTGTTATATCAACCAATAAAATCTCATTTTTGTTTAAGCCAGTTTTATTTGGTTTCCTGTTAAACACAGCTGAAAAATCTTAACTGCCATTGCTGAGATATCCCCCTTCATGATTTTGTAATGGCAGGCAGCAGCTCCAGGTGTCAGATGCAGACATGACATCCAGAGAAGAAGCGGAATGTTGCCTGTCATCCATCTCTGTTTGTTAGGAGTGAAACTTTTCCTATATTTCTGATTCAGAAGGCCAGGGTTGTAATCACATGCTACATGGAATGGGATGGGAGTGATTAGCAAATAGCAATCTTTACTTATCCCTGAACTTGGGGAGAGGATCATCTTTCGCTAGCAAACAGCTACAGTAGAAGAACATCCACATAAAACTGAGACTCTGGCAGCAATATAAAATATGAAAGGGGAAAGCTATTGGGCAAATAATCAACAGCGTTTACCATACTAATAGATGTATTAATTTTCTGTAAAGTTGTGTGTGTGTGTAGAAAATATCAGGAATTGTACATATCAGTCTTTAACAGGATTTAAATTTGAGAGAGGGACTATCTGGAATGGAAAGGATGGATATGTTTACCTATACAATTTTCATCACTTTATATTACTTTGGTGATTTAAATTTAAAAGAGCTGCAATCTAAAAATGGGCTGCTTCCAGAATTAGAGCTAGAATAAAAATATAGAGTCAGAAGGCTGGATATGGTGGTTCACACCTGTAATCCCAATGCTTTAGGAGGTCAGGGCAGGAGGATCACTTTAGGCTGGACTTTGAGACCAGCCTGGGGATCATAGTGATACCCTGTCTCTACAAAAGAAAAAATAAAAAGAATTATGAGCATGGTGGTGCGTGCCTGTAGTCCTAGCTACCCAGGAGGTTGGAGGATTGCTTGAGCCCAGGACGTTGAGGCTGCAGTGAGCTATGATCGCACCACTGCACTCCAGCCTGGGCAACAGAGTGCTTGTCTCTAATACATACATAAATGTATGTATGTCTGTGTATGTGTGTGTGTGTGTATATATGTGTGTGTGTGTGTGTGTGTGTGTGTGTGTGTTTATGTATATATGCATTAGGGAGAAAGAGAGAAAGAGAGAGAATCAGAGAAGCACATGTTTGTATATTCCAGTCCCAGTCCTGGCCCCTACACAGTTACTCAGGTGCCAATAGCAGGTTTATCCCTTCTGGGGATTTGGAGGAACAAGGCTATCAGAGCCTGATGCCATCAAATATTTAAACCATTCACCTCTCTCACCTCCCACTCTCAAAGCTGTCTTCACATCATAAATTGGCTTCCAGGGCATATTTTCCTACAGGGAAAGAATGTGCTGGACATGCCATTGTGAGCATTCTGGCCCCCTTGGCAGTTCCATTTCTCATGATAAATTAATATATTGTTTCTCTGGCTCAGATAGCAGGATAGGAGCTGGGTTAGTAGGATCTACTTTCCATCCCCTAATAGATAGATTCTCTCTTAATGCTGTTAAAGTCAAGTTCATAAGCCTGGACCATGATGAATTCAAAGTAAATGTCACCTCTGATGCCACTTGGCAGCTGGCCAGCCAACCTGCCCTGTCTCTTCAAGCACATTTCTTTCAGACTCCTGTGCTTTCTAGCCACATTCATCTCAACCAGCTGTCTCTTTCTTTCTCTCTCATTCTGTCTTTTCTTCTACGACTCTCTCTCTCTCTCTAATTATATATATATACACACACATATATACATATATATACATATATATACACACACACATATATATATATATATATATATATATATATATATATCTCTCTTTCTGTCTTCCTACCTCACCACTTAACCTTCCTTTATCCCTTCTTTTCCTTTTTTTTTTTTTTTTTTTTTTTTTTTTGAGATGGAGTGTCTCTCTTTTTTGCCCAGGCTGGAGTGCAATGGCATGATCTTGGCTCACTGCAACCTCCGCCTCCCAAGTTCAAACAATTCTCCTGCCTCGGCCTCCCGAGTAGCTAGGACTACAGGCACACACCACCACATCCAGCTATTTTGCATTTTTAGTAGAGATGGAGTTTCACCATGTTGGCCAGACCGGTCTTGAACTCCTGACCTCAGATAATCCACTCGCCTCGGCCTCCCAAAGTGCTGGGGTTACAGGTGTGAGCCACCATGCCCAGACTTCTTTTCCTTTTTCCTTCTGTTTTTTTTTTTTAACCTTAATTAACCATGGAGTTGAATAATAATATATACCAGAGCTACGTGCCAAGCACAGAGCTGGGCCATATGTAAAAATTATATTCTGACCTCACAATAACTCTGAAAGGTGTTTTTGTTCCTATTTTACAAAGAAATAAGTGGAGGCTCATAAAGGGTAAGTAGTTGTGTTTCATAATCTTAAAGTTTTTCTCTGCTTAATTTTCAAAATTAGTAAATTAAATGCTTTATGCTTCCTTTATCCAAGAAAATACCATTGAGGACAGGCATGGTGGCTCACGCTTATAATCCCAGCACTTTGGGAGGCTGAGGCAGGTGAATCACTTGAGGTCAGGAGACAAGCCTGGGCAACATGGCAAAATCCTGTCTCTACTAAAAATACAAAATTAGCCAGGTGTGGTGGTGTGCACCTGTAGTCCCAGCTACTTGGGAGGCTGAGGCAGGAGAATCGCTTGAACCTGGGAGGTGGAGGTTGCAGTGAACTGAGATCGGGCCATTGCACTCCAGCCTGGGCAACAGAGTGAGACACTGTCTCAAAAAAAAAAAAAAAAAAAGATGACCATTTGAACAAGAAAGCTCCCACTGCTCTTTGCCTCTTCCCATCCTTCTTCCTGAGAGTTGGACTTGACCCTGATTCCTCTGACACAATCTTAAACTTCTTTATAGAGGAGATAACCTTCTCTGTCCAGTCAGGCTCAGCATACTTTCTGTATCTGTGCAAAAGGAAGAGGTCAAATCTTCAGCATCTAGATTTGTAACTTTCAGTAACTTGGAGATGGAGGTTGTGGTAACATTAAATCTGCTCCCTGGAAGGTCACTTTTTATTATTTTGGGTGCTTAATTAAGTTGCTCAGCCACATCAAGTGTCCTCCCCCAAGATCCTAGAAGATAGTGAGGTAGAAGTAGAGAGAAGTATCCCTTCCAGCCTACTTCAGTAGAAGTCGGAGAGGAGCAAAAGAGAAAACAAGATGTTTCTGGGTGGGTCCATGCCCCTCCACTCTTTTTTTTTTTTTTTTTTTTTTTTTTTTTTTTTTTTTGAGACGGAGTCTCGCTCTGTCACCCAGGCTGGAGTGCAGTGGCCAGATCTCAGCTCACTGCAAGCTCCGCCTCCCGGGTTTACGCCATTCTCCTGCCTCAGCCTCCCGAGTAGCTGGGACTACAAGCGCCCGCCACCTTGCCCGGCTAGTTTTTTAAATATTTTTTAGTAGAGACGGGGTTTCACCGGGTTAGCCAGGATGGTCTCGATCTCCTGACCTTGTGATCCGCCCGTCTCGGCCTCCCAAAGTGCTGGGATTACAGGCTTGAGCCACCGCGCCCGGCCGCCCCTCCACTCTTCTGCAAGGGAGTGAAGGCTGTTTATCTCCTGAAGACATGAATTGTCGGATTTTGGTTATAGGCTGGAAGAGTAGGAGCCACCACTGTATATTCTTAGCTAAAGGAAATATAAAGCATTTAATTTACTAATTTTGAAAATTAAGCAGAGAAAATCTTTAAGATTATGAAGCAAAACTACTTACCCTTTATGATCCTGCCAAGTATCAGAACATGGCAGCAGAGAAGTCCCAGGTCCAGCTGAGTGTCCAGACTCTGTTGGATTCAGCACCATGGACAGAAAGCCCAAAGCTGGCCGGAGGGCTGAGGGTTCAACGCCAGGGACAGATACCCTCTCTCTGCCCCCACCCCCAAATTTCACCAGTCTCCACTGCTATTCCTGGGAGGAACCTAACTCCAGCCATTAGTTAACTGGCCCCCAGCACTTAAAGGTCCCGATAAACAATGGGTTGTTTTCCTTCTAAGGACCTCCGGAATTTTACTGAGCTGTCTGCTCTGCAGCTTCCTGATAGAGTGGGGTTCGCCTTAGAGCAACTCTTATTAAGATCCAGCTGATTTGCACATATCTGCATTCACTGAGGCTTCTCCATTCTGGTTTTATTATAAATGAATTGCTCAGAGGAAGAAAGGGAAGGATTATTTCAAGACTTTTCGTCCTCTTCTTTCCCCCTATTCCTAGGGTCTCCGTCTGGAAATTTACCCCAGATGCCTGAAGCTGTGTATGGTGGAAGAGGGTAGAAACCAGACTCCAACAGTCAGATGTTTGCCAGAGCATCCTATGTAGATTTTCCCGGATAATTTCCCCCATCTGTTTGGTTTCTGAAAGGTCCTTGTCAGGTTCAGAGGAAGTCTGTATTTTGTTTTAGCACCTAGGGTCAGAACCTCTGGGTTGAAGTCCCTGGAGCTTCAGTAAGAAACCATGACTGGTGCCTTAGAGCCTGCTAAGGGGATGGAACCCCGTTCTAAAGAGGAGTGAGCGATGGTGGAGTGAGGACTCATTTTGAAATGAAAGGAGTCCCGGGTCTCTAAGCAGCTTCTAAAAATACCATCTCCCAGAGCTGGAGGGAGGGGGAGGGGAGAAATCGAGCGTGAGGAGAATGAAGATGGAAAGGAGGTGGCAGTGTGAGAACCCTTCCTCAGGTAGGTCTGGTTTTAGAGGTTCCGCCTGCATCCAAGGACTGGAGGGATGCCACACCTCCTTCTGCTTCCTCAGCGGGCTTGTCTCCCGTAGTGTCCAAGCCACAGCCTCTCCTGATGACCTTTCTTTCTGCAGGTAAAGAAGACCAATTCCTTCCACCTACTCCTCCTATTGCTACTGTCCAGCAAGTATGTCTGAGTGAGCACGTGTGCATTTACACACATACACACGAACACACGCAGAAATGGCACATGAAAGCAGGTTGTAAATGGCCAGTGATCTACGATGCCAGGAATCCTCCTTACACTCGGTGTTCAAAGAGGTATGGACTGTGGCAGAGACAGCGTGGTTCACCAGGGCATCTGCAGCACAGAGCATGGCGCCCAGTGAGGGCTGGGTGGAGAGGTGAGGGATACATATATGCAAAAGCACAGACACTCAGACCGCAGGGGCCAAGTAGTCACAGGATTCACATTCACTCTCGAGGCTTCTTAGGCTATGTTCGCTTCCAAATAGAGAGGGGGTGGGTCCCCCAAGAAAAGAGCTCTGAAAAGCCACGAGGTGGGTGGAGCTTTCTCCCCTCAAGTTCAGCCCAGATGGTGGCGCTCAGTAGCCGCCTCCCTCGTCCTGGAGGGCCCCAGCCCTTCCCACCACCAAAGTGTTAAACCCTCAGCTTGCACATAAATGACCTTCACTAGACAGAGGTCGTGTTCCACGTTTTCTTGCGGCTTCTTCAGCGCCGGCTGAACTCTTCCAGGATTGCTCCGCCTCTCTTGCAGGAATCTCCGATTCCTGGCGGCTGTGCTGTTCAGTAGTCCCCTGGGATGGGCGGAGTGGGGTGATCAAAGAGGGGAACTCCCGACTCTGAGCAGACTGAGGACAGGGGTGGTTGTGAGGTGTGCTGCTTATGTCTTGACAGCAGGAGCAAGAACCTGAGGAACAGATCGTTCATGCAAAACCACCACCGCCCCCATCCCAGCGTCCACATGGTTTCCCAGCCTCGGCAGCGCGCTGGTAGGGCGGGACCCCGTCCCTCACTTTGCTCTCCTTTCCCGAGCAGCTCCCGGGTTCGGGTTCGGCCCCTCCTTCCTGCCGCTGTGTGCGTGTGTGTGTGTGTGTGTGTGTGTGTGTGTGTGTGTGTGTGTGATGAGGGCGGGAAGAGAAAAGGGAGGGATGAGCCAGGAGACACCAGGAGCCTCGGACACAGGAACAGACCTAGGGCAGGGAGATAGGAGAGCTCTCCAGAGCTTGGGGTCAGAACATAAAGCTTCAAAACCCCGCAAGTCCTGGGAACAAGGGAGCTTCCAGACTAGCTCAGAGGCTGCAAGTGTCGCTGCCTCCCCGAGGGTCGCCCCTCTTTAAGCCAAGCCCACGTTGCCTGCCTACTTCTCAGGAATGAGGAGCTAAGGTTTAGCGCTCTGGGCCACCGACGCCAGCTCATCCCCCTCGCTCAGAAGCCCCGCCAGCTCCCACGGCTGCCCCACCCCCCACGGTTTGGGGATCTGCGGGACCCCTTTCTTTCCCCACCAGTTGGGTGTTCCGCCCCTGGCCTATGAAACTCCACCTTCCCACCCTCTGCTGGCGGGGATTGGTGGGCATCCCGCGGCGGTGCCTAGTGATTGGTCCCCATGGATGATGGCGAGCGGCGAGACCCCGCCCCCAGCTGGCGCTGGGGTCTGGGGGCACTGCTCAGCGGTGCTAGGCTGGCGCGGCTTGAGCCGCGGCTGCACTGACAGCTCGGTCTGCGGACCATGGAGACCTGCGCCGGTCCACACCCGCTGCACCTGTTCCTCTGCCGGATGCCGCTCTGTCTCGCGCTGCTTTTGGGACCCTGGCGGCCTGGGACCGCCGAGGAAGGTGAGAAGACTGGTGGGCTCTGCTCGGAGCCTGGCATGCCAAAAGATAGGGGGTTGGGGACGGGGGTTCTGCGGGAAGGAGTCATTGGAGAGACTAGAGTCTGTACTGGGGCTTGAAGCAAGCAGGCAGCAAAGAACTGGAGAGATAGAGAAAAATGTGGCCAAGCAATAGCGATGAGAGGGGCGCTGAGGAGCTTGGGGGCTGGAGACCCGGGAGGTTGGGGAAGAAAGAGACCAGGAACCGCGGGAGCCAGAGGCAGAGGTCCAGCGGCGGGTGAGACGGACAAGCTGAGTGATTGGAGGTGGGAGTTGCGGGGGCGGGGAGATGAAGAGTGGAGACAGGGAGATGCGGAGGTGAGCTCGGAATATGGAAAGACCGGGTGGAGCCCGGACCACAGGGGCTAGGAGACCGCAGTGTGGCCAGCATGAGGTGGAATGCTGGTCGAGGGGGCTGGGTCCGGGCGCTGCCCGACGTGCAATCATGGAACTGTCCGCAGTGCTGAATTCTGAGCGTAGTCTACCGGGCGCGCTCCGTGTTGCCGGGTTTGAGGCTGTCGGCGATACTGTGGTCCGCGTCTTGCCTCTGATTGTGCATTTGGGGGAGCTATACGCTCAGTTGAATCCAGAGGCGTCATATCCAGGTGCAGAATCCGGAGGAGCTGGAATCTGAGGCGTTGACCGCGGGGTTGGTCGGGGCCCTGGACGGCTGATGCCTTTCAGTATGCAATTCCGATGTGCTGTCAGTTGCGCGGATCTCGGAAAGCTGTCGGCGGTCCTGCCCACAGTCGCTGATGCCTCTGGAGAGGCCCTCACCTTGATGGCCCACCCCCTGGCTTAAGCTCCAGAGGGTAATCTTCCAAGACTGCGGGATGTCCTGGCCTCCTGTCTCTGGTCTGTGGGCTCTGCTGTCCAAACCAGTTTCTGTGATCCATGTTGAGAGGTTGCAGGCTGCTGATCCAATGCCTCCTGGGGGAATAAAGGGACTCCAAGCTTCTCTGGTAGGAAGAGTCATAGATGTATACATAAAAGGACCCCTGACATTCTTTCAAAAGCAGTGGAAGTGACAGCCCCTGGGAAAAGGGCTGGCTGAGGAGAAGAGATATTTTATTTCTCCAGCTGTTAGCAGTATCTCTCCACATTGTTTTCTCAGAGGCCCAGGGAGTCAGACTAAAAATGTTCAAGTCTTCATGCCTGGGGACCACCAACCTCAGAAAAGCCCCTGAGTGGGAGTGGATTGGGGGGTATATACAGGAATCCCCTGATACATTCACTACTCACTTTCTCTCTCTCTCTAACTGACACTTAGTTATAACTCTGGGAACCTAAGAAGGCTGGGGAGAGTTACTGACTCCCACCCCAATCTGAGAGCCAACCTTAGAGTATTTGCCATGGACCCTGTAGAAGGCTGAATAATGACCCCCACCCCCAATATGTCAATATCCTAATCCCTAGAAGCTGTGAATGTTACCTTCAGTGACAAAAAGGACTTTGCATATGTGATTAATGATCTTTTGAGATGGAGAGATTGTTTTAGATTATTTGGATGGGCCCAATAATCACAATCGTCCTTGTATGAGGGGTGCAGGAGGAGTCAGAGTCAGAGGAGAAGGCAGTGTGATGACTGAGGCAGAGATTAAAGTGATATGATTTGAAGATGGAGGAGGAGACCACAAGCCAGGGACTACAGGCGGCCACCAGACACTGAAGATGGTAAGGACATGAACTCTCCCCTCAGAGCCTCCAAAAGAAAACAGTCCTGCTGACACCTTGACTCTAGACCAGTGAAAGTGGCTTTGGGCTTCTGACCTCCAGAACTGTAACAGAAAAACAATATGTTGTTTTAAGCCACTGTGTTTGTGGTAATCTGTTACAGCAGCCCCAGGAATTGAATACAAGCTCCTTCCCTACTGACTGTGGCTACCTCTCTCTGGATTTGAGCTATTCACACCCCCTCCTGGGGCTTTATGAAGTGGGAAAAACTTGTCCATATCATTTGTCACATTTTGCATTCTCTCAGCAAATTTACAGGGACTTCACCAAAGGATTCCACTCTCTTGCTAAACTGACCTTCTCGATTTCTGACATTTCTGTCTTCCCCTCTCCTTAGTCATCCTCCTGGATTCCAAAGCCTCCCAGGCCGAGCTGGGCTGGACTGCACTGCCGAGTAATGGGGTAAGTGCACAAGTGTCCCTCCCTGTCCCAGGGATCCTCTGGTGGTCCAGGACGCAGTCTCCTCAGCTCCTAATGTTTACATCAGACAAAAGTGCTCCTCAGAGTGTGTGGTCTCCAGCAGCCCTGGCTTCAAGCCAGAGTTGCCTATTAAAAAATGTTGAGTGTTCAGCCAGTTAAACAGTCAAAAACAAAAAACAACAACAACAAAAAAAGTGAATAAGTGAGGACAGAACTGGCTGTCTAGGAACAGAAACCTGGCATCTGGATGGAGCTAATACAGGACAGTGGCTTGCACATAGTAGTAGATCCTCCAAGCAATGTTGTTGATTGATTGACAGAGCAAGCAAGACTGGGAGTCCTAAAAAAGGCTTGGAGACTTGGGGTAGGGTTGGGATGATGTGGGCTGTAACAGCAGCTTGGTGGAGTGCAAAGGGCACTGGTTGGAGAGTCAGGAGACTACAGGCACCATTCCTAGCTCCACCACTAACTTGATGTGCATACCTGGTCAGATCGCTCTCACTCTGGAGCCTTAGTTTCCCCATCTATAAAAATAAGGATTGGGATCATTTGTTTCCAAAGTTTCTCCCAGCGCTGCATCTTACAATTTCCGGGGTGTGCATGGTGGTGAGAGAGAAGTCAGGAGTCACTGCTAGCGCTCCACCTCCTGGAAGCAAGTTGGCTCTGGGCTGCCCACCCCTTTACTCTTGTCCCCAGTGGGAGGAGATCAGCGGTGTGGATGAACACGACCGTCCCATCCGCACATACCAAGTGTGCAATGTGCTGGAGCCCAACCAAGACAACTGGCTGCAGACTGGCTGGATCAGCCGCGGCCGCGGGCAGCGCATCTTCGTGGAGCTGCAGTTCACACTCCGTGACTGCAGCAGCATCCCTGGCGCCGCGGGCACCTGCAAGGAGACCTTCAACGTCTACTACCTGGAAACTGAGGCCGACCTGGGCCGCGGGCGTCCCCGCCTAGGCGGCAGCCGGCCCCGCAAAATCGACACGATCGCGGCGGACGAGAGCTTCACGCAGGGCGACCTGGGTGAGCGCAAGATGAAGCTGAACACAGAGGTGCGCGAGATCGGCCCGCTCAGCCGGCGGGGTTTCCACCTGGCCTTTCAGGACGTGGGCGCATGCGTGGCGCTTGTCTCGGTACGCGTCTACTACAAGCAGTGCCGTGCCACTGTGCGGGGCCTGGCCGTGTTCCCAGCCACCGCAGCCGAGAGCGCCTTCTCCACACTGGTGGAAGTGGCCGGAACGTGCGTGGCGCACTCGGAAGGGGAGCCTGGCAGCCCCCCACGCATGCACTGCGGCGCTGACGGCGAGTGGCTGGTGCCTGTGGGCCGCTGCAGCTGCAGCGCGGGATTCCAGGAGCGTGGTGACATCTGCGAAGGTATCCAGCTGGTTGGGGGCCGTGGGGTGGGAGTGTAAAGCGTAGGTGGCAATTGAGAGAGAGTGTGCCCTAGATGAGGAGAGGCGGGGGTGGGGTCGGGATGCAGTGGAGAAGCCTTGGACTCTGGAGCGCAAGGAAAGCCCTGAAGTTTGTGGAGTTTCCAGTGGGTCCAGTCAGGGCCAATGAGTGAACTTACTAGGAGGTGAAATTGACTAGCTAAGGAGGCATTAGGGACCTATGTCTTAGGCACCTCACACAGGCCTTCTCCTTTATTTATTTTCATGGCAATAAAGGAAGTCTTTTTTTTTTTTTTTTTTTTTTTTTTTTTTTTTTTTTTTGATACGGAGTCTCTCTTGCTCTGTCACCCAGGCTGGAGTGCACTGGCCTGATCTCAGCTAACTGCAACTTTCACCTCCTGGGTTCAAGCAATTCTCCTGCCTCAGCCTCCTGAGTAGCTGGGATTACAGGCATACATCACCATGCCCAGCTAATTTTTGTATTTTTAGTAGAGACGGGGTTTCACCATGTTGGCCAGGCTGGTCTCAAACTCCTGACCTCAAGTGATCCACCTACCTAGGCCTCCCAGAGTGCAGGGATTACAGGCGTGAGCCACTGTGCCCGGCCGAGGAAGTAATTCTTATCTCTGTTTCACAGATGAAGAAACAGAGCCTCAGAGAGATCAGTACCTCACTTGCAAAGTTAGGAAATGGGGAGCTAGGATTTGAATTCAGGCTTGCCCAACTCTCATATTCTTTGTATGACACCATGCGGTCTCCCCTGTGCATAAGGAAGAACTCTACAGCAGCCCAAGCTTCAGACTAGTGGGATTAGTAGCGCACAGAGAGGACTATCCCAGTCACGGACCACATACTTGGAAGTTAGAGACTGGCGGGGGGATTTTTATGCTGGAGAGAGGGATTGGGAGGTTGCACTAGATGGTTACTAAGATCATATCCCACTCTCTGAACTACAATCAGTGTGCTCCCTGGGGGAGATCCTTCATGTTGAGGGTTTTGCTGGGTTCTTAGGCTGGTGGGGGCATTAGGAACAGACCTCTCATTCTCTCTCCGGCCTGTGGCTTTGGACACAGAGGGTGAGGATGGGGTTATGAATGTGTATACTTAATATAGAAAGATCAAGGTATGCTTTTTCTAAACCATGTCCTTTTCTGGGTGCCAGGGAAACAGAAATGAGTCAGACGTAGTCCCAGCTCTCAAGAAGCTCACAGTCTAGATGGAGAGATGCAAAAATTAAAAAATCACAAGAGGGTAAATATATGCTATAACAGAGGGATACACAGAGTGGTGGGAAGACAGGAGGAAGTGACTAAATTTGCTCTCATCCCTTTGTTCAATCATCCATCCAATATGAATTGAGGATGTGCCAGCTGCATTTATTGAGGGCTTATTATATGTATATAGATGAATGCCACCATCTCCTCCCTGCAGAAATTGTAATTTAGCGAAAGACTGGGAGGCATGAACCTTCCTGAGCTCTCCAGATATAGTTAGGATCCACCTCTGTACTCTCCAGTATTCACTGAAAACTATTTCTGTACTTACCCCATGGTATGCAGTGATCTACTTATGTGTGTTTTCACCACTAGATTAAGACCTTCTTTTATTTTTTTAGAGATGGGGGTCTGTCTATGTTGCCTGGGCTTGAGTGTAGCAGCTATTCATAGGCATGATCATAGTGCATTACAGCCTTGAGTTCTTGGGTTCAAGCATTCCTTCTGCCTCAGCCTCCTGAGTTGGTGGGACTACAAGGACCACACACTAGTTTAGGAACTTCTTGAGCTCAGGCATTGGGTCTTACTAGTGTCAGCAGCCCCAGCATCCATAACAGGATAAGCCATATGGTAGGTGTTCGGTGAAAATGCATTGGGTGAAAAAGTGGTTACTACAGGGTGTGACACATAAACAGAGAGCTAAGGAAGCATGGACAGGAGAACCTAATTCTAAGCATGGAGAAGGCTTCCCGGAGAAGACTTCCCAGGAAAGGTGAGAAGGTCCTTTTTCCCAGACAGCCTAGAGCATTCTGAGCTTAGGAATTGCATGCAGAAGCATGGAGGCAGGAAGGAACACAGCATGCCTGGGCCTATGTAACTAAATGTGGTTAGAGCAGAGGGCATGTGGGGGTATGGGAGTGAAGTGTTGGGGATGAGAGGAGCAGGGGGAAATCATGAAGGGCCTTGAATGTTGGGATAAAGAGCTTAGACTTTATGCTTTAGGCCAATGGGGAGGATTTGAAGCAGGGATATGACATGCTCAGATTTGTATTTTCAAAATATCACTCAAGCTGCAATTGCAAAGAAAGGATTGAAGAGGGAATGATTAGGAGCCAGAAGATGAAGAAGGAAGATGGTGCAATAGTGCAGAAGAAAGAGCACAGGGGCTGAACTAAGATAGTAGCAGAGATCACTGAGAGATGAGGATAGATGGGATCATGAGTTAGCAGCCACAGCACTTAGTAACCATGTGTTACAGGAGAAGAAAGGAGTCCACTTTGACTTACATGCTACTGGGGATTGAATGGAGAGAGGGATAATTCACTGGGGTACAGAACACAGGACACGGATAGACACATCATATTTATGATGTCCATGGTGCATTCCAGTGGAGGTAGCTAGAAAATGGGTCTGGAGCTCAGCAAGAGACAGTACTTGAAGCTGTGGGTGTGGTTGGGACAGACCAGGCAGAATGTGTGGGGTAAGAAGCCAAGAGGGCCAACAATGAAGACTCACAGAATAGCAATATTAAGGACAGGTAGAAAATACAGAGCCCATTAAAAAGGCTAAGAGGGAGTGGCCAGAGTATGGAGGAGAACCAGGAGAGTGTGATATTATGACAGCCAAGAGAGATAGAGGTGTCCAGGAAGGAATGGCCTACAGAGTTGGGAAGCAGTCAGGTAAGTTGAGGGTTAGAAAGTGCCCAGTTGGTGGCCTTGGTGAGAGCAATTGCAGCTGAGTGATGGACAGAGAGACCAGGTTGCAGTAGACTGAGGGATAAAGAAGTTGAAGAGCTTGAGTCAGGGAGTCTAGAAGCCTGGATTTGAATTAGGAGAAGAGGACATATCTCGAGGAGAACATTGGGTTGAGAGAGGATTTTTATTATAGATGGGAGAGACTTGTTTATATGCTGAAGGACAAAGAGCCACTGGGGTACCAAGTGTGTATATGGGCATATCCCCATCCCAGTCCCAGGAGACAGGAGTATTTTATTACTGATGTGGGCTAGAATTGCTGATGCATGTTGCTAACAAAAAGCAGGCCAGATTTTAGTCAGTTTTGTTATTGTTTTTACATACTCTTTAGTTTGTGCTCTTATTGCCTGCACCCAAAATGGGCCACTTTTTACTGCTTCACTACCAAGAGGGGAGACGACTGATGGAATGTAGTCTTTGATGAGGTTAAAGGGAGAGATCCAGGGTGGAGACAGAAGGGCTGGCCTTCAACAGGAGGTGGCTCATTCCCTCCTCTAGGACTGGAAGGGAGGAGGAGACAGGAGATGGTTGTGGATGGGGGCATTTGTGTGTTTTGATGGGCAGATGTTGAGGGAATTACCGACTGATGGCTTCCCTTCTCCCTATAAGGTGGGACAGAGGGCATCTGTACAAATGGACAGTAAGGTCCTTGTCTGTTTTATTCATTGCTGTGTATCTATAGAGCCTACCTAATAGATGCTAAAAACTATTTGCTGAATGAATGAATCAGGAGTGAGAGGAGGAGGTTTCTCTGGGAAATGAGGGAGAAAGAGAGAGAGAGACAAAGAGACTCAGGAACCCAATCCATGTCTGATGAGATCAGAAAAAGGCCACTTGTAATGGCCTCAGCTCTGCCTTGGGGAGTGGGGAGCTGGGGACAATGCCAAGGAAAGCTTCACAAGGGAGATGTTATTTGAACTGGGGTTTGGAGAAGTATAGAAGTTTGCCAGGAGAAAAGGGATATAAGGAGTTATAGAACAAGACCCAGAGATGTGAAAGGACGAGCTCAGTGTACCATGGGTAGAGTGGTTGGCAGTGGGGTGCTGTTGGAGGATATTAGAAAGGGAAGAGAAATGATTGGATTTGTATTTAGAAAGTTAAGGCCTTCCAAGTGCCTTCTGCAGCTAACATGGGCTCCCCTCAAAAAGTAGATGGATAAGGGGGAAATAGAGCTAAGAAGTTCTTTTCCACTTTTTCTCTTTAGTGACCTTGACTTTTGTTCTCCCTCTGTTAGCCACTAGAGAAATTAGTGAAAGAACTGAGGTTTCCTTTGGGGGAAAAAATCAGGGCATGTAACCAGTATCTTAATTCTCTGCTAGGGCCAGGTGCAGTGGCTCACACCTGTAATCCCAGCAATTTGGGAGCCCAAGGCAGGAGGATCGCTTGAGCCAGGAGTTCAAGATCAGCCTGGGCAACACAGGGAGACCCCATCTCTACACACAAAAAAATTAGCCAGGCATGGTGGCACAGCTTGCCTGTGGTTCCAGCTACTTGGGAGGCTGTGGTGGGAGGATTGCTTGGCCCCAGGAGGTGGGGGCTGTAGTGAGCTATGATTGTGCCACTGCACTCCAGTCTGGGCAACAGAGCAAGACCCTGCCACAAACAAACAAACAAACAAACAGAAAACATCTCAGTGGGATTGCCTTGGAGCCAAGAGACCCAAGCAGATATGTTGTCTAAGGCTCCATAGGGCACAATGAGCCCCTGTGATGGGGTGGCACAAGGGGCATTACAGACAGGGAAGCTAATGCGGGCTCATCCTAAGAGGCACTTTCTGCCAGCATTGTTCAACAAAGGCAGCCTCAGAAGCGGGTGAGTGCCTCATGATAAAGTATGTGACAAAGACTGTGGCTACAGCTGGGGAAGCTGCTGGAGGACCAGGCCAGTGGGAGCTGAGCTACATTATCTCTGAAGTTCTGACCTTGAAGAGAGGGAGGGGTTGGCAGTCAGGAATCCCTGAATCTGCTCTTCAGCACAAACTCCTTCTAAGCAGAGCCTCACACAGCAGAGATACCACTGTGGTCACTGATGGGCCCACCCACCTCTAGGACAGCAGCTACCCTCATACACTTGTGGGGAGGGAGCCTCCAGCATTCTTCTCCTTTTGCTGTGAAACCCTGTGAACAGATCATTTATCTAGGCTCTCACTTGCTCTCCTATTTCACAACAGAGGTGGGCAGGGCATGGTTGTTATTCCTATTGGACCAATGCTTTCTTGAGGCCAGAGAGGCACAAGGAGTGGCCTAGTCAACACTAGAACCCAAGCTTTCCAAGTCCCAGCCTGGGTCTCTGCTGCCCACCAGACCACGGGGATAGTTAGTCCATGCTCTGTTCTGCAGGCAGAGGAGGCTTCTGAAGGCTCCTGGGCTGCCAAGCCCCTCCCCAGAGTTGTGTTGCCCAGAACTCTGAGCAAGATGGACCCTCTCAAACCTATGCCTTCCAGACAGTGGAAATCCTAGTCCCCTCCCCTCTTCTGCCACACAGGCTGAAAGTTCTTCCCAAGGGCTAGCCTGCACCCTTTCTGTTGTACTGCGTCTTCTTGGAGCTGGAGAGCAGCCAGCTAGACTAGAGGACAGGGCCAGGGAACAAGGTGAGGACCACCCAAGCTCTGAGAGGTAGGGCCGGGAGCCACCTGGCCCAGCTGGTGAGAAATTTTTTTCAAGTGGGTGTTTAGCAGTTATCACTTAAGGCCTGTGGGGGAGGAACAGTAATTACTACCATTATTGTGAAAATGTGGTTGGTACTGGGCTAGGTAGTTGACATGTTTTATCTCAATCCTCCAACAACCTTTTTGAGGTAGGTACTCAACACAAGGCTCAGAGGGGTCAACTGATGTGCTCAAGGCCACACAGCAAATAAGTGGTGTGACTCAGCTACAAACCCAGGTTGTTCAGGTAGAAACACTTGTGATCTTAACAACCTGTGTTCTGAGAAGTGAGAGAAGCAAACTGAGTAGGTGTCAAGACTGGAACTAGGTCTGACTCACGGTCCAGGGAACTTTCACTGGCCCTTCTCTCTTCACCCACCACCCTCCACCTGGTTGGCTTTACTTCCAGTTGGGAATTTATGACGCACTAACTGTGGTGGTGGGAGGGTGTGTGTGTGTGTGTGCGCGCGCGTGTGCATGCGTGCTTGTGTGTTTGTCCCTGTGTTTGTCTCTTGGGGCACCTCTCCTCCCCTCTCTTCCTCACAGCAGGACTGCAGAATTTGACTCATTTTCTTCCAGTGGTCCTGAGGGTGGTGTGATGTGGGCTTGGGTTGGAATCCCACAGGCTGTGGGACAGTAGCTGTAGGCAACTTCACCTCTCCTAGCCTTAGCTCCCTCATTTTTAAAAGGGGATAAAGGGCCAGGCAGAGTGGCTCATACCTGCAATTTCAACATTTTGGGAGGCCAAGGTGGGCAGATAGCTTGAGGCCAGAAGTTGGAGATCAGCCTGGTCAGCATGGTGAAACTCCATCTCTGCTAAAAATACAAAAAAATGTAGCCAGGCATGGTGGTGCACGCTTGTAATCCCAGCTACTCAGGAGGCTGAGGCAGAAGAATCGCTTAAACCTGGGAGGTGGAGGTTGCAGTGAGCAGAGATCCGGCCACTGAACTCCAGCCTGGGTGATAGAAGGAGACTCAAAAATAAATAAATAAATAAAATAAAAAGAGGATAAAGTATATAACCTCACAGATGGTTGTGAGGATTCAATGAATTAATAGACGTAATTTAAAAAATAAAACATAGAGACGGGGTTTGGCCATGTTGTCCAGGCTGGTCTCCAACTCCTGGCCTCAAGTGATCCTCCAGCTTTGGCCTTCCAAAGCGCTGGGAATACAGGAGTGACCACCGCGACCGGCTGAAAGTGAAATGTTTCAAAGTATTCCGAACACACTGAGCATTTTCTAAGGGTAGGAAATGGGTTGTTCAGGAGTCAATCCACGGGGCGGTGCTGACTGGAGTGGCTGAGTTCCCTGTTTTTCTATCGCAATTTGAGGAGATAAACGCTGCTCTAACCAGGCCAGTCAGGAAAGTGGGGAGAAACTGTGGAGGAGCCCCCTCTTCTCACCAGCCATGCCCTGCAGCCTGTCCCCCAGGGTTTTACAAGGTGTCCCCGCGGCGGCCCCTCTGCTCACCGTGCCCAGAGCACAGCCGGGCCCTGGAAAACGCCTCCACCTTCTGCGTGTGCCAGGACAGCTATGCTCGCTCGCCCACCGACCCGCCCTCTGCTTCCTGCACCCGTGAGTCCCCCCTCCAGGCTGCACTGCGAAGGGTGGGTGGGGGATGGCCAAGGAGGAAGGCCTGACCCAGGCGGTGGTGAAGGCAGGGGTTCCGCACTGGGGCCCACGAGGGCAGACATGGCGGCCAGCGCCCAGAAGGCGGGGTATGGGGAGTGGAGCCTGGGCGCGCCCTAGGGACCAGGGCCTTTGATAAGAAGAACCAGAACAACTGCGAGAGTCCAGACGGAGGATGGGGTTAGGATGCCTGGTGGATCACTGAGGAGAGCGCCCCTCTGCTGCCCTCTCCTCAACCTGCCTACCCTCCAGCCGAAAGGGGGGCTCCTGACCTTCCTTCGCACCATCGGTTCTTGGTCCCCATGTTCCCATTCTCAGCTCCTCTCTAACCTCCTCCCAAATCCTCACCAACCGCCCCACCACTCTCACATTCCAACCTCCCAAGGGCTCCCACGCCCCCATACCTGACCCTTCCCTGGGGGAGGGGCGAGCCCCTGCTCCCGCTCGCCCGTGCTCCCGCTCGCCCGTGCTCCCGCTCGCCCGTGCTCCCGCTCGCCCTGGGCTCATCCGCCCTCGACCCCTCCCTGACTGATCATGTCTGTTCCAATGTCCTTGACTGAACCCACGCCCCCATTCCCCCCACCCCAGACCCCTCACCCCTGTCCTATCCCCCTTACCCACTGGCCCCCACGGCCCATTGCCGCTCATCCATCCCTGTTCCTTCACTGGTCGTCCCTTCTACCCTCTTCCCTGACAGACCCCACGCCACTGTCCCTCCCGTCCCCCCTCATCCACCCAGTCCCTTGATGAACGGCCCCGTTCCCTCCTCCCCGACTGACCCTCGGGCCCCTGCTTCTCCTGCCTCACGGAGGGTGGACCAGCCCCCGCCCCCCTCGTGCATTCCGCCCCCCTCACGGGCACCCACGCCCCGCCCTGACCGCCCCGCCCCTGTGCCGCCTCAGGGCCGCCTTCGGCGCCGCGGGACCTGCAGTACAGCCTGAGTCGCTCGCCGCTGGCGCTGCGACTGCGCTGGCTGCCGCCGGCCGACTCGGGAGGCCGCTCGGACGTCACCTACTCGCTGCTGTGCCTGCGCTGCGGCCGCGAGGGCCCGGCGGGCGCGTGCGAGCCGTGCGGGCCGCGCGTGGCCTTCGTACCGCGCCAGGCCGGGCTGCGGGAGCGAGCCGCCACGCTGCTGCACCTGCGGCCCGGAGCGCGCTACACCGTGCGCGTGGCCGCACTCAACGGCGTCTCGGGCCCGGCGGCCGCCGCGGGAGCCACCTACGCGCAGGTCACCGTCTCCACCGGGCCCGGGGGTAAGGCCGCCCGCGCCCCCCACCCTGAGGTCCCCGCGCCCTTTCGGGGCCACCCGGTCGGTCTAGCAGGAGCCTCACCCACCCGCCCCCAGAGAAGCCACCCTCTGTACACGCACCCCGCCCCTCTCCAGGACACAAAGTCACCCCCCGGACGCCCCAGCATCAGTCGCCCTCCCCAGTGTGCGAGAGGGACTGAGGATGCAGACGTCCCCTTACTACCGGGCCAGAGGGGAGATGCGCAGTTCTGTGCGTCTGCGGGAAGCCTCTGGGTGCTCGCCTTTCTCCTGGACGCCTTGCACAAAGCCTCTGTCCCGCTCACAGCCCTGCAGTTGGCCTTGCCGCTGATTTCTCAGGGAAAAAGAGGTGGAAAGTCCCTTAATCTCTTAACTTCCCTTTAAAAAAATGTCAGTAGGAAGCCGAATTTACTTCCTTCCGTCTCGGGAGGCGGGATCCTGTCCTGTGTCCCTTACCTCCACCACTCGGCCTCTGCATGGTTTTGCTGCACCTCCTTTCCTGGTCCCGGGAAAGGGCAAGGAAGCTTGTAGAGTTAGGCTGTAGGGGCGATGGAACCCACCAGCCAACACATCTCTGAGTCTGGACATGAGGTGAATAAGTGAAGACCTACAACCTTTTTACACCACACCTT
Organism: Rhinopithecus roxellana; assembly: GCF_007565055.1. NCBI lineage: Eukaryota > Metazoa > Chordata > Mammalia > Primates > Cercopithecidae > Rhinopithecus > Rhinopithecus roxellana. The sequence goes on along the minus strand of NC_044560.1, from coordinate 88,829,322 downwards.
CATTCCTGACAGTTTCTTTTGATTCGCTTCTCAGCTGGGGTGGACCTTCAAGTATGCTTGTATTCTTTGCAAGAAAGATAAGCAAGTGGTATGGTTTCCGATTCTCTTCCTAATCGAGGCTATAGGATCGGCCTGTCACCCTGCATCCCTGCTTTCTGTGATCCCACTTCTGTCTTCTGGTAGTGGTGTTGCCAAGGAGAAATCTGAGGCCAGGGTTACTTTCATTCTTTTCTACGTAACTTGGGCATATGACATATACACGTATGCACACGGATGTTAGAATAATTCTTTAACCTACTTAACTTACTGTTGAATATAAACTTTTTTTTTTTTTGAGACAGAGTCTCGCTCTGTCGACAGGCTGGAGTGCAGTGGCACAATCTCGATTCACTGCAACCTCTGCCTCCCGGGTTCAAATGATTCTCCTGCCTCAGTCTCCCGAGTAGCTGGGACTACAGGTGCATACCACCACACCCAGCTAATTTTTGTATTTTTTAGTAAAGATGGGGTTTCGCCATGTTGACCAGGATGGTCTGGATCTCTCAACCTCATGATCTGCCCGCCTCAGTCTCCCAAAGTGCTGGGATTACAGACGTGAGCCACTGTGCACCCAGCCAAACTTTTTTTTTTTTGAAATGGAGTTTCGCTCTTGTAACCCAGGCTGGAGTGTAATGGTGTGATCACAGCTCACAGCAACCTCTGGCTCCTGGGTTCAAGCGATTCTCCTGCCTCAGCCTCCCGAGTAACTGAGATTACAAGTGTGCACCACCACACCCAGCTAAGTTTTGTGTTTTTAATAGAGACGGGATTTCACCATGTTGGCCACGCCGGTGTCAAACTCCTGACCTCAAGTCATCTGCCGGCCTCTGCCTCCCAAACTGCTGGGATTACAGGCATAAGCCACCACGTGCCTGGCCGAAAATAATCATTTAACCAATATGGATTTCTTTTTTTTTTTTTTTTTTTTTTTTTTGTGACTGAGTCTTGCTCTGTCGCCCAGGCTGGAGTGCAGTGGCGCGATCTCAGCTCACTACAAGCTCCGCCTCTCGGGTTCATGCCATTCTCCTGCCTTAGTCTCCCAAGTAGCTGGGACTACAGGTGCACGTTGCCATGCCCGGCTAGTTTTTTGTATTTTTAGTAGAGACGGGGTTTCACCGTGTTAGCCAGGATGGTCTCGATATCCTGACCTCGTGATCTGCCTGCGTCGGCCTCCCAAAGTGCTGGGATTACAGGCATGAGCCACTGAGCCCGGCCACCAATATGGATTTCTTTTGTTTGAGTAAACCTTTTTATTTGCACAACTTTTTTTTTTTTTTTTTTTTTTTTTTCTGAGTGAAGTTTTCTTCAGGCCAGGAACAGTGGCTCATTCCGGTAGTCTCAGTACTTTGGGAGCCTGAGGCCAGGAGCAACATAGTGAGACCCTGTCTCTACAAAAAATGTTAAAAATTAGCCAGGCATAGTGATGTGTGCCTGTAGTCCCAGCTGCTCAGGAGGGTGAAGCAGGAGGATCAGTTGAGCCCAGGAGTTTGAGGCTGCAGTGAGTGATAATTGTGCCACTGCGCTCCAGCCTGGGTGACAGAGCCAGACCATGTCTCTTAAAAAAAAAAAAGTTTTATTCAGCCACTGCTTTGACTAGAACTTCTGATAGCTCAAATATATCTCTTAAAAATATCTCTAAGCCTTAGGTTGTACATTCATTTTCTGATTCTCAAATCTTGTCACTTCACTTCCCTTATCATTTTGAACTCTTAATCCCTTTCCACTGCCTTTTGGAGATTTCCTAGCTTGTCTGGGTTTCTGGAACAGTGCTGTTTTTTACTGTCTCTATTGTGATTTAACGTTTGCTATTGCATTTACATTTTAAAAAATTCTTTTTTTTCATCTTTCTTTCATGTCAGATGAGGATTTTGCTAACATGAAAAGGTTTGAGGGTGACACATCTCACACACGAGTGTGAATCCCCAATCATCACACTTGCAAACTACAAAAGGATCATATTTTTAAAAATTCAGTATAGAAAAGGAAAAACTCCATACTCTTATTACGTAGATATAAACAACTATTAATATCTTAGAGTATATACTTCCAGAAAATTTTTCCTGTCTATCTTGATCTCTGTATTTGTATTCGTAACTATCTACCTATAAAATCCCTTTTGTTTTAATATAGTCATGCACCATATGAAGACATTTTGGTCAACAATGGATGGCATATATGATAGTGGTCCTGTAAGATTATAATAGAGCTGAAAGACTCCTGTCACTTAGTACTTTCTGTCACAATTGCCTGCAGTATTCAGTACAGTCACATGCTGTCACCCAGGCTGTACAGGTTGTAGCCTAGGTGTGTCATAGGCTATGCTGTCTAGGTTTGTGTACGTACACTTTGATGTTTGCACAACAATGAAATCACCTAACAACACGTTTCTCAGAACATCTTCCCATCATGTAGCAATGCATGATGGTATATGTAATACTAACTTTTATCTGGCATTTTATATTAACAATCTTAACTGTTTTGACACAGATAGATTTAGAAGCCTTGTTAAGGAAATACTCTTCTATTTCCATGTTCTCAATAAGAATACTAAGCTTCCACTGAATGAGTGCCGCTGTGTTTGGCACTGTGCAATATGATTTTCTACATTAATTCATTGAAATGGGGCTGGGCGCTGTGGTTCACACCTGTAATCCCAACACTTTGGGAGGCTGAGGCAGGTGGATCATTTGAGATCAGAAGTTCGAGCCAGCCTGGCCAACATGGCAAAACCCTGTTTCTAAAAATTAAAAAAAAAATTACCCAGGAGTGGTGGTGCACACCTGTAATCCTAGCTACTGGGGAGGCTGAGGCAGGAGAATCGCTTGAACCCCAGAGGTGGAGGTTGCAGAGAGCGGAGATTGTGCCACTGTACTCCAGCCTGGGCGACAGAGCGAGCCTCTACCTTAAAAAAAAAAAAAAAAAAAAAAAAGGAAAGAAAAAAGCAATGAAACTCACCTTAGATTGGTCTTGGAACTCAGGTCTGTCTGACCTCAAAGCCCTGTGCCTTTAACCCCTAGGCCATATAATGCTTCAGTGAACTTTTCTAAAATCAGAAATGGATGCTAATTTTATAAAATGCTTCTTAAGCATTTTCAATATGACCAATTTTTTTCCTTTTTGACCTGTCAGTATGATGAATTCTATTAATGGATTTTTCAATGTGAACTCTCTGCACTCCTGGATTATACCCTACTAGATATGAGTATATTATTCTTTGGATGTTTTGCTGAGTTCATTTGCTTATATTATAAGATTTTTTCCATCTACATTCTAAGAGAGATTAGTGTTTTGTAATGTGTTCGTTGTTAAGTTTTGGCACTATGGTGATGCTGGCTTTGGTAAAGGCATTGGGAAAAATTTCTTCTTTTTCTGTGCTCTGGTACAGTTTTAATAACACATTTATATATTCCTTGAAGGCATGAAAAACTGCCTGGGAAACTTTCTGGGTTCTATGCCATTTTTGGAGAGAAAGTTTGATTTATTTATTATTTATTTATTTATTTATTTATTTAGATGGAGCCTCACTCTGTCGTCCAGGCTGGAGTGCAATGTCACCATCTCAGTTCACTGCAACCTCCACTTCCCAGGTTCCAGTGATTCTGCTGCCTCAGCCTCCCAAGCAGCTGGGAGTACAGGTGCAGGTCAGCATACCTGGCTATATTTTATGATTTTATCTTTATTAATACCTCTATCCTGCTTTCCTGAAGTCTTTTTTTTTTTTTTTTTTTTTTGAGACAGTTTCACTCTGCCTGTCACCCATGCTGGAGTGCAGTGGCATGATCTTGGCTCACTGTAATCTCTGCCTCCTGAGTTCAAGTGATTCTCCTGCCTCAGCCTCCCGTGTAGCTGATATTACAAGTGCGCACCACTATGCCTGGCTAATGTTGTGTTTTTTTGTAGAGATGGGGTCTCACTATGTTGCCCAAACCAGTCTTGAACTCCTGGACTCAAGCAATCCACCTGCCTTGGCCTCCCAAAGTTTTGGGATTACAGGTGTGAGCCACCCCGCCCAACCTCTGAAGTCTTTTTCTAGGCAAGTCCAGTGCTTAGTTATTTTTTGTTTAAGTTTTTTAAAGCTATGAGTTTTCCTCTGAGTATAGCTTTGTCACTTCCAATACATTTGATACATAACATTATCACATTGTTAGTATTATAGGTTTTCTTTAGGTATAATTCATATAACATAAAATTCACCCTTTTGAAATATACAATTCAGTGATTTTTCATACATTCACATAGTTGTGCAACAAGTACTATCTAATTTTAAAACATTTCATCACCCTGAAAGGAAACCCATTAGTCACTCACCATTCCATCCACCTCCTCTAGCTCTTGGTAACAACTAGTCTTTCTGTTTCTATGGATTTGCCTATTCTTGGCATCTCAATACATGGAATTATACAATATGTGAACTTTCATGTCTGGCTTCTTTCACTTAGCGTAATGGTTTCAAGGTTCATCCATGTTGTAGCATGTATCAATATTTCATTCCTTTTTTTTTTCTTTTTTTTGAGACAGAGTCTTGTTCTGTCACCCAGGCTGGAGTGCGGTGGTACGATCTTGGCTCACTGCAAGCTCCACCTCCCAGATTCATGCCATTCTCCTGCCTCAGCCTCCTGAGTAGCTGGGACTACAGGAGGCCGCCAGCATGCCCGGCTAATTTTTTTGAATTTTTTTTTAGTAAAGACGGGGTTTCGCTGTGTTAGCCAGGATGGTCTCCATCTCCTGACCTCGTGATCCACCCGCCTCGGCCTCCCAAAGTGCTGGGATTACAGACGTGAGCCACTGCGCCCGGTCACTTCATTCCTTTTTATGGCTCAATAACATTCCATTGCATGGATAGACCACAATTTTGCTTACCCATTCATCAGTTGGTAGACATTGGGCTGTTTCTATATTTTGACTATTATGAATATTAATGTATTCATAATACATTAATGAATATATGTTTTTGCATAAATGTGTATTTTCAGTTCTCATGGTTAGGTACCTAGGAGTGGAATTGCTAAGTCATATGGTTATGGACTGAATTATATTACCTCCAGATTAATGTGTTAAAACCCTAAACCCCAATGTGACTATATTTGGAGAGAGTCCCTTTAAGGAGGTAATTAAGGTCAAATGAGATATAAGGAGGTAATTAAGGTCAAATGAGATATCCCCTAATCCATTAGGAGATATCTGTATAAGAAAAGGGAGAGACAGCACAGCTCATTCATTCTTTTTTCATATGTGCACAGAGGAAAGGCCACATGAGAATACAGTGGGAAGGTGGCTGGTCAGGAAAATAGCTCTCACCAGATTACAGATTTGCTGACCTCTTGACCTGGGACTTCTGGCCTCCAGAAGTGTGAGAAAATAAATTTTTGTTATGAAAGCCAAAGGTGACTTTTGTTAGGAAAGCCACCTTTGTTGTTTATTTATTTATTTTTTGAGACAGTCTTCCTCTGTCACCCAGGCTGGAGTACAATGGTTCAATCTCAGCTCTCTGCAACCTCCACTTAGCAGGTTCAAGCAATTCTCATGCCTCAGCTTGCCGAGTAGCTGGGATTACAGGTGCGTGCCACCACGCCTGGCTAATTTTTGTATTTTTTAGTAGAGACAGGGTTTCCCCATGTTGGCCAGGGGAGTTTGAAACTCCTGGCCTCAGGTGATCTGCCTATCTTGGCCTCCTAAAGTACTAGCATTACAGGTGTGAGCCACCGTGCCTGGCCTGAAAGCCACCTTTGTTATTAAAGGTCTGTGGTTTCTTGTTATGGTAACCTGAGCTGACTAATACATATAGTAACTTTTTAAACTTTTGAGGAATTATCAACTTTTTCAAAGCAGCTGTACCATTTTGTATTCCTACCTGCAAAGTACAAGGGTCCAAGTTTCTCCGCCTCCTCACCAATATTTGTTATTGTTTGTCTTTTAAACAGTGGCCATCCTAGCAGATGTGAGGTGGTATCTCATTGTGGCTTTGATTTGTATTTCCCTAATAACTAATGATATTGAACATCTTTTCCTATGTAGGGTTTTCTTTTTGTCGTTAAGTTATAAGATATTATAACTATAGATATGTATTACAGACACTAGACCCTTGTGTTAGTTTCCCAGGGTTGCTGTAACAAGGTGCCAAAAAACTGGCTGGCCTAAAACAAATGTATTGTAAAATCTAGGTGTCATCAGCGTCATGCTCTCTCTGATGGTTCTAGGGGAGGACCCTTTCCTGCTCTTTCAGCTTCTCATGTTTCCTGGCAATCCTTGGTGTTCCTTGGCTTGCAGATGCATCACTCTAGTCACTTGACTGTCTTTTCCCTGTGTCTTCACATCATCATCTCTCTAGGTGTTTTTCTCTGTGTTCAAATTCTCCTTTTCATGAAGATGCCAGTCATGTTGGATTAGGGCCTACCCTAATGGCCTCATTTTTTTTTTTTTTTTGAGACAGAGTCTCGCTCTGTCGCACAGGCTGGAGTGCAGTGGCGCGATCTCGGCTCACTGAAAGCTCCGCTTCCCAGGTTCATGCCATTCTCCTGCCTCTGCCTCCCGAGTAGCTAGGACTACAGGCACCCGCCACCGCGCCTGACTAATTTTTTTTGTATTTTTAGTAGAGATGCGGCTTCACCATGTTAGCCAGGATGGTCTCGATCTCCTGACCTCGTGATCCGCCTGCGTTGGCCTCCCAAAGTGCTGGGATTACAGGCATGAGCCACCACGCCCGGCCCCTAATGGCTTCATTTTAACTTGATTACCTCTGTAAAAATAAGATCACATTCTGAGATGGCGGGGTGGTGGTTGGGACTTCAACATATCTTTTTTAGAGACACAATTTAACCCATACAAACTTTGTCAGATACATGATTTGTGAATATTTTCTCCCATTCTGTGGTTTGGCTTTCACTTTATTGAGAATAGTCTTTCAATCACAAAAGCTTTTAGTTTCTTCTTTTCCTCCCCCCCCTCCCAAGATGGAGTCTTGCTCTGTTGCCCAGGGTGGAGTGCAGTGGTGTGATCTCGGCTCACTGCAACCTCCACCTCCTGGGTTCAAGCGATTCTCCTGCCTCAGCCTCCGGAGTAGCTGGGACTACAGGTGCACACCACCACATCCAGCTTTTTTTTTTTTTAGATGGGCTAAAGTGCAGTGGCGCAATCTCAGCTCACTGCAGCCTCCAACTCCTGGGTTCAAGCAATTCTCCTGCATCAGCCTCCCGAGTAGCTGGGATTACAGGCACACACTGCCAGGCCCAGCTAATTTTTTTTTGTATTTTCAGTTGAGACAGAGTTTTACTATCTTGGCCAGGCTGGTCTCGAACTCCTGACCTCGTGATCCGCCCGCCTCAGTCTCCAAAAGGATTACAGGTGTGAACTACTGTGCCTGGCCAAAAACTTTTAATTTTGATGAAGTCGAATTTATTTATTTATTTATTCTGAATGATTGCTTGTGCTTTTGGTGTCATCGCTAAGAAACCATTGCTTAGTCCAAGGTTAACATTTCTGTGTTTTAGTGTTGTAGTTTTGACTCAAATTATTTTAGAGGATGTGCTTTTATTTCCAGATGACTTGCTTTTATTTTGTTTATGTTGCTGATTGTAGTGCTTCATGGAGGTTCGTACATGGTAAAAATTTTTAAACTATTTCATGGCTACTTTAAAACAATGTGCACTATTTTATAGTGTAGTTGTTTTTCTCTCTCTCTTTATATATTTCTATCTCTATCTATGTATATATACGCAGATCTTCCTCAACTTAATGACAGGCTTATGTCCCATTAGGCTCAATATAAGTTGAAAATATTATAAGTTGAAAATGCATTTAATGCACCTAGCCTGGCAAATATCATGCCTTAGCCTAGCTTACTTTAACATACCCAGAACACTTACATTAGCCTACAGGTGGGCAAAATCACCTATTTTACAATGAGTATTTTACATTGAGTATCTCGTGCAATTTATTGAATACTGTATTGAAAGTGCAAAGACAGAATGGTTGTATTGTTTTTACACCGTTGTAAAACAATCATCAGTTAAACCATCACCAGTTATTGTTGTAGTTCCTTCTTAATCTTTACTTGATGTTCCAAAGACTGAGAGGGGTTCGTCTTGCATTCTACTTGTGATTTTGTTAAAATTCCTTGTATTTGTAATGAATTTTATTTTAAATATTTCAATTTTGCTGATGCACTTTTAGTTTCTTCACCCAGGCCTTCTCAGTTTGTCCATTTATATCTCTTCTCATCTTGTTTCTTTTTCTTCTCCATCTGTTTTCTCCTTATGACCTTCTGTACCTAGTTGGTGGAGGCTGTGTTTTCTTTCTTCTTAAAGTGCCAGAGCGTTTTACTTACTCTCTATCATATTAAATCACTTTTCAAGATCTGCTTGTCCTGAGTCTTCAGAATAATGTTGCTATTCCCTTATTCTGAAATATTTTTTCATATATCCACTTTCTGGTGTTTTCTGTTTACTTGTTCTTGAGTAAGGAGATAGCTGGTGTTTGTTAACAACAACAAAAAAGATGCGTGAATTGCCCTTTGAATTAGTTATGAGGTTTTCAGCTGCAAGTAACAATAAATCTCAGTCTGATTTTATTATATTATTATTATATTATTATTATTAGAGATAAGGTCTTACTCTGTCACTCAGGCTGGAGTGCAGTGGCGTGATCATAGGCTCACTGTAACCTCAAACTCCTGGGGTCAGGTGATCCTCCCACCTGAGTCTCCCAAGTAGCTAGGACTGCAGGCATGTGCCAACATGCCCAGCTAACTTTTTTTTTTTTTCTTTTTAAATTTTTTTGTAGAGACAGAGTATTGCTATGTTGCCCAGGCTGGTCTCTAACTCCTGGCCTCAAGCAAGACCCCCACCTATGCCTCTCAAAGCTCTGGGATTATAGGCATGAGCCACAGTGCTAGGCCCTAACTGACTTTAACTTAAATGCTTTCTTAGCTCACATAAGAGGGCTAGAGTTAGAGCTTGGTTCATTTAGCAGCTCAAAAGTGTCCTCAAGGACCCAGGTTTTTTCTGTCTGTCCACTCTGCCATACTTATCACATAGGCTGGTTCCCTCATGGTAGCAAGGTGGCTGCAGCAGCTCCAAATGTCACATCCTTACCATTCAGAGGCAGAAAAAGAGCTGTTTCTTCCTTGCAGGTATCTTTTCAAAAGCAAGAAACTTCTCTGAATCCCATGTCTCCAGCTAACTTCTTTTGTTGGCCAGAACTGGACTGAAAGCCCAACCCTAAACCATTCATTGGCAAAGGGAATGAGTGCACACAAATGTCTTAGAACAACCAGAATTTACCCAAGTCACCTGTGGAGAGACAGACTCTGAACCAAAAATTCAGCTCAACTAGCAGGAAAGGGAACAAGGCTGTTGACTAGGTTTCCAATAGTATCTGCTGCAACTTTGGCCCCACTTGGGTGCTGGCTGATTCCTATCCTAAATCTACAGCTGGAGAGCAGGTGCTGGGTGTTAGTTTTTAACTCCATTAGCAGGATTTATCAGGCTTTCATCTAATTATCTCTTCGGAGCTGAAATGGAACCATCTTCTACCTCTCTATCCTCTCTATCCCGGCCATCTGATACTTTCCACAACTGTAGCTCAAAATTGACATTTCTAGCCTCCCTTCCCCATCTCTGCCCCTATCTGAATTCACAAGGAACTTTGCCACCTCCTAGAATGCTTCATCACTCCTCTCACCTTTGTGCTCAGGTCTTTTCTGGGAGCTGCCATCTCAAAGTGAATTTTGGCTGAGAAGCGCCCCTGGGAGATAGGGAAGAGCACTCTTCCTCGAAAGCAGCTCTGCAGTAGAGTGCTGGCTGTGCATTGTCCACTTGACAAAGACCTGAATTTTTTTTTTTTTTTAAAGGGTCAGACACTGAATGGCAGAATAAAGGATTTTTCGAGTTATTTTTAGAATGAGAGGCAATGCTACTCTGTGGGCAGTGTAGCCTGGGGATTCATTACAATTGCACTTTTTGATCTAGTCCCACTGGCTTAATCAAAGTAGAAATATGCCACTCTTCTCTCCAGCGCCCATTCTGGCGATCAACTGTCAAGACTAGTTTATGGTGATGGTGTAGGTTTTCAGCTCTTACTGTGTCTTTGTTTTAATTGGAATTTGGGAAAGACATGGAGTGGAGGCTGCTAGATGTATATAACATTGAAGACTAGAAACCACATCCACGCACTTAACAGAGCCTGTGCCACCTACTCCCTGTCTCCACTTCCTTGCCTTATTACTGTCTGATCAGTACTTTCCTCAATCCCCCGAAGGCACCAGGAACGTCCACTTTATGAAAGCCAGTGGGAAGTTTGAATCATCATCTTACTCTGTCTCCTGTCAGCGTAAGACATTGCCCAGCGCCAGCTCCTCTTGCTGGAATGCTCAGTCCCTCATACACATTACTTCATAAAATTCCCACAGCAAGCCTAGGAGGTGTCATCATTGTTCCCATTTTACACATGGGGAAACCAAGGATCAGGGAGTAAGATCACTTGCTTGTGGACCAATAATGGGCTGACCACTGGAAAAGTCAGGAGGGAACCTTCCTAAATATTCTCTTCCCTGGGCTTCCATCACCATGGTCTTCCTCCTGCCTCTCTGGCTGCTTCTTGTCAAGCTTATTCTCCTTTGCCTGGTTCTTAAATGTTGGCGTTTCTCAGGCTTATTCCCTGAAAGCCTTTCCTCTTCTCTTTCTATGCATTTTCCCTGGACGGTTTCATCCCTTCACCTTCTCATGGCTCCTGCATCTCCATCTTTCTCCCAGACACCTTTTCTGAGCCCTGGAACCATTTCTTCCACTGCCTTCCTGGCATCTTCTCTTGGAAACTCCTTTGCTGAACACTAACCTCAGGCCTTATCACCTCCCATACGTGTGTGTTATGTGTGTGTATGCTGCTGTTCATCTGACATCATCTAGACCAGCTGTTCTCAAACTTGCCTGCACACTGGAATCACCAAGAAACTTAAAAAATAAAACAACTAATCCCTGAGCTCCAGCCTACAGAGATGATGATTTGTTTGCTCTGGGTTGTGACCTGGGCATCATTTTTTTTTATTGTAAAAAACACATAAAATGTATCATCTTAACCCATTTTATGTGTATAGTACAGTAATGTTAACTAGATATGTTGTCCAATGGATCTCTATAACTTTTTCTTTTCCTTTTTTTAATTTTTTTTTTTTTTTTTTTTTTTTTTTTTTTTTTTTTTTTTTTTTTTTGAGACTGGGTCTCGCTGTATTGCCTAGGCTGGAGTGCAGTGGCAGCCTTGACCTTCTGGTCTTAGGCAATCCTCCTGTCTCAGCCTCCCACGTAGCTGGGACCACAGGTGTGTGACACCATGCCCAGCTAATTTTTTGATTTTTTTGTAGAGACAGGGTTTCACTTTGTTGTCCAGGCTGGTGTTGAACTCCTGGGCTCAAGCGATCCTCCCTACCTTGGCTCTCTCAAAGTGCTGAGATTACAGGCATGAGCTCCCATACCTGGGGTGTAGAACTTTTTCATCTTGCAAAGCTGAAATTCTATATCCAGTCAACAACTCCCCTTTACCCCCAGCACCCTCCCCTGGCAACTACCATTCTACTTCCTTTTCTTGGGGGGGTGGGGGAGGCAGACAGGGTCTCACTCTATCAACCAGGCTAGAGGGCACTGGTGCAATCTTGGCTCACTGCAACCTCTGCTTCCTGGGTTCAAGTGATTCTCCTGCCTCAGCCTCCCAAGTAGCTGAGATTATAGGTGCCCCCCCACCATGCCTGGTTAATTTCTGTATTTTTAGTAGAGACAGGGTTTCACCACATTGGCCAGGCTGGTCTTGAATTCCTGGCCTCAAGTGATCTACCGGCCTTGGCCTACCAAAGTGTGCTGGGTTTACAGGCATGAGTCACTGAGATTACAAACATGAATCACTGCACCTGGCCTACTATTCTACTTTCTGTTTCAAAGAGTTTGACTACTTTAGATACCTCACATAAGTGGAATCATGCAGTATTTGTCTTTTTGTGACGGATTATTTCACTTAGCATAATGTCTTCAAGGTTCATTCATACTGTAGCATATGACAGAATTTTCTTCTTTTAAGGACTGAATAATATCCTCTTGTATGTATACACCACATATTCTTTTTTCTTTTTTTTTTTTTTTTTACTCTTTTATTATTATACTTTAAGTTCTAGGGTACATGTGCACAACGTGCAGGTTTGTTACATAGGTATACATGTGCCATGTTGTTTGCTGCACCCATCAACTCGTCATGTACATTAGGTATTTCTCCTAATGCTATCCCTCCCCCAGCCCCCCACCCCCCAACAGGCTCCAGTGTGTGATGTTCCCTCCCCTGTGTCCATGTGTTCTCATTGTTCAACTCCCACCAATGAGTGAGAACATGCAGTGTTTGGTTTTCTGTCCTTGTGATAGCTTGCTTAGATTGATGGTTTCCAGTTTCATCCATGTCCCTGCAAAGGACATGAACTCATACCTTTTTATGGCTGCATAGTATTCCATGGAGTATACACCATATTTTCTTTATCCATTTATCCACTTATGAACATTTAAGTTGCTTCCACCTCTTGGCCATTGTGAATAATGCCACAATGAACATGGGTGAGCAGTATCTCTTCAAGACCTGATTTCAGTTCATTTGGCTATATGCCCAGAAACAGGATTGCTAGATCGTATAGTAATTATAATTTTTTGAGGAACCTCCATATTGTTTTCCATAGCAGCTGCACCAATTTACATTCCTACCAATTTACATTCCTACACAATGGTGTACAAGGGTTCCAATTCTTTCATGTCCTTGCCAACACATGTTATGTTCTATATTTTTGGTAGTGGTCATCCTAAAGGATGTGAGGTGATATCTCATTGTGATTTTGATTTGCATTTCCTTGATGATTAATGATATTAAGCATCTTTTCCTGTGCTTCTTGGCCTTTTGTATATGTTTTTATTTTGTTTTTTGTTTTTTTTTTTTTTTTGAGGCAGAGTCTCACTCTGTTGCCCAGGCTGGAGTGCAGTGGTATGATCTCAGCTCACTGCAAACTCCGCCTCCCAGGTTCAAACAATTCTTGTGCCTCAGCCTCCCGAGTAACTGCGATTACAGGTGCACGCCACCACGCCCAGCTAACTTTTGTATTTTTAGTACAGACAGGGCTTCACCACGTTGGCCAGGCTGGTCTCAAACTCTTGACTTCAGGTGATCTGCCCCCTTGGCCTCCCCAGGTGCTGGGATTACAGGCAAGAGCCACCGCGCCTGCCCAGTCTGTATATCTTTTTTGAAGAAATGTCTACTCAAGCTGGTCTGAGTGCAGTGTTGTTTACAACTAATTGATCACAATCAGTCATAGATTTCTTGGTTCCTTCTCCACTCCTGCTGTCTCTATTTTTTAATTGAGCTATTTGGTCTTTGTTATTGAGTTCTAGATGTTCTTTATACATTCTGGATATTAACCCCTTAGATAAATGATTAGCAAGCATTTTCTCCCATTTCAAAGATTGCCTCTTCACTCTGATTATTGTTGCCTTTGCCCTGCAAAGGTTTGATATAGTCTCATTTGTCTATTTTTGTTTTGCTGCCTGTGCTTTTGGTGTCATATCCAAGAAATCATTGCCAAATCCAGTGTCATGAAGCTTTCTCCTGTGTTTTCTTCTAGGAGTTTTATCATTTCAGATCCTACATTTAGGTCTTTAATCCACTTTGAGTTCATTTTTTGTATATGATATTAGGTGAGGGTCCAACTTCATTCTTTTGCAGGTGGATATTCACTTTTCTCAGTGTCATTTGGTGAAGAGACTATCCTTTCTGTATAGCATAACCTTGGTACTTTTGTGGGAGATCATTTGACCATACATGGAGAGGAGTTATTTCTGGGCTCTGTATTCTGCTTCATTGGTCTATATGTCTGTACCATATTGTTTTGATTACTGTAGCTTTGAAATATGTTTTGAGGTCACGAAATGTGAGGACTCTACCTTTGTGTGTGTGTGTGTGTGTGTGTGTAGGTTTTGTTGTTGGTTGGTTTTTGTAAATGATGGAGTCTCACTGTGTTGCCCAGGCTGGTCTTGAACTGCTGGTCTCAAGTGATTCTCTTACCTTGGCCTCTCAAAGTGCTGGGATTACAGGTGTGAGCCACTGCCTCTGGCCTAGTTTTATTTTTCCTTCCCATGATTGTGTTGACTATTCACGGTCCTTTCAGATTCCATATGAATTTTAGGATGTTTTTTGTATTTCTGCAAAAAAATGCCTGGGATTTTGATAGGATTGCATTGAATCTGTAGATCACTTTTGGTAGTAGAGACATTTTAACAATATTAAGTGTTCTATTCCATGAACACAGGATGCCTTTCCAATTATTTGTGTTTTATTTAATTTCTTTCAGCAATATTTTACAGTTTTCTGCATAAAAGTCTTTTATCCCTTTGGTTAAGTTTATGTCTAAGTATTTTATTATTTTTGATGCTATTATAAGTGGGATTGTTTTCCTAATTTCCTTTTTGAATTGTTCCTTGTGTATAGAAACACAACAAATTTTTGTGCATTCGTATTGTATTCTGCAACATTGCTGTATTTTGTTTGTTAGTTCTAAATTTTATTTTATTCTTTTGAGATGAAGTCTTGCTCTGTTGCCCAGGTTGGAATGCAGTGGCACGATCTCTGCTCACTGCAACCTCTGCCTCCCGGGTTCAAGTGATTCCCCTGCCTCAGCCTCCCGAATAGCTGGGACTACAGGCATGCACCACAACACCCAGCTCATTTTTGTATCTTTAGTAGAGATGGGGTTTCACCATGTTGGCTGGGATGGTCTCGATCTCTCTCTCTCTCTCTTTTTTTTTTTTTTCCCTGAGACAGAGTTTTGCTTTTGTTGCCCAGGCTGGAGCGCAATGGCACAATCTCGGCTCACTGAAACCTCCACCTCCTGGGTTCAAGCGATTCTCTGGCCTCAGCCTCCCAAGTAGCTGGGATTACAGGTGTGCACCACCATGCCTGCCTAATTTTGTATTTTTTTTTTTTTAATTTTTTTTTTTTTTTGGCATTGGTATTGTATTCTGCAACATTGCTGTATTTTGTTTGTTAGTTCTAAATTTTATTTTATTCTTTTGAGATGAAGTCTCGCTCTGTCGCCCAGGCTGGAGTGCAGTGGCTGGATCTCAGCTCACTGCAAGCTCCGCCTCCCGGGTTTACGCCATTCTCCTGCCTCAGCCTCCCAAGCAGCTGGGACTACAAGCGCTCGCCGCCACGCCCGGCTAATTTTTTTGCATTTTTAGTAGAGACAGGGTTTCACCGTGTTAGCCAGGATGGTCTCGATCTCCTGACCTTGTGATCCGCCCGTCTCGGCCTCCCAAAGTGCTGGGATTACAGGCTTGAGCCACCGCGCCCGGCCTAATTTTGTATTTTTTAAGCAGAGATAGGGTTTCGCCATTTGATCAGGCTGGTCTCAAACTCCTGGCCTCAAGTGATCTGCCCACCTCGGCCTGACCTCAAGTGATCCACCTGCCTGGCCAGTCTAGATCTCTTGACCTCGTGATCCGCCTGCCTCAGCCTCCCAAAGTGCTGGGATTATAGGCACGAGTCACCACGCCTGGCCTAACAATTTCATGTGTAGAATCTTTAGGGTTTTCTACATATAAGATCATGTCATCTGTAAACAGAGATAAATTTCCTGCTGCTTTTCCAGTTTGGATGCCTTTTATTTCTTTTTCTTGCCTAACTACTTTGGCTAGAACTTCTGGCATTATGATGAATAAAAGTAATGACAGCAGACATCTTACCCTTTTCCTGATGTTGGAGGGAAGGCTTCCAGTCTTTCACCATTGGGTATGATACTCACTGTAGGCTTTTCATATATGTCCTTTATTCTTTTGGGATAATTTCCTTCTATTTCTAGTTTGTCGAGTGTATTACCTCTTTTTTTTTTTTTTTTTTTTTTTTTTTGAGATGGAGTCTCGCTCTGTCACCCAGGCTGGAGTGCAGTGGCACGATCTCGGCTCACTGCAACCTCCGCCTCCCGGGTTCACGCCATTCTCCTGCCTCAGCCTCCCGAGCAGCTGGGACTACAGGCGCCCGCCATGACACAAAAAATTCTACTAAAAATTTTTTGTATTTTTAATAGAAACGGGGTTTCACCGTGTTGGCCAGGATGGTCTCGATCTCCTGACCTCGTGATCCACCCGCCTTGGCCTCCCAAAGTGCTGGGATTACAGGCGTGAGCCACCGCGCCCGGCCAAGTGTATTACCTCTTGGTCAGACCATTGGAATCATTAAGTAGCAGGTCTTTCTGCCTCTAAATGCTCTCTTATGTCTCCAAGCTGCAGCAAGTATAGAAAGAGCCTGGAGCATTAGAACCAACCACCATGAGAGAAGCTGGGGTGTAAGGGGTGGGCAAGCAGCAGAATGCCTAATGCTTTTCCTCTACGGGACAATGAAGAAAAGGGCTGTAGGGGCAGAGAGGCCTCTTTCCTCTGGTCCTACAGACTCCTCCCCTTTGGCCACGCCTCTCGACTGTTCCCTAGCCCCGCCCACAACCCCTTAGACCACGCCCCAGGCCTCTGTAGTCCCGTCCCACAGCCACGCACGCCTCACCCTCTTCCCCCCGCCCCCAGCCCTGCCGTGCAGTGGGGCAAGGTGGAGAATCCCACGTTACTTACTTTCAGCGCCCTGGGAGGAGGATGAGATCCGCAGGGACCGAGTGGAACCCCAGAGCGTGTCCCTGTCGTGGCGGGAGCCCATCCCTGCCGGAGCCCCTGGGGCCAATGGCACGGAGTACGAGATCCGATACTACGAGAAGGTGAGTGCGTGCCTGGGAGGGACCTGGAGCCTGCTCCGCACCTGTCCCACCGGGCTTCCGGTTCTTGAGGCAGTCCTTCCAGCAAAAGCCCTCGTTACTCCCTTTGTAAACCTAACCGCCCGTCTCCTAGGGGCCCCAGGCTCGAGTCTTCCCGTCCTCCCCCGGACTCCTGCTCTTCCTCTCTCAGCTCAGGTCTATCTCTGTCACCAACCATCTCCATTGTCCCCATGTCACTTAGTGTTTCAGTTGACAAAGAGCTTTCTCTGGGGCCCGGCCCGGATTTTGTGTGGCTGAATCTTATACGTACCATATGTAGAGCCCTTTTAAAGAAAAAGGACACAGAAAGATCATATCATTTCTAATTTTACAAAAATGCCTGACCATGGAGCACATTGCTAGGTGTGGTGGTGTGCTGGTAGATGTTTAACAGCCAGCTTTCCAGAACAATAAATGTATGAGTTATTATAATTCCAGTCATATAAAAAATGTGTAGCACAGCATTTACAGTGATAATAAAATATGTACAGAACTCTTGATTGTGAACTCCATATAGCCAATTGATCCCCACAGGATATTTGTGCTGATTTTTGCTGACCTCTTGTATCCGTTGTCAATCTGTGGTTGCAGCTTAGCTGTGATGTAACAAATGGAGTCACATCCCAATCTGCTCTTTTCCCCATAAGTTTATTATCTTTATTTTTATTTATTTATTTATTTGGAGACAGAGTTTCATTCTTATTGCCAGGCTGGAGTGCAGTGGCGTGATCTCAGATCACTGCAACCTACGTCTCCCAGGTTCAAGCGATTTTCCTGTCTCAGCCTCCCAAGTAGCTGGGATTACAGGCATGCGCCACTACACCCGGCTAAGTTTTGTATTTTTAGTAGAGACAGGGTTTCTCCATGTTGATCAGACTGGTCTCGATCTCCTGACCTCAGGTGAGGTCGATCTCCTGACCTTTAGCCTCCCAAAGTGCTGGGATTACAGGCGTGAGCCACTGCACCTGGCCAATTTATTATCTTTAAATCTGATATGCAAGCTACCGTTAAACTGTTTCTCACTTCGGTGCAAATTATATTCACTAAAGTGAAACCTCTTTCAGCTTCTACATGTGTCAGAACTTCACTCACTCCTCAATGACATGAGGGACTCCTTTGCTGAAAATAGTTTTTGAATACTAGAAGTCTATTGAGACCTGTGAGTGTTGGGGGTGAGTGAGAAGGAGGAGAGAGTCCTGAGTCACTGCTGGGTGTCTAACCTGGGTAACCCAGAGTATGAGGTACCACTGACTGAGACGGAGAAGCACTGAGGTGGAAGCACAGGCTTGGAGCAAGCTGATGAACCTGATTTTGCTCATCTAGCATTCAGGTGGCCTGTGAGACACCCAGGTGGACTTGCTGAAGCTTAAGGGAGAGGTCTGGCCTGGAGAGAGAGAGAGAGAGGGTTGGGGGCTCTCAGCATAGAGACAGTAGCTGCTGCCAGGGGACTGGAGGAGAGAAACGAGAAGGGGAATGTGTCTGAGAAGAGTGGCCAGGACAGAGCCTTGAGGAATGCTGATGTTTAGGGACAGCAGCAAAGGACACTGGGAAGCAGGTGCTTAGAAAGGACTCACTGAATGGACTTTGAGGATCAGGGCATAGACAAGAGTCCCAAGGCTGAGGTGGGTGGATGCTCCCAGGCTGTTGAGCATGAAAACCCTCAAAAAGAGGAGTAAGGACCAGGCTCAGTGGCTACCACCTGTGAGCCTAGCACTTTGGGAAACTGAGACGGGAGGATGGCTTGAGGCCAGGAGTTCAAGACCAGCCTGGGCAACAAAGTGAGACCCCCCCCCCCCCCACCACTACAAAAAAGAAATTAGCCAGGTATGGTGGTGTGCGCCTGTGGTCCCAGCAACTTGGGATGCTGAAGCAGGAAGATCGCTTGAGCCTAGGAAGTCAAGACTGCAGTGAGCAGTGATTGCACTGCTGCACTCCAGCCTGGGCAACAGAGTGAGACCCTGTCTCAAGAAACCCCACCAAAACCCCAAATACAACAAAAAAGAAGGAACAAGGCCGGGCATGGTGGTTCACGCCTGTAATCCCAGCACTTCGAGAGGCCAAGGCAGGTGGATCACCTGAGGTCAGGAGTTTGAGACCAGCCTGGCTAACATGGCGAAACCCAGTCTTGATAAAATGGCTGGGTGCGGTGGCTCAAGCCTGTAATCCCAGCACTTTGGGAGGCCGAGACGGGTGGATCACGAGGTCAGAAGATCGAGACCATCCTGGCTAGCTAACACGGTGAAACCCCGTCTCTACTAAAAAATACAAAAAGCTAGCCGGGCGAGGTGGCAGGCGCCTGTAGTCCCAGCTACTCAGGAGGCTGAGGCAGGAGAATGGCGTAAACCCGGGAGGCGGAGCTTGCAGTGAGCAGAGATCCGGCCACTGCACTCCAGCCTGGGCGACAGAGTGAGACTCCGTCTCAAAAAAAAAAACAAAAACAAAAACAAAAATTAGCCAGGCATGGTGGTGGGTGCCTGCTACTCCCTGCTAATCCCAGCTATTCAAGAGGCTGAGGCAGGGAGGACTGCTTGAACCCAGGAGGCGGAGGTTGCAGTGAGCCGAGATTGCACCACACTGCATTCCAGCCTGGGTGACGCAGCGAGACTCTGTCTCCAAAAAAAAAAAAAAAAAGGAACAAGTATCAAGTATGTATAAAAGTGCTATCTTTGAAAGGCTTCAGGGCACTCTCATGGAGCCTGCTGAGCAGAAGCCTTGCTGGGCCACTAGACCTGGGCGGGTGTCCGGCAGCTCCTCTGGAGCCACAGTGCTTCTCATCTCAACCTTTCTCTCTGCACACCAGTCCAGCCCACGTTGCAGAGGGGCTTGCTTGCAGCACATTGCCGATGCCCAGGTGGGCAGCCTTGCTCCTTCCTCCTCCCTGCCCCTAGCCTGCCCTACCTTGGAGGTCCTGAAGCCACTGCTTCTCTGTCCTTCAATGGATTGTTGAAATGCCTGGAAGAGAGATTCTGATTGGCCCAGCTTGGGTCAAAGTTCATCCCAATTCCTGAATGCTATGGTCAAAAAGCTGGAGCCACAGAATATTAGCGGGGAGAGTAACCTTCCAGGGCTGTGAATATGGCAGGGACTCTAATAAGGTGTGGGCAGGGATGAAACGACAGGAGGAGCATCTAGTATGCCATTGTCAGGTGTGTTGGGGTGGAGTGGGGGGCAGCATGATGTTAAGCAAAAAACACAGGCTCTGCAGGGATTCAGAGGGCTCACCGGCCCCTTCCTTGATGTGAACCTCACCTAAAAAGGAGGTGGAAATGCTGACGCCACAGGGCCATTGTGAGGCTCACAGGAGGTAAAGAGTCTCATGTAGAAGCTGGCACTGAGTAGGCGCTCATCAGTGATAGCCCCAGCTGGGGCCTTGGGGGAGTCTTTACCCCTCTAAGCTGGGTTTCCTTATCTGTGAAACAAAGAAATAAGATAATACTTTCTGTCCTCTGAGCCTTGCAGGACAGTTGTGAAAATGAGACATCAAGGAAAGGAAAAGCCTTGTGCACCATTGGGGGCTTTCGTGGGTTAGGGCTCATTCTCTCATTCTGTCCTTTGAGGCTTCAGGGCTGCCTAGGGCACTGGCCCAGCTCAGCCTGGATGGACAGGCCCTGGTGGCCCTCATCCTATCATCCCCGGGAAGGAGGATCTGGCATCTTCTCTAAAATTTTTCTTACGCAGAGGTGGGGCTATTCTCAGCTACAAGTGCCACAGAGTGTGGGTGGGAGCTTGTGGTGAAGACAGGGGCTGAGGATCCGAGGGAAGGATCCCTGGGAACCCCCAAGATGATTGGGGTTGGGTTTTCCCACTCAGCCCACATTCACCTAAGGATGCTTCTCCTGCCGGGCGCGGTGGCTCAAGCCTGTAATCCCAGCACTTTGGGAGGCTGAGACGGGTGGATCACGAGGTCAGGAGATCGAGACCATCCTGGCTAACACAGTGAAACTCCGTCTCTATTAAAAATTACAAAAAACTAGCCGGGTGAGGTGGCGGGCGCCTGTAGTCCCAGCTACTGGGGAGGCTGAGGCAGGAGAATGGCGTAAACCCGGGAGGTGGAGCTTGCAGTGAGCCGAGATCCGGCCACTGCACTCCAGACTGGGCAACAGAGCCAGACTCCGTCTCAAAAAAAAAAAAAAAGGATGCTTCTCCTGCCTCCCTGTCCTGTTCACCCTTTGTTCTCCTAGAACAGTGGACCTGGCGCTGGTGGGCTTCACTTCTTGATCTCTCTCCAGGGTCAGAGTGAGCAGACTTACTCCATGGTGAAGACAGGGGCGCCCACAGTCACTGTCACCAACCTGAAGCCAGCTACCCGCTACGTCTTTCAGATCCGGGCTGCTTCCCCGGGGCCATCCTGGGAGGCCCAGAGCTTTAACCCCAGCATTGAAGTGCAGACCCCGGGGGAGGGTAAGTAGTGTGTATCAGTGGACAGGAACCTAGACAGAGAGAACCCTGCACGGGGCTGAGGCAGGGAGACAAATAGAGGGGGAGAGTTATCTGGAGTTATCTGTGCAATTAAGGGAGCCTGCAGAACAGTTTAATTACAGCCTAATTAATTCATGACTTTGGAATCCACTGACTAATGCCTGTTCACCGACTTGAATTAGATTGGGAAACTGTCCTGGAGGAGCTCACAGGAGACGGGTTTGTGAACAGCTATAACCCATGTCTCAGCTGGATAGAGACTCAGTTTGGATAGAGACCCAAACATGGGACGCTGTCCCTTTCCCCACTAGGCCTTAGAGCATGATGCTGACTTCACTGAAGGTTGATGGACATGAAGGGGTTGCATTGCTGTGATAAAAACAACAAATAAGGATTGCAACCGGGCGCGGTGACTCACGCTTGTAATCCCAGCACTTTGGGAAGCCGAAGCAGGTGGATCACCTGAGGTCAGGAGTTCGACACCAGCCTGGCCAACATGGTGAAACCTTGTCTCTACTAGAAATACAAAAATTAGCTGGGCATGGTGGCGGGCACCTATAATCCCAGCTACTCGGGAGGCTGAGGCATGAGAATCGCTTAAAACCGCGAGGCAGAGGTTGCAGCAAGCCAAGATTGTGCCACTGCACTCCAGCCTAGGGTCACAGAGTGAGACTCTGTCTCAAAAAAAAAAAAAAAAAAAAAAAAAAAAAAAAAAAAAAAGAAGAAGAATTGCGTACCTTAAGTGGGTAAATCACATGTTATGTGAATGATATCTCAATAAAGCTGTTACCAAAACCAAACAAAAACTGGACATTGAATATCCTCATCTGAAAACATGTCTGGCTTCTCCACAATATTGTGCTTTCCTCCCTCCTCCTTTACTTCCCTCCCCTGGTTCCTCTTCTCCCCACCCACTCCCCAATTCCCTGATGTGTACAGAGCAGTTTAGCTGTCTTGTGGCTTTGCCTGCTGCTAACCTGGCCCTCAGGATCTCACCTCTATCTACCCTGAGCAGCTCATGAAAATATTTTCCTGAACAAAGGCAGTTCCCCCTAAGAGGCATTCTGGCACCAGCTGTCAAGATAATAATTCTTTCCAACCTGCTACATGACTCTAATCCAAGATAGGAAGAGCTCTGAGCCCAAAGCAAGGTGAAGATAAAATGTTGAAGGGGTCTGAGTTCTGGGAAGGAAGACCACACTTCTTGCCTGAATGCAAAAAGTGTTAGACCTCGGCCAGGTGCTGGAAAGAGGAGATTAAAGCTGGGGAATATTTGAATGTGTACAGATGGGCAGGGAGGCATTTTGGGGAGAGGAAGCCATCTGAACAAAGGCGGGCAGGTTTTTCTGGAGTGGGTGTGTGGGGGGCAGGAGCTGGGGGCTGTCAGTGGAGAAGGGCTAATGGTCTCCATTCATTGGGTACCTCTCAGTTGGTAGGGACTGATGAGATCCCCAGCCCCCCTTCCTGTGGCCGTGGCTATGGTTCTCCTAATCTGCAGAGTGTGGTTTCCATTGAGCTGTGTCTCCAAACTGAGATTTTTGTTTGTTTGTTTGTTTGTTTGTTTGAGATAGGGTCTTACTGTGTCACCCAGGCTGGAGTGCAGTGGCACAATCACAGCTCACTGCAGCCTCAACTTTCCAGGCTTAAGTGATCCTCCCACCTCAGCTTCCCAAGTAGCTGAGACCACAGGCGCTCGCCACCATGCCCAGCTAATATTTTTACTTTGTTGGGGTCTCACTATGTTGCCCAGGCTGGTCTCGAACTCCTGGGCTCAATGCAGTTCTCCTGTCTTGACCTCCCAAAGTGTTAGGATTAAAGGTGTGAGCCACCATGCCCAGCCCCAAATCAAGGTCTTGGTGAACATTTATGCGTCACCACTGTGCTAGTTACCTGTTGCTATTAACAAGTTGCTGCAACATCTAGCAGGTGAAAACAACAAATATTTACAATCTTATTTTTCCATGGATGGGTAATATAGGTGCCTCTCAGCTAGGTGCCAGTGACTTAGGGTCTCTTCCAAGGCTGCCGTCAAGTTGTCCTCAGGGGCTGTGATCATCTCGGAGCTTAGCTGGGGGAGAGTTCACCTCCTGCTCAGGGTCTTGCTGGTTGCTGCTGAGGCACGCTGTTCCTTGCCCCGTGGGCCTCTCCTTAGGGCTGCTCACCACAACCGCTAGGTTCTTCCAGAGACTGTGAGCCAGGGAGAGGACATCCAAGACAGAAGCCATTCGTCTTGTTTACTCATCTTGGAAATGACACCCCAATACTCTTGCCATATTCTGTTCGTTAGAAGTGAGTCCAGCCTGCACTCACGGGGGATGGATACCAGGAGGTAGGGATGCCATCTCAGAGGCTGCCCACTGCTGGCGTCTTTCTCCATTTCTGTGTCCACATGGATGCCTCATTTCAAACAGTTCTTGGCAACTCTGTTCCCCTCTGTCCCTGCCCAGACCCTTGGCCCTCTTTACCTCTGGAACCTTGGGCTCTGAAATATCCTCTTTGACTCTAGCATTTTTGGTCTCTAACTCTCCTCTTCTGTTCCTCACATGCTCTGTGACAGCCGAAAGACAGCTCACTGGATCCTACCTCATCTTCAAGGCTTTTGGCTCCTCCGGGCCCCACACGCATCTCTACCCAGCCCCTGCAGATGAGCTCATCAGAAAT
This sequence comes from Rhinopithecus roxellana, assembly GCF_007565055.1. Classification (NCBI taxonomy): domain Eukaryota; kingdom Metazoa; phylum Chordata; class Mammalia; order Primates; family Cercopithecidae; genus Rhinopithecus; species Rhinopithecus roxellana. The sequence goes on along the minus strand of NC_044560.1, from coordinate 88,805,402 downwards.
ACCCCCTAACTCTGCCAGCCCTCATTCCCTGGGCGTCTTGCTGCGTCCACCTGCTAGTCCCCAGACTTGGACCTTTCTCCTCCCCATGTCCCATGCGGAAGCTGCCTGCAGAGGTGTACTTTCCAATCTCAGTTCAGTCTTCAGGGCCACTTAATACTTTTCCCATTCCTAATAGTTACGCCAAACCTTCACCTCTCTCAAGCACCTCCTCTCCATCCTCACTCCCACCTCAGCAGACACCCTCATTCCTTTTCTTCTTGGGCAGGAACTCTCTCCACTGCTCCCTGTTGCCCACCGGAGAAAGTTTTTACTCCTTAGCTTAGCATTCAAGGCCCTCCAGGTTCTGGCTCCCCCAGTTCCCTCCATCTTCCCACCCTCCAGCTTCCTATTTGCCACTCTCCGCCTTCGTGCAGTCTGTTTCCCAGACACATGGGATGACTTGCCATTTTCAGACCCAGCGTGTGCATCAAGGCACCATCAAAAATCCTTCCAGTCTGCAGGTCCAGTTCAGATGGCACCTTTTTTGTGAAGCCTTTCTCATTGACTTTAGGAAGAAATTATTGTGCCTCTGCTCAACTCTGCTCATTTCTGTTTCTTTTTTCATCCTACAGTTAAGATTTTTGTTTCTATCTCACCCATAGGCCCATGCACCCCTCCAGATTCATCACTGTCTCCTCAGTAATAATGCAAACTGGGCACATAGGTTGGATGGATAGATGGGTCGATTGGATAGATTGATGAATAGGGCTGAGAGCGAGGGTCCTCTGGGCTGCTCTCTTGGGGAAATAGTTCAAAGCAGAAACTTTGGAATCAGGCAGAGACTTTTGGAGTCATGCTCAAATCTTAGGTTCACCACTTTTTAGCCATGTGATCTTGGGCAAATTATGTAATTTCTCAACCTTAGTGTCCTCAGCTGTAAGATGGAGATGGTAATACCTTCCTGGATTATTGTGATGATGAAACAAGACAGTATAGTGAAGGCAAATGGCCCAGTGTCTTGAATGGAGTAAGGTGCAGTAACCATTAGCCCTTTTTATTATTGTTGGTGGATGGTCTGGATTGGGGGTAGGGAGATCAGAGCAGAGGCCATTCCTCCTGCAGAGCGACTTTGAATCTCTCACTGCTCATCTGAAAGGCATAGAGAGAGGACTGGCCCCGCCTATCTGGACTCCTGCCTGTCTCTCTGAGCAGGAGCTGGGCTGCCGTGGAGGTGTCCTGTCCTGAAAGTAGAGGAAGCTCTTGGGACTCCAGGTGCCACTGTGGTCAGTGGAACTGTCTTGGCGCCTCTGTGGCTGGGAGACAGTGCCAAGTGCAGAGGTGCTGTGGGAATCCTGCTACAGGGTGAGGACAGGAGTCTGCCTTGGGGCTTGCCTAGGAGCCTGGTCCTCTGCCCGCCTCAACTTCGTGATTTTCCTCCCAGCTGCCTCAGGGTCCAGGGACCAGAGCCCCGCCGTTGTCGTCACCGTAGTGACCATCTCAGCCCTCCTCGTCCTGGGCTCCGTGATGAGTGTGCTGGCCATTTGGAGGAGGTAGGTGGCTGGCCCCAGCCTAGGTGACCCCTGGTGTGTCATGTCCCGTGCACAGTAACATGTGCTCACAGGTATCTCTGCCCGCTTTGCACACAGGCAGACTTGCACCCACAAGCACACTGCTGTACAGATACAGGTGTGCATCTTTCTGGCCCCTCCCCCACTCACTGTTCATGCGGCAGCCAGCACTGCAGCTAGCTCAGCCGCTCTGGGATGAAGGGGATTTAGCGCCTTAACTCATTAAATGTCAGAAGGCATCACTGAGGAAGGAATCAAGCTCCGGCTGCTCCAGTGTGATTAGGATTCTCTGGAGGTGCTCAGAGGCCCCCAGCTGCTGCCCCCAGGCCTCTTGAGGCCCTTGAACACAGGAAAAGGGGGAAAAGACAGAAATCTTATGTATGTATGTGTGTGGGAGGGGCAGGACAGGGAGGGCAATTCATAAAGCAGAAACCTCCCACCCCTAGCAGAAAGAAGCTTGCAGGAGGGTGAGCAGAGAAAGGGGATAGGAGGAAGGGGAAAGATGTAGAGCTTGAATCTGGTTCAGAGAAGATTCTAGTCCTTTTGTGGGCAGCAGAGGCCTCCTGGCATGTATCCTCCCCTTCTCCCCAGGGCTACACTCTGCTGCAGGCAGAGTCACCCAGATGGGTCCCAGGCTTCGCTGAGATCAGCAGACCAGAGAGGTTGAAAATTCTGCATGAGATGGGCTGGAGTGGGAAAGCAGAGGAGAGAGGTGGGCGGGCCAGGGAGCCACATCTCAGCATCCTGAAACTGCCTGGCAGCTGGAAGGACAATGGGCATTCATTTGGTACTGGCTATTTGCTTGGCCTTGAATGAGGCACTGAAAGTGACTGAGTGGGAGAGAACACTGTCTCACTAGTCTAGAAGCCAGCTCTGCCTGGGCCGGGCAAATCAGGAGGGCAGGACAAGAGTAGGGAGTTCCTTGCTCATGGAGCATGAAGGTCCATGTGCTGGACCTGTTGAAAAAGCAGGGATGGGCCGGGCGCAGTGGCTCAAGCCTGTAATCCCAGCACTTTGGGAGGTCGAGATGGGCGGATCACGAGGTCAGCAGATCGAGACCATCCTGACTAACATGGTGAAACGCCATCTCTACTGAAAATATAAAAAACTAGCCGGGCGAGGTGGCGGGCGCCTGTAGTCCCAGCTACTTGGGAGGCTGAGGCAGGAGAATGACGTAAACCTGGGAGGCAGAGCTTGCAGTGAGCTGAGATCCGGCCACTGCACTGCAGCCTGGGCGACAGAGCGAGACTCCATCTCAAAAAAAATAAAAAAAGAAAAAAAAGAAGAAGCAGGGATGGACAGATGCCAAGAGCATCTTATCCTGGCTTTGCACTGAGGGGCTCTGAGAGGCAGAAGGAGGAGGGAGATGAGCAAGCCAAGAGCCCCTTTTCCGGGCAGAGGCTCTGCAGGACAGGAGTGCCCCGGGGACAGGTGCACTACAGAGGCGAAGCAAGCCATTGCGGGATTCCAAATCCAGCTGCATCGAAATGGGGAGAGTGAGCCTGGTTTAGTGTGGAGGGGTAGAGAGGTGTTCTCTGCCAGCATGCGTGTCCCAGCCTGGCGGGCTGTCTGCAGCACCTCTCACACCGTCCTGTGTGTAGGACCTGCTCTGCGCCGTGGTCCCTCACCTCCAGTTTCCCTCCTCTCCAGTCCACCCTGGCTTGCCCACTTCTCACCAGGCCGTGTGGTCCAGTAGAAGCCTCTCTCCTCTCCGCACCATGCACCCTCTTTTGCTCCTCCATCCGCTCAACCTTCCCCACTTCATTGCCACCCATCTTTCCTGGATGTTGCTCCTCATTCGTGGAAATCCTGTCACCACCCTGGGTGACTTCAGTAGCTGCCAGACAGCCTGTCCCATCCCTTGCCCCTCAGTTCTTTGACTTCTCATTCCCAAGAATCATCTCTTCTGTTCCTCCTGGCCATCCCCCTAGAATGCTTCGCCTCGTTACTTTTTTTTTTTTTGAGATGGAGCCTTGCTCTTGTCACCCAGGCTGGGGTGCAGTGGCATGATCTCAGCTCACTGCAGCCTCTGCCTCCCCGGTTTAAGTGATTCTTTTGCCTCAGCCTCCTGAGTAACTAGGACTACAGGCCTGTGCCACCATATGCAGCTATTTTTTTTTGTATTTTTAGTAGAGACAGGGTTTCGTCATTTTGGCCAGGCTGGTCTCGAACTCCTAACCTCAGGTGATCCACCCACCTCAGCCTCCGAAAGTGCTGGGATTACAGGCATGAGCCACCATGCCTGGCCTCACCCCAATACTTAATCCAGTACCCCTCTTGGCCTGCAGATTCCCTGTCTTTGCAGCTTACTGTCTTGGCCACACCTGTCACACCTGTTCTTTAGCCTCCTCACTGGCCCCTGGGCTACTTACCACCAAACCTCCCAGCCAGGATCAGTCCTTCCACCTATGACTGAACCCCACCCTTTTGCCATCTTGGGAGCCCACTATTACTCCTAATGTCCCCCTCTCCCCCCATAACAGTGAACATGGGTGGAGGCTTGGTAAGCTGTCTGACATGCTGCTGTCTGGCAGGCCTATCTTTATCTTGATTTTATTAAAGAGAAAACAGAGCCACCCAGTCCCACAGTTACCGAGTGGAGGAGCTGGGAGGCAGGTCCGTGCAGTCAGGTTCTGAGGCCAGGCTGTCAACATTCTTTGGTGGCTGCTTCCCCCTGTGTGACAGCCTTGCTCCTCCTTCCCATCTATATCTACATGTGATCATCTCTGTCGTGAAAACTTTGGAAACTCCTCCCTTGGCTCTCCTCCTTGTACCTTTATGTGATTTCTCTCTACCACCCCCTCTGCTTTCTCTGTCCTTGGTCCCCATGATACCCTGCCCGAGTTTCCCTCTGCTCTCCTTCTGTTCCTCTGGTGGTTCTTTTGTACTGTCCTTGGTGCTTCCTTCCTCTAGCCTGAATGTTGGGGTTTCTCAGACTTATTCCTAGTCCCTCTTCTCAGACTCCATCCTCTCCCTGGGCCATGCTCATTGCTCCTGATTTGTATCTGCAGAGCAGGCCTCTCTTCCAAGTTCCAGATACACACACGTTGAACTCCCTTCTTATCTTCCCTGCTTATCCCCTAGGCCTGCAAACTCAGATGTCTAAATATGAACTTTTTGTCTCCTCGTCGCAGTAAATGGCACCACCATAAACTCTGTGGGCAACTTCTCCCTGTTCCTTTCTGCCATCCAGCAACCTCTCAGCCCTGTGGCCCCTGTCACCTTCATGTCACTCGAGTCCTCTGCCTCTCTCCATGCCCATGTTGACCCCATAGCTGGAAGCACTGCCAGCTCCTCTCCTGTAGTGACACCCACGGCAGCTTCCACTCTGCAACTGGAGCTCTTTCTAAAGTAGAAATCAAATCATTGCACTCCTCTGCTTAAACTCCACAGGGGCTCTCCTCTGCTCCCAGAATAAAAGCTGAAGTCTTTATCTTGACCAGCAAGGCCCTGCCCCTGGGGGCTCCAAGTGCCAACCTGTGGCTTTGTTGACTGTGATGCAGTCCTTTGGCCCGTGGCTGCCTCTGTCTCAGGAAGCCATCCACAATGAGCTCGGATCAGGTCAGGGCTGTCTGTTCCATGTCCCCACAGTACACCGCCCTTCTCCTTTGCCAGCACTGATGAGTGGGCTTGTGGCTAACTCTCCGTGTTTGTTTTCCTGACCAGACCAGAAGCTGCCCCTGAGTGCTGGGTCCGCTTGCCTCATTCACACTTTCATAAAACCACAGGTTGGGGTCAGCTGGGGGCCTGCAGTCAGGGTGTGGATTAGGTGCCTCTGGAGTTGCAATAATTTTCACCGTGTGAAAGTAGCTAAGGATAGTGGTGGTGGTGAGGGTTTGGTCTATGGCTCCGTTTGTATCTGTGCCATGGGGAGGTTGTCAAACCACAGAGAAACTTTTAAACCAGCTGGACAGGAAGGTCCCTCCCCCAGGGCACAGGCCTTGTCTTTTGAAAGGACAAAGGGTGCTGCCCTCAATGCTCCGCAGTAGGAAGGGCTGGGGTGGCCTGGCTGAAAGAATGACCCTGAACTCCCTGCCAGGCCCTGCAGCTATGGTAAAGGAGGAGGGGACGCCCACGATGAAGAGGAGCTGTATTTCCACTGTGAGTTGGCTGGGCCTGGCTGGGGAGGGGCGGGCTCCACCTTGCCTCACTCCTCAGCCCTCTGCCTTGCTCCACTGCATGAGCCCGCTTGTCCACCCCAGTGGCGGAGGCCCCGTTCCTTAGGTTCATCTCTTTCTCTCCCAGTCAAAGTCCCAACACGTCGCACATTCCTGGACCCCCAGAGCTGTGGGGACCCACTGCAGGCTGTGCATCTGTTCGCCAAGGAACTGGATGCGAAAAGCGTCACGCTGGAGAGGAGGCTTGGAGCAGGCAAGCTGGGCGCCCAGGAAGACTTGTCCCCATCTGGAAGCCCCACCCACTCTACAGGCCCCGCCCCTACTCTGTCCACACCGCTATCCTGAAGCCCACCTCCACCCAAGTCCCTGCTTGTGTCTGGAAACCCTGCCTCCACACCAAGCCCACCCTCCACCCAGAAAGTCCCTGGCTTGCCTGATTATAGGGAAGAGGATGGCAGAGGGTTCTGTGACCCTCTCCTGGTCCTCAAGGTCAGACCTCTGCACACTACCACTGGCAGTTTAGTCCCAGGCCTTTATGGGGCCGTGGGGAGGGGCCTTTGCAAACTTGGGGGCCAGACTTAACTGAGTTCTAGTCCTGGCTCTCCCACTGACCCGCTGCATGATCAGGGGCATGGCCCTCTTTTGCTCAGAGCCTCAGTTTCTCATCTGTGAAATGGGCATGATATCTGCCTTCTGGGGGCTAATGTGAGGACCTCCCAGCACTCCTCACAGGGCCTGGCTGTCAGCTCTTGCTCTCTAAGCACCAGTCTCCTGCTAGCTTTTCTTGCTGACTACAAATCCTCAACCTTCTGTGCTCAGAGACAGCAGCTGCTTTCACTGGGAACCTGACATTATCCCCTGACACTTTCTCCAGACAGAAGCCAGAAAGGAGCGGGTTGGAAGAATAGATGTCATTGTCATCCGTCCTGGGTCACATGGGGTTTGATGGCCATTGGCACGCTGGCATGTGCTCCATCCTTTCTTTAAGACTTGGAAACCTCCCCCCACTGAGGAAGGCAGGGAGGAATCCCCATTTCACAGAGGAGACTGGCCAAGAAAAGGAACGAGATGGAATTCTAGGTCACACTGCTGGTGCTTAGTTTACCAGGATTTAAACTGGAAACAGTCCATGATCTGGAGTCACTTTTTTTTTTTTTTTTTGAGACCAAGTCTTGCTCTGTCAACCAGTCTGAAGTGCAATGGCACAATCTCAGCTCACTGCAACCTCCACCTCCTGGGTTCAAGTGATTTTCCTGCCTTAGCTTCTCAAGTAGCTGGGATTACAGGCATGCGCCACCATGCCTGGTTACTTTTTGTATTTTCAATAGAGACGGGGTTTCGCTATGTTGGCCAGGCTGGTCAGAGTCACTTTCTCCTCGGCTCAGCCTGTTCAGCTCAGCCAGGGCAGTGGCCTCTGGCAGTATCTGATGTGCTGTTTCCCCACAGGGCGGTTTGGGGACCTGTGCTGTGGCTGCCTGCAGCTCCCCGGTCGCCAGGAGCTGCCCGTAGCCGTGCACACGCTGAGGGACAGCGCCTCCGACTCACAGAGGCTCGGCTTCCTGGCCGAGGCCCTCACTCTGGGCCAGTTTGACCATAGCCACATCGTGCGGCTGGAGGGTGTTGTCACCCGAGGTAGGGCCCGGTGCTCCCTTGCTGCTGCCCAGCCCACGAGTATGGTGGGTGGAAATGATGGGGTGGGAGTTTGGGGTGCCCCTGCCCCTCCAGGTCCTTCCCTCATCTATGGGAGGTAGCTTCAGCCAGGGACCTCAGCTTTCACTGACTCAGGGTAGCCCTTCTCCTAGAGTGGCCACTCTGGCTCAGAATGACCTTTCTTTTTTTTTTTTTCTTTTTATTATTATTTTTTTTGAGACAGAGTGTTGCTCTGTCGCCCAGGCTGGAGTGCAGTGGCGTGATCTTGGCTCACTGCAAGCTCTGCCTCCCGGGTTCACACCATTCTCCTGCCTCGGCCTCCCGAGTAGCTGGGACTACAGGCGCCCATCACCATGCCCGGCTAATTTTTTTTTTTTTTTTTTTTTTTTGTATTTTTAGTAGAGATGGGGTTTCACCGTGTTAGCCAGGATGGTCTCGATCTCCTGACCTTGTGATCCACCAGCCTTGGCCTCCCAAAGTGCTGGGATTACAGGCATGAGCCACCACGCCCAGCCAGAATGACCTTTCTGACCTTTCAGTGATATTCTGACCCCCTAGAATATCACTCCTAGAAAGACTGATCTTTCTTAGCAAGCTTGTTGCAGCTCATGACCTTGGCCTTTGTCCACCTAAGATGTCTCCTCTTTTGTTCCTTGTCATAGTGGACCCTGGGCTGGGCAAGAGGATGGCGAGATTAGGGAGCTTGGTGCTGGTTCTGGCTCTCGAGGCCCGGTCTGGGGCACTGGGGGGGAAACTTGTGTGTGCGCGGGGTGGAGTAGGCAACTTAGCATGTGTGTTCCCATCCTTGGGCACAGGAAGCACCTTGATGATTGTCACCGAGTACATGAACCATGGGGCCCTGGACGGCTTCCTCAGGGTGAGTGGCCCTGGGGCTGCCAATGACCACTTTATTCTGTAAAGCGGGCAGGGGTCCCTCACTTTTTTCTTTGGTAGGGCTTGGAATTGGCATCATCCCCACTGGCCAGGCTGACCTGTGGTCACAGGGTGAACTAAAGCCTGGCGAGAGCTAGGTGACTGCCCTGGCGTCACACAACACCAGGGGATCCAAGCCCACAGCCCTGGCCTCAGTCTCCTCCCTCCACAGCGGCATGAGGGGCAGCTGGTGGCTGGGCAACTGATGGGGTTGCTGCCTGGGCTGGCATCAGCCATGAAGTATCTGTCAGAGATGGGCTACGTTCACCGGGGCCTAGCAGCTCGCCGTGTGCTGGTCAGCAGCGACCTTGTCTGCAAGATTTCTGGCTTCGGGCGGGGCCCCCGGGACCGAGCAGAGGCTGTCTACACCACTATGGTGAGGGTGCCCCCAGCCAAGCCTGCCTGCACCTTCTGATTCCCGCCAAGCTGCGCTGGAACTCCTAGCTCCCCACTTCCACTCCCTTCCCTGCCCCTCCACCCAGCTCGTCTTGGCATAAATGCGAGTGGACCCCACCTTGAGGTCAGCTTTTGTATCTTTCCCAGATATGAAGCTGGAGTTGGGGGTTGCTTGGGAGGATGACACTCAGGGCGGGATCTAGGGCTCAGTCGGCTGGGGAAACCTGTGTGTCACCCAGTTCCTCCTTGCCTCTGACCTGCCTGGTCCTACAGAGTGGCCGGAGCCCGGCGCTGTGGGCCGCTCCTGAGATGCTTCAGTTCGGCCACTTCAGCTCCGCCAGTGATGTATGGAGCTTTGGCATCGTCATGTGGGAGGTGATGGCCTTTGGGGAGCGGCCTTACTGGGACATGTCTGGCCAAGACGTGAGTAACTGCTGACTCCAGCTCCATGCCTTCTGACCCTCTCACCTCAGGCCCCAGCTCCCTGACCTCTGCCCATTGGCCCTCAGCCTTCCAGCCCCAGGCCCGTCTTCTCCGTCTGCTTGCTTCTGGTTCTGCCTGGCCACTGCCTGAGTCTTCCTTGTGTGTGTGTGTGTGTGTGTGTGTGTGTGTGTGTGTGTGTGTGTGTGTGCGCGCGCGCGCATGTGCACGTGCCTGTGTGTGTGCATGCGTGTTTTTCTGCGCGCGCGTGTGTGTGCATGTATGTGTGCATGTGTGTGTGCATGTGTGTGTGCGCGCACTGAGTCCTGGGGAAACCCAGAGCCTCCTTTCTGCTCCCCATCCCCGTCGCCCAGGTGATCAAGGCTGTGGAGGATGGCTTCCGGCTGCCACCTCCCAGGAACTGTCCTACCCCACTGCACCGACTAATGCTCGACTGCTGGCAGAAGGACCCAGGTGAGCGGCCCAGGTTCTCCCAGATCCACAGCATCCTGAGCAAGATGGTGCAGGACCCAGAGCCCCCCAAGTGTGCCCCGACTACCTGTCCCAGGTATGTTCCCACATGGGACAGCCAGCCTCTCACCTGTCCATGGAGGGTCTTCCTGCATGTCTCAAGTGCAAACCCACCACCTCCACCCCTCAACCTGTCCAGGAGCGATTGCTCACTCCATTGCCCCAGAGGGCTGTAGCCCTTCCACCTGCCCAGGCCCACCTCACTGCACATCCTCCTGGTCACTTCCACATCTCCTGGATTTTGCCTGCATCCCTGAGTACAATGACCTCTGACTGGAGAAATAGATGTGGTAATAGCCCTAACACATTTGTAGTTCCAATGAATCAAATATGTGAAATTAATATTCGTTGTTCCAAATATGAGTCACCAACCAGTCCTAGGCATGTCCTACCCCAGACTGTTCCAGATACTCCAATACCTTTAGCTGGCTCTGCCTCCACCTGCCTGAAGAACCTGAAGCCCTCGCCTCTTCAGGAAAGCACGGTGCTCATGTGAGCTGGGTGCAGCCCCAGGGCCCGGTTACCCTCCCCTTCTCCTGTTCATCCTCAGCTGGCCTCTCCCCGGGAGACCACCAGGTTTGGGCCCAGATCCCAGCTGTTGGTTGAGCACAGCTCCTCTGACCCGCAGGCCTCCCACCCCACTAGCGGACCGTGCCTTCTCCACCTTCCCCTCCTTTGGCTCTGTGGGTGCGTGGCTGGAGGCCCTGGACCTGTGCCGCTACAAGGACAGCTTCGCAGCTGCAGGCTATGGGAGCCTGGAGGCCGTGGCCGAGATGACCGCCCAGTGAGTCCAAGGCACCAAGGTCAAGGCCGGGGCTAGGGGATACCAGGGGCCCTGCCCCTGCCTATATTGGGAAGTCCCAACCTGTCCAGAGAAGCGGAGGGAGAGTGGAGGGCCTTCATGGGAGGAGCAAAGTTGGGGTCAAGCCAGCTGAGTGTGACCAGCCTTTGTTTCAGGGACCTGGTGAGCCTAGGCATCTCTTCAGCTGAACATCAAGAGGCCCTCCTCAGCGGGATCAGCGCCCTGCAGGCACGAGTGCTCCAGCTGCAGGGCCAAGGGGTACAGGTGTGAGTGGACCCCATTCTTCAAGGCAGGACTCCGGTGGGGGTCCAGACCCCCAGCCCTGCCCAAGGACCGTGGCAAGCTATGCTCCAGCAGTGTGGGAGGGAGCACTCTCTTCCTCCACTTGGGCCCAGATCTGGTTTGGGGCCCCAGCTTCCCCGCTTTCACTGCCTGCCCCTCCCATTTTCACCAGTCTGAACACCTTCGCTAACTCAGTGCCCCTGAAAAGAGGTTCAAGTCCCTAGAGAGGACCCCTGAGATAACAGCAGGAGGAAATTCGGGGTCTCAGAGAAGAGCTGGGGCAGGGATTGGAGGGAAGACAGTGGGTTGAGATTGCCCTAGCTCATGCCCTTCTGCCATTCTTACCCACTGTGGGCTGGGGCCTACCCTGTGGGGTGTTCCCTTTTCCCACAGACCCATTGACCAGTCAGACAGCATGGGTCCCAGGGGGCTCTTGTTCTACCTGGCAGTGACTGCAGCTGCCTGGTGGCTCAGGCCTCAGGGACTGTGCCAGAGACGCATCGTCCTCAGCTCCCTGTGCCTTGGCAGGGGCTGACTGGACACTGGCCAAGGCCCAGGCAGGCAAAGATGGTGCTGAGCTCAGGGGCTGACGCCCAAGAGCCCTAGACTCAGGAGCTGGTTTCTGTGTCCCCCTGCCTTGGGCTGACATTTCAGGGTGAGGCCAAGAATCCTGACCAGGCTGGGTCATGCGAGGCCCTGGTGCTCCCTGGGGCCCCACGAGGCCCTCGTGTGCGTTCCTTTATGAACTCAGTGGCCAGGACCTCTGGGAAAAGCATAAAGGGCCATGTCATCTCCCCAGGGACCCAAGAGCTTTTCTCTCCAGCCTTGGGGAGGGTGAAGAGGAGACTCAGAGACGGGTCCTCTCTCTCAAACAGGCTGGTCTCACCCCCCAGTGTACAGATGGGGAAACTGAGGCCAAGTGAGGCGTCGGGGCAGAGCTGGGGTCAGAACCCAATTCAGAGATGAGGCTGGCTCTGGAGAGAGAGTCCTTGGTCCTCCCCTATGGCACCTCACTTCCCTGTACAGCCCGTGGGGACTCTAGAGGTGACCCCCTTCAGCTAGCTCCATGCCTTGGGCACTAGCCAGCCTTCCATGGAGCCCCTCCCTGCTCTGACTTCATGGAGCCCTGGCAGAAGTGGCTGTGCTGAGCCCACCATGGAGTTGCTTATCCACAAGGGCCCCCGGGAATGGTGGGGCCCAGGATGCCAGGGATTTTGTAGGATAGCAGGAAGGCAGCTGGATCTTGGCAGGGCCACAGGGGCTGAGTTTGTTCAGGCCACCCCTGACACTTGTCTGCTGTGCTTGGCTGTGTGTGGATGGGGTGGGATGGGGCGGGAAGGAGAAGGGGTAGAGAAAAGAGATGAAAAAGACACACAGCCTGCCCTTGGGGGGCTCAGACTAAACCAGGAGAAGAGCTCAGGTACCAAGAAGTAATTCCGGGGCACCATCCACCAGTGCCCAGGGCCCCCCAGGAGCCCTCTGGGTCAGTGGGTGGGTGGGCTGGAGGGGGAGATAGCCACTCTCTTGAAGTGTGAAGTTGAGATGTAAGTTGAACAGGGCCTTGCAGGTGGGAAAGGGAAGGTTCTTTCCTTGGGGTGAGTGGAGTGTTCGGCAGGCAAGATGACAGGCCTCAGACAAGAGGAGTCCATGCAGAGAGGCTAGCATGAGAAAGAGCCCAGAGGCGGAAGGTGCAGTGCATCTTTGCAGAGCACCCCGAGGTGGGGGACAATGACTCACAGCGGTGCCTTTGGCCTCACCCTGCCAGCAGCAGCTCCTCTGCTCTTGGAATATCCTCCAGCCCCCAGCCTCCCTGTCTCCTGAGCACCTGCCCCAGCTCAGTGACTCTGGGGGTACTGGGGAGACCAAGATGTTGCTACCACCTTTGTCAAGGTTGGGGGAGCCCCTGGCCTAGGTGCCCTTCAGGATCCGCCTTCCCCACCCCTCCTGGGAAGCCTGGACCAGCATCCCTTCTTGGGTGGATGGAGCTTCATCCCCATCTCCAGCTACATCAGTCATTCTCTGCAGGGAAAAATCTCCTCCCGCTACCCCAGCTGTTCCTGCAGAAGGGCCCCTGGCTGTGTTGGCAGGACTTCGGTGTCCAGGGTAGATATCCCCTCCACTGAGGAGTGAGGTCCCAGAATCCTGATGGGTCCCAGGCCTCAGCCCTGCACAGGTGTGATGCGGGGCGATGGCTCTCTGGGAACCCTCTACAGATCTATTTTTATATGGAACTTGTTCACTGGACAGAGGTGACCTGCAAGCCCCCATTACCCTGGTCTGAGCTCACCCTGGGAGGGAGGGGGCCAGTCGGAGGGGGTTCCTTCTGGACACGTTTTTATATTTCCTGGGTTCTCTATGCAGGATAATAAAAACTTGTCTGTGATAGGGTGCCTCTTTGAGTGACAGTTTCTTGATCATTGTATAGCTGGTGTGGAAGGGTTTCTGCCCCCTTCCTCGGGGACAGGGATGTCCAGAGTGTGCATCTGAGATGTCTTTGCATAGAGGTGAGTCCAACACTGCTCCTGCCATGAAAGATGTCCCAGGATCCATGGCAGGAGGGTGTGACCCAGGGTACCGAGGGGAACTGGGTGCCCTGGGTATGTAGAGAAGTCTGTCACCCAGTCTCAGGAGCAGTAGAACAAGGGAGGTGTCCCAGACACAGTGAGGTCCTTTGCTGGGATAGACAGTACCAGGGAGGGCAGAGACCAGGAAAGGATGCCCAGCACTCAGTTTTGGATATGTGTTTGAGATGCCCGTGGGATATGCGGCAGAGATGTCTAGGAGGCAGGTGGATATCTGGTCTGAACCTCGGAGCACAGATGTAAGTTAGAGACAGAGTTTTGGGGTCATCAGCGTTCAGATGGTGGTGGAAGCTGCAGTGAGAAGGAGGTCACCCGGCCAGCATGTGCAGGAGAGGGGAGACATCAGCCATTAGGAGGCACCCGGATGAAGGGGAGCAGTGGGAGAGGCCAGGAGGAGCTGTGCCATTGCTGCTGAAGAGCAAGTTTTGGTGTTAAAAACAGAAAATGGCCGGGTACGGTGGCTCACGCCTGTAATCCCAGCACTTTGGGAGGCTGAGGTGGGTAGATCACTTGAGGCCAGGAGTTTGAAACCTCCCTGGCCAACCTGGTGAAACCCCATCTCTACTAACAACACATAAATTAGCCGGGCGTGGTGGCGGGTGCCTGTAATCCCAGCTACTCAGGAGGATGACATGGGAGAATCACTTGAACCCAGGAGGTGGAGGTTGCAGTGAACTGAGATTGTGCCACTGCACTCCAGCCTGGGTGACAGAGCAGAAAAACAGACAAATAACAACAAAACAAAGCAAAAAACAGAGAAAGCAAGTGACAGAGGAGGGAGGAGTGGCTGTCAGTGTGAGCACTGGGATGTTATCGGTGAGTATATTCATTTGCTTGGGCTACTGTAACACAGCACCCGTGGCTTTGCCGATGGGGATTTGCCACCCCACAGCTCTGGAGGCTGGAAGTCCAAGATGAAGATGTGGGCAGGGTTGTGTCCTCCGGAGAGCTGCGAGGGAAGCTTCTGCTCTGGGCCTCTCTCCCCGGCTTGCCTGTGGCCGTCGTCCCACTCTGTCTCTTCGCATCATCTTCCCTCTGTAAGTCCAAATTTCCCCTTTTTATGGATGCCAGTCATATTGGACTGGTCCATACCAGCCCACCCTAACAGCCTCATTTTAACTTAATCACCGCTTTAAAGGCCTGTCTCCAAATACAGTCACCTTCTGAGCTCCTGGGAGTTAGGACTTCAACATAGAGGCCTGGTGGGGGGCACAGTTCAACAGTGACTTTGTTGTCAGGGCAGAAGCCAGATGAGAGGATTGGGGAGTGGAGTTTGGGAATCTTTGAGGAGTCCAGCGAAAGGAGGAAGAGTGGGCTGAGACAATGACCAGGACAGGCTGTGGGTGTGAGCCAAAGGGTGCAGGGGCAAAGCCTGAGAGCCCATGCATGTGCACACATGTGCACATGGGCACACGTGCACACACACACTTGGACCACATGAGTCCTTGCATGTCTCAGTTGGCTTTCTAGTGCTTCTCCTCTCTGTGGCCCAGGCCATTCATGTTCTTTAGGCTGGGGAAGGCGTCTTCCTCATCTGCATAGCTCAGGACATGGGAAGTGCTTAGGGCAAGGGGTGGGGTGGTGGGGGTGGTGATAAATAATACTCCTTCCCCCACTTCCTGTGCTCAGAGCCGGTTAAGTACTAATTCCCTGGGACAGGTGGAGAGTAAAATATCAGCTCTTTGATAAGGCTAACTGGAGAATGTTGCTTACCAAGTTTCTTTGAATCTAAGATGCCATTGAGTGTAACATGTCCTACCAAGAAAGAAACATCACAGCCAACTATGTTGTGCCATCCAACTGGAAGATGCATCCCAGTTTCACAGATGTTAACATGTACGTCTTCAATGAATGAGATGCTGTGCATCAGGGACAAAGTGTGTTTCCCATCATTCCCCTGAACTAGACCCACCCAGTCCCAGGCTGAGCCCGGTGGGGCAGACACCCACTGCAGGGACAGAGCTGCCCCCTCAGCTCCTGCCTGCACGATGGGAGCGGAGCAGGGTGCACCTTTCTTGTGGGCAAGCAGATCTGCAGGAGAAACCAGGTGGCACCGAGTCAAGCAGGTGGTTCCTTCTGTCCCTCCATTCCACTTGAGAAGCCACCCTCTGGTGGGGAGCAATGAATGAGGAGTGGGTTAGAGATGTTAGCAGCATTGCTCCGCTGAAGTCATCCCCAGGAGAGGCATGCAGCCAGGGAATGCAGGACCCCAGCATTAACACAGTGCCTGGCACACAGAACACAGGAAGTGCCCACTTGTTATTAGTGTTATGATTATTCCTAGCTGGTGTGAGGCACCAGGTAGACATACAGCGTGTGGTCAGGAATGGAACTTCTCTAGGCAGTGGGCCTGCTGACCTGGCTTGATAAGGTTTTTGTTCATTCACTGTGCATGGACCAGGCACCTACTAGATGGCTGGCTCTGGCAGCTTAAGGCCTCACTGCCCAATGGGCGAGTCAGTTAAATAAAAAGTACCCATGTTAAGTAAAAAGCCACGGCAATAAGGATGAATTCTAGGTGTTTGGGGGCTCAGGGAAGGGCTCTGCCTGACTTTGTTCCCGAGGAGGTATGAGCGGGCTCCCAGGGGAAAGTGGGTAGTGTGTTCGCTGCCTTTGGTAGCCAATGCCTGTGTTCTGGACCTTACAGGAGGGTGTCTCAGTTCCTAGCATTACCTCCACCCCATTGCTCAGGAAGTGAGTAAAACTCACACTGTACCATCTGCAGCTCTCTTTAAATCTCCTTGTACCCTTTGCCATTGAAATGGAACTGTCTGCCAGCATCTTGAAAAACTCCTGCTATTCGCAGGATATTTCCCACCCCAGTTTACTAGTTGAGCTCCTTGGGGTCTTGGGGCAACAGAAGCCAGAAGTTGGCTGGGCTCATGAATGACCTCATGTTGCCTGTCAGCGTCTTGGGATCAGATTATGGGTATCTGAAGCCTAGCTCCAAGGAATGTGTTTGATCAAGACTGCTTGCAGAAGTGTAAGAGGAAAATGAAAAAATCTAAACCAGACTTGTTTCCGCATTGCAACACCTTCCCTCCCCTTTCACTTAGGCTTCCCCTGGGCCCCTTTTCCTTCCTCCACCCAGCCTACAGCACCCTTTTTTTTTTTTTTTTTTTTTTTGAGACACAAGTCTCGCTTTGTCGCCCAGGCTGGAATGCAGTGGCATGATCTCGGCTCACTGTAACCTCTGCCTCGTGGGCTCAAGCGATTCTCTTGCCTCAGTAAGTGACAGGGATTATAGGCATGTGCCACCACACCTGGCTAATTTTTGTATTTTTAGTAGAGATGGGGTTTTGCTGTTTTGGCCAGACTGGTCCTGAACCCCTGACCTCAGGTGATCCTCCCACCTCGGCCCTCCAAAGTGCTAGGATTACAGACGTGAGCCACTGTGCCCGGCCA
This sequence comes from Rhinopithecus roxellana, assembly GCF_007565055.1. NCBI lineage: Eukaryota > Metazoa > Chordata > Mammalia > Primates > Cercopithecidae > Rhinopithecus > Rhinopithecus roxellana. The sequence goes on along the minus strand of NC_044560.1, from coordinate 88,788,736 downwards.
GCACTCCTTCTTGACCCTCACCTGGAGCCTTATGAAGGGTCAAGAGGAGGTTTGCCAGGGTGACCTTGGCATTCGATTGGAAGGGTGTATCCTTGAAGATGGTCACCTGTCTCCATCCTGATGGTTCTTAGCATGTTGTGACATATGTGTGCTTGTGGGTACTGAGAATTTGCAGATGGAGCTGCGTTCTTCCTGGTATCTTGGTGCCAAGGGTATGTTTGTCCTCCACCATATCCACCACCCAAGGATCAGGAAAGATGAACCATGCAGATCCTAATATCAGCTGAGGGAAGGATGATGGCAAAGCGTAGAAGGCAAGAAGTGTAGGTTACAGCTGGCAGGGAGGGGATGGTGGAGGCTTGTTTGACGGGTGGGGTGATGTAGGTTGGGATGATACAGGGCTGAGCAGATGTTTAATCCCTCAAAGGAAGATGGCACCTTAGGCAAAGCAAATTGGATTCCAGACTCCCCTTTAGCAGGGAGCCCAGTGTAGCCCCCAATTCTGATTGAATCCTCTCTCAAGAGTGTCTCTCAGTCCTTCCATTTCTGAAGCCACAGGAATTATATCTACTATGAAAGTTTTGAGTACACATGGCATGCTGAATTTTAGGTAGGGTTCAACAGCTATGACACTGTGTAAAATTAGAAAACGGACCCACCAGAGTGTGTACACAGGTAGGCACTGAGACATGCTTTGTTTTTCAGAGGTTTGGGGATATATCATGGCGCTAAGCCCTGCATTGGTATGTGAACTCATTATCTGGGTGGGGCCGGGGATATTCCTCCTGGTAAAAGGCATGTCTGATGCTTTGGAGAAATGCTTAGGTCATGTCCTGTCACACACACACGAGCTAACTCTTCATATGAGTAATGTAATCTAACTCTTCACAAGGTAATACATTTGTAATCCTCTCAATAGGAAGCCCCAAGTAGGGCTTTTGGAAATAACAGGGGCCCTGTAGGACAAAGAATGAACCTATTGTTGACTGGACCTCTGGGGTTCCTTAAAACTGCCTCAGGGGCCCTAGGGAGGGACTCCAGGCCTCCATTCTCCCTTCAACCTGGGGCAGCCCTACTTTTCTCTTCACAGCAGACAGTAAAAACTAAATTGCCTACAGAGATGAGGCAGGTAACATCAAGGGAAAAAGTAATCTCATCAGAATTGCTTTGAACTGGAAGAGGATTCTCTGTGGGCCAAGGAACGCAGCTACTGAGCTCTAGCCAACCGTTGGCCCGTGCTGTCAGATCTTATTTTCAGAGGCTAGCAATCTTTGTGTAATCGCCCCATATTTAAATGGTTAGCAACTAATTTGGGAAAAAAAACAAAACAAAACCCACACCCAACCTGAGTGTGAAAGTATGTCTTGGGGGCTGGCAGTGAGATTTAGGTTGTCTTTGTCCCAGCCCTGTGACATAGTTCAGCCTGTACTTAAAAATCCTGGGATGGTAGGGACGTAAGTTCTGCAAAATATATCAAATCAACAAAAGATACCAAATGACAAAAAAACAAATTTTTTTTTTAAATCCTGGAATGTGGCTGGGCACAGTGGCTCAATAACTGTAATCCCAGCACTTTGGGAGGCAGAGGTGGGTGGATCACCTGAGGTCAGGAGACCAGCCTGGCCAACATGGCGAAACCCTGTCTCTACTAAAAGTACAAAACTTAGCCAGGCGTGGTGGTGTGCACCTGTAATCCCAGCTACTTGTGAGGCTGAGGCAGGAGAATTGCTTGAACCTGAGAGGTGGAGGTTGCAGTGAGCCAAGATCACATCACTGCACTCCAGCCTGGGCAACAAGAGTGAAACTCTGTCTCAAAAGTCAATCAATCAATCCGTCCATCCATCCTGGGATGGGGAACTCTTTACTTTCCAAGCCACCCCCTTATATGAAATGAAGAACTGTCATGTCTCAGTCCCAGGCATTAATCAGGTACCTGCTGCATAACATGCATTTCCTATGAGGTGATTTAGGCAGGGCCTCAGAAACTCTGGGAAGTAAGACTCATGATCACCCAATTACTCTTGCCCCGTTTTGTTCCTGGTCAACAAAAGTCCACTACAAATTATAGAGACCCTAGGCGTTGTCCTCCCAGATAGAAATTTCTAGCTCATGGAATGAAGGTGCTGGGGGTGCTCTGATGGGGGTTGAAGGTACCGATGCTCTGGATCTTGTAGTAAGCCCCTTTTTCAGATACCAGAATGATTCTGTCTGAAGCAAAGGTTTTCAAATCTTCCGAGAAAAGCAGATGTGTAAAGACCCCCACACCAATTGCTGCCTCCCTAGTCCACGGAGCACAGGTTGGAGAGGACAGGCAGGATGAATAGTGATTACAAAAGAAAACACAAAACCAGAATTTATTGAAAGTAGGTACCAGCTCTGATTAGAACAATCAGCTCAAAGATACCATTACTCAGAACAATATATACAAAAATCTCAGGGAAAGAAGAATAAAAGAACTTAAAAGAATACAACTTGAATAGGACTGTTTTACTAAAATGGTCGTGTTGCAAAACAACAGATACCACAAAGAGCCCTACATGAGAAAGTCATGTGCCCTCAAGCCTGGGGGTGAGGACTCTAGTTCTCAAATTCTTAGAACACAGCTCATGATTCTCCAGGGCAAAGAGGCTGGCTGGAGAATGAGGACCTCACTGCTGACTGTTTAACAAAGTCCATGCCCCAGGCACAGGCACACATGGAATGAGGCCACCAAGCAAGTCACACCTGTCCCCTGTCCCCATAAGCCCCATAGGAGAGAAGTGCTCTCTGAAGTCTACTGACTTGGCAGGGACCACTGGACCATGGATAGCTTAGAGACAGTTATTCTGTGGCCAATGACATAAAACCCCCAGAATCTAAGCCCTACAATTCTCTTACCCACATTTCCACTAACTAGGGAGGTAGAGCAAGGCGTGGAAGTTACCTCCAAACCAGTATCTGGTCTTCAGTAAACAGGGATAAACATAAAACACTGTTCCACAAGCAGGCTTCAGAACTACCGGGCATAGCAGGTGAAAGATCCCAAAGTCCCATTTAGCACCTCCCACAGGAGAAGGAGGAGGACGGCTGGTAGGGGAGATGTGATGAGTGCCAGAGGGGAGACGGGCATGTTCCCTACTGAGGTCCCTGCTGCCAACTATCCTACTCTGCTGATCTGTACAGTTCCCCCACCTTCGGGACCTACCCTCTCATGGCCCAGAGCTCACTTATCTCAGCCTAAACCTCCCAGTCTCAAGCACAGAGAGCAGAAATGCCAGATGCAGAGGTTCTCTGGGTAGGGGTGGTGGACACAGTCTTCCTGAGAACACAGGGTTCTTCTGCGCCCCCTCAACTGCAAGCAGGGCAGGGCGAAGAGGATGTCAAGTTGCAGGAGGCAGAAGGCAGCAGCTCAGAGGGCAGGGAGGGTTCAGCTGGGAGATTGATGGGAAGCTTCCATGGCATGGCCCCAGCAAGCAGTGACTGGGGTCAGCTGGGATGGGAGGGTGAACAGACAGCTCTACCTAACTGGTGTGGGAACAGCATGTCTGAATTCCTGAATTCTCCTAGAGGAACATGGCTCCTTGCTCTGGAACTTCACACTCAAACAATAAGCCTGAAGGGAAGAAGTCTCTTCGGGGTCCCAGAAGTGCCCATTAAAAGTCCATCCTGTCAACTTTGGCGTCTCATTTGTGGGTCCGTATGCTGCTGCAGATTTGGGCGAGACGGTTCTAGAAAGAAAAGGAGAGAGGTCATTGTAGAAGATGTCACTTGGCAGGCTTGCCCCTTGGCCTTCCACAGTCAGCCTGAGCACAGGTCTGACTGAGCCTCAGCTCCTCCATTCTCTATCTGTATCACACATGAATTCACCTTTTTGAACCTGTTTCTCATCTGAACAAGGGAGTAAAATAACAACTCAAGTGAGATAGTAAAGGTATCATAGGAGATTAGTTGAGAAGAACATTGCAATAGGTCTAGCTAGAGGATGACAGTCACAAGATTTGGGTGGCTAGGTGTGTGTGGGATCTCAGCACTGGGTCTATGTTCAGAAAGACAGGTTTGGGAAACCAGCCCCGCCTTGTCTCCTTCCTTGGATGTACCTTCAGACCCCACAGAAGGGTGAGGGTAAGGTTGCCATGTTTACACTAAGTGCTCCATCCACCACCCAAGATGATGGCTGACTGGACCAAGGAGGTTCATCCCTGGCTGAGCCAATTAAATTGTTTCTCTTGATAATTTACTTTACTTTTAGAGCTGAGGTCTTTCTCTGTCTCCCAGGCTGGAGTGCAGCAGCACGATCATGGGTCACTGCAGCCTTGAACTCACGGGCTCAAACAATTTCTCTCGCCTGAGCCTCCTGAGCTGCAGGAATTACAGGTGTGCGCCACTGTGCCTGGCCCTCTTGAGAATTTAAACCAAGATAAGAAATTGAATAGTTGAGCAATGGAGCAATAAAGTTAGGGTTGGAGGTGTGGTTACTCAAAGCCACATGAAAACAATGTTAAGTAAGCACAGAACCTGAAGCCTGTGGAGGTTATCAGCTGAGAGGGAGGAATGAAGATGTATGAGAGAAATGAGCACACAGGCCTCAGCTGATGGGCCCCACCGCTCCAGAGGCTTGGCCATTCAGCTCACTCTTTGATTCTGTAAGATTCCTGATAACAAGCTCCAACCCTCATTCTTGAGCTATTCTAGGTTTCAGTTCCTGGTGGCCAATAGTGACCTAACATAACCCTAGCACTAATTGCCTGAATGAGGCAGAATTTTGATTTTGCAGTGGAACTTCTGTGGCAGGCACCCTGGGATTGAACAAAACTCAACGTCAGTTGAGGAACAGAATTGCTGCTATCTAAGTAGGGTAAGAGTCAAACTCTCTTGGGGGAAGGAAGACAACACAAATTTAAGTAGAAAGTATTAGCCCAGCCCCAAAAGACAATCCTAAACAAAGGTAGCCCAGGAAAGCTACTGGAGGCATCCTATGTGTGGAGATGAATATGAGACTTACGGACAGCTTCTTAATGTTTCCCAAGGCCTCTGGATCCAGCTGGGCAATATTGTGCCTCTGCAAGTCACTGGCCAATAATCGCAGGCTCTGTATAGAGACGGGAGTGGGTTAAACTGGCCATGGCCCTTAGGGCAGGAACTCCCATCCAGCAGTGTGCCCCAAAGGCTCCCCCTGATATCCTGCACTTAGTGGTGGGGAATGGCTGGGATGGAGAAGTGGCAAGACAGGCAGGAAGTATATGAGCCCTAAGGAGACAATGACTTCATCAGCGCTATCACTGGGGAGGAGGCTGGATTACCTGGGCATAAGAGGCATGCACATTATCTTAGAAATGCCCTGCAGAGTATGTCTGAAACAAACCGTCCTCCCCTCACAAGGGCTGAGGTCAGTAGCTCGCTCCATGAAGCCAGAGACACTAAGCTTAGCCTGCTTCAGAATCCCTTAAAGTTATACAAAGCTGAAGGCACAGCTCATGCTCCCGGTTCTAGACTAAGCATATACCTCGGTGGTGCCCTCCTCTGCACCACCCTTTAACATCTCTATTATTGCACATATCACAGATACCATGATTGCAAACCCATCTTGACCACTGAGCTGCTTCTCAAAGGCAGGCCCCATGTCTACTTCTTGGGCCTGTGATAATCAGGTGGGCAAATGCTAGTTGATGAACAGATGGAGGCTGGCGTGGTGGCTCGCACCTGTAATCCCAGTACTTTGGGAGGCCGAGGTGGGTGGATCACCTGAGGTCAGGAGTTCGAGACCAGCTTGACCAATATGGTGAAACACCATCTCTACTAAAAATACAAAAATTAGCCGGGTGTGGTGGCGTGTGCCTATAGTCCCAGCTACTCAGGAGGCTGAGGCAAGAGAATCACTTGAACCTGGGAGGCAGAGGTTGCAGTGAGCCGAAATTGTGCCACTGCACTCCAGGCTGGGTGACAGAGGGAGACTCTGTCTCAAAAAAAAAGAAAAAAAAAAAAGGCTGGGCGCGGTGGCTCATGCCTGTAATCCCAGCACTTTGGGAGGCCAAGGAGGGCGGATCACGAGGTCAAGCAATCAAGACCATCCTGGCCAACATGGTGAAACTCCATCTCTACCAAAAATACAAAAATTAGCTGGGCACGGTGGCATGTGCCTGTAGTAACAACTACTTAGGAGGCTGAGGCAGGAGAATCGCTCGAACCCAGGAGGTGGAGGTTGCAGTGAGCCGGGATTGCGCCACTGCACTCTGGTCTGGCGACAGAGCGAGACTCCATCTCAAAAAAACAAAAACAAAAACAAAAACAAAAACAAAAACAAAAACCCAGAAAAACAGATAGAACCCAGAGCTGAGCAACGATCTTTGCAGTCTGGGCCTCTAACCTGGGAGAGAAAACTGGGTTCTGAGTCCTGCAGAAGTGTGGAGATCAGGACCCACGCCCTGAAAGGACTCTGAGGGTGAAGTGTGGGTGAGGGCCCAGGGAAAAGAAATGCTTGACTAAGTGGCACACTGTGGCCTGGCTTCCCTTGGAAATACTTCACCTCTCCGCCGCCCACTGGCACAGTAAGGAAGATCTCTTTGCTGTCAGCAAGAGGGCTGCCATTCCCTGAGATGTTGTAAATCCGCTCTCCTGCTGCTGGAGTACGCAGGCCAGGGGTCTTGAAGACCCTAGAATAGGAAAATCTCTGTGAAGATAGCTTGGCAATTGGATGACACCAGACTCTATAGGTCATTTTAACCTCACTCTGGTCTCAAGCTGCAGTTTTCAAGTCACACATTCCTAAGAAAGCACGTTCTAAATTTAGAAAAAAAAAAAATGTTTTAAAGCAGTAATGACTAAACACAGCTGGAGAAAGAAGGTTGTAATTATCGAACATACATCTTGCAAAAAGTCAACTCTTATCCACATAAAGTTTAGGTCCAAAGCTCCATATGGGTGCCATTCATCCATCCATCCACAAAGCCAGAAATAAGCTGGTTAACTGTTTCCAGCCGTGGCTGCTTCCATCAAGAGGAATTTTTCAGAGGCAAAGGAGGATGATTTAGAGATTACATCATTATACTAATTTCTCAAGACAGTTAAAATACTGCTACCTAGTTTTCCCTAAATGCCTTTTGTTACATACTCATGTGAAAAAACAAACTGTAAAGAAAAGTGAGAATTGGCTGAGTGCAGTGGCTCACACCTGTAATCCCAGCACTTTGGGAGGCCGAGGCAGGTGGATCACCTGAGGTCAGGAGTTCGAGACCAGCCTGGCCAACATGGCGAACTCTTGTCTCTACTAAAAATACAAAACTTAGCCGGGCATAGTGGCATGCGCCTGTAATCTCAGCTACTCAGGAGGCTGAGACAGGAGAATCACTTGAACCTGAGAGGTAGAGGTTGCAGTGAGCCGAGATCGTACCACTACACTCCAGCCTGGGTGACAGAGCGAGACTCCGTCTCAAAAGAAAAAAAAAAAGTGGCAATTAAAAGTAGAAAATAAATCTTCCATGGTATTCCCCATACCAGAGATAACTAATTCTTGCTCTCCTCCCCAGGGGTAACCACTCTGAGTTCCTTATCTGTCCTTCCAGAAACTTTCTATGTATATAAAACCAAATGGGATCACACAGTTCAATGTTCAGCAACCTGCTCGGAGATGCTCTGTGATCATGGCGCTCTTTCCCTATCAGCACACACAGATCCAGTCTTTTTTAATAGCTATACAGCATCTCCTATTTAGTCTACTAGGTTCTTTGGAAGGTATTAACTTATGCTGCAACAATATCCTTGCTTATGTGAGCCTCCAAAAAAGCAGTATCAAGTTTTACTTCTACCAAGAGTACAGAAGAGTACCTATTCATCTTTAAAAAACTGATTTGAGGCCAGGTGTGATGGCTCGTGCTTGTAATCCCAGCACATTGGGAGGCCGAGGTGGGCGGATCGCTCGAGCCCAGGAGTTCGAGACCAGCCTGGGCAACCTGGCAAAACCCCCTCTCTACAAAAAAGCCAAAAAATTAGCTGGGCATGGAGGCATGCTTGGGAGGCTAAGGTGGGAGAATCACCTGAGCCTGGGAAGTCAAGGTTGCAGTGAGCCGTGATTGTGCCACAGCTCTCCAGCCTGGGCATTAGAGTGAGACCCTGCCTCAAAATAAATACATATTTTAAAAATAAAATAAAAACCTTCTGGTTTGAATCCGAAAAGGCCAAAAATGTCACCTAGAGGCCTCCTAGTCATCCCAGGCAGAATATTCCCCTCCCTCCCATTAAAGAATCATTTTGCTACTGAAGATGGGTGAAACTACACTTAAGGGAGAGGCATACACCAAGAAACCCAGCTGGCCACTGTCCTCTGACAAGGCACCCCAGGCCAAGGACTTGGGACAATTTTCTATTTTCTTAAGACAGAATCTTACTCCGTTGCCCAAGCTGGAGTGCAGTGGTGTGATCTTAGCTTACTGCAACCTCCACATCCTGGATTCAAGCAATTCTCCTGTTTCAGCCTCCCAAGTAGCTGGGATTACAGGCGTGCACCACCATGCCCAACTAATTTTCGTATTTTTAGTAGACGTGGGGTTTCGTCATCTTGGCCAGGCTGGTCTTGAACTCCTGACCTCAAGTGATCTGCCCGCCTCGACCTCTCAAAGTGCTGGGATTACAACATGAGCTATTGTGCCTGGCCTAGAAGTATTTTCTTAGACACTCCTTCTCTGGGTAGTGCTCAATGTTGGAATCCCATCAAATCCAAGTGTTCCCCTCAATACTCACCTTGAGTCAAACCTGGGTGTCAGGCCTGGAGTTGGTTTGATCATGGACATCTCCAATCGGCCCACGGCTGGGGTAACAGTGTTAGCACGGCTTGACCTACAGGTAAGAAACGGCCATCAGGTATGCCAACTCTCAAGTTCCACGAAGGCAGCAGCACAGGAGTGACACGTGGAGAGCTGACTGTGAGATACTGCTCCGGGTGCCTCGCACACATCAACTTACATGACCCTTCTAACAACATGGGAGGCCAGCACTGCTGCCATCCTCATACACAGCTGCAGAAACTCAGGTGCATCGAGTTTTAAAAACTTGCCCAAGATCACATATCCAATTAGGATGGAGCCAAAACTTGGAACCGAAGCAGCCTGCCTCCAGAATCTGACTTTTTTTTTTTTTTTTTGAGATGGAGTCTTGCTCTGTTGCCCATGCTGGAGTGCAATGGTGCAATCTTGGCTCACTGCAACCTCCACCTCCAGGGTTCAAGCGATTCTCCTGCCACAGCCTCCTGAGCAGCTGGGACTATAGGCATGCACCACCACACTCAGCTAATTTTTTTTTTTTTTTGAGACGGAGTCTCGCTCTGTCGCCCAGGCTGGAGTGCAGTGGCCAGATCTCAGCTCACTGCAAGCTCTGCCTCCCGGGTTTATGCCATTCTCCTGCCTCAGCCTCCCGAGTAGCTGGGACTACAGGTGCCCGCCACCTCGCCCGGCTAGTTTTTTGTATTTTTTAGTAGAGACGGGGTTTCACGGTGTTAGCCAGGATGGTCTCGATCTCCTGACCTCATGATCCGCCCGTCTCGACCCCCCAAAGTGCTGGGATTACAGGCTTGAACCACCGCGCCCAGCCCCAGCTAATTTTTGTATTTTTAGTAGAAACAGGGTTTCACCATGTTGGCCAGGTGGGTCTCAAACTCCTGACCTCAAGTGATTCACCCACCTTGGCCTCCCAAAGTGCTGGGATTACAGGCGTGAGCCACCGCGCCTGGCCTCAGAATCTGACTTTTTAATCAAGGAGACAGCCCCTTCATGTGAAGGCTCCCCCAGCTGGAATTCTGTCCTCGTGCCATGCAGCTGCTGCACTGCTCAAGAGAAATGAGTTCGTTCCTCCACAGACATGCATGCTGGTGACTACCCTCCTAAGCTGCTTTACCTTCCCCCCACATGGCTTATGGTAGACTCCAACATAATCAACTCAAGCCCATAGAGGTTCTTCACTTTGCAGGACTGGACAAAACATTTCAAGAAACCAGTTATAAGTAATGACAGTCACTCTACGACAAACTATGGGGTAGCTCTACACATGGACTATTAAGAACTGAAACATAACAGGCAGTTCTTGCTATACTTAAAAAAAAAAAGTGGGGGCCGAGGTGGGCGGATCACCTGAGGTCGGGAGTTTGAGACCAGCCTGACCAACATGGAGAAATCCCGTTTCTACTAAAAATACAAAATTAGGTGGGTGTGGTGGCGCATGCCTATTATCCTAGCTACTCGGGAGGCTGAGGCAGGAGAATCATTTGAACCCTCAAGGCAGAGGTTGCAGTGAGCCAAGATTGCGCCATTGCACTCAAGCCTGGCCAACGAGAGTGAAACTCCATCTCAAAAAAAAAAAAAAAAAAAAAAGTGGGGAAGGATAGAGAACGTACATTAAAGTACTGGAGACAGTTTTGGTTTAGGCCATTTCTAGAGACCCCTCCAGCTCGGACACTCAAGGATTCAGTGATTTTAAGCTGCATTCAAACACTAGCCACCAGAGCTTTTTCATTGCCCCTCACTTTCTGCCATGATATATATGGCTCTCCAATAAAACCCAAAACACCACAACTTTAGAAAATCCACTACCTTTTCCTTTTGCCTTTTCCTTGTATGGACTGAGTTCTCTTCTTGGATGGAGGACACCTTTTGACCTGCAGTCACAATCAAACGAGGCTAAGGTTACAAAACACCCAGCAAAGAGGAAAGGTAAGGAGAGTAAGGAGGGTTTTTTTTTTAAATAAAGGGTTAAGAACAAGCTTTGGATAGTTAATACTAAATATAATAAGGTGTATCTCAGAATTCAATGACTTAAAAAGTTCAGAACATAACTAATTGAATAAGGACTTCCACTGGCTGGGTTTTCAAAACAGAGGATTTGGCCAAGATTAAAGGTAAATCTCTTTTGAATTGATTGCAGCCTGGCTTGTACCCCACTACTTTACATAAAGGGCTGCTGTGAAGGTCACTCAGGGCATCCCAGGTGCCCAATCAAAGGCAAACCCTGCAGGGCTCCCTTCCTGGGGCCTGGGAGGTCCCTGGTAAGAATCACTCCTTATCTTCCATATATTCTCTCCTCCCTTGTCCTCCGTGATGGATCCGTCTTTCCTGCTTCTCTAGCTTCCTTGGCAGTCTGCCTTAGGAGCTCCTCTCTCTACCTTCCCTCTAGTGTCCACTCTCAGACTCCCTCCCTTCCTGCTCTCCCAGCACAACCATCTCCACTCCCACACTGGGACAAACACCTTAAGATCTGGGAGGCAGTGAATCTCTCGATTTCCCTCTTCTCCCTGAGCTCCAGGTTGAAATTTCTGTCTAGCCTAGATGTCCTGGAAAAGTAATGAATTGTCAACATGTCTTGCAATTGACATGTGCTCCCTTATCCCTAGTCTAGCACCTCTGCTGCCTGGATCCCACACTTCACTGGATGGCAGTTGCCTTAGCTAGAAACCATGCAGTTGTCTCTGATTCCTCCTTTTCTCCACCAACCATGCCACTTCTTTCTAAAACCTATCTCAAAACCTTCCCTTCATTTTATAGTATCAGCATATCAGTTCAAGAATTCATAGGCTTCCAACTGGTTTCTTCATCTCCAGTGTTCCCCCTCCCCCATTTATCCTGAATAGTGTTCCTCTTCCCTTTCTTCTCCAGCTAGTAGTAGACTCTCACTCACCTTGAAAGGCCTGCCTATGTCCTAGTGGGGTAGGGGAGACTTGCTAGCTTCCTCTTCTGTGTTCCACACACTTTGCACACCAGTCAATTATCACTTTTGTCATTGCCATGTAAAGTAGGATCATCTCTACTGAACTGTGAGCTCTGGTGTACAACAGTGTATTTTATGCATTTGTATTTGCTTGTGATAACCCCCAGCCTCCAACCTCAGTGTCCACTTACTCTTGAAGTTTGAAGAGTCTTATGTTCATTTTCTTCTTCTTCTTCCTCTTCCACTATCATTTCATCTACTTGTATTACCTTTCGTGCTGTAAGAAACAGTTTCAACAGGGTGGTATTTCTGATGAGAATAAAGTTTTGTGCATTCACATTTCTTATAGGAATAAAATGTATGCAATCTGAAGCTGCAATGAAAAAATGGACTAAAAATAAAGAAGACTTTTTAAGAAAGAGGGTTTAGACAAAGGAAACTAATCAGAGTGTTAAGAAACCCCATATCATGCTTTGCTTTGTAGGGACAGCCCAGCATTCTGAATAATTGAGTTTGCCCTGCCCAATGTAGAGGTGCCCTGGTGTGTAGCCCCGAAATCCTGGCCATGGGTCAGGATGTTGTTACGAGAGTTGGATGCATCAAACTATCATAGCTTAATGAAGTGACATTAAATCCATTCACAGGCCGGGCGCGGTGGCTCAAGCCTGTAATCCCAGCACTTTGGGAGGCCGAGATGGGCGGATCACGAGGTCAGGAGATCGAGACCATCCTGGCTAACATGGTGAAACCCCGTCTCTACTAAAAAAATACAAAAAACTAGCCGGGCGAGGTGGCAGGCGCCTGTAGTCCCAGCTACTCGGGAGGCTGAGGCAGGAGAATGGCATAAACCTGGGAGGCAGAGCTTGCAGTGAGCTGAGATCCGGCCACTGCACTCCAGCCTGGGTGACGGAGCGAGACTCAGTCTCAAAAAAAAAAAAAAATCCATTCACAATTCATCCTGATCCAATTCCCTGCTCACTAGTCACAACCTGGTTTCCCATACAACTTTTCTTATAAGACAGTGTTTCTCAGAGTGCGGGACGTGTATGTAAGATGATTTTATGCAAATAGATCATGGAATTGAGTAACTTTTTTTTTTTTCTTTCTTTCTTTTTTTTTTTTTTCAGAGACATTGCCCAGGCTGGTCTTGAACTCCTGGGCTCAGGTAATCCTCACGGCTTGGCCTCCCAAAGTGCTGGAATTACAGGTGTGAGCCACCGCAGCTGGTCTGAATTGAGTAACTTTGAATTAAATGCAGAGAAAGTCATTCCTTTTTCAATTCTCTTTCAACTTTGCTGATTACACCAGGGAGTGTCTCAGTTGGTGTTACCTGTCTTTTAACTCCGCTCTAAATCTTGCCATCTATTTAACCCAGGGGAAAGTAAGCAGGCCACAATGTTTGGTTTCCAGCACAGCTTTTTCCCTTTCACTTTAGCTCACACACGGGTCTTGAGTTTGCTTAGTAGCAGTCCTGCATACAGTTAACTAAATTTCTGGTTTGAGTTGCTGTTCGGGGGAAAAAAATTAACTAAATGCACCATCCAAAAGCAAATGTTTGGATTTACAAGATTAAGAACCAGACTTTAAAGGGAAGAGGCTCTACCAACAAGGCCCTGCCTGAGCAGCCAACCAAGCAACCTGAGCCTCAGTTCGTTCTGTTCAACAAGGAGTTTTGACAGGTACTCACTTTTGGCAGATTTCAGGGGTGTCTGAATAGCTTCTGCTGTTAGTTTGTTTATTTCAGTGATATCCAGGTCAGCCTATGACAAATATAGCCAGAAAGCACCAGGTTTATTCCACCAAAATACGAGGAAAAATATTTCAAGATAAAATTTTTTTAAAAAAACTCTTATTTGATACATAAGACTGTTAAATGTTAGTGATACAATATACAATACAGCAGACTCCCATAAATCTACCACACAACCCAAGACCTAAAACATTGCCAATAACTTGCTTCTGGCTCTTTATTCATTCCTTGTTCCATTTTCTTATCTTTCTCCCAAAGGTCTCCTAAGCCTGTCATTCCCCAGAGGTAACCGTATCATTCCACTTGCGTAATCAAAAGGTATATGTGCATGTGCTCACAGATACATGCAAATGTGTGTATATGTGTGTACACATAGATGTGCTTTTTCACAAGTGTGTACTTAAGCATTTTGTTTGGTCTTGGCTGTTTTCACCACTCTTTGTAGTTCATTTGTTTTCATTGCTATATCATATCCCACTGTGTGATTATACCACAATGGATTTGTCCATCTTCCATCAGTAGTTTCCTATTATAAACACTGCTACCTTGAACTGTCTTACATGTGTCTGAGGTACATGTCCAAGTTTCCCTTGGCTCTATCCTTTGGAGAGGGCATGACAGGGATTATAGGTTACATAAATATTCAGCCTTTGCATTATGCCAAATTGTTTCCCAAAATGGTTACCCTTGTCTACAGCCCATTTGCAAACAATCCAAGTTCCTAATGATCTACATCCTCTACAACACTTGGTGGGGTGTCAGGCTTACCATTTTTTTGATAAATCTACAGGGTCTCAATAAGGTTTTCTAAGATGATCCTGGGTCCTTCAAAAAGGCTTCCAGTCACCATTTAAATTAAGTGTTCTTTCATATGGTAGTAAGTATGGACACTACAAAGAGCAGTTAAGATTCAGTCCTTTCCTCATAGAACACGTGTAAATATCAGAATTATCATTACAGGTTTGGAATGGCACAGCTTTCATTTCTGGTAGGGACTGCTTGACGTACTCAGAGAAGGATTCTGAGGCTGTCTCAGGCTTAGCAAGAAATAGTGCTGTAATAAATTACTGATGTTTGCCAGGCTTGATGGAACAGAAAGTAGGGGCATTCCTGCCAGCCTTCTGCCATCTCTAGAAACAACTGGCATGTTTTGGAGTCATCAGTAGTGGCAGGCCACTGGTCATCTACTGTGCAGGAGAGTTAACAGAGCAGGCCTGAGACTGATACACATAGAAAGGCCTATTTGTAAGCTTGGCCTTGGTTGGCATCTGGGAACTTGGATTTCAGAAAGGTTCCCACCTTTCCTTAACAAGAATGCCTCACTGTGCCTAAACTTCATGCAAACAGTATGGCTCATGCTGAACACCTACTTCCCTCTGAAAGTCTAGGATTTTGACACGCGCTAGCCAGAGGATGCCTATGTGAGCAGCCCCCAGTTAAAACTCTGGGCATTGACTCTCTAATCAGCTTTTCTGGCAGACAGCATTTCATATGTGTTGAATTAAGCATGTTCTGTTTGACTCCCTAGGGAGTGGACTCCTAGAAGCCTGGTTTCCTCTGGACTTTGACAAAGGGGAAGCACTTTTCCCCTTTGTTGATTTATGCTTTGTATCCTTTCACTGCAATAAATCATCGCCATGGGTGTGACTGTATGCCGAGCCCCGTGAATCCTCATAGCGAATCACCAAACCTGGAGGTGGTCTTGGGAGCCCCAATACACTTCCCAACTAAGAGCTTTTATAGATTTTCTGTTATTCCTTTCTTGAGTTTTAAATTGTGTTAGCCAAGGCTAGAATTCTCTCAACTTGGTGTGGTAACAATGGCTCTCTCATATGACATTAGAAGTTCTCATTTGCAGTTCTGTATGTCTAATTTAAAAAGAGGGAACTGCATTAGCTAGTAAGCATAATTCATTTCAGAAGTAACTAACTTTTAAAACATTAGAGCTCAGTGTGTGTAGGGGGGTGAATAATCCCTACCTCTCTCCTATAGTATTCATCCCCAAATGCTCCAATATTTTCCAAATTGATAATTGGCTCCTCATTACCTTTACCTTGAATGAAGCTGGTGGAGATCTGCTATTGTACCCTTGGTGGTCAGACTCCTTCAGACCCTGAGATTCCAAATGATTCTGATCAACTCAACAGAAGATGTCAATTTTGGGGTTTACTTTGTAAACCTGATCAAGGCTACAATAAACTGACAGAAAGATACACAAATGCGTGCACACACGCACATTGTTTGCATATGATTTTAGAGTGCCTAGGGACTCTGTGAAGCCCATGTATGGACTAGTTCCCAATGCTGTCTCATAAAACTTTCTGCAAGAGTAGTAATGTTCTATTTCTGTGCTCTCTGATGGAGTAGCTACTAGTCACATGTAGCTACCGAACATGTAAAATGTGGCTAGTATGTCTGAGGAAATGAATTCCTTAATTTTATTGTGATTAACTGAAACAGGTACATATGCCTGGTGGCTACTATACTGGACAGTGCAGCTTTAAATGCTGTATTTTGCATCCCCATCTTACTGCCTTCAATCCTGGCACTGATGCTGGGAGGAAGGAGATGAGAGGGGTTGGGGAGTACTGAGCATCCCAAGCAAGAGCACTGCTTCTACAGTACAACATGATGAAACAGCCTCATCATGTAGCAGGTCAGTGCATAGTGCAACGACTCAGGCGCTTAAAGGAATTTGGGCTTGAGGTTTTCTACTTCCGCTGTAGAGTTCAGGACAAAGGACTGCAAGAAATTGGTCAAAAATAGAACTGCTACCCTCTGTAGGACTCAGAACTATCTGGGCCTCATGTACACAGTGTCTGGCCCAACTCTCATTTTTCAGTTGACACAAACAGATAATGTCCCTTTATGAAACCTCTTCCACAGTAAGCACCTATTAGTTGGATCTGGGGACTGGACTAGACTTAAGTAACCACTGACTGGAAAATAGGACAGGTCACTTACTGTTGCCGCCTCTTCCAGGGCCTGTTTGTTTCCTCCAAGGGCTTTAAAAAGAATGTTGTAGTTACTATTAGATTTTAACAATAAATCATCTTGCTTAATAGTACCATTTATCTTTCTAAAACTGGTCCAGCTCTTAGTCTAACATTCAAGGACCTTCACCATCTAATCTATTCTTTCTCCAAGTTATATCCCAAATGTGCCACTGACTCTCAGGACTTGTTGCCATGGTACTCTGTATTTCCTCTGCCTGAAATTCTCCTCCATACTCGATAAATTTCTAACTCATCCTTCAAAACTTAGCTCAAACATCACCCCCAAAATTCTGCTTATCTTTTTAAAAAATATATTTTAAATTTTATTTATTTTTGAGACAGAGTCTTGCTTTGTCACCCAAGCTGGAGTGGAGTGGCGCCACCTTGGCTGTCTCCTGGGCTCAACTGATCCTCCACCCTCAGCCTTCCAAGTAGCTGGGACTACAGGATGCGCCACCACATTTGGCTAATTTTTGTATTTTTTGTAGAGATAGGGTTTTGCCAAGTTGTCCAGGTTTTTTTTTTTTTCAAATAGAGATGTGGTCTCCTGCTATGTTGCCCGGGCTGGACTTGAACTCCTGGGCTCAAGTGATACTCCTGCCTTGGCCTCCCAAAGTGCTAGGATTACAGGCATGAACCCCCACCCCATACCCTGCCCTCTGCTTATTTTTCTTTAAAAAAAAATGTATTTTTATTTTAATTATTTTTTTAAAGTTTAAAGATAGGGTCTTGCTATGTTGCCCAGGCTGTCTAAAATTCCTGGGCTCAAGCAATCCACCTGCCTCGGCCTCCCAAAGTGCTGGGATTACAGATGTGAGCCACTGTGCCTAGCCTGCTTATTTTTCTATCTCAGCAGGTTGCTGCAAAGGGTGGAGTAAGTTGCTCACCCTCATCATACCCAGTAACTATTCAGAGCTTTTCAAACAGTCCATCCTTGCCTTGGACTGAATTCCAGAGATGATATCCTTTGCTTCTGGCAAAAATTTAGCAGTCAATGGAAGTACAGTAAACGTGTGTTGAATGAAAAGGTCTTTGTGAGATTTACATGTAGAATAAAAAGTTAGGTTAAATCCTCCTGCTAGAAACCCTCATAGTATCTTGTAAAACAGTTAAGATCTCAGGCTATGAAACCAGAATACCTGGGTTCAAACAGACTATTCCACTAACTAGCTTATGAGGCCTTGAGCAAAGTATCCAATTTCTCTGCGCCTTAATCTTGTCATTTAGAAAAATAGGGATATTATTAGTTATGAAGAAAAATTAGTTAATATATGTAAAACACTTGGTACAATGCCCATCCGGCATAGAAATCACAATATGCTCACTGATCACTACTCTATTCTATCTCCTTTGTAGTACCTATACTTTTAATTACATAATTGTATGTGGATTTTTCTAATAGCTCTTTTCTACTAACCTGTATGTTTCTGAAGGCAGAGACAATGTCTGTTTTATTCCCCGGTGCATCTTTAGCACCTAGCACTGTGACTCACACATGCTTAGTATTTGTAGAAATGAGCAAATGAATGGCTTAATATTAATAAATGAAAGGACAAGTCAAAAGGATCATTCAACATCTAATATGTGAACAGAACATGCATTTCTATCCAGCAAGGAGACTACATGCCGGATAATTAATAATAAGGAAAACAGAAAAAGGCAACCCAGCAGAAAAGTACAGCCTCCTGCATTTCTCTGGACATTTAATAAGGGAGTGGGGAAGCAGGCTGCGATTTTTCTCTGGCCAGGAAAACTGATGTATTTTTTTTTTTTTGAGATGGAGTTTCATTCTTGTTGCCCAGGCTGGAGTGCAATGGCGTGCTCTTGGCTCACCGCAACCTCCACCTCCCAGGTTCAAGCGATTCTCCTGCCTCAGCCTCCTGAATAGCTGGGATTAGAAGCATGCGCCACCACACCCGGCTAACTTTTTTGTATTTTTAGTAGAGACGGGGTTTCTTTTTCTTTTTTTTTTTTTTTGTGAGACGGAGTTTTGCTCTGTCGCCCAGGCTGGAGTGCAGTGGCTAGATCTCGGCTGACTGCAAGCTCTGCATCCCGGGTTTACGCCATTCTCCTGCCTCAGCCTCCCGAGTAGCTGGGACTACAGGCGCCCGCCACCTCACCCGGCTAGGTTTTTGTATTTTTTTTAGTAGAGACGGGGTTTCACCATGTTAGCCAGGATGGTCTCGATCTCCTGACCTCATGATCTGCCCGTCTTGGCCTCCCAAAGTGCTGGGATTACAGGCTTGAGCCACCGCGCCCGGTCGAGACAGGGTTTCTCCATGTTGATCAGGCTGGTCTCAAACTCCTGACCTCAGGTGATCTGCCCGCCTCAGCCTCCCAAAGTGCTGGGATTACAGGCATGAGCCCCTGCGCCCAGCCTGATGTGCCCATTTTTAAGTTAGCAATTTCCATAAGCTGCAGAAGGAGCTGCTTCGGGTTATTCTTTCATCTGAGCTCTGGTTAACTTACCATGTCATTTATTCATTCATTTTTAAATGGGTTGGGTAAAATATACATATTTTTTAAAAATACTATTTTCTGGCTGGGCACAGTGGCTGACTCCTGTAATCCCAGCACTCTGGGAGGCTGAGGCATGCAGATCACTTGAGGTCAGTAGTTCGAGACCAGCCTGGCCAACATGGTGAAGCCCCGTCTCTACTAAAAATACAAAAATCAGCAGGGCATAGTGGCAGGAGACCGTAATCCCAGCTACTCCGGAGGCTGAGGCAGGAGAATCACTTGAATCCAGAAGGTGGAGGTTGCAGTGAGCCAAGATCGCACCACTGCACTGCACTCCAGCCTGGGTGACAGAGTGAGACTCTGTTCCAAAAAATAAAATAAAATTCCTGATGTGTGAAAATTATGTGAAATTCACATTTCAGTGTATCCATAACTAAAATTTTATTGGAATACAGCCCATCCATGCTCATTCACTACAGCTGTTTTGGACCTGTAACAGCAGAGCTAAGTTGTCCGACAGAGACCCCTCCCACTGGCTCAAGCAGCCGAAAATATTTGCTAGCTAGGCCTTTAAAGAAAAGGATGGAGACACATGACTTAGGGAAGCGAGACAGAGAGTGAAAGGGTCTGCAATTTTCCATAAGTGGTCATATCAGATCTCATTAAAAGGTGACATCTGAGCGAGTCCTTTCTGAAGGGTGTCACCTAACCCCAAGGGGCTCCCGGCCTCCGCCCAGGGAAGCTCTCCAGCTCTTACCGAAGTAGTCAAGCCAGTTCATCTCGCGCAGCGCCTTGGGGAGCCGCAGGATCTCGATGTTGTAGAGGTTATCCACCTCCTTGAGGAGGTTCTGCCTGTCTGACTCAATTTGCTTGATTCGTATTTCCACTGCGGGAGGGCAGAGCCGACAGGACACGGGTCACGGGGCGGGTGAATCTGTGCAGCTCGTGTCCCCACCCGCCAGCATCCCGCGACCGCCCCAGGAGGCCGCGACGGCCTGGCCCCTTACCTTCACGGTCGAAGTCTTTCAAAAAGGAGGCGAGCTTCCGCCTCCGTAAGGAGTTGATCTTGGCCACCCGACTACTGCCCTTCCTAGGAGCCATGGCGCTCGGCGGAGGCTGCGGGGAGCGGCGGAGATGGGGCAGGGAGGCAAGGAACCGGGTAGGGACGAGGAGGGCGGACGGGGACCACCCGAATAAGTCGCCAGGCACGTACCTCCGGTCTCGCGACAAGGGCTGAGTAAAACCTCGCTATGCCAGTGAGAGAGAGCGGCTCTACCTTCAACCGCCACCCAATTCAAACTCCACAGCCACAGGCTGACGAATGAGAAACCGCCGTCCCACAGCATCCAATCACAAGCAAGTTCCTACCTCCCGCCCAATGCGCTCCCTATAGCCGGAGTGCGTCAGCGCGGCCGCCGCCGTCGCGGGTGCTCCTGGGAGTTGTGGTCCAGGCTTGTTTCCCCGCCCTCCCCACCAACCCACCCGGCTCCTCCCTGGCCCGCTGCAAACTATACAAACTACTACTCCCGGCAGGCCTTGCGGCGAGTCCTCATTACCCCAAGCTCTGGCGGGCTAGGGGGCCGACTAGGTCAGGTCGGCTGTAGGATTCTGCTCCGGGGCTGGCGGCTGCTTCTTCCAGGCCTGGCTGCCACTGAGTAGCCGAGGGGCCGCCGTGACCCTCTGACTGATTGACTGGCTGGCTGCCTACGTCGGCGCTCCTCAGGGTCCCAAGCTCCCCAGGCCGAACTTGGGGCAAGTGGAGGGTCGGCGGAGACAGAGCAGCCTCGACAGGGTTTGTAAGGGGCCGGGGCGGAATGACAGGGGAGCGGGGCAGGGGTGCAGGCTTTGGGGTGGGCGCGCCAGCCCGTGGCCAGTTTGAGCAGCAAGTAGGGAGAACCCTCTCGTTCCTCGCTCGCCCGCGGACTGGCCACTTCCGCCCAGTTCGCGTCTTGGCGCCTCGACTGGGTGCGCAGCGCTGGGCCGCGACTTCAGGTGCGAGTAGTGGCGCTTGGCAGCTGGCCACGCGGTGACTGCAGCGTGAGCCGCGGCCACCACACTCCAGGGAGCCCAGAGCAGGAGACAGCTCTGGGTGTTCTGGCTGTGGGCCTGGGAATGGGCGTGTAGACGGCGAACCCCGTTGAGCCGCAGTCTTGTCGGAGGTGCTAACTGTGCATCTTGGCATCTGCCCACGGCCACAGGGTTGGATTGCTCAAGGGTTGTGCTGAGACCCAGCAAGGCTAGAGGCTAGTTTCGAAGCGTAGCTCAGGCTGAGTCTCAAGGCGGGCGACGACTGGACGGCCAGACCGGCGAGCTCTTGACGGATTTGTGGCCTGATTGTTTGGATTTGGTGCTTTTCACCTGTGGATGCGGTCTGAAGCCATGTCAGAGGGGTTGTTTGTGTTTAAGCGTGCATGTTATAGGCTATAGGAGTGATAATCTTGCCTCTCCCCCTCTGAGTTCAGGAACAATCGAAGAAATAAGCAAAGGTGCCAAGCAGGCTCCTGATGGGCACCAGCGAACTTGGGGACAGAGCAGTCCAGGCATAGAAACCCTGGCAAGCCTGGCCCTTCCTAGAAAGTCCTTTCTCTCTCTCTTCCACCCTGGTTTGTTACTCCATATGCAAAAAATATTTGAATGTCGCTCTTCCGCCCAAGGTCAGCCCTGGGCAGTGGGTGGTGGGGGTGACACCCGAGTCTGCTGGGTGCCTAAGGATCTCCATCAGTCAGATGGCCAAGATGAGAGGGGATGACAACCCATACCTCATGTAGGCTTTCCCGCAGCAGGTGTTTTTATGCTGGGCAAATTGGGCTTCCAGCCTCTCGGTTTCAGGGTTTCCTTCACCCGACTCCCTAATGTGCCCGACCTCCCTGGGCACCTAGGACGTCTCAGCCAGAGCTGCCACATCTCAGCCAGAGCTGCCACATCAGAAGCCCGTGATTCCCTAGTTTTTGCCAGTTGGTTGTGATACACAATGTCAAAAGTGTCATTAAGGCACAGCCGGAGGCGCAGGCTGAGAGGAAAAGACTCCACAGTTAACAGGACATGCCACCACTGCCACCCAATTTAAACTGTCGCAGGCTGACAAATGAGAAGTCGCCGTGTTTGGACGGTCCCAACATCCAGTCCCAAGGAAGCTTCAAACCGAGTGGCCAATCCACATGTTGGACTACAGTACCCAGAAGTAATTTCGGTACTACGATATATTTTTCGCCACTCAATAGCCTTGCAGGCCTGCGGAGAAGCTTTGGGGGCGGTCGCCTGTGAGCATGCGCTGAGAGACTGTGGGCACATGGTGCTCACGCTTTGGGTGTCTTGACTTTTAAGTTTTTCTGCTGGTTTCAGGAACGCGACCGGCAGCCTCTGGCAGGGGAGAGAGGACTGTAGGTCAGAGAAGAGACGGCGATTGGCCGCCAGGAATCCTCTGAAGCAGGAGACTGCCCTATCCAGGTTACCCTTCCCAAGGGGAAGCCAGGGTCTCCTTCAGAAAGCTGAGGCAGGGCCGGGGCCGGTGGCTCACGCCTATAATCCCAGCACTTTGCGAGACCGAGACGGGCGGAAAACCTGAGGTCAGGAGTTCAAGACCAGCCTGGCCAACATGGCGAAACCCTGTCTCTACTAAAAATACAAAAATTAGCCGGGCGTGGCGGTGGGCACCTGTATTCACAGCTACTCGGGAGGCTGAGGCAGGAGAATTGCTTGAACCCGGGATGCAGAGGTTGCAGTGAGCCGAGATAGCGCCACTGCACTCCGGCCTGGGCGACAGAGTGAGATTCCGTGTCGAAAAAAACAAAAACAAAAAAAACCACTTCTGGAGGTGAGACAGCTCCTGTCTGAACACGAGGACGGAGATGACGCCCACCCTCGACCCAGTGCCTCCCGGACTGACTTGCCACCCCATCGTGGTTATTTTCTGTTTTTATCTTTTTCAGCAGAAGATGACTCAAGACCGGCCTCTGCTTGCCGTGCAGGAGGCCCTGAAGAAGTGCTTCCTCGTGGTGGAGGAGCAGCAGGGCCTGTGGCAGAGCGCCCTGCAGGACTGCCAGCCTCTCCTGTCCTCCCTCAGCAACCTGGCAGAGCAGCTGCAGGCCGCACAGAACCTGCGGTTCGAGGATGTGCCGGCGCTTCGGGCCTTCCCAGACTTAAAAGAGCGGCTGAGGCGCAAGCAGCTGGCGGCTGGTGACATCGTCCTGGACAAGCTAGGGGAAAGGCTGTAAGCAGCTCCGTAGTGCTCTTTCCTGGTGGAAGGATTTTAAAACGAGATGTTTCATATGTAGCTAGTATCAGTCCAGAAAGTGTTTTTCTCCTTAAAAGCGTGGCATTTGGAGATATCTCAACCTCCCTTACTTATCATCTGGGGCAGTGAGACCTCTGTCAGAAAGCCATTTTCTGGCATATTCCTTGTCAGAGACTAGGCATGGCAGTGGTGGGCTTAGAGGAAGTCACAAAAGAAGAACAGAAAAGGAGCGGAGAAAGCCTATTAGCTCTGCCCTATAGTTTTCTTTGGTAAAAGGCAATGAGGAGCTATGTAAACTTAGTAGGTGCTAGAGCTAAAGGCTTTATATATATTACGTTATAAAGGCTCTTCAACATATCTGTGACTTAACTGCACTTAATTCCATGCAGGTAGGAAACTGGGGCTCCAGCAGATTGCCCGTGGTGACACAGCCAGAAAAGGGTAGAGCTGGGATTCTAACTCAAGTGTGCCTGACAAAAAGCTAGAGCTCTTAATCACCACTTTGTTCTGCTGTAGCTTGGTGTCTTTGTGCCCGGTAGTAGCATGTCTCCAAGTTCTGATATGCTTGTTGTCAGACCCAGTATCTGTGTTACAGATTTTTTTTTTTTTTTTGAGACAGGGTCTTGCTCTGTCACCCGGGCTGCAATGCAGTGGCACAATCACAGCTCATTGCAACCTTGACTTCCCTGGTTCAAGTGATCCTCCCACCTCAACCCCCCAAGTACCTGGGACAACAAGCGTGCACTTCCATGCCCAGCTAATTTTAAAATTTTTTTGTAGAGATAAGGTCTCACTATGTTGCCCAGGCTGAGAGTTACAGGTTATTGAGGACAGAGGAGAGACAGGGCATGTGTGGCCTTTCCTTGAACCAGAACAAAAGGAAGGTCCAGTATATAGAGTCTGTGCCATAGACTAATAGGAAACTGTCACAGATGAGGACTTTCCTTTTATTTATTTGTACAAAATACATTCATTAGGCACCTTGTGGGATGCCAAGCACAAGGTGCCAGGAATACAACAATGAACCAGACTTAGTTCCTGTTCTTAGTTGAGTAGAAGAAATAAACAATCAGTGAATTAAATTGTGGGATGTCCTAAGATATTGATAAGTATGGCTTGTGTGGAGGAGGGAAGCTTCTGGGGAGGAAGTGATATTAAAAACCTAATGGTTGAAAGAAAAGGTGTAAACAGAGTCAAGATGTGGGTGTGAGTAGTGTGCATAGAGAATAGTATGACTGGCTTGGCACAGTGGCTGATGGCTGTAATCCCAGCACTTTGGGAAGCAGATCACTTGAGGTCAGGAGTTTGAGACCAGCCTGGCCAACATGGTGAAACCCCGTCTCTACTAAAAATAAAAAAAGTTAACTGAGTGTCGTGGTGCACTCCTGTAGTCCCAGCTACTGGGGAGGCTGAGGCAGGAGAATCTCTTGGACCCCGGAGGCAGACGTTGCAGTGAGCCAAGACTGTCCCACTGCACTCCAGCCTGGGTGACAGAGCAAGACTCTGTGTCAAAAAAAGAGAAAAGTATGACAGGAGCAGAGGCCTGGTAAGAGATGAGATCAGCTGAGTATGGCAGCTCAGCCTGTAATCCCAGCACTTAGGGAGGCAGAGGCAGGAGGATCACTTGAGCCCAGAAGTTTGAGACCAGCCTGGGCAACATAGTGAGATCCCATTCTCCACAAAAAGGAAAGCAAAACGAAAAAAAGATGAGGCTGGGTATGGTGCCTCACACCTGTAATCCCAGCACTTTGAGAAGCTAAAGGCAGGAGGATCATTTGAACCCTGGAGTTTGAGACCAGCCTGGTCTCAAAGCCTAGGCAACAAAGTGAGACCCTGACTCTACAAGAAATCAAAAAATTTTCTGGGTGTGGTGATGTACACCTGTGGTTGCACAGGGCCTACACAGGGGGCTGAGGCAGGAGGATCACTTGAACCCAGAAGGTCGAGGCTACGGTGAGCCATGTTTGTGTCACTGCACTCCAGACTGGGTAACAGAGTGAGACTCTGTCTCTAAAAAAAAAGAAAAAAGATAAGATCAGAGAGGTAAAGCAACTCATGAAATGATGGGTAAGTTATGTAGAGGATCATATGGTTGCTAGATCTGTCTGTCACCTCTGACAGAGTCTCACTCTGTCACCCAGACTGGAGTGTAGTGGCATAATCTTGGCTCACCGCAACCTCTGCAAGATCACTGCAACCTCCACCTGCTGGATTCCAGTGATTCTCCTGCCTCAGCCTCTCGAGTAGCTGGGGTTACAGGTGCCTGCCACCACACCTGGCTAATTTTTGTGTTTTTATTAGAGACAGGGTTTCACCATGTTGGCCAGGCTGGTGTTGAACTCCTGACCTCAAGTAATCCACCCTCCTGAGCCTCTCAAAGTGCTGGGATTACAGGTGTGAGCCACCACGCCTGGCCTATAATGACATTTATATACCATTGTATTAACAGAACAGGTTTACTATAAGTTGCATATTTTTTTTTTTGAGATGGAGTCTTGCTCCATCACCCTGGCTGGAATGCAGTGGTGCGATCTTGGCTCACTGCGAACTCTGCCTCCTGGGCTCACACCATTCTCCTGCCTCAGCCTCCCGAGTAGCTGGGACTACAGGCGCCTGCCACCATGCCCGGCTAATTTTTTGTATTTTTAGTAGAGACAGGGTTTCACCGTGTTAGCCAGAATGGTCTCGATCTCCTGACCTCATGTTCTGCCCGCCTCGGCCTCCCAAAGTGCTGGGATTACAGGCGTGAGCCACCGCGTCCAGCCTGTAAGTTGTATATTTTTAAAGGGTGAATTTTATGGTATGTGAATTATATCTCAATTTGAAAAATAGAACACTGCCTGTCAAAGCCTACCACCCAAGAGGCACTTGGTTTTTTCTAGTTCAGTGGCTTTCAGACTTTGGACCTTGACTTAGAGGAAGAAATATATTTTATATCATTCATAGACACACATACATGCATATATCACTGGAATGTTTCACAAAACAATATGAGTGCTTTACTTAATGAAATGAAATGAAATGATGGGTAAGTCATGTAAAGGATCATATGGTTGCTAGATCTGTCTGTCACCTCTGACAGAGTCTCACTCTGTCACCCAGACTGGAGTGTAGTGGCACAATCTTGGCTCACCGCAACCTCTGCAAGATCACTGCAACCTCCACCTGCTGGATTCCAGTGATTCTCCTGCCTCAGCCTCTCGAGTAGATTTTGTCTTTTATTTATTTTTATTTTATTTTTAGAGATAATTTCACTCTGTTGCCCAGGCTGAAGTGCGGTGGTATGATCATAGCTTACTGTAGCCTCTAACTCCTCCTGCCAGTGTCCTGAGTAGCTGGGATTCCAGGAGCATGCCACCATACCTGGTTAATTTTTAAAATTTTTTGTAGAGACGGTCTTTCCATATTGCCCAGGCTGGTCTCAAATTCCTGGCTTTAAGGTGTCCTCTGGCCTTGGCCTCCCAAAGTGCTGGGATTACAGGCATGCCATTGTACCTGGCTGTTTTTTTAAAAAAAGTTTTAATTAAAAAAAAAATTATATTTACTTTTGAGATGGAGTCTCGCTCTGTTGCCCAGGCTGGAGTGCAGTGATGCAATCTTGGCTCACTGCAACCTCTGCCTCTGGGTTCAAATGATTCTCGTGCCTCCCAAGTAGCTAGGTCTGCAGGTGTGCACCACCACACCTGGCTAATTTTTGTATTTTTAGTAGAGGCAGGGTTTTGGGACATTGGCTGGTCTCAAACTCCTGACCTCAGGTGATCCACCTGCCTCAGCCTCCCAGAGTGCTGGGATTACAGGCAACAAACCGCTGCACCCAGCCCCTTTCTTGAGTCTTGAGCCACCCCTACATCCAAGGCACCGTCACTAATCTCCTTAGACCAGTGGTCTCGACTGGAGATGGTTTTTCTATGAGGGGACATTTGGCATCATCTAGAGGCATTATTGGTTGTTATGGCTTATGAAGGGTATAGGTGTGGTTTACTCCTGTCGTTTAGTGGGTAGGGGCCAGGCATGCTTCTAAACGTCCTACAATGTACAGGGCAGCCCTTCACAACAGAGAATCATGTCCATAATATCAGTAGTGCCAAAATTGAGAAACCTTCCTTTATACCTGTCTCATGATATTGCCTAAAATCAGACTCTTTTTTGCAGAGCTATCCTCCTCAAGGTGCGAGACGTGGTCAGCAGCCATGTGGAGCGAGTGTTTCAGATCTATGAGCAGCACGCAGACGCAGTTGGCATCGATGCTGTCCTGCAGCCTTCAGCAGTGAGCCCCTCTGTGGCTGACATGTTGGAATGGTTGCAGGATATTGAGAGACATTATCGAAAGTCATATCCTTTGCACACATTTCAGGTCACGGCCAGAGCTGTTCTAAGTCTTTCAAATTTCAGTTTTCACAAGATTGGAAAACTATATAGTTTGAGTCAGTTCTCTTTGGTTCCTGAACCTGGATTCTTCCTGCATTCCTTTGTATAATCCTTCCTCTAATAATTTACTGAGTCGCTACTACCTGTCAGGCACTATTCTTGGTGCAGAGAGACAGTCATTAAAAAAGGAAAGTAGAATGCCAGATGGCGATAAGTGCTATGGAGAAAAATAAACCTGGGAAAGTGAGGAGTGAGGGTGGGGTTGTGATTTAAAATAGGGTGGTCAGAGCAGGCCTGATGAGAAAGTGATATTCGAGCAAAGATCTGAAGAGGGTAAGGGAAAGAGCTATTTGGGGAGAGAAAGTTACTAGGCAGAGGAAACATCAAATGCAAAGGCCTTGAGGTAAGAACATTCCTGGTCTATTCAGGAAATAGGAGGCTAGACTAGAGTATGAGGAGGAGCCTAATAGCAGATGAGGGTAGAAAGATGGGGGGCTCAACTTTCTAGGGCCTTGAAGGTCTTTGAAAGAATTTGGGGTCCGGGTGTGGTGGCTCACGCCTGTAATCCTCACACTTTGGGAGGCTAAGATGGGAGGATTGCTTGAGCCCAGGAGTTTGAGACCAGCCTGGGCAACATGGTGAAACCCCGTCTCTACAAAAAATACAAAAATTAGCCAAGCGTGGTATGTGCCTGTAGTCTGTAGTCCCAGCTACTCGGGAGGGTAAGTCTGGAGGATTGCTTGAACTGGGGGAGGTTGAGGCCACAGTGAGCTGAGATTGTGCCACTACACTCCAGCCTGGGTGATAAAGTGAAACTTTGTCTCCAAAAAATAATAATAATAATAATAATTATTATTATTTTGGGCCAGGCATGATGGTGTGCAGCTTAGTCCCAGCTACTCAGGAGGCTGAGGTGGCAGGGTTGCTTGAGCCTGGAAGGTCAAGGCTGCAGGGAGCCATGATCGCCAGCCTGGGTGTTATCACCAGCCTAGGTGACAGAGCAAGACCCTGTCTCAAACCGCCCCCACCCCCACCAAAAATAACACATCCGAGTGACAGAAAAAGCTCTTAGAAACTTTTGATTAAGGAGTAACAGGATAAGACCTATGTTTTTAACAGTATCATTCTGGCTTCATTCTAGGGTAAGATTTGGGGTAGTAGGGGCAAGGGTAAAAGCAGAAAGACCAGTTAGTTGAAGCTCTAACATTTTTCTCTCAAAAATTTTTTTTTTGCCTAGGAGATGGGGTCTTGCTGTGTTGACCAGGCTGGTCTTGAACTGGCCTCAATGATCCTACCACCTTGGCTTCCCAAAGTGCTAAGAGTACAGGTGTGAGCCACCATGCCTGGTCTCTCAATTCTTGCCTGATACCTGATTTTAGCCTTTGGCCTAGGTTTCTGCCTTCATGTGAATAACCCAAACCCCAACTTTTCTTGTCTCTAGACTTTTGGTTTCCTGCAGATGCCTCCAACTGGATTGTTCTTGGAACTGCAAACTCAAGTTTAAAATTGAACTCCTCAATCTAGCCATCAAATTCAGCCCCCTTTTCCTTGAGTTGTAGAACCCACCCTATTTTCTCTTTTATTTATTTATTTTTTGAGACGGAGTTTTGCTCTTGTTGCCTAGGCTGGAATGCAGTGGCATGATCTCGGCTCACTGCAACCTCCACCTCCCAGGTTCAAGCAATTCTCCTGCCTCAGCCTCCCAAGTAGCTGAGATTACAGGCACCCGCCACCACATCCGGCTAATTTTTGTATTTTTAGTAGAGATGGGGTTTCACCATGTTGGCCAGGCTGGTCTCAAACTCCTAACCTCAGGTGATCCTACCACCTTGGCCTCCCAAAGTGCTGGGATTACAGGCATGAGCAACTGCGCCCAGCTTATTTTCCCTTTTAAATGTGTTGGTAGCAGCAGTAGTAACAGCAACAGGAACATGGGCAGAAGGAGCAAGAACTGCGGCTGACATTACTAAGCACTTGCTATGTGCTAGAGTGTTTACACAGTCACTTGTCAAGTCCTTTCCCTCTGTTTCTCTGGTGCTTCTTTGATTTTCCTTCTCTGTCCCCTCTGCTGCTTACATGGCTTCTTACCTCTCACTTGGATTCTTAATTGCATGTAGCCTGTTGACAGGTTTCTCTGTCTAGTTTCTTTCCCTCTAAGCTGACTCCAATTAATGATCTCTATTTCTTCAGGAAGTCTGGCTCTGATCCTACTACTTAGGATCAGAATTGTACTGTACAGTATAGGAATAGCTCCTGTTGCTAATGGGATAAAGTTCAGAGCTCTGCCTTCGTACTCAGTGTTCTTTCTGTTCTGGCTTAGCCCACCTTTCAGCCTTTCTGACTGCTTTCCATGTGGCGTCCATGCTGAGCAGACTGGAAGATTTGCTTTCCCTGAATTCATTCTATGCGTCTGTGCCTTCATTTATGTTTCCTACCAGCTGGGGTGTCCCTGCTTCCTCTGAATTGGATGTCTTTATCCTCTGAACCTCCACTAGCTTTACCTCTCATGTCACTTTTGTTCTTTCTTTTCAGGATCTGGTTTTGTCCTCACCATGCTGAGATCCCAGATTTCAGAGATGGCTTCATTCCTCTTTCCCTGTAGCACAAAGCCATATTAGTAAACAGTTGCTCAGGAAATATTTGTAGCATAGGTGAATCAGGCCCACCTGGTAAAATGTAAGGATATCTGCACTTTCATTTTTATAGCTCCCTCTGGTTCTCACCAGGGTGTTTTTTTAACTTCAGCATATTTCATTTTCTTTTGAGCAGTCCTTAACTTCCAGAAAGGTACCTGAAGAGAAAGTATCTTCTTTCTTCTATCCGGTGGGGAGACTTGGCAAACATCCAAGCTTTGCCCAAGGCCTGGGACCGAATTTCAAAAGAGGAACACCAAGATCTTGTACAAGGTACTGGTTTGTGTTCTTCCTTCGTGTCTCCTCTCCTCCTTTCTCTCCCTGTGGCTTACCTCTTTGGAAGCTTTAGGAAGGTACCCTTGCTGTGCTTCTGTGTTTTATGTTCTCAGGAGAGGTTTTAATGCCATTTTTTCTTTCTTCCTATTTCAGATATCCTATTGAATGTTTCCTTCTTCCTGCAAGAGTAAGGAAGCTGTGCATATCTGGAGACCATGGGCACCACAGTTGAAGACTGACATTCTAAACCCTGATGTTTCTAAAGAAATGTCAGTATTTCAGTCTGACGTATTTGAAATATCAGTGCCTTGAACCTGAGGACTGGGTCTTGGGGAGGATTAGTGCCTAGATGTCTGATGTTGGAGCTGCAGCATGCCAGGCCATGGCTGAGAGTATGTGAGCCACACCTTGCCCTTTTCTGAGGCTCAGGGAAGTGGATGGAGATAGAGACACAGCAGGAAAGACGGTGCTGAAGAACATAGTGCCTTGCCTCCATTGTAGACTTGAAGAGGTGGGGAAGCGAGGACAGGAGGCAAAGAGCCACACTGCCCTTGGCATCACCCAAAGCATTGTCTGGTTGACACCAGGTCCTGGTTTTGTGTCTTTTGTCAATATCTGAATCCTTGACAAAAGAAAAAGTGATTTTGATGATTTAAAGAAATAAGGGTGATTTTGACAGAAAATATATTTTTAAAATAGTGACCAATTGCAATAGTTATCCTCAAGCCAATTTCCAGAGCCTGCCACCAGGGGGAGGTGGTGCAGCATGAATCATTCTGAATGCTTTGTCTTCGAAGTGTTCCCCTATTGCTGTTACTGTCTCAGAGGAAGTAACTGGGCATGGTGAGACTCCTAACATGACGGGAGGTTTTTTGGCCAAAGCTGGCATCTGACTTGCCACATTCCTCTGAGTCTGTAGTACCTGCAGGGGTGGGAGAACGCCAGCCCAGAGTCAGTCCATCAGGGTTACATTTCCGAGGCCCGCTGCCTTCGTCTATGTAATGGCTGTGTTACTTTCAGACCTTTCAGCTTCCCAGGGTGTTGTAGAAATCTTGGTCATTGAATGCAAAGGGACTTAGTAAAGGGTATAGATATTTTTCAAAAATGAAAATAACTTTTTTTCTTGTAAGTGATAAGCTTTTATAAAGATCATAGGAAAACTAGAAAAAAATGTAAAATGTAGAAAATTGTAAAACAAACTTCATTAGAGATATTTTGATATGTATCTGTTCAGTGTCTATTTACAAATTTTTTCTTTTAACATAGATAGGGTCTCACTGTATTGCCCAGCTCAAACTCCTGAGCTCAAGGGATCTTCCCACCTGAGCCTCCCAAAATGTTGGGAACACAGGCGTCAGCCACTGCTCCCAGTTAATTCACAAATTTTTTTAAAGAACAAACATGGTATCATTGATACATACTGTTAGGTTGTCTGTTTTTAAAAACCTAATATAATTTGTTCATCTTTTTATAAATATAGCTCAACATAGTTATATTCCTTTTGTGAATGTATTATGTCTACAACTTACCTTTTTTCTTATATTTTACATGCATTTTCCCAAATCTTTTTGTTTTCCTATCTGTAAAAGTAATACATTCTGATTATGAAAATTTTAAATGTTACATAGAAATGTACCATTATCTATCTGCCAGATAATTATTATTAATAATGTGTATTTATTTTTCCAGAAATTAAAAAAATCTATCATTGCAAATCTAAGTATTGCAAATAAAACTTAAAAAGCATTTGAGGATCAAGTCTTATGTTGGGCTCTGGGGACAGAAATAAAAGAGAGCCCTAGAAAGGCTCACAGTTCCACCAGGGAAAGATTAATGTGCAAATAAATCACTGATATCTTGTTAAAATTTTGATTTTGATTCTGTAGGTCTGGGATGGGGCCCAGATTCTGCATTTCAAACGAAGTCCCAGCTATTGGTCCAAGGACCAGACTTTGGATTGCAGAGATTTAAGTTGTAATACAATAAAAAAAGTGTCATAGTGAAGGTAAAAACAGGTGCTGTGGGAGAATAGAGGTGATAACTAATTGCCTGTGGGACTCCTTGATGACAGTGACATTTGAGGTACGCCTTGGAGGGAATTTTACTTGGGGCTAGGAGTGGGATGCAGGGCATTCCATGCACAGGAGACAGTCTAAACAAAGGCCGTGTTTGAGGCAGAATGGAAGCCAGCACTTGATGAAAGTTTGCTGTGTGCCAGGCATTGTGCTTGTTGCCTTTACCCTCCAGAACTGGCAAGTAATAGTTCAGTATCGCAAATAACGAGTTCACAGATGGATGGAAGGATGGCAGGAAATGGGTCAGTAAGGGTGGACTGGAACCAAATTGTGAAGAGGATTGTGAATCCCAGCTCAAGCGTTTGTATTTTGCTCTACAAATGGGAATTGCTTGCTTATGTGTATGCATGTGTAATAAAGAGGTTTTTAAACCTCCCTCATGGAAGCAAGTAATGGCTAAGTAGAAACAAGCATGTTTATGGTGCTCAGTAATAACTATATAGTATTGAAGTATAATTGTTACTGTTTTTATTTTGTTCCCTGTTAGTATTTTGTCTGTTAAAATGCCATATTTTTCATTGTTCTTTTTAAATTTAAAATAAATTTTATTTTTTTGAAACAGAGTCTCACTCTCACCCAGGCTGGAGTGCACTGGCACGATCTCAGCTCACTGCAACCTCTGCCTCCTGGGTTCAAGTGGTTCTCCTGCCTCAGCCTCCTGAGTAGCTGGGATTACAGGTGCTTACCACCATGCCCGGCTAATTTTCGTAATTTTAATAGAGACGAGCTCTCACCATGTTGGCCAAGCTAGTCTCGAACTCCTGACCTCAACTGATCTGCCTGTCTTGGCCTCCCAAAGTGCTGGGATTACAGGCGTGAGCCACCACACCCAGCCTGGTTTATTTTTTACGTGATACATCAATATTGTAAAATAGGTATGCAAGAGCATACCTATTAGGCTGGGCACAATGGCTCTTGCCTGTACCAGCACTTTGGGAGGCCAAGGTGGGAGGATGGCTTGAGGTCAGAAGTTTAGATTAGTTGGGCAACACTGTCTCTACAAAAAAATAAGAGCCAGGTGTGGGGGTGTGTGCCTGTAGTCCTAGCTATTTGGGAGGCTGAGGTGGGAATTTCCTTTCCTGAAGGCAACCAATATTGAATGTTTCTAGTGTATCTTTCCAGAAATACTATGCCTGTGTGAGTGTAGTGGGTAGGTATCCTCAAAGACAGCCCCTAGTGCTCCCACCTCTGGTATTCATGCCCTTGTGTACTCCCCTCCCCTTCCAGATGGACTTTTTTTTTTCTTTCTTTTTTTTTTGAGACAGTCTCACTCTGTTACCAGGCTGGAGTGCAGTGGTGTGATCTTGGCTCACTGCAACCTCCACCTCCCAGGTTCAAGTGATTGTCCCGACTCAGCCTCCCGAGTAGCTGTGTGCCGCCACGCCAAGCTAATTTTTGTATTTTTAGTAGAGACA
This sequence comes from Rhinopithecus roxellana, assembly GCF_007565055.1. Taxonomy (NCBI): domain Eukaryota; kingdom Metazoa; phylum Chordata; class Mammalia; order Primates; family Cercopithecidae; genus Rhinopithecus; species Rhinopithecus roxellana. The sequence continues at coordinate 88,754,865 of NC_044560.1, read as the reverse complement.
GGGTTTCACCATGTTGGCCAAGATGGTCTCGATCTCTCGATCTCATAATCTGCCTGCCTCTGCCTCCCAAAGTGCTGGGATTACAGGCGTGAGCCACCACACCTGGCCACAGATATACATCTGATGAATAAAATACTACAAAAGTAGTAGGATGTTACTTCTGAAATAGGTAAAAAAGACTTCAGTTTCCATCTTGGGTGCTCTCTGTCTCTGGGATCACCCACCCTGGGGAAAGGCAGCTGCGATGCTGAGGCAGCCCTGTGGAGAGGCTCATGTGAGAGACCAATGCCTGCCAACAACCATGCGACTGAACTTGGAAACAGATCCTCCCTCCCACAGTTGAAACTTCTAATGGATCCACAGCCCCTGCTGACAGCTTGACTACAGCCTCTTGAAGACCCGAGCCAAAGGCAGCCTGCTAAGCGGTGCCTGGATTCCTGATCCTTGTAAACTGGGATAATAAACGTTTTAAATCACTGAGTTTGGGGGCCATTTGTTCCACAGCAATAGATAATCACTACATCAAAAAAACCTCCATTTTTATATGAAGGCTAACATACCATATACCCACTTTTTCACCTTCTTCTTTCTTACTGTATCTTGGACTTCATCCTATATATAGAAGAGTTTCCTTACATTGTTTTAAACAGTTGCATAGATTTCTGTTGTGTGGGTAAACCATAATTTACTTAAAATAGCCCCTTAGGGTGGACATTTGTTTCCAAAGTCTTCATACCTATTGGTTTTTATAGTAGCAACCCCCCTGTACTCCCACTCCTGTTCATTAGGCCTCCCCTCCACCCCCTGGAATTTTCCATTTAGCTAATTTCACTACCTTCCAACAACAACAAAAAACAGTATTTTTTACTGGAATCATTAAATTGATAAACGAATTCAAGGAGAGTCACCGCAATGGGAATACTTCTGGTGCTCCTCCTTTATGTATGCCACTGGCTTATGGATGAAGACACCTGTGAGTTCTGTTCTGTTTTCCTTCAGCTGGGTCAGAACCCCTTTCTCTGTCAGTGTAAGACCGTCTTGGGATGAAATGAAGAATTTTGATTTCCCTCTATCCTGTCCTTCCCCATCCACATCTAGAAATTGACCTTCAGATCCTTCTCTCAGAGTAAGGGTTGTCTCAAGGTGCTGGGTTGCCTGGGCCCTAAAGAGAAGGTCTCCTGTCTGCCCAAGGAGAGCCCAGGCTTTATGGGGACTGTATTACACCAGCCTTTAATTGTAATGAGAATCCAGATACCTTCCCAACCTGCTCAAACACTGGATCGTTTACAATTCCATTTCCCTATGAGAAGGGAGGAAGAGTGCACATTTCAGGGAGTAGGTTTGGGAATGAGGGGAAGGAGAGAACCTAGACCTGGGTTCGAGTCTCAGCTCAGCCTTTGCTAGCTATGTGATCTTGGGCAAGTAATTTCCCCTAAGTCTGTTTTCTCATCTGTATAGTGGAAGTGATGATATGTCCTTACAGGGTTGTAAGGTTTCACTAAGAGGAGATAGTGACGGCTTTGGGTGCATTTATGAGCATTTAAGGAATTGAAATTCACTTAAGCTTTATTAGTCACCCACTAAGTGTATAGCTCTGTGCTAGGCTCTTGAATATCTTTCTAAACCATAACAAATATTGAAACAAGTATGCTTACTTCCATTAGGTAGATGAGGAGACCGAGACAGAGACCTGGTAAATTCTCTAAATGCCCACAGCTTGTCAGTGATGTTGCCAGAATTTGCTCCAGGGCTTGCCTGGTTCTGGTGAAAGGTGCTTTCCCCCACACCACTGTTCCCTCTCTGCCACAGAAGGCAAGAGCATGCCTAACATCTACTCAGCTGTAACAAGGGTGAGGTTTTCTGATACCCAGTCCTGCACAGGACATGGATCCTGCAGTGCAGAGCTACCTCCGTCGGACTTGGCTGTGGCACACAAAGTATCCAAGCATCTTCCAGGACAGCCACAACCTTGCCAGTTACCCTCCCTTCTGATCCCATAGCCAAGAGGGTTGGAGCAAATCCTAGCACGGTCTGCCAGAGTCTTACACTTTTGCCCTTGATTTCAGGGCCTGATAGGAGAAAGCCAGTGATTCTGAAGGAATGACAGGGGTACCCCTTCCAGGCACTCTCCTCCTCCCTACCCTTCCTGGAAGGCTCCTTCTTGGTTTCCACATAGACCAAAGGAAAGTCATTTTTCCGAGACTATAGGGCCCCAGCCCAGAGATTCCAATCTAGTATGTGCGGGGAGGGGCTAGATATCTGAATCCTTAATAAGTACCCTTCGTTCTGTTGCAGGGTCATTCCTTAAGAAACAGCCTTCATCTTGAGAAAAAGCAGCAGTTAGCACAGAGATTGATGGCTGGGTAGAGTAGCCACAAAGACTGCCCTTCTCTGGGGAAGAAACGCCTTCATAATTCCCTCGCTGCACCTCTTTCCCCCTTTTTGTTGCCAGTTCTGAAGTCCAACGGGTACCTCGGCATTGCTCCCCCGGCCCCTCTATGCTGTTTGGGGTGGGATAGTCATAACTTATGTATACGGGACTTGAGAGTCTGTCGCATCCATATCCATTCATTCTGAGGCCTCCCTGTGTGCCCAGCACAGAACTCATCATTAGTAACACAGAGGTAAATCAAAGAAGTCCATGATTTAGTAGGCCACGCAGATCTGCAAGCCCTTCGTGAGAAGGGCTGTTGTGAAGGATGTGTGGGGAATGCAGTGGATGGAGAGAGTGACTGATTGTTTTTGTGGGTTTTTGTGGGAGGCGAGATAGCGGAATGTGAGACTAGCTCCTCTGTGAGTTAAGTTTCAGCGAGAGTCTTCCCTCTGGTCTCTAGTAGAGTAAGTGATGGGGGTGGGGGTCAGCGTGTCCTGTTGGTCATCATGTGAGTGGGGAACAACCCTCTCTGCTCTGGCTCATCTCTTCTGATTGAAACGTGTGGAGCAGTTCTTAATTTGCACAGAGAGCCCAGACTAATAAATCTGCTACTCAATTGCAATTCCCACAGTGCGTTTATAGGCAACAGCTGACTTTTATCAGCTAGTTTGTTCTTTCATATAAGCAGAGTTTTATGAGGGTCTCCTGAGCTGGCTCATAACGTGATGAAACGTCTGCAAAACTCAACCATAAATCCCTGGCACCTGCCAAGCAGAGGATGCTGTTTTCCAGGCACATTTTGTCCAGCTGGCGGCTCTGTCCCCTTGCCCAGTTTGCATTTTTGCACTTGTCTCTTTAAACTTGGATTTGTTTTTCAGTTCTCTGCGGCCTCTTTAAAGGCAACTGAAAAATGAGGGGTAGGAAAAAGGAACTAGAAAGTTACGTCTGTGCTAAAAATTACCCCTGGCTTATGTTGCTCTGAAAGCCAGTTTTGATCCCACTGTTGAAACAGAGACATCAGGCTTCCCAGCCACATGAACCCCAGGGCAGGGGACCGGAGGCCGGTGCCAGCCGAGCCCGTTATTAATACTTTGATTCTTTTCTGGGCCATCACCTTTTGTACTTACCAAAGGCCCCTACCCTCAGTTGTCAGTTCTGTAAATTAAAGAAACAACTCCAGAGGCCTTTTCTCCAGATGGTCTCCAAGCATGACATCTTTTCCAAGCCATTTAGAGCTCCCCCAACACAGAGAGATGAAATTTAAATGCCCTCTCTCCTCCAAATAGGGCGAGACCTGTACTCTTGGAGAATGCTGGGTGGCTGGGGTGGACTGGGTGGTTGGGAGAGTTACAAAGGCCTCAGTGGTGCATCTAGGAAAGGTTGAGTGTGGTCCTGGCTGTCTCAGGATTACCCACCTGTGTTTATGGGTTCTCTTCATTTTGATCAGACCATTAGGTCAGAAGGCCTGTGACCCATGTTTACAAGGGTTCCCAAGGCTGGTTTCGTGCTCTGCTGTCACTCTCGAAATTCTGAACAGTTTTCAAATAATTTTCCTTTTGCACTGGGCCCTGCAAATTATGTTGCCAGCTCTGCCCAGCTTCTCTCTGGTCCTACTGCTTGTAGCTGCCCCAGCACTGTGGACAGACCCTTTCTTCTCCAAGTTTAAGTCTGAGCCTTTGCAGAGCAGGTTAGTTTCCTGTCATTGAGGCATCTGGCCTTGTCCCTCTCCCAAAGGCTCCCTGTTATCCACTCTTCTGGCTACGGCCAATCCCATTATGTGATAGTATCTCTGCAGGCCCTAAAGAAGTGCCTGTCAATCCCAGCTCGCTAAGTCATCTGCAGCTGCTCCTGGCCCCTTCTTATCATTTTCCAGAAAAGATTTCCAGTCAATGCACTCTGCTGGGAAGAAGCTGCCTGCTCTTCTGGAGGAGCTGGGGTCTTTGCTAGAGAAAACATCCCCTAACTCCCACCTCCACCTCAAAGGCAAGACATTGTTTCCTGCTATGGGAAAGAGACCCACTTTCTTAATTTTCCAAGCCCCACTCAGACACCATCTCCTCTGTGTTATCTCTTCTTACACCCCAGATGAAAATAACCCTTCCTTTCTCAGCACAGTACTTGTACTTCCCTTTATCACTTAATTTTTAAATAAAAAAAAACTAGAGACAGGGTTTCACCAAGTTGTCCAGGCTGGTCTTGAACTCAAGAGATCCACCTGAGCTGGGCTAGGTGCGGTGGCTCACACCTGTAATCCCAGCACTTTGGGAGGCCGAGGCGGGCAGATCACTTAAGCCCAGGAGTTTGAGACCAGCCAGGGTAACATAGTGAGGCCCCATTTCTTAAATAAATAAATAAATAAATAAATAAATAAATAAATAAATAAATAAAAGAAATAGGCCTACCTTGGCCTCCCAAAGCACTGGGATTATAGTCATGAGCCACGACACTCGGCCTATTTTTTTTTTTTTTTAATCCAGTTCCTGCAGGAAATTTTATTTTTTTTCTTATCCATTCTTATATCCCTACCAGCTCAGCAAGTGGCTCAGCCCCATCTGGGAATTGAGCCAAGTGGTAGAAATGGTGCAGGGGCCTTTGCAGCTCCCTGGCATGGAGAAGATGGGCCCCGCTCTACCCGGTGGGATGGTGCAAGGGGTGGCAGTGGTCTTTGGCAGAGCTGGCTGGCTGCTGGTAGCCATGGCCTCCTGTAAAGCCGCGGTATCCTAGAAAGATTGTGAGCTTCGGCAAAACCCTGGCTCCACCCACCTAGGATGTGGGGCTTGTGTTTTACTGCTCTTACCTGTGGGATGAGGATAAGAAGACCCAATTCACTGAGCTATTTTGAAAATTAAATGAACTAATTCATTCAAACCACAGAGGATGAAGCCCAGCACACAGTAGGTTCTTAATTAATTATAGGTTTTATCCTCCCCCTGGAGGAGGACTTGGGGCTGAGGCCCATTTCCTCCTCTGTCAGGTACCAGCTGGGCTGAGGGTGTAGTCACTGGCTACCTAGGAAGTAGGCTGGCTGATGGAAGTGAAACAGGGCAGAAGATGACCCCTATTCCAACAGCAAAGACCCAGAGGCCACGCTGGGCAGAGCATCCTCCCTTTCCCAGCCAGCCTGGCTTGGGTTCCCTGGCAAGGCTGGCGGACCTAGATCCACCCAGCATTGCCACACTGGCGGAAATGGTGATTACCATCCGAGCCAAACCCTAGGACTGTGGCGACAGCCCTGACAGAGGCCCAGCCGCCACATCAAGGACACGGCTCCACCCTCCTCTCAGCATCCCCTCCCTCCCCAGGCTTCCCCGCCTCCCTCCTTCCCAGAGAACCCAGGGTGTAACCTCTCCTCGAGGCCAAGGTAAGCCACAGCCCTCTGTGGCTGCTTCTGTGTGGTGAAGGTCCTGGGCAGGGAATCGGGACATCGGAGTTCCTGACCCAGCTCTGCCACTCCAGTGGGACCTGAGTGTGTGACTTGACCTCTCTAGACCCCAGGGTCTTCATCAAACAAAGAGGGTGAGTAGGCAAAAGTTTCAACATAGAGCTGCTACAAAAATGAAATGGGCTAACGCACGTAAAAAGAGCTTGAAATCAGGGCTCGGCACAGTGGCTTACATCTGTAATCCTTGCACTTTGGGAGGCTGAGGCAGGAGGATTGCTTAAGCCCAGGAGTTCGAGACCAACCTCGGCAACATATCAAGACCCTGTCTCTACAAAAAAATAAAAAATAAGCTGGATGTGGTGGCATACACCTGTAGTCCCAGCAACTTGGGAGGCTGAGGTGGGAGGATCACTTGAGCCCGGGAGGTCAAGGCTGCAGTGAGCCATGATAGCACTACTGCACTCCAGCTTGGGTGATAGAGCAAGACCCTTTTTTTTTTAAAAAAAGAGCTTGAAACCATGTCATAGAAATAGAAGCAATTTTCCTCTGAGAAGTAAAGGGATTTGGGAGCCAATAAGAATAACACTGCAATTGCCACTCCTGGAAGTTTCTCAATTTCATGCTTACTCCTAGCGCTTTCACATCCATTAAAAAACCCTGTGAGGTAAGTGCTATTTCCCCTGTTTTACAGAAACAAGGATGCTGATTTAGGGGGATGGTGGTCAAATGACTTCTCAAAGGTAACATAGCCAATCTGAGATTTTAACTCTGATCAGACTCTAGGCAAATCACCTACCCTCTCTGTGCCTCAGTTTATTCTCCTGTGCAGCGGACACCATTATTCCCCTCTGAGAACCACTGTGATGAAATGAACCCATGTGTGAAAAGCACCTGACACAGTACTGGGCAAATTTTCTTCTCTTGCTCGGAATCAGGAATTCCCGCTACGCATCTTAGCCTTAAGAGCTGCTTTGGGTTGGATGGTCGCTGACTCCAGCCTTTCTGGGTAGTTCTGATGATCGCTCAGTGCAGGAAGCATTGCCCAGGTGGAAGCACAGGTGAGTCAATTCCCGGCTACACTTCAGCGCCCAGGCCAGCCAAATGAGCCTCTTCCTTGCCTGGGGGAATCTGGGGACCTGCATCATTTCTATCTCTGTCCACTGAAATCATCATTGTTCCCTGCAAGTCTCCAAAGCACCAGAATCCTGCATCACAGCAAGGGGGAAAATGCTCCCAGTGCAGCAAGCCGTGCAGACGTGTTTGAGAGAATAACCAGCACCGTCTGTGCAAGCGGCCGATCCCATCTCTTTGATCCACAGCCCGGGACCAAGGAGGGTAGTTCTCACCCACAGAGAGCTGAATAGCTTCCTCCGTCCAGTTGCCCTTGGGCCTGGCTGCCTGGTCCAGCAAGATAGAGTTGTCCTTATTTATATCCTGTGCAACTCTGGTCCAGTGAAGAATAAACAGTCTCTCCCTCAGTGAGGATTTAAGAATCTAGACCAGTGGTTCTTATTCTCAGCTGCACATTGAAATAATTTGGGGAACTTTATAAAACACTGATGTCTGGGAAGACTCAGGTTCACCCCCTAAGATTCTGGTTTAATTGGCTGGGATGCAGGAATTTAAAAACCCCCTCCCTCACAAGTGGTTCTAATAGAGAGCAATGGCTGAGAACAACTGCTTTGATACAATTCATTCATTTAAAGATCTTTGACACTGTGTGTCAGGCACTATGTGGGCTCCAAGGTGAACAAAAGAATCTGGGTTTTGTCCTCATGGAGCTTGCATTCTAGTGGGGAGGAACAAAATGAATTAGCAATAAAACAATTTCAGATGGTAATAAGGTCTCTAAAGACCATGCAAGCCGGGCACGCGGCTCACACCAGTAATCCCAGCACTTTGGGAGGCCAAGGGGGAAGAATTACTTGAGCCCAGGAGTTTAAGACCAGCCTGAGCAACATAGGGAGATCCTTGTCTCTATAAAAAGTAAAAAAAAAAAAAAAAAAAAAAAAAAAGTTAGCCAGACTTGGTGGCACACACATGGTTCCAGCAATGCGGGAGGCTGGGGTGGGAGGATCACTTGAGCCTGGGAGGTCGAGGCTGCAGTGAACTGTGGTGATACCACTGCATTCCAGCCTGGTTGAAAGAGCAAGACCCTGTCTCCAGAGAGACAGAGAGAGAGAGACAAACATGCAAGTAGTAACAGGATAGAATGACTTGAGGGAGGGTGAGGGGGCGGAGAGGCTTTCTGAGGAGGTGACTTTTGTGCTTAGACCTAAATGAAGTGAACGAGGGGGACGTGTGGATCTGGTGCAGCTGTGCTCAGCGCTGTCTGGGCACTCCAAGACCCTTTCAGGGGTTTTGCAAGTGAAACTTTTTATGATACTAAGATGTTATTTGTTACTCTCATTCTCTCACCAGTCTACAAGGAAGTTTTTGGGTGCCCTGTGATGTATGATGATGTCATCACTCTGACAGCTAATGGGAATTGTTCTTAAATATTCTCATGTTTGGGTTTTTTGTTTGTTTGTTTGTTTTTTGAGACCAAGTCTCACTATGTTGACCAGGCTCGTTTAGAACTCCGGGGGTCAAGCAATCCTACTTCTTCAGCCTCCCAGGTAACTGGAACTACAGGTGCACCCCACTGAGCCTGGCTTGTATTCTGTTTTTAAAAATCCTCATATTTAATTTCTCTGTTAGTAAATGGTGATGGATATAACCCATAAAAACACAAACGGACACTCTTTAGAGTCATCAATTATTTTTTCTAATTTTTTGGAAACAGGGTCTCACCCTGTTGACCAGGCTGAAGTACAGTGGCACAATCACAGCTCACTGCAGCCTCAACTTCCCAGGCTCAGGTGATCCTCCCACCTCAGCCTCCTGAGTAGCTGAGACCACAGATGCACGCCACCACATCTGGCTGATTTTCTTTTTAGTAGAGATGGGGTCTTGCTGTGTTGCCCAGGCTGATCTTGAACTTCTGGCCTCAAGCAACCCTCCCATCCCTGCCCCCCAAAGTGCTGGGACTATAGGCATGAGCCACCACGCCTGGCCTGGAGTCCTCAATTCTTTTTTCTTTTTGACCTCCTGGGCTCAAGCGATCTTCCCACCTCAGCCTCCTGAGTAGCTGGGACTATAGGTGCTCTTGAGTAGCTGAGACTACAGGTGCACACCACCATGTGTAGTTAATTTTTGTAGTTTTTGTAGAGATGGGGTTTTGCCATGTTTCCTAGGCTGGTCTCAAACTCCCGAACTCAAGCAATCCATTCACCTCGGCCTCCCAAAGTGCTGGGATTACAGGTGTGAGTCACCATGTCCAGCCCCTCAGTTCTTAAGAGTGTAATAGACTCATGGGACCAAAAGTTTGAGAACTGCTGATCTGGCAGGGGAGCCTTCCAGAGAGTCCAGGGGTGGGAACCAGTTTGGTGTATTCAGGAAAGTGCAGGAAGCAGGGCGACCAGAATGAAGAGAGAAAGGGGATGGAAGCACATGAGGTCACAGGGGAAGGCAGAGACCAGCTCTGCAGGGACCTAGAGGAGGACGATTTCAGGCAGAGAAGACTGGGAGGCTGTCCAGGCGTGAGACACCAGACCAGGCTACAGTGATGACAGCGGAGATGGAGAGAAGTTAATCCCAGGGATATCTGGAAAGTTGAATTAGCAGGACCTGGTGATACATTTGATGTAGGGAGAGTAAAGGTGGATGGCTCCAGTTTGCTGGCTGTTCAGCAAGGCAGGGGACAGGTGGGGAATGGGTGGGTAGGGGAGGCAGAATATGAAACATGGGGTTGGGGACATCTGCTGGCTTCTTAAATGGGTTTGGAGGTCACTAGAGAAGTCAGGGCTGGAGTGAGGATCAAGCTTCAGGAGAATGTGTGCAGAGAGAAGGAGAGGCATCTGAGGGGCTTTGCTGGGGAAGCCCAACCTGCATGACATAGCCCAAGGAGATGGCAGAGAGGGTGAGAGGAGAACCAGCAGGTATTGGGGGGCAGGAGCCAAGGAAGGAGACAGAGGAAGGAAGAAACGGAGGTGGGGGAGGAAGGAAGAAAAGAAGGAGGGAAGGAAGGAAGGAAGGAAGGGAGGGAGGGAGGGAGGGAGGGAGGGAGGGAGGGAGGGAGGAAGGGTTCGAGGTGATAAAGAGGCAGAGAGGACACGTAGGATGAGGACAGGCCCATATAGGCTGTGGCCTCTGTAAGAAGAGTTTCTTAGAAGTGGGGGCACAGTAGCTAGTCTGCAGTGGGTTGAAGGGTGAAAGAGATGAGGATATGGAAGTGATGCATGTAGAAAGCCCTTTAAGAGGGAAAGGAAGAAGGCAGTAGCTTGAAGCAGATGCAGGGGGCACTTTGGAATGGAGGAGACAGGACCCTGTTCTGTCAGCTGAGGGGCAGAAGACAGCAGCATGAGAAGGGATGGTTGATGGCACAAAGTTCCCGAACACAGGTGGAGAGGCTGGCTCAGGACCAGGGCAGGGAAGGACGGAAACCTGACAGTGAGTTTGAGGGGTGAGAGTGTCTTTGGGGTGGCAGGTAAGAGGCAAGATCATTTGCTGAGGGGTACCAGGGTGGTGTGGAGGCTCCAGGAGAGGGGAAGGTATGGAAAGGCCCCTAAGGATGCTGGATGAGGAAGTTGCTGGGCTTAACAGCAAGCCTGGGTTTGGGACTTTCTGTCCCTCACCCATCATGAACCTGGTGGTCTCAAAAAATCCAAAGAGTTCCTCACACCTTCCCCAAATGTTTCCCAGTTATCTTCTCCATGCTGGGAGGAGATGGATGGAAGAGAGGTGGGAATGAGCTTTCTGACTTGGTGTGGGGAAACAGGTGCCCAGTGGAGAAAAGGAGCTCTCACAATGCTTCGGGAAGCAGCGGGGGATCGTAACATGGATGTCCTGGCTCCCTGAATCCTAACCACTGGCAGCCATGCCTGGGGCAGGATCCTTTTACCCCTCCCCATGTGGGCTTCCTCTCACCCACCAGCCTCATGGTTCCTAACTGTTTCTTCTTTTTTGCCTCCTCACCACTCCCCACTACATCCAACTGCAGCATAGAAGTCCTCAAGATGGTGGTACTGTCCAAACCTCTCTTGAATCTGCCCTTTCCTCTCTGTTTTCCCTGCCTGGACAATTGCTGGCCTTTGCCTCCAACCTCTCTCCCTCCAGCACACCCTCTGCCAAGAGGATCGCTCTAACATGGAAATCGAGACATGTTGTCCTCTTGCCCCAGAAGACCTTCAGAGGTTCCTGGGGTCTTCAGCCTGGTGTCCAAGGCCCCTTGTGAGCCCTTGAGCCCCTCGTCTTCCCGTGCTCTGCAATATGCCCTCCTCTGCACGTCGCCTTTGTCATGGGGGATCTCTCGCTGGGAATGCCTTCTCCCTTCATCCATCTGGGGAGGTTCCGTTTACCTTTCAGTGTAAACATCACCTCCTCTACGAAGTCTTCTTTGACCACCAGGTCAAGTCACCTCCCTCGTCCGAGTCCCCAGAGTACAGTAAATCCGCACTTAACATTGTTGGTAGGTTCTTGGAAACTGACTTTAAGGGAAACAACACACAGCAGATCCTCAAATAACAGCATTTTGTTTCATTCAATGTCCATGAGGAAAATATTGGTTTTGTTATATGTTATTTTGCTTAATGTCAGTTTCCAAGAACCGATTGACGATGTTAAGTAAGGACTGACTGTATCACACGCTCCAGTATCATAGCCCATCCCACTTTTGGGTAACTGGCTATTTATACGTCCATCTCCTTTCCCTGGACTCCTCCAGGACAGGGGCCAGGTTTGCTCCTCTTTTCTGTCCCAGCCAGGAACAGTTTGGAGCCTTGTGGGTGCTGGAATGAATGAATGAATGAATGAAGAATGAATGAATGAATGAATCAATCAATCAATCAATGTTCTCATGGATCCTGTGTCTTCAATGTGGGAATCTTTTCTATAGCTGTCTTTAAAAAAATGTATTATCTGGTTTTATACAATCCAAAAATGCATAGGGACTCAAAGACCCAAGAAGGGACTTTGCAGTGCAAAGGAAGAGAACTCAGCCCCGCTGAAGTGTGCACAGAGGACCACTGGCAGCTTCCCGGGTTCCCCTGCAGAAGGCCTCCTGAGGCCATTAACCGGGACCCCTAGGGAGTCCCGTACTACCAGCTGAGCCTCTGGACAACACAGTCCAGAGAAGCACTGATGGCTGGGAGGCCTAAGGGAGACAGCAGTCACTCATCAACCCAGATTGGCACAAGTTGCCCTTGCCCAGAGGCAGGGAGCTGTATGGGAGGAACCCTAATCCATGAGGCCCTGGCTCCCCGAGCCTGCGTGACAGCCTGGACAGTCACAATGGTTGTGTATAGTCACATCTGCAGGTAATTTCTTCATCCATCTGCATTGGAATGGATCTCATTCAGTTCATTAGAACAACACCCTCTGTCCCAGTGCCATCTCTCAGGCGGGAGGGGCTGCTGCGTGCCCTGGAGAGCATGCTGCTCAGGCTCCGTGTTGGAACCTTCTGTCTCTTAGTGGGCTCTAATTGCATTAGGAGTAACCATGAGGTCAGCGGGCATGCTTGTTATAGGCGGCCTGGCCTCCAGCCGCCTGGGTGCGTGCACAAGGAGCTCCCAGGCCGTGCTGTCTGACATTTGCGATCGTTTAATGGAAATAAGTTCCATCTTGGAGCTCTGTTCAGCCTTTCATACAGCAGCCAAACTGTCCTCCTTGGACAGTACATAAATCCTGCTGGCAAGTCACTGGGCCAGCTCGCCTCCTGGAGCTGGTTGCCTCCCGGAGCTCGGCAGGGTGCAGCTGTTTGCACCCCAGTTCAGGAAAGGTCCTGGGGTGCTGATGGGGTGCAGGCAGGGGAGGAGAGCACTATTTTGGGAGCCAAATTCCAGAGGAGCAGCATCCAGGCTGGGCAAGTTATTAATGCTTAACTCTCTGAGCTTTGGTTTTTCTCATCTGTAAAAGGGGAAGGTTGATACTTGCTTCTCTTAGTTATTCTAAGAATTAAAGGCCCAACGATGCCTGACACCCTGTAGCTACACAGAATGTGATTTTTTCCATCAACCATGTACCAGCTGTGTGAGCTTGGGTGAAGCACATAACTTCTCTGTGCTCCCATTTCCTCACCTGTAAAATGACATCATGGCAGTGCCTATCTCATATGGCGTTTGTGAGGATTATGTAGGGCAACATGGGTAAGGCGATGAGAATGGCGCCTGCACGTGGGAAGCCCTCAGCGCACATTGCTGTCACTGTTTTTACTTCTTTGTAGGACACAGCTTTGGAGTGAGGCCGGGTAAATACATGATTTGGGATGGTTTGGCAGCTGATCCTCTCCTGGCAGGGTTCTAAGCTGAGAAAGGTTGCAGGTTTGGAGGAGAAAGAGGGCCAGTGAGAATACTGAGTTCCAGACTGACCAAATATCTTGTTCCTTTAACAGATGTTTGTGGAGGTCCTACTGTGTACCAAGCACTGGGTTAAATATGTCGAATTGACAGGGATGTCTACCTGGTTACTGGATATTCATGTGATCTGTTGATTTTATTTTTCTCTTCATTGGGCTATTCACTTATTTATAAATAAATAAATAAATACCTCATTGATGCTGCCGCAGCTGAGCTTCGGGGTGTACTTCGATGGCTCACAGGTCCCAGAATTTTAGAGTCCAGCTCTTGCTCTGTTCACCATCTCCCCCTTTTTCCAGCCTAAGCAGAGACCTCCCCTCTTCCAGGAAGGAAGCGCTCCTGAGGCCATTAACCAGGACCCCTGGTGAGTCCCATACCACCATCCCCTCTAGACCAGGTGAGGTGTCTGGACCTGATTATTTGTCTATCACAGCACTGACAATGCACTATCTTGAAGTTTTCTGGTCACTTGTTCCTGACCAGGGATGGACAGGAACTGTGTCTCTTGCTCCCTGCTCTCTAGACACCAGTGAATGCCCAGCACTAAGGACATGCTCGACCAATATTTGTCAAACAAAGGGATGAGCATGGACTTTGGGCCTGCAGCTGGGCTTAGGAGTAGGGCCCCGAGAGGTGACCTACCTGTCTAAAACAGCCCCTCAAGACTACCCACACACCCAGGCCCCATAGAATGTTTCCAGGGCCAACGAATTCACCATCTTCCTCCCACTCTTGTTTCAGTTTCTAAGCCCATTGGTCAGGAAGTTCTTCCCAATGTCTACCTAAGTCTCCAGAAATAACTTTGGCCAATTGTCCTAGAGCCAAACAGCATGGAGACAGAGGGGTGTCCTCCCCAAATGCCTCCCCTTGCTTCGCCAAGGGAAAGAATGCACGAGGAACCAGCACAGCAGGGTGAGGAGGATGGGGGACAGGTTGGAAATTGGACTGACAGATGTCCAGTGCATGTTCCCATGGAAATACAATGTACTTGTAGTGAACAGGGCTTGGCAAAGAGGGCCTGCATCTGATCTGAAACTCAAGAGCTTTCCTAGCAGAGAGGCACTGGCAACCAAGAAAGGTGAGCTCTCAAGTCATGAGCAGCCAGGCATCCTTCGAGCGTGGCAGGTGCACTGGGAATCTTGGAATACCTACCAGGCACAGCGGAAGAAGCAGACAGGGTGGGCCTTTCCAGACCCTTAGCCTTCCTGGGCTGGGTTGAGAGAAGATACCCAGGCCGGCCTGGACAAACAAAGGACTGTGTAGCCTGGGCCAGGACTACTCACTATTGGACAGGCCAGAAAGAAGGGGCCTCCAGCAAGGCTGCCCTGCAGGAAGGAAGGACCTCATCTGCAGTCTGGGTCAGCCTCAAAGGCAGGAGCTCTCCAGCCCAACTGCACACAGGTCCCTGCCATCCTCACTGCCCTCCCGCAATGTTCAATGCCACCTTGTGCTGGGCCCAGAGAGATCAAACAACTTTCCAGGGGCTCTGGGAACACCAACCAAACCCTTCTTCCCAGCTCTTCACTCCCTAAAGGACCACTTCTAGCCTCTGTCTGGTTTTCCTGAAGTCTCACTGGTCACTCTAATCAGAGGGTGGTGGGACCACCTCTGGGCCAGGAGGCCAGTGACTTGCAGTCAAGTTCCAGCTCTGTATGACCTTCACAAGTCCCATCTCTCTGAGTCCTGAGTTATTTCACCTCCATAGAGTGGTAAAGAGCAAAGATTTTTAAATGCTTTTTATATTTGTTATTTTCTTTGAGACAGACTTTTGCTCTTGTTGCCCAGCTGGAGTGCAATGATGTGATCTTGGCTCACTGCAACCTCCACCACAGGTTCAAGCGATGCTCCTGCCTCAGCTTCCCAAGTAGCCGGGATTACAGCTGACCGCCACCACGCTCAGCTAATTTTTGTATTTTTAGTAGAGACGGGGTTTTACCATGTTGGCCAGGCTGGTCTTGAACTCCTGACCTCAGGTGATCCACCCACCTCGGCCTCCCAAAGTGTTGGGATTACAGTCGTGAGCCACCGTGCCCAGCCTATTTTTATTTTTTAAAGAAGTAGAAACCTTAGTATTGTGGAGAGAAATGTGAGGAATGTCAATATGTAAAACAAAGCGGGACTGCTCTGGCAGGAGCCTGGGAGTCTGGGGTCCTGCCTGCTCAGCCTCCCCTATACCTCTGAGCACCTCTCCCACAACCACAGCCATGGCACTGCAGGATAGCTAAGGGACTTCTTGTCCTTAAGCTTAATAGGGGCTTCCAGGTGGGCTAGGACTGGAAGGTCCAAGGGCAGTGCTATCTGCTGGAGAGATAGCTGGCTCACTAGTGGGGAGAGGGGAGGGCAGGCCCATTGTGCCTTGCTCATGAAGACATTTCTCAAGGAGAACTAGCTTCCTGGGGATGGTTGCGGCTCCAGCCGAAGGTGCAATATGAACCACCTCCCTCCCAGAGCTGCACATGGAGGGAGGCAGCTACCCAGACATCCCTCAGCAAGCTGCCAGGGTCACACTGCCTGGGGACAGGAGACCCATGTGATGACCCCCCACAGGCGCCTGCACCTTGGGCGGGATAGCAGGAAGCAGATGCAGAGCAAAGTGCAGAGCATGGAGCCCCCTACCTAGAAGTGATTGGAGCCCTCGGGTCCAGCTTACTATCCCCAGGGAGAGCAATCGTGGAGAGTACCAGACCAGGCCCTGCTGCCAGCCTCTGCTCCGGAAACCCCCTCATTCCACGGTGTCTGCTTAATCCCTGTTAACAGTGGGCTGACCTCCCGCCTCCGTGGCCTCACACTGGGCCTGCCCCAGATCCTCACAGGCCTCCTTCGAAAAATAAATAAATACTTTCTCCATTATCCCATTAGCAGCTTCACAGGTTTTTCTGCTATTAGTTCCCAGCTCCAGTGAAAGTGGAAACACGTGTTCCAAAGAGCCTCCGCTTGCCCACCAGCCACCACGGGGCTGGTGCTACACTCGAGGCAGGAGCTGTGCCTGGCCACCTGCAGCTGCCCACTGGGGAGAGTGGGGGTCAGAATTCGTTCAGCTCTCCCCAAAATTCTGCCACTTTCAGCATAAACCAGGGGTCTCCACACAACTGGGCAAGGAGCTGGGAGACACAGCTTCTGTGTGATGCTCTTCACTGGCTGTGTATCTTCTGGCAAATCTCATTATCTCTCGGGGCCTCAGTTTCTATTTTATTGTATTTTATTATTTTGAGACAGAGTCTCCTCTGTTGCCCAGTCTGGAGTGCAGTGCTGCAATGTTGGCTCACTGCAATCACCATCTCCTGGGTTCAAGTGATTCTCCTGCCTCAGCCTCCCAAGTAGCTG
Organism: Rhinopithecus roxellana; assembly: GCF_007565055.1. Taxonomy (NCBI): domain Eukaryota; kingdom Metazoa; phylum Chordata; class Mammalia; order Primates; family Cercopithecidae; genus Rhinopithecus; species Rhinopithecus roxellana. Next base: position 88,738,391 of record NC_044560.1, on the reverse strand, counting down.
GAATAACAGCCGGGCATCACCATGCCTGGCTACTTTTTTTTTTTTTGTATTTTTAGTAGAGACGGAGTTTCATCATGTTGGCCAGGCTGGTCTCAAACTCCTGACCTCAAGTGATCCACCTGCCTCAACCTCCCCAAAGTGCTAGGATTACAGGCGTGAGCCACTGTGCCCGGCCTCAGTTTCTATTTTAAAATGGAGATTATAACTCCTATTTTAAGGACTAAAGGATCAAAATTATCTGAACAGACAAGAAAGGGTCTTCAAGTGCTTTGCTAGTGGGGATGGGGTACTTGGGAAAGTCTTACTCTTCTGGCCTTTGCTGGCCACCTCTACTTCTTCAGATATAGTAAAGGAAGTAGCCAGGCCTTCCCTCACTGCACTGCCCTACACTGCAAGAGAGAGCCTTTGGGAGCTCAGACCCCTGGGGTTGGCTACCTCCCTTTTGGTGCCTAGTGCATTCCCCTCCCCATGGCCACAGTTCTCTGAGAAGGTTCTAGGATGCTCCATCATTGGCTCCTCAAGGTGGGGCAGGGCGCTGCCCAGCTGGCCTCAGCTAACACCCCCACAATGCCCAGTGCAGGCCCTGGCACAGAGCAGAATCAGTCTGGGAGCTGCACATGTTTGTCTTCCGGTTCCATCTCTCGGCTCCTTTTCACTTCCTCTGCCTGTGACCCCAGGCAAGGGGGGCCCAGGTGTGCAGGAGTGTGGCCTGCTTCTGGCTGCCCACTGGGCACCTGGGACTTGGGTGGACAGGCAGTTAGTCTGTGCAGAGTCTGTCAGCGGTTGGAATCTGTTGGCAGTGCCTGTGAGGTCACTGCTCTGCCTTCCCATTTCAAAGGAGGTGGGACTAAGTCCTAACTCGGGCCATCTCTGGAACCCTCTGTCCCTTGGCTCCCACTCTTCTGCCTGCCCCTTCCCTGCAACTCCACCCTGCTTCACTTCTCTTGTCTGTGAGCTTCTTGAGACAGAAAGGATGTCTTGTTGTCCCTTGGACATGCTGTGCTCCATTCAATGCCAAATTGGAACGGTGGTTTTCTTATGGATTGGCTGTAACCTTGAACAAGTGACCTAACTTCTCTGTACCTCTAATTTTCTCATCTTTAATGCACATTGCATTGCTGTGAAGGTCTAGTGGGATAATGCATTAGCACAGTCCCTGGCACCTTGTAAGCCCCCCAGAGAATGAGCTGTTGTTCTTACTCCCTGTCCTGGCAAACCAGCACAGCTTGCTAGAGGGTAGTGCGCAGCAAATGAGCATGTGAATGCATGCTCAGTCCTAGGCCCTGGCCCTCAGCCCCTCCCTCTGGTTCCTGGCCAGGAGGGAGATGCTGTCAGCTCTGCCAGAGTGTGGTTTCCCAGCATGGGAAAGGCTGTCCGGACACCTGGGAACAGCAGGATGACTGTGCCTGGGCAGCCCCGGGGCCCATAGTCTCTCTGGGCAGAAAGGAGCCCAGAGCGCATTCCTGGGTGGAGAGCTGGATTGGCCTCCCCGCACTGTGGGACTTGGCCTCAGTGTTCCTCTGATGAGTTGGCCTCATCTTACCAACCCCACGGCTCCTCTCTGTGGGTCCATTTGAGCAGCCTGGCAGCAGCCAGGCCTCCTTTCCCGGCCCCCTGGGAAGCCCCCCTTCTCACCTATCAACCAGCAGCTCCCATCCCCTTGGTTCTCCCTGAGGTTGGACCAGGGCATTTTTCCACTCTGACGTGCTAAGCCCCTGCCAGAATGAACCACCCATGTAGGAAGAGGTGAGGCCGGGGCCGGACTGAACGATGCTGTGACTTGCTTTCTCCATCTTGGCCGATGCTGGCCCTCAAGGAGGCAGAGGCGGGAGGCCTGGTAACCTTCTCCCTTCTGGGATCCTGGGCTGTCTCTGGCCAGAAGCCAATTAGGCACTTTGGCATCAGGTGCCTTTGCAAGCCAGGATGGGGGTGGGAAGGCCCAGCCTGCTCTGTACCAATGTTGGTAGGGGGCTGGGCACGGCCTCATGGGGAGCTGGCCTGGACACAGCAGAGGCAGGCGGCTGCACTGCCTGACCTCCTGTGAGTCCAGAGGCTACCATTCTGTGATTGATTCTCCCCTCGGAGCCTCTGGGCTGCTCTCCTGGGAAAGCCGCAGGTCTGGGTCAAGGGGAGGGAGTCTGGTATGGACCATATTCAGGGACGGATTAGCCGGGGGAACTGCTCCCACCAGCAGGGAGGGGAGAGATAAAGCTTGTGAACTGGAGAAGGGGGGCCCAGCACCGAGACACTCCCTCCATGACCCCAGGCCCGTGCAGAGCTGGTGTCTGTGGTGGGGGAGGGGGCCGCCCCCTTTCCCAGGGTACTGGCTGGCCGTGGAGCCCAGCACTTTCTCAGGCCCTTTATTAAATTTCTCAGGAGCAAGAGGGGAGGTTATCCCTCCCCTTCTTCCCCGGGCTCCCCTCCTTTTGTCTCCCTCCCCAGGAGGGTCGGGAAGGAGCTTTTCTCATTATTGTGGTTATTAAAAAATAAATGAGGCAGAGACAGAGACACAGAGGGAGAGACAGAGAGGCTGAGAGACAGAGGCAAGCAAAGAGAGACAAAGAAAGACAGACAGATAGAAGACGGAGCTAGGAAGACAGATGCAGAAGGAAGTAGACACAGAGAGACCGAGAGAAATGGAGGAGAGGTCCAGGGCAGCTTGGCATGGTGGGAAAAACAGGTTTGGGGACTTTGAGCTGCGTTTAAAGTCACACCTGGTACCCAGTCATGTGGGCTTGGGCAAGCTACTTCATCTACTTGAGCCTCAGTTTCTCGTCTGCAAAATGGAATAATAATTCTTACTTTGTAGTATCAGAAGCATAGACAGAGAGACAGAAGGGAGAAGGGACAGAGAGAGCTCAGTGGTGCCTGGAAAGCCCCCACTGCCCATGAGCAGAACAGGACTCTGAGTTGCAGGACCTCTTCCCTGGAGATGACTGTTTCTGGGGTCCAGGCTCCTCTTCCTTATTCATCATCTCACTTCTATGAGCCAATTCATGGCTACTAAGTGGAAAACAAACTGGAGTCCTAGAATGTTCACCTTGACCAGGTGCTCACACCTGGAATCCCAGCACTTTGGGAGGCTGAGGCGGGCAGATCACTTGAGATCAGGAGTTCGAGACCAGCCTGGCCAACATGGTGAAACTCCGTCTCTACTAAAAATACAAAAATTAGCCAGGTGTGGTGGCATGTGCCTGTGGTCCCAGCTACTCGGGGAGCTGAGGCAGGAGAATCACTTGAACCCAGGAGGTAGAAGTTGCAGTGAGTTGAGATTGTGCCACTGCATTCCAGCTTGGGAGACAGAGTGAGACTTTGTCTCAAAAAATTAAATTAAATTAAAGTTAACCGGGCGTGGTGGCGTGCGTCTGTACTTCCAGCTGCTTGAGAGGCTGAGGTGGAGGTGGGAGGAGGGCTTGGGCCTGGGAGGTGGAAGCTGCAGAGAGCTGTGATTGCGCCACTGCACTCCAGCCTGGACAACAGAGTGAGACGCTGTCTCAAAAAAAAAAAAAAAAAAAAAAAAAAATGTTCACCTCACGTTGTTGTTTTTCCTTTTGTCTCCCAAACTAAAGAACCTGACCATGAGCTTTGGAGGCAAACAAACCTGGCACTGAATTCCAGAAACCTGCTATGAAGTTTTTAAGGGCAAAGGGCTAATATATGTTGATCTCATAGCTTTTTTTTTCTTAAATAACTTTCTTCAGGTATAAAATTCACAGGTAAAATGTACCCACTTTAAGTGCACAATTCAATGAAGTTTTCGTTTTTGATTTTGAGACGGAGTCTCATTCTGGCACCCAGGCTGGAGTGCAGTGGTGCAATCTCGGCTCACTGTAACCTCTGCCTCCCGGGTTCAAGCGATTCTCCTGCCTCAGGCTCCCAAGTAGCTGGGATTACAGATATGCAATACCACACTCGGCTAATTTTTTTTTTTTTTTTTTTTGTATTTTTAGTAGAGATGGGGTTTCACCATGTTGGCCAGGCTGGTCTCAAACTACTGACCTCAAGTGATCAGCCTGTCTTGGCCTCCCAAAGTGCTGGGATTACAGGTGTGAGCCACCACGCCCAGCCCTATTTTCTTTCTCTATAGATTTGTCTTTTCTGGACATTTCATTAAAATAAATCATGCAGCATGTGGTATTTTGTGTTTGGCTTCTCTCAGAATGCTTTGAGATTCCTCCATGTGTGACCCACTTTATCCTTTTTCACTGCTGAGTAGTATTCCACAGTGTGGATGGCCGTGTACTATCCCTTTACCCACTGATGGACCTCTGGGTTGTTCACAGGGTATTTTAAGGGTAGAATAAGACACTGTGTGTAATGTAATTGGGTCAGTAAATAGGTCATCTTACATGGGTTAAAGAGAGAGAAGGAGAGGAGAAATTTCTTTGCAGACTAACTACAAGGCAGGCACAGACGGAAGCACACTATAGCCATTTCCTTCTTACGCTACAACTTTGGGGTAGCAGTAAGTACTATAATCCTCTCCATTTTGCAAAGGAGGCACGCATGGCTTGGAGAGGGGATTGTGACTGTCTTGTCCGAGGTCACACCCAGTAAGTGAGGAGCTGGGAGCTGAGCCCAGGCGGTTGGCCCCCGCCCTGCAGCTTCTCCTTGGCTCTTCCTGCCTCACACTCTAGGGAGCACCAGGGCAAGAGCTGGAATTCCTGCAGGCTTCCTGCACTCAGCACCCAGCTCTTGCCTCCACTCACATGGCCTGCTCCTTTGCTTTTGCTCTTCTTCCTCAGCATTGGCTAGGAAACTCCCCCATGTCTTTTCCCTCCTCGACATCCCTGTAGCACCTCCAAGCATGGAGCACCTGTGATATGCCAGGCACTGCTTCCCAGGTGTGGCCTTAGGGATCTGCTGTCATCCTCAGGTCATCCTTGGAGGTGGTTGTGTGGGCACAAAGGCCCAGAAAGTTTCAGAAACTTGCCCAGGATCAGAGTTCGTGAGCAAGTTGTGGAGCCCGCATTCCGATGTCTACATCTGCTTGATTCCAAAGGCCACTCTCCCTCTCTCCCCTTCTGTGCTCCTCCCACCCAGAGGCTGGAGCTCCACATCTGGCTCCCAAATGACCCCCCAGGAGGGAAGGCGAAAGGCTGGGGACCTTGTGGTAAGGGAAGACAGAGTAAGGGAGGGCGGGGGATACCAGAAGGGGTGGGCAGAAGGGCCAGCTGGCCTTCTTCCCTGTAGCTTGGAGGCCCTCCCCGGGATGGCAGGGTGCGGGAGCTGCCCTCTCCTCTCCTCCCAGCGTCTTCTGGGAGACAATGTGCTTCTCATTAGGCTGGCGTTGGGTTTTGCAGACCTCTAATGGTGAAGGTTTGGGGGTGTGAGGAACTGCACATCTCTGCACCTCACATCTCCTGAAGGGGAGAGCAGTCAGGCCCCTCCTACTTCCTGGGTGACTCTCAGCCACGGGAGATGGCTGTGCCCTCACCGGCACCGAGTGCTAGCCCAAGGGGAGAGGAGTCCTTGAGAGGAGGGGCTGATCAGCACTGAGACGAGTGAGATGAGGCCATGCTGACGTTATCTGCTTCACAGGATGGACTGTCCACCTCTGGAATCCTCTAGGACTACCCACTCTTCTTATTAGGCCTCCCCCAAAGCAGAGTCATATCTCCCCTGACACTGGGGTCCCTGAGGGCTGAGGGCTCTCCCTCAGCCTTCCCCACACCCCACAGGAGGGCTGTGGAGCTGCAGTGGAGGGGCGCATGCTGCACCCCACCCTGTGCCAGCAGCGTTGGGCTCACAGTGGGGAAATTGAGTAATGAGCGTGTAACCGAGTTAGGCCCATGGGAGCCTCTGAAGGCTCTGGTTTCCGGTTTCCTCCCCACCCAGTGTGTCTGTCTGGGTGACTGCAAGGGGCCAGGATGCCGCCTTCTCAAACCTTCCAAAATGCTCTCTGAGAGTCTGAGCCCTGCAAGGCAGGGCTGCCAGGGGCAGGCAGGGTGTGAATGTCAGGCTGCCGGAGCTCCCGGTCACATCTCACTGCACATAAACACGCCCCGTCAGTCACATAGGCACACGGAGACCCACGTGAGACCCTCCCTCCAGTTACTGACATGCACACACATACACTCACACACACATGTGTGCCCCCCAGGTACTAACACACATGGACACACAGAGACAGCCACCCTAGGGAGGCACTTGAGAGTCTTACAGCCAGGTGCGGTGGCTCACGCCTATAATCCCAGCACTTTGGGAGGCTGAGGTGGGAGGATCGTTTGAGGTCAGGAGTTTGAGACTAGCCTGGCCAACATGATGCAACCCGGTCTCTATTAAAAATACAAAAATTAGCCAGGTGTGGTGGCGCGCACCTGTAATCCCAGCTACTCAGAAGGCTGAGACAGGAGAATTGCTTAAACCCAGGAGATGGAGGTTGTAGTGAGCCAAGATCACACCACTGCACTGGGTGACAGAATGAGACTCTGCCTCAAAAAAATAAAAATAGAGTCTCTTACACACTCAAGCACACTTCTGTGGGCACACACTCAGGCATGTATATGTCAACCCACAACTGGCACACACACACACACTCTGACACCTGTTCACAGTCCACATGGCTGGGGCACACCACTTCAGACACACTCGGGCGTGTCCTCAATCTCAGTGCAAGCTCAAGTGTGAAGAACCCTCAGGTTCCCGGCTGGGAGGAACCTTGGGAGAAGAGCACCATGCCCAGGCCCTGCCTGGCAGGCCCTCCTTCCAGGCCTCCCCAGCTGTTGTGACATCACCCAGGGAGAGACGTAGCCTAGTCCTGGCTCCAACCTCTGGAAGCCCTCATGGCATCTGACTTTTGTCAGATGGGCCTTGTTGATCTGGTCCTTTGGGAACCATCTCTGGTGACTTGAAGTCTCAGGTGCTGGAGTCCAAGGCTGACTCTCAAAGGGAAGGGGCTCTGGGAAGGGGTGCAAGGGCAGGAAGACTCTCAGGGGTGGGGTCAGGGGCCTTGCCAAAGAGAAGCATTGGCTTGGATTAGGGAGGACACCTTCTCCCATGCAAACTGAGAACCTTTGGTTTATTTGTTTACTTAAGCAGAAGGAGCAAGAAGCCCAGGCGCTCTGACCCCATGGTGTCTTCAGCAGACAAGGAAGATGCAGGGGTAGAGACCAAGGCCACGGCAGGTTAGGGAATCCAAGTCACAGGAAGGCTGATTTGAACCCCCTAGGCTGGGCAGGATGGCTTTTGGTTGGTGGCGGGGGAGGGGTCCTGGGTTTTGAGGGAGGGAAGAAAGCAGGAACCAGGGTAATGTGAAGAGGAGAGGCCCCATCCTGTTCCTGGCTACAGGGACCAGAATGAGCAACTTGAGAGGAGCCAGAACAGGATCTAGCTGTTGGGGCCTGGGGCCTGAGCTCTAGGCCACTCAGTCTCCATGAGTCTACCTCTCATTCAATCCTAGGTTAGAGCTTTCCTCTGGCTCCCAGAGCTGCTGGGCTGCAACTTGTCTCTCTCTATTCTAACAAGTACCTGTCTCCCTCACCAGGCGGTGAGCTTATTTTATGCCATTCATTCATTCATTATCAGCTAAATAACCTGAGGCCTAATTATCTTCTCTGAAGCATGGATAATAGTATCTTTCTCATAGGATTATTATTTTTTTCTTTTTTTTTGAGAAGGAGTTTCACTCTTGTCGCCAGGCTAGAGTGCAGGGGTGTGATCTCAGCTCACTGCAACCTCCGCTTCCCAGGTTTAAGCAATTCTCCTGCCTCAGTCCCCCAAGTAGCTGGGACTACAGGCACGCACTACCACCCCCAGTTGATTTTTGTATTTTTAGTAGAGACAGGGTTTCACCATGTTGGCCAGGCTGGTCTCGAACTCCTGACCTCAGGTGATCTGCCCGCCTCGGCATCCCAACGTGCTGGGATTACAGGTGTGAGCCACCGCACCCGGCCCCTCATAGGATTTTTAGATGGAATGAATTATTATGTAAATCTCATAGAATACCACCTTCACCAGGTGCAGTTGACTCACACCTATAATCCCATCACTTTGAGAGATCAAAGGAGGATTAGTTGAACCAAGGAGTTTGAGACCAGCCTGGGCAACATAGTGAGACCCCATTTCTACAAAAAAATTTAAAAATTAGCTGGCATGGTGGTGTGCACCTGTAGTCACAGCTACTCAGGAGGCTGAGGTGGGAGGGTGGCTTGTGCCTAGGAGTTCGATACTGCAGTGAGCCAAGAAATATGCCACTGCACTACCTTCCAGCCTGGGTGAAAGAGCGAGGCCCTGTTTCTAAAAAAAAAAAAAAAAAAAGAAAAAGAAAAAGATAAACCACCTCCTGGCCCAAAATTAATGCCACACATATATTAGCTTTAAAAACCTAACCAGCCCTATGCCAAACATTTGATAGGCACCGGGTATATGGCAGAGAATAAGGCAGACACAGTGCTGCCCTCAACAAGCTCAAAGTCTTAGGGCCTCGGGGACAGGGTGGGGAGTCATCCTTGACCAAGTGACTGAGATAATGTGTAATGACTATTGTAATGGGGGAAGGCAGGATTTTTACGGGAGCACAAGGCAGGAGGTCCTAGCCCAGGCAATGGGTTGGGGAAAGGCTTCCTGAGGCAGGAACTTTCAAGGTGAGACCTGCAGGGATGAGTAGAAGTAACCAGGTGAGGATGAGGAGGAAGGGGCTCCAGGCAGAAGGCACAGTGTGCACAAAGGCTTTGAGGTCATTATCAACTCCAGGGTCTAGCCCATGGCCTGGCCATATCAAACTGCCAGTCAATATTTGTTTTTGTTTTTGTTTGTTTGTTTTGAGACAGGGTCTGGCTCTGTCACCCAGGCTGGAGTGCAATAGCATGATCTCACCTCACTGCAACCTCTGCCTCCCGGGCTCAAACCATCCTCCCACCTCGGCCTCCCAAGTAGCTGGGACTACGGGTGCACACCACCACGCCCAGCTAATTTTTGTATTTTTGGTAGAGACAGGGTTTGGCCACGTGGAACTCCTGGGCTCAAGTGATTCTCCCGCCTTGGCCTCCTACAGTGCTGGGATTATAAGCTCAGCCATGATACCAGACCAGTCAATATGTGTTGACTGGAGCATCAATTGCTTACCAGCTTCTGCATTTCATCTCATGGGATCTTTGTAGCAAAGATGGGAGTTAATGTACACCAATTTCACAGAGGCGATGCTCAGCAGCTTACAGAGGTGGCCAAGGTCACATAGCTCCGGGATCTATAGTAAAGTCAGGACAGTCTACCTTCTGTCATCTGGCTTTGGGGGTTCAGGGGAATGTTTTCTTTGCTGCTACTATAGAGAACCACTGAACAGAAAAGACCTAGGCAAGAACCGGCAGGCTAGGGACAGGCTCCCAAGGCTCTCTCCTTTGAAGCACAGCCCCTGGGGTCTCTGAGATTGAAATCCCTGGAACCCAAGTTTCTGGAAGACCTTTGTCCATCCTGAGCCCTGTGGTCTGTCCTCCTCCCACACCAGCCTCTCAGGGGCCTGGACTAGAGACCCTGGCTCCCTGGGCTCACTTCTGCCCATCTCTCCCTCTCTGGGGTCCCTGGGTGCTGCATCTGGCTCCTGTGAGAATAAAGCCTCTGGGTTGCCACTTCCTGGGTAGTTCTTAGGAATGTGCCTCTGCAGCAGTGGCAGATGTGGGCTTGGGATGAAGTCGTGATGAGGGTGGCGGTGAGGTCTGGCAGAACACCCTCTGTCCGACACAGCTGAGCTCCCTTCTCCAGGCCCCTGCCTGCTTCCACCAGCCCCAGCTATAATAGTCTCACCAAACCCTTCAAACCAACACATCTGGGGGAGGCGGATGAACAGTGCATCTTGCTTTGGAAAGTTTAAGGCAAGTAAGCTCTGGGGATCTAGGAGGCCCCATGTGTGCACTGAGAGGTGTGGAGGGTGGGGTGGGGCGGGTAGTGCAGACGCCAGGCCCAAGGAAAGGCAGGGGCAGGGGGCAAGAGCCTGGTTTCTGACCCTCAGCCCCATTGTCTGGTTGACTGTCAGCCTGTTTCCAAGTTAAAAATGCTTCTTCCTGGCCTGGTGTGGTGGCTCACACCTGTAATTCCAGCACTTTGGGAGGCCGAGGCGAGTGGATTTCCTGAGGTCAGGAATTCGAGACCAGCCTGGCCAACATGGTGAAACCCCATCTCTAAAAATACAAAAATAAGCCAAGTGTGGTGGCACGCACCTGTAGCCCCAGCTACTTGGGAGGCTGAGGCAGGAGAATTGCTTGAACTTGGGAGGTGGAGGTTGCAGTGAGCCAAGATTGCGCCATTGCACTTCAGCCTGGGCAACAGAGGGAGATTCCATCTCAAAAACAAAACAAAACAAAAAAACAACTTCTTCCTTAGGGGGCCGGGTCCCAGACCAGGCCCGCTACACAGACTGAACACCAAGCCCACTACACAGACAGGAAAACCAAGAGCTATGTATGCTAGGGGGTGCTAAGGGCAGGTCTGTCTTCCCTTCCTCCCAGGGTAGTCTGCCCTTCCCGAGAAAGCGGAGACCAGTCTGTCTGTCCTTCCACTCACCCATATTCGGGCCACTCTCAACCCCCAACCCCTCTAAACGCCCCCTGGAACCTGTCCCCAGCGACCCCCTTCTAGGGAATGTGATGAAAGGTCTATTTATTATACTTCAGCTCGGACAGTTGTTTCAGATGTTTCCAATTCGTCGGACTGCTCAGACATCTGTTCCTGGTTGAAGGCAGAGAAGAGAAAGAAAAAAGGAAAAAACTCGATGCATTTCCCACACCCTCACTCAGATGCACACAGACTCGCACATCCCCTTGCTCTCTTGCCCTCCCCAAGACCCTCAAAGCAGGCTCCCTCGTCCTCACCCACACTCACAGCCTCACTCACTTTCACTGCAACCATATCCTGTGCTCAATGCAGCTCCCAGGTTTGTGCTGAGATGCTGATGTTCCCACTTTCCACCCTCGCCTACCCCACGCAGCCTAGTGTGCACACTCACGCCTACACCTGTCCCCTCTCGGGGCCTCACACTCCCATTCCTAGGTCATGGTGAGGGTTCCTATGGTGGAGGGCCTGGACCGTGTCTCGCATTCCAGTCAAGACCCTAAAAAGTGGGCTGTTATCTTCCCTACCTCCCAGGGCTATTGTGCTGGGAGGTAGTTAAAATCTTGCGTGTTAGGCGCCTGACCTGGCAGCAAGCTGGCACTCTGAGAGTGTCTGTCATGGCTCCTGGTGGCATTTCCCCCTTCCCCTATGTACAGACACACAGCCACGTATGCATTTGCTCCTACAGTGGGGATTGAAAGATTCCAGGGTCCCGGGAAAACTTGAGGTTCTGTGATTCTTGACCCTCACACGTAGATGTACAAGCTGCACATGGATGTGTGCTCAGCGACCCAGTCTAACACATGCATGCAGGCAAACAAACGCACACATACACTCCTTAATGCACACACACTCATCTGCACACTTGCACACATGTACACTCACTTGCACTTGCACTCTCCTCTCAGCTCACACAGGCACACTCAGCTCCGCACATGGAATGCCCAGCCAAGGGACCAGGGATCGGAGGGGTGGAGGGAGGCCTGAGTTCATGGGGACCAGGCTGGACTTGCTGAGGTGGGGCTGGGGGAGGAAGTCAACCACTCCTTGGCTCCTAGGCAGACTGGGTGCATTCTTGCAGTGGGGACCTGCCCCACCCGACTCTGGGGGCCTGGGGTGGAGAGGTGCCGATAGTAAACCCCTCTCCTAATGCGCACTTGAGTCACCCCACCTCTGGAGGAACTCTGGAGCAGCAGGTAGAAGGGGAGGTTCTGGGGGGGTAGCAATCAGCAGGGGTGAATGGTCAGGGTGATGACTCCCCCATCTAGAGTTCGTTGATTGACACCTCCTGTCTATGACCCCAATCCCCAGATCTGGGCCATGAGCCTGGAAACAAGAGCACCTCTCTCACTGCTCTCCCACCTACTCCAGTTCCACCAGCCACAGGTGGCTTTGGTCAGACCAACCCAGGACCTCCTCAGCCTGGAGCCTTCCGGGCAGGCTCAGCTGACCTCCCCACTAGGCCCCCTGGCCCTCCAGCATGGGCATCATAGCAGACTGCTGTGAGGCTGAGGCACTCAGAACCAGAGAGCAGGAGGAGGGGCCTGTGGGGTCCACCATGCATCCTCCCACTTCCCCCAAGCCACCCCTCCATCTGTCTGGGGGTCGTAGTCCCTGCTCCCTCAACCCAGACCCCCAAAGCAGGTGGAGGAAGTATTGTCCTTGTGTTAGATTTCAATGACCCCAGAACAGCTAGGAAACCCCCTTCTCCGCCAGAACCAGCTCAGCTTTTGTGTGTTGGGGGCCTGAATCGGAGCCCCACTTGGGGAGGATCCCCTCTTCCCCAGCCCCGTCCCTCCCAGTGCTGGTGCCTTGGGGCCTTGGGCCAACTGGGGCCTCCTCCTCCTTCTCTCCTCTGTCTTAGAGTCAATGCTGGCCTTAGAGTCGGACAGAAAAGACTTGGGCTCAGCTCCTCTCAGCTGCTGACCTGCTCTGTGATTTGCTGCAAAACATGTAGCCCCTCCCAGCTTGGATGTGCTCCCCTGCAAAGTGGGCAGGGTAGAGGCTTTATAGAGAAGACCTGTTTACATCATGGTCTCCAAAGGGCCTGGCGGTAGGTGCTCAGTGAGGGCTGGTTGACTCGATCCTGGAGCCAGATAACCTGTCCCCACTCCAGGGCAGACTGCACCTCAGGAATTCCCTTCTCTGGCAAACACTCCCGTTTAGGCCTTCACCTCAGTGGGAGGAAGCCCTGCCTGTACAAGGAGGGGCAGAATCCCAGACACCACCCTCTTGCTTTATCGGCCTCCTTCAGTTTTCCTATCATCAAATCCCCAAGGCCAAGGGCAGCATTGCTACTACTATGCTTTTACCTATTGCTCAACTGCAGCGTTTGCAGCTATTTGCCCACCCTCTTCCTACTCTTGAAATAGGAGCCAGAGGCTTCCGCAAGGTACTGGGGCTGGAGTCGAGAACTGCAGATGGAAGTGGGAGAGAAGAAAGAGGCTGCTGCCTGGCTTCTCACCCACGACATACTGCTGGGTGTGAGGAGAGGGTGAGAAATAACCATTTTTTGAGCACCTGCTGTGTGCCAGGCATAGAATCAGGGCCACATGTTAGTATGTATGTACCAGAATGTAAACTCCATGAGGGCAGACATTATTCTGTTTTGTTCACTGTTGTAACCTTAGTGCCTAGCACATGGTAAGAACTCAATAAATATATGTGGAATAAATGAATTTGTACCTGTTATTCTCATCATAACTCTATGAGGCAGGTATAATTATTATCACCATGTTACATGATCTTCAGCTGAGACTCAGAGAGGTTAAGTGACTTGCTCAATGTCACACAGCCAGGTAAGTGGCAGAGCTGGGCCTGTCTGACTGTAAAGCCCTTGCTCTGCCCACTGCACTCTTGAGCAGGCCCAGATGACCACAGCTACTCCGTGTATGTGTGTGTGTCTCTGTGTGTGTGTGTCTCTGTGTGTGTGTGTCTGTGTGTGTGTATCTGTGTGTGTGTGCCTGTGTGTGTCTCTGTGTGTGTGTGTGGCTGTCCTGGCGTGGGAGTATCATATCTTGGAGGCTCATTGACTACCCAAGTCCCATGGTCACATATAGAAGCTGCCATGTGTTCTTGTGCCTCAGTGTGCCCCCGAGGCTCCTGTGTAGATGCTGCACACGGAAACCTGCTCTCCACTAGGCCCACATCCGTTCACCTGCGCAGTCCCTGGATACAGACTGGACACAGCATGCAGGGTGCAAGACATAGGACAGGGCACCCATGCCTCTCTGGGGCACCTGTGCCCTAGTGGACCCTTTCTACCTCTCTTGGCCTAGTGCCCAGAGAACATGAAGGTGTATGCACATTTACACTCACACATGGCGTGCATGTGTGCACACATGTCTGTGCTAATGCATGTGTTGGGTATGCATGTGTATCCCTGTGAAACTGAGTCGCTTCTGCCTCAGAGATCCTGGCCTGCCCCACTTCAGGGTTCAACTCTTCACAGACAAATCAGGTACCTGGAAAAGCTGGACAAAGTTGCTGGAAGAAATCAACTTTCAGCCTGGTGCAACTGGGAGGGTGCTTCACAGAGGGGCAGCTGGGGGTGGGGACAAGCCTGGTGAGTCCAGGCATGGAATGAGAGTAATGCCTTGGCTGGGAGTTAGCAAATCCCAACCCTCCTAGTCCCCTTCCAGAAAAAGAGGAACACAGCAGAGTCAAAGTGAGATCACATACACACTCAGAAACATGCAGACACACACGCATAGACACAAGCACACACCCATGCCCATTGATTCACACACATGCACACACACACACAGATTTACATGTACAACCATGCACACTGCATGGATGTACATACTGATGCAGGTTCATATTACTGATAGCAAGAGGATGCACACACACCTGACAAGTACTCATATCCACAGACACACACAGCATATGAACAATCCCAGCATAGGAGCCCGGCCGGAGCCTGCTTGCTCCACCTCCTGCCAGCCACCCCGTCTTTCCACTAACACTTCCCTTTCCTTAAACCTGAGCTGGTTCAGGATGAACTGCACTAGAGGGCTGCGCTGAGGCCTTACTCTGCAGGAGGGGGTGGGGATGGGGCTCTCCATTACCCACCCCTTCCCCACAGAGGCCAGGGGCCAGAACACCTGAACCTGGTTAGCTGTCCAGCCTACCCTGTGTAACTCATGTCTAGGGCAGGCTGGCAGGAGGAAGGGCTGGCACGAACACTTGAGGGACTTGGACTCGGTCACTCCCACACTGCCAGGCCAGGCCAGCTCTCAGCTTGGTCTCCAGGGAACCTAGGACTGAGTCCCACCTCTCCCACTGCCCATGGCACCTGCCTGTCACTGGCTTCCTTGCCTCCATGCCATTCCCCTCCAGTCTGCCCTCTACATTGCAATGGCAGTGACCTGTCTCTCCCAGAAACCAGACTGTGCAACACCCCTACTAATAAAAAGAATTTCTAATTGCCCTCTGGGTGAAGAAGTGACTCCTTAACGCGGCTCTCAGGGCCCTCCTTGGCCAGCCCCTGCTCACTGAGGCTTCACCTCTCCTTACTCCCGCTCATGGCAGACACCGCATGGTCACTGGCTTCCTGTGGGTTTCTGATGACAACTTACCTGCAGCCTCCAGGCCTTCCCACAAGCACTGGGTCTCCATAGGAGGCTGTTCCCTTCTACTCTTGGCCTGACCAACTTGTGCCGTCTGGTCCCAGCTGAGAGTCACTTTCTCCAGGAATATTGATTCCCCCTCCACTTCTGCTCAGGGCTCCCATGGCCTCCGACTTATCCTAAAGGGAGCAGTGTCCCTCAGAACTGTCTCTCCTGTATTACACGCTCCTCACCTCCTCTGCACTACCTCTGAGGGCAGGGACCATTTGTCTTATTTGTTTTCTAGCTTTAGTTTTGATTTAGTTTAGAACTTGAAATATAGTAAATGCTTAATAAATATTAATTGAATAGCCACAGCTTCTCAGAGATGATGAAAAAGGAACAAATACTAATTGAATAAATTAAATAAGTGGGTGAGAGAATAAGTGCTTCACCCTAGCTCACAGATACCCTGGTTGTGCTCAGAGGGGCTGAGTGATTAGAAGATAGGGTCTTCAGGTAGGCATTGGACACCTGGGTTCTAATCCCTAAGTTGTATTGTGAGCTTGGCTGAGTTACCGCCCCTCACTGGGCCTGGTTCCCTACTCTGTGAGGTAGACGAGAGCTGATGGTCAGGTGTTTCTCAAGTGCCCAGGGTCTCAGGCTTCCCAGTTATGGGCTCCACAGTCAGCGTGGGGTTGGTTCTTGCTTTCTGGGAAGGGGAGGGGATGTGGTGGAGAATCTGACTATGCTTATTCTACATATTCTACAGAATGAAATCTGACTCTCAGGCTCAGCATCCAAGGCCTTCCACGATGCAGTCTCAGTCCAATTGCTTCCCCTCATCCTATGCAACACATAGACACACTTATTCTCTCTCTCTCTCTTAGACACTGGGCAGAACAACAGCTTAGCCAAGGCCATGAGTCCAACCCAGCAAGGAAAAGGGGCTTGGGACTTGTACCAGCTGCCTGTCACTGACCTGGGCTTTACCCCCAGCAACTCCACGTGATGGAGGAAGCACAGGATATAAATCCAGGCTTGACCACTACAATCAATGTGCTCACGGGCAAGTCGCTTAGCCTGTATGTGCCTCTATTTTCTCATCAGTAAAATGGAAATGGTGATGCCTTCTATCTAGGGGAGCCTTGCTCAAAAGAAGTGACAGTGTCCATCAAGTGCACTTTTGCTGGGTGAGCCTGGAGAAAATTTTATTAGAAATCTACTTTGCAGCTGGGTGTGGTGGCTCACGCCCATGGTCCCAGAAATTTGAGAGGCTGAGGCAGGAGGATTGCTTGATTCCAGGAGTTCGAGACCAGCCTGGGCAACATGGCAAAACCCTGTCTCTACAAAACATATAAAATTAGCCGGATATGGTGGACTATGAGCCTGTAGTCCCAGCTACTTGAGAGGGTGAGGTGGGAGGATGGCTTGAGCCTGGAAGGTCGAGGCTGCAGTGAACTGTGATCATACCACTGCATTCCAGCCAGGCCACAGAGCGAGACCCTGTCTCAAAAATCAAAACAAAACAGCCGGCATGGTGGCTCATGCCTGTAATCCCAGCACTTTGGGAGGCCAAGGCGGGTGGATCACCTGAGGTCAGGAGTTTGAGATCAGCCTAACCAACAGGGTGAAACCCGTCGCTACTAAAAATACAAAATTAGCCGGGCTTGGTGGCGCATGCCTGTAATCCTAGCTACTTGGGAGGCTGAGGCAGGAGAATTGCTTGAACCCATGAGGCAGAGGTTGCAATGAGCCAAGATTGCGCCATTGCACTCCAGCCTGGGAAAGCAAGAGTGAAACTCCATCTCAAAAAAAAAAAAAAAAAAAAAATCAAAACAAAACAAAACAAAAATAAACATAAAACACGACTTTGTGGTCCGACCCCTGACAAAGGTCTGAGAGAGGAAAAGTCCGAGATACAGTTGCTACCTACTTTTTTTCTTTTTATCTTGAGACAGGGTCTCGCTTTGTCACCCAGGCTGTGGATCTTCCACTTCCTGGGTTCAAGGGGTCCTTCCACCTCAGCCTCCCAAGTAACTGGAACAACAGGTACACACCACCATACCTGGACAATTTATTTTATTTCTTATACAAATGGAGTCTTGCCATGTTGGTTTTGCACTCCTGGCCTCAAGCAACTTCCTGCCTTGGCCTCCCAAGGCCCGATGGGATTCCACGCGTGTGCCGCCGGGTCCAGCCTGCTGCCTGCTTTTTGAGACTCATGGTTTACCCAGGAGAACGGATGCATACTCAGGAATCCTGTGGGACAGAATAATGTAATCTCAGATAAAAAGCAAACAACAGGTTGGAGGAAATAGTTACAATTAACGTGACAAGCAAATAGTTAATATTCTTGCCATATAACAATCTTACACAACTTAAGGGGCAAAAACCCCACAGAGACCGCAGTACATTAATGGGCCTCATGATAGAGACAATGAGGGCAAATAATATGGATAGCAAAATCCACAAGCCAGAAATTATAAATATGTAGTGGTGGGTATTTGTAAAACACATTTCATCTCATTGATAATCAAAGAAGTACAAATTATTATTATTATTATTATTATTATTGAGACAGAGTCTCACTCTGTTGCCCAGGCTGGAGTGCAGTGGCACAATCTCGGCTCACTGCAACCTCCGCCTCTCAGGTTCAAGTGATTCTCCTGTCTCAGCCTCCTGAGTAGCTGGGATTACAGGCGCCCACCACCACGCCCGGCTAACTTTTGTGTTTTTAGTAGAGACAGAGTTTTGCATGTTGGCCAGGCTGGTCTTGAACTTCAGGCCTGAAGTGATCTCCCCACCTTGGCCTCCCAAAGTGCTAGGATTACAGGCGTGAGCCACCACACGCAGCAGAAGCGCAAATTAAAGTGACAATAACATTTCTGTCTTTTTTCTTTATCGAGAATCCCCAGTGTAGGTGCTATCATAGTGAAAAAGGCAAGCTCATATACTGCCACCATTTTCAGTCATTAGTTTGATATTTATCAGGCACATACTACATGCCGGACAGTGTTCTGGAGGCTGGAGAGCACATTTGCAGTGTGGACAAAAAGCCTTGAAAGTACTCACAGCAGCACTGCAAAAATAAATCGAGTTTATAGCACTAACCATGGACAAGGCTGAGCCAGGTGGTATTAACAGTTCACAGAGGCTGGGCGCGGCTCACGCCTATTTAATCCCAGCACTTTGGGAGGCCAAGGCGGGCAGATCACGAGGTCAGGAGATTGAGACCACCCTGGCTAACACGGTGAAACCCTGTCTCTACTAAAAATACAAAAAATCAGCCAGGCGTGGTGGCGGGCGCCTGCAATCCCAGCTACTCCGGAGGCTGAGGCAGGAGAATGGCATGAACTCGGAAGGTGGAGCCTGCAGTGAGCTGAGATTGAGCCACTGCACGCTAGCCTGGGAGTGAGACTCCATTTCACACACACACACACACACACACACACACACACACACACACACACACACAAAACAGTTCACACAGACGTGGATCCAAACCCAGAGGCTGCCACTGGGCCACCTTAGGGGGGCTGCCTAATTGGTCAAGCCCTCTATCTCCTTGTCTGTACAATGGGGATAATAACGTACCCCAATGCTCACAGAGTTGTCATGAGCACAAAGTAAAACAACAGGTATAAAAGATCCGGACTAAAGTGAATCCTTGGCCAGGTGTGGTGACTCATGCCTATAATGCCAGCACTCTGGGAGGCCGAGGCAGGTGGATCACCTAAGGTCAGGAGTTCGAGACCAGCTGGGCCAATATGGGGAAACCCTGTCTCTACTAAAAATACAAAAATTAGCCAGGTGTGGTGGTGGGTGCCTGTAATTCCAGCTACTTGGGAGGCTGAGGCAGGATAATGGCTTGAACCTGGGAGGTGGAGGTTGCAGTGAGCTGACATTTTGCCACTGCACTCCAGCCTGGGCAACAGAGCAAGATTCTGTCTAAGATAACAATAATAATAAAATAAATAAAAAAAAGTGAACCCCTGAATAGTAATGTTTATTTTGCATTATTTATCACTGAGAGGAAAACCCACCCACATCTCTAATAATGGGGTAGAGGACAAATGTGTGTCGCTACTCGCCATTTGCTGTGTCACCTAGAGAAGCCATTCAAAAGGGTTCTTGAAAGGATCTTTAATGCCATAGCTGAATACTTGCAAAGTAACACTTGATCCAGACGTATGTGACGTGTGCTACAATTGTTGCCAAGCAGCATATCTGGAAGGAATGAATTCTACCACAATGGAGGGATTAGGGTGACTCTAACCCTCCCCTATGTTTTCTAAAAAATCACAAATTGCTCTTATAACTGGAGACTAGTTATATATAATTACATATTATGTATAAGATACACTTACATGTTATATATAATATATACTTACATTTAATTAATGTTATATAATACAGTTAATCATTAATTTTAATAATGTATTGCCAGAAGGGCCTCGTCAGGCAGGGAGTAAGAAAGGTATTACCAGGGCCGGGCGCGGTGGCTCACGCCTGTAATCCCAGCACTTTGGGAGGCCGAGATGGGCGGATCACGAGGTCAGGAGATCGAGACCATCCTGGCCAACACAGTGAAACCCCGTCTCTACTAAAAATACAAAAAATTAGCCGGGCATGGTGGCAGGCGCCTGTAGTCCCAGCTACTTGGGAGGCTGAGGCAGGAGAATGGCGTGAACCCAGGAGGCGGAGCTTGCAGTGAGCTGAGATCCGGCCACTGCACTCCAGCCTGGGCGACAGAGCCAGACTCCGTCTCAAAAAAAAAAAAAAAAAGAAAGATATTACCATGTTTGACACAGACTTGTCAAGAAACTTCAGGTTTATTAAAACCCGGGACCATATCTTACTTATCTTTGTTTTCTTGGCACATTGCTGGAAACTAATCAATCAATCACTGAGAAAATGTGGATCTGCAGGCTTTACAGGCATTATATCAGTTCTTACGACAACCCACGACAACTCTGTAAGGCAGAAATTATAATTATCACCATTGGACACATGAGGACACTTAACCTATCAAGTTCAAGAGATTTGGCCAGGAGTAGTGGCTCAGGCCTATAATCTCAGCACTTTGGGAGGCCGAGGCAGGTGGATCACTTGAGATCAGGAGTTTGAGAACAGCCTGGCCAATGTGTGGAAACCCTGTGTCTACTAAAAATACACACAAAAAAATTAGCCAGGCGTGTTGGTGCATGCCTGTAGTCCCAGCCAGTCAGGAAGCTGAGGCAGGAGAATCACTTGAACTCGGGAGGTGAAGGTTGCAGTGAGCCAAGATCACGCCACTATACTCCAGCCTGGGCGACAGAGCAAGATTCAGTCTCAAAAAAAAAAAAAAAAAAAAAAAAAAAAAAAAAAAAAAAAAAAAAGAGAGAGAGAGAGAGAGAGAAAGAGAGAGATTTGCCAAGATAGCAAAATTAAAAGGAGCAGGGCACAGTGTCTCACTGTAATCACAGCACTTTGGGAGGCAGAGGAGTGCTTGAGCCCAGTAGTTCAAGACCAGCCTAGGCAATATGAGACCCTGTCTTTACAAAAAAAAAAAAAAAACATACAAAAATTAACCAGATGTGGTGGCATGTGTCTGTAGACCCACCTCCTTGGGAGGCCAAGGCAGGAGGATCATTTGAGCCCAGAAAGTCAAGGCTGCAGTGAGCCATGATGGTGACACTAAACTCCAGCCTGGGTGACAGAGCGAGACCCTGTCTCAAAACAAACAAAAACAAACAAACAAAAACAGAACAAAACAAGATTAAGAGGTAGAGCTGGGATCGGACCCAGGTTTGTCTGACTGCAAAGTACCTCAGCTGTCTTGCTCTGCTGTGCCATGGGTTAACATGGAGACCAACAGTGGAGGGAGATGACAGGGAGGCAAAGACCTCTTCCCAAGGCCCTGAAATGGCTGATAGCAGATCCAAGGGCTCAGCGTGAGGCTGCCTGGAAGAGTCAGGCTGTGTCAGAGGCAGGAAATGGAGAGGAGCCAGGTTGAATTAGGTTGAATTTGAAGAACTAGCAGGATACATGTGCTGGAAATAAGCCGCAGGCAACTTAAAGTATTGACTGGTGTGAAGATAAGAACCAAGCTGGAGATGCATTTATTAGGGAGCCAGAGGACTCTGAACTAGTAGCTGAAAAGGTGGTTGGAAAGGACGGAACTCATGTCAGTTGAGAGCTGAGCTGGAGTGTGTGCTCAGTGCTTTGCACTACTGCGGACATGTTTTGGGGTGCCTGCCCAGTCATATTTCTTTCTTTGGGATTGTGTCCCATCCACAGTCCCTTCTGAGGGCATGTGCCCAGGCAGCCACACAGGGTTCATGACCTCATCATCTTGTCCACAGGTGATGGCACCAAGGGTCGACAAGGTGTTCAGTCCAGGGCAACTGGACTCTCTCTCCCTGGAATGAGGTTTAGGACTCTGAGAGACAGTAGCTACGAAGCAGCTATGCCATAAGTTCACAGAGGGTTGAGGCCATTTTGAGCCATAAGTGACCATGTGGAAGCAGAAGCAGCTAGTCTTCAGAGAGAAGGCCTAGTTGCACAGAAAAAAGTGGTGATAAGGGACCATGCTGCCCCTGGAAGGAGTGATGCAGGGTGATAAGCAGCCTGTCTCTCTCACATTTTACCCTCTCCTTGGATGTTTACCAGGTTGTCTGTTATAACCTTCCAATAAACCTCCTTTTTCTTGAACTGGTTTGAGAAGGTTTCTGTTCCTTGCAACCACATGGCCTTGAACTAAGACATGAACAGTGCATCTTAAGTGTAAAGTTCCTGGTGCAGTGCTTAACTCATCACTGGCCACTAAAAACTGTAGCTATTATTATTTCCTTTGCTCCTCAAAGAAACCTGATGAGTCAAAAGTTATTATTACACCCATAGGGAAAATTAGAAAACTGGGGCTCATTGACATAGCAGCAAATACTGGTTGAGTTCCGGTGCTGGGGATTCAGGAAAGACAAGGTCCCAGCTTTGAAGATGCCTGCATTCTTATGTAGCAGGCAGACAACAAACAAATTTAGGTTGAGCATCACAAATTCAAAAATCCAAAATCCAAAATGCTTGCAAAATCCAAAACTTTTTGAACACAGACATGACATTCAAAGGAGATGCTCTTTGGAACATTTTGGATTTTTGATTTCTGGATTTGGAATTCTGAATCAGCAAAATGCAAACATTCCAAAATCCAAACAAATCTGAAATCAGGAACACTTCTGGTCCCAAGCATTCTGGATAAGGGATGCTCAATCTACAGTGAACAAGAAAACGTCAAGCAGAGATAAGGCGCTATGAAGGAAACAATATGAGATGATCTACTAGAGCTACTTTAGACAACAGAAAGCCTCTCTGAGGAGTGACCCTTGAGCTGAGACCTAAATGACAAGAAGGAGCAGGCCACATGCAGATCTGGGAGGGGGCACTCAGAGCAGAAGGAAAAGCAAAAGAAAGACTTTCGGGCAGGATTGGGTTTGGTGCACTCAAGGAACAGCAAGGAGGCCAAGGTGGGCAGAATGGGGTAGCAGGGGTAGGTTCCTGAGGGTTTTATAAGTCAGGTGAGATGTCTGGCTTTAATTCTAAGAGCAATGAGGAACCACTGGAAGGATTTAAGAGTGCTGTGGTAGACAGCCCTCCAAAGATGTCTCCGTTCTAATCCCCCAAACCTGTGAATATGTTACCTCACATGGCAAAGAGATTTGCAGATGCTATTAAGGCTATCTTGGCTTATCTGGGTGGGCACTGTGGAAGCACAAGGGTCCTTATAAAAGGTGGGTAAGAGGGTCAGAGTCAGAGGAGATGTGATGACAGAAGTGGAGGTCAAAGGGATGCAAGGAAGGGGCTGTGAACCAGGGAATGCAAGTGGCTTCTAGAAGGTGGAAAAGGCAAGGAATCAGATCTTCCTAAGGTATCTGGAAGGAATGCAGCCCTAACAACCTATTTTAGACTTCTGGCCTCTAGAACTGTAAAATAATAAGCCTGTGTTATTTGGAGCCACTAAATTATAATTTGTTATAGCAGCAATAGGAAACCAGTTCAAGTGCTATGATCTGATCTATATTTCTAAAAAATCACCCTGGCTGCTGTGGATTGTGGGAGCAAAAGGGAAGCTGGGAGATAAGCAGCAGGTCTGAGGCATCACCCAGGCAGGTGACAGTGGTGCGTGGACCAGGTGATGGAGTCTGACACATGGATCCACTCTGGAGGTGGAAGTGAAACAATTTGCTGATGATCCGGAATGGGGAATAAAGGAAAGACAGCAATCTAGAAGAATGACTTCTTGGGGTTTTAATCTGATTATCTGGATGGCTGGAGGTGCTGTTTATGGAGGTGGGAAAGACTGAGGGAGAAGCAGGTTTACAGACATCGGAAGACTTGGACAAGATCATCCAGCCAGCAAGTGGCAAACCTGGAACTAGAACTTGGGTGACCTGACTCTCAGACCTCATATTTGGATCTGTGAGAAAGATTTCACTAAGGAAAGAGTTTGGGATTTTTTAAGTTAAGATTTATTTAGCACCTACTCTATTAGTCAGGGTTCTCCAGAGAAACAGAGCCAGTGAGAAAGAGAGACTGAATTTTAAGGAACTGGCTCACGTGAGTATGAAAGCTGGCAAATCCAAAATCTGCAAGGATGAACTGGCAGGTTGGAGACCCAAGGAAGTGCTGGTATTGCAGCTCAAGTCCAAAGGCAGAATTTCTTCTTGCTCAGGGAAGTTCATTCTTTCCTCTTATGGCCTTCATCTGATTGGATAAGGCCCACCTACATTATGGAAGGTAATCTCCTTTACTCAAAGTCCACCGATTTCAGTATTATTCCCACTGAAAAAATACTTGCAGAGAAACAAAAAGTATAATGTTTTTCCCATGGCCTAGCCAACTTGACACTTACTTTTCTTACTATTGGGAATTGTGCTTTCTGCTATATTAGTTCGTGGTTGACAAGAAAGGCAGATGGCCGGGAATCACCCTGGGTTTGTCCACAGTTAAGGGCTGGGAGGGCAGGTGGACAGATATTCAGGGAAACAGGAACCAGGACAGTGGAGAGAAGCATTCCAAGAAGGTGGAGGTGTCAAGAATTACAGAGGGATAGAGAAGGAAGAAGACAAAGGAACCACAGACTGCAGTGATAAGGAGGTTGTTGCTGACCTTAGCCATGGATCATGTAGGGAGAGTGAGAACTGTGGAAAGGAAGGGGGCTCTTTCACATGGAAGGACTGGGAACTGGAGTCTAGCACAGGAGCATGCAAGTAAATGGCTACAAAATGCAAAATAGGGCCAGGCATGGCGGCTCATGCCTGTCATCCCAGTGCCAAGGTGGGAGGATCACTTGGGGCCAGGAGTTCAAGACCAGTCTGAGCAACACAGTGAGACACCATCTTTACAAAAAAAAAAAAAAAAGTAAAAAATTAACTGGGCATTGTGACACGCACCTGTAGTCCCAGCTGCTTGGGAGGCTGAGGTGGACGAATGAGCTATGATTGTGCCACTGCACTCCAGCCTCAGTAACAGAGTGAGACCCTGTCTCTAAAACCAAAATAAAACCAACAAACAAATACAACATATACTGCAACAGAAAGGAAGCTGTGATATGAAATAGTGGGGGACCTACTCAGATGGAGAGGTCAGGGAAGGCCCTTCTAACAAAATATTTTTTAAGTGGAGATTGGAAGGAAGAAAAGAGGTTGGGCACAGTGGCTCATGCCCACTCCCAGTACTTTGGGAGGCCAAGGTGAGAGGATTGCTTGAGCCCAGGAGTTTGAGATCAGCCTGGGCAATATAGTGAGACCCCATCTCTATTAAAAAAATTGTTTTAATCAAAAAAAAAAAAAAAAGGAAGAAAAGAAATGGCCCATATGAAGAGTTATGGGAAGGACAAGATGGCAGAGAACCCGTGCAAAGGCCCTGAGATGAAAAAGAGTCTGGAATTACCAAAGAACTGAAAGAAGCCTGATAGGGCTGAAGCAGAGAGAGAGGCGATGTATGAAGCTGGAGGGATGTAGCCTTATAAGGGATGGTGTTTGAATTTGGTTCTAAGTGTGATGGAAAATCACTGGAAGGTTTAAGCAGGGGAGTAAATGATGGGATCTGCTTTATAATTGTTAGTTTACTCTGGCTACTGTGTGAAGTCTGTGTTGGTGGGGGATAGAGTGGGAGTGGGGCAACCTGGAAGGGACACTAACAACTGTCCAGGTAAGCAGCAAAATTGGCTTAAAGCAGGAAAGATTCTGGGGGCAGATCCAACAGAATTTGCCAACAGAATGGATGTGGGAGGTGAGAGAGGGAAGAATGCAAAACAACTCCCAGTTTCCTGCTTTATCAGCTTCATCGCTGTTTCCAAGGAGAAAATCTGGGGAGAAAGAGGTTCTGTGCAGGGCTCAAGAGTTTAAGTTTAGGGGCAGGGAGTTGAAAGGGGTCAATCTTGGCCATCTTAGCTGCTTGATGATGAGGGCTGGGAGGGAGTGAGAGGCTGGGAGGGGCTGGAAGGGGAAGTCTGCATGGTCATTGTGGGCTTGCTGAAGCCCCAGTGGAGGCTGCCTGTGGATTTGCAGTGGCCCTGTCCTAGGTAGCTGGAGGACTGTCCAGAGGAGCTCAGCAGAAACTGGCAGGGGGTTTGTGGGGCAGTTAAGATGTGGAGGCAAGGCCAGTGCAGAAATCGTCATCGGGCAGGTGAAATGCCAAGAATCTGAATTAGAAGGAAGGGCATGAGAGATTGGGAGCAGAAGAAAGTCAGAGTTGGGGGTCTGAGGATCTTGAGGCCTATGATTTTAGGGATGGAGTAGTTTTGGTGAGGTCAAGAGGGGGTGGCCATGTGAATGGGAACCAAAGTGGAGTGAATAAGAGTATCGACCTAGTCCAGGAGGTCCCAGAGGTGTTGGGAGTAGCACTGACATAGAGAATGAGGTCCCCAACGTGATGCTTGAGTCTGCCACAGAGAAGAGGACCTCGAGACAGATGCCAAGGTCCTGTGTGAGCAAAGAAAGCACAGCAGGGCATGAGGGAAATAACCTAAGTGAGGAGAGCAGGAAGGTAGAACAGGAGGAACAGTTACAAAAGGGAGGGCAGGAGAGCGGTGTGGAATGAGGCAGATGCCACACCCTCGTGAGGGAGAATGAGTGGTTTTGCCAGACTTTGCTGGGCAAAGGGGATGGCATCCCTGGTGTGTGTTAGAGGACTCTGAACTCACTCACAACAAGGTGGAGAATCTGAGAGGTGTGTTTCTGCTGGTATGGGGCTCCAGAGGACACAGTAGGCCCCCTGGGAGGGAGGTGGAGAGAGAGGAAGAAGGAGGAGCTGGGCAGTGTTCTTGGGAATGACATACTTTATTACTGCTTACTGGGGCTCCTCATTCCCTTCAGTCTTGCCTCTTCAAATTCAGCCTTCACCAGAGCTGCAAGACACTTCTAAAGCACAACTCTGGTCCTGCCTTTCTGCCTCATTGACACTCAGGGGCTGCCCTTGCCCTCAAGGTAAAGTTCCTGCTCTTTGGCCTGGTACCATAAGGTCCTTTTGGAAAGACCCCATCTGCTGCCCTCTTCCCCACCTCTCCACCTCTCTCATCCAAAATATCCACAACGCAGAACTACTTATAGCACTAAGGGCAACATGATGCAGCAGGCCTCCGGGCCCTTGCACCTGCCATTCCCTCTGCCTGGAATGCCTTTTGATCATGTGTGCCTAGAAAATGCCAATAAATCTTTCAAGCATTTTTTCCCTGAAGAAGCCTTTTCAGATTCCCTCAAGGAGTCGCGGTCACCCCTTACTTTGTCCCACCACTCTGCCTCATTTACCCTTTCACCAGGCTCTTGAGTCTGCCTTCCTCACTAAACCAGGAGTTCCTTAGGAAGACAGACAGTATGATACTCATTTCTCTAACCTCCATTTCCAGCCCTGTGCCTGGGATACAATAGTGCTCAGTTGATATCTAATAAAGGCACTAGCCAAATTATAGCTAATAAGAAGAGCCAGCATGTACTAAGTACTTACTATAATTCCTAACATTGTGCTAAGCTCTTTAAATGCATTATCTTAGGTCATCCCTATAAGAACTGTGGTGGGTTAATATTGTTACTATACCTATTTAACAGATGAAGAAACTGAGGCTCAGGGAGGTGAGGTGACTTGCCCAAGGACATTAAGCTAGTCAGTGGTAGAGATGGGCTTCAAACTCAGGGCCGATTCTAGTGTCCATGCATTTAGCTATTATGCTATATTGCCTCCATGAAAGAAAGGATGACAAGATCTAGCCGGGGCAATGGCTCATGCCTGTAATCCCAACAATTTGAGAGGCTGAGGTGGGCAGATCATTTGAGATAAGGAGTTCGAGACTAGCCTGACCAACATGGTGAAACCCAGTCTCTACTAAAAATACAAAAAAAAAAAAAAAAAAAAAAAATTAGCTGGGCGTGGTGGCGTGCCTGTAATCTCAGCTACTTGGGAGGCTGAGGCAGGAGAATTGCTTGAACCTGGGAGACTGAGGTTGCAGTGAGCCAAGATCGCATCATTGCACTTCACCCTGGGCAACAGAGCAAGACTACTTCTTCTCTTCTTCTTCTTCTTCTTCTTCTTCTTCTTCTTCTTCTTCTTCTTCTTCTTCTTCTTCTTCTTCTTCTTCTTCTTCTTCTTCTGAAAGAAAGAGAGAGAGAGAGAGAGAGAGAGAAGGAAGGAAGGAAGCAAGGAAGGAAGGAAGGAAAAAGAAAGAAAGAAAGGAGATAGAGAAAGAAAAAGAAAGAAAGAAAGAAAGAAAGAAAGAAAGAAAGAAAGAAAGAAAGAAAGAAAGAAAGAAAGACAGAAAGAAAGAAAAAGAAAGATAGATAGATTTCAGAGAACAACAGAGTTATGAAGACTAGAGTTTGCAGGGGAGCCTGTAAATTGACCATAACAAAGTCAACTTTTTCTAGAGTAACAGTAATGATCACAGATGCCATTAGTTTCCAATTCAAAAGCCCTTCTTCAGTGCTGACAGAGTTCTGCTTTTGTCTGTGAAGACCCTTCCACAGGTAATTCAGGTAAATCCTTACTGGTCTAAACTAATTTTAGCAGCGTGATCCCTCTTGTCTGTGATTGGTTCATTGGTGGGCATGTAATCCCATTAACTATTAAAAAGAGACAGCTGGACTTAATTGCTGGACTTGGTGGGTGAAGATGTGGTGTCTGGAGCTCCTGCAGCCATCTTTTCTCATGAGGGCTGTGACCAGCACACTGAGGGTGCTAGAATGAAAATATGGGAAATAACTTGATTCTTGATGGGGTTGTTGAGTTACTAGACCATTCCTATACCAGCCCTTCTTGATGTTCAAATAATAATTCACTCCTATTGTCTAAGCTAGTCTGAATTGGTCTTCTATTTCTTATAGCTGAAAGTATTGTGATACAGTGACAATGAAGGTGGTCAAATAATTCTTGTCTTGCAAAGTGACATAAAGTGTGAGGAACTTTCCTAATCTCTAGGAGCTACAACCCTGGCCCGGGTCCACTGACCTTTGGTCTCTAATGAGAATGATGATCTTGGCCTGGGTAATTACAGATAGTGACCTGGAACATCATCTGAGTAAGCCTGCAGGACCTACAAAGGTACAGTCCTGGTCATCTGGAGGTTCGGTTTACTGAATGTTGGTTAAGTATGTCCATGGTGCTGGGATCATAAGGACAAATCAGACACAGTCCCTGACCATAAGGAACCCACACAGCAGTAGAAGAGACCATCATTGACCAATGATGGGTGATGTACAGGTCTACACAAGGTTTGGAGGCTGACTTTTGAGGTGGTCAGGTGAAATTTGGTACAGACCTTTTGAAGGATGGCACAAGAAGGATTAGAGAAAAAGACATTTCTAAGCAGAATGCACAGCATATGCAAATTTAGCGCAACACAACTTTCCCAGGGAAACTACTCATTTGGCGTAATCTGAACAGGGCTGGCCACTTGCAGGTTGTGTGTCTCTGAGCAATTGACTTGTCTCTGAGGCTCTGAATTTACATTTATGAGAAAAATGGGGGGGAAAAGAAAAAGAAAAAAGAAAGGAATTACAATGGTTGCGAAATTAGGTAACAGAATATATATGCAAAACACAGAGCTTGGCATACATTAGGTGCACAAGAAACATTCTTTCTTATTCACCCGTTATTGTCACATGGTTCTAATTCATTATCTTCTGTGACCCAGGTGGCTTTCTTCCCTTTCTCACTCATTCCTGAGCCTAGTAGCTAGGCCCCCCAACTTCCACAGACTTTTCCTCAGGCAGGAAACCCGAGCCCACTGCCTGGCCTAGGACAGCTTCTAGGGCTGTGTGGTTTGTGTTATTTCTTCTCTTTTCTCTCTCTCTCTCTCTCTTTTTTTCCTAAATGCAACAAAATAAAACCAAACAAAAAGCCCAATGCCTGGCGTGGCTTGTCAGAGAGTTATGCAAGTGTGTAAAAAAATAAAATAAAATAAACATTGAGTTTTCAGCATTTGGGGCTGTTTGATTAGACACGGAGCAGAGCCAAGGGCCGGTTAGATGCAGGGAAGGCTCAGGGCAGAGGGGAGAGGGGAGGGACTTGAGAGGGGGTTGGAGGTTGGAGGGGGCCCCTGGACCAACTCGGAAATGGCTGTTTGCCTCCTGCAAACTTGGCAATGCTCTGGCTGAATGAACCCAGACACTGGGCATTTCAGACCCAACTGCTCCACTTTTTCTGGCTACCCATCATTCCTGTTCCCTGGTCATCGGGACACTCTAGGGGTCATTACATCCATTCTCCTGTCATCGTAAATGACCCTGTGCCCTTAAACTCAATAGTCAGGGTCCCCCCTTCTGTCCTAAGAGGGAGATTCCACAGCCTGTCTTGATTACTCAACCCCCCCCCCCCACACACACACAATCAGTACATCTTTTCTGCTCTAGCTTAACTCCCACTAACTATAGTTTTAGCCCATTTTCCTTTCCCAATCTGAAGTGAAGCTGGAGAGCAGCTGTTTGCCACTCTAAGAAGTGAGTCTCCTTCCCTCCCTTCTTCAGGCTTGACTTCAACATCATCTGGGTCACTGCAGGTGTCTGTAGCTGTTCAAGACTCATTCCACAAACATTTATGGAGTTCCTACCATTAACCAGGAGTTTGTAGCCTTCATTTCATTGAACCCTCAAAACAGATGAAACCTTGTGATTCAGAGAGGTTAAGTAACCTAGGCATGACCACACAGCTGGTAAGTGATAGAGCCAGACAAGAATCTAAGTGTTATTCCATGATCTCCCTCACTCTCACCTACCAGCTGCCTCTGGAGGTGTCCTCACCTGGGTGCCCAGGATCTGATAGCTTTGGTAGTTCTTCTGTACTGGGAAGATGCACAGATTTGACCCTGAAGGGGGAGAGGGTGTGGTCAGGACCACTAGGCTCTGGACCACCTTTCCAGGTTCCCGATGGGGAAACTGGGGTTTTCATGAGGGTCTCCGGCCCCAGTTCTGACCCCAAGATGAGCGGAGTTGTTGCGCAAGCGGAGTTGTTGCGGGTTCTGTGGCTGCGTGGAATCCCCGGGGCGCGGGGCGGGGCAGGGGACAAAGGCAGAGGATCTGCTCCACGGTCCCGGGGACTTGTCCCTCTGCCAGTCCCGCGCTCGGAGCGCAGGGCGCCAGCTTCGGGCAAGGACGTGCGGACTCCCGGGCCGGCGCTCCAGTCCATTTTTTCTTGCGGATCCCTGGAAGGGGGGCCGGCTCGCGGGTGGGACTGCGAAGGGGGGGATTCCCTCCCTCGTGCTCGCAGAGGACTGGCCCCTCTCCGGGCTGGGAGCTCCGGCCGAGCGGAGGCGCGACGGAGGGCACCAGCGAAGGGCAGAGAGCCCGGAGCGACCGACCAGAGTAGGGCATTCGAT
Source organism: Rhinopithecus roxellana (assembly GCF_007565055.1). Classification (NCBI taxonomy): domain Eukaryota; kingdom Metazoa; phylum Chordata; class Mammalia; order Primates; family Cercopithecidae; genus Rhinopithecus; species Rhinopithecus roxellana. Next base: position 88,707,452 of record NC_044560.1, on the reverse strand, counting down.
CGGGTGCTGCAGAGAACCAGGGCCGCTCCGGGCCGCCCCAGAGGACCGATGCGCCGGGTGGGGCGCTGGCCCCGAGGGCGTGAGCCGTCCGCAGATTGAGCAACTTGGGAACGGGCGGGCGGAGCGCAGGCGAGCCGGGCGCCCAGGACAGTCCCGCAGCGGGCGGGTGAGCGGGCCGCGCCCTCGCCCCTCCCGGGCCTGCCCCCGCCGCGACTGGCAGCACGAAGGTGAGTCCCCTCGTAGCTGCCCCGTCCTCCTCCCCAGCGCCCCCTTCCCCGGGAGCTGGGGTGCGGCGGGCCCTCCCGTCGGGGCTGGTTCGAGCTGGGTGCGAGGAGGGGGGGAGACAGCGAAAGGAAGGGGAATGTGATCGCTCTCCGGTCGGTGATTGGGAGAGGGCACCTCCTGCACCCCTTCCTGCAAGTCTGCCGCCCCCGTCGGCCCTCAATCCAGCAGGCAACCCCTCCCCTCGAACTCCCCTTCATCCCGCAGCCCCGGGTGATCGTTCTCACTTGCAGTCCTGAATTCTCCAAGTCCAACCAGCCCTGTTTACACCCCGCCTCTAATCCAGAAGTTCTTGATCCCGGGTCTCACTGGTTTGGATTCCCCCAAGTCCCACGGTCTCTGGTAACCCCCACCCCAGTCCACAGCCTGGGCCTGGGTTCGACGTGGCAGGCGGCATGCGCTGCGGCCCCCGGTGCGCAGCGAAGTGGCGCGGCTCCCTGGCCCTCGGGGTCTGGCGCACAGGAACCGAAGGTATCACTTAGTTGGGGAGAGGTGGAAGCTGTGTTCGCCCGGGACTCCCAGGAGGGCCGGGACGGACTTGGGGTGAGGGTGCTTGGGGGCGAGAGTTTTCTTGTGAAACTGGCCTTTCAGACGTGGACAGCTCTCTTGGCTCTTGAGGGCCAGCCGGGGGACCTCAGGTCTGCGTCTCCCTCGGCACCTGTTGGGGCCTCTGTGGGATGGTGGGGGAGGGAATAAGAATGTGCGCGCTTGCGGGGGTGATGGAGGGTTGAAGAAGCCATCCTCTGCTGCCCTTGCTTTTGGGGGCGGGGGCATGGCCCCCGCACCTGGCTTGGCTCCGACCCACAGGCTAATCCCGACAGGTCGGACAGGCACATACTTGGTCCCGCCCCCCGCCCGCAATTCCTCTGCCCCCGCCTGCCAGCCTGCTAGGCGGCCAAAACTCTGCAGCCCGCAGCCCGCCCGGGGAGGGCTAATGAGAAATTATCTGGATAGTTTACATTTTTGGGTCTGTATCGGACACCTGATGGAGTACCACTTTATTCTGAAGGTGTTGCAGGCAAGAAGGTGAAGGTGATTCCAGCCCCGTCCCTGGGCTGAGTTTCTGCCCTCAGCTCCACCTCCAGCTGTGTTCCCCTCCCCACCTGTGTCCTCCCCTCTGAGGCCCATGTGGCCTCTCTCTTTGGTCCTCAGTCCCAGCCCTGCCTCTGCCCCCAGCACCGTTCCCACTTTGCAGGTCCACCCCCCAAGCTGGATTGTGCCTCACACTCCGCAGCTCCCTGCGGGTTGCCCTGCCCTCCCCACACCCAATCCTGGGTAGCAAACCCGAGGGCTGGTCCCTAACTAGGTCTGTAACCCCTAACCCTTAACCACTCAGGGCTAGGTCTCTCCCCCTGTAAAATGGAAATAATTCTACCTTCCTCCTTCCATTGTGAGGAGTAAAGGAAGACCTGGCACATGGCAGGTGGAGGGAGGCATCTAACAAGTGTGAATCCCTAACCCCCACAGTGGCAGAGAGAAATACCCTTTCTTACCCCTACCAATACCTGAGGCACTACCAGCAGTCCCCATTCTATCTGTGCAGAGCGAACCTCAAAACATAGACTGCGAGTGCCATATAACCCAAGGCCCAAAGGAAATCAGACAGAGGACTCTAAGAGAAATGAGGCAGGCTGCTTAAAAGGGAGTCGTCAGCTCCTATCTCCTCTCTCAGCCCTAGTCCATGCTATCCGTGTCTGCAAGTGTGTGTGCCTGTGTGTGCACATATGGGGTCAGGGACGAGATGCAGGAACGTGGAGCCACTGAGGCAGGGACCTGTGGCCCTCTGGGGCTTGGTGCTGCAGGGTTCCTAGTCTAAGACCTGTCCAGCATTTCAAATCAGATTTCATATAAGATCCTGGATTTTCCACTCCTCTTTTGAAAAATCAGAGGATCTGTCAACAATCAGTCAGAGCTGAACGGCATATGCTCCCTTTAGATGGGTCATTTACCCTCTAGTTTACCCCCTCCACATCCAGCTTCAATCGTACATGTCATTTGTACCCCCTGGTATAGAGGAACTCTTAGCCCCTTTACAGGGTTGATTCTATATGTACCTTTTCAAAAAGTGCTTGCAACTCTTCCCATCCCAGAGGTGAGGGAGGCCAGTGTCACTTGCTTCAGTGAAATTTACATCTGGATCCTCCTTACGATTTCCCAGCTGAGATTGTGGTTTCCTGGTGATTCAGGTGGGAGTGGGCCAGAAGATCAACGCTGGCAAGGACTGGGTGAGTGTGGCAGGGGTCAAGCTGAAAACTAGGACCTGGGAGGATGGAGAAGGAATTCAGAGGGAGAGGAGAGGGAGGAAAAAGAAGGGAGCTAACATTTGCTGAGCACTCACCCTCAATTGCCAGGCACCATGACAGGTGGGCACAAGGAATGCAGAGATACATAAGGGAAATTCTGTGCCCCCAAAAAACGCCAGGGATATTGATCATGCAGTGAGTCCAAAGTCTTTCAGATCCAGGGTTAACACCAAGTTTGTCTGATGCAGTGTTTGTCAACTGTAAGGATTCATGGAACAGATCTGCCAGGGATTCTCAGACCTTAGTTTGAGAAATGCTGCAATTAAAGGCAAATCCTATCACTTTGAGTGATCGTCTTGGTGTCGAGGCAATCAACCATAAAGATAAATGCAAATATGGAAATTGCATAACAATGCCCAGTATTAAGGTTAGTATCCAGATGATACAGAACATGTTCATATTGCCTTTTGAATGATCATTAGAATATAGACACAAAATGAAGCTTTGATCACAACAAATACAGCAAATATTATTGAGTAATCACTATGTGCCCAGCACCATTCTAAGCAGATTTATGTATTAAGTTATAAACAACAATAACCTTCTTTCAGATAAGAAAACAGGCTCAGACCAGCTGAGCAAGGTAACACAGCTAATAAGTAGCAGAGCCAATATTCAAAGCCAGGCAGTCTGACTCTGAAGTTTATGTCCGTGACTATCACGCTGTACAGTCAGCCTCTGAGACTACATTCTTGGACCTGAAGACCCCAGTTTGATAAACTCAACTGGACATCTATAATTTGTGGGTGATAGAAGTGTGTAGTGGGGGCTGGGGAGGATACAAATACTTTGGTAAATCAGGCAGGGAGTACTGGAGGGGCGTGCAGGGGTTGGCAGCTGACGGGCATTTGGGGGTGGCTGGGGGCATCTCCGCTGGCTCCGGCCACAGCACCAGGTGGGATCCATCAGCCTCATGTAAACACTTCTCACAGGCAGCTTAACCACTTGAGTGTGTCTGGCCTTCAAAGCCAGCGGGAGAGGCCAAGGAGGGAGGTACTGAACTCCCTTAGGGGATAATGATTTATCTCCCGTGCAGGTGGGCTTTGCTGGGGCCTCCCTGAGAGGTGAGGGGGTGGACTAGCACTGAAGAGTCTAGTGGGGAAAGGATTAGGATGGGGGTGGGAGGGGCATCTCCACCCCAGCACCTCAGATTTCTCATTCCTGAGCCTGAACTCTCTGACTCTCAGCTAGCCTGTGACATAGTCATGCTTGTCCCCATTTTATAGACATGAAACTGAGGTTCAGCGAGGCTACATGACTTGTTCAAAGGCATCTAGCCAGTGGAGGGGAAGGTGATGGCTCCCTGACATCTACAGAACCTCTATGCTATTGACCTGCGTGCTCTGTTGTGGTGTGGGTGTGTGTGGGAGAGTGTGGGGTGTGCGTGGGCAGGCCGCTGCTATGAAAGAACCTCGGGAGCATTGGAGCATGAGTGTGTGATCCCGTGAGGGGGAAGCAGGGTTTTCATTCTCACTCCCAGGTTGGGCTCAGATGTCCAACTTCCCAGACTCATCTGATTCAGGGGAGGGACCGGCTCCCCTGCCCCCATCACCCCAGCCGGCCAGCGGGTCCAGAGACCTGGCTCTCACTGGGCTGGGGGATTATCCCCATTCTCTGTGTCTCTGGCCAGGGCGGGCATTGCTGCCTCTTTTATCCTCTCACAAAGGCCAGGCCCGCCGGGCCTGCTGTGTCAGAGTTTCTGTGGCCGGGGGAAGCCTTACTTCCTTTTCCCCCGCCAAGCCCAGAGGGCCACGCAGCGTCTGCCAGCTTGCCGGGGGCCACAGCTCTAGCTCCAGGACAGGTGAAAGGCACATGGGTGACTCAGCCCCAGGAAGAAAAGGCTGAGGGGTCACTCATGGAAGGACAGAGAGAGAGAGCTCTTCTTCAAGAGAGGATATTACTGCAGCATGAGGTCTGTAGGGTAGACTTAAGGAAGGACTTCCAGTTACAGCTGGACAACAGGAAGCCGGGGTGGGACCAGCTGGCTCCCATTATTGAGAAATCATCAGTGATCCACAAGTTTGGTTTGAATGTCCGCCATATTCTGGCTACACAGGTTGCCGGCTCCAGTCCCAGGTTAGGGAGTTCTGCAAGATAGGAAAAGGAGCGGATTTCTTCTAGAAAGGTGCTAGGTAGGTAACTTGTAACGTCCAAACATTTTGAGCTCCCAGTCTTCTGGGTAGGGCAGGAGGCACAGGTGGGAGAGTTCATAGTACTACAGAATTAACCCTTCTTTCTCCTCCCCTCACAGGTTGGTTTTTGGAGTAGTCCCTGCTGATGTGACAAAAAGATCTCTCATGTGATATTCTGAGGTACCTTTGAGGAAGTCTCTCTTTGAGGACCTCCCTTTGAGCTGATGGAGAACTGGGCTCCCCACACCCTCTCTGTCCCCAGCTGAGATTATGGTGGATTTGGGCTACGGCCCAGGCCTGGGCCTCCTGCTGCTGACCCAGCCCCGGAGGTGTTAGCAAAAGCCGTGTGCTGTCCACCCTCCCTGAGACCACCCCTCCAACCAGGGGCCTGGAGCTGGCGTGTGACTATGCGGCTTGGGCTGTGCGTGGTGGCCCTGGTTCTGAGCTGGACGCACCTCACCATCGGCAGCCGGGGGATCAAGGGGAAAAGGCAGAGGCGGAGTGAGTAATGGAGCGTGGTGGGCCACAGCTGGCCTTGGAAGTGGGAGGGGGCCACCTGGGAACTAGGGGTCTTCAGGAGTTTTATTCCATGATGACCCTTGCAGATTTCCACTCTGTCTATTACAGCTTTGTAGATTACTCAGTAGATGATCCTGTTTGTGGATTATTCAGTTGGTGGATTAATTTGCTGAGATTACCCACTCTGTAGATGACTCACTTTGTCTGTTTTCCCCTTTGGAGACTCTGCTTTCTAGATTAACCCCTCTCTTGTGAGGATCCAGTTTGTGGATTACGCCTTTGTGGATTATGTGCTTTGACATAACACCAGCTTTGTGTGGTATCCATGGAGATGCTTCCCCAAACCCCCTGCCCTGGGGCTCCTTTTTTGGCTAAAGTGCAGCCATCAAGCCTTTTGGGTTAGGAGCTCTGCACAGCTTAGCACTGGGTAACAGGGCTTCCCCTGCCCAGATCATGGGGCAGAAACAGTGGAGTAGGAGGGTCAGGAGACTGTCCACTGCTGTGGCTTTTAAACCACGCCCAGTGGGATTCAGGGAGCTCCAGTGGCATCGAAGGGGAGACAAGCAGGCAGGGGTCTGGCCTGACCACCTTTCAAACCACAGCAGTCTCACTTTTCCCTGCTTTTGGTAATGAGCGTCCACATGAGATGTCATTGGAAGAGAGGGTTCTCATAGCTTAAAAAGAAAACCAAAATCCTATCATTGTACAGATGCTAAGAAAGGGGAAGAAACAGGTCTAACGAGATATAATCAATGTTGGAACCCAGGTCTCCTAATGCCTGTGGGCCCAGTCTTCTTGAAAGCCGAATTTGATGGAGGTCAAGGGTAATCTGTCTTCAGCCCCTTGATAGGCACTCCTCAACCTCTGCTTAAGGTCTCCAGTGATGGGGCCCCAGTGCTGTAGGGGTGGCCACTGTGTGTGAGGGGCCTACACGAGGGAGAGGGTGGGGGACTCCAGAGTCCCAAGTCCTCATCTGTCTTTTGACCTCTGCCATGAGAAGATGCCGTGCCCACAGGTAGGAGGTCTTCCTGAAGTCTAGCCCAGCCCCCTCTTGCTTCATGTTTCCCTGCAGACGGAGGGCCCCCAGTGAAGGTTGAAAAGCAGTGGGGTTTTGCCGGGGCTCCACGGGAGCAGCCAAGGCCAGGACTCAGCCCAGGCAGAGAAGCTCAGAGAACTGGTGAAGCTGAAAATCTCTGGCTTAACAAACAATTAGAGACAGTTAGGTTTAATCAGCAGCAAGGCCTTGATTTTCCTCCCTTCTCATCTGTTGTGGCCAGTATTTTGGACTCCATGGGCCAGATGCAGTTTAGCGGTTTATAATCAGTCTCCTCTATTTCCGAAATGAGAGAAAGAGAGACAGAGAGAGAGACAGAGAGAGAGAGAATGGGAGGAACCATTCACATTCAGGCAACGTGCACGTGTGCTTAACGCTGACCCTCATGCATGCAGAGCCTCATGCCCGGCTAAAACAGAGGTCACGGGACCTGAGTTCAAGTCTGTTGTATTGAAAAGGAAAGGAAGTACTAGACTTGGCATCAGAAAGGGCCTGGTCCCAGCGATGGTGAATCTCCTGCAGCAATTTTGACGTGCTTGCTCGCTTTTCATACGGCCACATCTAACAGCCATGGCAGCACATGAGCCAGTTTTTATTACCAAGTGATGTGAGTAACAGATATCCTTGATGGTAAGAGGCAAGGGTTGGGAGAGGTGTGGAGACAGGCTCAGGGGTGCAGGGAGGGATGAAGGTTGTGCTGTTTGTCAATACTTGTCACATAACAGCCATAGTCATCGCAATCAGGAAGCTGAAATGTATAGGAGGATAGTAAGGCTTACATGAGATAATAGGTATATATATATAGTTTAGTTTAGTTTTGTTTTGTTTTGAGATGGAGTCTCGCTTTGTCACCCAGGCTGGAGTGCAGTGGCACGATCTTGGCTCACTGCAACCCCCGCGTCCCAGGTTCAAGCAATTCTCCTGCCTCAGCCTCCCAAGTAGCTGGGATTACAGGCATGTGTCACCATGCCTGGCTACTTTTTGTATTTTTAGTAGAGATAAAGTTTCGTCATGTTGGCCGGGCTGGTCTCGAACTCCTGACCTTAGGTGATCCACCCACCTCAATAGGTATATATTTTTAACACCTTTGTAAAACATCAAGTTCTGTGTAGACTCTGGGTGCAAATCATTATTATATAAACAATGTGTAGACCATTTTGCCTTAGGGATTCTAGGGAAGTAGAGAAGGGAAGAAGGAAGAGCAAGACACCTGTGTGTGCCTGGCCTCTCGACAAGACAAGCTTGGAAGGGCACTGGGTGGACCTGGGGACGGGGGTAGGTGTGCTGTGTATGAGCCTCAGGGCTGTTGACTCTGGCTGACAGTCCTCAGCTTCAGGGTAGGAGGGCCACCAGAAGCCACTCAATCTGAATCTCATTCTGAGCTATTATACACCAGTTTTGAAGCCAGACATGTCTGATCTCAGAGTCTGAGTGATGGTCTGCCTGCATGGAGCGAGAAAAGTTGAGCAAAGAACTTCTCTTTAGCTGTGAGTGGTGAAGTCCCCTTGAAGTTCCCCTCCTCCATTCATTGAGGACCCTGCCCCTCCCGGAACTCCTATTCACTAAGCCCCTTGTCTTCTTGCTAGCCCTCACCCCGATCTGGGGTCCCTGCACCTTCCTGAGCCCTCATTCCCACTCATCCCTTGCACTGAGTGTGCTCCTTCCTGAGCCCCTTCTCCTCTCTGATTCTTGGGCCCCCTGTCTCAGTCCTGCCTCCCAGGAAGCCTCCATTCCTTCATTGAGCCCTGACTTCTCCAGAAGCCAGGAGCCTGCTTTGTGCCTCTTCTCACGGCCCCATCCTCCATCTGGAGCCTCTGCCCCTGCTGCACTGACAGCCTTACAGTCCCTCATCCCTCACTGAATCCCCGTTCCTTCCTTGGCTCATTCCACAAATGTTTATTGAGATCCTGCAAGCTGGCCCTGATCGCAGAGATGAATGTCGCGGAGGCTGCAGGCGAGTGGGGGAAGACAGAATGTCAATCCAGGTCGGGAATGCTGCATGGGAGAAAACCTGAGGGCATGGAGAGCCCCGGGGAGTTGGGAGGAGGCACAGAGTGTTCCTTTAGGAAGTGGGGTGCAGCTAGGAGTAGCTGGGGAAATGAATTATCAAGGGGGTTCTGGGGAGCCCTAGGATTTCCACTGGAGAAGCTATGCTCATATGTTTTCTGTTGGAAAGAAGTGTTCTGCTGCTAAACAAGCCATCCAGAACCCACTGGGATAGAACAAGGAAGCTGTCTGGGGTTGGGGGGAGGGTCCAGGTAGAAGACACTGCAGGTTAGAGGTCAGGTCATTAAGCTCTTCGCACCTGCCAGGCTGAGGAGTTTGGACTTGGCCTGACTCCAGCTACAGTGGATAAGGAGCCACTGAGGCTTTCATCAGGGAGCCCAGAGCCCAGCGGCTGGGTGGGGGAGGTGGGAGGCAAACAGCCCAGGTAAGAAAAAGTGAGGATCTAAACTAAGCTCACAGTTGAGAGCTTAGTTTAGAATCCTGGGTCTGGCTGGGCACGGTGGCTCACGCCTGTAATCCCAGCACTTTGGGAGGCTGAGGCGGGTGGATCACCTGAGATCAGGAGTTCGAGACCAGCCTGCTCAACATGGTGAAAGCTTGTTTATACTAAAAATACAAAAATTAGCCAGGAATGGTGGTGTGCACCTGTAGTCCTGGCTACTCGGGAGGCTGAGGCAGGAGAATCGCTTGAACCTGGGAGGCGGAGTTTGTGCAGTGAACTGAGACTGCACCATTGCACTCCAGCCTGGGTGCTAGAGCGAGACTGGTTTCAAAAAAAAAAGAAGAATCCTGGGTCCTACCAGCAGGACATACCCAGGGCTTTCTGAAGGTGCAGGTCTCAGAAAGCCACAGGGATAGATCCACCTCCTGGGACAGTGTGTGGCCTGAGAGGGGCCCTGGCCTACTCACTCCCTCAGTCTCCTGGCTGAGGCCCTGCTCCCTATCCTCCTACCCTCACCAACTGAACTCAGGCCTCTCTTACCAAACCCAAGTCCTCCAAGACTAGATTCCACCCCAAAACCAAGATCATCACTCTCTGGGTCATGGTGAGTTCTCTCCATCCACCACTGTCCCTGACCCATCCCACTTGAGTCCCTTATCCATGTTCCATCCCGGTCCCTCCACTGTAGTGAATCTTCATTAAGCCCCATCCATACACCACCCCTCATCTCAAGCCTCTGTCTCACTCACCATATCCTCAACCTTATAACCTTGTGGAGCCTTATCCTTTACTGAGCTCCCATTCAGAAATGATGGGCTCTGCCTGCCGAAGCTCTTTCTAGTGAGAGAAAAAGACACATTAGCAGATAATATCAATATAAGGTGACGTTCGCCATGAGAGATTCAAGTACTAGGGGTGTGGGAACACATAGAAATACTCCATTGAGACTTTGCAGGGAGGTGAGATCAGGAAGACTTCCTGAAGGAGGTGACTTTAGTTCTGAGGCTTGAGGGAGCTGGTCAGATTCAAAAGGAGGTGGAGAGTGTTCTGGGCAGAAGGACCAACTTAAACAAAGGCACACAGGTGTGAGATAGTGTGACGTGTCCAGAGAAACAAAAATGGTTTGATATTGCTTAGGAGTGGTGCTGAGGGGTAAGGTGGATGGATGGGATGAGCCCACAAAAGCTTTTAAAGTCAGGCAAGGAGCTGGGTCTTAATTCTGTAGGTGATAGGGAGCTATTGATAGATAAGAGGAAGGGGTGTAAAACAATCAGATTTTTAGTTTAAGAAAGATTCCTGGCGATGAAGAAATTGGGAACTGGAAGAAATGAAGCCCCTAGAGAGGAGGGGCAGTGATCCAGAACCATTCTTCAAGGGGTGTGGGGCTGAGCTGCCCTGGAGCATTGCCTCATCATAGCCACAGCAACTTAAAAGAGCTTTGCATAGGATGAAGGAGGCTAGGAGAGGGGGAATTGAGGGCACAGCCTTGCCCTGCTGGCTCAGCGAAGTGGGCTGGAGAGCAGGGTGCTTGGGAGCTGAGGGAGGTGGGGTTGGTGGGGGGCAGTGGTTGGTGGGGAGGGCAGAGCTGGGGGTGCTGAAGAAGCCAGGAAGGAGGCTCCCTCCCCTGCAAGCACCCCTCACCCTCAGAGTCCACCTGGCCTCCTCAGCCAGGCTTACAGCCCTGCAAGGCCGCTTTCCCTGCACAATCCCCGTAACAGGCAGCAGCAGGAGGGAACTTTCTTGCTTTTCTTTCTTCTTTTCTTTTAGAGATCGGGTCTTGATCTCGCTATGTCGCCCAGGCTGGTCTCAAACTTCTGGGCTCAAGGTATCCTCCTGTCTCAACCTCCTGAGCAGATGGGACTATAGCGTGTGCCACTGTGCCCAGCTAGAGGGGAGCTTTCTAAACTACCAACCCAGCGATGCCCTTCCATTGGTCGTTTGCCTCACCAAGAGAATATACAAAGCTCAGCCAGGCGTGGTGGCTCACACCTGTAATCCCAGCACTTTGGGAGGCTGAGGCGGGCAGATCACGAGGTCAGGAGTTTGAGACCAGCCTGGCCAACATGGTGAAACCCCATCTCTACTAAAGATACAAAAAATCAGCTGGGCGTGGTGGTGCATGCCTGTAATCCCAGCTACTTGGGAGGCTGAGGCAGGAGAATCGCTTGAACCCAGGAGGTGGAGGTTACAGTGAGCCAAGATCGCACCATTGTACTCCAGCCTGGGCAACAGGGTGAGACTCCATTTAAAAAAAAAAAGAGAGAGAGAGAGAGAATATATAAAGCTCTATGTTCTTTTTTTTCCTTTTGAGGTGGGATCTTGCTATGTTGCCCAGGCTGGTCTGCAACTCCTAGGCTCAAGTGATCCTACCTCAGCTTCCCGAGTAGCTGGAATTACGGGCACATGCTATATAAAGCCCTATTTTCCATGCCATGGTCGATCCAGGATACTCAGTGCCTCGGAGGCTTTGCACTGGCTGTTCCTCCTGTGTGGAACGCCCTCCTCCCCTAGGCTTCTGGGTCGCGGAGTGCCCTCTCCCTCTCTATATCCAGATGTGTAACCAGCCCTGCCTCCCTTGTCCTGGGTGGGCCTTTGTGGCTATACCTCCACGTTCCGGCTCCTAGGAGCCCTGAGCACCTGTGAGGTGTGCAGTAAACATCTGTGGAATAAATAAGCCTTGGTTTTCCTGCTCTGAATCATTATGCATTTCCCCCAAATATGAACCATCTTCCTTGGACCCTTCCTTCAAGGGCATGTTCTTATTGTCGAGCCCCCTCTCCTGTCCCGCGATCCCTTCACTGCCTCTCTGAGCTGAGAACATCCTGTGCTTTCTGTCCCCCTTGATAAACATCCCTTTCCTTAATGAACTGACCCCGCCTGTAACTGAGCCGCCATTCCTCTTCTGAGCCCCCAAACCCTCATGGAGCTCAGCTCGCTGACCCCCTTGTCCCTGACTGCAGCCCCTGGTCCCTCCCCCTAACCAAGGCCAGCCTCAGCGTCTGAGCCCTATGTCTTGATGCTCCCATTTCCTCGTGTCCTTAGGTCTCTACTCCATCAATGTCTCCTGCCTCTGACTCTTGTAATCACATTCCCCACCCCCAGCCGTGCTCTCCCCTTCTCTGTCTGTGATCTCTGATTTTCTCTGTTGCCTTCCTGGCTTTATCTCCACTCCTTCCCTTCCACTCACTCCGAAGCCCACTGTGGTTTGGCTCTCATCTCCACCTCTCCACCAAACCTGCCCTTCTCAAGGTCACCTCATCAATGACCACTGAGAATCAAGTCTTGTAGATTTGCTTCAGAGCTCACTGGCCTTGCTTCCTCCCAGCCCTGGTCCCTGAAGATCTCTCCCTTTTCAACCTGATTCCTGGCACCTCTGTCTCTCAGTCTCCTCCCAGCTCTCCAGGGATCCTTCTCCACTTCTTTCCCGAGCCCCCCTTCCTCTTGCCTAGCTGTTAAATGCAGGTGTTGCCTGAGGCACCACCCAGGCTCTTCTGCTCCCACAGATCTAACTATCTGCTTCTTTTTTTTTGAGTCAGGGTCTTGCCCTGTCATCCAGGCTGGAGTGCAGTGGCTCAATCATAGCTCACTGCAGCCTCAAATTCCTGGACTCAATCAATCCTCCAGCCTCAGCCTCCCAAAGTGCTAGGATTACAGGCATGAGCCCCCATGCCAGCCAACAGCCAACTTCTTCAAAGAGGGGGTGCTATTTCCTCTCTCTACTTCCTGACCTTCCTTTCACTGCCGAACCACTGCCTCCTGCTGTCCACCCCACCACCCCACTGAGACTGCATTTACCAGGGCCGCCACCACCCGGTTGGGCTCACATGACATCTCAGAAGCAACTGTCGTGTTGATGCCTCCCTCTTCTGAGTGCACTCTTCTCTCGGCTCCCATGATGCAATATACTTCCCAGTGTCCCCTACCTGTCTGTTGGCTCCTCCTCTGCCTCTTAGTGGACTAAAGACTTATCTGTCCTTCTCTTCAATGTCCAGTTCCTCTTCTCACTCCCCAGACCCACTCTTCTTGCCATCTCATGGACTGGCATGCCTTTGATGACTGTTCGATGTTAAGAACTCCAACTCTCTTTGGCCAAGCATGGTGGCATGTGACCGTAGTTGTAGCTACTTGGGAGACTGAAGCAGGAGAATCACTTGAGCCCAGGAGTTTGAGGCTTCAATGAGCTATGTTTGTGACACTGCAATCCAGCCTGGGCAACTGAGTGAGATTTCATCTCTTAAAAAAAGAAAAAAATCTCTTAAAAAAAAAAAAGAAAGAAAGAAGAAAAAACGAACTCCGCGTCTCAATCTCCAGCCAAAATAGTTCTCTTGAGTTCCAGACCCACGTGTTCAATTGCCTAACAGACATCATTCCCTGGATGTTCCACAGCAACCACAAACTCAACTTGTCTAATACTTAGCTACTCATCATTTTCCCACCCAAACCCCCTCCTCCTCCTGTGGTTCCTCTCCCGGGGAAGGGCTGTTATACAAGCCCAGCATCTCAAGGTCACCTTGCCCCTGCCCCTCACTCCCTCTTGTTGAATGCTTCGCCCCATCTTGTTGACCCTGCCGCCTGACCATCTCACGTGTGTCTACTCCCTCCCCTCTCCTTGGCTCAGCCCAGCTCTCCTGGACTGGAGTTCTAGCCTGGGAGTCTTCCTGTCTCCACTCTTGCCCTCGGACAATCCATTCTCCACTCTACGGAGTGATCTTTCTAAAATGGAATCCTGACTGTGTTTCCTGTTGTAAACCTCCCACTGATTCCTTCTGACCTTCAGGATAGGGTGTGAACTCCTTACTCCAGGCTTAGGATTCTTCCTCATCCAGCCCCTGCTTCCCTCTCCAGCTTCCTGCCTCATCACTCGCTCCACGTTCCCGCCATGCTGACCTGATTCCAGATTTCCTTCCCTGGGTATGCCACACTTTCTCTGCAGTGCCATTGACGGCACTGAAGAAAAATGCACACAGGGACTTGTTGCTAGTGGAATGGAAGGTGGGCAGCAGATCTGAAAGGGCGCCTTTTGCAAACCTGTTCTTAGCACGGGTGATAATGAAGGAAGAAATGAGTATGGCAGCATCGCTGGAGAGGGCTGCAAATGGGACGCCGGGATGACTGCCGTTACTGAAACTAAGGCAGAAACCTAGAAGGCGCATTCACGTCAACAATGAATTAAATCAAAACAGTGAGTCGTAGACGATTTAATATCTTTGAAGTGGAAGTGGTGCCTAAAATAGATAATGACTCGTAAATTTGTAACACAACTGAATAAAGGCCCAGAGTAGAAAAATAATCCGAAGGGCTCCCTCATAACTTCAATGTCGCATTTGGAGTATTTTTGCTCATACAACGATTCTACCAACAAGGATGATCGTGATTTTTATTTTTATCTTATATTATTATTATTTTGAGACAGAGTCTCGCTCATCACCTAGACTGGAGTGCAGAGGTAATCTTGGCTCACTGCAGCCTCTGCCTCCCGGGTTCAAGTGATTCTTATGCCTCAGCCTCCTGAGTAGCTGGAATTACAGGTGTGTGCCACCACGGTCAGCTAATGTTTGTATTTTTAGTAGAGATGGGGTTTCACCATATTGACCAGGCTGATCTCGAACTCCTGGCCTCAGCTTCCCAAACTGCTGGGATTACAGATGTGAGCCACCTTGGCCAGTCTATTATTATTTTTTGTAATAGAGAAGGGGTCTCCCTATGTTGCCCAGGCTGGTCTTGAACTCCTGGGCTGCAGCGATCTGCCCACCTCAGCCTCCCAAAGTGCTGGGATTACAGGCATGAGCTACCACATCCGGCCCATGAATTCCATTTTCCAAAAATATATAGTTTCCATGCCACCTCATATTGTCCTACCCTGGGCTCCCTAAACTTTGTTCCTTTGCCTGAAACACATACTGGCTGAGAAATTTTGTTCAAGTAATTTACCTTTCCATTCCCTCATCTATAAAAATGTGCATAATAGGTCAAATGTGGTGGCTCACGCCTGTAATCTCAGCACTTTGGGAGGCCTAGGCAGGTGGATCACCTGAGGTCGAGAGTTCAAGACCAATCTGACCAACATGGTGAAACCCTATCTCTAATAAAAATACAAAAAATTAATCAGGCATGGTGGCAGGTGCCTGTAATCCCAGCTACTCAGGAGGCTGAGGCAGGAGAATTGCTTGAGCCTGGGAGGCGGAGATTGCACCACTGCACTCCAGCCTGGATGACACAGCGAGACTCTGTCTAAAAAAAAAAAAAAAAAAAAAGATAATAAACTAAAAAAATAAATAACAATAGTACCTACCTCATGGGTTGTTGTAGGGATTAAATGAGTTAATTTGTCAAGCACTGAGCACATTGCTGCCGCAGAGTAAGTGATCAACATTTAGTAACACACTGCCGCCACTGTGGTTATTGCTGTGTTGTTGTGATGATTTGGTCCTTCCTTCGGTTGCTCTTCTTCCTAACTCCTCCATGTTCTCCTGTTCTGAAACCAGGAATGATTCCTGCAGCAGAGACTCACCCCAGCAGCTGTCCAGAGTGGACATCCTCATCTCCCCTTCTCAGGGAAGCACATGACATTCAGTATTTTGCCCAGCTTCCCAGACTGGGAATCTGGCTTCGGGTCCTGATGACTCTGAAACCTGAGCTCTGGGTCCACTACCCTGCACCGTCTCCCACCATCTCTATTCTGATTTTCCCAGCTCTCTGCCTTATGCCTGTATCTGCAGCTCCTCACTGCCTGGCTCTTGTTTTGTTTTGTTTTGTTTTGTTTTGTTTTGTTTGAGACAGAGTCTTGCTCTGTCACCCAGGCTGGAGTGCAGTGGCATGATCTCAGCTCACTGCAGCCTCTACCTCCCAGGTTCAAGTGATTCTCCTGCCTCAGCCTCCTGAGTAGCTGGGATTACAGGCACCCACCATCACATCCAGCTAATTTTGTGTGTTTTTAGTAGAGATGGAGTTTTGCCATGTTGGCCAGGCTGGTCTTGAACTCCTGATCTCAGGTGTTCCACCCACCTCAGCCTCCCAAAGCGCTGGGATTCTAGGCGTGAGCTACTGCACCCGGCCACTGCCTGGCTCTTGTTGCCCTTCTTGATCAAGTTCAAGTTCTTTAGCATGATATAAAGACAGAATACCTTACCTTTCACCACTCCACTCCCATTCCCATCTCCATCCCATGTAACTACTTTTCTTCCTCTCCTTCCCTCTCAACTTGCTTCTCTTGCCATGGGCTTCTTTTCAAGTCTGGCCCCACGGCTCACCCACACCCCAGGCCACACATCTGGGAATCACCCCAGGCTCCTCCCCACGCCTCTTTCCTCTCTGCCTGTTAGCCACGATGTCCTACGGGTTGCTTTTCCTAAGCATCTCTCAAATCTGTCTTTCTTCCCTCTATCCCTGTGGAACAGAATTTTAAGACGTTCTCACTTTTCTCACCTGGATGATCTAGTCAGCTTCCTCCCAAACAGTTCTTCCATCTCTGGTCTCTACCCTGGCTCCCAGAGACAATTTCCCAACGTGTAAATTGGACCAGGTCTCATCCCTGCTTAACATGTTCTAATGGCTCCCTGATGTCTAAACAGTCTGAGAAGGTCCCAAAACAAGTGTTCTGTGGCCAACATGCTTGGGAAATGCAGTTCACTCTGTGCCCCGCTCAGAGAGTCACTGTGCACAGGAGAGTAATAAAGCTTCCATTAGGCCTGCAGTAAAGAAACCTGTTTAGATTTATTTGACCCACTGGTTCCTGGTCTTACCTGACACAGTAGCCTTTCTCCACATTTTCCTATTCACGGTTGGGGGAATCAAGTTGTAAGGAATACTTTTTGGGAAATGCCATCTGGCAGGATCAAGTTCAAGTTCCTTAGCATGATATAAAGATAGAAAACCTTACCTTTCACCACTCCCCTCCTATTCCCATCTCCACCCCAAGTTATCTGCAATTCCACCTTTCCCCCGTTTTATACCTCTGTGGTCCTGCTCCCTGAGTGCCCTTAATTCTACTTCCTAAAGGACACATCTGTACAAATTATCTAAGACGTGGCCTCAATGACACCTCCTTTGTGGCTTGTTTCTCTCCTTCTTTTTGGCTCCACTATTGCTTGGCCCTGTGACTGTCAACATTCACCTATTTGTGGGTCTGTCTGCTCCACTGAAAGTTCAGTTCCTCTACAGAGTGGCTTGTCTGCCTCTGTCCCCAGGGCTCACACTGTGCAAGGTCCGTGGAAGGGGCTCCGTGAGGATTAAACAAGTGAGTGAGATCAAAGATCTTGAGACTCAATGCTGGGATGGAAAACCACGAAACCTCCAAGGATAGTTCTCTTTTTTGTTTGTTTGTTTTTTGAGATGGAGTCTTGCTCTGTCATCCAGGCTGGAGTGCAGTGGCACAATCTCAGCTCACTGCAACCTCTGCCTCCCGGTTTCAAACAATTCTCCTGCCTCAGCCTCTAGAGTAGCTGGGATTACAGGCGTGTGCCACCACGCCTGGCTAATTTTTGTATTTTTAGTAGAGATGGGGTTTCACCATGTTGGCCAGGCTGGTCTCGAAATCCTGACCTCAGGTGATCCACCTGCCTCAGCTTCCCAAAGTGCTGGGATTACAGGCGTGAGCCACCATGCCCAGCTTCAAAGGATGATTCTGAGCCAGGGTTTCTCAACCTCAGTGCCATTAACATTTTGGACCAAATGATTCTTTTCTGTGCCTGATGCATTATAGGATGATTAGCAGCATCCCTGGTCTCTACCCAATTGATACCAGTAACAACCCCTTTCCCCAGGTGTGATCATCAAAAAGGTTTCCAGGCATTGCCAAATGTCCCCTAGGGAGCAAAATCATCCGTGGTTGAGACCCTTGTTCTAGACATAGGTTATTCCAGTTGTCTTTGTGTTTCTGAGTAGGTGTTCCTTTTCTGTTTCACTCTTTATCCCTCTTGCCCTTAAAACTTTCTCAGAAATTTTAAAAACCCTCCTTCTATACCTAAGGCTGACTGTTTTGTGCTCTGGGGAGAGTGCAGAAATTCCAGGAAGGGTGCAGCTTGGGTTGCTTCTCTGGGGATGGCGGAGCCGGCCTAGAGAGTGAGCTCATGTCGTGCCTGGAGCTAGGGAGGCACATGGGTCAGCATCTGTTGCTAGCTCTCTGGAGAAAAGCTACTGGGAAGGTGTATAAAGCAGCCTTGCAGAGAGCTGCCTGCCTGCCTGGCCTGTGCTTTCTGAGAAGCATATTCCTTCTGTGGAAGGAAACGCCTATCTATTCACTTCCCATCCTTGTCAGAATCTGGATAGGTGAGGTTCTCTCCACAGCTGCCTTCTCATCCCTGCTCCACCTTTGCAGTCAGTGCCGAGGGGAGCCAGGCCTGTGCCAAAGGCTGTGAGCTCTGCTCTGAAGTCAACGGCTGCCTCAAGTGCTCGCCCAAGCTGTTCATCCTGCTGGAGAGGAACGACATCCGCCAGGTGGGCGTCTGCTTGCCATCCTGCCCACCTGGATACTTTGACGCCCGCAACCCAGACATGAACAAGTGCATCAGTGAGTGTGGGCAGGGCTGTCGGGGGCAGGGGGCACTAGAAGCTCTGGACTGGGGGATAGTGCTTTGAACCACTGGTGGCTGGTGAGAGGACCAGAGGGGGCTCTGAGGAGAGGAGATGAGGCTCCGATTCAAGTATCCAGCTGCACACTTCCACCTTGGTGTGTAAATACTGGAACCCTGTCTCCTCCCTTCGCACCTGCCCCTACCTGTATTCCCACAGGTTACCCTCCATGTCCCAACCTGTCACCCAAGCCACAGCCCTGAGTGCCAACCTCTCCCACCCCATCCATCCAATCATCAGAGCCTGTCTGTCATCTCTTGTCTGTCCTCACTGCCACTGTCCTCCCCAGGCTCCCAACACCTTGCTCCTGGATCATTGCAATAGCCTGTTCATCTGTCCTCCAGCCTTCATCTGGTTCCCTGAAACCCACCTTCTGCACTACAGCCAGAAAGGCACTTCTGAGATACACACCCTACCCCAACACACTTCTGAGACACACAACCTATCTCATCACACTTCTGAGACACAGAACCTATTCCTATCCCATCACATTTCTGAGACACACAACCCATCCCATCACACTTCTGCTTAAAAACCACTGTTAACTCCACATGGGCTGCAGGGGAATCTAAGCTCAGGCAGCCTGCTCTTCCACTCTCTTCGCTGCCTGGTCTTCTGGCTCCTCATTTCCACACCAGCTACAGCTCCACGTGCTCCAAGGCACACGCTGCCATATCTCCATCCCTTCTCTGTAGCTGCAGCTGCGATGTGCTGGGGGACACATGTGAACACACTCAGGGAGACAATGCCAGTGCCCCCACCACCTGTTCAGTGCCTTGCCATTTAGAATGCATTTGCAGGTCTCATATCAGTTGAGCCTCACAACAACACTGGAAGGGAGACAGGACACAACTGATTGTACCCTTTTCAGGGCTGACAACATTGAGGCCCGGAAGGTAAATGACTGGTCCAAGACTAGACTGGGTTCTGAGCTCAACTCTGCTCCTTCTTCATTGTGTGACCTTGAGCACGTCTCCACCTCTCAATGCCTCATCTTTAAGAGTTCTTACCCCCTAGGGTTGTTGTTGTGAGACATGCAGGTAAAGCCCTTAGTGTCTGGCACTCAATAAATGGTAGCTGCTATTGTTCTTATTTTTGTTCTTATTTGACTGGCAACCAAACCCAGGAATCAGAGCACCAGGGAGGGAAGGAAGAAGGGAAGGAGAGAGGTGAGGCTGAGATAAGCCTGGAGGATGGTGGGAGTTTGTGAGGATGGAGGTGGGACCCTGGGAGCTACCCTCTTGGTCCTTAGGGTCCTTGGGGTGGGGAGCTCCTGGCTATGCCAGCTCCTAGGAAACTGGCAGTGTGGGCTTCAGGTGCCAGAGCCTGGGAGGAAGTCAGCCCCGCCTGCACTCTGGGAAGGAGAGATTGTGAAAGACCCTGCCTGCTTTCAGCCAAGCCCTGGAGGACCCACCGTGCTCCCATTCCCCCAGAGGAGAGAACTGGCAGCAGGGAATCAGGGAGGGACCCAGGAGTCCTACCAAGGTGGTTCCTGGAACTCAGCCTTGCAGAGGGAGAGGAATTTGCCAGAGGATGGCTTCCCCCTCCTCCGTGCTGATTCTTTCTGCCCCAGGCAGGAAGAGAACCACAGTTTGGGGTATTGTAGATGCCCAGCAATGAGGGAAGAGGAGATCACACAGCCACTCTCTGGGGGGCCATTCTGCCCTTCAGTTCAATTCCGTTTAGGGTGGCCCTGTGGATGCTGTGAGATGCTGAAACACTCCTGTCCCACCCCCACCAAGCCCAGAGGGCCCCACCCTCCTCCTCTGAAACTGCTCTCTTGAGCCTCACCTTGGGTTCCAGGGACTGAGACTGGCTTCATGTTCAAGTTGATTGACGGTGGCAAGAGTCCCAGCCAGCCCTCAGGAGCAGCCGCTTCAACTTCTTCTTCCCTGGCCTGCTACTACCCTTCCTTTCCCTTTCCTCCCGAGATTCCTCTGCAGTAACTGCAGCTCTAGGACAGGGTCCTGCCCTCCATGTAGGTGGATGTGGACACAAGGGAGGGTGTTGGGGCTGGGAATGAGGGGAAATGTTCCCTCTAGGCTGGGCCAGAAGCCCCCAATTTGTCCTCTCCTCAGAATGCAAGATTGAGCACTGTGAGGCCTGCTTCAGCCATAACTTCTGCACTAAGTGTAAGGAGGGATTGTACCTGCACAAGGGCCGCTGCTATCCAGCCTGTCCCGAGGGCTCCTCAGCTGCCAATGGCACCATGGAGTGCAGTAGTCCTGGTAAGCCATGGCAGGCACTGTGGGCAGAGGGTCCAGGGCCCCAGGAGGAGGGGCTGGGTAAGGGTCTGGCCAGAGAGTGGGTGGTCTGGGGCACTGTGCAGGGAGAGCTTACCCTACCACTCTTTTCCGGGTCTCCAAGGACTCTTCTGCCCTCTGGACTAAAGATACCTGCAGCCTGAGGTCCAGGCAGAAGGCAGGTGGGAGATGCTCCCCTGGGCTATTCTGGGCCAGGGGAGGAGGTATGATCCCCTCCTCCTTGTCCTACTCTCCCTTCCCTTCTCTTCCTGCCAGCGCAATGTGAAATGAGCGAATGGTCCCCATGGGGGCCCTGCTCCAAGAAGAAGAAGCTCTGTGGTTTCCGGAGAGGCTCCGAGGAGCGGACACGCAGGGTTCTCAATGCCCCTGGAGGGGACCATGCTGCCTGCTCTGACACCAAGGAGACCCGGAGGTGCACAGTGAGGAGGGTGCCGTGTCCTGAGGGTGAGCTGCAGCCTCTGCCTCCTTGGGGTCAGGGCTCAGGCACCAGCCATGGCAGGTCCCACCATCTCTGCTTCCTGCCCATGGTTCAGGAGAAAGCTTCAGGGCAAGGCCAGATGGGGCACCCACAACTCAAGACCTCATGCTGTCCAATCCAGATGCCACGTCCTGGCAGAGAACAGGGCCCCGGAACTGCATGGTGGAAGCTGGAAGCTTCTGTGGCCAATATCCTTCCAGTTTCCCCATTTCTTCTGAGCTAGTGGATGTTCATACTAGAAGGCCCCTCGGAGGCCTGATGGGTGGGCGAAAGGGGCACTAAGACCCAGAGAGCTGTAGTGATTCCACCAAAGTCACACAGCCTGCAGTTGGCAAGGAGGTGGCTGCTGCTCTTGCCTGGCCCCAGAGGTGGCTGGTGGTGGGGAGGGGATGGGGGCAGTCCTGCCTGTTCTGAGGGTTGCACTGAATACCTGGGAAGTGCTCTTGGTCCATTGGGATCCAAGATCTGAGGAACCCATGAGGAAGAGGATGATGTCTTGTGTGCCTTGAGGGTTGGGGAGCGAAAGGGCTCTTGGGCTGCCTCTCAGTGCTCATGCCTCAGGGTCCTCTGAAGTGGCTGCTGTCAGAGGAGGTCACCATGACCCAACTACCTACAGGCAGCATCTCCAGCCTCCTCCCTGCCTCTCCCCTGCCTCCTCCCTGCCTCCCCTTCCGGCTTCCTCACACTCCCCTCCTAGGGCCTGTGGCCATGCCCAGGGGCTCCCTGCACATCCTTTGTTGATTCTTCCTGCTATCTGGTTGTTTCAGGGCAGAAGAGGAGGAAGGGAGGCCAGGGCCGGCGGGAGAATGCCAACAGGAACCTGGCCAGGAAGGAGAGCAAGGAGGCGGGTACTGGCTCTCGAAGACGCAAGGGGCAGCAGCAGCAGCAGCAAGGGACGGTGGGGCCGCTCACATCTGCAGGGCCCGCCTAGGGACACTGTCCAGCCCCCAGGCCCATGCAGAAAGAGTTCAGTGCTGCTCTGTGTGATTAAAGCTTTCCTGAACTGGAACATCGGGGGCAAAGCATACACACACACTCCAATCCATCCATGCATACATAGACACAAGACACACACACTCAAACCCCTATCCACATATACAACCACACATACTTGCACACATGTGTGTGCATGTATACACACACACAGACACCACACACACACGCACATACACACACACACACACCTGAGGCCACCGGAAGACACTTCCATCCCTCGGGTCCAGCAGTACGCTCTTGGTTTCCGGAGCTCCCCGTGGACGTGTCAGAGACAACACTTCCCAGCATCTGAGACCAAATTGCAGAGGGGAGCCTTCTGGAGAAGCTGCTGGGATTGCACCAGCTAGTGTGGCAGATGGGAGCCAAGCTTGAGGACTGCTGGTGACCTGGGGAGAAGCCTTCTTCCCATCCCGTTCGGCACTCCCAGCTGTGTGACTTTATCGTTGGAGAGTATTGTTACTCTTCCATGATATGTATCAGGGCTAACCTGACTCTGAAAACTGCCTTAAAGGTTTATTTCAAATTAAAACAAAAAAAAAATCAACGACAGCAGTAGACACAGGCACCACATTCCTTTGCAGGGTGTGAGGGTTTGGTAAGGTATGCGTGGGAGCAAGAAGAGACAGGGAATTTCAAGAGACCCCAAATAGCCTGCTCAGTAGAGGGTCGTGCAGAGAAGGAAGAAAACTTAGGGGCTGCTCTGAGGGTGGTAAACAGGCTGTCTATATCCTTGTTACTCAGAGCATGGACTGGCAGCAGTGTCGTCACAGGGCAGCTTGTTAGGAATGAGAATCTCAGGTCTCATTCCAGACCTGGTGAGCCAGAGTCTGAATTTTAACAAGATTCCTGATGATTGGCATGTTATATAAATGTAAGAAGTGCTGCTCTAATTCCCCTTAATGGATGGGAGAAAGGGCCCCAGCCATGTTGCAGCAGGAGGAATTCTGGTCATCTATAAACGAGGACTTTCCATCTGGGAGAGGCAGAATCTACATACGGAAGGGCTAGTGGCACTGCCAGGGGAAGGGAGTGCATAGGCTTCCAGTGATGGTTGGGGACAGTCCTGCCCAAAGGCAGGGCAGTGGATGGAATAACTCCTTGTGGCATTCTGAAGTGTGTGCCAGGCTCTGGACCAGGTGCTAGGTTTCTAGGGAGGAGCCAAACACAGGCCTTGCTCTTGTGGAGCTTAGAGGTTGGTGGGGAAGAAGATAGGCATGCACCGAGGAATCGTACAAACACATATGTAACTACAAAAGGATGGTGCCAAGGGCAGGCGACCACTGGCATCTGTGCATAGCTATGAAAGTTAATAAAACAGAATAAAAATAAAATACTTTCTCTCAGGGAGGTGTCTCAGAGGATGTGATATTTGAGCCTAATGCTGAAGGATGGATAGAAGGATTTAAGACAGATTGCTGCTGTCCAGTAGAAATATGTGAGCCACATATTTAATTTAACATTTTTGGGCCGGGCGCAGTGGCTCATACCTGTAACCCCAGCATTTTGGGAGGCTGAGGCGGGTGGATCACAAGGTCAGGAGTTCAAGACCAGCCTGACCAACATGGTGAAATCCCATCTCTACTAAAAATACAAAAATTAGCCCGGTGTGGTGGTGTGCATCTGTAATCCCAGCTACTCAGAGGCTGAGGCAGGAGAGTCACTTGAACACGGGAGATGGAGTTTGCAGTGAGCCGAGATCGCGCCACTGCACTCCAGCCTGGGCAACAGAGCGAGACTGCCTCAAAAACAAACAAACAAACAAAAATAGCCAGGCAGGGTGGCTCACGCCTGTAATCCCAACACTTTGGGAGGCAAAGATAGGAGGATCACTTGAGCCCAGGAGTTTGAGACCAGCTTGGTGTGCAAAAAAAAATTAAGCAATAAAAAAAGAAAATATTTCTCTAGTAGCCACAGTATAAAAAGGAAAAGGAGGTGAAATTAATTTTAATTACATCTGTTATTTAACTATATATATGCAAAGTATTATCTTTTTTTTTTTCCTCATAGAGATGAGGTCTCACTATGCTGCCCAGTCTGGTCTTGAACTCCTGGGCTAAAGCGATCCTCTTGCCTCAGCTTCCCAAAGCACTGGGATTATAGCCATGAGCCACTGCACCTGGCCCCAAAGTATTATCTTTTTAACATGCAATCAAGGTAAAAGAAAATTATTAGTGAGATCTTTTACATTTTTAAAACCACGTGTTCAATGTTCCGTGTGTATTTTTACACTCACAGCATATCTTAATTTGGATGCTACATTTTCACTGGAAATACCTGATCTGTAATTATGCTGCATAAAAACTAAAGTTGAAAAAGAAGATACACATAGCCAAGCTGTTTTGAGAACACTTAGCAGTTTTTCTGGAACTTAATGATGTATGTTTTTAAATTTTAAATTTAGGCAATTAACATTAAATAACATTAGCAATTCAATTCTTCAGTTGCACTAGCCATATTTCAAGTGCTCGATAACCACATGTGGCCAGTGGCTACCATGTTGGACAGCACAGTTCTACAGACACAGCATATGCAATTGTCCTGTAGCAGAAAGTAGTTTGACCAAGGAACTGAAAGAAAGCCAGTATAGCTGGAAGGTCTCGAGGGCAAATGAGTTCAGATGATTCTAGAAAGATTGCCTGGAGTTGGTCCTTTATTCTCAGAGCCAAAGGAGGCTGCTGAAGGGTTTTAAGCAGTAGGCCAAAACAAGTAGATTTGCATTTTGCAAAGATCACTTTGTCTGTAGCTTGAAAGACAGATTAGGGAGAGGTTGGTTAGGAGACTGTTGCTGTCATCTAGGTGAGAGATGTTGGAGATTTGAACTAGGGTGGAGGCAGTGGAAATGGAGAGAAGTGAGCAAAATTCAAAGGTATTTGGGGCATAAAGTTGACAGAGTTTGGTGATGCATTGGATGTGGAAGAGGGGAGAGACGGGGAGGGAGTTATCAAGGACGAAATCTCTGTTTCTGACTCAAACACCCAGAGAGATGACAGTGCTGTGTTCTGAGATGGGAAACCTGCGAGGAAGACCAGTTTGGGAGAAGAAGGAAGAATATAAATCTGGTTTCAACCACGTTGAGTTTGTAGCACCTCTGAGACATCCTGGTAAAGATGGTGAGCAGACATTGCTTAGACATAAACACAGGTTTAGTTGTACAGGCGGAGTTCAGGCTGGAATGTAAACGTGTACAGAAGGCAATCGAGGCTGTGGGTTTGGAAGAGGTCAACTGAAAAGACAGCACTGGGTGAAGAGAGGAGTCTGGACCCATCTCTAATATAAAGACCCTCTAAATATAAAGATCAGATCACAAAGGGTGAGTTAAAGAAGAAGCAAGCAAGACGAAACCCAGGGGAATATCAGGCCCCAGAAACTAGCAAGAAGGAGGGAGAGATCAAGCAAAAGAGGACTGGAAAGTGACCATCAGACTCAGCAACATGTGTGCCAACAGAAGCTTAGCAGCAGTGTTTGGGGAGGGTGATGGAAGCAGACAATTCCTTAGCTGTGAAAAAGAGGAAGAGAAATACGACAGGAGCTAGAAAGAAATATGAGTCAAGAGAGACCCTTTTTCTTTAGATGGGAAAGACTTGATGGTGTTTAAAACCTTCTGGGAGGGCTGCACTTAAGAGAAAGCAGTTGAGTACACAGGCAAAAGAAGGGGAAATCAGTAGTGGAAGGTTCCATTGGGAGGAATTGCTCTGCAGGAGCAAGGAGAGAGTGATGCAGGTGTGGGAAGGCTGGGAGGTGAGGAAAGTGGGGAATTTCATGTCTGTGCACCTGCAGGTCTTGTCCCTTTTACACCTGTGATCTTCACTGCCAGTCACAGACTGCCCACAGCCAACCCCAGCCCTTCTTCCCTCACTCTTTACCTTGTCTCCTCTCCTTGACCCTGGCTGTGTCTTTGCAAGTCTCTCTGTGTCATCCATCTTCCATCTCTGTGTTCTGTCTTTGCCCGTCTCTGCATCTCTAACTCTGTCTTCTCAGTCCCTCTTTTTGTCACCCTGACCTTCTCTGTTCCCACTTCAGCCTCTGACTCTATTTTTGTGCACCATTGATTCTCTTTGTCCTTCTGTTTCTCACTTCGGGGCATCAATCCTTAGTCCCAGTATGTCTTGGCTGTCTTTGGCTCTGATGTGTCCCTGACCCTTAGGCTCTTGCTACCCAAAGTGTGGCCATGGACCAGCAACCTTGGCCTAAAGAATCTGAATCTGCCTTGTAGGAAGATCCCTTAGGAAATTTGTGCAGATATTTAATAATTTGAGAAGCACTGTCATAAGCTTTCCTCTACACCAACATCAAAGCAGAAATTCAGAATCTTAGCAACATCAAAGAATGAGCTGAATCCTCCTGTATCTCCTGCCATCAACTCTGTGATGCTCTGAGCCATCCCGCTTCTCCACATCACATCTTTGAGCCACCTAAAGCTGCTCTTGAAGTCCTAGGCAGCTAAGACAAGGTACATAGTATGCGTTTCAGGAAGTCCTGAATCCACTGATGTACACCCCACACTTGAGCTTCTACATCTGCAGAATTACTGGCAAGATCGTCTGATACTGATACACTGGGTGCTTTCAGATGCGATCCCAGTACTTTCCAAAAAAACAATTAGCCCCACCTGGACCTACTCGTGTCTGTCTCACCCTGTCCTGTTTTGAGCTGGAGAGGGGTGTGTGTTTCAAAACCTGCTCACAACCCGAGAAGCAGCCCACCTGAGGAAGAGACCATAAGGGCTGAGAGCAGCCCGGAGTTGGTCCAGACATCACACCCTGTGCTTTTTAGGATGAGTGAGTGCTGGAGAGAGGGAATCTACGTCAAGATGTAGAGCTGCCTAACCCTATTTCCAGGTTTAGGCAACAACAGCACATGATTGTATGTGGTTGTTACGTGCCCACATTGTTATTTGGAAAATGTTAGCTTTTTCCTCTACAGGGCCACAGATTTGCCCAGACTAACACATTTCTGGCCACTGTATGCAGTTCCAGCTCTGGTATGTTTCAGATCAAATCTCCAGAGTGTAGATTTGTTTTCCATTTCAATATTTTGGGTGATGGGGTTGTGTTTTCTGGATTTGTTTACTTAAGTGGGGATTTTTTTTTCTTTCTGGTTTGTTTGGTTTGGTGTAGGAGGACTGAGAGGGAATTTAGGAAAAGGGTCAGCTTCTTGGGCTCTATTACAAGTCCCTGATGCAGGGCCAGCAACCCAGGTGCTGGCTTTTTGCGTCTCACTCCTCCAGCTGTGGTCCAGACAAGATTTAAATGGGCAACAGGTGGAAACCCAAGTGAACAGTGATAAGGTAGGAGGAAAACAATCAGAGAGAACAGGTTTCATTTTTAAGGACTAAATGGATTCATTGCAAAAGGGCTGGAATACTGTTTAGTACTGCCAGTAAAAGTGAGCCAGAACAAAAGCCTAGTTATAGGGGAGTAGAGAAGATCTGAAGATTCGGTGCCTCAGGGGTTGCTGAGACATGAGCATACCAGGGTTGGGTGCACCTGCTTTGGTGTGGCACACCTCCTGGCTCTCCCAAGAGAAAGCCAACACATGGGGAACAATAAACAGGTTTTGACTGGAGGCTTGGTTGAAGCTCCTTTAGCATCAATAATGTGAGGCCGGGCATGGTGGCTCATGCCTCTAATCCCAGCACTTTGGGAGGCTGAGGTAGGAGGACAGCTTGAGGCCAGGAGTTCAAGACCAGTCTGGGCAACATCCTGAGACCTTGTCCCTACAAAAAGAGAGAGAGACAGACCTGCACTAAATAGACCCTTGGGTGAGCTAGCATGGATGGGGACGGAGGGAGAGTTAGTAAATCTGGGCCCCTTCCTTTCTCTGTCACCGCTAGCCTACCAGGTTCTTGGTGACGAGAGACCCAGGCCAGTGGCTAGAGAAGGTGGCTTGGGTTCTGCCCCAGAGCCTTCCAGAAGTTAAGTAGGAAATTGCGAAACAGGGCTACATTTTGAAAGAGAAAGTATGTGAAAAATGGTTCCTCCCTCGCTTGTTCGCTCTCCCGGAGCTTGGTGCAGGGAGGTGGGTGAGATGGATTCCTGGCTGGACTCAATCTGGTGTGGGAAAGAGGCAGAGCTGAGGGGCCCCTCAGGCCAGGTCTCTGCAGCTGTCAGCCTTTGGTTATTGATCCTTGTTATTGGGATGCACTTTTTCCATCTGTCGAGCATCGGCCTGGTCCATGGAGAAGGCCAGCTCCTTCTTCTGGCTGAGTTTTGTCTCCTAAAAGGCCGGCTTCTGAGGGCTCCCTCTGCAACCCAATATGTACCATGGACTGCTGATTAAATACTTGGAATGTTTTCAGGGTGAGCCAGGCCTGTCCATAAAATGGGAGGCATTTTGGCAGTTCCAAGGCCCCTGGCACCCAGTCTTGGCCCCGGCCTGGCTGTCTTCTTCAAGGAGCTGCGGTGGGCCTCCCGCCAGAATGCTTCCCTGGGAAACATCGAAGTGAGTTAAAGTCAACAATGAGTTCATCTCCAAAAGGAATAAACTGGCAGCCTTCAGGGCAGGAGAACAGAAGCAGGGGGTGGGGGAGGGACAGGGACTCGGGGGCAGAGGAGGGGGATAGGTGATGCTGTAACAGCCAGATCAGATCCAAGCCTGTCAAATGAGCTGGCAGCGCAAGGAACAAAGAGAGGTGCTTTCCTGGGCCAGTTCTGGAAGCCTCGCTTGGCAAAGGTGTGACGATGAGGGTGTCACAATCCCAGGGACCATGGAAAGTATTCTCCTAAGGATTTGGAGCTGGAGCAGGACACTGAGATGGAAAGAGGCTGTGGCAGTTGGGTGGGTGGGGCAGTGAGCTGTGGCCCTGCTGACCCAAGCCTGCCCCGTGGGGATGTGAGGATGGCCATTCAGGCAGTTGAACTCCACTGTCTCATCTTGGAGGACTTGAAGAGGGAGGACTCGATGCTGAGGCCAAGTGACTAGCAGGCTCACCATGACAGAACCCAACATTTTAATCTAATCGTTGTTCCCATCAGATTTATCTCTGAGGGCTTTACATGTGGATGATGGTTCCTGATTTGAGCCAGTGTCTTGCTGCTACACTCTTCGCTGCCTGGGGCACGAGGAAACCACACCCTAAAGGGTATTGGACTGCCCTTGGCACACTTGGGCCTCAGGATCCAATGGCATGGCAAGCTCAAAGTGAGCACTGCCCTGGGATGGGCCTGAAGCTGGAGCCACCTCTTTGTGGGCCCCAGAGTAGAATCCCAGCCTACCCAGCTACTTCCAGGCCTGGGCTCAGCATGGAGGAGGGCAGCAGTACCTCCCTACTTTGGGCAGAAAAGTCTGATAAAAAGCTGCCTGCTCCAGGTTGAGATACACATAACCCATCTGGCTCAGACTTTGGATACGCCCCAGGGGCTCACGGACTCTGGCAACAATTGCCTTGAATATATACTTGGCCTTTCTCCCAAGGGCAGGACCACTGCCGATAGACTGTGCTTGATTTCTCTCATGCCCGCACATTCATTCTCACAAGGTATTTTATTGTACGAGGTATTTGCCTACCACGCATAGTTACAATTCTTTTCCCACCACCAAACCAACAAAACGTCCACAGACATTGCATCTCAATTTCTCACAAACACATTTTCATCGCATTCCCATGGTTTACCCTTCTGTTTCCTCTTTTTTTTTTCTCCCACTTTTTTCAAACCTGTTTCACCCTCCTGATCCTCCTGATCCGTCTCCATGCTGGCTGACTGGCTTCTCTGCTCTCCCAGACGGCCTGTAGCACCGCATCCACCGCTCTCCTTTGTCAACCTTTTTTTGCTTTCCTTTGGCTGTATGGCCACAGGTTCTTCACAGCCATGGCTTGCCCAGTCCATATTTCTCCTGTATATTTGACCAATTGCATTTGTCTTTTGGTATCATAGGCTAGATGTTTGTTGAGTGAATGAATGGACCAATCCCTCTTGGACGGGAATGTTCTTATATTATCCCTGGAGATGATAGTTGTTGATGGTGCTTACTCCTTTTTCCTTCTAGAAGGAAAAATGAGGCCAGCATCAAAGCTCAGTGGGGCATCAGGCCAAAAGCAAAGCAATCTTGATCTTTCTGTCATTTGGCCACAACTGTTGATGGCAACCCAGATTTCCAGGCCCATCTCCTGGCACTCCCATCCCCTGCCCCATCTAGTCTTCTACTCAGAATTACTCACTGGTGCCCAGTAAAAATACACTTTCAAGTTCCCATGCCTTTGTCTATGCTGTTCTCTCCCCCCAAAATGTGTTTCTCCCTGCTTTCATCTGCAGACCTTCTACTCATATTTCTTACCCTGATGGAATTACCCTTCCTCTGTGAAGGAGGCCCCTCCCCAGTAGCTGCTCCTCCTATATGTTTCTACGGACTATTTCACCTTTATGACATCCATGTCCGCATCCCACGGCCTAAGATCAGCTCCTGAGAGCAGAGACTGTGCGATGTATTATTGCATTCCTGTTCTTTCCCAAGTCTCTTGAGGCTGTGGGTATAGTTGGAAATACTCTCATAGCACTTACACTATGTGCATACATGTAGCGCTTACAGCACTACACATTGACACAGTGCTTATACTATTCTAAGCCTTTTACTTGCATTGCTTCATTTAATCCTCAACACAGCCCTGTGAGGTGGATACCATTATTAGGCCCATTTTACAGATGAGGAAACTGAGACACAAAGAGGTGAAAGGATGTGACCAAGGACACACAGCTAATAAATAGTGAGGTCAGAACTCGACCCCAGGTAGTCTGGCTCAGCTACCACTTAGCTATGTGAAAACTTGCATTTTCCATGTGCTTTTCCATAACTTGATACCATGATATGCAGCCTGGTGAGTGTCTCATTTATTGGCAGGAGGGGATTCTGAGGGTTGGATCATATATGCTTATAAATAACACTATAGGGCCTGCAAGGACATCCACCCGTCCCTGCCTCACCTCTTGAGCCCCTCATCAGCATGCATTGCTCACAAAGCTATTCAAGACCACCTGCCAGTGTGTGCCCCTGTGCCATGCTGCAGGGGCTGCCTCCAACACGCCTGAAGCTGCCTGCACTTGGTGTAGCCCCTAAAGACCATGGTGCACCAGAACCATGCCGGGCAAGTGGACCATCTCCTCTACTTTCTGTTGTGCTTTGCTTCAAGGTTACCAAAGTTGCTTTCACAAAGACCATGGACAAAGGAGCAGTTTGGATTTCTGCCTGAAGTTCCCTTCAGGCAGAAAAAAAATCCTGGGGCTCACCTAGGAGACTGACAGATCAGTGCTGCTCCCCTGAGACTTGCTTTTGTCCTCTAACACCAGCTCTCTCCCCATGAATTTTAAACCGCTGCAGAGAGCCCCCTGCTGGTCCATGAAAGTATCAGCTACATGAGGTATGGAGTGGACCCCTCGTTTGAATCCCCAGGGCAGAAAAAATGAAATATACCTCTACAGTGGGATGGGCAATGTTCACTCTCAGAGAGCAATGGCAAATAGATAGTCAGTGAATGGTCAATTCCCTGTCTCTTCAATGATCACAGCACACACTAGTGCCCTAGCACAGGCGGTTGTAGGCAAGTGTTTTCTGTAAAGGGCCAGGTAGTAAATATTTTAGGCTTCACAGGCCTTTTGTGGTCTGTCGTGTCTACTCATCTCTGCCTTTGTAGTGCAAAAGCAGCCATAGACCATATGTAAACAAATGGTGTGGCTGTGAACCAATAAAACTTTATGAACCCAGAAGTTTGAATTTCATATAATTTTCACATGTTACAAAATATTATTCTTATTTTGAATTTGTTCAGCCATTTAAAAACATAAAGACCATTCTTAGCTTGTGGGCCACATAAAAACAGCAACTGGTGGGATTTGGCCTGTGGGCTGTAATTTGCCTACCCCTGCACTCGGAGATAAGCTACTTCGTTTGGTTCATGCCTTTTCTTGATGTAGGAGAGTGGGGAGGACACAGCAAAACCTGAGTCCCCAGGTCCTGGGCACAGTGACTGGGCATCTTGGGGATTTGCCCAGCTCTAGCTAGAAGCAAAACTGACAACTTTAAAGTCTCTCACATAGACTTTTAAAGCATCTAGAAGGGGCTGGGTGCAGTGATTCATGCGTGTAATCCCAGCACTTTGGGAAGCTGAGGCGGATGGATCATTTGAGGTCAGGAGTTTGAGACCAGCCTGGCCAACATGACAAAACCCTGTCACTACTGAAAATATAAAACTCGTCTGGGCATGGTGAGCCAAGATTGTACCACTGTGCTCCAGCCTGGATGACAGAGTGAGACTCCATCTCAAAACAAACAAACAAACAAACAAACAAACAAAACCATCTAGAAGGTTCCTCCAACCTGGGTTGCACAGTGGGTAGGAAGGATTGCTTTTCCCAAAGATGAGGAAGTGGTAGACTTATCTTTTTCTAATCGGGGTTCTAAAGAAGGAAACATAGCTAAAGGTTTTGACTAGTTCTTCCTCTGCTGCTTGAGAAGATATTCACCCTGACTTTCTTCCATACCTTTGCCTGAATCTCTATTTTAGAAATAAGATTTTGTTCCTAGTCTAGACTAAACCAGACAGAAGAGCAAGAGGGATGGAGGAGGTCAAGGAAAATCTCAGTGTCTTTCTGGGCAGAGGATGCCCTTAGGGCAAGACTGACCATCTGACAGACAGAGCTCCACTGATTTGTTGGTTTTAGACGGGAAGTTAACTTTTCAGATTCTTCAACGTGACGTTAT
Organism: Rhinopithecus roxellana; assembly: GCF_007565055.1. Lineage (NCBI taxonomy): Eukaryota > Metazoa > Chordata > Mammalia > Primates > Cercopithecidae > Rhinopithecus > Rhinopithecus roxellana. Next base: position 88,674,713 of record NC_044560.1, on the reverse strand, counting down.
TCCACTGGAAACAAACCAAGGGACCTGGATAAAATTTTTAAAAAGTGTTTTCTTAAAGAAAAAGGAGGGAGGTGGGCAGGAGACAAGGGGGTAAAGAATTACACAAAGATTTGGTCTAACGGCTTCAAAATCAAAAGGATCCCAGGACAGATAGATATCAAGTGTAATAGGAAACACACTGATCCTGGGGAGATGACTTAATATAGGCCCTCCAACCTCCTCAGAGCTTAAACAATTATCTACAATTTGGAATTATATTTTAAATTCCCACATCAGTGTGTGTTCTGGATCCACTTCTCAGGACACAGCCAGCAGTCTTGAGTTATCTAAACCACGCTGAAAATTAGAGGCCATTAATCGTATCTCATAAAAGGGCTTCTCAGATTTTCTTGCGCAGAATATGCCGAAGACCACAAGGGATTTTGTGATAGGAAGGAGTAAAATGCTTCTAGTTATTTTTCCAAAGCTTAATCTGGGGATCTTTTTGAAGAGCTCCTACCCAGCAGTGAGATGCATGCCAAGACTAATACAGACTGTTTTTCCCACTTAGAAGTGGTGACCATAAAGATAAGTTTCTCGGGGTTCCCAGAGGTGAGTCACCTAGCCATTTTTACAACTAGCAAGCCCACCAGTTTGCTATATCCTTGTCCAAGAATTTCCCAGGTATCCTAGACTGAAAACTGAGGGTAACTTGGCCTATGAAGCTCCAAGTTAATACACTTTACTTTTCTTCTTCTTATTATTTATTTATTTGTAGCAGAGTCTCACTGTGTCGCCCAGGCTGGTGTGCACTGGTGTAAATCTTGGCTCACTGCAACCTCTGCCTCTCGGGCTCAAGCAATTCTTGTGCCTCAGCCTCCCTAGTAGCTGGGATTACAGGCGTGCACCAACACGCCCAGTTAATTTTTGTATTTTTAGTAGAGACAGGGTTTCACCATGTTGGCTAGACCGATCTCGAACTCCTGACCTCAGATGATCTGCCTTCCTTGGCCTCCCAAAGTGCTGAGATTACAGGCATGAGCCACCACGCCCGGCCGAACTTTACTTTTCTTATACTTGAATTTGCTTGTAAAACTGTTGAGGTTGTATAACCAAGGACTCACTTTTTTGTTTTCTATCAATGAAACAAAACAACAAAACCCTGTAGATATATATTCTGAGCCTTTCTCTGTTCTTCCAGAGTCCCAGAACCTAGCACTTGGGGACTAGGACTGTTTCATATTGGGCAGCGGTCATTCCAGGGGCCCAACTCTTGGCCTCAGCAGGCAGGGGTCAATGCATCATGGACTTGCCAGAGGAGAGACACAAGAGGCCTGAAAAGAGCAGCTTCTGCTAGCAGTTCAATTGGGAAGTATAACCCAACAAGCTGACACTAATTAAGAGCTAATGGCCTTACAATGGAGCGTTGCCAAAGGGTAACCCTCCAGCTGCAGCATAAATATCAAGGCATTTGGGGCAGAGCCAAGACATATATTTTCAGAGTACATTAGACACTGCAGCAGCCTTCCTCACCCTGGCTCTGCTAAGAACAAGATGATTTAAGATAGGTAGGAAAGAAGCTGAATCTTCCAGGGCTGCCTTCTGGTCACCTGGCCAGAAAGCCTCCGAGTGACTCTTGGAAAACACTTCACTTTTGTATATACAAAAATCACTTGAGGAGCTTGCCAAAATGTAGATTCTCTTGACCCCACCCCCAAGATGGTCTGATTTTGGAAGCTCTCCGATAAAACCCAGGAATCTGCATTTTTATTTTATTTTATTTTTGAGACAGGATCTCACTCTGTCGCCCATGCTGGAGTGCAGTGGCGCAATCTCACTGCAGCCTCCACTTCCCAGGCTCAAGCGATTCTCCACCCTCAGCCTCCCAAGTACCTGGGACTACAGGTTTGAGCCACTACGCCTGGCTAATTTTTGCATGTTTTGTAGAAACAAGGTTTTGCCATGTCACCCAGGCTGGTCTCAAACTCCTGAGCTCAAGCGATCCACTTGCTTCTGCTTCCCAAAGTGCTGGGATTCCAGGGATGAGCCACCACGCCCAGCATTTTAAAACAAATCCCCCAAGTGATTCTGATGCTTGTTCTCAGACCACACTTTGAAAAATGCTGCTTTAGAAGCTGCTGCTATTTGCCCATTAGACCCCAATGACAAACTTTTTACAGAATGAAGATAAAAGTGAGGTCAGGGCCGGGCGCAGTGGCTCATGCCTATAATCCCAGCACTTTGGGAGACTGAGGCAAGGGGATCACCTGAGGTCAGGAGTTCAAGACCAGCCTGGCCAACATGGTGAAACCCCGCCTCTACTAAAAATACAAAAATTAGCTGGGTGTCCTGGCGGGTGCCTGCAATCCCAGCTACTCAGGAGGATGAGGCAGGAGAATTGCTTGAACCAAGGAGGCAGAGGTTGCAGTGAGCTGAGATCGCGCCATTACACTCCAGCCTGGGTGACAGAGCAAGACTCTGTCTGAAAAAAAAAAAAAAAAAAAGTAAGGTCAGGATTGTCTGCTTCCTGTGAAGACACCAGTCCAGAACATGGTATTTCCAGCCAGTCTCCATTAAGGTCTTCTCATTCACACAAACCTGTGGTTACCAGGAGCAAGATTTGAGGGGATAAGTAGCTAATCCTGGATTTTGAGAAAAACAGAAAGCATCCCTGGCCAGTGCAGTGGCTCACGCCTGTAATCCCAGCACTTTGGGAGGCCAATGTGGGCAGATCTTGAGGTCAGGAAATCGAGACCAGCCTGGCCAACGTGGTGAAACCCCATCTCTACTAAAAATGCAAAAATTAGCCAGGCGTGGTGGCACGTGCCTGTAATTCCAGCTACTCAGGAGGCTGAGGCATGAGAATTGCTTGAACCTGGGAGGCAGAGTTTGCAGTGAGCTGAGATCACGCCACTGCACTCCAGCCTGGTGACAGAGCAAGACTCCATCTCAAAAAAAAAAAAAAAAAAAAAAAAAAGCATCCCATCTGCATGATGTGTACCATGTCCGTGATGCTTCCATATACCGTAACTCATATGATCTTATTGCAGTCTTTCAGGGTAGTTAAGTTATTGCATCTGTTTTAAAGCTGAGGAACTGTAGACCTGGAGGTGTATCTTGCCTTTGCTGGTCGGCATGACATCAGAAAAGAGAGTGAAAAATAGTCACTGCATTACAATGCAGCAAGCAGGGCAGGCAAATCAAACCAGTAACTTAAGCTTGACCTACCTTGATCAGGCTTTTTATCTGCTGGTAGAATTGACGTTGGTTGTCGAGATTGGCAAATATTGTTGTAAAAGGATTGATGGGTCAGATTATAAAAATAGATGGAAAGTTTGTACCATAAATGCAAGCAGAGTATGAGAACAGGAGAGAAACAACCCACCATATCATCTGGGAAAATGAAACTCCTTGGCAAGACTTCACAACAGCCTGATTCAAAATTTCATAATGAAATTATGTCTCTGATCAAAGCCTGAATGAGCTCATAGGCTGATTTTTGCCATCCGTGTTTATTCTGGTTTGCACCAACTTGAGGCATCAGAAACACATTAACTGAATCTTCTCTCTGGGAGGAGGCTATTGTACCCTTGTTTTGGGGATCAGAGGGACAGTGTGGGGTGGAAGGGGGCATCTTCACTGAGCATGACGTTTTTTTCCAAATAGCTCTCAGAGCTTCCCTAACACAAGTCAAGGTCAGGGCCTTCCCAGCAGAATTGCATTTAATCTCATGATACTTGCCCTTGGGGCAATGAAAGCGAAGCTCAAGGGACAGAAGGTATTTCCAGCTCTTGCCTATGACATGGTCTGCTTTTGCTCTAAAAAGAATGTTTCGGGGTTTGTTTCAAACTCAGAGAAATAAAGACTCAATCATTCCCTGCTCAATTAGAATACCTCACTTTATAACAAGTTGTTCGTTTTTATGAAATGAGCTACACTGCATGTATCCACCCTTCCTCTTGCCTAACCATCTTTTTTCTGGCCTATCCAGAGGGTACAAAGATGGCCACTTCCTGACAATTTGAGGTACCAAAAAAGAGACAGGGGCCAGGCGTGGTGGCTCACACATGTAATCCCAGCACTTTGGGAGGCCGAGGCGGGTGGATCACCTGAGGTCAGGAGTCTGAGACCAGCAAAGCTCGAGGGACAGAAGGTATTTCTGTCCTGGCCAATGTGGCGAAACCCTGTCTCTACTGAAAATACAAAACTTAGCTGGGCGTGGTACTGTGTGCCTGTAATCCCAGCTACTTGGGAGGCTGAGGCAGGAGAATTCTTTGAACCCAGGAGGCGGAGGTTGCAGTGAGCCGAGATCGTGCCACTGCACTCCAGCCTGGGCGACAAGAGCGAGACTCTGTCTCAAAAAACAAAAACAAAAACAAAAAAATAAAAAAATGTTAAAAAGAGGGCTTCTTGGTTGAAACACTGGCATTTAGAAACTTTATTTTGGCTAGTAGAAACAGAAATCACTGGGTCTTAATGCCTTCCTTCACTCTCAAGGCAAGAGACATTCCCATCTACTCATTCTTTCATTTAATGAATATTTTTTGAGTCCTTTGTTTCAGGTGCTATTCAAGTCTTAAAGACACAGCAGTGAACAAATTTACAAGGTCCCTGCTTTCAAGAAGCTTACATTCTAGTTTGAGGGAAGCAGCCAATAAACTGGTAAAAAAAAAAAAAAATTCAACTAGTGATAAATGCCATGAAATAAATAAAACAGAATACTGTAACAGAGTAACTATGAAAGGGTGAAAGGTGGCTGATTTAGACAAATTAGACAGGAAAGAGTTCTCACAGTATGAAGGGTCACCAGATAAAATACAGAACGTACAGTTACATTTGAATTTCAGGCAAACGACGAATACTTTTTTAGTGTAAGTATTTTCCAGGCACTATTGGAGGTGTACTAAAGAAATGTATTCCTTTTTTTCCGCTGAAATTCTAATTTAATTTGGAGTCCTGTATTTCTATTTGCTAATTCTTGCAGGCCTACCAATAGGTGATATTTGAGCTGAGGATTGAATGACCAACTATGCAAAGATTCTGGGAAAGAGTGATTCAGGCAGAGAGAATATCCAGCGTAAATGTCAGAATAACCAGAGGGAGGGAGGTACACATGAGATCAGATAAACAGGTAGGCGCCAGATCACAGAGTCCTGTAGGGATGGCAAAAAGTTTGAATCAATCTCTGTCTCTCTCTGTTTCTCCCTTCCCCCTTCCCCTACCTGTCATTCTAAGAGTAATGATAAGCTGCTGGAATTGTAAGGAAGAGGATGACACCTTCTAATGGATATTTGGCTGCTGTGTGGTCGGCAACTTTTGGAAGGATTTAGAAGACAAATTCAGAAGACAAACTTAAGCTTGTGCCATTGGCCTGGGAAGAGGCTTCTTTATTTGGAGGTGGACCCAACTGGGAGCTCTGGGCCACGCGTTCAGGGTATCTACGCGGTTGCTATGGAGGGGCAGCTTGGCGGTTGCTAGGGCTGGAGCGGGCTGGGGCTCCACGCAGGGCGACGCCTAGGTGGCTAGGGCGGGGGAGGAGCCAGGCCGGTGGTGGCGCGCGCCGCGCGTTCACAGGAAGTCGCTCTGGGGCAGGGAGGGGCGCGAGCGGAAGTGACGTAGGTCGTGCACACGTGGTCCGGCGTGGTTCACGCGGGTCACTTCGGCCGGGCTTGGGTAGTTCTAAGTTTGTTTCCCCACGTAAGCCGGACCTCGCACTCCGGTCCCGGTCTCATCGCCAAGATGGTGAAGCCCAAGTACAAAGGACGGAGCACCATCAACCCGTCCAAGGCCAGCACAAACCCGGGTACAGGCGGCAGGGCTGATCGAGGGTGGAGCTTGGAGGAAGTATAGGGAAGGGCTCCAAGGAGGACTGGGAGGGGAAGGAGGGTTACTTGGGTGGCATTGCTTAGAATGACTACTAGCGGGGTGGCTGTTGGGGATGAAAAGGGAAAAAGGAAAGCAATATTTGTGGTGGTTTCTTCTTAGGGGGGCACTGAGGAGGGCTGATATTGCACGTCTGGCAGGCCAAAGTGTAGTCAGCTGGTCTAAAGTCAGGGGAAGTGAACACTCAGGCTGGCAGCCTCGGGTCCTCTCCAGTTGAGAGATGCAGAGAAAGTCAGCTTGAAAATGGGTAATCGGGCCTTTTACATGTGATCATACTTGCCAGCCACCTTAACTTTGACCTTTAAAATGAGAAAGGGATTGTAGTTTTTGCCCTTGGAATTATTCTATCTGGTAAAGTGCTTAGAGAACCCTACAAAGAAGTCAATATGATCATTGCAGTAAGGCTGTTTTGGAGATGTGTATAAGTTTTGGCGAGGTTCCACCTGTAGGATTTAACAAGACATCCTGTGGGAGAGTTCTTTCCATTCAAGTTTAATTAATAAAACTTTGTTTTAAAATATGGTTTAGAATTTTTGACAACTTTAATGCCTGTTGAATGTTTACTCCGGATTGATAATAAATTATTCACTTTGCACAAACTGGAATCTCAGAATGTTAGACCCCAAAAGTCCCTTAGAGATTATGATTTTACAGGTGAAGAGACTAAATCAAAATGCAGGAAGTGGCTTGTCATAATTGCAACAGTTAGTGAATAGTAGTAGAGCCGCCAGTCTCTACTGTTAGAGAGTAGGAGAGCCAATGGGCTGTGGTTTCAGCCTGTCTTCTACTGCATCACTTCAGGACCAGACAGGTGATTTAAAGGGCTCCCAGCCGGGTGTGGGCTCACGCCTGTAATCCCAGCACTTTGAGAGGCCGAGGCGGGAGGATCACCTGAGGTCGGGAGTTCCAGACCAGCCTGACCAACATGGTGAAACCCCCTCTCTACAAAAAATAGAAAAATTAGCCGGGCATGATGGCAGATGCCTGTAATCCCAGCTACTCCGGAGGCTGAGGCGGGAGAATCGCATGAACCGGGGAGGCAGAAGTTGTAGTGGACTGAGATCGCAACACTGCACTCCAACCTGGGTGAAAGAGTAAGACTCCGTTTCGGGAAGAATAAATAAATAAATAAATAAATGGCTCCCCAAATGAGAAGCTAGGCTAGTATTACCCTGCTCGTTGGTTCTTCTCTTTCTCTTTGAGATGTAAGGCAAGAATTGCTGTGTTGATTAAACAAAAATCAAACATTAAGAAACTGGAACACATATATATCAAAATTATAGTCTCCATGGTGCCTTGCATGGAGGAGGCACTCAATATTTGTTAAACGGAGGCATAGAGGTAGGTATCTTCGTGGTTAAGACCATAGATGGTGATAAAATGCTCGTGTTCAAATTCTGGCACTGCCATTTAGTAACGGTTTGACCTTGGGCAAGGTGTCTGACCACTGTGCCTCAGTTTCTCACTCTGCAGCATGGGGATAATATATCTATAGGATTATTGTATGGATTAAATGAGATGATGCCTATAATGTGGATAGCCATCATAAGTGCTCAAAAATACTAGCTATTCTTCTTCTCAAATACAATCCTATCAAAGATCAAAGGTTGGGTCAGCTTTGTCATACCATATAGCTTCAAGTAATAATTATTGGAACAACATGGAGAAAGAGATTTTTGTGGTTGGTGGTTTCTTACCTAATTTGGGTGAACTACTTGTTGCATTTTAAGCAATGACTTGTTGGTTATACTGATTGGTTATCAAATAGGGCACTGTGTACTTCTGCCTTTTGTAGATCGAGTGCAGGGAGCAGGAGGCCAAAACATGAGGGACCGGGCCACTATCCGGCGCCTGAATATGTATAGGCAAAAGGAGCGCAGGTGAGCATTGGGTGCTGTCATCCTTTCTCTTTTCCTTCATGCCTTGACCGCTAGCTGAGACTGATTAAGCGTTTGCTGTTCTCACCCCCACTTCCTCCAAATAGGAGTTATATATTCTCAAATATAATTGTATATGAATGTCATTAGGATAAATGGTTAATTTTTGGTTAAGGGCATGGGTAGCTGGTGGTGAAATAGTGATGGTTTCACAGTACTCAAAAGTAGAGGTCTTGTTTCTCACAGCCCTGACCTTCACAAATGGCGCATTAAATCTCAGCATTAAATATGGCCAGATATAACAAAACCTACAGGACTATAGTTAGGAAAGCCACCAGAAAATGTGTTTTTTAATGCCAAAATGTAGATCACAACATTGTAGCACTTGGACACTCATCACAACTCTGAGTTCTGCTGAGGTAGCCTCTACCACAGGGATTTGCTGAGTGTGGCATTCTGCTAGCTGGTCTTAGTTTGTTTGGTAATTAGATTCTCCGTCTCCGTCTGTTCTAGAAGATGTGACTAAAATACAAATGTCAGTTAACTTAATATGCGTTAGTCATCTACTTTGCAGTTTGCTTTAGAATTTGGAATCCCAGCGTAAATCACCCTCTACTTGAACAATTCATCTAAACCAGCCTTCTAATCGTTACCCAAAAAACTCAAGTATGTGTTTTTTTTTTTTTTAAGCAAACAGTAAACAGATTTTTTAAAACGTCACTGTTAGTTGTTATTCATCTAGCAGTAATCATTACGTGCTCTGTTGCAAGTGGTTAGATGGCTTTTGGGCAATCTGTTTCAAATGTAGAAGTACTTTGTGTTTACTGGAAGTGGTATTTCATGATCATTTAAAACCAAAGTAAGAAGTCCTTTTGGGCCGGGCGCGGTGGCTCAAGCCTGTAATCCCAGCACTTTGGGAGGCCGAGACGGGCGGATCACGAGGTCAGGAGTTCGAGATCATCCTGGCTAACACGGTGAAACCCCGTCTCTACTAAAAAATACAAAAAGCTAGCCGGGCGAGGTGGCTGGCGCCTGTAGTCCCAGCTACTCGGGAGGCTGAGGCAGGAGAATGGCGTAAACCCGGGAGGCGGAGCTTGCAGTGAGCTGAGATCCGGCCACTGCACTGTAGTCCCAGCTACTCGGGAGGCTGAGGCAGGAGAATGGCGTAAACCCGGGAGGCGGAGCTTGCAGTGAGCTGAGATCCGGCCACTGCACTCCAGCCTGGGTGACAGAGCGAGACTCCGTCTCAAAAAAAAAAAAAAAAAAAAAAAAAAAAGAAGTCCTTTTGATGGAAAATATATTCTGTAAATCAAACTTTGCTGTTGCCATTCTTCTGTTGTCAACCAATATCTGTTCTTTCCTCAATTTAGGAACAGTCGTGGTAAAATAATTAAACCCCTGCAATATCAGTCAACGGTGGCTTCTGGCACAGTAGCAAGAGTAGAGCCAAATATTAAATGGTTTGGTGAGTATTATCCCCTGCTACTTTGCTCTACAAAATGTATGCTGAGTGGAAACGGCTAGGATGTTTAAATATCTAAACGACAGGAGTTTTTGGTGAGTGGAACTGTCAAGGATTATCTGAGAAAGGGATAAGAAAAAGTACTGGGAAAAGCAGTGGTGGTAGATTTAATAAATAACTTCTTTTTGAAGAGTGCTCACCATTAGTAATTGTAATTGAACCCTCTTAAGCAGATAAGACCATCCTTAATGACTAGCATTCACAGACCTTAGAATGCTCATCTTGATCTTTTATGCTTGCCTGGAGAGATACTGTTTGAGAGGTGGCCTTGTAGGTGTTTGTGCATATATCCTGCAGGGTAAGTGCATTAGCCCAGAGTTCCTCTGAAACACTTCTTAATGGGATTTTTATTTGAACTTGGGTGACAATTAAAGGGTCTCACTGTTGAACCTTCCAACAGTGAATAGAGTATCTTCAGTCTCAGGGTGATCACAGCTTCTTCCTTGGGAAACTCCCTGTTCCATTTCAGTCTGGGCTTTTAACTTTGCCCTTAGCCACTGGTAACGTATGGGCACTTTAGATGATCAGACCCCAGTGTTTGCTTGGTGTTTGACCTCTGTCCTTGGGGGCAGATGGCAGCTACCTTTGAGTCTCTTATACTTTTGGTAGGATACTTCCTAGGAACTGCAACACAGAAAGGTGTCAAAGAAAACTCTGCAGAGAAGCATTTAGCATGGCTGCTGGGTACTGTGACTCCAGATTAGACTGCCTGGGTTTGGATTCTAGTTCTGTCATTTATGTGCAAGTTATTAAGTCTGTCTGTTCATCAGTTTTCTCATCCCTAACATGAGAACAAGATGAAACCTATCTCACAGGACTGTCATGGTAATCAAATGAGTAAATACAGGCAAGGCACAGTGGCTCACGCCTGTAATCCCAGCATTTTGGGAGGCCAAGGCTAGTGGATCACTTGAGGTCAGGAGTTCGAGACCAGCCTGGCCAACACAGTGAAACCCCCATCTCTACTGAATATAGAAAAATTAGCCAGGCGTTGTGGTGGGCACCTGTAATCCCAGCTACTTGGGAGGCTGAGGCAGGAGACTCCCTTGAGCCTGGGAGGCAGAGGTTGCAGTGAGCTGAGATTGTGCCGCTGTACTCCAGCCTAGGTGACGGAGTGAGACTCCGTCTCAAAAACAAAAAAAGTAAATACATATAAAGTGCTTAGAATAGTACCTAGCAAGTAGTGAGTATAATGTAAGCATTACTTGCTACCATCATTACCACCTTGCTGTTTTGCATTCATGCTGCAGGCATGCTGTTTAATTGAATGCTTTTCAGGATCTCCCTCACATGGTGTTTTCCAGGTAGTGGTGCAGGGCTCTGTCTTGTTCCCTTGCATGGATTCATTGGTTAATGAATCATTAACCAATTGATTAACCAATTGAGGTCCCTTTGCATCCTCATAACCCTAAAAGTGGTAACTATGACTTAGGTTTCAGTGTTTCAGGATTCTCTGTCTATACTGACTGATCAGCTGTGATTGGCTCCAAGTTTCTCTGCCAGATCTAGCAGGAAGTAGGACATTTGTCAGATCTCAGTTCCATTCCATGCTATTTATTTCTCAGTTTCATTTAGTCAGGAAACGGCTTGGAAAACTATTGAAACCCTTTGTCGGTCTGGGTTGGTGGAATAGTTCATAGTGTGCAAGTGCAGGAGAGGCAGCTTTTTGGGTTTTTTTTCCTCCTTAAGTTTGGAAACAGCTCCAAGGATGGATGGATCAGGTACTTGGGTGAGTGAGGGTAATTTAAAATCTTGCCTTTCACCGTGTCAGCGGAAGATGGATGTGCAAATATTTATTAAGTGGCAACGTTCTTTATTTGTAAAACAGGAAACACACGTGTGATTAAGCAGTCATCATTACAAAAATTTCAAGAGGAAATGGATACAGTTATGAAGGATCCATACAAAGTTGTCATGAAGCAAAGCAAGTTACCAATGTCTCTTCTCCACGATCGAATCCGGCCTCATGTAAGATGTAGGATATCCCAGGCTATGGAATTTCCTGGGCAGACTCCTTGCAGCTCCCTCTCTAACATATTTGTCTTTTGTTTTTCTTAGAAAATAGCAACTTCAATGTAGCAATGATGAACTTCCTAAGACCTCTGTCATCTTTTCACTTTTAGTATGAAGTGTGGTAGTGTAGTGGATCAAAGCACAGGTTTTGGAGTTGAGACCTGAATTTTAATCCTTGCTCTATCCGTTCCTGTACCCTTAGTTGGGTTTCTCTATGAACTTTAACTTCTTTGCCTTGAAAGTAAAAATAGGCTGGGCGCAGTGGCTCACGCCTGTAATCCCAACACTTGGGAGACCAAGGCGGGCGGATCACCTGAGGTGAGGAGTTTGAGACCAGCCTGACCAACAAGAAGAAACCCCATCTCTACTAAAAATGCAAAATTAGCTGGGCGTGGTGGTGCATACCTGTAATCTCAGCTACTCAGGAGGCTGAGGCAGGAGAATTGCTTGAACCCGGGAGGCGGAGATTGCAGTGAACCAAGATCGTGCCATTGCACTCCAGCCTGGGCAACAGGAGCGAAACTGTCTAAAAAGAAAAAGAAAAAGAAAGTATAGATAACCCACCGCCTTGGGTTATTGGCTACAGATGAAACATCTGTAAAGCACTTGGTCCGTAGTAAGCACATAGCACACCACCTAATAAGAGCTAAATTGATAACAGATATTAGTAATATTATTTATTATTATTTATTTTGGTAGGCAAACTTGTTTTAAGTGGTAATTCCATCAAACATTGGGACAGCGTAGAATTAGGATTGAGTTGGTAGAACTTTGGTGTTGGGTACGTTCAGCTTTTGTAAGATTCTTGAGATTTCTTCTCAGCTGAAGGAAGGGCTGCTGGTCACATTGGTTGTCAATTGCTGAAGTTTGAAGTACAGTAAGGATTCAATCTGGGTTGAATGGAATGAGTTTCACACAGAACAAAGAAAGAGTCTGATGTTTGTCTGCTCATTTTTACTTGCATTGAATGATAATTCCCAGAAATGTAGCCATTACGTAAGCTTCAGTTCCAACATGGGGAGGGGAGAAAAACATTGACATGCGTACGTGGGTTAAATAGTTCAAAGAAAAGTGTTTACTTGCAGAACAAAATAAAAACTAAGGCCTGGTTATTGCCTCAGGTTTTGTCAGTTATGTTTTGTTTCATGATGGACTGGAAGAATGGCACCTATTAGTGGAATGACTGTTTTCTTTCAGGGGAACACATGAGTGTAATTCATGAACCACAGACAAGTTGCTCATTTCCCTTGTTCTCTTTGTCTGTTCTCCCTAAAGCCATCTTTTAAGCAACTATTGAATCTTGTTTATGAGAAGAACAGAGAGGCTCTATCATGGATTTATTGCTTTGTTGCCTGTTCTTGTTGTCAGCGCTTCTAAAATTCAGTATTTAAATATCTGGTATGTAGAATGAAGGGTCTGCAGTTGCACCAGTCAGCTTCTTTGTTGATGCAGAAAGCTGCTCAGAGTAATTGATGCGTTTTCTGCTTTGGTCTTGAAAAACCTTACCCATTTTATTTTAGTGTGATATCTATTACTTATAAAATCTAATTCTGAGATTATTTTGCACAGTGGAGTTAGATCAGATATGCATATTCATCTATATGTGTTTTAGAACTACTGTATTTCTGTAGCAATACAGTAAGAGTACTGTAACTTTGCAGATGTACTTTGTTATATACTGTATATTACTGTATCATACTTATTAATGTGTAGGTTTATAGACAAAGCCTTGTGTGCTGTAATTTATAGGTTAAGAGATTTTGAAGATAATTTTGGTCACACTTGATTTTACCCAGTGACATTAGAACCTGTTTCTCATGTAAAATGAGCTGCTTCTGTTTGGGGATGCTCCTGAGTGGAACATAGTGACTAAAACTAAACTGAGTTGTGGGTCAGAGCATCTGAGAAAATGAAAATAGTTTAAGGATCTTTAGAAGTTGGAAGAGGGGATATGTTAAAGTTCAGAAGCCATGGGGGCTGCTCCATCATCCTCACAGCTTTTGGTAGTGGTGCTTACGGAGGAGCTTGTACTAGGGGGAAAGGGGTGATTCTTTCTTTTTTTTTTTTTGATATTGTCTGCCGGCTGTTAACATTCTGTTATGTGATAGATCCTAACTCAAACTTTGATTTTTATCTTGCTTCAGAAATTCTTATGCCTGTAACTCCTTTACAGGCACATCAAGTTCTAGTTAGTATCAGGTTCCTTTAATCACATCTAAACTATTATTTTGGACTTTTGCTAGATGTTTTTCATCTGAAGACTTGCCATGTGCATTTAATAAAAACGTTACCTAAATTAGGGAAAATGTTATCTGAAACTAAAATGCATCTTACAAAACAAACAATTCCTTTTAGCCATGAAAGAAACTAACTTCCAAGAAAAAGTTGGCATTTACAGTTGGTTTAAAAAAACCTCACAAATTTGAGTATGATTGTCCTTGATAAAATCTATGAATTTGGCGAATTTTATGCACTTGTTTGAAAGCTAAAAAAAATGGTGGAAAAGATTAGTTAATTTTCATCACTGTAGCCTTAATTACATTTGACTGAAGTTTATGATAAATGAAATAAAGCAGAGTTTTTGGCAAGTTTTTGCACAACTATTCATATTTACTTTGATTATTTGTATTACTTGTGTATCTCTCTAAGGAAGCTTACAGAACTTCAGAATAAGGGAACCAGTGTTTGTGCCATTTCAACAAGTATTTCTGATTTGAAACCAGACTGAAACCATGTTCTTATAGATTTGGGTATGGGTTGAACCTTGGAAAAATAAAATCAGAAAGTCTTTCCTAGGTGGGTGTTTAGGTTTTCGCTTTTCCTCAGTGCTTTTCTTAGTTTTACCTGTTGTTCTTGTTTCTCTTCAGAAATCGAAGGTCCACATTCTTGATACTGAAGGTTTTGAAACTACATTTGGCCCTAAGTCACAGAGGAAGCGACCAAACTTATTTGCAAGTGATATGCAGTCTCTTATTGAAAATGCTGAGATGTCCACTGAGAGCTATGACCAGGGCAAGGATCGTGATTTGGTAACTGAAGACACTGGTGTGAGGTACAGTTTTTTTTGTTTTGTTTTTTGTTTGTTTGTTTTTTGAGACGGAGTCTCACTCTATCACCCAGGCTGGAGTGCAGTGGCACGATCTCGGCTCACTGCAAACTCCGCCTCCCTGGTTCACGCCATTCCCTTGCCTCAGCCTCCCGAGTAGCTGGGACTGCAGGCGCCCGCCACCTTGCCTGGCTAATTTTTTGTATTTTTAGTAGAGACGGGGTTTCACTGTGTTAGCTAGGATGGTCTCGATCTTCTGACCTTGTGATCCGCCCACCTCAGCCCCCAAAGTGCTGGGATTATAGCATGAGCCACTTCGCCTGGCCTTTTTTTTTTTTTGTGGATAGAGTCTTGCTCTGTTGCCCAGGCTGGAATGCAGTGGCACGATCTCGGCCCACTGCAACCTCTGCCTCCCAGGTTCAAGCAATTCTCCTGCCTCAGCCTGCCTCCATGCCCGGCTCATTTTTTGTATTTTAGTAGAGACAGGGTTTCACCGTGTTGCCTAGGCTGGTCTTGAACTCCTGAGCTCAGACAGTCCACCCGCCTTGGCCTCCTAAAGTGCTAGGATTATAGGTGTGAGCCACCCACCGCTCCTGGCCGAGGTGCAGTTTTGAAGTTCATGCAAGTCTCATCATTTGGTCTTCTGCAACAAAACATTTTCTTTCAAGTTATTTTGCCTGTGTGAAGCTCAGTGCTTTAACTCATATATGGAGCTGTCTTCTTCCCTCAGGCTGGAGACATTGGTGAAATTGGGGCTAGACTGAAGATGTCTAAGGTGGCTTGATTGACAAAGGTCTCTCTTCATCCCCAAAATAAGATTTTCTTCATTTATAATTGTAATACACCATAGACAAATTAGGAAATATAGTTAAGTTGGAAAATGCAACACAAAGAACATAACTCATAACCCCATTACACATATTAAGCATTGTTAATGTCTCCGTGAATATCGGGGCTTCCTTAACTGGAGAACTCTGAGTTCATGGATGGCCTTTAAGGTTTCTTTGACTCTTTGAAGCAAATATGGAAAATTTGTGAGCATACATAAAGGCGGTGGGGTTTTGTCTTTTTTGTTTTTGTTTTGGGGAGGAGAAGAGGAAGTGTCTATAACTTTCATCATATTCTTGTAGGGATCCATACTCAAAAGAAGAATCAGTCACTAGCTGGCTGCAGTGGCCTGCCTGTAATACTAGTTTTCTGGGAGGCCAAGGCAGGAAGATCGCTTGAGCACAGGAGTTTGAGACCAGCCTAGGCGACATAGCGAGACCTTGTCTCTACAAAAAATAAAAACTTGGCTGGGCATAGTGATGTGCACCTGTAGTCCCAGCTACCCAGAAGGCTGAGGTGGGAGGATCACTGGAGCCCAGGAGTTTGAGGCTGCAGTAAGCTGTGATTGTTAGGAATACATTTCTATGTCAGTATATAATCAACAATAATATAATATTTATTGTCAGAGTAGTGTTTTGTTTCTTATGGCTAGTCTGATTGTTGGACATTTATACTGTGTATAGTTTTTCCTTATGGTGAACAACACAAGGATGAAGCATCAATGTGACCACATCTTTTTCATCCTTAATTATTCCCCAAAGATAAATTCTTACGGAGCAAATTGTGGTATTAAAAGGTATGCATGTTTTTTGATAGGCAGCTGCCACATTGCTCTTGAGAAAGGTTTAATTTCATTTCCCTTGGGTAGTGCTAGAAATCTCTCATTCTCCATCCATCTCATGTCTCTTAAATGAAGTGGAGGTTTTGCTGTCTTAGTGAAGAGGCATTGTCCTTTGACTGCATCAGTGTTATTACCTCATTGCTATTGTCAGCCCATCTTCAAGCATTGGGCCACCTAGAGATAAAATGTCAAGCCATTTGAGGCCAAGCAAAAAGAGGCAGTGAGTTCATCTATTTATTCTTAGAATTATTTGAACTTTCGTTGGCTTTGTATTCTGCCAATTTGAATTTTTCCTCCCACAAAAGGTATAGTAGGTAATGGAGTAAAGATAGAACTATTTTTGTTTACCTTGGATAAATGTCCTTGAGACTAGTAAATGAACAGATTCTAAACCTTATCAGAAAAATACTGCTTTATATGGGAGCTATGGAGTATAGGTTGTGATTCAGCTCCTGCCAATTCCATTTTAAAATTCTTTTAATTCTTTTTTTTTGGGACGGCGTCTCGCTCTGTTGCCCAGGCTGGAGTGCAGTGGTACAATCTCGGTTCACTGCAACCTCTGCCTCCCAGGTTCACGCCATTCTCCTGCCTCGGCCTCCCAAATAGCTGGGACTACAGGTGCCCGCCACCATGCCTGGCTAATTTTTTGTATTTTTAGCAGAGACGAATTTCACTGTGTTAGCCTGGATAGTCTCGATCTCCTTACCTCATGATCTGCCCGCCTCGGCCTCCCAAAGTGCTGGGATTATAGGCGTTAGCCACCGCACTCGGCCTCCCACTTTATAATTCTCTGTGACGTACTGCTTAATTCAGTCATGCTCTTTTTTTAGTTTAATGTTTTATTGTGGTAAAATGTATGTAACAAAAAATGTGACCGGGCGCAGTGGCTCACACCTGTAATGCTAGCACTTTGGAGGCTGAGGTGGGCGGATCACCTGAGGTCAGGAGTTCGAGATCAGCCTGACCAACATGGTGAAACCCAGTCCCTACTAAAAATGCAAAAATTAGCTGGCCCAGGGGTGAACACCTGTAGTACCAGCTACTCGGGAGGCTGAGGCTGGAGAATCACTTGAACTAGGGAGGTGGAGGTTGCAGTGAGCCAAGATCGCACCACTGCATTTCAGCCTGTGCGACAGAGCAAGACTCTGTCTCAAAAAAAAAAAAGTACTCTTTTTTTTTTTTTTTTTTTTTGAGACGGAGTCTTGCTCTGTCCCCCAGGCTGGAGTGCAATGATGTGTTCTTGGCTCACTGCAACCTCCGCTTCCCAGGTTCAAGCGATTCTCCAGCCTCAGCCTCCCGAGTAGCTGGGATTACAGGCACCTGTCACCACATCCGGCTAATTTTTTTGTATTTTTAGTAGAGACAGGGTTTCACCATGTTGGTCAGGCTGGTGATCCTGGCCTTGTGATCCACCGCCTCAGCCTCCCAAAGTGCTGGGATTACAGGTGTGTGAGCCACCATGCCCAGCTCTTCTAACCATTTTTAAGTGTACAGTTTAGTGGCACTAAGTTCATTTACATTGTTGTGCAATTATTGCAGCTATCCGTCTCCAGAACTTTTTCATCATCCCAAACTGAAACCCTGTACCCGTAACACTAACGCTCCATTTCCCCTCTGCCCCCAGCGCCTGGTAACAACATTCTACTTTCTGTCTCTCGTGAATTTGACTGGTTTAGGTGCCTAATATAAGTGGAATCATACAGTATTTGTCCTTTTGTGTCTGGCTTATTTCACTTAGCATAATGTCTTCAAGGTTCATTCATGTCATTGCATGTGTCAGAATTTTCTTCTTCTTTTTTTTTTTTAATTAATTAATTAATTTTTTGAGACAGGGTCTTTGCTGTGTCACCCAGGCTGGAGCAGTAGCCTGCTCACGGCTCACTGCAGCCTCAACCTCCTGGGCTCAAGGAGTTCTCCCACCCCAGTCTCCCCAGTAGCTGAGACTACAAGCATGCAACACTATGCCCAGCTAATTTTTGTATTTTTTGTGGAGATGGGCTTTTGCCATGTTGCCCAGGCTGGTCTTGAACTCCTGGGCTCAAGCAGTCTGCCCTGCTTGGCCTCCCAAAGTGCTGGAATTACAGGTGTGAGCCACTGAGCCAGCTAGAATTTCCTCCTTTTTAAAGTTGAATGCTATTTTGTTGTATATATGTGCCACATTGTGTTTACCCATTTATTTGTTGACAGACGTTTGGGCACACTGTTAAAATTCAGTTTGTTTCTGGTCCATCTCCAACTGGGTTTGATACTGTTTCTTTTGGTACATTGACTTTACCCTAAAGCATTCTTCTAGTCTTAATGGTGCTTCAGTTGCTCATTTGGGGTGCTTTCTTATTTAGAAATGAAGCTCAAGAAGAGATCTATAAAAAGGGACAGTCCAAAAGAATATGGGGTGAGCTCTACAAGGTAAGACTCCTAAATTCCCTCCCATTGAGTGGTTCCTTTGGCTTTCATGATTTTGTAGAAGAAAACTAATTTTGGTATATTGAAGCTCTGTTGCCCAGAGTACAGGCACCACTGCCTGTTCCATCCTCTTCCTCCTACAAAGAAACTCGGAAGACATACTAGCATTGATCTAGGGAACTGCATTGTTTAAAGTACTTGTATAAGAGTAACAGCTATCTTTTATTATACATGCGTATATTTATTACCTGTCAGTATTTTTTAAGATTTCCGCCAAAGTGATATTCCTGTTTAGATTTATCATGCCTAGTTAAAGTCATATGCAACATTTTAAGTTATTTAGTCCACCCCTCTCCTTTTATAGATAAGGACTCCTGTCTGGAAAGGTTTAATGCTCTACCTAGCTCAGCTAGCTTGTTAGTGAAGGAGGCTTTGTGTGTCTTGATTTCTGATCCACTGCTCTTTAACTGGCAGAGGTTTATGTCCATGCACTAATAATAACCTTCAGAAGAAACATTTTCAAGCATAATCATGTAATTAAATAGTAACATAATAGGAAACTAGTACTGTGAAGGCAAGCTAAACTTTTCAGTTTTTTGTGAAATACACAAAACCTATAATATTACAAACTTAAAGATTATATTACAAACTTAAAGAAGTCTAAGAAGTAATCCGTAGTAGTTCAGTAATCCACAGTAGTTAGGAAATAAGTTGAGTTTCATCTAAGCTAGTTTTCCTGTTTTAAATTCAGCAGGTTTCAAAAACCACAGGATGAAAAACCTTTTGAATTCTGATCACTGGGCCTTGAGATTAACTACAACCAACTCTGCCCAGAGACTGTTTTGAAGTTGTCTCTAAATGTTACTATTTTATTTTCCCCAGACTCCCTTAAATGTCATCCCTCTTTTATTTGTACTGTAGCAAACCATTTTTGCCTCTCTGAATTTTCAGGTGATAGATTCATCAGATGTTGTAGTTCAAGTTCTTGATGCTAGAGATCCAATGGGCACTCGTTCCCCTCACATTGAAACTTACCTGAAGAAGGAAAAACCTTGGAAACACCTCATTTTTGTACTTAACAAATGTGACCTTGTTCCAACTTGGGCAACAGTAAGTACAACTACTAAACCAGAATAGACTATTAAGACATCTGTCAATAAGTCAGTTATGGGGTTTTTAGGCTAAAGTGTTGCACTGCTGAGATTGTAGTAATGGGAGTGCTCTCGTTGGAAACACGAAAGTGTGCTCATTGATGGTGGGCAGAGGCACCAGGAGACAGCTGCTGAGGCCACTGCCTGCTTCACGTTATGCTCCATTGGTTGCATTTAGTAACAATGAAGACATCTTTTGGAATACTGTTTTGTATTTATAAGACAAGACAAAGCATTAACCATTATACTTGGAAAAACCGTTTCGAAGAATTATGGCTAACATTTTCCTTAGACAACATTATATTTGAAACAGTTCTGTAATTCAAGCTCTGATTCTTCCACATAATGTAAATAAATGAACTGCAGTTTACCAGCATGTTTTCGTCTCTCCCTCTAGAAACGGTGGGTTGCTGTCCTCTCCCAGGATTATCCGACACTTGCTTTCCATGCAAGCCTTACTAACCCATTTGGCAAGGGAGCATTCATTCAGCTTCTGCGGCAGTTTGGAAAGGTATTGAACCCTGATCTGTTTCTCCTGGAGTTGTGTAGCTGTGAGTTGGTGTAAGAATCTGTCTTGCCATGGCATAGCAGAAAGTTACCAATTTCTTAGCTGGACGTGGTTGCGCAGGTCTGTAGTCCTAGCTACTCAGGATGCTGAGGCAGGAGGATCGCTGGAGCCCAGGAGATCAAGGGTACAGTGAGCTATGATGGCACCACTGCACTCCAGCCTGGGTGACAGCAAAACCCTGCCTCTTAAAAAAAAAAGATGTGGCTAGGCGTGATGGCTCACACCTGTAATCCCAGCACTTTGGGAGGCCAAGGCAGGCAGATCACAAGGTCAAGAGTTTGAGACCAGCCTGGCCAATATGGTGAAACCCCGTCTCTACTAAAAATACAAAGATTAGTCAGGCATGATGGCACACGCCTGTAGTCCCAGCTACTCGGGAGGCTGAGGCAGGAGAATCGCTTGAACCTGGGAGGCGGAGGTTGCAGTGAGCTGAGATTGCGCCACTGCACCCCAGCCTGGGCGACAGAGCAAGACTCCATCTCAAAGAAAAAAGAAAAGAAAATGTAAAATTTCCAGAGATGTAAAAACTCACAGAGTGTCAGGATTATAAGAGATTCTGAAGTGTTTTCTTGCTCAGCCTTTGCCCCCATCCATGACCAGTGTTGCTTCCATTTCTGCCACAGCCCTGGCACCTGACGTTTCACGCTCTGCTGGGCTTTCCAGGCCTGCTGTACCTCCTCTGCCCATGGAGCCCCTTCAGCTTCTGTCTCCTCTGGTTGGAGAGGGCCCTGCCAAAATTCAAGCTTCAGATCCCTGGTCAGATGTCAGCTCCTGAGGGAAGCCCTGGAACCAGACTACCCTATCAAATGTTCTTAAAGCTTCATGCTCTGTACCTGTCATTTTGAATTTGTATATTTAGTTAATTCTACCTGGCTTCTAACAAAAGACACATGTCTGCTGTCCCACCCTTCCCCACTGTACAGAAGCAAATGCTTCCAATAGTTAGCTGTTAGTTCTGTTATTTTCTTCCATATTTTTAGTACATGCTTAGGATTTTTTCTTGATCTGTGCCTACTCCCCCACCCCCAGTTTAAGATGCTTATTAATTTCCTACTACAGAAAATGAGGATTTGCTTTCTTATAGCCATCCTCCCTCTGTATGTACTCCCCCCTGTATTGTTAGATGCCAGTGTTGGGTTACAGTATTATTCATTCAGTGTTGGTTGGTGGTGGTGGTGGTTGTTGTTTTAATTTGGAAAGGAGAGCTGTATTTCTCATAAAGGGTTGCAGCCTGCAGGGTGGCCACTCTTAACAGGCTGGGAAGAGTAGCCTCGGCCATTCAGCCTTTACACTGTCATGACTGGAACATATTAGTCACAGCTGATCCACATGGCGTGCTATGAGTATAATTCCTTTCTGATCGAAGCTTTTATTTTCACTAGTGTTACTTTGCTGTGTTCTATTTGCATCTGTCACTATCATATTACCAAATTCTCTGATACAGTAGGAACTCTCAGCGCTTCTGGGCAGCACAGGTAGTTCCCTTCAGTGGCCAGCACTCCGTCCTCTGCAGGGCTGGCCACTCTCCAGGCTGTTGCAGCGTCGTCTTTCTGGGATTTCCTTTCACTGTCATCCAGAGAATTCCCATGGCTGTTTTCCTGTGTGGGAACTCTTGTTCATAGGACCTCTTTTCTTCTTTTCTGTTCTACTCCTTCCTTTCGATGGGACATATCTTCCAAAAGTTTCCTTAGAAGGAATACTTGGAAAGAACATTTTTTGAGATACGCCTTGCATTCTGAGAATATCTTTTATTAACGTCTTTATTCTACACTTTATGCTGTTTTTCCTCAGAATACTGAAGTTACCACTACACTGTCTTCTGACTTCTGAGGAATCTGAGGCCATTCTGACCCCTCATACTTTGTGTGGCTGTGATGTCTCTTTTTGAGACAGGGTCTTGCTTTGTCACCCAGGCTAGAGTGCGGTGGTGCAACCTCAAACTCCTAGGCCCAAGTGATCCTCCTGCCTCGTCTTGGCCTCCTGAAGTGCTGGGATTACAGGTGTATGCCACCACGTCCAGCCGATCTTTTCTTATTCTAAAATTTAAAATTCCTCTTGTTCTAAAATTTCACAGTGATGTGTCTTGAAGTGGGCCTTTTATTGCTTAGTGAGCTCGGCATTTGATGAGACGTTAGTCTGATACTGTCTTACATTATTTCTTTTAAATTTTCTTTCCTCCCTCAGTTGTCTGTATTCTTGTTCAGAAATTTGCTTTTACTTCCTGGTTTAATATTTGAATTATATTTTCTTTTTTTTTTGAGACAGAGTCTCACTCTGTCACCAGGCTGGAGTGCAGTGGCGTGATCTTGGCTCACTACAACCTCCGCCTCCCGGGTTCAAGCGATTCTCCTGCCTCAGCCTCCCGAGTAGCTGGGACTACAGGCACCTGTCACCACATCCGGCTAATTTTCGTATTTTTAGTAGAGATGGGGTGTCACCATGTTCAGGATGGTCTTGATCTCTTGACCTCGTGATCCGTCTGCCTAAACCTCCCAAAGTGCTGGGATTACAGGCGTGAGCCACCACACCCAGCCTATATTTTCTTTCTTTTGGTACATATATGACATTTTCTTCTATTTTCTGGGTACTTTCCTTGTTTTCTTGAGACAGAGTTTTGCTCTTGCTGCCCAGGCTAGAGTGTAATGGCACAATCTCGGCTTACTGCAACCTCCACCTCCCAGGTTCAAGCAATTCTCCTACCTCAGCCTTCCAAGTAGCTGGGGTTACAGGCATGTGCCACCACACTTGGCTAATTTTGTATCTTTAGTAGAGATGGGGTTTCTCCATGTTGGTCAAGCTGGTCTCAAACTCCCGACCTCAGGTGATCTGCCTGCCTTGACCTCCCAAATTGCTGGAAATATAGGTGTGAGCCACCGCGTCTGGCCACTTTCCTTGTTTTGATCATCCAGCTGCCCTATCACAAAATTTATTTTGCCAATCACTTTTAATTTTTAATTTCTGAGAGCTCTTGTTGAAATCTGATTTGCTCTGCCTCCTTTTACATCTTATTTCACAGTCACACTGTCTTCTCTGTCTCCAAGAACATTAATGATGTTTTGAAATTTTCCTGTCTGCATTGATTCTGTTACCTCCAAATTTTTGTTTGTTTTTTTGTCTTTTCTGCTAGAGTCACGCTTAAAAATTTTTTCTTTTACTTTAAAAATTTTTTTGAGACGGGGTCTTATTCTGTCTTAACCCAGGCTGAAGTGCAGTAGTGCAATCATGGCTCACTGCAGCTTCGACCCCCAAGTAGAGTCACATTTAAATGTTTATTCTTGATTCTCTATTTATGTTTAAGAGTAAGGCATTAGGCCAGGTAGAGTGGCTCATGCCTGTAATCCCAGCACTTTGGGAGGATGAGGCAGGCAGATCGCTTGAGCTCAGGAGTTCTAGACCAGCGTGGGCAATATGGCAAAACTCCATCTCTACAAAAAAAATAGAAAAAAATTAGCAAGGCATAGTGGTGCACACTTATGGTTCCAGCTACCCAGGAGGCTGAGGCAGGAAGATTGCTTGAGCCCAGGAGGCTGAGGCTGCAGAGAGCTGTGATTGTGTCAGTGCACTTCAGCCTGGTGACAAGGAAAGACCCTGTTTCAAAAGAAAAAAGTTAAGGCATTAAAAAACTGATAGGTTCTTTTTTTTTCTCCATGGAGTAGCCTTGTTGACTGATAAGACTTCATTGTAGGGTGATTTAATAGGGACTCAAATTTTATTTATTTATTTATTTTTATTTATTTTTTTTTTTAGATGGAGTCTCGCTCTGTTGCCCTGGCTGGAGTGCAGTGGCCCAATTTCGGCTCACTGCAACCTCTGCCTCCTGGGTTCAAGCAGTTCTCCTGCTTCAGCCTCCCAAGTAGCTGGGACTACAGGCAAGCACCACCAGACCCGGCTAATTTTTGTATTTTGAGTAGGGTTGGGGTTTCACTATGTTGGCCAGGCTGGTCTAGAACTCCTGACCTCAAGTGATCTGCCCACCTCAGCCTCCCAAAGTTCTGGGATTACAGGCATGAGCCACTGTGCCTGGCCGGGACCCAAATTTTTTGTTGGGAGGACATCCTATAGATACCAGCATCTGTAGGTCTTTGTTTTCTTGGGCTTATGAGTTTCCCCAGAAGAGAATCTTTCGATCTGTAGCTCTGGGGGTATAGAATCCTGGCTGCTAGAGTTCTGGAAACTCAAAGGGAGTGGTAGACTGGGCATCTAACTATTTAATACTTACATTTTCAATTAATCATTCTGGGAATACTGTTGTTATCTCTAAATCCAGGATCCCTTTCAAGTCTGAAGATTACAGATACTTTCAAACATGTGACATTTCAAAAAATCCAAAAGCCTATTTCATAGGCCCTGGATTTCTTTGAGAGTAAAGAAGTTGTGTGCCTACACTGAATGAGGGAGGGGATGGAGAAGTGTGGCTGCTTTGGCAGACTATCTGCTGGTCCTTGTTTTCAGCCCTATCTTAAGGGGGACCCACCACCAATTCCCAGGGCTCTCTCTGATTCATTGTCATTATTATTGCTGGATCTTTAGTTTTTCTGTCTTTACAACCACTTAGCTTTTATGTTTTTCAGTAGGCCAAGTTTGATACTACTTTTAAGCATCTAGTATTTTGTTTAGCATCATTTTAGTTTTCGTTGTCTCATCTCCATCCTATTCTCTGGTTCAGTATGTTTGGTTCTGTTGGTTTAAAAGTGTTAATGTCCACTGCTGTCATTCTAGTGGAGTTGGTGAGGGAACGGGGTTAGCATGTATGTTCAGTCCACCATCTTTAATCAGAAGCCTCCATTCGTTTGTAGGCCGTCTTCTTGATAGCAGGAAGACTTCTTGAGACTTTCGCCCAGTAGTCTAACTTTCAAGGTTGCTTTTTTTTCTTTTGTTATTTATTTTTGACAGTGGAAATGCAGATGTATTATGCAAAGAAAAGGAGGGGTGAGTTGTGGCATTTCTAGTTGATGAATCTGTTCAGATTCTTTTTCCTGAAGATATTTTATCAGTAGATGGCATTGTCCTAAATCAGTGACTAGCAGGCTATTTTTCTCCTTTTGTTTCTTTTTTTTTTTTTTTTTTTTTTGAGACTGGAGTCTTACTCTGTCACCCAGGCTATAGTGCAGTGCATGATCTTGGCTCCCTGCAACTTTGGCCTTCCAGGTTCAAGCGATTCTCCTGTCTCAGCTTCCCAAGTAGCTGGGATTATAGGCATGCACCACCATGCCTGGCTAATTTTTGTATTTTTAGTAGAAACAGGATTTCATCATGTTGGCCAGGCTGGTCTTGAACCCCTGACCACAGGTGATCCGCCCTCGGCCTCCTGAACTGCTGGGATTACAGGCGTGAGCCACTGCCTTCTTTTGTTTCTTGACCTACATACTTTTAACCTTAACACATATAAGGATAATTTCATATGCATGACCGAGGAAATGACTCACCTCTGATTTATTAATAAGCTTATGTATCCAGCTCACTCAGATTATGTAGGTGGTATGTATCTAGGCTTCAGATCAAGTTGTATCAACAGCTTTGCACTGTATTCTTGATATTAACAAAGTAATACAACCTGCTTGTCCAAAGGGATACATATGACTGCATGTATGTGCTGTGTGTTCTCTCTTTGAACAGTTGCACACTGACAAGAAACAGATCAGCGTTGGGTTTATTGGCTATCCAAATGTTGGCAAGAGTTCTGTGATAAATACATTGCGTTCTAAGAAAGTTTGCAACGTGGCTCCCATTGCAGGTGAAACGAAGGTATGTTTGGCGCAGGGTGACCTTACCTCTGCATATTTTATTTTCATAGAGGGTGATTGGTTAGGACTTGTTGATTTCTCTCTGCTTCTCTTGAATGCAGACCACCATTAGGAGTTTAGCTCTCCATATAATAGTTTGGAAACGTTGTTTCTGCCCACTTTGATAAGACCGAGAGTACTTTATATGCCACCGTGTGGCTTTGGCCTGTGTTGGTTAATGTGATTCATATTTAAATCTGTTTTAAATGGTCACTCCAGCCTTTTATTTTGATAAACAAAACTAACCCAAGAATATTTGATGCCTAGGTTAAGAAGCCTCAACCTTAGGGTAGGTTCTGAAAGTTGGGGGTCATATCCTACAATACAGAGTGGGGAACAGCATGGTTTTGCTTAAAGGCAGTAAGATCAAGCAGTACTAAGCTCTCAAAAGTACTTTTAAAACTCAGGGAAAGGTTCACTGGGTATAATTGCACAATACTAGATAGAAATCCTGTCTCTGCGTTATTTTTAGACTCTTAGCTGCTGGAAACTAGAGTTTACATTTAGTGGAAGTATCTTGTGCACGGCACAGATGAGAGAGTTAGTAGCTTAATTACTTAGCAGGTTGCTTTCCTTTGACTCACCCCTTCCTTCTTTCCAGCATCATACATGAGCATCAGGGGTTTGTGAAATTAGACTCTTAGTGTTGGATAGAGGACATCTCTGACTTTTTTCTGACTTCAGGTCTGGCAGTATATTACTTTGATGCGTCGGATATTCCTGATTGACTGTCCAGGTGTGGTTTACCCCTCTGAGGACTCCGAGACAGACATTGTGCTAAAAGGAGTTGTGAGTATTTGGCCCCGATAGGCTGTTTGTGTTTGCGGGGGAGTGTTCTGTAGGGAACCCTGGATACCTTTCCTTTTTACTCATTAAGAAGGCAGTTTGGGGTCAGCCTGTCTGATCAAACTTTAGGAACATGATGCTGAGCAGGGCAGCCTCTCAGCATAAGCTGTTTGAGGAGTTAGTGGAACCATGGGCATATCTGGTCAATATCATGCCACAAAAGAGTTTGTAGTTTACACACAGGATCCAAAGGGAAGCAGGGCCTGTTTATGCTTAGCAATAATTAATCTTCGTGGGTTTATGGGTTGAGTCATTTTTGGAACCCAGTCATTTCCTCACTTGTTTCTGAGTACGACCGAAAACTGTAAATGGTTCCACTTAACCTTGACCATGCTTCTGGCTATACATCCTGTGCACATTCCTCCTCTCCTTTCTTAAACTATTCCATCCTTTTTGTGTCCTGGGATGGGCAGGCTTTTAACCATTTCTGCAAGTGAGTAACATGAAGCATTCCAAGTTTAAACTGTTTGTGGCAGCCACACAGTTAGTTTGTGGTGAGTGGGGATTAAAGCTGAGTTCTGGGCTCTGTGGCTATGGTCAGCTTTCAGCAATGCTCCTTGCAGCCGACCATGTCTAGCCACCTCAGAGACAGGCTCCTGCCAGTCTCCACTAGCTTTGTGATGTTGAAATCTATTTTCAAATAGTGCTGCGAAGGACAGTGGGAACTTCACTGCTTCCACAGCAAAGTTTGTAAATGGGAGATTTCCTATTAACATTTAGGTTCAAGTGGAAAAAATTAAGAGTCCTGAAGACCACATTGGTGCTGTACTTGAACGAGCAAAGCCAGAATATATCAGCAAAACATACAAGATTGATTCTTGGGAGAATGCTGAGGACTTTCTTGAGAAGCTCGCTTTCCGGACTGGGAAGTTACTAAAGGTGAGCCAGCGTTTGTGAGAATTTAGACTGATACCTGTTGCAGGCATATATGTATATGATATGGGCCTTTTTTTGGTATGCATGTATGAACAGTGTGAAACTTGTCGCTTAAGTGATGATGAACCCCTGGGACAACTGAAATACCCTCAAAGTGGTAGGTGGTTTTGGTCCTTTGAATTTAATTGGGAATCTCTTCGTGACCTTTCAGGGTGGAGAGCCCGACTTGCAGACTGTGGGTAAAATGGTCCTCAATGACTGGCAGAGGGGCCGGATTCCTTTCTTTGTCAAGCCACCCAATGCAGAGCCACCTGTGGCCCCCCAGGTAAGAGCAGGGTGGGCCCACCTCTGGGGAGCATGCGTCCTAACCTAGATTTGGTGTAGCTTGTGATTGCCTCTCTTCATAGAGCATGTTTTCATTCAGGTGCAGTGTCTCTTGTTTTATTATTTTTTTAAATATATAAAAATATTTTTGGGGCCAGGCACGGTGACTCACACCTGTAATCCCAGCACTTTGGGAGGCCAAGGTGGGTGGATCACAAGGTCAGGAGTTCGAGACCAACCTGACCAATATGGTGAAACCCTGTCCCTACTAAAAATACAAAAATTAACCCAGCGTGGTGGCACACGCTTGTAGTCCCAGGTACTTGGGAGGCTGAGGCAGGACAGTTGCTTGAACCTGGGAGGCAGAAGTTGCTGTGAGCCAAGATCGTGCCACTGCACTCTAGCCTGGGCCATAGAGGGAGACTCCATCTCAAAAAAATAAAAAAAACTTTTTTTTTGAGGATGAAGCACTGTTTGGGAGCCACTGCTGGCCCACGGCGATCACTCCACCCTCTCTCATTCTAGAGTGCCAGTGCCATGGCCTTGCTAGGGGGTGCATTTGGAGACTAATAAATAGACATATGAGAGAAGACCAAGCTTAGATACTAGTCTTCAGGGCCTTGGAAAAAGAGGGCTCATTAAATAATAAGTGATCTTCTGGTACCTGTATCTTTTCTTATGCTTAGAAAACAGAATCATTGCTAAGATTCATTTGTTTAAGAAACATTTATTAGCATTGACTGTGTGCCAGGCACAGGTAATATAGGAATGAAAAACAGTCCTGGCCCTCAAAAAGCCTGTGATCCAGTGAGAAAGGAGAGTGGTACTATTGATAGTTGGAGAAAGAAGTCTGATGGCTGGGGCCAGAAGCTCTCCTACTATCCCCATTCCCTCACCCTGGCAGTGGACTGCCAGAAGGCTCAACATTAACGTTTTGCCTTTCTAGTTCTAGGACCTTTTTCAGAACCCAGCCAAGTCTCTTGAAATGGTGTCTTCAAATTTTGCATCTATGCTTGCTAGTGTCGTTGGGTCCGTACAGTTCTGGTTTCCTCTTGCCTGACTCCATTCCAAGTTGCAGTGCAGCTAGGTATTTTCAGTTGAATGTATTCTGCAGCATTTGAAAGTTAGCCTGAGCCAGGCGCGGTGGCTCATGCCTGTAATCCCAGCACTTTGGGAGGCCAAGGCAGGTGGATCACTAGGTCAGGAGTTCGAGACCATCCTGGCTTACACGGTGAAACCCTGTCTCTACTAAAAATACAAAAAATTAGCTGAGTGTGGTGGCGGGCGCCTGTAGTCCCAGCTAGTCGGCACACTGAGGCAGGAGAATAGCGTGAACCCAGGAGGTGGAGCTTGCAGTGAGACGAGATCACACCACTGCATTCCAGCCTGGGTGACAGAGCAAGACTCTGTCTCAAAAAAAAAAAAAAAAAAAAAAAAGAACGCCTGAAACTGAGCTTAATTGACTTTCTTCCTTCTCCCTGCCCAAACCGTCAGACAACCAAGTAAAAGTTTCTCTCTCTCTTCATGTGTATTGCATCATTCATTCATTTGTTCATTCACCAATACATTCACTCAACAATCCCATATTGAGTGTCTCCTATTGGCCACGGACTCTTCTGGGTACTGGTGGTGCTGTGGTGAGAAACTGACAACAGCTGCACATACATTCCAGCAAGGGAGTGTGTGGTTTCTTCTGACACCAAATACATATTTTTTTTCCATACCAGTTCTGCAGTTCCAGAAACCAGGTGAGTGTCTCGACAGTTCAGTTCAGTCATGACACTAACTCCCAGAGTTAGCACAGACCCCACAAGTTAAGGACTAGGTCCCCTGCTTCAGATGGCAGCTGTGGGCTATCTACATTTATGCCCAGGTAACTACAAATTCCAGGGTTCTGGAGTTCGATAATTTGCCAGAAGGACTCCCAGAACCCAGGAAAGTGCTGTGTTTACAATTAACAGTGTATTATACAGGATGAAACTCAGTCACAGCCAATGGAAGAGGTGCACAGGGTAAGGCATGGGGAAGAGGGACAGAACTTCCGTGCCCTCCCCACACATTGATGTGTTCAGCAACCCAGAGCTTTCCAAACCCCATCATGTAGGGGTTTTTATGGTGATTTCATTACATAGACATGACTGATTAAATCTGTGGCAGTTGGTGATAGGCTTAATTTCCGGTCTCCCTTCTCACTTCTGAGCGGCTGAAAGCACCAACCATGTGGTCAACTGCTTGGTCTTTCTGGTGACCAGCGCATCCCCCATCCTGAAGCTATCAGGGGTCCATCATGAGTCACCACATTAACGTCAACTCAGGTGTGCTGGAAAGGGGCTTGTAACCAATAACAAAAGATATCCATCACTTGGGAAATTCCAAGGGTCTTAGGAGCTCTGTGCCAGGAAGTGTGGTATTTATATCACAGGGAGGCAGTAAGCAGATAAATATATAATGTCAGGAAATCTTGCGTGCTGTGAGGAAAACTAAACCAGGCGAAGGGGTTTGGGGGAGATGAGGAGTACTTTGTGTGGGGTGGCCGGGGAAGGCCTCTGAGGCAGTGGCACTTCAGCAGAGCCCTTAATATGAGACAGGAGCCATGCTAGTGTCTAGGGAGAATGTTCCAGGCAAGGGGAACAGCGCATCCAGAGCAGCTGGGGCAGGAGTGTGCTCTGTGTGTCCCGATGCTGAAAGGAGGTCACTGTGGTTGGAATGTCATGGGCCAGGGGAGGGTGTCATGGTGGATAACCATTGGAGGGTTTTGAGTTGGCAGCTGGATTCTAGGGTCATTCTGGATGTCTGTATGCCTGCTCTCTTGGGACCCTGTGTGGAAACACTGGCATTGTCTTCAGCCCTTCCTGCATATCTAGTCAGTAAGTGTAGATAAGTAGTTCAGATAATTCTTAAGAACTGTTGTAACCGTAATAGATTTGTTGCCCAGTGCACACAGCAAGTCAATACGCTGAGACACCACCAGGTTGCATCAGAGAAAGAAGTTTAATCATAGGGTCACCAAAGGAGGAGATGGGAAGAATCCTGAAATCCATCTCCACGAAGAGTTTGGGGTTAGGGTTTTTAAAGGGTTTTGGAGTAGGCTGGAGTGAGGATCATTGGTTGGATGAAGAGTGCAGGGTGAAGTCACGGGACAGGGAGATGAAGAAGCTGTGTTCTCATGCAGATCCCATTTCTCTGGGGATCTTCAAACTGGTTGCTGGAAGTAGGGATCTGAAAAAACATTGTAAGCAATCCTTTAAACAAAAACCTGATGATTCCAATGTCAGAGATCTTGCCTGTAGGAACAATGGGGATGCACATCAGTTCTTACGTAGTCTTATGACCCAAATGTCAGAAATCCTATCTGTAGGGACAGTGGGGATGCAAATGGTCAGTACCTAGTGTTCCGGTACTTTTAGCAACAAGGATATGGGCCAAAGTGCCCCCTAATTAGTGCTTAATTATAATTTCTGTCCAGAACTTGGCAGGTACTTCTTGTCAACCCTTCGGAGGCAGTTTCACTATCATGTGCCTTACTCTGTGATTCTGTTTTTCTCTTTTTGGTTGAGGGCAGAAACCCTTCAGAAACTGAAAGCCAAAAATTGCCCTTCCTAGAAAAATGTATATATAAACTTTGTGTGTGGTTTCCTGCATTTTATAGTTCTGTACTTATTTAGTGATTTGCCTGGCCACTTTTGACTTGAGAACATCACTTTAAGTTCTGTGAGTTTTTGTTGCAAGGATAAAATGATAT
Organism: Rhinopithecus roxellana; assembly: GCF_007565055.1. Taxonomy (NCBI): domain Eukaryota; kingdom Metazoa; phylum Chordata; class Mammalia; order Primates; family Cercopithecidae; genus Rhinopithecus; species Rhinopithecus roxellana. The sequence continues at coordinate 88,643,031 of NC_044560.1, read as the reverse complement.
TATACATGTGAAACACCAGTAGAAAGCTTGGCACATTTTTGTCTTTGCAGTTACTTAAAGCAGGCCAGTCATTTCAGGGTCCCCAGACTTAGTGCCTTATCACTCACAGAACTCCCCCTCCTTACCTTATACTCTTGCTTCAAGATGCCTCCTCTTTTAGTCTGTTTTGTGATGCTGTAACAGAATACTGCAGACTGGGTAATTATAATGAGCAGAAATTGTTTCGGCTCATGGTTCTGGAGGCTGGGAAGTCCAGTATCAAGGCACCAGCGACTGACTAGGGTCATCCCATCACGGAAAGTGGGAGGACAAGAGTAAGCAAGAGAAGGTCAAACTTGCTTTTATAACAAACGCACTCCTTTTTTTTTTTTTTCTGACGGATTCTTTCTCTGTTGCCCAGGCTGGAGTGCAGTGGCACGATCTCGGCTCACTGCAACCTCTGCCTCCTGGGTTCAAATGATTTTCCTGCCTCAGCCTCCTGAGTAGCTGAGATTACAGGCATATGCCACCATGCCCAGCTAATTTTTGTATTTTTAGTAGAGGTGGGGTTTCGCCATGTTGGTCAAGCTGGTCTTGAACTCCTGATCTTGTGATCCGCCCACCTTGGCCTCCCAAAGTGCTGGGATTATAGGCGTGAGCCACCACATCCGGCCAACAGACTCACTCTTAAAATAACTAACCCACCCCCAAGATCACATCAGTCTATTCATGGGGGTGGAGCCCTCATGATCTAATTACCTCTTATTAGGCCTCACCTCCCAACACTTGCTGCATTGGGCCTTAAGTTTCTGTATCAGTCCATTTTCATACTGCTATGAAGAAATACCTGTGACAGGTTCATTTATAAAGAAAAAGAGGTTTAATGGACTCACAGTTCCACATGGCTGGGGAGGCTTCACAATCATGGCGGAAGGTGAAGGAGGAACAAAGGTATGTCTTACATGGCATCAGGCAAGAGTGCGTGTGCCGGGAAAATGCCCTTTATAAAACCATCGGATCTCATGAGACTTACTCATAACAAGAGCGGCATGGGAAAGACCCACCCCCATAATTCAGTTACCTCCCACCGGGTCGTTCCCACAACACATGGGGATTATGGGAACTACAAATCAAGATGAGATTTGGACACAGCCAAACCATACCAGTTTCCAGTGTATGAATTTTGGGGGATACATTTAAATCAGAGGACCTCCTCAAATGCCTGAGTACTGTTCTAGTCTTTCACATCCAGCCTGGCCTTCATTTTTATGTAGTTGTTGTGTTGATTTTGCATGTGCTTATATCAACAATTCCCTTTGGAAGGTCTAGGGAGCCTTGCTTGTCTATGGTAAATCATTGGTTGGTTTTAATGGTTTAAATAGTCTTAGTTGGCTCATCCTATGGAACTACATATATATTCCTTTGATCCTAGTACTGGTCTCTGGGCTTAATGTACATTGGTTTAAAAATAGATCAATGAAATGACTCAAATTTGGGTGTTTTCAATACCTTCCCTTAGTCCTGAGAAGAGGACTGTTTAAGAGCAAGGTGTGAGTTCAGAAATTCCATTTTTCATTTTCTGATTCTATTTCTCTCCCCCATTTCCACCCTTTAATAGCTTCCACCCTCCCCATCTTTGGAAGTTGTCCCAGAAGCAGCCCGAAAGAATCCAGGCAAGGAAGTCACAGAAACTGCAGGTGAGGGGTCAGAATCTGTCATTAAGGAAGAAACAGAAGAGAACGGTCACTGTGATACTAACACAGAGATGCAGCAGATTCTCACACGGGTTCGGCAGAACTTTGGTAAAATCAACGTGGTGCCTCAGTTTTCTGGGGATGACCTGGTTCCTGTGGAGGTGTCAGATCTTGAGGAAGAGCTTGAGAGCTTTTCTGATGAAGAGGAGGAGGAACAGGAGCAACAAAGAGATGATGCAGAAGAGTCTTCCTCGGAGCCTGAGGAGGAACATGTGGGAAACGACACCAAAGCCGTTATTAAAGCCCTGGATGAGAAGATTGCCAAATACCAGAAGTTTCTGGACAAAGCCAAAGCCAAAAAGTTTTCAGCAGTCAGGTAATATTTTCATCTTCTCACAAATTGCAGATTATTCATTCCTTTCCCAAAACTTTGCCATGAGTACCGGAGCCATATTTTTACATGGGGTTATTGCCATTTGTTTATTTGATTAGGTTTTTTGTTTGTTTGCTTTTTGAGACGGGGTCTCGCTTTGTTGCCTAGACTGGCCTCACTCTCCTGGGCTCAAGCAGTCCTCTCATCTCAGCCTCCTACGTAGCTGGGACTACAGGTGTGCACCACCACATTTGGCTGTTATTGCCATTTTAAAAAAGTGAGCTGTAAATTTTGTAAAATTCAGCTGCCTGCAGTATGAGAAGCTTTAGAAACACCCAGGGAGTTACAAATATGTTGGATGTTCACTTCTTCCACTGGTGATAACTACATGGATAGGAGTGGGGTTTCTTGAGTCTGTGAGTTTGTCGCAGGTCTCCAGGTCAGCATGTGATTTGGGGGAGTGAGAGGAGGAATGTTACTTTGCTTTCTGTTTCAGGATATCCAAGGGACTGAGTGAAAAGATATTTGCAATACCTGAAGAACAAAGAAAAACGCTGGAAGAACATGTAGATGATACAGGTGAAGATAAATTATTTCAATCATTTAGATATAATTTGTGTCTTTAGAGTTTTGAGAAACCTAAGTTCAGTCTCCAAATTATCTCAGTCATCCACATAAATGTTTGTCATATCTGGCAGATTACTTTAAATTTACATACTGTTATGCAAATTGAATTATCCACTTTTCATTCTGCACATTTTTTAGGATTAAATTGACAATTCAGGAAACTTCCTAGAAAGGGTTCATCATTAACCTTAGAATCCAAGGGTGGGTCCACAGACAAAGAAGAGGGCGTGTTTCCTGCATTTATCCTTTCCTCCATTTGACCATCAGCTTCCACATTGAGAGCATGGCTCAGGGCATGCTGACCTGGTGGCCTCCCCTTGGCCTGCTTTACTCACCACTCTGCTCACCTGCTCTGTCCACATTGGGTGACCTCCTTCTGATACATCAAGCTTGTTCCCACCATTGGATTTATAGACAAATTTTCAGTAGAAAATTCCTGTTTGTGTATTGTTTGTATCCAGCACCTTCCAAAAAGGGAAAGAAGCGGAAGGCACAAAGGGAAGAGGAACAGGAACATTCAAATAAAGCTCCCAGGGTGCTTACATCAAAAGAAGTAAGTGTTGTAGGTCTTAAGTGTGGCCCAAGTAGAGTAAATAGAACCCCAGTTGTCAAGACCCACTGAAACAAATGGTCTAGAGCTGAATCCCAAGAACCCCAGTCCTCGTTGACCTAGTTGAGGCCAGATAAATAGGGTCGGGGCTGGCCCGCTGGATGAAAGTCCTTGAGTCCATGTCATATGTTTTAGGAGTTTCTAATCAACATCTCCACACCGGTGGACTGTCCTCTAGAGGAGTCAGTTTCTAGTCCCAAGGGAAACGATCCGATGAGCTGATCTGTTTTGGGCAGATCACTGACCTCTGTGAAGGACAGCTTTGGAGCTGAGCTGTTCAGAGCTGGAGAGGGCCTTCTGGGGAGGGGAGTGGTTAGCAGCGCTCAGTCTTGCTGCAGGGGACTTGTCAGGAGTGATGCAGAACAGATTCTCGCATTGGATAAGGGTTGGATCACATGTGGATTTGTAACTTGGAGATTCATAAGTCACAATGGAAGAGTAACCTTAGGTCTAAGGGGGAGCCCTCCCTCATTAGCACTGCTTTCAGTAGCTGTGGAAGCAGCACGGGAAATAGAACACAGAGATGAGAAGCAGAGACTCCTGTTTTGTGAATGACTTTCAGGATTTTTTTTTTTTTCCTTCATCTTTTCTTGCCATTTTTTACAGCGGAGGCGAGCAGTACGGCAGCAACGGCCGAAAAAAGTTGGTGTGCGCTACTATGAAACACACAACGTGAAAAATAGGAACAGGAACAAAAAGAAGACCAGTGACTCAGAGGGACAGAAACAGAAACGCAAAAAATTCAGACAAAATCAGTAATGTTTAAAAGGTTTTTATTAAATTGTACAAAAACATGCAATTAGAAATTGTGTTTTCTTCCTGCCCCATTGGCATTTCTAAGGCCATAATGCATTGGTTCTGAGGTTTGACAGTTGAAGCCCTTCACCAGTGCTAGGGAAATAAAGCCTCCTCACCCTTAAGGATTTCAGTGATAAGAGTCTTGAAAGTCTAGCACTTCAGGTAGACTGTGGATGAACTAAGAGGTTCATCCACAGTCACCCTGTCATATAAATGTCTGACAGAAATAGGGGATGAGGTCTACAAAATGGAAAGGGTGGTATTTCTTTTTTGTTGGTAATGAGTGATTTGGAATAGAAGCATACTGAACTGCAAATTTCAAGGACGTTAGTGTACACAGCCTGGCCTTTGAGATACAAGAAGGCTGGGTATGGAAGAAATAGGAGAAAGCTACAGTAATTTCTGCCTCAATGAGTCTGTGAAGTGGACCCACTTACTACACATACATTCCTGTCGTAGAGTCCTGGAACTAGCAGATCTCGTGGAAAGAGTTCTTTCCCATGGAAATGACAACACAGGCAGGTCATTTGAGTAGAGCCTTAAAATTCCTCAGGATACTGGATCAGGGTAAAAGCTGCCCCTTAGATTCCAGATGAGAATGTGTATGGTGTGTTCAGCTTGGGGAACACAGCTTTTCTGGGGGAACGACAGTGCTTCCATTGTGAGCCTTGAAGCTCACTGGACCCAAGACAGATGACAGATGGAAGCTCTGCTAAGGAGAGTCCCTTCTCACACCTCTTTCCGGGGAAGCTGAGCATGTTAGTGCCTTTTAGGTAATGTTACTTGTGCAGCCTAACCGAAGGGTGGAAGTTCTCCAGCTTACCACCCTAGCCCATCCTGCCTTGCCCCGAACTAAAGATTTATGTCACTCATTCAGTCTTCTGGGTCTACAAAACCAGGAGAGTGGAAGAGAAATACTAAAATGCAGTTGTCTAGCAGCCATACTCCAATCATTAGTCATTAGACCTGCATTTGGTTACCTCTTCAGTTAATTAACATCACTACTTAGGGGGGTGCAGAGTCAGGGCTTGATTTTCTGCAGGATAAGGGGAACAGATCGGTGCTGGGGGAAGAGCTGAGTTGCAGACAACTCACAAAGGCCACTGTGACTAGTATTCCTTTCTGGCAAACATTTACTTTCTCCAAAGCCATAGGGTTGACTCTGCCATCGTTTCCTAACGTAGGCAGTCTGAAACCGAGGAGGAAGGGGTTCAGTTGACTGGCAGGTGTGGATAATACATTAGAAAACCAAAGCTCCAAAATGAGTTAGAAATGCATTCAAGCAGGGATAAGAAGACATTAAATAAGGAAGGCCAGAGGCGCAGGAAGCCCAAGTTAAGGTAGAAGACGAATTGTGAACTAAAAGCTTGAGGGGCAGAGAAGCAGATTCATTTGGCCAGAAGTAAGTATTGGTATAGAGTGATGACAAGATAGCAGTTACTTTCTTAGAATTTGAGCTGGCAGATCCCAAGGCTGACTAGGAAGCCACACACTTAGACTAACAGGGCCACACCATCTTTCATTGCCCAGCCAGGAGGCTGGCTGGCAGACCTTAGGTGTTTCATGACATTGGAGCAATAGTGTGACTTCTGACAAATACCTAGGTGGTGGTTAGGGGAGGGTGTAGCTTGTTCACTCAGGAAACTAGCTTTTTATTACAAAGGGCTTATGATGATTTTATTGGCTGCCAGAGGAACATAGTAAATAACTCCCAAGTGTCTTGTTGGAAATTATCATGTGGAAATTATCACTTCTTTGGTGCAATAATGCCTTCCAGTTGGGCCTGAAAAACGAAAACAAACTCCATTAATACTTGAAACTTGCAGCCTGATACAAATAGCTAAGAGGTGATAAAAGTCTGGGAAGAATAATCCAAATGCTGTCACTCCAAGCGTTCTTTTTCCCCTTGATCCCCAAATCCATATTTTCTAGATTAGCTAATTTCTGGCTTGGCATACAGTCTTAGTACATGAGGAGATGCCAGAGCTGTCCTGGTTTCCACACAATAATGGCTCCGGGTATGATATAAAGCATTGACAAGGATATTGAATGCATTGTTGTAAGGGCTTTTCATGGCTCAGATTTCAGGCCAGAATATGTCTGCTAAGTTAAATATTTGGCTCTCTGGCCGGGCACAGTGGCTCATGCCTGTAATCCCAGCACCTTGGGAGGCTGAGGCAGGCGGATCACGAAGTCAGGAGATTGAGACCATCCTGGCTAACATGGTGAAACCCCGTCTCTACTAAAAATACAAAACTTAGCTGGGCGTGGTGGCAGGCGTCTGTAGTCCCAGCTACTCCAGAGGCTGAGGCAGGAGAATAGCATGAACCCGAAAGGAGGGGCTTGCAGTGAGCCGAGATCACACCACTGCACTCCAGCCTGGGTGACAGAGTGAGACTCCATCTCAAAAAAAAAAAAAAAAAATGGCTCTCTTGTTTAAGATCCTGGGAGTTCTGCTGGGACCAGAGGTTTGAGAAACTGGGAAAATTTTCAGCCACTGAGACAACTGGACACCTAATTAGAGAAATGCTGCCAGTGAATACAGAGCTGTCCCTTTTTTTGGGGGGGGGTGCAGGTGGGGAACGGAGTTTTGCTCTTGTCACCCAGGTTGGAGCGTGATGGCATGATCTCGGTTCACTACAACCTCTGCTTCCCGGGTTCAAGTGATTCTCCTGCCTCAGCCTCCTGAGTAGCTGGGATTATAGGCGCACATCACCACGCCCAGCTACTTTTCGTATTTTTAGTAGAAATGGGGTTTCACCATGTTGGCCAGGCTGGTCTCAAACTCCTGACCTCAGGTGATCCACCCACCTCGGCCTCCTGAAGTGCTGGGATTACACGTGTGAGCCACCGCACCCCGCCAGAGCTGTCCCTCTTTACGTAAAGCTTAAGACACTTGGGAGTTATTTACTATGTTCCTCTGGCAGCCAATAAAATAATACTGGACAGATCTGTAGGTAGGTCTAGCCTGGGGACAGCAAAGCTGCTTTATTTGCAATTGCAGTTTTGAGCCAATAAAAACAGCTCACTTTCTGTGTTACACGCCTGTAATTCCAGCACTCTGAGAGGCCAAGGTGGGCGGATCACGTGAGATCAGGAGTTCATGACCAGCCTGACCAACATGGTGAAACCCTATCTCTATTCAAAATACAGAAATTTGCTGGGCATGCTGGCACATGTCTGTAATCCCAACTACTTGGGAGGCTGAGGTAGGAGAATGCTTGAACATGGGAGGTAGAGGTTGCAGTGAGCCAAGATTGCACTCCAGCCTGGGCAACAAGAGCGAAGCTCCATCTCAAAAAAAAAAAAAAAAAAAAGGCTGGACACGGTGGCTCATACCTGTAATCCCAGCACTTTTGGGAGGCTGTGGCAGGTGGATCACCTGAGGTCAGGTGTTCGAGACCAGCCTGGCCAACATGGTGAAACCCCATCTCTACTAAAAATACAAAAAATTAGCCAGGCATGGTGGTGGGCGCCTGTAATCCCAGCTACTTGGGAGGCTGAGGCAGGAGAATTGCTTCAACCCGGGAGGCAGAGGTTGCAATGAGTCGAGATCATGCCACTGCACTCCAGCCTGGGCAACAAGAGCAAAACTCTGTCTCAAAAAAAAAAAAAAAAAAAAAAAATTTAAAATGCCCACTTCTAAAGAATCTTTCAACCTGGAGATTACAAGATTGCTTTTAAATGTTAGAAATATGGTAAGGTATTTGGTTTGCTCTTGTTGCTAATCCAGGAAGAACTGGGGAACTCAGGCTTGTGAAAAAGGAATATGGCAGTTAAGGAAAGCAGCCTCAGAGGCTGCTAAGGAAACAGATTCATCTATGGCTGTGAAAGTTTCTTGCTTTTCTTTTTGTTTAACTTTTCAGCAACAAGAAAAGTTCCAGTAGTGGTTAATAGAAAGCCTTCTTTATTGCAAATGGCCAGTCCTGCTGGTGTGTAGACCTAACAAGCCTGCCAATGTCAAGACCATAAGGTTTCTATCTGAGTCTAGGGAGGAGAGGGAAATCCATCCAGGGTCCTTTGGCCAGGGCCGTGGGAGAAAGCCACTAAATGTCAGTAGGCCATCTCTCCAGAACAGTGATGCTCAAACTTCTGCAAACATTAGAATCACCTGAGACCTTGTTAAAGCACATTGCTGAACCCCAACCCCAAATTTTCTGATTCGGTAGATCTGGGGTGGGTCCAGTAATTTGTCTTGCTTCATTTGCCAGGTGAGGATGATGCTGGTCTGGGGCCTACCTTTTGAGAACCTTTGGACCAAACAGCTGGGAGGTGCAGTGCCGGTAGCATGGCCTCCTGCCCAGCTGTGTCCAGCAGCCCCCTCCCTCCCATGACCTCAGCTAGATAAAAGACCACTGCTGGCACTGGGCTTCGAGGAAGAGCACCTATGCCTGGGTTCCCCGACCACGTTCCTGGGGAAGGTTTCTGATTTGAAATGGTTCTTCCTCTCAAAGGGCCCTGCTGCTCACTGGTTCTGACTTCTTCCCTGGTTATGCCCTAAAACAGTGCCTCAGAGGAGACAGCCATGGGACAGCACTACCATGCAAGCCAGCTGGAGCCCTGCTCTCCCCCAACATACCAGCTTCCAGGGGAACGGAGTTTCACTTTTTGCCATATCCACCTCTTCCTTGAGGATGGGCAACTTTTTTCCAGGGGGAAGAATCCTCCACTGGAGAGCCAGGCTGAGGCGCCTCAGAGATTTGGAGTTTAGCATAGAGACCCCCTCTGGAGCCCTCCCCTTCTCCCACCACCAAAGTCAGCTTCCTTTATTCTTTGGCAGTGCATGTGGACAAACATTTAAAAGCCATGGAAAAGGAACCGAATGCCTGGCCCGTGGGGCTGGGTCTCGGGGCGGTGGGCACCTCCACCCCAGCCTGCGCATTGATTACCTTTAGCTGCTGATTCGTCCGCTTTAGGAACTGAATCTCCTCATTGTGCTTCTTCTCCTCCACCTGCCGCCTCTCGCTCTCCCGCTTCTCGGTGGCTTCACATTTTGCCTTCTGCTCGTTCACTTGCCTCTCCAGGTCTCTCTTTTCCGTCTCCAATTCTGCAATCTGAGGAGAGAATGACCAGTCATCCTGGGATGTCGCCAGGTGAATGGAATGGTGTGAGCCTGGGTGGAAGGGACATGGGACATAAGACATTGCCAGGGTATATACTGCCACCCGGTGGGAGGTCAGTGCCTGGCACGGAGCGTCCACAGTGGAGACAACTCTGCCAAGACCACCAGGCTGGCCATCATACTCAACCAGGGGTCCCTCACTGAGGTGATGCAGGTCCAAGTGTCGTGACTGTCAGGAGAGCACCTTAGGAGGCCAGAATGTAGTGCTGGAATGATAAGCACGTAGCCCTGAGGTTTACAGAAGAGACGGGGCCAAGGGTCACGGTAAACCCCACTCACTTTCCTCTCCATGTCTGACTTCCCCTGCTCAGCCTGCAGTGCCTTCCTCATGCCAAACGCCACGCTGCTCTCGTACAAGGTCTGGTAGGCAGCGATGGTCATGCGGATCTCGTCCCGGACTCGCAGCAGCAGCAGCCCCCTCTCCGCACAGTTGATGGTGACCTCCCGGATCAACTCATCTTCCAATGCACACACACCATGAGATCAGACAGGGCGTGGGGAGGGGGCTTGCACTATGTCTACTGCAAACACCCTTCCTCTTGGGAAGGACATTAGGGTGTTCTCGCTTGGAGACAAAGTACAAAGCCTCAGAGAAGGGCCTCAGGGAGGCTGCCTTCAGTGGCCCAAAGAGCCTTGCCATACAGTGACTCCTCTGAACTTGGCACTTGTGAGTAGCACAGAGTCAGCAAACCTGGGTCGTCCAGGGCAAAGGAAACAAGAGGCTCTGGTTTGTTTACAGCACTGGGTCCCCTCCCTTCTGGCCTTTGGTAAAAACTGGTTACTATTCGAAAAAACCTGACTTTTTCTGTTTAAAGATGGCAGCTGTTTTAAAGCAGCTGGGACATCCTGCGTGCCCCCTTGGCTGCATTGGTTTGAGGCTGGAAACGGCAACGTCTAGAGCTTGCCCGCCTATCTCCCCATAAATGCTGACCTGGAGGGCGAAGCGTAACAACACACGGATGGGGGAGCCTGCTAAACCCTGCAGCTGCCTGAGAGTTTGAAGGTGGTTTGCAGATCGGCATCCATAAGAGCCAGTGAGACTGGGCTGGGGGACAGCCATTTGACACCAGCACTCAAGGAGGTGCATCTTAAATCTCTCGTGTCTGTCGGTTAACAACAAATCACAATATTTTTCTGGACCAAGGGCCAAATATTCATGGATGGATGGATGTAAATACCGAACATTAATCTTTCTGACTAAAAAATTAGCACATGCTTATTATAGAAATCTTTGGAAAAACAGATAGAAGTTCTTGTTTTACTCCAAACATCTGCTAAGGGGTGAGGAACTCAAGTTGCCAAGAATACAGTGGCTGGCAGCTGGAGGACTTGTAGAAGAGGTGGGGCTGGTGTAGGGAAAAGAGAGAGAGATCAGACTGTTACTGTGTCTATGTAGAAAAGAAAAGCATAAGAAACTCCATTTTGACCTGTACCCTGAACAATTGCTTTGCCCTGCGATGCTGTTAATCTGTAACTCTGCCCCAACCTTGAGCTCACAGAAACATGTGTTGTATGGAATCAAGGTTTAAGGGATGTAGGGCTGTGTAGGATATGCCTTGTTAACGAAATGTTTACAGGCAGTATGCTTGGTAAAAGTCATCACCATTCTCCATTCTCGATAAATAGGGGCACAATGCGCTACGGAAAGCTGTGCAGGGAGGTCCAGGGCAGGGACCTCTGCCCTGGAAAGCCGGATGTTGTCCAAGGTTTCTCCCCATGTGATAGCCTGAAATACGGCCTCATGGGATGGGAAAGACCTGACTGTCCCTCAACCCAACACCCGTGAAGGGTCTGTGCTGTGGAGGATTAGTAAAAGAGGAAGGCCTCTTGCCGTTGAGATAAGACAAAAGCCTCTGTCTCCTGCCTGCCCCTGGGAATTGAATGTCTCGGTGTAAAACCCGATTGTACATTTGTTCTATTCTGAGATAGGAGAAAAATCGCCCTGTGGTGGGAGGCAAGACATGTTGGCCACAACACTGATCTATTACTCTTTAGATGTTTGGGTGGAGAGAAGCATAAATCTGGCCTACGTGCACATCCAGGCATAGTACCTTCCCTTGAACTTATTTGTGACACAGATTCCTTTGCTCACATGTTTTCTTGCTGGCCTTCTCCCCACTATCACCCTGTTCTCCTGCCGCATTCCTCTTGCTGAGATAGTGAAAATAGTAATCAATAAATACTGAGGAAACTCAGAGACCGGTGCTGGTGCGGTTCCTCCGTATGCTGAGCACTGCTCCCCTGGGCCCACTTTTCTTTCTCTATACTTTGTCTCAGTGTCTTATTTCTTTTCTCAGTCTCTTGTCCTGCCTGACGAGAGATACCCACAGGTGTGGAGGGGCTGACCCCCTTCAACTGGGAAGGGAAAGAGGGCAGTTAGCTGTTGCTGGGTGGGTCAGGCAGGGGGAGAAAAGGGGATTCCAGTATGAGATGGGCTCCAGCTCTAGGGTGCTCAGGCCTGGATCTGTGCTGAAGGTGAAGGGAAGGGAGCAGTAGGGTGTGTAGTGTCCATCCCTCACCTGGCTCACTCACCAAAACACTGTGAGTAGAGTTCCCTGCGGACAGGGCAGATGCCTGTTTCCCTGGCCTGCCGCTGCTGCAGCTTTAAGTCTAACTGCTCCTGGAGGTGCACCACGTCCATCCTGGTGCTGGGGGTGCTGGACACCTGCTGGATCCATAGCTGCGTGTCTTCCACCCACTCCCTGTGGCAGACACAGCAAGACTGAGCAAAACCCATTGACTCGAGGGTCCCCAGCACATGAGCAGAGAGGGCCCTTTGAACCCTCTGCCTGAGCAGCAGTGAGGGGCAGCTTTGCCACCAACCCAGAAACCTCCATCCCTTGGGATGTGAGGTTCCAAAGCCACACCCGCTATGCTGCCTCCATAGGGACCTCGGGAATGGGTAGGTGGTGGACAATTTCCACCACGGCAACGGGCCTCTGTGAAATAATTCCCCACCATTTCAGATCTTACCCTCCTAACATGTTGAAGACCGATTTATGGTTGTTGCTTGATCTGAACAGTAGGAACTACCCACCAACTTATGGGGTGGGAAACACAGGACATCATGAACCTTGTGTAAGTGAGAAAGAGGCAGATGTGTGTATCAGGGGCGGGGAGGTTCGTGAAGGTGTGTGCCTGTGTAGGCCCCCACAGTGAACCTTGTGGCAGAGATGGCCAGGATGTGGAATCACACGGAGGAAGTTTGAAGTGCCATGGGGGAAAGGATTTCTGCATCATTGGTGGGAGGGAATCAACTGAAAAGTTATCCCCATCCTTTGACCTCCACCTCAGAGGAGATGACAGTCTCTCTTTCACTGTTTTCCCTTTTCCTCATAGCCTTACAAACTGTGCTGTCAACTTATTACATAAAAATAGATGAAAAGGCATGTTGCTGCAGAAGAAAAAAGCAAGAAGAGGAGATCATGTTGGACAGGGGTGCTCTGCTATAGTGAATTCTCAAGGAGAGCCTCCTGGAAGAAATGACATCTGAGAAAGACCTGAGTGAAGAAATGAAAGGAACCAGGAGAATATCAAGGGAAGAACATCTTTGGCAGTGAAAACACCAGCTGTCAGGGCCCTGTGATGGGAGAGTGAATGAGGCATTTCAGAAATAGCAAGTGAGGGCCGGGCGCGGTGACTCACGCCTGTAATCCCAGCACTTTGGGAGGCCAAGCTGGGCAGATCATGAGGTCAGGAGATCAAGACCATCCTGGCTAACACGGTGAAACCCCGTCTCTACTAAAAATACAAAAAACTAGCCGGGCTTGGTGGCGGGCACCTGTAGTCCCAGCTACTCGAGAGGCTGAGGCAGGAGAATGGCATGACCCCGGAGGCAGAGCTTGCAGTGAGCCAAGATCGCGCCATTGCACTCCAGCCTGGGCAACAGAGTGAGACTCTGACTCAAAAAAAAAAAAAAAAAAAAAAGAAATAGCAAGTGAGGCCCCTGTGGATTCAGCACAGTGAACAAGAAACAGAATAACAGGAGATAAGGTCAGGGATATATCATAGGCTAGATCATGCCACATCTTCCAGGCCATTGTAAGGACTTTTGATTTTAGTCTGAGATGGGAAGCCATGAAAGAGTTTTGGGCAGAGACTGGCATGATCTGACTTATGACTTAGGGGCTGTATGGAGGATAGATTTTAGGAGCAGAGTGGAAGCAGTGTTTTCAGACAGGAGACCATTGCAGCAGTGCGAGTGGCCACCAGTGACGAGAAGCAAGATGATATGATGGAAGCAGAGGTGGTGAAAAGTGGTTGGATTTGGGAAAGAATTTGAAGGTGGAGCCAAAAGAATGTGATGAAGGATAGTACACATGCTGTGAGAGTGACCAAAAGGAATGAAAGGTGGTTTGAGTCCCTAGTAAAAAGTTCTCAGAAGACGGGGGATGAGCAGACTGGGGGAGGAAGAAATTGCGATTTAGTTTGAATATGTTGAGTTTGAGATGTCTATTAGATATCTTCATGAAGATAATGAGGAAGTAGAAGACTATATGGGCCTGGAGTTTAGTGGAGAGGACAGGGCTGGAAATACACATTTGGGAGCACATAGGTGGTATCTAAAGCCATGAGATTGGGTGACAGCATGCAGGAAACAAGGGTAGATTGAGAAGAGGTCTCCCACCAGCGTGCCAGGATCCAGCCATATGTAAGTTCTAGGAGCTCTGTGATACTGAGAGAAAACCCCAGCCAGGAACAGAGGCAGAGTGCCTCCTCCCACACTCCCAAAATCCACGATGCAAAGCCTAGGCCTTCTCCCAGCCACTGCTCCTACTTTCTTACCTTGGGGGTAGTATGGCATTCAAGATTTCTTCTGCCTGCTTTGTAGGATCTGGGACACAGGGAGCTGAGGGGAGGTTGGTCTTGGGTAGCTGTGGGGCTGAACCTGAAGGTCCAGGCTGCTGGGGGCTGACTTTCAGTAGCCGAGCCTGAGATGAAGGCACAGGTGAGGGCAGGAAATGGTTCAGGAGCTCAGCTCCACACATCCCCAACCTGTAGATCGCTCCAGGTCTTCTGCACAGTTCTCCCCTCTTCCTAGCCTACTTTGGGTCGGTCTTCTCAGCAGAAATTATGTCACAGAGCTGAAGGAGGCCATTAAGTCTGGTCCCAACTCAATGCTTGAACAAGTGTTGCTGGCATATGTGCTCAGGCATGGGCTTTCACATCTCTGGTGATGGGGAAATCACTACCTCATCTATTCTTGGATCCGGGTACCATGAAGAAGAGTGAGCCCCATCCATCTCCCTGTGATCTCCTTCCCCATCCTAAATCTGCCCTCTGGGGTCACACCCAACATCTGGGCTTCCTATACAATCCTCTCACCCTCCTTCTCCGACTTCCCAATTCCTTTTACTCCCAGTCGCTGCAATCCCTGTCCCTTGAGATTGCTGACCCTCAGTGAGGGAACGTGTCTTTTCCCATTGGAGTTTCGAGGCTTTGTCCCCTGAGCCCCCGTCCTCACCTTGGGGCTCCGTTTCTCCGTGTTCCGGCTCACCAGTACAGGGGTGTCATACTTGAGCAAAGAATCTGCGGGGGGAATCATGGCGGCGGCGAGTAGCAGCCCAGCAGCTGCCGTGTCCAGTGTGGGCCTTGTTTGCCGTCACCATGGAAACCGCCCCTCACTCCCGCCCCCGCGCTTCTTGGCCTGGGCGGAGCTTCGAAGTGGGGCGGGGCCAACAACCGACGAGTTTCATTCTGTGCCTCCTGGGCGGAAACCTCTTGTTCCTGGCTTCTTAGGCCTTCTGCTCACCGGTTCGTCCCTGTACTCTTGGAAGCAAGGAAAACGCTGGTTCGAGTCCCTGCGCTGCGTCTAGCTCGCGATTTGAATGAAGTGGGCAGATCACCTTTGCCGTGCCCCAATTTTGTCACCTGAAAAACAGGAGTCATCTCCTGACTCCTCAAGAAGGATTAAGGGACAATTCCCAAAGGAAGTCATCTGGAGTTCCTAGGTTTTTTGAAGGGTTTTTTTGTTGTTGTTGTTCCCAAAATGTGTTTATTGAGATTGTTTCCCACTCATCTTGATTCAGGGTGCTTTTAGTGCTGCTTCCTCCTGAAGGAACATCCTTCTGTATGCCTTTCTCGTAGGCTGGCAGAGGACAGTGGAGCAGCCAACACACAAAACTGCCGTTTGTGCATGGCTAAAGACTGGTGATTTTATAGCATCCTGGGCATTTCACACCCATGAAGTAGGAATTGGGGCTCCGCACCAGGCGTTTCTTTTTGTGTTTCCTCTTCTCTTCTGGGGAAGGATGAAGGAGATCCTTTGCAAGAGGCATGTTCTCATGGGTAGGTCGTTACCGCCAGAAAGGGCTTGTTTTGTTTTTTAAATTGAGACGGAGTCTGGCTCTGTTGCCCAGGCTGAAGTGCAGTGGAGTGATCTTGGCTCACTGCAACCTCCACCTCCCAGGTTCAAACGATTCTTCTAAGGCCGGGTGCGGTGGCTCAAGCCTGTAATCCCAGCACTTTGGGAGGCCGAGACGGGCGGATCACGAGGTCAGGAGATCGAGACCATCCTGGCAAACACGGTGAAACCCCGTCTCTACTAAAAAATATTAAAAAACTAGCCGGGTGAGGTGGCGGGCGTCTGTAGTCCCAGCTACTTGGGAGGCTGAGGCGGGAGAATGGCGTAAACCCGGGAGGCGGAGCTTGCAGTGAGCTGAGATCCGGCCACTGCACTCCAGCCTGGGCGACAGAGCGAGACTCTGCCTCAAAAAAAAAAAAAAAAAAAAAACAAAAAAACGATTCTTCTGCTTCAGCCTCCCGAGTAGCTGGGATTACAGGTGCCTGCCACCACATCTGGCTAATTTTTGTGTTTTTAGTAGAGATGGGGTTTCACCACGTTGGCCAGGCTGGTCTCGAACTCCTGACCTTGTGATCCGCCTGCCTCGGTCTCCCAAAGTGCTGGGATTACAGGCGTGAGCCACCGCGCCTGGCCCGAAGTATTTTTCTAATTAAAGGAGAAATGAGAATGTAGGAGCCAATGGGAAACTTCCCCTTTGCCCCCTGAAGAGTCGCTCAAAAATCAATTCACAAAAGGCAGATTAATTGGAGAAAAGGCATACGAATGTATTTAAAGTGTATACACGGGGAGAATCACAGCGTGATTATCCACCCCAAAAAGAGTTCAGAAGCTTATATACCCTCCTGGTAAAACAGACTTATGAGGGTGGGAGAAGGAGGAATTCTGCTCAGGGATTACTAGGCAGAATGAATTAATAAGGGAACAGAGATACATTTGTAAATAGTTTTTTGTTGTTTTTTTGTTTTGGTTTGGTTTTTTTGAAGACAAAAAACCTGTAGCCCTGGCTGGAGTGCAGTGGTGCCATCACGGCTCACTGCAGCCTTCAACTCCTGGGCTCAAGCGATCCTCCTGTCTCTGCTGGGACCACAGGCACGAGCCACCATCCCCTGCCAAATTTAATTTTTGTAGAGACAGAGTCTTGCTATGTTGGGCAAGTTGGTCTGGAACTCCTGGCTTCAAGCGATTTTCCTGCCTTGGCCTCCCAAAGCGCCGTAATTACAGGCTGCAGCCTCCGTGCTCGGCTGTAAACAGCTACTTTTGACAGTATAAGGGTCTCGGGTCAGGTGTGATTACATTCTTGGGAGGAGAAGAAAGAAACAATTTTTCCTTTTGGTAGTCTGTATTTTAGGCAGATAAAGACCTGCGCTTTGGGGGAGACGGTGGGCACCGGGAAGGAACATTGAGGCTTCTTCAGTTCAGCATGTCAGTGCGCCATATTTTGGGGTTTCGATTTCTGAGCCCCAACAGCATTGCAGAAAGTTCAGGAAACAGAAGAGGAAAAGCTAATGATTTGCCCATGGGTTATCATCTCTGATTGCATTTCCATTTCTTCCTTCCTTCTATTTCCAAATGTAAATGTAATTATAGTTTGCGCACAATTTTGTATCCTGCTTTGTCGTTAACAAGTCAGGGTTTTTAAAGTTTGTAAATGGTTTACTAATGGCCACATAACACCCATTAATTTGGCTAACTTCCCTACTGCTGGGTATTTACATTGTTTCCACGTTTTGTAATTACTAATAATGTGGCAACAAACAGTCTTGAGAGGTTTGCTTTTTCCCAGTTTTTTGTTGTTGTTGTTTATTTGTTTTTGAGACATCTCGCTCTGTCGCCCAGGCTGGAGTGCAGTGGTGCAATCCCCGCTCACTGCAACCTGCGCCTTCCGGGTTCAAGCGATTATCTTGCCTCATTCTTCCGAGTAGCTGGGATTACAGGCGCGCGCCACCACACTCGGCTAATTTTTGTATTTTTAGTAGAGACGAGGTTTTGCCATGTTGGCCAGGCTGTTCTCGAACTCTTGACCTCAGGTGATCCGCCAGCCTCGGCCTCCCAAAGTTCTGGGACTACAGGCGAGAGTCACCACGCCCAGCCAGAAGTTTGTTTTTGAAACTTGAAACTCCCGCCACCCAAGCCGGTCGCTGTGGCCACGCCCACTAGGGAGTAGTCACGTGTTTACTCTCTGCCGCAAGGATTTCTGGGAGGTTGGGCACCCCGGAAGCGGAAGTCCAGGAGTCAAACTCGTCATTTCCTTCAGCTAGAGGAACCCAACGGATCTGTTTTCTTTCGCTCAGCCAAAATCACAGAATGAAGGCGGTGAAGAGCGAACGGGAGCGAGGGAGCCGGCGAAGACACCGGGACGGGAACATGGTGCTGCCGGCGGGGGTGGTGGTGAAGCAGGAGCGTCTCAGCCCAGAAGTCGCACCTCCCGCCCACCGCCGTCCAGACCACTCTGGCGGTAGCCCGTCTCCGCCGGCCAGCGAGCCGGGCCGCCCGGGCCACCGCGGGAACCGAGCCCGAGGAGTTAGCCGGTAAGTGGGGCAGCAGCCCAGGATGGACGCTGGGTTGGGCTCATTCAGAAAGGCGGGCAGGGCTAGCATCCGAAACAGGTTTTGAATGCTGGGCGCAGCAGCCCGGACTTAATCCTGAGGGACTGTTGAGAGTGATCCAGTCGTGCTTGTGTTATGCTTGCTCTGTCACTTGCCTTATAGCTCGGTGTTCAACGCCTAATGACAAACCGGCAGGATCCCACTCCTTCATTCTTGTGTCCCCAGCACTTCGAAGAGTGTAGCCCAACAGATAGCACTGATAATCTGTTAAATTGGAATGAGGTTTTCCCCATCCCGCCCACAAATGGAGTGTGGGCCTTGTCTTTCCAGTTACCTGCCAGAAAGATTTTCACATCGAGGTCTAGGCGAGCTACCTAACAGAAACTGGGAAAAAAAAAAAAGTTACTTCTTGCTAGACTCATTTATTTATGCATTCATTCACCATAGTTTTACTGAGTGCCTATTTTAAGTGTGAAAGACTGCCCTAGGTATTGGGGCTGCAAGGATGATTCAGTTAGATGATCTTCACCAGTGCCAAATTGGCCGTGCTCTAACCCTGAGACAGATAAAAAAAAAAAAAATAGTTTCAATAACAAGTATTATTGATAGGTTATAACAGTAATGTGATAGTGAGAGATTGGAGAGAAGAGGGAGGAGGCCTCTCTAAAGAGGTGTCATTTGAGCCCAGACCTGAGTGATAGGAATGATTCAACCTCTTAAAGATCCAGGCAGAGGAAACAACATCTGCAAAGAACTTGAAGTAGAATGAATTATGATTGAAATGGGAAAAAGCCAGTGTCGGTGGAGTATAGTGGTCAAGAAGGTGGGTGGTAGGAATGAGATGGCATAGGGAGGAAGTAGAACCACAGGATGGACTGTTCCTGATGGTAGGGGTGTTGGTAGTGAGGGATAAAGAATCAAGGGTGACTTCCGGATGGTGATGCCAATTAGCAAGATGGCAAGGAGTAGGAGAGGAAAGGTTTTTGAAGGGTTGGAAATTAAGAGTTTTGTTACCTAAGTGAGAAGGTTCAGTAGACAGTTGTCTATGTGAGTATGGAATGCAAGGGAGATGTTACAGCTAGGAAAGTGAACCTCGTGACTCCTTTAATGTGACTGGCAGATACCTTCACAAAAGCAGTGTTTGTGTTAGTAGGTAAGCCTGATACTGGAAGCTAATTTTTATGGGGGAAGGGAAATTGCAATAAAATCCTGTGTACCATGCTCTGTATAGGTCCCCACCCAAAAAGAAAAACAAGTCCTCAGGGAGAAGAAGCAAGTCTCCTCGGAGTAAGAGAAACCGAAGTCCTCACTACTCAACAGTCAAAGTGAAGCAGGTAAGTGGATTGGGGTGTTTTGATGTTGGGTCCAAATTGAGAGCCTTTTCCTATCACAGCTAAAGAGGGCTGTGTGTGTGTTGTGTGTGTGCGCATGTGTGCACGCACACTCGCCTACATCTCTACCTGTACCTCCAGTGGGCTTTTCTGAAAACT
Source organism: Rhinopithecus roxellana (assembly GCF_007565055.1). Taxonomy (NCBI): domain Eukaryota; kingdom Metazoa; phylum Chordata; class Mammalia; order Primates; family Cercopithecidae; genus Rhinopithecus; species Rhinopithecus roxellana. The sequence continues at coordinate 88,623,488 of NC_044560.1, read as the reverse complement.
GGGTGTATTTCTTTTTTCTGCTTGTTTGCTTAAATTAAACTTTTTATTTTGAGATTATTATTGGTTCACATACGGTTGTCAGAAATAATTCAGGGAGATATACTCTTCCTGGTTTCTCCCAGTGGTAGCATCTATTCATAACAGAACTGTGGTACGATATCATCATCAGAATATTGACATCGATATAGTCAAGATAACATTTCCTTCACCACAAGGAATACCTCGTGTTGTCCTTTTGTAGCCACACACACTTATTTCCCACTTCCCACTTTTATCCTTCCTTAACTTCTGTCAACTTCTAATCTGTTCTTCGTTTCTATAATTCTGTCATTTCAAGAATGTTGTGTAAATGGAATCATACAGTATGTAACCTTTAGGATTGTCTTTTCTTACTCAGCAGAATCTTTTGGAGATTTATTCAGGTTGCATCTCTCAGTAGTTCCATTTCATTGCTGAGTGGTATCCATATGGTATGGATTTAGCCACTTACTCATTAGAGAACATCTGGGTTGTTTCCATTTTTTGGCTATTACACGTAAAGCTGCTATATACACATTTGTGTACAGGTTTTTATGTGAACATAAGAGTTCATTTCTCTGGGATAGATGCTCAGGAGTGCAATTACTGGATTGTACGGTAGTTGCAGGTTTAATTCTTTTAAGAGATTGCCAGACTGTTTTCCAGAGTGGCTATATTAGTTTCCTAGGGCCACCATAATGAAATACCATAGAGTAGGTGGCTTAAACAGCAGAAATTCATTTTCCTGTAGTTCTGGGGCTAAAAGTCAAAAATTTGGGTGTTAGCAAGTTTGGATTCTCCTGAAAAAAATCCTCTTTTCTTGGCTTGCAGATGGCTACCTCTCTGCTGTACCCTTAAATAATCTTTTTTCTGTCCTGGTGTCTTTTCTCAGCCATATTGGATTAGGGCCCTACCCTCATTTTTTAACTTAATCAGCTCTTTAAAGACCTTATCTCCAAAAACGGTTACTAATACATTCTGAGGTACTTGGGTTTGGTACTTTAACATGCTGATTTTGGAGAGTACAGTTTAGTCCGTAACAGTGGCTGTACCATTTTATATTCCCACCAGCAATGTATGAATGATCCAGTTTCCCTGTATCTTTATCAGCATTTCAAGTTATCACTTTATTTTAGCCATTCTGATAGGTGTGTAGTAGTATTTCATTGTGATTTTGATTTGCGTTTTCCTTTTTTTTTTTTTTTTCTTTTGAGACGGAGTCTCACTCTGTCACCAAGGCTGGCTTTGTGTGTGTGTGTGTGTGTGTGTGTGACCTGGACTGGAGTACAATGGCGTGATCTTGGCTCACTGAAATCTCCCCTTCCCGGGTTCAAGTGATTCTCCTGCCTCAGCCTCCCGAGTAGCTGGGATTACAGGTACCCACCACCACATCCAGCTAATTTTTTGTATTTTTAGTACAGATGGGGTTTCACTATGTTGGCCAGGCTGGTCTCAAACTTCTAACCTCGTGATCTGCCCGCCTCAGCCTCCCGAAGTGCTGGGATTACAAGTGTGAGCCACCACACCCGGCCTTGGACGTCTTTTCATGTGCTTATTTGCCATCTGTATGTATCTTCTCAGGTGCAATGTCTCATGTTTTTTGCCTGTTTTCCTTTTTTTCTTTTTTTTTTTGTTTTTTTGAGATGGAGTTTCACTCTTGCTGCCCAGGCTGGAGTGCAGTGGCGTGATCTCAGCTCATTTCAGCCTCAGCCTCCCAGGTTCAAGGGATTCTCCTGCCTCAGCCTCCCAGGTAGCTGGTATTACAGGCTCCTGCCACCATGCCTGGCTAATTTTTGTATTTTTAGTAGAGATGTGGTTTCGTCATGTTGACCAGGCTGGTCTTGAACTCCTGACCTCAGGTAATCCACTCACCTCAGCCTCCCAAAGTGCTGGATTACAGCACTTTGCTGTAATCCCAGTATAAGCCACTGCCCAGCTGTCTTTTGCCTGTTTTCTAATAGTATTATTTGCTTTTTTACTGTTTAGTTTTTAAGAATTCTTTTTATATTGTAGATACTAGTCCTTTTTGGGGTATGTGGTTTACAAGTATTTTTTTCCCAGTCTGTAGCTTGTCTTCACTTTCTTAACAGGGTTTATCTTAGAACAAAAGTTTTTTTTAATTTCAAAGAAGTCCAGCTTATGTGTTTTTCCTTTTATGGATTGTGCTTTTGATGTCATGGCTAAGAACTTTTTGCCTAGCTCTAGATCTCCGAAATTTTCTTCTAAATTTTTTTTCTTAAAAGTCCACGATCTGTTTTCAGTTCCTTTTTAGGGTTTTGTTTTTGTTTTTGTTTTGCCTATGAATGTCCACAAACATCAACACCATTTGTTGAAAAGACTATCTTTCCTCCACTGAATTACTTTTGCTCTTTTGTCAAAAATCAGTTGGGCATATTTGTGTAGGTCTATTTCTGAGATGTCTGTTCTCTTCCATTTGTCAGTGTCTGTCATTCTTCCAATACCACACAATCTTGAAATATAATGTCTTGAAATTGTATGGACTGATTTCCCCCGTTTTATTCTTCTTTGTAAAAATTGCTTTAGCTATTCAACTTCTTTTGTTATCCATAAAAGTTTTAGAACAATCTTATCTCTATTTTTAAAAAGTCTGGGCAGGTTGGCCGGGCGCGGTGGCTCAAGCCTGTAATCCCAGCACTTTGGGAGGCCGAGACGGGCGGATCACGAGGTCAGGAGATCGAGACTATCCTGGCTAACATGGTGAAACCCCGTCTCTACTAAAAAATACAAAAAACTAGCCGGGCGAGGTGGCGGGCGCCTGTAATCCCAGCTACTTGGGAGGCTGAGGCAGGAGAATGGCGTAAACCCGGGAGGCGGAGCTTGCAGTGAGCTGAGATCCGGCCACTGCACTCCAGCCTGGGCGACAGAGTGAGACTCAGTCTCAAAAAAAAAAAAAAAAAAAAAAGGTCTGGGCAGGTCACAGTGGCTCATGCCTGTAATCCCAATACTTTGGGAGGCTGAGGTGGGCAGATGACTTGAGCTCAGGAGCTCCAGACCAGCCTAGGCAACATGGTGAAACCCATCTTTACAAAAAATATAAAAATTAGCTGGGTGTGGTGGCATGCCTCTAGTCCCAGCTACTCAGGAGGCTGAGGTGGGAGGATTACTTGAGCCTAGGAGGTTGAGGCTGCAGTGAACAGTGATCATACCACCGCACTCCAGCCTGGGCGACAGAGTGAGATCCAAAAGAAAAACCTTGCTAGAATTTTGATAGGATTTGTGTTAAACTGGTGTTTGGGGGCAATCATTGACTTTTTACTATGTTAAATCTTCTAATCCATGAACATTGTGTGTCTCCCCTTTTATATAGATCATCTTTGATATCTTTTATCAGTCGTAGTTTTCAGCATATAAATCCTATACATATTTCTTTGTGGAATGATTATAAAGGGTATTTTAAATGGGTGTCCACATGTTCATTGCTACTATATAGAAATATAATTCATTTTTGTGTGTTTATCTTAATCCTATATCCTTGCTGAACTAATTTATTCTAGTTTTTTTTTTTGTTTTAGATTACTTGGGATTTTCTACATAAACAATCATATCTACAAATAGGGACAGTTTTATTTCTTCCTTTACAATCTGTATGCATTTTATTTCCTTTTGTTGTTTGCATTAGTCCGTTTTCATGCTGTTGATAAAGACATACCCAAGACTGGGCAATTTACAAAAGAAAGGTTTAATGGACTTAGAGTTCCACATGGCTGGTGAGGCCTCACAACCATGGCAGGAAGCAAGGAGGAGCAAATCACACAGGGAGGGGGGCAGGCAAAGAGAGATAAAATAAAAGAGTAATGAGAGCAGACACTCTTGCCTTATTCTCAATTTTGAGGAATGATAATGCAGCCATCTTTTTTTTTTTTTTTTTTTTGAGATGGAGTCTTGTTCTGTTGCCCAGGCTTGAGTGGCGCAATCTCTGCTCACTGCAGCGTCTGCTTCCTGGGTTCGAGGATTCACCTGCCTCGGCCTCACAAGTAACTGGGATTAGAGTCTGGGCCAGTCACAGTGGCTCACGCCTGTAATCCCAGCACTTTGGGAGGCCGAGGCAGGTGGATCACCTGAGGTCAGGAGACCAGCCTGGCCAACATGGTGAAACCTCATCTCTACTAAAAATGCAAAAATTAGCCAGGTGTGGTGGTGGGCGCCTGTAGTCCCAGCTACTTGGGAGGCTGAGGCAGGAGAATTGCTTGAACCTGGGAGGCGGAGATGACAATGAGCCAAGATTGCACCACTGCACTCCAGCCTGGGTGACAGAGCAAGACTCTGTTTTAAAAACAAATTTTGAAAGACAAATAAAAAACAGTATAGCAACTATTTATATAGCATTTACATTGTATTAGGTATTATAAATAACCTAGCAATGATTAAAAGCATACAGGAGGATGGCCGGGCGCGGTGGCTCACGCCTGTAATCCCAGCACTTTGGGAGGCCGAGGCGGGCAGATCACAAGGTCAGGAGATCGAGACCATCCTGGCTAACACGGTGAAACCCCATCTCTACTGAAAATACAAAAAATTAGCCGGGTGTGATGGCGGGTGCTTGTGGTCCCAGCTACTCAGAAGGCTGAGGCAGCATAATGGCATGAACCCAGCAGGCGGAGCTTGCAGTGAGCCAAGATGGCGCCACTGCACTCCAGCCTGGGCAACGGAGCAAGACTCCGTCTCAGAAAAAAAAATACATATATACACACACACAGGAGGATATTCACCGATTTTTATATAAGGAACTTCAGCATCCTGAGATATCTTTTTCGGTTTTGTTTTGTTTTTTTGATATCTTTTTTATCCACTGGGGATCCTGGAACCAATCTCCTGAGGATACTGAATGATTATTCTTTTCTCGACTTCTGAACCACCATTTTTGTGGGTTGGTTTGGTTTTTTTTTTTTTTTTTTTTTGGTGAAGTGTCACTCTGTTGCCCAGGCTGGAGTACAGTAGTGTGCTCTCGGCTCACTGCAACCTCTGCCTCCTGGGTTTGAGTGATTCTCGTGCCTCAACCTCCCCAGTAGCTAGGATTACAGGCACGTGCTACCATGCCTGGCTAATTTTTGTGTTTTTAGTAGAGACGGGGTTTCACCATGTTGGTCAGGCTGGTCTCAAGCTCCTGACCTCAAGTGATCCGCCCGCCTGGGCCTCCCAAAGTGCTGGGATTACAGATGTGAACCACCGTGTCCAACTGAATCACCATTTTCGAAACAAATGTATTCATTACATGCTTATTGTAATAATACAGAGGTATGTAAAATTTGAAATGAGAGTATGGTTTACTTCTTTCATCCCCAAAATTGCACCACCTCCTCAACCAAAAAACCTCCACCTCACTGGCCAGAGGTAATCACTATGATATAGACTCTATCCATTATCACATGGCCTTTTCCCATGAATCTCTCTGTCTCTTTTCTTCCAAGGTCACCAGTCACATGGGATTAATGACCTACATTACTCCAGTATGACCTTAATTTATTACATCTGCAGTGACCCTCTTTCTAAATGAGGGGGGAGATAAACATTTGAGAGGCATCTGCATATAGATGTATGTAAAGTATTAGGATTAGATGAAATTAATAAGGAAATGACTAGATAGAAGAACAACCAACAAAGGACTGAATCCAGGGGTGATCCAGTGTGAAGAAATTGCAGTGACATCAGCAAAGGAGACTGGAAAGAAAGAGAAGCAAGAGAATCTGGTAACTTGAAGCCATTAGAAGGAAATGTGTTGAGGATACAGTGATTAACTCTGTTAGATGCTGCTGATAGTTAAGTGAAATGAAGACTGAGAATTGGCCACTGGATTTAGCAACGTGGAGGTCATTGGTGATCTTGACCAGCCATTTTACTGGAATAATAAGGGTGAGACCTGATTGGAGGGGTTCAAGGGAAGACAGAGGAGAGGAATTGGGAACTGAATTTTTAAAAACAACCTCTTCTCTTCTCCTTCCTCCCCCTCCCCCTCCCCCTCCCCCTCTCCCCTCTCCCCTCCCCTCCCCTCCCCTCCTCTGGGGTTCAAGTGATTCTTCTGCTCCAGCCTCCCAAGTAGCTGGGGCTACAGGCACGTGCCACCACATCCAGCTCATTTTTGTATTTTTAGTAGAGACGGGATTTCACCATGTTGGCCAAGCTGGTCTTGAACCCCTGACCTCAAGCGATCCACCCACCTCAGCCTCCCAAAGTGCTAGAATTACAGACATAAGCCACCACACCCGGCCCTTTTGACTTCTTACAATGACTCTTAATCAGGGATAAAGGACATGATAAGATTAGTCCTGGTGAACTCAAGGCAGATAGCGGTGGCAAGCTTGTAAATGTTTTGGAGTAGGAAGGGTGGTTGTCTGAGGCTCTCTTTTGATGCATGTCTTTGCTAGGCTAGGAAGTCTAGAAAAACTGAGTCCCACTCTGAGCAAGCAGGCCCTCACTTGAGCCTTGTGTATGGCAGGGAGCAGGCGAGGAGGTCTTAGTCCCAGTGCTTCCACTTTTAGGGTATTGTGCATAATGCTGCAATGAACATGGGTGCTCAAGTATCTATTTGAGACCCTGCTTTCATTTGGGATATGTAAACAGAAGTGGGATTGCTGGATCATATGGCAATTCTGTTTTTTAATTTTTTGTGGAACCACTGTACCGTTTTCCACACTAACTGTACCATTTTACATTCCCACCAGCAGTGTACAAGGGTTTCAGTTTTTCCACATCTTTGCCAATACTTGTTATTTTCAGTTTTTTTATGGTAGCCATCCTAATGGTTGTGAAGTCACCAAGAAAAATTTTTACTTTTTAATTTTATTTTTATTATTATTTTTAGAGATGGCGGGGGGTGGGGGGTCTCACTATGTTGCCCAGGCTGGTCTTGAACTCCTGGACTCAAGTGATCCACCCGCCTCGGCCTTCCAAAGTGCTGGGATTATAGGTGTGAGGCACTGTGACCTGCCTGCCTAATCCTTTTTATTATTATTATGTATTTTTTTAATTAGGGGCCATGCTAATTTTTGTATCATTCTCATTTTCTGCCTAATCATTTTGAAAGTCTCTTACTGCTCTCTCTTTTAAAATTTTTAACCTTAATTATCTGCAAACATTTTTGTATGTTACCTAGTCCATAGCAAGAAGTTTTTTTATTTTTTTGGTGGGAGATACCAAATTTCTTTATTTGAAGGAATGGTACAAATCAAATAACTTAAGTGGGTGTTTTGGTACAACTTATAGAAAAGGCAAAGGAGGCCCCAATATGCATGCACTGCCTTGGTGACCAGGAAGTCACCCCATGGCTATGGGGAAATTAGCCTAAGGCTTAGCTTTCATTATCACTGTCTCCCGGGGTGTACTTGTCAAAGAGATATTCTGCCAAGCCAGATTTGGGTGCCCCCATCTTGCGCAAGTTGGTCACGTGGTCACCCAATTCTTTGATGGATTTTACCTGCTCATTCAGGTAATGTGTCTCAGTGAAGTCACACAAATGGGGGTCATTTTGTTGGTGGCCAGTTTGTACAGTTCCAGTAGTGACTGATTCCCATGTTTTTCCAAATGTAATGCACACCCCATTGCATTCAGCCCACTCTCCGAGTCATCATGGTCTGGTTTCTTGATATCCCGAAGGAAGATTTGGCCATCTCTTTGGCTCTGCAGCTTCATCAATTTCTCGGCATGTTCCGTCTCCTCATGAGACTGGTGAAGAAAGTACTTGGCAAAATTCTTCAAAGCCACATCATTGTGGTCAAAGTAGTAAGACATGACAGATAGATGTAGGAGGCATAGAACTCCAGGTTGATCTGGCGGTTGATGGTGGTAGTTCTGGCTCACCTGTGAGGGGGATGCGGTCGTGGTGGCAGTGGCTGCGCGGCAGTAACTGCATGGCGCTAGACTGGCGACAGGGGCCTTGGGACCGTCAGAGGGCCCAGTGAGGAGGTGACAGAGGGCTAGCTATGGGCGGCCAGCCGGGGTGGGGGACAAGAGCCCGGTTCCGTCCAAGCACTGTTGAACGAGGAAACCCCGGCGACTCTCCGCAAAGAATGTCTCATTTTTTCTTTCTAAAATAAAAAATAATAATAATAAAATTTTGTACATGAATGAAGTCCTTGGGGAGCTACATCTATAAGACTTGTTTCTTTTTTTTTTTTGAGATGGAGTCTCACTCTGTCATCCAGGCTGGAGTCCATGGCACAGTCTGGGCTCACTGCAACCTCTGCCCTCCGAGTTCAAGCGATTCTCCTGCCTCACCCTCCCAAGTAGCTGGGATTACAGGCATGCGCTACCACACCTGGCTAATTTTTGCATTTTTAGTAGAGATGGAGTTTCACAATGTTGGCCAGGCTGGTCTCGAACTGACCGACCTCAAGTGATCCGCCCCCCTTGCTCTCCCGAAGTGCTGGGATTACAGGCGTGAGCCACCATGCCCACCCTATAAGACTTGTTTCTGCTGCCTCTCATTCTCAGTGGCTTGTTTCCATTTCCTTGTGTGTGTCTAGTATTCTTTAGTATTTGAGCCCATGCTTAGAACTCAAATCTTTTTTTTTTCTTACCCCACTTTGGAGATTTTTTTCTCATTGGAGATTTTGCCTTGCTTATTGACAGCCCAACAATGCATTAAAAATTTAATAAGTATCTAGTTAAATTATAGTGGGAACATTTCTCCAAGTGTTTCATCTGCCAAGTCTATATATATATCTGGTCTTATTGTGAAACTTGCCCCTTCTCTTTTTTCCCCTTCCATTTAACAATATATTAGATATCTTTCTATGTCATTATCTCATTCTTTTTCATGGCTGTGAAGTATTCCTTTGTATGAATAGATAATAATTTAACCATTCTACCATTGCAGGACATTAAGTTGTTTCCAGTTTTTTTATTATGAAATTACAGTAAACACATTCATATGTATGTGTTTGTACGTTTTTGCTAGTATTTCTGTAGGATTGATTTCTATAAGTGACATTAGTGGTTGATGAGATTTTGATTAAATACTGTCAAATTGACCTAAATAGGCTATGCTAGTTTATACCTGTACCAGCAGTGACTGAAAATACCCATTTTCTTGTACCTTCTTCTTTGACTCTAGATATTATTGATCTTTTTAATTTTACTAATTCAAGGAGAGAAAATTCATATTTCTTTTAGAATTTGATGCTTTGGTTATTAGGTTAAGCATATCTTCATGCATTTATTGGACGTGTATTTCTTTTCTTTTCTTTTTTTTTTTTTTTTTGAGACAGGGTCTCTGTAGCCCAGGCTGGACTGTAGTGCTATGATCATAGCTCACTTCAGCCTCGACCTCCTGGGCTCAAGTGATCCTCCCACCTCAAATTCTAGAATAGCTGTAATTTTAGATTACAGGTGCATGCTGTCATGCCTGGCTAATTTTTGTATTTTTTGTAGAAATGGGGTTTTGCCGTGTTGCCCAGGCTGGTCTCAAACTCCTGAGCTTAAGCAATTCTCCTGCCGTGGCTTCCCAAAGTGCTGGGATTATAGGCGTCACCCACTGTGCTCAGCCCTTGGACATTTATTTTTTCTGAAAATTGTTCATTTTTCTTTCCTTTTTTATTTTTGAGACAGAGTCTTGCTCTGTCATCCAGGCTGGAGTACAGTGGTGGAATCTCAGCTCACTGCAACCTCTGCCTCCCAGGCTTAAGCAATCCTCCCACCGTAGCCTTCTGAGGAACTGGAACTACAGGCATGCACCACTGTGCCCAGCTGATTTTTGTATTTTTAGTAGAAACGGGGTTTCACCATGTTGCCCAGGCTGGTCTCAAATACCTGGGCTCAAGCGATCCATTGCCTTGGCCTCCCAAAGTGCTGGGATTACAAGTGTGAGCCACTGGCACCTGGCCATTTGTCAGTTTCTCTATTGAATTGTTTCTTATTGATATATTAATATGCAGTAGTCTCCCCTTATCTGTGGTTTCACTTTCTACATCTGAAAATATTAAATGGAAAACTCCAGAAAAAAACAACTCATAAAGTTTAAATTGGTCACTATCCTGAGTCATTTGGTGTAAACTTGTGCTGTCCCACCAGGAACATGAATCCTTCCTTTGTCTGGTGTATCTGTGCTGTATGCGCTACCTGCCTGTCCGTCACTTAGTTGTCATCCTGGGTATCAGATAACTGTTGCAGTTTGCAGTGCTTGGATTCAAGTAACCTTTATTTTATTTAGTAGTGGCCCCAAAGTGCAATAGTAGTGATTTTGGCAGTTAGGAACGCTAAAGAGAAGCTGTAAAGTGCTTCCTAAACGAAAAGATGAAAGTTCTCAACTTAAACTTTTCAAATCCTATATTGAAGTTGCCAAGATCGATAGTAAGAATGAATCTTCTATTGTGAAATTGTGGGGAAGGAAAAAGAAATTCATGCTAGTTTTGCTGTTGTATCTCATACTGTAAAAGTTACAGCCACAGTTCATAAGTGCTTAGTTAAGATGGAAAAGGCACTAAATTTATGGATGGAAGATGTGAACAGAAATGTGTTACATTTGATGGCAGTCAGGTTCAGTACTATCGGTGGTTTCAGCCATCCACCATACTTAGAATGTATCCCCCTAGGACTACTGTATGGTTTGTGTTGCAGACATTTTCTACCAGGCTGATTTTCTTTTTTTTTCTTCTTTTCTTTCTTTTATTTGAGAAGGAGTTTCACTCTTGTTGCCCAGGCTGGAGTGCAATGGCGCGATCTCGGCTTACTGCAACCTCTGCCTCCCAGGTTCAAGCGATTCTCCTGCCTCAGCCTCCTGAGTAGCTGGGATTACAGGCATGTGCCACCACACCCGGCTAATTTTGTATTTTTAGAAGAGACGGAGTTTCACCATGTTGGTCAGGCTGGTCTGGAACTCCTGACCTCAGGTGATCCGCCCGTCTCGGCCTCCCGAAGTGCTGGGATTATAGGCATGAGCCACCGTGCCCGGCCTAGGCTGATTTTCAATGCTGTCTTTTTCAAGAAATCGTGGTATGTTCCTCCATTTCTTCAGACCTTTAAAAAGCCTCTATTTTAATGAATTTTTACAGATTTCTTCTCATATGTCTTTCATGTTTCTTAAGTTCATTCCTAGGTATTGAATTTTTTTTTAATTGTGGAAGTAGGATTTAAAAACTGTTACATTTTCATTTTTGGCATGAGAGAAAGCTAGTTTCTTTCTTTACATATCTTGTACCTGACTACTTAACTCTTAGTTCTATTTTCTGTATATTCTTCCCTGTAAGTTTGCCCATAGTTACTTTTGTTCTGAAAAGGAGGGAATTATTTTTCTTTCTCCTTTCTAGACTAAATAGTCTCTTGTTTTTAGGGCTCTGGACCTGGGCTTGTGCTATTAGGGCTATAGTTGAATTAGCAGCATGGGATACCATCTTTGTGGCCTTGCAAGGGAACATAACCACCAGACGTAATCTTATTTCTGTGGGAAATGTTGTTCTAAATGCCAGAGTCCAAATTACAAAAGACTTTTTGAATGTACCTCATTAAAAAAGAACAAGATTTGGGCTGCCTTTAGATTGTGCACTGTGTTAAAATTACAGAATCTGTTTGAATTTCAGGAGCGTGAGGATCATCCCCGGAGAGGACGGGAGGATCGGCAGCACAGGGAACCATCAGAACAGGAACACAGGAGAGCTAGGAAAAGTGACCGGAACAGACACCGGGGCCATTCCCACCAAAGGAGAACATCTAACGAGAGACCTGGGAGTGGGCAGGGTCAGGGACGGGATCGAGACACTCAGAACCTGCAGGCTCAGGAAGAAGAGCGGGAGTTTTATAATGCCAGGCGACGGGAGCATCGCCAGAGGAATGACATTGGTGGTGGTGGTAGCGAGTCTCAGGAGTTGGTTCCTCGGCCTGGTGGCAACAACAAAGAAAAAGAGGTGCCTGCTAAAGAAAAACCAAGCTTTGAACTTTCTGGGGCACTTCTTGAGGACACCAACACTTTCCGGGGTGTAGTCATTAAATATAGCGAGCCCCCAGAAGCACGTATCCCGAAAAAACGGTGGCGTCTCTACCCATTTAAAAATGATGAGGTGCTTCCAGTCATGTACATACATCGACAGAGTGCGTATCTACTGGGTCGACACCGCCGCATTGCAGACATTCCTATCGATCACCCGTCTTGTTCAAAGCAGCATGCGGTCTTTCAATATCGGTAAGTAACATGGAGGAAGAAACTAATGTGAGCAGAAACAATTGCTCAGTTAGGATTACTAAGATTTTTGTTCATATTTATGCAGAAGAATCCCAAACCCCTCATATCTAAAGAGTATTGTTAATCTAACTTCCCTTTAAATAATTGCTTACATATTTATAAGAACACTATACTTTTAATCTATTTTTTATTTTTTTGTGACAAGGTCTCACTCTGTCACCCAGTCTAGAGTGCAGTGGAGCAAACACAGCTCACTCCAGCAACCTCCTGGGCTCAAATGATTGTCTCCCACCTTGGCCTCCCGAGTAACTGGGACCACAGGCGTGTGCCTCTGTGCTCAACTAATTTTGAAATTGGTTCTTGATAGCTTGCATGGGACATCTGTGATGATTCTGACAACAATCCTGTGAGAAGGATAGGACCGGTTTTTGGTTTTTTGTTTTTGTGAGACGGAGTCTCCTTCTGTGCCCAGGCTGGAGTGCAGTGGTGTGATCTCAGCTCACTGCAACCTCTGCCTCCCGCGTTCAAGCAATTCGCCTGCCTCAGCCTCCCGAACAGCTGGGAATACAGACGCACACTGCCACACCTAGCGAATTTTTGTATTTTTAGTAGAGACAGGGTTTCATTGTATTGGTCAGTCTGGTCTTGAATTACTGACCTCGTGATCTACCCGCCTCGGCCTTCCAAATTGCTGAGATTACAGGTGTGAGCCACTGCGCCTGGCCTGTTTTTTGTTGTTGTTTTGTTTTGTTTTAACATGGTCTCCTGACTTTGAATGGACAAGTATTTATATCCCCATTTGACAGATGAGAAAACTGAAGCCCAGCAAAACCAAGTGACTTGCCTAACAAATGGTCACTATAGTACAGTGGTCCCCAACCTTTTTGGCACCAAGGACCGGTTTCATGGAAGACAGTTTTTCCATGGAACCAGGGGGATGGTTTCAGGATTCAAGTGCATTACATTTATTGTGCACTTTATTTTCTAATATTATTTCATTGTAATATATAATGTAATAATTATACAACTCACCATAATCTAGAATCAGTGGAAGCCCTGAGCTTGTTTTCCTGCAACTCGATGGTCTCATCTGGGGGTGATGGGGGACAGTGACAGATCAGGCATTAGATTCTCCTAAGGAGCACGCAGCCTAGATCCCACCTGTGCACAGTTCACAATAGGGTTCACGCTCCTATGAGACTAATGGCACCGCTGATCTGACAGGAGGCAGAGCTCAGGCAATAATAATACGAGTGATGGGGAACAGCTGAAAATACAGATGAAGTTAGGCTTGCTTGCCTGTCTGCCCACTGCTCACCTCTTGCTGTGCGGCCTGGTTCCTAACAGGCCACGGACTGGTACCAGTCCGTGGTCCAGGAGCTGGGGACTCCTGCCATGGTAGAACTCTGGCTCAAATATAGCTCCCTTGACTCTGAAGTCCAAGTCCACTCTTTTTTCCCATTTGGACAGGAACTGAAATATATTGAAATACAGGTTAAAGAAACATTGATTATAAACAACAGAAAAAAATGTATTTTCTTAACCACAGCAAGAGACATTGGATTCTGCATTTCCACCTTTTGATCTTCCATGGATTCTCCCCACCCTCCAGCAACCTATTCTCAACTTTTCTACTAAATATATTTAAACTTCCAATTTCCCTTCCCAGGGCCATGCTTTCCCCTTGATTTCTTTGATTCCCTAGAATTTTAACTTGAACTGTGCTCAAGTCAGGTTATTTACATCATCTAGGCTGTCTTAGCAAAGAGCTTTAGAGAGGCTGGATGATCTGAGGCAGAAATTTGCTCATAGGTTTCTCTTTCTTCTCTGCTAGGCTTGTGGAATATACCCGTGCTGATGGCACGGTTGGCCGAAGAGTGAAGCCCTACATCATTGACCTTGGCTCAGGCAATGGAACCTTCTTAAACAACAAACGTATTGAGCCACAGAGATACTATGAACTAAAAGAAAAGGATGTACTCAAATTTGGATTCAGTAGCAGAGAATATGTCTTGCTCCATGAGTCGTCGGACACTTCGGAAATAGACAGGAAAGACGATGAGGATGAGGAGGAGGAGGAAGAAGTGTCTGACAGCTAACAAACTAAGAACCCAAACTATTGAGACACGTTTTCCTTGTTGGAAGGCTTTGATTGACTCAGAGAGCACTATGGTGGTGGGTCTGACACTATCATGCTCTCTGTAATGCCTCTTACTGCCTTAAGTCTTTCCCCTGTTGCTGACCAGATTGTGTTACCATTTGAATACACTGACTAATGTTTGTTAAACTTTTTCTGTGGCACCTTGGCCACATGCCTGCAGGCGTTTGTTTTCAGAACAGTCTCACCAATTACAACACACCGTGTTTTAGTAGAAGCGTTGTGGTTTTAGTTGGTGCTTTCAGAACTGCTGCCTAGGAAACTATAAACCCTTGGTTAAGGGTAAATCATGGCTTGTTCTCTTTGTACAGTTAACTTTATTTATATAGGTATTAAGCTTTGTAGACCAGGTGTTTTTCTTTTGGGGCGAACCCCTGAGCAGAGAATCTTACTAGGCTTTGGGTATCACCAAAACAACCTCCAGTATATACCAAAGCTTTGACCTGGTTGAGCTCTTGAGCTTAGAAGTTGATTTTGCACTTAGTCTTTTGGGGGTGGGAATGTACTGCAGTCAGTAAACGTTATTGACTGTTTAATTTAAACAGATGCTTTGTGGCACCTGCTCAAGCCCGTGACTGTACAGAAGGATCCTGGTTGCTACTCGTGGGTGCTGATTCAGCGTCACAAGTGACTGAAATTGGCCATGGATCTGTTCTTTCTGAAATAATTCCTGATTTCTCCATGGAGCATGTACAAAACAGTTTTGATCATATTAACTGTACTTCAGTTTTGCATTTTTATTCAAATGTTATCTCCTTTTTTTTTCTTTGAGAAATAAACTGTCACTGATGTGGCAGGTTCTTACTTTATTCTAATAACGTGTATATGTCTAAAGCAGGTTGTGTTGTTTACATTATTTCTACACATTTCATCCTTTAAAAATTGTTCAGAGAGGCTGTATTTCCCTTCCCAAGGTTGGAAAGCAGGGGAATTTCCCAGTTTCCTAGTTTTCCACCAGAGGAATATGTGTAAGTAGCGAAGTATTCACTGCTTACATGTAGTGTCTATGTATGTATATATGTAAATTGTGTGTTAAAGAGCTGATACTGATTTTCATATGACAATGTTAGGCAAAGGCCTCCCTGCATTTGTAGAGCAGGTGTTCATTTATATGTATTTTTGGGATAAAAAAATAAAATTTGTAAATATAGCCCCATTTCAAAGAGTAATGCTTTCCTAGCTTAGAGGACCTTGTGTTCATAGGTCTGTTTGCTGCTAATGGAGCCTTCTGTCAGTACTTTTGAGATAAAAACAGGTAGCTGTTTTAGAGTGTTGTGGGGAAGGTTATATTGTTGGCCTCCAAGTCAGTAGAATAGCAGACGGTGACACGGAGGTGGGTTGTGGGGAAAGGTGGTAAAGCAGCTCAATCAGTGTTACTACTAATTGTTCATCTTGGGTTGAGACTTAGGATGCTATAAATTTGATTGTTTTCATACCCATGTGTGCTCAGGGCTAAAGGTTGGCTAGTGGGAGGGGCAGCTGACTAATGTTCATTCAGAAGAAGTTAAAAGATCCTTTGAAAAGTGAACACTTGGCCGGGCGCGGTGGCTCAAGCCTGTAATCCCAGCACTTTGGGAGGCCGAGACGGGCGGATCACGAGGTCAGGAGATCGAGACCATCCTGGCTAACACAGTGAAACCCCGTCTCTACTAAAAAATACAAAAAACTAGCCGGGCGAGGTGGCGGGCGCCTGTAGTCCCAGCTACTCGGGAGGCTGAGGCAGGAGAATGGCGTAAACTTGGGAGGCGAAGCTTGCAGTGAGCTGAGATCCGTCCACTGCACTCCAGCCTGGGCGACAGAGTGAGACTCAGTCTCAAAAAAAAAAAAAAGAAAGGAAAGTGAACACTTAATAAGGTCATTAGATGAAATGTAAGTTGGGCCAGGTACAGCACGGTGGCTAATGCCTATAATCCCAACACTTTGGAAGGCTGAGGTGGGCGGAGTTCAAGACCAGCCTGGCCAACATGGTGAAACCCCATCTCTACTAAAAACACATAAATTAGCTGGGCATGGTGGCACATGCCTGTAATCCCAGCTACTCAGGAGGCTGAGGCAGGAGAATCGCTTGAACCCAGGAGGCGGAGGTTGCATTGAGCTAAGATCATGCCACTGCACTCCAGCCTGGGTGACAACCAGACTCTGGCTCAGGAAAAAAAAAAAAAAAAAGGTAAGTTGAAGGATGTGTTCTACATTGGCCACTGTAACTGCTATTTTCTTCATTTTGGTATATGCCATAGATCATATATATGTGCTTATCTGAAAAGTAGGTTTGTTTGGATGAACTTTTCTCTTGATCCAGACTGACTATTTTCTCTTGAGGGTTTAAGCACTAATCTGGTATCTTACTGTAGGGCCTCCTTGTTCAGTTTGTGCTGCAGTAGCACTGCTTTGTGGTAGCCTTGAGTTTTGCTATAAACTTCATCCTGTGGTGGGCACTGTGATAGATGACCACTTTGCCTACCTTTTTCAGTTAAGAAGTCTTAATTGTTTAGTCAGTTTTTGTCTTAGTGGAGGAATGACGTCCTGGATTGAGAAATTCTTTATGCCACATATCTGAGGAGGGGTTTTTTTGGTTTTGTTTTGTTTTGTTTTGTTCAGATGACGTCTCACTCTGCCGCCCAGACTGGAGTGCAGTGGCATGATCTCGGCTCACTGCAACCTCCACCTCCCAGTTTCAAACGATTCTCCTGCCTCAGCCTCCCAAGTAGCTGAGACTATAGGCACCTGTCACCAAGCCCGGCTAATTTATATATATATATATAATTTTTATTATTATTATTTTTTAAGTAGAGATGGGGTTTCACCATGTTGGCCAGGCTGCTCTCGAGCTCCTGACCTTGTGATCCGCTCTTCTCGGCCTTCCAAAGTGCTGGAATTACAGGTGTGAGCCACCAGGCCTGGCCTGAGAAGGTGTTTTTTTTTTTTTTTTTTTTGGTCTCGTCCTTACCCCTTTCTTTGAAGAAAGGGTGTCAAAAGACATTACCTGCCTCTAAAGCCAGATACCAGCAGATACCACTTCTTTTTTTTTTTTTTTTTTTTTTTTTTTTTTTTTTTTTTTTTGAGACGGAGTCTCACTCTGTCGCCCGGGCTGGAGTGCAGTGGCCGGATCTCAGCTCACTGCAAGCTCCGCCTCCCGGGTTTACGCCATTCTCCTGCCTCAGCCTCCCGAGTAGCTGGGACTACAGGCGCCCGCCACGTCGCCCGGCTAGTTTTTTGTATTTTTTAGTAGAGACGGGGTTTCACAGTGTTAGCCAGGATGGTCTCGATCTCCTGACCTCGTGATCCGCCCGTCTCGGCCTCCCAAAGTGCTGGGATTACAGGCTTGAGCCACCGCGCCCGGCACCACTTCTTAAAGTGGATATAATCCTAAAGCTTTCTTCTTCAATTAAAATTCATTCTGTTTAGAAGTTCACATTCATCTTAGCTATTTGGAACTTCTTCATTCTCTATCTTTTCCTCACAGTGGCTGGGCTTGTCTGCAAATCATTGTGTCAAAATCAAACTCTTTTCAAAACAGCCCTTTGCTTCTGAGCCCCTCCCCTATGTCCTCTGTGGGGGTCCACAGTTCTTCAGAGGTATGGGACAGAATCTTCAGATTTTACCCCGTGAGTCTCTTCCTAATCATATCTTGGTTCCCTCATTCTAACATTGACAAAGGATGACTCATTAAGTGCAACTGGTGATGTAACTTTCAAATACTTTTATTGTGTATGTCAGGTTGATTATCATTTGATACAGTGCATAGATGGTTGTATATATATATATATTTTTTTTTTTTTTTTTTTTAACATCCTTCCCATTGTGGAAGTTGTGGATCTGAGGAACAAAATGATGTAATGTTAATCAGAATCTAAATGTGACACAACGTGCCAGCAATACCTGCTTGTGAAATAATGTTCTGAGCCCACAGTGTTCCTGGGTGTGTGAGTTTATATCAAGTGAAAAGACTGCTTAATTGACATTAAAGTTTTGAAATGTAAAGCTTCATTTGGTCTCTTGGGTAAAATTTCCAGTGTATTTATCAAATAGGACACAATTCTAAAAACAGTTGATTTGTTCATATTTACTCTAAAGTGAATTAATCCAGTCAGCAATAGTTGCATAAGTTTATGCAGTTGGTTTACAGCTAAGTTAGAAAGGGAGCAATAGCTGGGTGTGGTGGTATGTGCCTGTAGTCCCAGCTACTTGGGAGGCTGAGGCAGAAGGATCACTTGAGCGCAGGAGTTCGAGACCAGTCTGGGTGATAATAGTGACACCTCATCTTTAAAAAACAAGTAAAACAGAGAAATAATTTGGAGATGGGCTGCACCTTGTGGAAGAGATGACAGTTGAGGTATACCTTAGAAAATAGGTTGATTTGGAATCAGTAGTAAAGGAGGACATCATGCCAGACTGAGCAGTCCAGGGACTAGCAGGACTGCAGTGGACTGTGGATAAGACCCTACAAATTAAGTTGTTTACCTCAAGGCCCATGGCACGTCAGTGGTAAACCTGGGATGAGAAATCACCTTAGTCCTGGCTCAGTGATCTTCCTGCTGGACTGTTCCTGCCAGCAGAGCTTAGCAGAGAGATTTAAGGAAGGAAAAGACAACTGATTAATTAGGCTGCCCAATTCATAACTAGGGGGTTCAAGAAAATCACAGGAGGCGAGACTTTCTGCAGTAGAGAGTAGCTTAGGCAAATCCTCACCTCATCAAGTCATAGCTAGAGCTACTTGGAAATCATCATCTTGGTCCATAAAAATGGAAAAATATTCAGTAATTGGATGCCAAAGAACATGTAAACTGAGACTTCAATAATGAAATTGGCCAATATTGAGCACTTTCTATGTACCAGGCAGAGTCCTCAGCAATTTTTTTTTTTTTTTTTTTTTGAGACAGAGTCTCGCTCTGTCGCCCAGGCTGGAGTGCAGTGGCGCGATCTCGGCTCACTGCAAGCTCCGCCTCCTCGGTTCACGCTGTTCTCCTGCCTCAGCTTCCCAAGTAGCTGGGACTACAGGTGCCCGCCACCACACCTGGCTAGTTTTTTGTATTTTTAGTAGAGATGGGGTTTCACTGTGTTAGCCAGGATGGTCTCGATCTCCTGACCTCATGATCTGCCCGCCTCAGCCTCCCAAAGTGCTGGGATTACAGGCATGAGCCACCACGCCCAGCAGTCCTAGGCATTTTACATGTGTCCTACTTCATACGTGAACTCATTGAATCCTCACAACCCAACAAGGCAGACTTCAACTGTTGTTCCATTTTGCAGATGAGAAAAACTGAGGCACAGGAACATTATGGTCACAGTGGTAGGTATGACTGGAATTTAGACCCAGTCACTATGGTTCCAGATGCCACATTCTTTTTTTTTTTTTTTTTTTTTTTTCGCTCTGTCACAACCAGGCTGGAGTGCAGTGGTGCACTCCCCACTCGCTGCAACCTCCGCCTCCCGGGTTCAAGTGAGTCTCGTGCCTCAGCCTCCCAAGTGGCTGGGATTACAGGTATGCACCAACACGCCCAGCTAATTTTTGTGTTTTTAGTAGAGACAGGGTTTCACCATGTTGGCCAGGCTGGTCTCAAACTCCTGGCCTCAAGTGATCCATCCGCCTCGGCCTCCCAAAGTGCTGGGATTACAGGCGTGAGCCACTGCGTCCAGTCCAGGTGCCACATTGTTAACCACTGTAATGTGCTGGCTCTCATAGTCTTGAGATGTCTAAGGACTGGCCCTCACACAGCAGTAACAGCAACAGCCACTGACACGGTGCTAGATAGGAGATGCACAGGGATTGTGAAAGCACAGAGAAGTAGGGTTTAGCAAAGCCTTGGGAACCAGGGAAGAATGAGCAGTTAGCCAGAAGAGGCCAGCTGGGATGAGTAAAGAAAAGTATGTTTTTAGGCAGAGAGAAGACACTTAGAGATGCCTGAGGTGGTAAACTAATTAGACTTTGGAAGAACTTGAAATTCAGTACAGGAGTTGGAGTGAGTGACCCGCCTGGGTGACATGATGATACCCCTCAGGTTTCTAATAATGATGGACTGAATTACGTTTGATGAACCTTCCTGCTCAAAACAGCTAAAACTTGGAGATAAAATAAAAACAAAAAACTTCTTTTTTTTTTTTCGCCTAGCCTGGCTGGAGTGCAGTGGCGTGATCTTCCCTCACTGCAGCCTCCGCCTTCCAGGCTTAAGTGATTCTCCTGCCTCAGCCTCCTGAGTAGCTAGAATTACAGGTACTGGCTACCACGCCCAGCTAATTTTTGTATTTTTAGTAGAGGCGGGGTTTCACCATGTTGGCCAGGCTGGTCTTGAACTCCTGACCTCAGGTGATTGGCCTGCCTCAGCCTCCCAAAGTGCTGGGGTGAGTCACTACACCCAGCCAAAACAAAAAGTTTCTTACAAGCATCCAAAAGTTGAAAAATTAGTAAAAAGTAATCAGGTCAAAAGTGAGGTAAACAAGAATTCAGAGAGAAATGGAGCATAAATTCCTGGAAACCACATTTGATCTAAAGGCAAGCCATATTTGATTCTAGCAAATCGGACCTTATTCTACGTTGAACGGGGCAGAAATCAAAACCCAAAGCCCAGGTACAGTGGGGAGTTTGGTAGATTTTTCCCACAAAAATAAATAAATAATAAACTGGCATGCCAAAGAACTACACCTTGCAGAGTTGAAAGAGTGGTTCAGAAATTGAATCTTCCCAGTCTTCCCAGGGATTTGCAGCCTGGGAGTTCAGGAAAAAACAAGCCTTGACCCTGTACTATTAGTGTCTCCCAGGTTGTCTGGTAGAAATTGTCAACTTATATCTTGTTGCTCAGGCTGGAGTGCAATGGCACGATTTCGGCTCACTGCAACCTCCGCCTCCCCTGTTCAAGTGATTCTCCTGCCTCGGCCTCCTAAGTAGCTGGGGTTACAAGTGTCCGCCACCACGTCCAGCTAATTTTTTGTATTTTTAGTAGAGACAGGGTTTCACTCTGTTGGCCTGGCTGGTCTTGAACTCCTGACCTCAGGTGATCCACCTGTCTCGACCTCCCAAAGTGCTAAGATTACAGGTGTAAGCCACTGCACCCGGCTGAGAAAGACTTTCTATAAGAAATTTATTTGAGAATAGAGCAATGAAACAATACCATGCCATAGTAAACTATGTGGATATTCTGAGAGGTAAAGGAAGACACTGGGGTTTAAAGGAAAAAATGAGGAGGGTTACATAATTGTTTTGAAATAATTATCCTTGGCTGGGTGCGGTGGCTCATGCCTGTAATCCCAGCACTTTGGGAGGCCGAGGCGGGTGGATCATGAGGTCAGGAGTTCGAGACCAGCCTGGCCAAGATGGTGAAACCCCGTCTCTACTAAAAAAAAAACAAAAACAAAAACAAAAAAATTAGCCTGGCGCGGTGGTGGGCGCCTGTAATCCCAGCTACCTGGGAGGCTGAGGCAGGAGAATCGCTTGAATCCAGGAGGCGGAGTCTGCAGTGAGCCGAGATCATGCCACTGCACTCTAGCCTGGGCTACAGAGCAAGACTCTTGTCTCAAAAAAAAAAAAGAATTATCCTTGATTCCATCCTGGGATGCTAGTCCCAGGTTGGACAGGCAGTTGCTAGGCAAATGTCCTTGCAGAGGTATTTTCTGTGTAAGGTTGTAACGGTCTTTGTGTAAGGCTGTGGTTTTTCTTTTTCTTTTTTTTCTTTTTTTTTTTTTTGAGATGGAGTTTTGCTTTTGTTGCCCAGGCTAGAGTGCAATGGCATGATCTCGGCTCACTGCAACCTCCACCTCCCAGGTTCAAGTGATTCTCCTGCCTCAGCCTTCCAAGTAGCTGGGATTACAGTCGCAGGCCACCACACCTGGCTAATTTTTTGTATGTTTAGTAGAGATAGGGTTTCACCACATTAACCAGGCTGGTCTTGAACTCCTGACCTCAGGTGATCCACCTGCCTTGGCCTCCCAAAGTGCCGAGATTATAGGCGTGAGCCACCGCATTAGCAACTCCATTTTGATTCTGACATCTTTCACATTTCCGCCTTTTGATCAAGATCTTTTTCTGAAAGCGTCACTTGTCAGTCATCCTGTAGTTGGATTTGATGTCTCCCGATGCTAGAATGGACCTGTCCAGGTCGCTGGTCTCGTCCCACATTCAGAGGAGTGATTAGTGACTGTCAGTCAGGTCAGAATACTTATAGCCACATTTGAGCAAGGGGGATTTGAAGGGAGTGGTGCTCAGGATAAATCTACCTGGAGTCCATTATTAAGTTGAACTTTCTGTGTTTGGTAGTCTTATCATCTCAAAGTGCTGGGCCAGGATTATTTTGTTAGAAGTTGTACTTCTGCAAAATTTAACAACAGATACAAAGTTTAAGAGGGAAAATACATAGTAAAATTAATAGTAATATGACAATTCCAGTTTACATAATGGTTTTGAGCCATGAATCTAGCTTATAGAAAACCAATTCATTTATTATATTTATTTATTTATTTTGAGATGGAGTCTTGCTCTGTTGCCCAGAGCGATCTCAGCTCTCCACAACCTCTGCCTCCCGGGTTCAAGTGATTCTCCTGCCTCAGCCTCCCGAGTAGCTGGGATTACAGGCGCCTGCCACCATGCCTGGCAAATTTTTGTATTTTTAGTAGAGATGAGATTTCACCATGTTGGCTAGGCTGGTCTTGAACTCCTGACCTCGTGATCCGCCCACCTTGGCCTCCCAAAGTACTGGGATTACAAGTGTGAGCCAACCACACCTAGCGGATTTATTATGTTTTTGAGACAGGATCTCTCTCTGTCACCCAGGCTGGAGTGCAGTGGCACAACACCACTCACTGCAGCCTCGATCTCCTGAGCTCACGTCATCTGTACACCTCGGCCTCCCAAGTAGCTGGGACTACAGGTACACACCACTTTGCCTGGCTAAGTTTTTAAATTTTTGTAGAGATGGGGTCTCCCTGTGCTGACAGGGATGGTCTCGAACTCCTAGGCTCAAGTGATCTCCTGCCTCAGCCTCCCAAAGTGCTGGGATTACAAGTGGGCCACCACCCCTTTCCTCTTTTTTTGGTTTTTAGACAGGATCTTGCTTTGTCACCCAGGCTAGAGTGCAGTGTTGCGATCTTGGCTCATTGCAGCCTTGACCTGTTGGGCTCAAACAATCCTCCCACCTCAGCTGTAACTGTCAGCCTGTTTTTTTGTTTTTTTGTTTTTTTTTCTGTAGAGACAAGGTCTCACTATGTTGCCCAGGCTGGCCTTCTGAACTTCTAAGCTCAAGTGATCCTCCTGCCTCAGTCTCCCAAAGTGCTGGGATTACAGGCATCAACCACTGTGCCTAACCTTAAACAATTTGTTTTAGAGATTGAGTCTCACTGTGTTGCCCATGCTAGAGTACAGTGGCACTATCATAGTTCACTGCAGCCTCAAACTCCTGGGCTCAAGTGGTCCTCCTGCCTCAGCCTCCTGTGTAGCTGCGACTACAAGCACACTACCATCCCTGGCAATTTTTTTTTTTTTTTTTTGAGATGGGGTCTGACTCTGTGGCCCAGGCTGGAGTGCAGTGGTGCGATCTTGGCTCACTACAAGCTCTGCCTCTCGGGTTCACGCCATTCTTCTGCCTCAGCCTCCAGAGTAGCTGGAACTACAGTCGCCCGCCACCACGCCCGGCTAATTTTTTGTATTTTTAGTAGAGACGGGGTTTCACCATGTTAGCCAGGATGATCTCGATCTCCTGACCTCGTGATTCGCCCACCTTGGCCCCCCGAAATGCTAGGATTACAGATGTGAGCCACCACGCCCGGCCTTGTAATTAATTTTTTGTTTTGCTTGAATCTTGTTAATCAATTTCATGAACCCATCAATTTCTTTATTAGTGTTCTGGAAATTTGTGTTTAGTCCATTTTTTTTTTGTTTTCGTTTTTGTTTTTTGTTTTTCTTTTTTTTTTTTTTTAGATGGAATCTTGCTCTGTCGCTCAGGCTGGAGTGCAATGACGTGATCTCAGCTTACTGCAACCTCCGCCTCCCGGGTTCAAGCAATTCTCCCGCCTCAGCCTCCTGGGATTACAGGTGTGCTCCAACACGCCCAGCTCATTTTTTTGTATTTTTAGTAGAGATGGAGTTTTACCATGTTGGTCAGGCTGGTCTCGAACTCCTGACCTTTTGATTCGCTCACCTCAGCCTCCCAAAGTGCTGGGATTACAGGTGCGAGCCACCGTGCCCGGCCGAGTTCACTGATCTTAAAGTTATCAGAACTCTGTGTTCGAGAGTACTTGTAGGCTGGATGTATTGACTCATGCCTGTAATCTCACCTTTGGGATGCTGAGGTGAGAGGATCACTTGAGGCCAGGAGTTCAAAACAAGCCTGAGCAACAAAGTGAGACTCCATCTCTACAAAAAAATTTAAAAATTAGCTGGGCATGGTGGCCCTTGTCTGTGGTCCCAACTATTTGGGAGGCTGAAGCAGGAGGATTGCCTGAACCCAGGAGGTCAAGGCTGCATTGAGTCATGATAATGTCACTGCACTCCGGCCTGGGTGACAAAGCAAGAGCCTGTCTCAAAAGGAAAAAAAAAAGAGGCCATGTGCTATGGCTCCTTTGGCTCAGGCCTGTAATCTCAGCACTTTGGGAGGCCGAGGTGAGCGGATAACCTGAGGTCAGGAGTTTGAGAACAACCTGGCCAACGTAGTGAAACCCTGTCTCTACTAAAAATATAAAAATTAGCTGGTTATGGTGGTGGGTGCCTGTAATTTCAGCTACTTGGGAGGCTGAGGCAGGAGAATCGCTTGAACATGGGACGTATAGGTTGCAGTGAGCTGAGATCATGCCACTGCACTCCAGCCTGGGAAACAAGAGCGAAAGTCCGTCTCAAAAACAAAAACAAAGGCTGGGCGCGGTGGCTCATGCATGTAATCCCAGCAGTTTGGGAGGCCTAAGCAGGCAGATCACCTACAGTTGGGAGTTCGAGACGAGCCTGACCAACATGGAGAAACCCTGTCTCTACTAAAAATACAAAATTAGCTGGGTGTGGTGGCTCATGCCTATAATCAGGCAGGAGAATCACTTGAACCCAGGAGGCAGAGCTTGCGGTAAACCAAGATTACGCCATTGTACTCCAGCCTGGGCAACAAGAGCGAAACTCTATCTCAAAAAAAAAAAAAAGAAAGACTTGTGAGAGTCTCTTCCACGAAAAGCAATCTCGGTCTTGGTCTATAGTTGATTACAAATGCTTTTGGAGAAGAATTCAAAACAACAGCTGTGAATAAGAACAACTTAGAGTAGTCTTGGTTAAAATCTGATGAAAGTTCCCAGTTGGCAGGAAAATGCAGTTATGATTTTTACAAGCAGCATTTAAGATAACAGCCAGAACCATGAATGACAACATCACGTGAGGATTATCAGACTTTTATAAATGTTATATAATCTTTAGAACACTCACATTAATAACATACCCATACAAATATAACTTTAGATAAAGTTTAACATGACAAAATTATAACTGATGACGTTAGATTTATATGAATTTACATACTTTTGAAACACTGATATCAATAATATGCTTATAAATTTAACTTAAAGAAGATCCAGGTTGCTCTGCCTATGTAGTAGCCATTCTTTTATTCCAAAAAAAAAAAAGATCCAGCATCACTTATTTGACAATTCCTCCCATGAAATTAACCAAATAAATCTAATCATTTATTATCTGTACAAGTTGAGAGTTACATTCTTTGAGGTTCTCCAGGGGCCCAACTGGAAAAATCCCAAAGTTAATCCGACATCAGAAAAACTTAATCTAAGATTTTGATACTAAAAAAGCCTGCCAAAGATGTCAAAAGGTTAAAAATAATCAAAACAGAATCACAGGTCACTGTAAAATAATACTCACTTAACTATAGTGAAAATCAAAATATTTCAAAAGCAATACAGAAGTTACATGGATAAAAAAACCTTAACCCTTTTAAAGCTCAGTTTTCCAAAGTAATCAAAAACCTAATAAAGACAATGCAGGGGCTGGGTGCAGTGGCTCACACCTGTAATCCCAGCACTTTTGGAGGCCAAGGTGGGTGGATCACTTGAGGCCAGGAGTTTGAGACCAGCTTGGACAACATGGCAAAAACCCGTCTCCACTTAAAAAAAAATACAAAAATTATCCCAGCTACTTTGGAAGCTGTGGCAGGAGAATTGCTTGAACCCTGGAGGCGGAGGTCGCAGTAAGCCAAGATTGCACCACTGAACTCCAGTCTGGGTGACAGAGCGAGACTTCATCTCAAAAAAAGAAAAAAGGCAATGCAGGAATTATCTTGATAAAATGTAACGTCTTTTTTTTTTTTTTTTTTTTTAGGCCAGTTACCAGAAAGGTAAAGAAAAACTTCCTGCAGTGGAAATACTTTTCCATATGTCCATATGGGAAGCCCATTTAGGTACCCTGAAAGTCAAACCTGATGGAAAAGGCACTTGAATTTAATTAGACACAGGAAGAATGAGTCCAGTGTTTTAAGTGTACATTATTTTATTAGAGGAATGTATATGAGAGGAAGGTAAGCTAGAAAAGTAATACTGTAAGCAGGAGAGTACAGGGCTCTTAGTAACAGCGTGGGACATTTCCTGGTTACATGGAACAATTCAGACACATCAAGAAAAGCCAAGAGTACAGAATCCAGTTAAACCGTAAGAAAACCCTGCTTTTCTAGACCTTCAAGAGAAACATTTCAACATCAGACCATAACAGCAGACTTAGGAGAAAAAAAAGTTACAGGAATTGACAGGTTGAAGGAGACTGTTAGCACCTCAGCCAAGCGTAAAGCTATACCTTTGCAAGTTGAGAAAAACAGAAGGCAGTGATATATGACCTGAAAAGCACATGCAGTATGGTACAGCAAACGTTGAGCTTCTGAAATTTAAATCTGAGAAGTCTAAAAAGGCAAAATTTTACCTAACACAGCTGGGTGTGGTGGCTCACACCTGTAGTCCTAGCTACTTAGGAGACTGACGTGGGAGGATTGCTTGAGCCCAGGAGTTCAAGGCTGCAGCGAGCTATGATTGTGCCACTGCATTTCGGCCTGGGCAACAGAACAAGACCAATCTCTAAATAAATAAATAAGTAAATAAAGTACATATATATGTATAAAGAAATAAAATTATCAATCAGAATGAAAAAGACAGCATTTTTTTTTTTTTTTTTTGGTTCTTTTTCTCAGTAGACACAGGGTCTTGCTATGTCACCCAGGCTGGTCATAAGCAAAGACAGCATTTTCAATCTGAAACTAGGGAAATTAATTTTTAAATTTATTTAATTAATTATTAAAAAAAATTTTTTTTTGAGATGGAGTTTTGGTCTTGTCGCCCAGGCTGGAGTACAGCTGTGTGATCTCAGCTCACGGCAACCTCTACCTCCCACGTTCAAGCGATTCTCCTGCCTCAGCCTCCCAAATAACTGGGAATTCAGGCGCCCACCACCACGCCTGGCTAATTTTTTTTGTATTTTTAGTACAGACAGGGTTTCATCATGTTGGCCAGGCTGGTCTCCAATTCCTGACCTCAAGAGATCCACCTGCCTCAGCCTCTCGAAGTGCTGGAATCACAGGCATGAGCCACTGCCCCCAGCCTATTTATTTATTTTTTTGAGACGGAGTCTCGCCCTGTCACCCAGGCTGGAGTGCAGTGGCGTGATCTCGGCTCACTGTAATCCCTGCCTCCCAGGTTCAAGCACCTCCTGTCTCAGTCTCCCGAGTAGCTGGGAATCCAGGCGCCCACCACCACGCCCGGTCAATTTTTGTATTGTTAATAGAGAGGGGGTTTCACCCATATTGGTGAGGCTGGTCTTGAATTCCTGACCTCAGGTGATCCACACGCCTCAGTCTCCCAAAGTGCTGGGATTACAGGTATGAGCCACTGTGCCCGGCCTATTTATTTTTTTGCGATAGGGTCTTGCTCTGTCACCCAGGCTGGAGTGCAGTGGTGCAACCATGGTTCATGGCAACCCCCGCCTCCCAGGCTCAAGTGATCCTCCTACCTGAGCCTCCCAGGTTACTGGTACTACAGGGGTGTACGACCACACTCAACTAATTTCTTCATGTTTCATAAAGACACAGTCTTCCTGTGTTCCCAGGGCTGGTCTTGAACTACTGGGCTCAAGCGATACTCCCAAAGTGCTGGGATTACAGGTGTGAGCCACCACAGCTGGCCTGGGAAATTAATTAGATGTAAGGAAGAAATAGAAACTCTATAGTTTAGGAGATGGCTGTTGTAGAACTAGATTTCAGAGTTAAAAATCAAAAGTTCTTGCTATTTTACCAAGAGTAAATTAAATCAGTACTTTAAGAAAATCTTGTTGTTTCAACATAGGGGACCAAATTTTTTTTTTTTTTTTTTTTTTTTTTTTTTTTTTTTTTTTTTTTGAGGCGGAGTCTCCCTCTGTCGCCCGGACTGGAGTGCAGTGGCCGGTTCTCAGCTCACTGCAAGCTCCGCCTCCGGGTTTACGCCATTCTCCTGCCTCAGCCTCCCGAGTAGCTGGGACTACAGGCGCCCGCCACCTCGCCCGGCTAGTTTTTGTATTTTTAGTTGAGACGGGGTTTCACCGTGTTAGCCAGGATGGTCTCGATCTCCTGACCTCGTGATCCGCCCGTCTCGGCCTCCCAAAGTGCTGGGATTACAGGCTTGAGCCACCGCACCCGGCCCCCAAATTTTTTTTTAGTTTTGTATTAATATATTTTTGATGTGAAACCTTGATCTGGGCTGGGTGCAGTGGCTCACACCTGTAATCCCAACACTTTGGGAGGCTGAGGCGGGTGGATTACTTGAGCTCAGGAGTTCGAGACTAGCTTGGCCAACATGGCGAAACCCCATCTTTAATAAAAGTACAAAAATTAGCCAGGCATGGTGGTGGGTGCCTGGATTCCCAGCTACTTGGGGAGGCTGAGGCAGGAGAATCACTTGAACACGGGAGGTGGAGGTTGCAGTGAGCCAAGATAGTACCATTGCACTCTAGACTGGGTGACAGAGCAAGACTCCACCTAAAAAAAAAAAAAAAAAAAAAAGGAAAGCTCAATCTTTTTTTTTTTCTTCCCCTAGGCTGGTATTGGACTCGTGGCCTCAAATAATGTTCCCACCTTAGCCTCCAAAGTAGCTGAAATTACACCCTAAGACTGGTTGAATTGGATAGAAAAGAAAAAAAAAAAAATAAGTACCCTTGAATTAGTAACAAATCTATCCGTTGCTGGTCTGGTTTGCTTGAGTAGCTGGGCATGGTGGCGCGTACCTGTAGTTCCAGCTACTAGGGAGGCTGAGGCAGGAGAATCACTCGAACCCAGGAGGCAGAGGTTGCAGTGAGCCGAGATCGCGCCACTGCACTCCATCCAGCCTGGCGACAGAGCGAGACTCCATCTCAAAAAAAAAAAAAAAAAAAAAAGTAGGCAGAAAAAATTGAGAGAAAAAACTTAGAAGATTCTCTATGTTAACTCTATAGTTGTAGGTTTTTCAAATAATGACCATCTGAGCTCTGAATTTTCCTTCCTGTAATTGCCCAATCATTTAAAAATGTGAGTAAGAACAAGCCATAATATATAGCCAGCTGGAGTTCCTGAAAACCTAGCTTGCTTTAATATTTTAGAATCTCATTTCATTTCTTATTAATCTCTGGAGAGCAAAGAAAATCCTGTAAATCCTGTCAGGCATTATCAGAAGTTTAGACCAGTGTTTTACATGGTGGCAACTGCCCCAGTGGCTTTTTCTTTCTTTTCTTTTCTTTTTTCTTTTTTTTTTTTTTTTTTGGCACAAGGTCTCAGTTGCCTAGGATGGATTGTAGGGGTGTAATTATAGCTCACTGCGGTCTCTAACTTCTGGGTCAAGCAATCCTCCTGCCTCAGCCTCCTAAGTAGCTAGGATTACAGGTGTGTGGCACCATTCCCAGCTAATTTTTTAAAAATTTTGGCCAGGTGCAGTGTCTCATGCCTGTAATCCCAGCATTTTGGGAGGCTGAGGTAGGTGGATTACTTGAGGTCAGGAGTTTGAGACTAGCCTGGTCAATATGGTGCAACCCTGTCTCTACAAAATACAAAAATTAGCCAGGCATGGTGGTGTGTACTTGTAATCTCAGCTGCTTTGGAGGCTGAGGCAGGAGAATTGCTTGAACCCGGGAGGCAGAGGTTGCAGTGAGCTGAGGTCGTGCTACTGCACTCCAGCCTGGGCAACAGATCAAGACTCCATTTCAAAAAAAAAAAAATTTTTTTTTTTGAAAAAAATGGGAGATGGGATCTTGCTTTGTTGCCCAGTTTGGTCTTGAGCTTCTGGCCTCAAGCTATCCTCTTGTCTTAGCCTCCGAAAGTGCCAGGATTACAGGCATCATCTGCCATGCCTGGCCCAAAGTAACTTTTTGTTTTATTTTATTTATTTATTTGAGACTGAGTTTCACTCTTATTGCCCAGGCTGGAGTACAATGGCACAATCTTGGCTCACTGCAACCTCCACCTCCCAAGTTCAAGTGATTCTCTTGCCTCAGCCTCCTGAGTAGCTGGGATTACAGGTGTGTGCCACCAGGCCTGGCTAATTTTTGTATTTGGTAGAGACAGGGTTTTACCATAGTGATCAGGCTGGTCTCGAACTCCTGACCTCAAGTGATCCACCTGCCTTGGCCTCCCAAAGTGCTGGGATTATAGGAGTGAGCCACCGCACCCAGCCTATTTTTTTTTTTTTTTTAAGAAAGTGAAAAAATAAAAGAATGGCTACTCCATAGGCAGGACACCCCCTTTTAATTGGCCATCCGGTAACCACCATCCAGAATGTTTATTTTTGCCACCAGAAGATTTTCAGAAGCAAGCAAAGGACAAGAGTCAAAATCAAATCAAAAGAAACCAAGATAAGTGTATTCACAAAAATGTTAACCTAGGCTGGAAGATCAAACAAAATATCAGATTAGGTGCACAAACCAGAAAAGATACGCCTCACAGACAGAAGGTAAATTTCTGTAGAAACCAAGATTAATCAATTCAGAAAGACACTTGTCTTTATATCAGAAAGGACTTACCAGAAAAGATAAAAAGGTCTTTTATCATCCCAGGAGGAACCTATGGTCCAAAACGGATCCTAAACCATGTCAAAAGTCTGTACCACAGGAAAGAGACTCAGCCTGAGAGAAGGGTAGAAAAGGTGCGCTATTGAAGCAGAGATCTCAGAGTTCAAATGTATACTGCATACCAGTTCCAAAGATTGCTGATTCCTTCCTGTAGTGATACTGTTCAGATCTCACTTTCGACACCATATATGTCAACTTAAGTAAAAAACAGAGACACGCTTTCTAAAGGAAAAGATGTTTATTTGTGAATAGAGCATTGAAATGGGAATATGCATGCTACAAGTAGCCGATGTGTGTATTTAGGGAGGTAATGAAAAACAAACCTTTTTTTTTGTTTTGCTTTGTTTTGTTTTGTTTTTTTGAGGTTAAGAGTGAGGTTTTTCTTCTTCTTTTTTTTTTATGATGGAGTCTCACTCTTTCTCCCAGGCTGGAGTCCAGAGGCATGATCAGCTCACTGCAACCTCCACCTCCTAGGTTCAAGCGACTCCCCCGCTTCAGCCTCCCAAGTAGCTGGGACTACAGGCACACGCCACTACGCCCAGCTAATTTTTGTATTTTTAGTAGAGGTGGTGTTTCACCATGTTGGCCAGGCTCGTCTCAAACTCCTGACCTCAGGTGATTCAAGTGATTCACCCGCCTCAGCCTCCCAAAGTGTTGGGATAACAGGCGTGAGCCACTGAGCCTCGCCTTTTTTTTTTTTTTTTTTTTTTTTTTTTTTGACAGAGTCTTGCTCTGTCGCCTGGGCTGGAGTGCAGTGGCGTGATCTTGGCTCACTGCAACCTCTGCCTCCCAGGTTCCAAGGATTCTCCTGCCTCAGGCTCCTGAGTAGCTGGGATTACAGGCACGTACCCCCACGCCAGGATAAGTTTTGTTTTTTTAGTGGAGACGGGGGTCTCACCATGTCAGCCAACCTGATCTCGAACTCCTGACCTCATGATCTGCCCACCTTGGCCTCCCAAAGTGCTGGGATTACAGGCATGAACCACTGTGCCTGGCCAACAGCGGAGGTTTCATAGGTGAAAGAAAGAGATAAGCTCCCTCCTGCAGAGAGGGGTCCCAAACAGGGCTTCCTGACAAATCTTTTTAAAGGAAAAAATAATAATTACATAATGGTTTTGAAACAGTTATCCTGGTTACAAACATCAATAACGAAGGTGATGCCAGTCTGAGGTCAGACAGGAAGTTAGTTGCTGGGCAGATTTTTTTGCAGAAATATTTTTCTGTGTGGAAGACTACAATGTCCACTGTGCTACACTGTAGTTTTCGTAGAGTATTTTTTATTATCAGGCATACAAGTGTGAAAACCCTGTCTTCATAGTCATCCCTGGCTCTACTCGTCAGGGTTTTCTTAACATTTGTGACTCCATTTTGATTCTGACAACTTTCACAACATTAATACATTTACTTTCTTGAGGAAGATATATATATATATCTTTCTGGCCAGGCATGGTGGCTCACATCTGTAATCCCAGCACTTTGGGAGGCCAAGGTGGGCGGATCACCTGCATTCGGGAGTTTGAGACCAGCCTGACCAACATGGAGAAATCTTGTCTCTACTAAAAATACAAAATTAGCCGGGCATGGTGCCACATATGCCTGTAATCCCAGCTACTTGGGAGGCTGAGGCAGGAGAATCACTTGAACCCAGGAGGTGGAGTTTGCAGTGAGCCGAGATCAAGCCATTTCACTCCAGCCTGGGCAACAAGAGCAAAACTCTGTCTCAAAAAAAAAAAAAAAAAAAAAAATATATATATATATATATATATATATATATTCTTACTAAGTGTTTCTACATTTTTCCTCTGAAGATACAGTTATATTTTTTAAGCATGTAAGAAAACAAGTCACCATAGGTAAGAAGCAGCAGAAATCACACAGACTTCAGATACACACTGACTTCAGATTCTTGAATTATAAGACAGTATAAAATGTTCACGATTACTATTTTTCTAATTTAAAAGAAGTTTAGAGGTGAGGTTTTGCTATGTTGCCCAGGCTAGATTTGAACCCCCGGGCTCAAGTAATCCTCCTCCTGCAGCCTCCTGTGTAGCTAGGATTACAGGTGTGCACAACTGGCACCTAGCCATGTTACTATTTTCAAAGAAATAAATGAACTCGAAAATATCCACAGGTAACAGTTATGGGAATAAGTGAAATGGGAGTTATTTAGAAGACCAAGAAGAAGTTTCAGAAATGAAAAGTATAGTAACTGTAAACCCATCAATCAATGACTTTAACAGCAGATTAGTGCAGCTTCAGGGAGAATTAGTGAACTAATAGAACTAATGGATAAGAATAAATTATCTATCCACATTCTTTTTTTTTTTTTTTTTTTTTGAGACGGAGTTTCTCTCTTATTGCCCAGAGTGCAATGGCACGATCTCGGCTCACTGCACCCTCCGCCTCCGGGGTTCAAGCAATTCTTCTGCCTCAGCCTCCTGAGTAGCTGGGACTACAGGCGTGCACCACCATGCCTGGCTAATTTTTGTATTTTTAGTAGAGACGGGATTTCTCCATGTTGGCCAGGCCAGTCTCGAACTCCCGACCTCAGGTGATCCACCCGCCTCGGCCTCCCAAAGTGCTGGGATTACAGACATGAGCTACCGCACTTGGCCTCATTTTCTTTTTTTTGAAACGGAGTTTTGCTCTTTTTGCCCAGGCTGAAGTGCAATGGTGTGATCTTGGCTCACTGCAACCTCTGCCTCCCAGGTTCAAGTGATTCTCCTGCCTTAGCTTCCCATGTAGCTGGGATTACAGGCACGTGCCACCACGCCCGGCTAATTTTTGTATTTTTAGTAGAGACGGAGTTTCACCATGTTGCCCAGGCTGGTCTTGAACTCCTGACATCAGGTGATCTGCTCGCCTCGGTCTCCCAAAGTGTTGTGATTACAGGCACTACAGGCATGAACCACCGCCTGGCCTTTTTTTTTTCTCTGTCGCCCAGGCCGAAGTGCAGTGGTGCAATCTCAGCTCACTGCAACCTCCACCTCCTGGGTTCAAGCGATTCTCCTGCCTCAGCCTCCCAAGTAGCTGGGATTACAGGCGCCCACCACCCTGCCCTGCTAATTTTTGTATTTTTAATAGAGACAGGGTTTCACCATGTTGACTGGCCTGATCTCAAACTCCTGACCTCAGGCAATCCACTCGCCTCGGCCTCCCAAAGTGCTGGGATTACAGGTGTGGACCACCATGCCCGGCCTATGCACATTAATTTAACTTAGATGAATGGACCAATTCCTTGAAAACTATAAACTACCTTGTTATGGCTTGGATGTTTTGTTTCCTCCAAATCTCATGTTGAAAGTGGTCCCCAGTGTTGGAGGTGGGGCCTGGTGGGAGGAATTTAGGTTATGGGGGTGGATTCCTCATGAGGGGCTTGGTGCTTTCCCCACAGTAAGGAGTTCCTACAAGATCTGGTTGTTAAAAAGCGCCTGGAACTTCCTCTTCTCTCTTTGCTCCCTCTCTTGCCATGTGACACACTGGTTCCCCTTCACTTTTGTCCATGGTTGTAAATTTGCTGAGGCCCTCACCTAGAAGCGTGCACAACTATGAGCCAAATACGTCTCTTTATAACACAGTCTCAGGTATTCCTTTACAGCAATGCAGAACAAACTAATACAGGAAATTGGAATGGGAGGAGTGGGGGATTGCTATAAAGATACCTGAAGATGTGGAAGCGGCTTTGGAACTGGGTAACAGAGAGGGTTTGGAAGAGTCTGAAGGGCTCAGAAGAAGTCAAGGATACAAAGAAAAGTTTGGAACTTTGGATGGTGGGTACTGGTCACAGTGAGCTGAGATTGTGCCATTGCACTCCGTGACAAGAGCGAAATTCTGTCTCAAAAATAAGAAAAAGAAATATTGTAAAGAAATGCATAGTTTGGCAGTTCTTTTTTAATATGAAGCTGGATTTAGTGTGAAGCCAAATTTCACATCTGTGCTTGCATTGCTTCACACTATGTTTACTGTTTTGCATGGATAGTGCTGGCACTGGAGTACTTAATGGTCATGTGCCTAGAGTGAATTTCTTGATTTTGCAGTATCTTTGGTGATACTGGTGGACTTAAGGATATTGAATTGTGTGTTAGGAATAAAATATTCCTTATGTCAAGTTTTGGAGGGCTCTGGGTAACACTGTAGCCTCCAGGGTAGATTGAGTAGGAAAAATTTAGGGTTGGTTTCCTGTTTGTTTTTGTTTCTAATTTTCATTCGTTTGCTGTTTATTCTCCTCTGGGCCTTGCTTGTGTGTGTGTGTGTGTGTGTGTGTATATATATATATATATATATCTCTTCTTCGCCTTTTGGCTAAGATCAAGTGTGTATTCACATATAAAAGCCATGATTTTTTTTTTTTTTTAGTTTCTATTGGAAGGCTTTTATTTGGTTTTGTGAATAGTTACTTTGCTTCCCATGCGTTTCTAGCAGGTCATCATTTGTTCAGGCCCCCAGGAATTGGTGGAGCACACCAGCTTGTCTCGCTCTGTCCCCTAGGCTGGAATGCAGTGGTGCAATCTCCGCTCACTGCAAGCTCCGCCTCCCGGGTTCACGCCATTCTCCTGCCTCAGCCTCCCGAGTAGCTGGGACTACAGGCGCCGGCCACCACGCCCGGCTTTTTTTTTTTTTTTTTTTTTTTTTTTTAAGAGACGGGGTTTCACCGTGTTAGCCAGGATGGTCTTGATCTCCTGACCTTGTGATCTGCCCATCTCGGCCTCCCAAAGTACTGGGATTGCAGGCGTGAGCCACCACGCCCGGCATGCATTCCTCTTAAAACAGGGAACAAGTCAAGGATGTTTAATGTTATCACTTTTATTTAACAGACTACTGGAAGTCTGCACAATAAGGAAGAAAAAGAAAAAGAAGTCAGCTTAGAAAGAAAAAAAAAAAAACTCCCTATTTGCAGATGTAATTATTATCTATGTAAAAAATTCCAAGGAATCTATACAAAACCCCCCTAAAATTAGTAAGGAAGTTCAGCAAGATGGCAGGTTACAAGATCCGCACACGAAACCAGTTATTCAGAATGCAGCACAGAGGGACAAAAAGATGGAAAATATAGACGGTAGGTTAAAAATAAAGGTTTCTTTTTTTTTTTTTTTTTGAGGCGGAGTCTCGCTCTGTCGCCCCGACTGGAGTGCAGTGGCCGGATCTCAGCTCACTGCAAGCTCCGCCTCCCGGGTTTACGCCATTCTCCTGCCTCAGCCTCCCGAGTAGCTGGGACTACAGGCGCCCGCCACCTCGCCCGGCTAGTTTTTGTATTTTTAGTAGAGAGGGGGTTTCACTGTGTTAGTCAGGATGGTCTCGATCTCCTGACCTCGTGATCCGCCCGTCTCGGCCTCCCAAAGTGCTGGGATTACAGGCTTGAGCCACCGCGCCCGGCAGGGTTTCTTATGTTCGAGTTTCAGAAGGAGAGAGAATATAAGACAGGCATCTGAAGAAAAATGACTGCGATTTCCCAAAACTGGTGGAAGATACCAACCCACAGATTATAGAAATCCAAAGACTTCCAAGCAAGAAACAAAACAAAAAGAAAAAATATCTCACTTAGACTTATGATAGTGAAATTGCAGAACAGTGAAAGATGGAGAGCTGAGGAGGGAGAAATCAACAGGGGCCAAGTGAAAAACAACGTTTACATCTTGGACTTAACGATAAAAGCGAATTCGTACTTGCACAGTCATTGGCACCTGCCAAACCCCTTACACACATTAGCTGATTTACTCCTCACAGCAACTGTATTAAGTAGATTCTATTACTGCTTTCATTTTACAGATGAGGGAGTTGAGATTTGGTTATTTACCCAAAGGGGACACTTTATCGATGTAGCGATAGGATTTTGAACAAGGGAGTTCTCGCTCCAGTTTTGTGCCCTTAACCACTACACATACTTGTTTCTCCAAAGGGCAATGGGAAAATGGGAAGCCACTGAAAGGCTTTAAACAGGGGAGTGATAACATTTGTTTCTGGAAGATCCCGGCACCACTGTGGATAGTGGATTTAATGGGGCTAAAGGTGGAAATAAAGCAGCTGTTGGAATAATGTAGCCCCAAACAGGGAGGGCCTGAATGAACTAGGAAGGTGGCAAAAGGCGCAGGCACAAGCAAATGGATTCGCGAGCTCTTCCGGAGTCGAATCCACAGGGCTTGACCTGGGATCGCCTTTTACTCTGGGTGCAGAGTGAGGAAAACCGGGTTTCTGACGCAGGCAATTCGGTGGATAGTGAAACTCATTCACTGAAGTGGACTGAGGCGGGACGCACAGGAGACTCGGAGGCCTGAGGACGAGCTAGGCTTTGGACACGGTCGATTCGTGGCGTCTGTAAAGCCGGCGGCCAGCCGAGGGGCAGGAAACGGCATAAAGGGCAGAGCATCTCTGGAGCTCTCCGAGAAGGATCTTCCAGAGTCCCGGCCGCAGCGCAGCCCTGCGCGGCGCTGCACGCGCCTCCGGAAGCCGCGCGCGCAGGCGCAGTGTGGGGGGCGCCCCCTGGCGGCGCAGGGACCGCCCCCAACCTCGCGCCGCCGCCGCCCGCCTCAGCCCAACATGGCGATGCACAACAAGGCGGCGCCGCCGCAGATCCCGGACACCCGGCGGGAGCTGGCGGAGCTCGTGAAGCGGAAGCAGGAGCTGGCGGTGAGGGGCTAGGACCGGGGTTGCCCGGCATGGGGCTCCGCGCCCGCCCCGCCTCCAGGCCCCAAGCCCGGCCGCGCCAGGCCGTTCGTTACTCCGGGGGCGCGGCGCGGCGCGGCGGGCTGGGTGCTCGGCGGCCTGAGGCTGGGTGCGCATTCTGCGGCCCGCCGGCGGTTCAGCTTCCCGGCTGTGGGAATCCGGAGCTAGGAGGGAGCTGGGAGTGCGGGAGGGGGAGGGGCAGCGGCAGCCGCAGGAGGGGGCGTGGAGGGAGGACGGTGCCGGTGCTCGGGACTCGGGGAGAGGGCGCTAGGAAGGGCGAGCGTCCATGAGCCGCGGGGGTGGGCGAGGCGGGCGAGTCCGTGATCTTTGCAGGGTGGGGGTGGGGAAGGAGGCTAGTATGGGAGGGGGACCGAGTCACCCCGTCTGGACTTTGGAGGATGGTGGGGAGCGTGTTCTTTTTGGTACTAGGAGTAGATCCGTTGAATGGAGGCTTTTGATAGACAGGGTTGTGATGTGTTTGGGAATGTCTAGAAGGTGACAGGCGAGGGAGAAGAACACATTCTGGAGAATTCGGAATTGTGACAGACACCCTAGGCCCAATGCACCCTGGTGGCTAAGCTCTTCCTGCCCCCGCGTCTCGGCTTGGGCACCCCGGAGGCCCCTCTCACCTGAAGCTGCCCTTCCAGGTTTCCATAGCAACTGGCAACCCGGTGCCGGCGGCCTCTCTGAGCCTGCGGGGAGGGGAGCGAGTTGACGCTGAAAGGCTGCTCACCCTTACCTCTCCTGGTAGCGATACCTTTTGTGCGTGGGAGTGGACATCGCCCAAGTTCTGCTTTAGCCTGGGTTCTTGACTCCTGGTTTCCGTGAATCCTCTAAAGTATATGCAAAATTTCACGTGTGTGTGTATTTTTCTGGGGACGTGCTTTATACATTCAGGGGTCCATCACACCCAAAGGTCTAGACTGTCTTAGTCCTAAACGGCTGTTTCTCCCCATATCATCCATCTCTCCACAGGGTGATTTAGTGTGGACAAGCTTGCGTTTACAAATCTAATATCAGGATTTCATTTTGGTCAGACTTAAGTGTTTGCATTTAAAAGGCGTTATTCGTGTCCTTGTTTTTCATCTCTCAGGAAACACTGGCAAACTTGGAGCGACAGATCTATGCTTTTGAGGGAAGCTACCTGGAAGACACTCAGATGTATGGCAATATTATTCGTGGCTGGGATCGGTATCTGACCAACCAAAAGTGAGTGTCGAAAGCCTGTAG
Source organism: Rhinopithecus roxellana (assembly GCF_007565055.1). NCBI lineage: Eukaryota > Metazoa > Chordata > Mammalia > Primates > Cercopithecidae > Rhinopithecus > Rhinopithecus roxellana. The sequence continues at coordinate 88,584,275 of NC_044560.1, read as the reverse complement.
TGTTCCTATTGTGTGTGTTTGTAGGACTGTATGCTCTTAGTAGCAAGTTTGCTAGAGGCAATAATAAGGTGGTGGTGTGGTCTGGACTTGAACTCTTGGACTCTGGCTCAGGCACTGCCTCACTGAATAATCTTAGACAAAGCTCACATCTGTAAAATAGCAAAAGTTGGGCCTATGGCACAGGGTTGTGTGAGGCTTAAATACAGCATATGACAATATCTTTACACGACATCACTCTATTAAATTTTTTACACATTTTAATCAGTCATGAGTTCTACCCTCACAGTATTTTTCTTTTCTTTTTTTCTTTTTCCTCCTGAGTAGCTGGGATTACAGGCGCATGCCACCATGCCTAGCTAATTTTTTTATTTTTAGTAGAGACGAGGTTTCTCCATGTTGGCCCAGCTGGTCTTGAACTCCTGACCTCAGGTGATCTGCTGCCTTGGCCTCCCAAAGTGCTGGGATTATAGGTGTGAGCCACCATGCCTGGCCACTTTTCTTTTTTCTAAGAGACAGGGTCTCATGCTGTCGTCCAGGCTGGAGTGCAGTTAGCACCATCTTGTTCACTGCAGCCTCTAACTCCCGGGCTGAAATGATCCTCCCACCTCAGCCTTCCAATTAGCTGGGACTACGGGCACACAATACTGCACCTGACTAATTAAAAACATTTTTTTTTTTGTAGAAGTGGAGTCTCACTTAGTTGCCCAGGCAGGCCTGGAACTCCTGGTTTCAAGCAATCCTCCTGCCTCAGGTTCTCAGTGTTGGAATTAAAGGGGTGAGCCACCACGCCCAACTGACCCTCACAATTTTTGCCATACCTGTGTGCCAGCTGTACCACTGCTTGCTTAGTAATATTTTTAAAAAATTTCTAAACTTTTGGATTATCTTCAAGTTATAGAAAAATGATGTGTTGTGACATTTGCTTTCTCTTACTCTCTATAATATATATTAATATAAGCACACACCTATATTTACATTTCACATTTTTAAATTGTGAAATAATTATAGATTCATAGGGAGTTGGCAGAATGATCTCTTGTACTCTTCATCTGGTTTTCCCCAATAGGTGTGTTTTATGTAACTCTAATACAGTATCAAAGCCAGGAAATTGACATTGGTACAATGTATATCTGTAGTTCTGTGTCACTTTATCTTGTGTGTAGATTCATGTGACCACAATCAAGTTACTTCATGAACTATTCCATTACTACAAAGATCTTCCTCATGCCACTCCTTTGTAGTTATATCTCCCTATCCCCATACCTTTTTTTCCTACTTAGCGGTTTGAAAGTTAGATGCAGATATACTGACACTTTGCACCTAAATGTGTCAGTAATTACCTCCTGAGTATAAGGACATTTCTCCTACCTAACCAGTTATTATACCTAGAAAATCAATACTACATTAATAGTATATAATACATAGTCTTTATTAAAATTTCCTCAATTGTCCCCAAAAATTCTTTGCTGATTTGTTTTGATCCAGGATTCAGTAAGCATTCATGCATGGCATTTGCTGTTATGTCTTAAGATTGAAGAGAGTCACCCTTTTCGTGGTGGTTGTGGTGATATTCATGACATTGCCTTGTAGAATATCGCAGTTTCCTGAGATTTTTTGAGGGCAAAACTCATGACTAATTAAAAGGATCCTGAAAGATCCTTTAAACATTTTTGCAAAAATGTTACATAGGCAATTGGTGTATCTTTTGTTATCTATCTCTCGTTTATCGGGAGGCACATAATGTCACATTGACTTATTATTTGGTGCTGTTAAGTTTGACCATATGATTTATCTGCTATAAAAGTTCATTTTTTCCCATTGTGATTAACAAGTAATTTTGGATGTTATGCTTTGAGACGTTATGAAAATACTGCTCCCTCTAAATTTGTATTCAGTATTTTGTTTAGTATACACCGTTGATTCTTACCTGAATCCATTAGTACACTGGAAGTTGTAAAATGGTGATTCTCTAATTTTATTATTCCCTTTATTACTGGCATTCTGAGAAAGAGTCTTCCTTTTTTGACTTCTCTTTCTTTCATTGTTCCACATTTGTCCCAACTGTGGTCAGAGGGAGCCTCCTCAAGCTGGCTTGTTTGCCGTTTCGACATGACCCTGTTATTTTTGGAGCACTCCATTGCTTTCTGGCCTAAAAGATGTCCCATACTTACCTTGTGCATTTTTTGTCCCAGACCTGGTATCAGCCATTCCTCTAAGGAACCCTGGTTCTTTCTTTAAATTTGAGAATTTAGTTTATTTAAGAGACACTTCATATCACTAATCTGTTCTTTTTAAATAATAAGCATTAAAATAAATACATATTGGCCGGGCACAGTGGCTCACGCCTGTAATCCCAGCACTTTGGGAGGCCGAGGCGGGTGGATCACCTGAGGTTGGGAGTTCAAGACCAGCCTGACCAACATGGAGAAACTGTGTCTCTACTAAAAATACAAAATTAGCCAGGCGTGTTGGTGCATGTCTGTAATCCCAGCTACTCGGGAGGCTGAGGCAGGAGAATCGCTTGAACCCGGGAGGCGGAGGTTGCAGTGAGCCGAGCTTACGTCATTACAGTCCAGCCTGGGCAACAAGAGCGAAACTCTGTCTCAAAAAAATATATAAATAAATAAATAAGGTAACATAGGTACATATTAAAATGAAAATGTGGCCAGGCACAGTGACTCACACCTGTAATCCCAGCACTTTGGAAGACCAAGGTGGGTGTATCACTTGAGGTCTGGAGTTTGAGACCAGCCTGGCCAACATGGTGAAACCCTGTCTCTACTAAAAATACAAAAATTAGGCATGGTGGGGTACACCTGTAGTCCCAGCTACTTCAGAGGCTCAGGCAGGAGAATCACTTGAACCCAGAAGGTGGAGATTGCAGTGACCCAGGATCGCGCCACTGCACTCCAGTCTGGGAGACAGAGTGAGACGCTCTCAAAAAAAAAAAAAAAAAGGCTAGGTGCGGTGGCTTACGCCTGTAATCCCAGCACTTTGGTAGGCTGAGGTGGGCAGATCATGAGGTCAGGAGTTCAAGACCAGCCTGGCTAACTTGGTGAAATCCCATCTCTACTAAAGATACAAAAGAAAAAATTAGCTGGGAGTGGTGGTGTGTGCCTGTAATCCCAGACTACTCTGGAGGCTGAGGCAGGAGAATTGCTTGAACCTGGGAGGCGGAGGTTGTGGTGAGCCGAGATTGCCCATTGTACTGCAGCCTGGGTGACAGGGTGAGACTCCATCTCAAAAAAAAAAAAAAAAAAAAAAAAAAAATAGACTGGGCGTGGTGGTTCATGCCTGTAATCCCCGCATTTTTAGGAGGCGGATGTGGGTGAATCACCTGAGGTCAGGGGTTCGAGACCAGCCTGGCCAATGTGGCAAAACCCCGTTTCTACTGAAAATACAAAAAAACTTGCCAGGCATGGTGGCAGGCATCTGTAATCCTGGCTACTTGGAAGGCTGAGGCAGGAGAATCGCTTCAACCTGGGAGACAGAGGTTGCAATGAGCTGGGATTCTGCCATTGCGTTCCAGTGTGGGTAACAGTGCAAGACTCCTTCTCAATAAATAAATAAATAAATTAATTAATTTAAAAAACATGTGAAGCAGCTAAATCTCATGTCCCACAGTGGGCCATGTACCATATATTGGAAAACATTGCTTTCTATGTTCAGCATAAAGGTCATTTGGGCCAATCTAAGTGATATGGAGGCTTTCTGTAGTGAACATGAGTCCTGGGGCATCCCCAGCTTGAGCCATAGACATAGCTTGGTGCTCATGATGAGTTTCTTCTGTGTGTCTTAGAAACTCCAATAGCAAAAATGATCGAAGGAACCGGAAGTTTAAGGAAGCTGAACGGCTCTTCAGTAAATCCTCAGTTACCTCAGCAGCTGTAAGTAGTGGTGGTGGGGGAATCTTTCTTGGCCTGTTGTTGGGAAATGTGTTTTCTCTTTCCCTTCCTCTGGGAGTGCTCTTCTGAGGTCTGTGGTCACTTTTCTAGTAACTGGTGGCTTTTCTTTTAGGCAGTAAGTGCATTGGCAGGAGTTCAAGACCAGCTCATTGAAAAGAGTAAGTTTATATTTTTATGTTTCTCATCAGTTTATTTTTAAGCTACCATCGCCCTTATATTTAATTCATCCAATTATGTATCTGAGAACTGCATTTCTTATGCTCTTCCCTCTTCCCCCTAGAAGTTTAAAAACTTTTAGGGTATCCTTAATCATGTTTTTCTCCACTCCCCCACCCAGACAAGGTCTCACTCTATAGCGCAAGCTGGAGTACAGTGGCATGATCATAGTTCACTGCAACCTCAAACTCCTAGGCTCAAGCAATCCTCCTGCCTCGGCTTCCCAAGTAGCTAGGACCACAGGCATCCGCCACCACACCTGGCTAATTTTTAAATTTTTTAAAGAGATAGGGTCTCACTATGTTGCCCAGGCTAGTCTATAATTCCTGGCATCAAATAATCCTCCCACTTCAGCCTCCCAAAATGGAGTACAGGCATGAGCCACCATGTGTGAGCAATCATATTTTTTCCTTTTGAGGAAGAAGTTACTCTTCTTGCCTCTTCGGTCGCATGAAGATTGGCTTTAGCATCTCAAAGGGGCAAAGATATATTTTCATTCCTGATAAATCTTATAAATTCCTAGGGAATTAAAGTTAAAACAATAACTTTTATGGAAAATTTCAAATATGTCTTATAAATCTCCATGTGCCCAATTTAATAATTCTTAGAAAATGTTCATCTTGGCCTGGTGCAGTGGCTCACACCTGTAATCCCAGCAGTTTGGAATGGAGAGGTGGGAGGATTGCTTGAGCCCACAAGTTCAAGACCAGGCTAGTCAACAAAGCAAGACTCTCTCTACAAAAAATTAAAAAACTAGCCAGGCTTGGTGGCATGTGCCTGTAGTCCCAGCTATTAGAGAGGCTGAGGTAAGAGGATTGCTTTAGCCCAGGAAGTTGAGGCTGCAGTGAGCCATGATCATGTCACTGCTCTAGCCTGGGTGACAAAGTGAGACCATGTCAAAAAATAAATTAATTAATTAAATAAATGCGCATCCCATAAATAGAATGTACCTGTATATTCTTAAATATAAAATGGAAAATAGTGCTATTTACTTTGTAAACGAATTATATCTTATTTTTTATACATAAACCATACAGTCTAATTTCCAGTGATGGGTTATAGATTTGTGCATTTATCTTTCTGAGTCAGACTCAGTGTAACTGTTCTGGATGTTCTGTCTCTGTATTTCATCACCTTGAAATATGACCTGTTCTCGGTATTACTGTCTACTTCTTTCAGAAGGTATATCTCGTTGTTGGATCTAGTTCTTTTTGCACTGGTGCAATAATATGAGGAAAAGGGATTTTAGTAGTTTGGGAATTAGAATTATTTAATTATTATCTCTATGTACAGATTTCTGAATTTGTTGCTATGCCCTTAACCTCTTTCCTGGCTTTACTCCTGCATTTCCTTTTTTTTTTTTTTTGAAACAGAGTCTCGCTCTGTTGCCCAGGCTGGAGTGCAGTGGCACGAGTGGCATGATCTTGACTCACTGCAACCTCCGCTTCCTGGGGGCCTCCCAAAGTGCTGGGATTACAGGTGTGAGCCACTCTGCCTGGCCTGAATCCTGCATTTCCTTCTAGACATTTCCACTCATATTCACTCAAACATTTGATCTAAAACAGAATTGTTCTATTTCCTTCAGAATTTGTCTTCACAGATTTTTTGTGATAATACTTTGTAGATGTCTTTGACTCCTTTCTGCCAGCCTTATCAATTATACCAAGTCCTTTTGATTTTTCTTTTTTTTTTTTGAGACGGAGTCTCGCTCTGTCGCCTGGGCTGGAGTGCAGTGGCCGGTTCTCAGCTCACTGCAAGCTCCGCCTCCCGGGTTTACGCCATTCTCCTGCCTCAGCCTCCCGAGTAGCTGGGACTACATTAGCTGGGACTACAGGCGCCCGCCACCTCGCCCGGCTAGTTTTTTTTTTTGTATTTTTTAGTAGAGACGGGGTTTCACTGTGTTAGCCAGGATGGTCTCGATCTCCTGACCTCGTGATCCGCCCGTCTCGGCCTCCCAAAGTGCTGGGATTACAGGCTTGAGCCACCGCGCCCGGCCAATTTTTCTTTTACTATGACTCTCCACTAAATCTTACTTCTTTTTAATTAATGCTACTCTAGAATGTAGAGCTATATTACATTTTTTGTAGAGGAACAAAACTGGTTAAGGGACACCCTGGACCTCACTCCTATGAGTTGAGATGGAATGGTATCTTAGTTTTCTTTTTTTTTTTTTTTTTGGAGACAGAGTTTTGCTCTTGTCACCCACGCTGGAGTGCAACGATGTGATCTTGGCTCACTGCCACCTCCACCTCCCAGGTTCAAGCAATTCTCCTGCCTCAGCCTCCCGAATAGCTGGGATTACAGGTGTGCATCACCATGCCCATCTAATTTTTGTATTATTAGTAGAGATGTGGTCTCACCATGTTGACCAGGCTGATCTTGAACTCCTGACCTCAGGTGATCCACCTGCCTTGGCCTTCCAAAGTGCTGGGATTACAGGCGTGAGCCACCAGGCCCGGCCCTGACTTAGTTTTCACAAGAGCCTGTAATCCTGCCCTGGCTTAGCTGATCATTCAGTATATGGCTGTTTACCTGTCTGCCTGCAAGAATAGCTGCACCCAGGTACTTGTCAGGAAATACTCAAAAGTTACTGCTTTCAGAAGCTTGACTAAGACAAACACTTATGTACTAAAGATTTTTGGCTGAGCACAGTGGCTGGCTCATACCTTTGGGAAGCCGGTAGTCCCAGCTACTCAAGAGGCTGAGGGGGGAGGATTGCTTGAACCCAGGAGTTTGAGGCTGTAGTGAGCCATGACACTCCAGTCTGAGTGACAGACCAAGACCTTGTCAAAACAAAACAAAACAAAAACCTAAAAAAGCTGGCGAGGTGGCTCACACTTACAATCCCAGCACTTTGGGAGGCCGAGGTGAGAGGATCTCTTGAGCTCAGGAGTTCAAGATCAAACTAGGGAACATAGTGAGACCCTATCTCTACCAAAAACAAAACAAAACAAAATTAGCTGGATGTGATGTTACACACCTGTAGTCTCAATGACTCAGGAAGCTGAGGGAGAAGGATCACTTGAACCCAGGAGGTCAAGGCTGCAGTGACTGTGCCACTGCACTGCACTCTAGCCTGGGTGACAGTAAGAACCTATCTCAAAAAAATAAAAATTAAAAAAAAGTCCAATTTATGTATTTTTTCTTTTGTTACATTTGCTTTTGTGGTCATATCTGAGAAACCATTGCCTAACCCAGTGGCATCTAAATTTTTATTTTTATTTTTTGAGATGGAGTCTTGCTCAATCCCAGGCTGGAGTGCAGTGGCGTGATCTCAGCTCACCACAACCTCCACCTCCTGGGTTCAAGCGATTCTCTTGCCTCAGCCTCTCGAATAACTGGGATGACAGGCATGTGCCACCGTGCCCAGCTAATTTTTGTTCTCTCCTATTTTTAGGAGAGAAGAGGTTTCACTGTGTTGGCCAGGCTGGTCTTGAACTCCTGACCTCGTGATCCTCCTGCCTCGGCCTCCCAAAGTGCTAGGATTACAGGCGTGACCACTGCGCCCGTCCTGGCATCGGAGATTTTTAGTTTTAGCTCTTAATTTGTGTCTGTGATCCATTTTGAGTTAATTTTTTTGTGTGGTGTGAGATGGGGTACAACTTTATTCTTTTGCATGTGAATATCTGGTTGTTCCAGCACCATTTGTTGAAAAGACTTTTCTTTCTTCATTGAATCATCTTGTCATCCTTGTTGAAAATCAGTTGACTGTAAATATAAGGGTTCATCCTGGGACTCTGAATTCTAGTCCCTTGATTTATATGTTTATGCCAGTACCACACAGTGTTGATTACTGCAGCTTTGTGTAGCATGTTGTTTTTTTAGTGTGAAATCAGTTTTCTTGAACATCAGAAGGGCAGAATTGGTCAGTATGCTTTTTGTATAATAGCTTCATAGCTCTAGGCAGGGATGTCCAGTCTTTTGGTTTCTTTGGGCCACATTGGAAGAATTGTCTAGGGCCACACATAAAATATACTAACGTTTACTATAGCTGATGAGCTAAAAACAAAAAATCACAAAAAAATCTCATAATGTTTTAAGAAAGTTTACAAATTTGTGTTGGGCCACATTCAAAGCTGTCCTGGGCTGCATGTGGCCCATGGTCCTTGGTGGGACAAGCTTGCTCTAGAGTTTCCTTTTCTGTTGTTTTCCTAAAATGTGTTCAAAAATAGGGTTTCATGATTTCTGAGATTTGGCTATTTCTCTCTCCTGCTTTTCTGGAACTGTTTCCTTTACTTCTTGTACCCATATGCTACTCAATTTAAAATCTCTTCCTAGCAGATTATAATGTAAAGACCATAGGAAGAAGAAAACTGGGCCAGATGTGGTGGCTCACACCTATAATCCCAGAACTTTGGGAGCCTGAGGCGGGCAGATCACCTGAAGTCAGGAGTTTGAGACCAGCCTGGCCAACATGGCAAAACCTCGTCTTTGCTAAAAAGACAAAAATGAGCTGGGCATGGTGGTGGGTTCCTGTAATCCCAGCTACTCGGAAGGCTGAGGCAGGGGAACCATTTGAACTGGGAAGGTGGAGATGGCAGTGAGCTGAGATCGCGCCACTGCACTCCAGCCTGGGTGCAACACAACGAGACTCTGTCTCAAAAAAAAGAAAACTGGTCCCTTGGTTCTGCTACCACATGACCTTTTTTGGCAAGTTTTAGAAATTGATAATGTGTGTGTATATGTGTGTGTGTGTGTGTGTGTGTGTATGTGTGTGTGTGTGTGTGTGTGTATATATATATATATATATATATATATATATACACATTTTTTTTTTGTTTTTTGTTTTTTGAGACGGAGTCTTGCTTTTGTTGCCCATGCTGGAGTGCAATGACGCCATCTCGGCTCACTGCAACCTCCACCTCCCGGGTTCAAGTGATTCTCCTGTCTCAGCCTCCCGAGTAGCTGGGATTATAGTTGCCCACCACCATGCCTGGCTAATTTTTTGTATTTTTAGTAGAGGTGGGGTTTCACCATGTTGGCCAGGCTGGTTTTGAACTCCTGACCTCAGGTGATCCAGCTGCCTCGGTCTTCCAGAGTGCTGGGATTACAGACATGAGCCACTGTGCTCGGCCAGGTAATGTATATATTTAGGATCCTTCAACAGTTGAGTAGAGTGAAAGTCTTCCCTCACTCATCCTCACCTATTAAGAGTTTAAAGAAATTCCTTTCAGGAAAAACAAGTATATATATATAAATGAAATGCAAATATAACTGTATTAGTCTGTTTTCACACTGCTCTAAAGAAATAGCTGAGACTGAGTAATTTATAAAGGAAAGATGTTTAATTGACCCACAGTTCTACATGGCTGGGGAGGCCTCAGGAAACTTACCATCATGGTGGAAGGTAAAGGGGAAGCAAGCACCTTCTTCACAAGGCAGTAGGAGAGAGAATGCACATGAAGGAGGAGCTTCTAAACATTTTTAAAACCATCAGTTCTTGTGAGAACTCCCTCACTATCACAGGAATAGCATGGGGAAAACCAACCCATGATCCAGTCACCTCCCACCAGGTCTCTCCCTCAACATGTGGGGATTAGAATTTGAGATGAGATTTAGGTGGGGACATAGAGCCAAACCATACCGATAACTATATTCTTTTTTTTTTTTTTTTTTTTTTTGAGATGGAGTCTTGCTCTGTTGCCCAGAGCAACATTGCAGTGGCACAGTCTCGGCTCATGCAATCTCCACTTCCCGGGTTCAAGCAATTCTCCCTGCCTCAGAGTCCTGAATACCTGGGACTACAGGTGCCTGCCACAACATCTGGTTAATTTTTGTGTTAGTAGAGATGGGGTTTTGCTATGCTGACCAGGCTGGTCTTGAACTCCTGACCTCAGGTGATCCATCCACCTCGGCCTCCCAAAGTGCTGGGATTACAGGCATGAGCCACTGCATGCAGCATTTTTATTTTTATTTTTTTTTAAGAGACAGAGTCTTGCTCTGTTGCCCAGGCTCGAGTGCATTGCAGTGGTAAGATCGTAGCTCACTGCAGGCTCAAACTCATGGGCACCTCAGCCTCCTGAATAGCTGAGACTACAGATATGTGCCACCATTTCTGGCTAATTTTTAATTTTTGTTTTTATAGAGATGAGGGTCTGGCTGTGTTGTCCAAGCTGGTCTTGAACACTTGGCCTCAAGCCATCCTCCTGCTTCAGCCTCCCAGAGCACTGGGATTACAGGCATGAGATACTGTGCCTGATCTATAAATATATATATATTTATACAAGTTGTTATTGAGCTTGCTTTTATTTATTTAATATAATCTATAGTGATGTTTTAAAATTGAGAACATGTGTCAGCTGAATATTACTGCATTTTAAAAATATTCTTGGCAAAGTGCATGGCTCATGCCTGTAATCTCAGCAGTTTGGGAGGTTGAAGCAGGAGGATTGCTTGAGCCCAGGAGTTCGAGACCAGCCTGGGCAACATAGTGAGACCCCATCTTAAAACAAATAAAATTCTCCAAGTGTGGTGGCATGTGCCGGTAGTTCCAGCTACTGGGGAGGCTGAAATGGGAGGATAATTTGAACCCAGCAGTTTGAGGCTGCCATGAGCTGTGATCACACCAGTTCATACCAGTGCACTCTGGCCTGGGTGACAGAGTGAGACCTTGTCTCAAAATACAATACAATAAAATAAAGCTTTCCAGGGCTGGGTGTAGTGGCTCATGCCTGTAATCTCAGCACTTTGGAAGGTGGATCTCTTGAGCCCAGGAGTGCAAGACCAGCCTGGGCAACATGGTGAAACCCCGTCTCTGCAAAAAATATAAAAATTAGCTGGGCTTATGCTTATGGGCACCTGCAGTCCCAGCTGCGTGGGAGGCTGAGGTGTAAAGATCACCTGAGCCCAGGAAGTAAAGGCTACTGTGAACGGAGATTCTGCCACTGCACTGCAGCCTAGGTGACAGAGTGAGACCCTATCTCAAAAAAAAAAAAAAAAAAAGAAAAGACTTATCAGGTTCAAGTTCAACAGAGCTTAAAGGTTAAACAAACAAAAACAAAATGGAAAACTTAAGAGTAATTCAGGAATGGGCTGTCTTCTGTCTCTTTGGCCTTTTTTTTTTTTTTTTTTTTTTTTGATAAAAAGGATGCCCATATGGTTTGGGGAATAAACCAGGGCCAGCTATAGGCACTTTTTCCAAGATCATCCCTCATTCCCCTGGAGTCCTTCTGATGCTTTATGTATAATTATTAATCCCATTAGTGTATTCTGTGGTTAAATAACCTTTATGCAGTGAGGTTATCCTGGCTCTATGTTCCTGTCTCCCAACTGCCCTTAGAGGTGTTGTCTCTGGTTACATTGTTTCAGATGACATGCTTTTTCAGGACCTCTGCTAACTTTGATCCTTTGTGTGTATCTTCTCTGTCAACATTTATCTTCTCTGTCAATTAGAGGATGGGGAATGGTTTTTTCCTATTAGTGTTCATGTTGATGGACAGATTGCCTGAGGAGTACTGATGATGCATTTGGAAACTTGTGTTTTATTTCCTCCAGGGGAGCCAGGAAGTGGGACGGAAAGTGACACTTCTCCAGACTTCCACAATCAGGAAAACGAGCCCAGCCAGGAGGACCCTGAGGATCTGGATGGATCTGTGCAGGGAGTGAAACCTCAGAAGGCTGCTTCCTCTACTTCCTCAGGGAGTCACCACAGCAGCCATAAAAAGCGAAAGAATAAAAACCGGCACAGGTCAGTGGCAGGAATCCCACCCCCCGCAGCTCCCATGACCATTGCTGTGAAGGGAATTGCCTAGAATAAAAACTCTTTAGGATTGTTGCAGACCCTTTCTGTTGCTGATGGCAAGAAAGTCCTTAGGTCCGAGTGAATGGGCTAATTTGCTCAAAGGGAGGAATTGGTGGGCATTAGAGTAATGCTCAAGGAAGACTCCCGGGCATCCTTCTCACTGTTTCTAGTGTAGAATAGTTTTATTCCATAAAAACCTTGTTTCATGTGGTGAATATGGAATAATTTTAGAAGAGAAAAAGAAGTAAAAATGGAATCTGTGTAATAGTATTTGAAAAATGCCACTAGTACTTTTTGGGAAGCTGTAAAGTGGGCTAAAGTCTTCTGCTGGTAATCCTGATCTTTGCCTACTCTTGTTTCTTTGTGGATGAAGAGAACTGATTTGACATGCCTTTTTTTCTCTTTAAATACAAGTTTTTTTTTTTTTATTGTGATTTTTCTGTTTCTGTATTTCTCAGCAATATGCTGACTTCAGATACTGGAGGAACAGTATAAAGCCTGTAAAATATGAGAGTGTCTTCATAGGTAACGTGTAACGTTGGTGCACCGTGTTTTTTTTGCAGTACATAATGAGATAGGAATGAACGTCAGTGGACAGAGAGGCCAGGTATCACCCAGAGAGGGTTTCAGCTTTCACTCTGCCTGGGGTTTGTATGATAATGCTGGGGTTTGTTAACTCAGATAATTGGAAATTATGCAGCTTGACCTAAAGAGTATAACGTACAGTTTCTCGGGTAAGGAGTTTTGCTGGCCTCAAGCCTTCCGGGAGTAATGGAGACCCTATACATACCTGTTTCCATGCCTCCTAGAAGTTTCAAAGCCAGGGCAAGATTCCTCAGTCTAGAAACTGTACCTTTGTTCTACTTCTCCTGGAAGACTGCATGGTGAGCAGGTGAAAGGGGGCAATGCAAGGAATGGGTGGCATTCCCTGTCCTCCAGTTTGCCTCTGGATTTGGTTTACAAATCTGTAGTGTATTCCTTCATGCACCCAAGGTATTAAACTTGTTAGTTTCATGGATATGACAGTGCCTGGGGATAACGTAGAATTAACTCTACCTGATTTGAACCTCTTGGTTGGCATCAGCTGGTTCTTCAATTATTTTAAGAGTTTTTCTTGTTGATGGTAATGGTGTTTTCTAGACTGCAGAAATAGTATTTCCTTCAAATAATGACTGAGGACTGCTGCTTAACATTTTTCTGCAAACCAGAAGTCACCATCCTAATTGCATAACTGTAGTAAGAAATAGCAAAAATTGCATATCTATTTCTTTATATATTTTTGAAAGGCTATAGGTTATTTGACCAACTGTAATAAGACTCGTGCTAGCTTATCACGAATAACAGAGAAATACATTCTTAAAAATTGTTTTTAATTGTCAAGTTAATTAAATGTCATGCTCTGTATTGCTTTTATTAAATTTACTCCAGTGTCATTTATTGTTATTTTTATTTTTTTGAGACGGAGTCTTGCTCTGTCACCCGGGCTGGAGTGCAGTGACATGATCTCAGCTCACTGCAACCTCCGCTTCCTGGGTTCAAACGATTCTCCTGCCTCAGCCTCCTGAGTAGTTGGGAATACAGGTGTGCACCACTGTGCCCAGCTAATTTTTGTATTTTTAGTAGAGACACATTTCACTGTGTTGGCGTGAACTCCTGGCCTTGGGTGATCCACCTGCCTTGGCCTCCCAAAGTGCTAGGATTACAGGCATGAGCCACTGTGCCTGGCCTAGTGTCATTTCAAAGTAGTGATTATTTTCTTATTTCATAGTGTCTAGAGTAGGGAGGAAACTCTTTGAAAGTTTCTGGTACTTTTTTCCATTACTGATTAATAGACTCTCTAGGTAGCTGTTTATTTCAGGTAGTTCTTCCTTCATTTCCATTAATGACATTATTAGCTGATGACTGATTAAAAGGAGTTAAAGAGGTGCTGAACTTCACTTTCTTCTTGCAGGTTTCTAGCACATTTCCATAGGAGTAATACTTCTTCCTATCCTAGGAGGTATCTCCTTCCAGAAAAATAGTGGTAGTTGTAAAGATCTTTGATATTAGTTACTGCTTCGCAAATAGTGTTTTCTGTTTGGAAAGCAGAATCCTGCTTTTTATTGCTGTCCTTTTGTTCCCTCTGATTTAATATCTGGCTGATCTCCCTTGGCCATAGGCACTCATCTGCCCCAAGAAAGGAGAGGGAAGCTGATTTGCTTCCTTTCTAGGGAAGCAAAATTCAGTGTGCCTGAATGGCACATGAGTGGTCAGTTAAGGCTCTCGGACTCCTGCCATCTTTAGTCAGGAATTGTGTCTGCTCCAAGTCCCTTACCATGGCTGACTGATACTTCAGTAGGGCTGGCAGATTGGGGTGGGGACAGAGCATGGTGTGTATGTACGTTGTTAAGTTTGTACCCAGTATAGTACATGTTTCTCCTCCAGTGTGCCATACCTCATATAGTGAGATGAGTCAATAATAAATTATTTCAGCAAATGTTTCAGTACTTACTGTGTGCCAGACACTATTTAGTGGTGAGCAAAGCAAAGTGGAAATAAATATGGCACTTAAGCAAAAGGAAATAACTTTTGAATTTGCCTTCTTACAGGAATATGAAATTCTTTTTTTCTTGAAACAAGGTCTTGCTGTATTGCCCAGGATGGAGTGTAAAGTGAAACTATTTTGTGAGAGATATTGACATTAAGCTTTCTTCTAGCTTTACTCTTGTAAACATTGTCTAGGAGGAGAATATAGCCATTTGCATATTGTTTTAGGACCTAAATGTAGCCATTTGCATATTGTTTTAGTCTGGAAGGTGTTGGAGCCAGCGAAGCAGCAGGTGTCATGCTCCAGGTTAATGTTTGCTTTGGAGGCCTGCCCATACCATGGCCTGCTAGTGATGATGGCACAAAATGGTCTCCTCCTCTGCACTGCTCCCTCCAGATCCCTGAGACTCAGGTGCTTGTGGATGGCAGCTTTCCCTTGTTTTAACAGGGGTGCTGCAGGCTGGGTGCATTGGCTCATGCCGGTAATCCCAGCACTTTGGGGGGCCAAGGCAGATGGATCACCTGAGGTCAGGAGTTCAAGACCAGCTTGGCCAACATGACGAAACCCTGTCTCTACTAAAAATACAACAATTAGCTGGACTTGATGGCAGGCGCCTGTAATCCCAGCTACTAGGGAGGCTGAGGCAGCAGAATCACTTGAACCCAGGAGGCGGAGGTTACAGTGAGCCAAGATTGCGCCCTTGCACTCCAGCCTGGGTGACAAGAGCAAAACTCTGTCTAAAGAAAAGGGGGTGCTGCAGACTTTTGTGTTTCTCGATTGTAGCCCTGATGTAGATAGTTAATTGCTATCACCTACTTAGGTGGCAGAGCAATACTGTTCTTCATTTTCTGGAACAAGGTTCCACCACTCAAGTTTATTCATTCAACTTTGGGCTTGTAGGATGAACGCTGTAGAAAAGGAGCATGGTGTTCCCTGAACATGTTTAGAACATAGAACTTGAGGGAGGCTGAGGCAGGGAGAATGGCGTGAACCTGGGAGGCGGAGCTTGCAGTGAGCCGAGATTGCGTCACTGCACTCCAGCCTGGGTGACAGAGCAAGACTCCATCTCAAAAAACAATGACAACAACAACAAAAACAAACCATATAACTTGAGTAAAAAGTTGTAAAATGTTTTCCTTTTTCAAAGTTTAGACTCTGTTGTAGTTTTTTATTTTAGTGAAAGTATATTATGCTGAGTTGTTAGTACTGTCTTCAAAGTGCCTTTCATTATATAACTAAACCTTTCTTTCTCTGTTTCTCTACTGCCCTAATTATATTTTTCAATACAAGTAAATATTTTAAAAGTTCTAACTCCGAATTTGGCAGCTAATAAAAGGGCTCCAGGTGTCTGTAGTTTTCTAATGAAATAACTTTTTCTTTCATAGTCTAGTCTTCTGATATGAAATCCATTGAAGGAAGGGAATCTCCTGACCACAAAATCTTTGGTGCTTTGATGTTTGAAACTTTGTTGCTTAAGATTCTTAAAGCTGATTTTGTTTCTACAATTCTTGCTAGGGTGGCTAATCGACTAATTTGTTCAATTAGTATATTAATTTCTATTGCTTTCTTCCTTTCAAATGCTGCCCCTCAGCCCGTCTGGCATGTTTGATTATGACTTTGAGTAAGTTTGATTTGAATTAGTGTTTGTGCTGTGTTGTTTAGTGTGTAGACACCAGTATGCCTTTTTGAGACCTTTCTAACCCATAGTTTATCTGTTTAATTGTAGGTATGTATATTAGGTTAGGCTGGGAAGTTTTTTTTAAAAACAGAAAAACGGGATGGAGGTAACATTTTATTTAATAACTTAAGCAAAATTAAGTAAACTTCACTTTTATGCATTTTAATTTCTTTTAAAATAGATAACCTTTAACTCATATTTAAATTGATTTTCTGGCTTTGCTTCATAAGGAGAATAATAGCTTAAGATCTTGATATTTTGCTTTGGAAATATTTAAAAATTGAAATTCATTTAATTTATTTTGCGTTTCATGTCCAGAAATACAAACTCCTAGTCTCTTTCCTGTTGTTAATCACCGTGTGTCTCAGTAATTTTCAGTGATGTAGTTACAGAACTAACACATTAACATAGAGCATGCCCTCTTAATTCAACCTCTTTAACATGTAGTTCTGGAATTGTTTTAAAATTATATGGCTTTTGTAGCTGCTGTATACATTTCTTTTTAGAGTCATCTAAGTTTGCCTTAGGGCAAAAATGTGTGCTCATAGTTTTTAATACTTGCTTGATAATATCTGGGTAAACAACTAAATATGACATAGTCTAATGAAGAATGTGGATTTTTCATAACCAAATAGTCTTTGTTATAGCTTATGCCCTATGCAGTAGCTGATTGCGGGACCCATTTCCTGTAAATTAAAATGGAAATATCTTTTATCTTTTCTGTCACAGGATTGATCTGAAGTTAAACAAAAAACCACGAGCTGTAAGTATCAGCCAGACCACTTCAGAGAGGCTGGCAATTTTGTAGATGATTAGAAAAATGTATTTGTCTTCAGAGATTGAGTGTTCCCAACCTGGAGTCATAACTTTTGATTTAAAGTCTGGGATATCCATCTGGAAATACTTCAACTTTCAGGTGTTACTTTTTTTTTTGAGAGACAGTTTCTTGCTCTGTCGCCTAGACTAGAGTGCAGTATCATCACCATCAAAGCTCACTGTTACCTTGACCTCCTGTGCTTGGCCTCCTGAGTAGCTACAGGTCCATGCCACCTCGCCTGGCTAATTTTTGTACTTTTTGTAGATATGGGGTTTCGCCATGATGCCCAGTCTGGAACTTCTGGACTTAAGCAATCCTCCTACCCCAGCCTCCCAAAGTGTTGGGATTACAGGTGTGAGCTAGCGTGCCTGGCTCGTGGTTTCGTATTTTAAGGAGAGAAAGAGGTCACGTACTTTTTTTTTTTTTTGAGACAGAGTCTCGCTCTGTCGCTCAGGCTGGAGTGCAGTGGTGCAATCTTGGTTCACTGCAATCTCTGCCTACCAGGTTCAAGTGATTCTCCTGCTTCAGCCTCCTGAGTAGCTGGGATTACAGGTGTATGCCACCATGCCCAGCTAATTTTTGTATTTCAGTAGAGATGAGGTTTCACCATGTTGGCCATGCTGGTCTCGAACTCCTGACCTCGTGATCCGCCCACCTCAGCCTCCTGAAGTGCTGGGATTACGTGTGTGAGCCACCGCACCTGGCCGGTCACATACATTTTTAATGATGAAAAATTCCCTTTAATTAAATAATAAATTGTTAATACTAGCTCTTTTTTTTTTTTTTGGACTGGTGAGTTCAGATGCTCTAATAAGAACAGAATTGATGTTTCAATCCCTTTATGGACTCAGAAGGCAGACCATTTTCAGATGTGAAGTATTGTACATTGTATTTGGAGTACAATCTTTTTTTTTAGTTTGTGTGTGTGTGTGTGTGTGTGTGTGTGTGTGTGTGTGTGTGAGACAGGGTCTGGCTCTGTCGCCCAAGCCAGAGTGCAATGGTGCGATCTCAGCTCACTGCATCCTCTGCCTCCCAGGCTCAAGACATCCTCCCACCTCAGACTCCCAGGTAGCTGGGACCACAGGCATGAGCCACCACACCTGGCTGATTTTTATATTTTTTGTAGAGACATGGTCTTAATTTGTTACCCAGGCTGGTCTCGAGCTCCTGACCTCAAGTGATCTGCCCGCCTGGGCCTCACTAAGTCATGCTGGGATTATAGGCCTGAGCCACCACACCTGGCCTGAAATATAATCTTTTTTTTTTTGGAGACAGAGTTTCACTCTTGTTGTCCAGTCTGTAGTGCAATGGCATGATCTTTCTTGGCTCACTGCAACCGCCGCCTTCCAGATTCAAGCGATTCTCCTGCCTCAGCCTCCTAAGGCAGGAATTACAGGCGCCCACCACCACGTCCCGCCAATATTTTGTGTTTTTAGTAGAGACGGGGTTTCACTATGCTGGCCAGGCTGGTCTCGAACTCCTGACCTCGTGATCCGCCCACCTCGGCCTCCCAGAGTGCTGAGATGACAGGTGTGAGCTACCACGCCCAGCCTGAAATAGAATCTTCAGCTATGGAGCAATCCCCTGGCAGAGTTGTTAATGAGATATTTTTTTCCCTTAGGGTCAAACAACTGTTCTGCTGAGAGTAAGTTGGGACTTTTGTTTTTCTCTCTTTAGGACTATTAGAAGACACGTTAGTGCAGAAGCTTCCAGGCTGTAGAGCCCTGCTTCCCTTCTCTGACCTCACAAAGATAAACATCGTTCACCTGAGTTCGTGGCCATCCACCTCTGCTCTCCCAGACCCAGTGCCTGTGACTTTGAGTAGTTTGTTCTAAATGTGGTGACAAACAAGTCATTTCTGTAAGACATTGGGTCTTACTTTATGTCATTTTTAGTAACAGAACTGCAGGAAGATCAAGACAATGTTATAATCCCAGCAAGTTGCTAACTGTGCGTTTCTCCCTTCTTAGAATGAATGTCTCCCCCCAAACTGGCTGGCACCAGCTTCATCTGTGATACCCATCAAGAAATGTTCTCTGGTTTTGTTTTATGCTGAAAGTAGAACACAAGTCACATTTCAGATGTAGGCTGTAAATATGGCATTTTCTTATATTGTTTTATGTGTTCTTGTTTTTCTCTTGTTGTTTTTATCTTATTTTATTTGGGGTTTTTTTGTAATGCCTTTGTACAGCTCATACCTTCCTGCTGACATATCTGATCATCTTTTTCATGCAGTTGCCGATATTCATAACTGAAAATAATCTGGTTTATCATAAGTGAAATGGGAAACTTGGCTCTGTTTTTTTGCAAGGAGAGGTAAAGAGTGTTTATTTAGTAATTACCTATCTTAAATCTTTCTGAGTTGGTAGCAGATTCATGTTCAAGGAGCAGGAAAAATGGAAAAACATAAGTTTAAATCAATTCTTTTTAAATAGCTATTTTTATTCTTTTGTATAAATAAAATTTCACAGGCTTCAAATTCTCATGCTTTACTTTTAAACCCAAGATTGTTTTTTCACTTACTTTATTTATTCATATCATGCCTTATGGAAATTTCTTTTTCTGTATTTTCTGTCTTTGCTGGTATTCACCTGATTAAATATTGCTCTAAAAATCACCATGGCATATGGAAAGTCTCAAAATTATACCAAAAGTGATAACTTATGTCATTCTTAAGTGGAGTGAAAGGATAGCAGCAGTGAGAGCCAGTGTTGCCTAGTAGCTCTCCCTTTCTTGGAGGGCTTGATGGGCCGAGGAATTTGCTAGTAATTGTTACCTGCCTCTAGTGCTGTGGTGAATTTGAGACAGGGTCTGGCTGCACATTGGAATCACCTGAGAAGCTTTAAAATACTCATGCCTGGATCCCACTCCTAGAGACTAGGGTACAGCCTAGTTATTGGGAATTTCTTTAAAAGAGTTCCTGGGATTCTGATGAGAATCTGGGTTGAGAACCACTACATTAGAAGACTGAATGGTTTAATTTAAGTCCTATGTTATGAATTGGTCTGAGGGATAAGATTTGGGGTCTAACCTTTCCTTTGACTCTAGTTAGTCATAGTCCTTGACTTATGCCTATATCTTTGTAAGAAACAGTATTGTGATAATATTAGTAAGACCGAATATGGATGGCATCTACTGTAAAACAAGTCTACCTTGTCAGTGTGCAAAAGCTTTTACTCTTGTTCTCAAATACACTTGTGTGTGTGTGTGTGTTTTTAAACTCTGGCTATTTAGATGTCTTTGGCTGTGTCTTTGGTAGCAGAACTCCAATGTCAGGATTTTTAAGGAAATAGTTTCTTATATTTAGATTATTCCTTAAAAAAAATCCTAGAAGCATTCTGTATTTTTTGTCTGTTGATCTCCTTTGCTGGAAGGGAGGAGTGGGATGCCTGCAGTTTCCTTCCTTTTGAGGAAAGCACACAGCAGATCTTAAAATATTTTTGACTCTTACAGGTTGAGATTGCTAGATGTGGAATAGTACTGCTCTATTGCGCCACTGCACTCCAGCAGCCTGGGCGACAGAGCGAGACTCCGTCTCAAAAATAAAGAATAGTACTGCTCTTAAAAAGATTATTGGCCGGGCGCGGTGGCTCAAGCCTGTAATCCCAGCACTTTGGGAGGCCGAGACGGGCGGATCACGAGGTCAGGAGATCGAGACCATCCTGGCTAACACGGTGAAACCCCGTCTCTAATAAAAAATACAAAAAAAACTAGCCGGGCGAGGTGGCGGGCGCCTGTAGTCCCAGCTACTCGGGAGGCTGAGACAGGAGAATGGCGGGAACCCGGGAGGCGGAGCTTGCAGTGAGCTGAGATCCGGCCACTGCACTCCAGCCTGGGCAACAGAGCAAGACTCTGTCTCAAAAAAAAAAAAAAAAAGATTATTTACGTATTTATGAAACTGCAGTGCGATGCCTACAGTTTCCTTCCCTCTGAGGAAAGCACACAGCAGACCTTAAAATATTTTTGACTCTCATAGTTTGACATTGTTAGAGATAGAATAGTACTGCTCTTAAAAAGATTATTTATGTATTTTATTCATTCATTTATTTATTTATTGACAGGATCTTGCTCTGTTTCCCAGGCTGGAGTGCAGTGGCCTGATCAAAGTTCACTGCAGCCTCGAACTTCTGGGCTCAAGCCGTGTTCCTGCTTCAGCCTCCCTAGTACCTGGGACTACAGGTGCATGCCACCATGCCCAGCTAATTTAAAACATTTTTATTTTGCAATGATGGGTTCTTGCTATGTTGCCCAGGCTGGTCTCAGACTTCTGGCCTCAAGCAGTCCTCCTGCCTTGGCCTCCCAAAGTGCTGGGATTATAGGCATCAAGCGATTCTCCTGCCTCAGCCTTCCCAGTAGCTGGGACTACAGGCACACGCCACCATGCCCATCTAAGTTTTGTAGTTTTAGTAGAGACAGGGTTTTGCCATGGTGGGCAGGCTGGTCTTGAACTCCTGACCCCAGGTGATCCACCCACCTCAGCCTCCCAAAGTGCTGGGATTACAGGCGTGAACCATGGCACCTGACAATATAGAGTATTCTTGACATCTTGACCTGTGCAGTAAATAAGGTAATTAAAATGAATGAGAAATAGTCTAAGCTTGAAAGTTAAAGAGCCTAAGCTTGAAACACCCTGTGACTTAGTTTTTGCATTTATTCTGTCTTCTGTGCCCCCCAAGCCTTACTCCAAATTAATGAGGCATTATTTTATTTATTTATTTTTTTGAGACGGAGTCTCGCTCTGTCATCCAGGCTAGAGTGCAGTGGCACGATCTTGGCTCACTGCAACTTCCGCCTCCCAGGTTCAAGCAATTCTTCTGCCTCAACCTCTCGAGTAGCAGGGACTACAGGCACACGCTACCATGCCCAGCTAATTTTTGTATTTGTAATAGAGACGGGGTTTCACCATATTGGCCAGGCTGGTCTCGAACTCCTGAGCTCGTAATCCACCTGCCTCGGCCTCCGAAAGTGCTGGGATTACAGGCATGAGCCACCGCACCCAGCCTAATGAGGCATTATTGCTTAAAAAATACACATCAAGGCCGGGCGCGGTGGCTCAAGCCTGTAATCCCAGCACTTTGGGAGGCCGAGACGGCCGGATCACAAGGTCAGGAGATCGAGACCATCCTGGCTAACCCGGTGAAACCCCGTCTCTACTAAAAAATACAAAAAACTAGCCGGGCGAGGTGGCGGGCGCCTGTAGTCCCAGCTACTCGGGAGGCTGAGGCAGGAGAATGGCGTAAACCCGGGAGGCGGAGCTTGCAGTGAGCTGAGATCCGGCCACTGCACTCCAGCCTGGGTGACAGAGCAAGACTCCGTCTCAAAAAAAAAAAAAAAAAATACACATCAAGCTGGGTGTGATGATATGCACCTTTAGTCCCAGCTGCTTGGGAGGCTGAGAGGCTGCAGGATTGCTTGAAGCCAGGAGTTCAAGGCTACAGTGCGCTACGATCATGCCTGTGAATGGCCACTTAACTTCAGCCCGAGTAGCATAGCAAGACACTCTATAAAAACAACAGAAAATTGACATCTGAAACCCTGACTACAGGAGCACTATACTGGTTTATGTGAAGTGTGGGGAGAGAGCAGGATTGTGCTTCTTTGTACACGTTTGCTTGTCCCAGGATAGTGTCATAGTGCCTAGGGAGGTGATGTGTGTGTCAGATACAGTGATAGTGAAAAGAAGGGATTGGAATTTTCATACCTGTGTCTGTCTAAATGAGCGTTATCATGTCTGAATTGTCTAAGTGATAAGCTTCATGATTTGAAACAGTTTTCACTTTGAAAAATTGCTTCTGTGGATTAAAAGTTGTCACCACTGAAGTAGGCTGTGGTGGAGTCGATGCTGATCCTCACTTAGGGCAGTGGCCTCCAAGGGGAAGAGGGTGCACAGGATGGCTGGGTTGGGGTGGGAAGAAAAGATTAGGCCTTTGGTTTATATTCACTTTCAGGCTCAGCCTTATTTAGTTTCTCACTTTGAATGTATTATATATATACATCAGTATTAGTTCATTAGTACATGTAGGTCATTAATTTATAAATAAAAGGTTGAACCACAAGAAACTGCTGATAATCGTTTTTGGTCTGTAATAGTGGCAGTTATCATAGTTTAATAGCATATACATGTTGGGGGTGTATATGCTTCAAGTTTTTACCGTTTGTGTACAGAAAATAAACTTTGGAGACCCCTGGCCCCCTCCTCAGCTCCCAACCCCCACCCAGATAACTTATTTCTATATCCTGGGTGTGGGGATGGGAAGACTTTAAAATATCTAATTAATTTGAATACATGTGTCTTAGTCTGTTTGAGCTGCTATAACAAAAATATAAACTAAATGGCTTATAAACAACAAACATTTCTTATAGTTGCGGAGACTAGGAAGTCCAAGATCAAGGCACCAGCAACAGCCGGTGTCTGGTGAAGGTGTGCTTTCTGGTTCACAGACGGTGCCTTCTAGCTGTGTCCTCACATGGTGGAAGGAGAACAAGCTCCTTCAGGCCTCTTTTTAAAAACATTTTTGAGACGTGGTCTCACTTTGTTGCCCAGGCTAGGGTCCAGGGGCACAATCACAGCTCACTGCAGACTCAACTTCCCAGGCTCAAGTGACCCTCTCACCTCCACCTCCCAATTAGCTGGGACTACAGGTCTGTGTCACCACACCTGGCTAGTTTTTTTTTTTTTTTTAATGTTTTGTAGGCAGGGTCTTGGTGTGTTGCCCAGGCTGGTTTTGAACTCCTGGGCTCAAGTGACCCTCCTTGCCTTGGCCTCCCAAAGTGCCGAGATTCTAGATGTGAGCCATCAGGCCTGGCCTCAGGGCTCTTTTATTTATTTTTATTTTTTTTAGAGACAGGGTCTCACTTTGTTTCCCAGTCTGGTCTTAAACTCCTGGGCTCAAGTCATCCTTTTGGCTCAGCCTCCCAAAATGCTGGGATTACAGGAGTGAGCCACCACACCTGACTCCTTAGGCCTCTTTTATAAGGACACTAATCCATTTATGAGCATTCTATCCTCATGATTTAAGCACCCCAAAGCCACTTCTCTTAATTCCATCACTTTGGGGGTATTTCAACCTATGAATTTTGGTGGGACATAAACATTCAGACTGTAGCAACATGCAAATAGCATGTGCTCAAATGGCACTGAAGTATATTCAGGGTAAAGGAAGTGTTCCTGTCCCTCAGCTGTCAGTTCCCTTTCCCAGAGGCAACCCCAGAGTTCCATTGTGTCCTTCCCGAGGACCTTTGTACATGTATGAGCAGTATGCACGCATGCATGGGTCTGTTCACAGAAATGGTAGCATACTGTTCTCTCCTTGCTTTTTTCATCTAGCAATCTAGCACAGAAAACGTTCCACATGCATAACTGCCTCATTATTTTTATTGGCTACTTTATATTCCGTTGCGTGTGTATACCAAAGTTTACTTAATCAGTCCTCTGTTGATTGCATTAATATTGTTTCCCATCTTTTGCTGTTTCAGACAGTGTCAGAGTGAATAGCCCTAGATGCATCATTTTGCAAGTAAGAGTACCTGTAGGATAAATTTTCAGCAGTGAGGCCAGGCATGCTGGCCCATGCCTGTAATCCCAGCACTTTGGGAGGCCAAGGCAGGAGGATGGTGAGAGGCCATAGTGGGAGGATTGCTTGAGCCCAAGAGTTCAAGACTAGCCTAGGCCACAAAGTAAGACCCTGTTTCTACAAGAAATAAATTAGCCAGGCGCTGTGGTGTGGGAGGATTGCTTAAGCCCTGGAAGTCGAGGCAGCAATCAGCTGCGATCATGCCACTGCACTCCAGTCTGGATGACAGAGTGACTTTGTCTCCAGAAAAAGAAGATTCCTTGAAAAAAACAACAAGCATAAAAAAATAGCTGGGCATGTTGGCTCATGACTGTAAAATCCCAGCACCTTGGGAGGCTGTGGCAGGCGGATTTGCTTTGAGCCCAGGAGTTCAAGACCAGACTGGGTAACATGGTGAAACCCCATCTCTACAGAAATACCAAAAGATCACCCAGGCATAGTGGCACATGCCTGTAGTGCCAGCTACTCGGGAGGCTGAGGTGGGGGAATCACCTGAGCCCGGGAAGTCGAGGCTGCAGTGAGCTGTGATTATGCCACTGCACTCTAACCTGGAAGATGGAGTAAGGCCCTGTCTCAAAAAAAAGAGTGTTTATATTTTTTTCTCCTTTCCTTTTTATTCCTTCAGTTCCTGAGAGTTTTTCTTGGGATATTTGTTACCTGAAACAGTTGGAACTTTCTAGAACTTTATACTTTGTAGAAGGCATGACAGTGACCTCTGGTGTTTCTTTCCAGGACGGAGCTGCAAATGCCATTAAGAATTCCCTGTTTTTGCCTTAGCACTTTACTTCCCATGTTATTCTCCTTAAATTATTGTTTTCAGATCCTGCTGGAAGATCTTTGTCTCTAGGCCCTTCATTTCCAGGCCAGGCCTGGTGGGCAGGCCCCTGTTCCATAGGCAGCAGTATCAGGAAGCGCCAGCAGGTGGCAGGTACAGCTCCACAAGCAGCCCGGGAGCAGCCAGAGTTAGAGCCTTTGCACCATTCCTAGTGACTTGACCTCCCAGCAATGTGCCCAACTTAGTGTGGGGTGGGGCGCCTGATCCTTTCCTCCCACCTCGTTTTGCTGACATTTCTTAAATGGATGAGCAGTTTAGATCACCAGCAGCTACCTTGAGAGGAGCTTAATGAGGCCACACCTCAGGATGACAGCCTGGGGCCTCCTCCCCTTCAGGAACTAGCCAGAAGGATTTACATGCCATGGCCTGGGATGGCTTGGGTTTCCTTAGTTGTAGGGCCCGACTTCCTGCCTCTTTCAGCCAAATCTCCCACACCCTTCCCATGAACTGGGAGGTCCCCAGAACAGGCCCTTGCCACCCTCTACTCCACCCACTCTGCTATGGTCCAAGAAAAAAAAAAGCCAGAGGCTTGAGAAACCTTGGGACAAAAGTGCTAGGGTCCTTGGACTGCCTTCTTTTGGGGAAGTGTCTCTAGGGACCAGCTGGGCCCAGGACTCAGGTGATTGCATCACTTCCTTCCCTGCAGCTCCTAGATATATGCCCCCTAAGTCCCACTTTCTCTGCTGCTCACTCACTCTTGTCTTGGTAGAGTCCTGCCCAGCACCTCCCTCAGGGCTGGGGTCTTTCCCTTTTGTGTACAGAAGACAAATGCTGGCTTTTCCAGGAGGCATAGGGAAGGGAAGGCTGAGAACTTTATTGGGGGAAGAGGAGGGAAGTGGCAGCTGCAGTGAGGAGTACTGGCCCCTTCCCAGACACCACCTGTCCCCCCCCCCCCCCAACAGGAGACTACAACGATGGAGGGTATGAGCAGCACTGCGGGGGAGAAGGGGATTGGAGAGCGGCTCCCCTGGACCTCTAAAGTTCTGCTCCTAGTTTAGGTCCCAGGTCTTTAGGGACTGCTGAGTTTTTACCCCACTCTACAGAAGTGGGATGGGGACTGGGCTGGAACATCCAGAACAGGGATCTTTCATCCCATTGTGGGCTCGTTTGCCTGCTAGGGAGGCTGGAGGTTTTCTGAGGACAGATTGGCCATAGTCACCCTGGCTTCACTCCAAGAGGGGTTAACCCATGTGTGTGAGACAGAACTCACAATAAAACTCAGGGTTCGGCCCCCGCTGGTGAGAGCCCAAGGGCAAGGTGGGGGGCCTGCGGGGGTGTGGGGGAGGGCAGGCAGGAGACTGTCCTCTGTGAGCTCCCTGGGATCATTTCCCAATAGTGCCGGAATTTGCATACTCACTGGTTTCCCCATCAGCTTCTGGCTCCTGGAACCAGGAAAACAAGAGGAGGAAAGAGCAACTGGGACAGCTCCCCAGAGTTTGATCTCTTCCAGCATGCACAAATCACATTCCATCCCTGTCCCCCTCTCCGAGGGAAGCTGCCTCTGAAGAGGCAGGAAGCTGAGGCTCTGAGAGAGAAGTGGGTTGCCCAGGGCTGCATCGCTAGTGATGGGCGCTTAAATCCAGGGCCCCTCCCTCCCCTCCTTTCACAGGAACTGAGTTATTCTCTCAAATCTAGAAAGAGGCAAGGACCATCGTATCCCTTTTACAGGTGGGGAGACTGAGGCCCTGTGAGCAAATACCACCTACCTAAGCTGCTTGAATGGGCAGTGGAGCAGGAGGTGATGGGGAGAACTTTGGAGTTAGAGCCGAAGTCATGGGAAAACAGAAACAGCTGGGGCACTGGGCCTGGTAGCCTCAGAGTCACTCTTCCTGGCAGACTGAGAAAGAGGCCTGCATCTAAGCCTGCCTGGAAAGCACAGGATGCAAGCTCAGACCAGCAGGGCATGGAACTGACCAGTCCTCCCCAGATCCCAGCCCCTCAGGCACATGCCACGTGGGCTCTGCCACCCTTACTGGTGCCTATTAGTGAACCAGCAGGGCCAGACTCGACCTCCAGACATGGCACAGCCAGCCAGGACCTGCTACCCACTGCCCATCCCTCCCCACACACAGCAGAAGCAGCAAATGGCCCAGAGTTCAGCTCTGGTCAAGAAGGAAGTAAGCAAGTATGAACTCCCAAGGCTATGGCCAGCTGGCAGCTGGGATGGGAAGAGGGGTGAGAACACTCCGTTTCTTCCAGGCAGCCTAAAGCTCCACTGGTGTGCAGAGACAGGGGGCTTGGCAGGTGGGGTTGCTGGGCATCTGCTGCTGACCAGGTAGGTAGGGTGGTCCTTTCAGCTGCTATGCTGGAGGGATTCCTCTTTCTTTTTGTTTGTTTGTTTTTGAGACAGGGTCTCACTTTGTTACCCAGGCTGGAGCATAGTGGTGCAGTCATGGCTCACTGTAGTCTCTACCTCCTGAGGTTCAAGTGATCCTCCTACATAGCCCAAGTAGCTGGGACTACAGGTGTATGCCACCACGCCCAGCCAATTTTGTATTTTTTGTAGAGATAGACCTTCCCTGTGTTGGCCAGGATGGTCTCGAACTCCTCAGCTCAAGCAATCCGCCCACCTTGGCTTCCAAGTGTTAGGATTACAGGCGTGAGCCAACATGCCTGGCCTGGAAGGATTCCTTTGTGGATGTTGAAACCTAGGAGAGTTGTGAGGTGTGGGGCTGAGGGTACCTTTACCTCCCCCATCCCTGCAGGGCCCTGGGTTGCTGCAAACTATTGTCCAGACCCACCCCTCCTGTCCCCCCTGGTTTGGGGACCAGAACCAGGACTCAAGGCCCCAGTCTGTCCTTGCTCTGTGGGGCCTTGGGCAAGTCACTCAGCATTGCCAAGTGGCTGATAATGAACTGGACAGTCTGGTATTTTAGCTTCCTGTCCCACAAAACAAACAGAAGCCCAAGTATATTGTAAATAAGATTTCTTTTTGCAGATAAAACTAGACTCCAAGCCCTTTTACACTTTTGCAGCCTAACTGGCCCCTGCAGCCGCCTGCCCACTCATGCGTCCATGGGCCCCTCCTAACAAGGCCCAGACCAAGGCCTCGGGAAAGATGCCCCATCCCCAAGGGGCTAAGCATTCCTGGTGAATGTTAGAAATCTTCTTTCCAGAGAAGGGTCAGGGAGCTGGTGTGGAAGGGCTTCCTCCTGGGGTGAAGGAGGTCAGGGTGCACACCTGCTGGCCTTTCCTCACCCAGAGGCCAGCCCAACGCCCTGAGCGTAACAAAGACAATCACCTCTTGAAAGGGCTCGCATTGATTGTACTTTATTGATGTATTACAGGAGGTAAGGACTTTCTGCTTAAAATATTTAAAATTTACATGTGTACACATACACATGTTCCCCACCTGTGGGGAAGGGCGAGATGACTCTGAATAGAGGATGGAGGAGGAGGAGGAGAGTGTAGACAGAGGGCCCTTGACCCTTACAGGGGCAGTGGGATAAGGAAGAGTGGGGCAGAAGGTAGGTTATTAAGAAGCATCTTGCTTACTGACATGAAGCCACGTGCCCAGCGAGAGCACGGATGAGGCCTCATTGGCGTAGAGGAGGCCCTTGGAGGGCGGGCACACAGTGCCCAACTAGCCAGCCAAGGCCAACGTCCTAGGGGTAGAGCGGAAGTGGGGTGGCGTGCACAGGGCACCCAGCCCAGGCCTCTGCTGCCCCCACCTCTCTCCCCACCCTCCGAGAGAAAAGACGGTTTGGGCCTCAGCCATGGACTGACGCCGTTACCGGCAGCGTCTCCTTAAACTACAGAGATACAATGTGTATCAACAGGGTGATCGTTTCTGACCCACTCAGGCAGACAGCTAGAGGTGCTGCATGGGCCAGAACCAATCCTACAGTATCTTTGGTTTGTGGGTTTCCTTCCCAACTTGAATCCTCCCTCTGTCCAGTCTCCGGGGTGGGCCTCAGGGCTGGGAATGGGCTGCTCGATGGCCCAAGGCTCAGCCTGACAGCCCGTGGAGGCTGGGGGTGCTGCCCTTGCCAGCCACGGGCAGCTTACTCACTGGGGTGCTGGGACTTGTAAGAGAGGATCTCGGCAGCCAGCTGCTGGGGGTCCAGGAGCTGTGGGAAGCGCCCCATCACGGCCTCCACCAGGTGCGGGGGAAACACACCACACAGCTTGGTATACACGCTGGCCTGCTCCTTGGCCAGGCTGCCTGCCCTGCCCCACGGGCTCCTGCCAGCCCCTGGGCTCTGCACTGGGGGCTCTTGAAGGACTGGTGTGGGTGGGGGCAGTGGGTATGGTTCAGACCAGTACTCTCGAGGTGGAAAGGCAGGGGGCGGAGGTGGGTAGTCGGCAGGGACACTGAAGTGGCCAGCACCCATGGCCCGGCCAAAGGCAGAGAAGGCCGCAGTGGCTGGGAGCTCAGATCCATAGGGACTGTAGCCCGTGTAAGGGGCTCGGTGTGGGCCTGGCTCACCAGGGCCTCCTCCTCGAACCCCCCACAGTTCCGACATCTGGCTCTCCAGGGAGCCAATGCCGGAGTCCAGGCAATCCTGGGAGACGTACGGGAGTGAGTCCAGAGTCTGCGGGAGCCAGTCCGTGGGCCCGAAGCTGCTGCCACTGCCCCCACTAGGTGGGAGGCTCCTGCCTGATGGGGCATAGGTCTGTGTTAGACCCTCCTGGCGGGGCCCTGGGGATCCCTGGGCCCCCAGCTTCTTCCCATCCAGGCTGCATTGCTCACTTTCGGTTAGCAGAGGACTGGACTGGGATGAAGGTGAAGGCCGCCGGCCACTTTTGTCCTTGCTTGGGGCCCTGGGGGGTGAGAGGAGAGCATTGGCGCGGAGCTCATCTGCCACAGAGCGCTGGGGGCAGCTTGGCCGCTCTGGGTGGAAAAATCGGCACTTGATCCCGTAGGTGCATTTCCTCCCTGCAAGAGGAATCAAGAGGGACTCTAAGCAGAGGCACTTCAGAACCAGGCGTGAGAGCAGGGAAGGGGTGGCACAGGACATGGGGTTGGGTGGTCCAATGGTAGAGGTCCCCAAGAGGAAAACAGGGCACAGGCAGACAGGTGAGAGGAGGGACAGGAGTGAGGAGGGCCAGGGAGGGCAGGCTGGGTTCCGTACCATAGGGACACGGCTGCTTCCTGTGCTCCAAAGTGAGTGGCTTCTTACGCAGGAAGTTGTCCAGGCTGGGCCCGTGCCGGCCCAGTGGGTCATCGGGAGGCATAAACCTGCAGAGGGTGCAAAGAACTCTCTGGAGGTGGGAGCCATGCAGGGACTTCTAATTGCTGAGAAGGGGCCGATGGCAAGCCTTGCTGGGAAGAACAGGAGAGCGACACCTAAAACTGGGGCCTGTCCAGGACCCCCTAAAACTGCTCTCTGGGTGGGATCATACCAAGGGAGGAGAAAGGAATCCCCGGTCTAGAGGGCCACAGCCCATGGGCACCTTTAGGGGAACTCTCTCTGAGGTCATCGGGGGGATGGCAGCTCATACCCACTGGCCCATGGCTTCTGCTCGAGAGATGCCATGTTGGTTCGTAGAGAGGCCACCTGGAACCCCAACCACATCCCCTCATAAGTGCTACGGCTCTATCTCCCAAATTAGCCACTCTCTCCACCCCACAGCCTGCCGGTCCTGGTCTGATTTTGCCTATGTGCTGAGCTGTCCGTCTCACTCTCAAAGCTGCCTGGAGCGAAGACCACAACCTCCCATGGCTGCAGGGCCCCGCAGAGCCCAGCCCCCAGCTCCACCCCTGCCAAGGGCATCTCTGGCTTCCCCTGTGGACCCCAAGTCCATCAAGGCCTCTGGGAGGAACATACTTGTCATTGACGAAGGAGTACATGAGCAGCCGCTCCTCGATGAAGCGCTTCCACTCCTGCCGCTCGCCCTGGAGGTCACGGTACGTGTCGTTGGAAACCACGATCCCATCAGATTCGTAGGCCAGCTTCACGATGAATCTGTCGTCATAGCACACCACCCGCTTGCCACCCACGCGCCGCGATGGTGTGAACACCAGGATCTTCTTCTTCTCCAGTTCCCACAGGATGTGCTGGTCTGGGAGGTGACGGGAACACACAGGTCAGGGCCCAGCGGGACCCAGAGCCAGGCCTACAGAGCTCCCTAACCTGCTGGTGGCCATGCACAGGAGCTGTTAACGCCAAGGTCACGGGGGCAAGAACTAGCTCTGCCGAGGCCTCTTCCACACCCCAGCCCCTCCCTTGGCCCAGCACAGTTTGCTGCCTGAAGACCAAGAACATCTGAGCGCAGGCGGCAGGGCCTGCACGGCAAAGGCTCCAAGCACAGAGCTGACCTTGCTCTTTTTCTCCCTCTGGACATCAGGCCTGTTCAAGCCAGATGTGGTCTTGGCTTTGGCTTTCATCCAGCCTGTTCTGAGGGGTCCGTGAATGAGCCCCAGCTTGCTCTGGGGTGGGAGAAGTATTTTGGTTCTGTCCCTTGCATTGCCAGGACAAGGTCGCTAAATCCCATGGTGGGGAAAGGTCAGGCCACTCACCATGCCCCACCTGGGGAGCTGCTGGGACCACAGGGACACAGATGTGAGGAAGTGGAAAGGGCCCCTCTTCCTGGAGCCTGCAGTCCCGGACAGCCTGCTCCTAGATCTCAAGACTTCTAGAGAAACTGATTCAGTTTTTACCTCCAAAAGCTGGGGGCTCTTGCAAGAACAGTGGTAACAGCTAACATATACTGAGCGTCTATCACGTGCCAGGTACTCTTCTCAGCACTTAACCATGTGTTAACTTATACAATCTCATGAGGAAGGCGCTGCTGTCAACATCCTCCGCCGACACTGACCCCATGTTTCAGATGAGGAGCACATGGAGCAGGGCTAACAGATCCCTGCCCAGGCCAGGGTGCCAGGAGGGGACAGAGCCAGGATTCCAACTCTGGATGTCTTGACTCAGAGCCCACAGGCTTAACCACTATGTGGCACTGCCCCTCTACCACTGGGGAGGTTGAAAGACTGACCTGCCCACCAGTAGGATGAGGGAGGGGCCCCATATCTGAGGCAGAAGACTAGACAAGATGACCTCCAATGACCACCGTTCAGAGCAGGTTGCTAAGGACAGAAAAAACTGAGAAAAGAAATGCTGGTCCCTGCTTGAGTTCTAGAAGTTAGGCCACTCCCAGAGGGTCTCTCTTGGGGAGAACCAGGGCTGCTGGGGCAGTAAGACCATCCCACCTCCAGAGGCACCACTCACCTGTGATGGGCACATCGGGCCGAGGCTGCTCCTTCCTCCAGGATGGCACAAACACTGTGATGTCTGTGTGGCCCCGCTCCAGAAACCAGTTCACTGCCAGCAGGATGCCCCGGCAGGAGAAGACCTCCTTGTTCCCATGGCTGGGAGGGAGAGGAGGACAGGGTTAGCCCACACTGATGGCCAGCCTGCCACCCCCTAGGCCTGAGCAGCAGGAGGGGGGCTGTCACACCCCACCCCTGCCCTGGCTTTCGTGGTGGTGGTGAGCAGCCCCTTCCTCTTTCCCTAGGGCTCAGGCCCTGGCCCTCTGCAGGTGGGGCCCAAGGCCAAGGACTCCATTCCCAGTGCCAGTTCCCACAACTCCAGGATGGCCAGGCCCCGCTGGGACTTTCCCTGAGGCTCCATCTCCTGAAAGTGAGGAAGTGCCCAGGAAGCTGGCAGCACTGCTCCCCACAGTGGGGGAGGGCCAGGCCACTTGCAACACACCTGGGGGTGGGGGAAAGGTGCCGGGAGACTTCTGGCTCCTGCCCCACCCGGCGAGCTGCCGGGACCACAGGGACAGACGTACACATGCACACTGAGTCACCACCCCTCCTTCGCCTCTTGCAGCGTGGGTGGGGGCGGGGGAAGCACCGACTGGGCTGACTGAGGAGAAACCAGATTGTTCCGGATTAAAGTTCAGTCCTCACACACACCTCAGGGACTGAGGCCTGAGAAGGGCAAAGGGGAAGGGGCTGGCGACTCCAGCCTTCAGCGTGGGATAGAAAGCGCCAGAGTGGAGCAGGCTCCCCTTTCAGTCTGAAAGTGAAAGGGTACTACTTTTCCTCCCAAGATGGCAATTCTCCCAAACGCCTGTTCACCCCAAGGCTGAAAGACCATCAGGAAGACTGCTGGGGGACTCTTAGCAAGGACAGCTGAGTGAGGCATGGGCCCTGCCTTGGTCTCAGACCAGGCCGCGCCCCACCCACAGGTGGCTGCACCCAGAAGGACGCCTGGTGGGGTTCCTGGGCTGCTGCAGCTCTCCGTTCCTCTATCTGAAAATGGGCCCAGCAGTCTGCAGTTTCCTTAAGAGGGGTCAGTCAGCAGGACAGCTTTCCTGGTGGCTTCAGGCCAAAGATGGCCCTGCAAAGTAGGGGTTCCAACTGGATTTCCTGGGGGATGGAGGACTGGAGCTTGGGGCTCCCAGGTAACACTAAGTGTCATGGAAGAGCTCCTAGGACCAGCAGCCCCACCTCTCACTGCCCCCTCAGTGAATAGCTTAGACTCTCATATTTGGCAAATAAAATAGAATAAATGTTACGCAAAAGAGGCAAGTCCAGGGCCTACCACATCCTGTGGGTGTCTTTAACGGGAGTGGGGGAGGTAAGGGGTGATAGCTGGAGCCTTAAGAGAAGGTAGGGCAGCTGGGGGCCATGGAGGCTGTTTGGGGACAAGGCTGGGGCACCAGGGTCTGAAGGTCTCTAAATTGTAGGGGAGACAAAGTTCAGCCCAGGGCAGCACTCATCCTCCCCTGATCCCCCCGCCCCATCTGCCAGCCTGCTTATAAGAAAAGTTTCCATTTGCTGAGAGCTGTGAACCAGGCCCTGTTCTAAGCGCCTAACACTGAATCATCAGCAAGCTTGTGAGGAGGGCACTATACCACCATCATCCCCTTCCCTGTTTTTCAGATGAAAACTGTGGTCCAGAGAAGGCAGCTTAGTCACCAGGGTCACACAGCAGTAACGGTGGAACAGCGATGCAGGCCCAGGACCTGTGCCTATCACCACCCTGTACGTTAATGCTCAGGTAGGTATAAAGGCAGACATAGACCCTGATCACAGGGAATGAGCAGGGGTTCGCAGGCACCGAACTCCCACTGGCAGCCAGATATATGGCTTCATTCTTATAGGGCTTGCTACCGTGAAGGAAAGGAAGGCTCT
Source organism: Rhinopithecus roxellana (assembly GCF_007565055.1). Classification (NCBI taxonomy): domain Eukaryota; kingdom Metazoa; phylum Chordata; class Mammalia; order Primates; family Cercopithecidae; genus Rhinopithecus; species Rhinopithecus roxellana. The sequence continues at coordinate 88,549,897 of NC_044560.1, read as the reverse complement.
GGGACTCGTCCAAGGTCACCTGGCTAGTGGTAAGAGACAGTCAGAACTGGAACCCAGGTCTGGGCCACTTGGTTGCCTTCCTGTCTCTAACAGAAGACCCAGAATTTGGGAGAACAAAGCTCCCAAAATTGAGTTTGAACAAAGTGTGTTATAAGAGACAGGCGGCGAACGGGAGAAACAATGCTGGGGGCAAACTCCTGCTCTTCCTTCAAAACGCTTGTGAGATGTCACTGCCTCTGAGAAGCCTTCCCTGACCTGCCACAATGGGTCAGGTCCCTGGTCTGTGTCTTCACAATGCCCAGTGCTTCCCCCATCACATCACCCCCTTCCCTGGGCCTTCTGCCCTGCCTCTCAAAACCATGGCAGCTGGGTCACCCCAGGCCTGGCTCCTTCTCTCAGGTATGCAGTGTGTGTATGTATCCACCCACCCGCCTCCCTCCAGGCACGTGATCCTAGGCTGGTATCTTGGAGCCTTGGGAACTAATGGGATGCCAGGGCTCCCAGGGCAATGCACTGCCTCTGGGCATTGAAAATCTTGGCTGGGGACAAGTCGGTTCTCAGCAGCCCTAGCACCTGAATATTCCCTCAGCAGATGGAAAAACTGTGATCAGTGGGTGCTATCAGAGCCCTCTTGGTAGAGCACACGAGGCCTGGACTGCCCCCCTACAGCTAGCTTTAGTCTGTTTCACTGCACTGGAGGAAGTGCTGCTGGCACAGGAAAACCAGACATCCCTGCCCCCACCCCAGTCCTCTTTGCCGGTAAGGTCAGGGTCCCCCAGCCTGGCGAAGCAGACACTGATAGGAAGTGTGTGTAGAAGACTCCAGCTAGACTGCTCCTTCCCCAGGACAGAGGGCAGGGCTGGGCCAGTCTCCCCAGGTGAAAAGATATGCCCGGGCTGGGCCTGGCGAGTGGAGAAAAATTCCCTTAGAAGGAAACAGAGGTGAATTTCCCCATAATTTGCATATGATGGGGCTAGCCCGCCTGCCCCCGGGGGAGGAGGGTGGCCGGGCAGGAACCGAGTAGCAGCTGAGACAGGAAGTTTGAGGCTGGAATTCCCCTCCTGCCACTACCCCAGCTCAGAAACCCCCGAGGTGGGTGCATGGCTCTGCTTCTCAGGAGCAGGCTCCTCTGAGCACCCCCCAACATCACAGCCCCTCCTCCCATGTCCCTCCTCCTTCTGGATACAAACACACACTGCACTCGGCTGCTCCCAGGGCTCAGCCGCTCCTGGCCCACGCCTCCAGAGGAAGGAGTCATACAGATCCAACCTAGCTCCTAGCCCAGCCACATGAGGCTGGACACTGAGAAGGACCCCCGCTAATCTCGAAGCACAGACTGTAACCTGCTGCCTCTTGGCATAGAAACTGGATTTTCTCAGCCTCCCACCCAGGCTCAGCCCAAGTCAGAGAGAGAAAGACTGGCCTGAAGGTGACAGAAGGAGGGAAGAGGCCTCAGCTGCATGCCTGCTGAGCCGGGCCAGGGCCAGCTGGACAGTGAACTTGTCCCACGGGGGCCACAAATCAGAGAGGGCAGAGGCCGAGGTCATGCCAGCTTTGGGTAGCCCACCTAGGAGCTCCCTCAGGGTAGCCAGGAAAGCAGCCCTTCCCAACCCCGTGTCTGGGGTCTCCCCATCCATGCCAATAGGAACTTTTCCCTGTGAGCCATCCACCCAGCACTGACTCATCGGCCTGCCTGGGAGGGAACTGGGAAAAAAGTGGGGCCAGAGGGTGGGGCCTGGATTGACAGGAGAAGTCTGGATTCCCCAAGGTCAGCAGCAGTCCTGGCTTCCCCCTCTGCCCCTACCTCCCCACCCCATTCCTGTGCTTGGGGATGGGGGTGGGAGTCACTGGGGGCTGAGCCCTGGCTCTGGCCCCAGGGAACCTCCAGACACCAGTCCAGCCCAGGCTGCTTCAGCTGAATCAGTGCGGATCCAAGTCGCAGCTCACCTGAGGCCAGAGTATTAGGCCACCGGCCCACAACCCATGTAAAACTGGACCCAGCCTTGAGGTCACTCTTGGACATAGTCGCTGGACCTGTTTTCGTGGGAGCCCAGGTCTGAGACAAGAAGGCCTCAGAAGCCCAGCCCCTGAAATAACAACAACAACAACTGCTTACTACCACTGCCTACTACCACTACTTTGGGTCCTGAACGCTTGCTCCTCTCCAGGACCCGCATAACCCCTCCTCACAACACCCACCTGAGGAGATCAGGTTCAGAGGGGTGAGTGAGCTGCTGCCTAAGGGTTGGTCCCCTTTACAGCCCTGCCTCACATTACAGGAGAGGAGCGGAGACACAGTGCTGGCCTCAGGGAGGGACCCACAGCATAAGGCGAGCTCTGTGGACAGAGGGACCTGGGCTGGAACCCTGCCTCTGTCACCAGTAGCGTGACCCTAGGCAAGCCTCATAAAAGGCTTTCCCTCCCTCTAGACCAGTCCCTAAGAAGACAGTCACTCCTTCCAGCCCACCAGAGCTGCAGACAGTCATCCTTCTATGTGTCCTGGCCACAGAAGAGATGCGAACCTCATGTGTCTTGGCCACAGAAGCGACACTTACCTCATGGCTACGTTGCTCCCATCGATGACCACTGGTCTCAGGTCACTGCCCTCCTTGTCCTCCTCTGGGAGTGGAGGTTCCAGGTTGGGAGCCTTAGGGGTGCCCCCACCCCGCGGGACTAGAGGGAGCTGAGGGCAGGGGTCCGGTGAGGCCTGGCGCTCCCGCTCGGTGGCCGTCCCGTGTTTCACCAGCTCGCCCAGCACCGTGTTGGTGTCTGCCTGGACGCCCAGCTTCTGTAGGACGCTGTGGATCTCCGTGGATGAATAGCCCAGCTTCCGGAAGAAGTCCACCTTCATTTGCAGTTCCACGGCCGAGGCCTCCTCAGCTGCCGGCTCGTGGGCTGGCCTGGGGGTGCCCTGACGGCTGTGGCTATGGCTGTCCTCAAATTCCCACAGACTCATGGTGGGGCTGGCTTCCAGGACAGGCTTCTCTCCACAGGGGCCACTCATAGCTCAGACTCCTGGAAGGCACCACGCCACAGCTCCTACTGAACAACCAACAGGATTAGGGACAGGGAATAGCGCTCTCTCCCACCCTCCCATCACCACACCCAGCAGGATGAGGGATGGTTGGCACTACACACTACATCATGTTATTAGTTCAGGGTGTCCTCTCAAAAGCTCTCCCAGCTAGGCATTCCCATTCCCATTCTATAAAGGGAGAAACTGAGGCACAGACATTAAAAACTTGGTCAAGGTCATCCAGCTGTTAGCTGGTGGCTCGAAGATCGGAACTTAGTCTGAACTAAGACTGGAACTGCCCCAGCTGGAAAGACTCGAATCCCCACGCCAACCCAGGGGACCCAGAAGGCGGGACGGGGTTCTCAGACGGAATCCTGGGGTTGGAAGTGCGTTGCGAGGCCCGGGGCTTCCCCACTGGGGCCATCGCTTTCGCCCACCCGTCCAGCACTCAGAGCTCAGGCCCAAGCAGCGCAAGGCCCGTGGCCGGACTCCCGGAGCCCGGGAGGGCAAGTTTCCGGGGTGACCCGCGGGGAGAAAAGTTGCTGGGAAACTCTGGTTGGCTGCCGGGAGCTGGTGACGCCGAGGCTGTCCCGGCCCGAGACCCGAGCCCGCTCGGCCCCCGATCCGGACCCTGGTGCTCTTCTCCGACTCTCTCAACTTGGGCTAAGTTGGAGGGGTGCTGAGGCCCGGCGGGCTGGGTAACAGGACCCCGCCCTTCCCCTCCCCTCCCCTCGGCTCGGCTCGGCTCGGCTCGGACCCCGCCGGAGCGCTCCCTGCCGTCTCCCCGCCGAGGCCCGCGCCCTCCCCGCCGCGCCTCACCCCGCCGAGCGCCAGCCGCGGCCGGCGGCGTCTCCATGGGGCCGAATCCCAGGGGTAAGGCCGGCGGCTCCTTTATATGGGGCGGCGCGCGGGCAGGTAGGGGTGAAGCGCTGACGCGGAAGCGGGCAAGGGGCGGGCCCGTCCGGAACCGCCCTGGGGGCGGAGCTTCGAGTCCCTTCCTGCTCCGCCCCTCGAGTCGCGGTCCCGCCCCCGCGGCCGCTGCGCGCCGGACGGCGCCAACCAGAGGGTCAGGGTCCTGGGGACACCGCCTCAAGGCCGCGGCGGCGATGAGCTCCGAGCGGGACACTGGCGGCCCGAACGCGCAAGATAAGCACGGACTGAACCAGGTACACGCACCTGCCGGGGGCGCACTGACCGAGGTGCGGACGGCGGTACCAGGAGAAGTAAAGCCGCGAACACTAGGACCTAAGAACTTGACAGGTACACCCTGCCTGATGAAGCTATGGTCAGGTGCGCATCGAGTGAATCAGGTGCAGAGGTTGGTCCACGCACCTTGGAGGCAGGTCCATGGTTATAAAGACAGGTACATCCAGACAGGCCCTTTCCAGATGGAGTCAGGCCCCCTCAAGACACACTGTACTTGAAGCCATCACACAGAGGTGGGCCACCCCCAGGGACAGGTACACTTTTCCTGAAATCTGTACCTTTCTAGGACCGAAAGGCAGGTTCAACCAACAGATGCACAATGACTGAGGCAGAAAACCAGGCAAAAGAGGGCCATTTACCCCAATCACCACATGAGTGTCCACACAAGAATTCTGTCACCCACACCGCAGAACTCACTGACCGCCCCCACTGGAGGAACACCCTTGCTCCGTGAAGATGCTTTTAGTTTCCCAGGTCAGACCTGATTTCTCGCACGAGCACAGCACTTTACTGTATCTACTCGTGGTCTTACAGACAGAGGTCATTATGCTGATGTTACCCTTGAGAAATTCTGCACTAAACTGCCCCAGCTGGAAAGACTCGAACCGGGATGGAGAGCTCCTATTCTAGTGCTCCTATTATTTGCCGTTTTGTGAACCACGGGTGATTGAGGGCAGAGGGGAGCCTGGCTTCCAGTATGTGTGTGTGTGTGTGTGTGTGAGAGAGAGAGGGAGAAAACACAGAGCCCACACGCGGGAGGACAGAGCCGCATGCCATCAGTGCTTACCATGTGCCAGTCCTTTCTTACATTCTATCTCATCATAGGCGTGTGTCCTATAAGTGCTAGTGTTATAATAAATACTTGTTTATTATAAAAGACACCATAGACACAACTGTACATGTACAGCTTAAGGGATAATAGTAATAATTTAAAAAGCCATGTATCTATCACTTAACTTAAAAAATAGACCAGTGCCAGTACCTTGAGGCCCTCTGGGTGCCCCCATCACAGCCTTCCCCCGACATCCTGAAGAACTAGTGTCCTGAATTTTAATTATGCTAGTCATTCTCTTGCTTTTCTTGTAGTTTTACCACCTTTGTATGCATCCCTAAATGGGATATTGTATAGTTTTGCTATTTTTTACTTTGTGTAAATGGAATCATTCCATAATTATGTGACTTCCTTTTTCATACAGGATTATATTTTCAAAAATCCATTTTGATTGCCTGCATACCGGTAATTTATTTTACTACTGAATAGTGTCCCGTTTTATGAATATACCACTGGTTACTTATTCATTCACCTGTTGTTGGATGTTGTTTCTAGGATTTTTTTTTCTATTACAAAGACTGTGCTTTGGATATTCTTGTATGTATCTTAATGAAATTGTACAGCGGAGGAAATGGATGTTCAGAGATTCAGAAAGGTGAAGTCACTAGGGGCTGGTGGAGCTGGAACTCATGTAGCTCTCTCCAAGGCAGTCCATCTCCTCATCCACACCTGCTTGTTCAGGAGGCCACCAAAGACCTCAGGGAGTCAGGCATGTGCGTCTCTAGCTGGGCCCTGAGGCTGTTCCTCTGGGCTTGCCTGCCTCTACCTAGCCGTGTTCCTGCTTTGTTGCCTGGTCATCTTTGAAGACCCAAAAGTGTTCCCTTCTCTGTGTCCCCCAGGCACAGCAGCTCCAGGGGCTTGGCAACCTGAGGAGAGAGGCCCCCTGCCTTGTGAGCCGCGTACAGCTCACATCCCTTGCTGGGCACCTCACATGCTTGCTTTCACTCCAGCTGAGTACAGTGCTGGCCGCACCCCTAATCTCACCAAAACCCCTTTTACAGATGAGAAGAGCTCAGTTATGTTAAGCGTTTATTTGCTATAGTAACTATCTTTACGATAGTAAAAATATTAAGTGATGTGTCCAGGTTAATAACGATAATGACAATACTAATCAATCACGGAGATAATGCCTCCCATTTATAGAGTGCTCACTGGGTGGTAGGCACAGGCCAGTGCCTTGCAGACACTTTTGGGCCTCTGCTCTGCTTCTTCTTTGGTTCAGAGTGTCCTTCCCTCCCTGCTACTCAGCCGCTTGCTGGCCAGTTCCATTCATCATTTGGATGATGTCACCTCCTCTGTGAGGCCAGCCAAGACTCCTTTGATGCTGGTTGTACCCTCCTAAGTGTCCCCACAACACCCTGCCTATGTCCCAATGTGTTAGGTTGTCTTTGCCAGCCTGGGACCTCCTCTGGAGCTGCAACAAGACCAGACTCTGCTCCTGCTCCCAGACCCTCTGCTGCCCAGCCCTGTGCCAGTAGGAGCCAGCAGGACCAGGCGATGAGTCATGCTGCTCCCTGCCCTCCCAGAGACAGCCACAGTCTCACTGTTTTCCGGCTCATGTTCCTTCCCAAGAAGCTGACTGTCTTCTACAGAACCCAGGGCTTCTTCGGGGAACCCCTGCTCCATTTACAGCTGGATTTTGCAAACTTTGGCCCTAATCTCTAGGAACCCTCTGATGTCAAGCCCACACAAACCCCTCCGCCTCTCATACGCCTGTCTTGTCAGCTGGACTGGCTAACTTCCTTCCTGGAGCCTGCCTGGCCTCCCACTATCTATCTGCCTGTGCCCAGGCAGCCTAGGTGGGGTCTGCAAAGCTTGTGGACTGGTCACTGTCTGAGGGTGGTGGGGGGTTGGGAGGTGAGGTTGGAGAGGGAAAGGTCCCAGAAATGACCTTGACTTTCAGTTACTTCACTGGGCAGCTCAGCCTAGGGAGGACCCAGGAACTGGGCTACCTCTGTAGAAAGGCTGGGCCGGCTGCCCTCAAGCCTTAGCAGAGTGGCTGCTGAGGTGATGTTTAAATTCAACAAGGCCTCCTGGAAGCGAAGAAAGGACCAGATCCCTCCCATGTTTGAGACTCCTGGTATATTTCAAAAAGACATGTCACAGCAGGGCTACAAAAATCAATGTGTGTTTTAAATGGTAACTGAACAAATTAACTCTTTTTTTTTTTTTAAATCATGCACTCAAATGCAGTGCAATATATTTGGACTATTGACAAGATAATTGGAGAACTTGTTTTAAAAATACATTATTTCCTTGGAGAGATAGCTGACTTTTTAGGGCTGGGACAGGGGAAAGATGAGCCGGGAGTGTGTTGTGGTGCCAGGGAGTTAGGAAGTCCTCAAAATGCGAAAGGATGGGAGTGTGTCAAAGAGATCCAGGAGCCAGAAGAGCTCCCTATGGCCAAAGCTGGAGCAAATGAGCAAGGGAATACATAATAGGATAATACTGAATTATAACCCAAAGTATAAATAAATATTTATACTGATATAAATATATTTTTTTTGTTTTCAGAGCCAGGCTCTTGCTCTGTTGCCCAGGCTTGAGTGCAGTGCCGTGATCGTAGCTCACTATAACCCTGAACTCGTGGGCTTAAACGATCCTCCTGCTTCAGCCTCCTGAGTAGCTAGGACTACAGTTGTGCACCACCAAGCCTGGCAAATTTAAAAAATTTTTTTGTGGAGATGGGGATCTCGCTATGTTGTCCAAGCTGGTCGTGAACTCCTGGGCTGAAACAATCCTCCACCTTGGTCCCCCAAAGTGCTAGGATTACAGGCATGAGCCACCACACCCAGCCCCGATTTAAAGAAATTGTTGAATCAATAACCAACTGAGGGAGAAGAGGTAAATCTTCCTTACAGAAGAATTTCCAATAATGAATGCAGATTCTTTCTCCTCTAGGAGGTGGAGCTTAATTATTCCTTTCCCTTCCCTTTCCTGTACACTGGACTCAGGACTTGCTTCTAAATAATAGAGTAGGGAAAGAGAAGAATAGTAACTATGCAATGGAGAAACCTACAGACACCGCTTTAACCAAGGTCTCAAGGTTAACATCACCAGTGATAAGTCTAGTGGCTATCATGTAGCTAACTCTGCCCCATCCACACCATGACATATGACCAGAAGGATACTTCACCTCTGTGGTATTCTTTCTAAAAACCTATAACCCCGGAGAAAAAGATCAGACAAACCCAAATTAAAGGATGTTCTGCAAAATACCTGACTAGGACTCCTCAAAACTGTCAAGGTTGTAAGAAGCACAGAAATAATTAAAGCATTGTGAAAAAGAAAAAAATCAAAAGCACAGAAAGACAGCAGCAGCCATGGACCAGAGGACAGTGGACATGGTGTCTAGATGCAGGATGCCACTCTAGGTCATGTCGTGGAGCAGAGAGAGCAGGAACAGAGAGGCTAGTGAAATCCAAATAAGGTCTGCAGTTATGTTACTAATGACGGACTAATGTGGGATTTTTGAGTTTTGAGAAATGTACCAGGGTGGTGTAAGATAACATTAGGGGAAACCGAAACTGGAGGTTGGATATTTGGGAACTCTCTGTACTATCTTCGCAACTCTTCTGTAAACCTAAAGTTAATTCCAAAATTCAGAAATTAGGCTGAGGCAGGCGGATCACCTGAGGTCAGGAGACCAGCCTGACCAACATGGTGAAACCCTGTCTCTACTAAAAATACACAAATTAGCTGGGCGTGGTGGTGGACACCTGTAATCCCAACTACTTGGGAGGCTGAGTCAGGAGAATCACTTGAACTGGGGAGGCAGGGATTGAAGTGAGCTGAGATTGCACCACTGCACTCCAACCTGGGCGACAGAGCGAGATTCCGTTTCAAGCAAACAAACAAACAAAACACAAAAACAAAAACCCTGAATTCAGAAGTTTATTTGGTAGCTATATATATATATATACACACACACACAGTTACCAAGAGAAATGTACCAGGGTGGTGTAAGATAACATTAGGGGAAACTGAAACTGGAGGATAGGTATTTGGGAACTCTGCACTATCTTCACAACTCTTCTGTAAACCTAAAGTTAATTTCAAAATTCAGAAGATATATATATATTTACCATATATAATATATATTTACCATATATTATATATATTTACCATATACATTATATATATCTACCATATATATTTATGTGTGTATATGTGTGTGTATCTATATAATTTTATGGGCCTTACAGATGGTGTGTTTTGGTGTTTTGGTGATAGGCCAACCATCTCTGTTCAGTTCTCTTGGTCTGCATCCTGTGTCTGAGGACAGTCCTATTTGGAGATAGCATCCGAAGTCTAAACTTGCAGCCTTTTTGTCTATGGAGCCCTGGCCAGCTCCTGTCTCTCCTCTTCTCTCTCAACCAACCCCCATGCTGCTACCCCTCCTCCCTGTATCTGAACCCTCAAGTCAGACTGTTAGAGCTAGGTCTCATAGAGATATAGAGATTGATTAGGCTAAATCTTTTGTTTCTTTTTGTTTTTTTTTTGAGACGGAGTCTCTCACTCTCACCCAAGCTGGAGTGCAGTGGCACGATCTCAGCTCAGTGCAACCTCCACCTCCTGGGTTCAAACAATTCTCGTGCCACAGCTCCCCACATAGCTGGGACTACAGGTGTGTGCCACCACACCTGGCTTTTTTATTTTTGTATTTTTTTAGTAGAGACGGGGTTTCACCATGTTGGCCAGGCTGGTCTCAAACTCCTGACCTCAAGTGATCCGCTGGCCTCCACTTCCCAAAGTGCTAGGATTATAAACATGAGCCACCACATCTGGCCTTGAATCTTTTGTTTCATAGATGAGGAGACTGAAAGAGAAAGAGGAAAGGGACTTGCCCCTGGTCACGTCCAAGTTAATTTGGGCAGAGCCGAGAATGGGACTAGTCAGGCTTTCTCTGTCCCGGGATCCCTGGCCCCATTTGCCACAGAGATGTGGGTCAGACCCACACACGTGCTCTGAAGTATTGGTGACTCACCTGGGGACCTGATTAGGGCAATGTTAAATTCAAAGGAAGGGCTGAATGCCAAGTATTAGTTGGGAAGAATGGTTTGGAGTGGAAATTTCTGCTTTGATCTCACTGTGCATGCCTTAACAGGTGAATCCCACCGGTTTTGAAGATCCAGGAAAAGGCATGGCCTGAAAATGGATAAAAGATTGAGTGTCTCTGCCCCCTACTCTTACCCCCAGAGCTATTGCAATAAAGGGCCCAGAGAGGATTCTGCAAAGCCCTGAGCATGTGAAGGGGGTTGGGTCCCCAGTTTTGGGGTTGAACACTTCCTAATGTGCACTGGGGACACCACTCTGGTGATAGACTCAAAGCTGCTGGAGAACCCACATAGCCTTTCCTGAAGCCTAGAGAGTAGGGGATGGGGCTGAAGTGGCCCTGCCGCTGAGGCTGCTATGTGGACATTCCCGTCTTCTGGCCTAGGAGGGGGAAGTGCCTCCCTTTCTGTGTTTCCATAATGAACTGGGATGGTCTGTGCCACCATTGTCTCCCCATCTGACTGTGGCTTCTTGAGGACGGCCCTGAGTCTCACTGTCCTCTGCATTCCCAGCACAGGACCTGGCACGGATGTTGGTAAATGTTTGCTGAGTCAATGCATGCCTGAGCTGAAGTGGTTCCAGTTATGTTTTGCTGTGTACATGTCTGTTGTACCCTCTTTGCCATGTCCAGCTTGTGGACCTCCCCTTGCATTTGAAAAAAGCAGTCACAGGGAAGTTGGCTGGAAGGGAGCTCAAGGCTCACCTGGGGTCTCCAGCTGAGCCGTCTGTGAAGGTTCAGATGGGAGTGGAGAACTAAAAGCTGAACATAGATGAACTTGCAACCAGGGCAGATCTAACCAGTCAGGAGCTTGCAGTGGCTGGACTGACGTCAGCTCATGTGGTCAGTGTGGCCACCCACAGATGGAGTGGTCATAGTGAGCACCTCACAAGATATGGGGATCACTAATGCGCCGTTCACATGGTGGTCATCTGTTCTGATGGCAGTTAGAGATACAACTGGCCAGTAAACATGTTGTAGGAGACTTGCTGGTGCTGGTTGTCTCTCCTGCCCCCTTTGCTGGATTCCCTATTCCTAACGGTACTGGAAATTTCTCAGCCGTGTAATCTGGTCAGAAAGGACCCTATTCCAGGGGTGGGGCCTAACTGCCTGAAGCAAATCAGAATATTTCTTTTTCTTTTCTTTTTTTTTTTGTTTTTTTGAGTTGGAGTCTCACTTTGTCGCCCAGGCTGGAGTGCAGTGGCGCGATCTCGGCTCACTGCAACCTCCGCCTCCCAGGTTTAAGCAATTCTCCTGCCTTAGCCTCCTGAGTAGCTGGGATTACAGGCTCCTGCCACCATGCCCGGCTAGTTTTTGTATTTTTAGTAGAGATGGGGTTTCACCATATTGGGCAGGCTGGTCTCCTGGCCAGGCTGGTCTCAAACTCTTGATCTCATGATCCGCCTGCCTGAGACTCCCAAAGTGCTGGGATTACAGGCGTGAGCCACTGTGCCTGGCCTGCAAATCAGAATGTTTCTTAGTTTTTTTTTTTTTTAAATGAGATGGGATCTCACTCTGTCACCCAGGCTGGAGGGCAGTAGCATGATCTCAGCTCGCTGCAGCCTCCGCCTCCCAGGCTCAAGTGATCTTCCCACCTCAGCCTCCTGAGTAGCTGGGATCACAGGTGCATACCACCACAGCCGGCCATTTTTTGTATTTTTAGTAGAGATGGGGTTTCCCCATGTTGCGCAGGCTAGTCTTGAACTCCTGAGCTCAGGCAATCCACCTGTCTTGGCCTCTCAAAGTGCCTGGGATTACAGGCGTAAGCCACTGCACCCAGCCCAATCAGAATATTTCATCCTTTAGGCTACAGTAATTGGTCAGAAAAACGTATAGGTCCCAAATCAGGCCAACCAGAGTGAATAAGTCTCGATTCTGAGTGTTTTCTTTGAGCTAACTGGGAATCCAACTATTTCTTGCTAATTACAAATGAGAAAAGCAAGTATTGCCAGGAGCTTCTCGCAGCCACCTTGTGACACATCATAGAAGATAGAGCCAAGAGACTGAAAGAAAATAGGTAACAGCTGCTAGATCAAACCTTACCTAAAGCTACCCCTGGTTCTAGGCTTGTTGGTTATCTAAGCCCACAAGTTCTGTCACACCAAAGATATCCCTTTTAATGGTAATAATAATTACTTAATTACTAAGTATATAATAATTACCTAAATACAGCTTAGGAGATAAAATCTTAGAAAATATGAGATCTGTTTGGCAATAATAAAACACTCATAGTGAAAAGGTCAGCAGAATGCTGAATCAGCTCAAGCTCAGCTACCTGACACATGACAAATATAAGACCTAGAGAGGCCGTGAGACTTGTTCAAGGTTTTACAGCTGCTTAGTAGGGCCTCCTGACCCACAGTCCACTAATTTTTTTTTTTTTTTTTTTTTGAGATGGAGTCTAGCTCTGTCGCCAGGGCTGGAGTGCAGTGGCCAGATCTCAGCTCACTGCAAGCTCCGCCCCCCGGGTTTATGCCATTCTCCGGCCTCAGCCTCCCGAGTAGCTGGGACTACAGGCATCCGCCACCTCGCCCGGCTCGTTTTTTATATTTTTTAGTAGAGACGGGGTTTCACCATGTTAGCCAGGATGGTCTCGATCTCCTGACCTCGTGATCCGCCCATCTCGGCCTCCCAAAGTGCTGGGATTACAGGCTTGAGCCACCGCGCTCGGCCTACTAATTCTTAATTGTTTTTCTTTTATTTCTTTTTTTGAGACAGGGTATCACTCTGTTGCCCAGCTGTAGTGCAGTGGCGTGATCTTGGCTCACTGCAACCTCCACCTCCCAGGTTCAAGCAATTCTCTTGCCTCAGCCTCCTGAGTAGCTGGGATTACAAGTGTGTGCCACCATGCCCAGCTAAATTTTATGTTTTTTTTGTAGAGATGGAGTTTCACTATGTTGTCCAGGCTGGTCTCGAACTCCTAGACTCAAGTTAGCACCCGCCTTGGCCTCCCAGAGTGCTGGGATTACAGGCGTGAGCCACCATGCCTGGTCTAATTCTTAATGTTTAATGGTAATTGGAGTGCTTGAATTTCTTTGCATTCCCAGTGAAATCATCACTACATGTTTTCTCTCTTGTCTTGCCTATCTTTCCAAGAGGCAGAGAAGGAATGTTAATATTTCTCTTGATTTTGTAAATAGGGAGGTAGAAACCCAGAAAGGCTTAAAGATTTGCCAAAGATTACAGCAGGGTAGTGGTGAAACTGGTCCTAGGAGCCACATGTGCTGAATGCCATTTAGGGTTCAGCCCCTCTATCCCACCCCTTATGCCAGCCACCTCTGCTTCCATGAGAGTAGGAGTAAAGATTAGGGGTAGTGTGGGGACCTTTCTTGGCCTTGCTTCTTAGTGGCCGAGTGATTAAAGAGGACATTGCCTTGTACAGGCCAAAGAAGTGATTATGGGCCTTGAGAGACAGGTTCTTCCCCCCAACCTTAGGAAAACCAAGGTTATAATATTTCTGTTGCCAGAGCCTCCAAAAGGGAGGCCAACCGAGAGAGATGGGAGGCTGTATGCATGGGATTCTGGTCTCACAATCCCTGTGACCCCAGCTCTGACACCTACCCTCTCCTGCCCCCAAAGCCTTCTATGGCTCCCCAACCTTTTCAGCAGCCACAGGGCTGATGTGTTTGGCTGCACAGGTGTTGCACTGAACAATTTTGGATTCTGATCTGTATGGCGCCTCTGGATTGTGCAGTTCACAGCTTGCACAACTGTACACGGCAGGCCTCGGTTGCCTTTCTCGGTGTTTGGACATTCAGATCATTTTCACAGCAATCAATGACCTTACAAACCCTTTTAAAAAATAAATTCATTTCATCATTTTTACAAGATATAGAAGATACATTGAGAAAATTTATTTTGTTTTAGATCAGTCTGATCCCAAGGATTGTATTAGAAAGTGTATATGTAAAAAGATGCATTATTTTTAAAGGCTACTTTTGACCATTTTCTACTTAATAAAGTGATGCCTACTGTTTAATAGAATTTATATCTGTCAGGGGAGTTTTAGGGAAAAAAGAATTTAATTTTATGAGGAAAAGCAAGGTTTACAGACAAATTCATTAAAAATAATTTGTCAGGCTTGATTTGGGAACTGAATGTATACTGAAATTATTATTGTAGATTGAAATTTAAATACATGCTATGAATTACAAAAATAAATATACTTTCAGGCCGGGTGTGGTGGCTCACACCTGTAATCCCAGCACTTTGGGAGCCTGAGGCAAGTGGATCACTTGAGGTCACGAGTTTGAGACCAGGCTGGCCAACATGGTAAAACCCCGTCTCTACTAAAAATGCAAAAATTAGCTGGGTGTGGTGGCTCACGCCTGTAATCCCAGCTACTCAGGAGGCTGGGGAAAATCACTTGAACCCGGGAGGCGGAGGTTGCAGTGAGCTGAGATTGCACCACTGCACTCCAACCTGGGTAACAGAGCGAGACTCTGTCTCAGAAAACAAACAAAAACAAAAATAAATATACTTTCAATACATAGGGGTTTAGAACATTTGCATCTTATACTTCATTTTTGTGATTTATTTAGTTATTTTAAAAACAAACTTTGTGCTTGGTTCCTAAATGAAGAGATAAGAGAGAGGATATCAGTCCTCAAACAACCCATTTCAACTTGAATAACTGTTATTTCCAAAAAATGAAAAGCTAAAATGACCACATTTTCTCTTAAAATGTTCATTTTTGAAGGTCTAGATTTTTTTTTTTTTTTTTTGGTCAGGCGCGGTGGCTCATGCCTGTAATCCCAGCACTTTGGGAGGCTGAGGTGGGTGGATCCCCTGAGGTCAGGAGTTCAAGACCAGCTTGACCAACATGGAGAAACCCCATCTCTACTAAAAATGCAAAATTAGGCGGGTGTGGTGGCACACACCTGTAATCCCAGCTACTCGGGAGGCTGAGGCAGGAGAATTGCTTGAACCTGGGAGGCAGAGGTTGCAGTGAGCCGAGATCACGCCACTGCACTCCAGCCTGGGCAACAAGAGGGAAACTCCGTCTCAGAAAAAAAGAAAGAAAAAAAAAAGTTTTGATCCATTAGCAATGTAGAGGTTCAAAAAGTGCAGGGATGTTTATGGTAGAAACAGAATCCCTTTTCCCTGGTCTTTAAAGTGGCTCTGCTATCTAGGAACATGCAAAGTTAGCAGTTTCTTATGTCTCTTCTCAGATGGAATTTCTGCGTCCGGGAGCAAATGTTTGCACATATATATTCGGCTTTGTTTCTTTCTTTTTCTTATTTCTGAGGATATCTTGCTCCAGATTTTTTTCTCTCTTTTCCTTTTTTGTTCTTATTTCTGAGGCATTGCTCTTTATTTTTATATAAACGAAGCTCTTTCTATAACCAGCTGCACCTTGCTTTTCTCACTTAAAAATAAACCTTTGAAGTAATTCCAATCAGTACATGTTAAGCTGCCTCGTTATGTTAACAGCTGACAAATATTCCATCGGAAGAATGTACCATAATTTATTTAGGCAGCTTTTGACTGATTAAACATTTTGTTTTATTCCACTCTTTGTGTGTGTGTGTGTGTGTGTGTGTAGGGTCTTCTGTCACCCAGGCTGGAGTGCAGTGGTGTGATCTTGGCTCACTGCAGCCTAACCTCCCAGGCTGAAGCCATTCTCCCACCTCAGCCTCCTGAGTAGCTGGGACTACAGGCATGCACCACCATGCCCAGCTAATTTTTTTTTTTTAGATAGAGTCTTGCTCAGTTGCCCAGGCCAGAGTGCTGTGGCACGATCTCTGCTCACTGCAACCTCCACCTCCCTAGTTGAAGTGATTCTCCTGCCTCAGCCTCCTGAGTAGCTGGGATTACAGATGCCCACCATCACACCCTACTAGTTTTTGTATTTTTAGTAAAGACAGGATTTCACCATATTGGCCAGGCTGGTCTTGAACTCCTGACCTCAAGTGATCCACCTGCCTCAGCCTTCCAAAGTGTTAGGATTACAGGCATGAGCCACCGCTCCCGGCCCTGGCTAATTTTTGTATTTTTTGTTGAGACAGGGTTTCGCCATGGTGCCCAGGCCGGTCTCCAGTTTTTGGGCTCAAGTGATCCTCCTGCCTTGGCCTCCCAAACTGCTAGGATTACAGGTGTGAGCCACCACACCCAGCCTCTCGTTACTGTTTTTTTTTTTTTTTGAGATGGAGTCTTGCTCTGTTGCCCAGGCTGGAGTGCAGTGGCCAGATCTCAGCTCACTGCAAGCTCCGCCTCCCGGGTTCACGCCATTCTCCTGCCTCAGCCTCCCGAGTAGCTGGGACTACAGGCGCCCGCCACCTCGCCCGGCTAGTTTTTTGTATTTTTTAGTAGAGACGGGGTTTCACCGTGTTAGCCAGGATGGTCTCGATCTCCTGACCTCGTGATCCACCCGTCTCGGCCTCCCAAAGTGCTGGGATTACAGGCTTGAGCCACCGCGCCCGGCCTCGTTACTGTTAACAGCTGAAAAATATTCCACTAGAAGGATGTACCATAATTTAGGCAGTTTTTGACTGATAAACATTTAGTTTTTTTCCAGTCTTTACTATCACAAACAATACTGCAACGTCTGCCTCCGTCTGTGTATCACTTTGCAACTGTGCAAACATGTAGCAGGGTAAATTCCTCTTACTGAGTTAAACAGTTTGTTGATTTGGTAGGGCTGCCATCACAAAGTACAAACTGGGCAGCTTAAGCAACAGAAATCTATTGTCTCAGTTCTGGAAGCTGGGATCCCAAGGTCAAGATGTCAGCAGAATTGGTTCCTTCCGAGGGCTGTAAGGAAGAACCTGTTCCATGCCTTTCCCACGGCTTCTGGTGGTTTGCTGGCAATAGTTGGCATATTTTGACTTGTAGAAACATTACCCCAATGTCTACCTTGATGTTCACATGGTGGTTTTCCTGTGTATTTTTCTATGTCCAAATTTCCTGTTCTCATAAGGACTCGTCATATTGTATGACCTCATCTGAGTGAATTACATCTGCAATGACCCTATTTCTAAATAAGGTCACATTCTGAGGTACTGGGGCTTAGGACCTGAACATATGCATTTTTGGGGATGCAATTCAGCCTATAACAAAGGGTATATAACTATTTACTTTTAGAAAAATATTGCTAAATACCCTCTTCATAGAAATTGTACCATTGGCTGGGTGCAGTGGCTTATGCCTACAATCCTAGCACTTCGGGTGGCTGAGGTGCGCAGCTTGCTTGAGTCCATGAGTTCAAGATCAGCCTAGGCAACATGGTGAAATCCTGTCTCTACGAAAAAAGAAAAAAAAAAAAAAACAAAGAAAAAAAAAACAAAAAAACAAAGCTGGGCATGGTGATGCACATCTGTAGTCCCAGTGACTTGGGAGGCTGAGGTGGAAGGATCGATTGAGCCCAGGAGGCTGAGGCTGTAGTGAGCCATGATCACACCACTGCACTCCAGGCTGTGACAGAGTGAGACCAAGAAGAAAGAAATTGTACCGTTACCTTCCCAACAGCCTTGCCAACACAGTAATATTTTCATTACAAATTTCCTAATAACTTGTATTGAAGCATCACACATTTTGATTTTTGCCAGGCTGGTAGGTGGAAAATGGTGTCTCATTGTATTCCAATGTGCATTCCATTTCTAAGTGTGGATGAGAGTTCTCTTATATATTTAAGACCAATTTGCATTGTTTTTGCATCCAGTTGTTTATATCATTTTCTTTTCTTTTCTTTTCTTTTCTTTTTTTTGAGACGTAGTCTTGCTCTTTCGCCTGGTCTGGAGTGCAGCGGCATGATCTTGGCTCACTGCAACCTCCGCCTCCTGGGTTCAAGCGATTCTCCTGCCTCAGCCTCCCAAGTAGCTGGGATTACAGGTGCCAACAAACACTCCCAGCTAATTTTTTTGTATTTTTAGTAGAGACAGGGTTTCACTATGTTGGGCAGGCTGGTCTCAAACGCCTGACCTTGTGATCCGCCTCCCTCGGCCTCCCAGAGTGCTGGGATTACAGGTGTGAGCCACTGTGCCCGGCCTCATTTGCTTATTTTTCCATTGAATTACTGGTCTTTTATCCTTATTGATTTGTAGAAGCTCTTTAAATGTAAAAGAAATTAGCTGTCTGTGATATGTTTCAGATGTTTCTTTTCCTGTCAATTGTTATTTGACTTTGTATATGAATTTCGTTTTTCTTTTTCCTTTCTTTTTTTGTTTTTTTTGGAAACAGGTCTTGCTCTGTTGTCTGTTGGCCAGGCTGGAGTGCAGTGGTGTGGTCCCAGCTCACTGCAGCCTTGACCTCCTGGGCTCAAGCGATCCTCCCACCTCAGCCTCCCAAGTAGCTGGGACTATAGGCACACACTATAGTCCCAGCTAATATATAGACCCAGCTAATTTTTGTATTTTTTTGTAGAGATGGGGTTTCATCATGTTGTCCAGGCTGGTTTCAAATTCCTAGGCTCAAGCAATCTCCCCACTTTGGCCTCTCAAAGTGCTGGGATTACAGATGTAAACCACCATTCTCACCTTTTTTTTTTTTTAACCAGGAAAAAATGTTCAATTATTTTGTATACAAACATCATTTGCTTTTATGGTTTTGGGGTTTTCTGTGATATTTAAGAAGGTCTTGTCTTGCCGGGTGTGGTGGCTCACACCTGTAATCCCAACACTTTGGGAGGCCAAGGCTGGGGGGATCACCTGAGGTCAGAAATTCAAGACCAGCCTGACCAACATGGAGAAACCCCG
Organism: Rhinopithecus roxellana; assembly: GCF_007565055.1. Lineage (NCBI taxonomy): Eukaryota > Metazoa > Chordata > Mammalia > Primates > Cercopithecidae > Rhinopithecus > Rhinopithecus roxellana. The sequence continues at coordinate 88,531,097 of NC_044560.1, read as the reverse complement.
TCTCTACTGAAAATACAAAATTAGCCAGGTGTGGTGGCGCATGCCTGTAATCCCAGCTACTCAGGAGGCTGAGGCAGGAGAATCACTTGAACCTGGGAGGCGGAGGTTGCCGTGAGTCAAGATTATGCCATTGCACTTTAGCCTGGGCAACAAGCGCGAAACTCCATCTCAAAACAAATAGACAGACAAAACAGAAGGTCTTCTCTATGGTTATGATACAAATTCTCCTATTTTGTTAAACACACTTACGGTTTCATTTTTATGTATAATTTTTTGACCCATTGAAATTTATTTTGGCATAAGGTAAAAGGTAGGAACCCAATTTAGTTATCCTGGTGGATACTTGGTGGTCCCAATGGCATTTATCAACCAATATGTGAGAACTGTAGTTAGATATAAATAGTGTATAGATACGGGGAAGTTGCAGAAATATTTTCATTACAAATTTCCTAATAACTTGTATTGAAGCATCAGTGTGGTTTTAGCATCAGTGTGGTTTTAGAAGTTTTGTCTTTGACAAGTGATCTACTACGAGTATAGACTATACATTTGTTATTATAATAAAAGTAGTTTAGGCGATGTGTGGTGGCTCACGCCTGTATTCCCAGCAACTTGGGAGGCCGAGGCAGGCAGATTACTTGAGGCCAGGAGTTTGAGACCAGCCTGGCCAACATGGTGAAACCCCATCTCTACTAAAAATACAAAAATTAGATGGGTGCAGTGGTGCATGCCTGCCTGTCCCAGCTACTTTGGGAGGTTGTGGCCTAAGGACTGCTTGTGCCTGGAAGGCAGAGGTTGTGGTGAGCTGAGATCTGACCACTGCACCCCAGCCTGGGTGACAGAGTGAGACTGTCTTAAAAAAAAAAAAGAAAAAGACCTGAATTCCGTGGGAAAACTCTGAAAACTTTGGGTTTCATCTAAGGCAAGCTTGTCCAACCCACGGCACATGGGCCACATGTGGCCCAGGACAGCTTTGAATGCAGCGCAACACAAATTTGTAAATTTTCTTAAAACATTATGAGATTTGTGCGTGCGTGTGTGTGTATGTGTGTGTGTTTAGCTCTTCAGCTATCATTAGTGTTAGTGTATTTTATGTGTGGCCCAAGACAATCCAGTTCTCCCATTGTGGCCCAAAGAAGCCAAAAGATTGGACACCCCAGATCTAAGGGGTTGAGAGCTTCAGTCCTAACCATGCTACCTCCCGGCGCTGCCGCCTTGAGTAACTTGCTTTACCTGTGTCGCATTTCCCTTCGGTTATAAAATGGGGGTAATAACAGGGGAAGCTTTTGTAGGGCCTGAAGCTTCTGCAATTTGGAGGGCTCTCTTACAAATTCTAAAAGGGAAACACTTCCCCTGCAGGATCTGGGAAGGGCCCCTGCAAGGGAGAGGCCCTGAAGGTTTTAATGTCCTCAGCATCACTGAAAACCCACCTCTGATCATGGTATTTACTTCACAGGGCCCTGGGGAGTACGGGATGTGTCTTAAATATCTGGCATCTGGTGGGAATGTGGTGAGTTCATTCCCAGACTCCAAACTCAGGTGTACAGGGAACATCACTCCCCCAACCCCATGCTTCCTTTTTTTTTTTTTTGACAGAGTCTTGCTTTGTCACCCAGACTGGAGCGTAGTGGCACAATCTTGGCTCACTGCCATCTCCACTTCCCGGGTTTATGTGATTCTCCTGCCACAGCCTCCCAAATAGCTGGGATTACAGGCATCCGCCACCACACCCAGCTGATTTTTTGTATTTTTAGTAGAGACAGGGTTTCACCATGTTGGCCAGGCTGGTCTCGAACTCCTGAGCTCAAGTGATCTGCCTGCCTTGGCATCCCAAAGTCCTGGGATTGCAGGCATGAGCCACTGTGCCCAACCCCATGCTTCCTTTAAATTAGGAACATCACTTCCTTTACATGCCATAACCTACCTGAAGTTCTGACACCAAACCCCTACTTTCACTGAGCTGGCAAACACGCTCCCTTGTGTCACTCTTGAAGTTTTAAGTCCACCTTTCTCTGAAGTAGAGTCAAGGCCTGGGAGTGAGGGGAAGGATTTGTTGTGCCTTGGTTGTCTGTTCACCCCGGTCATGGCTGAAGCATCTAATGTCCCTTTCTGAAGGTGGCCTCAAATCTTCAGCCCTCCACTGCTTCTGAGCTGTGCATGGGACTTGGGGATCTTTGAGGGGTGCCCAAGGAGTGCCACGTAGCACTCCTGCTTGTGAGGACAGCTCTGTTGGTGGGTCTACTGGCTCTAACTCTAGGTCACACCAAAGATCCTCCCCTGAGAATAAACCATGGTGGCTAATCCTGCAAAACCTGTTTTCCTCATCTGCAGAATGGGGAAGATGCTAACAATACCTCCCTCATCAAATCGGTGTGAAGAATTCAATGTCTTGGTGTTTGTAAAGGGCTTAGGATAGTGACTGACCTATAGTCCATGGGCTGTCTTGATGCAGGTCATCATCTCACCCTTATTCATTATTGGATGGAGAAACCAGGGTGCCAGAGACACTGGCTGGCTGGGGCAAGATGACCACTCATGCCTATCAACAGCTGGGTTAAAGGTGCCGAAGATATGCTTATTCGATTTGCAGGTGACCCAAAACTAGATGCAGTGGCTGGTATTTTAAATGACCAAACAAGGGCCCAAAAGCCCCTAAAGCAGATGAGATGATGGACTAACCCCTCTAGGGATGGATGTAAAATTAAAAGGTTTTGCATGAAAGAGATTTTGGCTGAAGGTTCATTGTACATTGAGATAGTTGCCCCAAATGATTGTGATCTCAGGCTGAGTCTATAGAGGTATAGGTTGACGATGAGGGAGATAATAGCTGGAGGGTTGTGCTCAACTCTGGTTGTCATACATTTGAGGAGACAGGAAGAGACCAGAGTCCAGTTTGTGGAGGGTAAAGGATAGTGAGGAACTAGGGATACTGATCTTGCAGAAGAGAAGACTCAAAGGGGCAGAGGCAGGAACAGTGGTATAACCCTGCCTGGCTCCAAGGGCAGAACTGGCACCCATGGAGATAACAGGGGAATGAGAACCAGCTCTGTGGCTGTCAGAACTGTCCCACAGTGAATCAGAGTGCCTTCAGAGGTAGTGAGCTCCCCATCACCAATTGTATGCAAGCAGAGTGAGGAAAGGATTCCTGTTTCCAGCTCTCAGATGGTTTTATCAACAACAAAAAAACTAGACCCTACTGATAAAAATTTCTGTTGGCTATATATATACACATATAGTCAACAAATATGGAATCCATATATTCCCTATTTTAAGGTTTATTTTATTTTATTTTTGAGACAGGGTCTCACTCTGTCGCCCAGGCTAAAGTGTAGTGCAGGATCTTGGCTCACAGTTTAAGCCATTCTCCCACCTCAGCCTCCTGAGTAGCTGGGACTACAGGCCCCTGCCAATACATACCTGGCTAATTTTTGTATTTTTTGTAGAGACGAGGTTTCGCCATGTTGCCCAGGCTGGTCTCAAGCTCTTGGGCTCAAGCAATCCACCTGCCTCGGCCTCCCAAAGTGCTGGGATTACAGGTGTGAGTCACCACACCCAGCATACTTTAAGAAAATTAATATTATAGAAATTGGAACTAATTTACAATTAATGCATAGGTTTACTGTATCCTTCCTTCCTGAAAAGTTGTTATTTGAATCAAAATGAAGTATATGATTGAGCAGGTTTTTTGGACAATCTGTTTTTCATCTTTCAATCTATTTTTCACTTTTGTGATTAGAATGTATGTCTTGAATTTAAAAACAAATTATCTAAATAAACAACAAATATTTAAAAAATCCAGCCTTCTTAGTGAAGGCCACACTCAATCTATTGAATACATCTTCCGCTGACATTTCTCCTTGTCGCTGCTGCCCTGGCCTCTGAAATAGAATGCAGACCGGCTATTAAACCAGTTTTTAGCAAATTTGTAGCAGCAGGTTCTTGGCTGGGGGAAGAAAATTCCACTTATCAAGAGATGTTATTCCTTCAAAGGATGAGAACCTACTTCTTCATAAAGAGAATTTGGAGGGAGCTTTTTGTTCTGCGGGGACAACATCTGGATTTGAATACATCCATGCTCAAAAGGAGATTTCTCATAATGGACCCAACTGAAAGCACTCAGAGTACAAGGACCAGTGAGCTTTCAAAAGGAGACACTTCAGGAGACTTGCCAGGGGCCCTCGTATCCCCGGCAGCGCGAGTTTTGGAGGTCAGTGGAGGGCTCTCGCGTCATGCATGTAACTTTCATACTCAAATACTTATTTTCATCCTCTACTCCTCACCCCCACTGCAGAAACTTGGGGCTTGAATTCATTTAAAAACATTTGTGGTTTCAGAAATCTCCTTTTTATTATAAAGCTGCCAAGATCTTAGAATGAAAGGCATTTTTAGAGATGAGAAAGAAGGAAGCCAGGTGAAGGCAGGCCTGGCTCTCAGCCGTGGGTCTGTAAAGGTGACATGTGGGACATGGCCACCTGCAGACCCTGCAGGCAGCTGGGCGGAGGCACCGACAGGGCCCTGGGTTTGAATCCCTGCTCTGCCAGTCATTTCCACGGTGATCTTGGGGGAAGTTTTGTAACCTCTGGGCCCCGCGACGCCCCTTCCTGGAGCCTGGAGCTGGAACGAAGCCCCTTGGAGCCCTGACATCAGAGGTGACGCTACTCTTCGCAGGCAATGACTTGGCAGAATGTGATGCCACTCCCTAACCCGCGTCCAGGCTGACAGGGTGTGTGCCGCCTCCCACCAGGTGGTCTGGCTGCTTTGATGGATCTCCTAACATCCCTGCACCCCAGAGCCCTCAGTGCTGGCCAGACCTTCACTCACTCCTCGGTTGCAACCTGTTCTCATGTAGCGGGTCCCACAGGCTGGCCTATGGCGCCCCCTGCTGGTGACTGCAGGGAGAAGGGTGCCCTAAGTCAAAGGAAGTCCTTCCTGGGGTCTAATCTGTACCTTTTGCCTGATGAGGCAGCTGAGGTGGTTGGCTTTCTCCTCCACCCCAGAAAATAAAGTCATATGGAGTCCAAGCAGTTATTTTTCTCTGCTAGGCCGGGCCATCATAAGCCCCAAACGGAGGGGTCCCCTGGAATGAGCCCTATGCGGGCTTTCTATTCAGGGAGTAGGGCTGTGGTGAGGATGGAGTGCATGTGTGGGGGCTCTCACCTGGGTGTGGGAAGATCAGAGGGACCCCAGAGGTTAGCGTTTGCAGATGAAAAAATGAAGGTAGGGGCCGGGCGCTGTGGCTCACGCCTGTAATCCCAGCACTTTGGGAGGCTGAGGCAGGTGGATCATGAGGTCAGGAGATTGAGACCATCCTGGCTAACATGGTGAAACCCCTTCTCTACTAAAAATACAAAAAAAAAAAAAAAATAGCCAGGTGTGGTGGCGGGAGCCTGTAGTCCCAGCTAATCAGGAGGCTGAGGCAGGAGAATGGCGTGAACCCGGGAGGCAGAGCGTGCAGTGAGCCGAGATCATGCCACTGCTCTCCAGCCTGGGCCACTGAGCAAGACTCTGTCCCCCAAAAAAATTAAGGTAGGAAGCTTCAGCCTGAAGGTAAAGTTTTGAGGCAGCCCTAACCCGTTGCCCTCCTGGGACCGGTTTTATCAGCATTTCCATGTAATTGGTGAAGGGCCTTCAGTTAGCCATTTCTCTGAAGATTAGAGGAAGCAAGAGAGATGTGAGTTAAACACAAGGCAGGACTTCTCAATGATGGGGGATGTCAGACCTCAGAAAGGGGAGCAAAGGAACCTTCCCATTGAGGGCAGCCTCCAGTGAGGTGGGGTCCAGGTCAGGCAGGTGAGATGGCCCCCAACACTGTCCATCTGGAGGGGCCTGGGACTAGGGTATAGTCTACGGGGGTCTCAGGATGGAAAGGCCTCTTGAGAGGCTCCTGGTGGCTAGGACTTTTGTGGATGGGGTGGTGAGGACGGGCAGGAGGAAAGACTGAGTTCCAGAGGCATTGCTACCCCCATCCTCCCCCGCCTGGTAAACTCATCTTCCTGACCCACTGGCTTGCCTTCTCCGTGGACACTGCCTGGTCCCTGTGCAAGGTCATGTTGCTTGCCCTCCATGAGCTCCCGTCCCCCTGCTGAGCTCATGTTCTGTGATGGCAGCCTCCGTGTCCATCCTTCCTGCTGGGCTGTGGGCTTCACACAGGCTGAGACCTGTCTGTCTTGCTGCAGCCTGGCTCTAACTCCAGCACCTGGCACATCTAATCCCACCTGGCATGTCCTGATGCTCAGTGAGTTCAACTGAGAAGAGGCCCAGGGTCTTCCTTGGTCCAGCTAAGCTTGGCTTTAGAAAGGATTGGGGCAGACGCAGGGCAGGCAGGGCCCTGAGTCTTGATGGATGGGTGACCTGGGCACTCTGACTTTCTGCACAGGGCTACCCCTTTCCCCCACTGAGACACCCTCCTTACTCAGCTGTAGGCTCTGACATCCCACTTCCGACTGGCTCTGGCTTCCCACACTGGAGCCATCCCCCACATGGCTGCCTTGCTTTGTCTGCCTGGGCTCTGACACCCACATCAGGCTGACCCCATAGGGGTGACAGCCCCTCACTCATTTGTACTCTGACACCCCCGGGCTCGCCTGCCTTCCCCAGTGGTCCCCCTCCTCAATCTGCTAGGACATCCTGCTGTGTTCATCCATGGTTCCCCCGTTCCCTTGCTTTCCTGCATGTAATGGATTTAGGACTGAATTGTTGAGGAAGGAAAGGAGAGAGGAGGAGCAGAACTGTGTTTTTGAAAAAATTATTTTAACTGTGGAAATGTTTATGCAATAAAAATTTTGGACAGAATAATAAATAGAGCTGCTCTGGTTGAAGAAAGAGTGAAAGAGAGAGAGAGGGAGAAAGAGAGAAGAGATGGGGAGAGAGCAGAGAGGACAGGGAGACGGGAGAGAGAGGACAGGGGAGGGGAGAGGACAGGAGAGGAGAGAGGACAGGGGAGGGGAGGGGAGAGGAGGAAGCCCTTCAATGCCCCTGGAGTCCCGCCCACTTGGTCCCGCTCCCTCAGAACTCTCATCTTTCATTAAGCCCTTGGGGTCCCTAGGTGTGCAGTTTGGGGACCACCGGACAAGAATTCTGCCTCAAATAAAATGGGTGCCACTTAGCAGCTGCTAAGATGTCTTCTCTGAGCTTTTCTGAGAAGCAGCCCGGGAGGTGGCAGGCTCACCATCTACCCTGAGTAGCTTCTGAAGCCAGGCAGGGGTCATGTGGAGCTTGAGGGCAGCAGCTGCCCCTGCCTGGAGAAAGTGTCTCTGAGCAGGGCCAGGGGGCCCTGGACAGGTGTTGGAGGTGTCCTTCCGGGCCTGGTGGAAGTGGGCTAGGGGCTGTGAGTTGGAAGACTTTTGTAGGCCGAGGCACTGGGTAGACACCCCACCCCCAGCCATCTGTGGACCCTCTGTGACCCTTTATGCTCCATCTGTCCCCTCCACAGTCACCGGAGAAACAGGACCTGGGAATTCTGCCTTGGTGGCCAAAGCAGAAGTCACTGCCCTCCTAACGCCACTCATTGAACTGCACACTTTCACTGCCAGTCCTTGTGTGATTTGATCTTTGCAAACCAGAGATAGTACTGTTACTAATTTCCCTGCAGGAAAGAGGAAGTTAAGGATATGAGGTTGAGTAAATTGCCCTCAGGATCAGAGGTGAGGCCCGGAATCCCGACAGACTCCCACTCCCAGCACCTTCCAGGCACCCGCCCGCCTCTTCCAGGCCTTTCCCCTCCCTGCGGCTTTCTAATGCTAATTGAGGGAATGAGTTTCCTTGGCCTAAGAGTGGGCTGGGTCTGGGACTGGGGCCCAAGGTTTAGGCAATCCCAAGGGACTGGAAAGGAAAACAGGTCAGGAGTCGGGACCCTTTCCCAACACCATGGACCAGCTCCCAGGTCCCCTCTTGGGCGTGGGGGATTTGGAGTAGGATCACTATATAATTAGTCATCCAGATTAGGACACGTTTGGGAATGAAAGGGAGTGTCATTAAAAGTTACCCTAGGGCAGCTGGGCATGGTAGCTCACGCCTGTAATCCCAGCACTTTGGGAGGCTGAGGTGGGTGGATCCAGAGGTAAGGAGTTCGAGACCAGCCTGGCCAATATAGTGAAACCCCATCTCTACTGAAAATAAAAAAATTAGGCCAGTAGCTCACGCCTGTAATCCCTGCACTTTGGGAGACTGAGGCGGGTGAATCACCTGAGGTCAGGAGTTTGAGACCAGCCTGGCCAACATGATGAAATCCCATCTCAAAAAAAAAAAAAAAAAAAAAGAAAAGAAAAAGAAAAATTAGCCTGATGTGGTGGTGTGCGCCTGTAATCCCAGCTACTCGGGAGGCTGAGGCAGGAGAATTGCTTGAACCTGGGAGGTGGAGGTTGCAGTGAGCTGAGATGGTGCCACTGCACTCCAGCCTGGGCGACAAGAAAAAAAAAAGTTAGTTGGGATGGTGGCGTGCACCTGTAGTCCCAGCTACTCAGGAGGCTGAGGCAGGAGAATTGCTTGAATCTGGGAGGCGGAGGTTGTGGTGAGCCAAGATCGTGCCACTGCACTCCAGCCTGGGCAACAGAGCGAGACTCCGTCTCAAAAAAAAAAAAAAGTTACCTTAGGGCAACAGCTGAGAACCCCCACGAGGTCATCCTATGATGGAACCCCCGCCCTGCTCTCCCCTCCGCAGCTTCAGACCCCCACACCCTCTCCTGCTGCTGTGTCTCCAGCTGATGCTGAAAGGGAAAGCAGCCACTCCCTGGCCAGTTACCTGCCCAGCACTCCACAGATCTTGTGTTTTGGGACCTTCATGACACTGTGAGTCCCATTTTATTATAGAGACACTGAGGCCCAGAAGAAACTTGCCTGAAAACACACAGGTGGTGAGTGGTGGAGCTGGGATTTGAACCTAGGGAGGCTGGCTTTCCTTGGAAGGATTATAAGAACATTTTAATTGGTTTGGCTCACAAGAATTGAACTGCCAAGGAATGAGGCTTCCCAAGCCTTTCATCAGACCTTCCGCAGTCTCTCTTAGCTGTCTTCAGTTCAGGAATATCATTAAAAGGAACTCTGCAGCCTGGGCAACATGGTGAAACCTTTCTCTACTAAAAAAATTTGAAAATTAGCCAGGTGTGGTGGCACGAACCTGTGGTCCCAGCTACTACTTTGGAGGCTGAGGTGGAAGGATCACCTGAGTCTGGGAGGCAGAGATTGCAGTGAGCCGGGATTGTGCCACTGCCCTCCAGCCTAGGCGACAGAGACAGAACCTGTCTCTACAAAAGTATTTAAAAATTACCTGGGCGTGTTGGCACATGCCTATAGTCTCAGCTACTCAGGAGGTTGAGGTGGGAGAATTGCTTGAGCCCCAGAGTTTGAGGCTATAGTGAGCCATGACGCTCCAGCCTGAGTGACAGAGGGAGACTCCATCAAAACAAAACACAAAACAAAACAAAAACCCAAAAAGGCTGGCGAGGTGGCTCACACCAGTAATCCCAGCACTTTGGGATGCTGAGAGATGGGAAGATTGCTTGACCTGGGAGTTCTAGACTAGCCTGGGTAACATAACAAGACCCTGTCTCTACAAAAAACAAAAACAAAAACAAAACAAAAACAAAAACAAAACAAAAACAAAAACAAAATAGCTGGGCGTGGTGGCATATGCCTGTGGTCCCAGCTACTCGGGGAGGGGTGCTGAGGTGGGAGAATCCCTTGAGGCCAGGAAGTCGAGGTTGCAGTCAGCTGTGATTGTGCCACTGCACTCCAGCCTGGGTGACAGAGCTAAACCCTGCCTCCTAAAAAAAGGAAGTGAATGGCAGGTATGAGGGAGGGGGATGTGTAGGGGAGGGGGATGTGTGGGGGAGGGGAATGTGTGGAGGAGGGAGGGAGGTGCACTCAGCAGGGGCAATGTGTAAGGAGTACGCAATGGAAGGGAGGCAGCCGGATGTCACTAGTCAAAGTTAACATTTATTATGGACCCACTGCATACCGGGCTCTATTTAAAGTGTTTTCAAGGTACTATTCTATTTAATCCTCCCACCAACCCTATAAGCTGGGTTGTTTTACAGATCATCACTACGATGAGCAAAACAGGCCACTTGCCCACCATGACGGAGCTGGTAAGTGGCAGAGCCAGGACCATCCAGACGGCTCAGCTTCCAAGCCAGCAAGCCTCATCACCATGCAGTTTCTCCCCAAGGAGGAAGGATGCTTCTGGCCCAGGGTCCAGGATGTCTACCCTCCTTCCTCTAGGATATCCAGTGGGCCAGTCTTTAGTAAGGGGAGAGTGCATGGTCCAGCCTTCTGGGGGCACCCAGAGTGTCCCTTTCCACCTCCAGCTTCCCGCTTCTGCTCCACCGCCTCCCTGCAGGAGGCTCCGGGAAGGTAGAGATGGAGCTGTGGTCCTCACCGCCCTCTGAGGCAGCTCATTTTCATTCATTTTCTTTAAATGCTTCTCGCTCTGTTTTTAAATCTAATTTTTCAGCTTCTTTTTTATCTTCACTCAAGTTGCTTTAATGAAACGAAAATGTCTGTTTCCCTCTGCTGGAACTGCCCGGGGAATTTCAATATAAAACAAACAAGTTGGCTTTTAAAATTAAAATTTTATGGGTGGCATTTCCTCATTTAATGGGTGGCACAAAAGACTGGAGTAAAACCAATTAACATGGGGTTGAGACTCGGTGTTCAGAAAAATTAAACAACAGAAGCGTGGTGCGCGGGGAGCCAGGAACAGTTGGAGCAGAGGCTGGGGAGGTGCACGGGTGAGGCGGTCATGGAGGCTCCCCCCACTCCCTGGCAGCCGTGTGCACCCAGGTCGGGCACTAGCACGTGTAGGCACGCCAGTCTCAGCTCCCCACCCAACTCTACCCCCAGGACCCATGCCCAGGGGTTGGTGTGCACATCTACCTTGCACATTCAGACAGCAGGCGATAGTGGGGGCTGAGAACATGGAGGGGCAGGGGAGGCTGCCTTGGAGCCCTGGGGTCCTGGACACTGGAGTCTGGAGAGGCATTAGGAAGTAGCTGAGGTCTCTGCTAGGGCCAGAATTCACTCGGATAGTTATCCTCTGACACAATCTGAGTCCTACTCACAAGGGCCTCATCTTCATCACAGCTATGCCCCAGGGCCCAGACTGCACCAGGAGTGTGGCAAGTGCTGCCTAGACGCTGGATGCCTGGACCAATGACTTCATTCCTGCAAACAAAACTAATGGAACTCCTGCTCTGCTGTGACACCCTCAGGGTGCGTGTCACCCCGCTCAGGGTGTGTTTGGGGGTAGAAATGGTGAAGATGCCATAGGAGATCTGAGGAGCAGGGGCATGCCTGGGTGGGGCTGAGGGGAGAGAATGGCTCTGTGGAACTGGCAAGGGCAGAGTGAACAGGGCTGGAGGAAGAGGCAGTCCGGGCAAGGGCAGGGTGGGGAGGGAGCTGAGAAATGGAGGTGGCTGAATCTGGCCTGGAAGGAAGTAGGTGGAAGAAGATGGGTCTGGAGAGACCAGTCGGGGCTGGCTTGTGAAGAGTGGCAGGTTGCTTTGACTTCATCTCAGGGCAATGGGGACTCGCTGCAGGTTCGGAGCAGGGTGATGTGATTCCAGGTGGCTTGGGGACACTGACTCTGGAGGCTGGTGGGAGGGAAGGGAGAGTCCCCGCCAGGTGTGCTGGCGTCCCTGCAGGCTGAGCTGAGGACTTGAGGCTGGTTGGTTAAGGTGACCTGTGGCTGCTGGGGGTGGGGAGGGAAGGCAGGGATGATGGTGGGACCATTCTCTGAGCTGGGGAGCCTGGAGGAGGAGCAGGTTGGGAAAGCGGAGGGGTTCAGTTGTGGCAACATCAGCAGCCCCCCAATATAGACCCAACTGTGCTAAGGATATAGGAAGGAGATTCCAGACTGGCAGTGACAACTAGATCCCGTAAATATAGGGAGGGATATGGTGCCACAGCCCCCTAGGACTCCCCCCAACCCCAGGAGCCTCCCAGGAAAACAGGCCTCCCAGCTTCTCGGCAAAGGGCTCAGGCCACCTCTTTTGTTCCCTACATCTCTTTTCTTCCCACACTGGCCCTTTCTGTCCCCCACTGGGGCAGCGTTCTCCCCACCCTTTCTGTCCTCTTACCTCTCATTCAATGGGAAGGACCACTCTGATTACAGGAACCCCCAGGGTAGCAAAAAGATGGGGGAGGCCAAGGGCATCACCTGCCCAATGTCAGGGGATTGAGCTGGTTGCCATGGCCACCGCCAGCATCCTTGGTCCTCCCCAGTCAGGTCTTCAGACCTGAAAATACACTCCCCGAGTCCTGCAGACTGTGGGCCCCAGGCTGACCGCCGGCAGGGGCGTGGCCAGGGGGTGCCAGTACTAATGGAACTCCTGCTCTGCTGCGACTCCCTCAGGGTGTATGTCACTCAGGAGGGTGTCTTTGAGGGAACATCTGTGGTCAGAGGAAGAAGGGCTTCCTAATTCAGGTCTGTGCTGATCCATTCCCATCAAAGTCCCTCCGAGGCCTGTCAGACGACCCAGGTGACGGTCTCTCTGAGAGCAATCTGAGAACCTGTCTGAGTTCCTCTCTTTGAGGCCTGTTGGAAGGCCTACAGACTGTCTGGGTTGGCCTAAGGGCCAGTAGCATAAAACCAAGATGGATGACCGAAGGCCAAGGCTGGCATTGACCCTTCTCCCTTCATACAACAAAAAGTGAACGTGGCCAAGCTTGAAGTAGGTTCTTGTGGCCAGGGGGCTGGTGGAGTAGCTGGTGTTTTTCCTTTGATGATGGATTTTGTTTATCCCAAACCACAAAAAGGTTGGCCAGAACCCCCCCTTCCCCCCGACCATTTATCTGTACAGCTGGCTGGCTGACCTTGACATCTGGCAAAGGCAAAACACTTCTTGAAGACCTCACTGCCTGCCCACACCTCCCTGGGGAAAGAGACACAGTTGTGCCCTGTCTGAAATGGGCTTTTAAGTATGAATAGGGAATTCACCTGGCGAACAAGCCCAGGAGGAACCGTATTGACTGAGTGACACCAGTAAAGACACAGAAATGCGGAACAGTTCTCTGTGGGCCAAGAGAACAACTACGTTGGTTTTTCTGGAGTCCAGAACTTGCAAGAGCTAGACATTCGAGTATCACATGAAATCACGTAAGAGAAAGGGTCTTACAAACCAGTGCACTGCACAAAACGAGGACTCACTGTTACCGCCCATCTCTCCTGTTTGTTATGGGAACCAAATGAGTCGAGATGTGTGAAGTTGCGTTGTAAGCTGGAAGAGTGTTTATGAAAATGTTAATTAATACATTTAGAGAGTAGGTAGATTAAGTGTGAGAATGTGAAGATAGAACAGACAATTAAAATATCTGCTAATTTTTCTCTTGAATTCACATTTTAGGAAATGTTTATAAGCTGAGAATTCTAATTACTTTTCTCCTTCACACCCTTTTCGGATGAGTACATTGTAAGAGAATTATAGTATCTGTTAAAAATACTGCCAATCCCAATGTATCAGTTGGGACTCCTTATAGAGAAGGGAACAGGAGATCCACTGCAACTTGGCTTAACCAGTAAATAGAATGTGTGGTCCGTGTGATTTGGAAGTCTGGAGGTGTATTAGTCTGTTTTCACACTGCTGTAAAGATACTACTTGAGACTGGGTAATTTATAAACAAAAGAGGTTTAATTGACTCACAGTTCTGCAGGGCTGGGGAGATCTCAGGAAACTTACAATCATGGTGGCAGGTGAAGGAGAAGCAAGTAGTACCCTTTTCACAAGATGGCAGGAGGGGGAAGGAGAGAGAGAGAGAAGGAGAAAGGGAGGAAGAGAGGGAGACAGAGAGGGAGAGAGACAGCGAGGGAGAGAGAGGGAGGGAGAGAGGGAGGGAGGGAGAGAGGGAGGGAGGGAGAGACAGGGAGAGAGAGAGGGAAGGAAGGAGAGAAGGAGAGAGAGAGGGAGAGACAGGGAGAGAGAGAGGGAAGGAAGGAGAGAAGGAGAGAGAGAGAGGAGGAAAGGGAGAGAGACAGAGAGAGAGGGAAAGAGGGAGGGAGAGAGGGACAGAGGGAGAGAGGGACAGAGGGAGAGAGGGAGGGAGAGAGAGAGGGAAAGAGGGAGGGAAAGAGGGAGGGAGAGAGGGACAGAGGGAGAGTGGGAGGGAGGGAGAGAGAGGGAGAGAGGGAGGAAGAGAGGAAAAGACAGGTAGGGAGAGATGGAAAGAGGGAGAGACAGGGACAGAGGGGGAGAGGGAGGGAGGGAGAGAGAGGTAGAGAGGGCGGGAAGGAGAGAGACAGGGAGAGAGGGAGGGAGAGAGGAAGAGAGATGGGGAGAGAGAGAGGGAAAGAAGGAGAGAGAGAGGGAGGAGGGAGGAGGGGAGGAGGGAGGAGAGGAGGAGGGAGAGGGAGGAGGGAGGGGGAGACAGGGAGGAAGGGAGAGAGGAAGAGACAGGGAGGGAGAGAGGGGAAGAGGGAGAGAGAGGGACAGAGGGAGAGAGGGAGGGAGGGAGAGAGAGAAAGAGGGAGAGAGGGAGGGAGGGGGGAGGGAGAGAGAGAAAGAGGGAGAGAGGGAGGGACGGAAGGAGAGAAGAGGAGAGGGAGGGAGAGAGGAAAAGAGAGAGAGGGAGAGAGGGAGAGAGGAAGGGAGGGAGGGAGAGAAGGGGGAGAGAGAGAGAAGAGAGATGGGGAGAGAGAAAGGAAAAGAGGGAGGGAGAGAGGAGAGAGAGAGAGAGGAGAGAGAGACAGAGGGAGAGCGTACAGAGGAGGGGAGGGAGAGGAAGGAGGAGAGAGGGAAAGAGGGAGGGAGGTAAAGAGAAGGAGAGAGGGAGAGAGAGTGGGAGGGAGCAAGGGGGAGAGAGGGAGAAAGATGGGGAAGGGGGGAGAAGGAGAGAGGGAGGGGAGAGGGGAGGGAGAGGGGAGGGAGAGGGGAGGGAGAGGGAGGGAGAGGGAGGGAGGGAGGGAAGGAGGGAGAATGAGCAGGGGAAACTGCCACTTTTAAACTATCAGATCTCGGGAGAACTCCCTCACTATCAGGAGAACAGCCTGGGGGAAACCATCTTTATAATCCAATCACCTCCCACCAGTTCGTAATTGACATGCAGGGATTACAATTAGTAATGAGTTTTGGAGGCTGGGCACCATGGCTCATGCCTGTAATCCCAACACTTTGGGAGGCTGAGGTGGGCGAATCACGAGGTCAGGAATTCGAGACCAGCCTGGCCAACATAATGAAACCCTGTCTCTACTAAAAATACAAAAAAAATTAGCCGGGTGTGGTGGGACATGCCTGTTGTCCCAGCTACTCAGGAGGCTGAGGTGGGAGAATCGTGTGAACCTGGGAGGCAGAGTTTGCAGTGAGCTGAGATCGTGCCTTTGCACTCCAGCCTGGGTGACAGAGTGACATTCGGTCTCAAATAAAACAAAAAAACAAAAAATAAACAAAAAAAAACCCAGCCGGGTGTGGTGGCTCACACCTGTAATCCCAGCACTTTGGGAGGCTGAGGCGGGTAGATCACTTGAGGTCAGGAGTTCAAGACCAGCCTGGTCAACATGGTGAAACACCGCCTCACTAAAAATACAAAATTAGCTGGGCATGGTGGCACATGCCTGTAATCCCAGCTACTTGGGAGGCTGAGGCAGGAGAATCACCTGAACCAGGGAGGCGGAGGTTGTAGTGAGCTGAGATTGTGCCATTGCACTCCAGCCTGGAAAACAAGAGCAGGCCGGGCGCGGTGGCTCAAGCCTGTAATCCCAGCACTTTGGGAGGCCGAGACGGGCGGATCACGGGGTCAGGAGATCGAGACCATCCTGGCTAACACGGTGAAACCCCGTCTCTACTAAAAAATACAGAAAACTAGCCGGGCGAGGTGGCGGGCGCCTGTAGTCCCAGCTACTCGGGAAGCTGAGGCAGGAGAATGGCGTAAACCCGGGAGGCGGAGCTTGCAGTGAGCTGAAATCCAGCCACTGCACTCCAGCCTGGGCGACAGAGCGAAACTCTGTCTCAAAAAAAAAAAAAAAAAAAAAACAAAAAACAAGAGCAAAACTCTGTCTCAAAACAAAAAAAAAAAAAAAGTTTTGGGTGGGGACACAGCCAAATCATATCAAGAGGTAAGACGAACCTCAAAGGGGATTTGATCCAGAGTTTGTTACTCTGGCTCAGGCCGGCTTCTCCTGGGCTTTTCCCTCTAAATCCTGGGAGAAAGAGGCTTCTCCTTGGCCAAAAATTCAGCACAATTCCCGAGCTGCACTTCTGATGGGACTAACGTGGGTCAGGAGATGGGGAATGCCAGCCTTAGCTCTGCATAAAGTGCCCATCACTGAAAGAATCACTGTGGTACCAGAGGCAGGTGAAATGGGTGCTGGGAGCCCAGCAGGATGCCTACTATTCCTGGTTGCTCAGGTAGACCACTGGGTTTCAGATGTGCCACCCTGGAGTTGTGTTCAATTTCCTGCCCTCATTGCTGATTCATCATCTAGAATTGCTTTTCTCTGTAGCTCTTCCTTTGCGGCCATGATCCTGGGCCAGGCCTTGTCCCATCAAGCCACACTCAAACTCCTACCATAGTGTTTTTTTTTTTTTTTTTTAGCTACTTAGTCACTAGCCTCTTTTCTTGCCAATACATCTTCTTCCCCTATAGCTGCTCAAAAGCTTAACACATTTAATCACAGCAAAGAACACACATCACAGCTGATGTGATAAGACAAAAAACACAATTTCAAAATTTATGGAAAGACTGTCATCATGTGCCAGAGACACAATTTTATAACTAGAAAACTCAACAAAAGTAACTAAAAACAATTAATTATAGCAAATGAAAAAGTTTAGGTCAGGCATGGTGGCTTATGCGTGTAATCCCAGCACTTTGGGAGGCCCAGGTAGGAGGATCGTTTGAGGCCAGGAGTCAGAGGCCAGCCTGGGCAACATAGCAAAACCCCATCTCTGTAAAAATGAAAAAAGTTAGCTGGGCACGGTGGTGCACATTATTCAGGAGGCTGAGGTGGGAGGATCACTTGAGGCCAGGAGTTGGAGACCAGTCTGGGTCACAGAACAAGACTCTGTGTCTATTTTTTTTAATTAATTTTTTTTTTACACTGTAGGAAGAGACCCTGTCTCTTAAAAAAAAAAGTTTAGTAAGATGTCAGATACAAAATAATAAAAATTTAAAGCTCTTTTCTTTTTCTTTTTTTTGCAATGGCACAATCTTGGCTCACTGCAACCTCCACCTCCCGGGTTCAAGCGATTCTCCTGCCTCAGCCTCCTGAGTAGCTGGGATTACAGGCACGCACCACCATGCCTGGCTAATTTTTGTATTTTTAGTAGAAATGGGGGTTTCACCATGCTGGTCAGGCTGGTCTTGAACTCCTGACCACGTGATCCACCTGCCTCGGCCTCCCAGAGTGCTGGGATTACAGGCATAAGCCACTGTGCCCTGGCCAGCTTTTTTCTATAATGGCAATAATCAGTTTTAATATATTGTAGCAGGTTATCTGAAGAAGAGGGCCTTTTTTTTTTTTTTTCAACTTAATGAAGCTTAGTTGGGGATAGTTGTTTTCTGGAAATCATGTTAATTTTAGAGGTGTAGACACGTGAACTTGAAGCACACCCCTTATTTTATTTCATTTTTAAGTTTTCTGTTTCTTTTTTTGAGACAGCCTTGCTCTGTCACCTAGCATGGAATGCAGAGGTGAGATCATAGTTCACTGCAGCCTCAAACTTCTGGGTTCAAATGATCCTCCCCCCTTGCCCTCACAAGTAGCTGGGACTACAGGCGTGACCCACCACACCTGACTAATTTATTTATTTAGTTTTGTAGAGATGGTGGTCTCACTATATTGCCCAGGCTGATCTCAAACTCATGAGATCTTCCCACCTCGGCCTCCCAAGGTCCTGAAATTACAGGCATGAGCCACGGTACCCAGCTTCTTCTCCCATTTTAATAAAATCACCAGGACAGGTCCTTTATAGGAATAAGGCAAGCACCACCTGCTTGTCTGGGAAGAGCCCTGGAAGAACTGTAAGTGGTGGAATGCAACCTGAGCTGTTAAAATATTCTGTTTCATAATGACTGCATTTCAAGCAGAGTTTGCTATGGATGTGACCTGGTTTTATGGTCTGGGGTGGGGGCAGGGGAGAACAGGGATTTTCAGGTGTGGGGAGGCCTGAGGAACATTTCATTGGTAGCTGTGCTCTCCCATACAGTAGGGACCCTGAGAATGGGTGTACAGTCTGGGGCCCCAAGGGAACACTGTGTAGCTGTTTGTCAGTGTAGCCGTGTAGGAACCCTGACTGCAGCAAATGAAGACAGAAGGAGGAAAGACAGTGGTGGGGGTTGGGGAGCGGGGGGGACAGAGAGAGAGAGAGAGAGAGACAGACACACACACAGAAACAGAGATACAGACAGACATACACACACACACAGAGGCAGACACACACACAGAGAGAGACAGAAACACAGAGAGAGGGAGAGAGAGAGAGAGGCAGACGGAGACAGACACAGAGAAAGAGAGAGAGAGACAGAGAGACAAAGACAGAGACAGAGAGAGAGACACAGAGAGACAGAGACAGACACACACAGAGACTCACACACAGAGAAGACAGAAAGACAGAAAAAGACAGACACAGAGAGAGACAAAGAGAGACAGAGACACAGACAGAGAGACAGACAGACACAGAGAAAGAAGAGCCAGAGAGCCAGAGAAAGAGACAGACAGAAATAGAGACAGAAACACAAAGAGAGGGAGAGACAGAGAGAGAGACAGACGGAGACAGACACAGAGAACGAGAGAGACTGACAGAGAGAGACAGGGAGAGAGAGAGACAAACACACACACACAGACAGAGAGGGGGAGAGTGGAGGGGATGCAAGAGAAGCCGGCAGGAGAAGCAGCGGTGAGACAGTGAGGTGAGAAGTGGCCCCAGGACTGTGTGTGGAACACACAAGCACCTGTCTAGATCCCCTATATGCCAAAGTATAATTTCTCAAGATATTAAAACCATAATTCTCATGCAATACACAGTGAGCACCATCAAAACATTATTTAGCTCAATGAGAGAATCTTTGAACAAGGTGGGTCAAAGAATGAGAAACTCGCATGAAAAATGATGATGGAATAAGATACTAAATTAGATATGAAACCAGTTGATAGCCTATAGGACATTAAAACCGTAACGTTTTGGGATTATTTTCTCTAGTGGATGGAAATCACTTGCTCCTTACCAGTTTTCTACAAGTAAACATCTAATTTTACAGAGCCTGGGCCCTAAGCAATAGTCAAATAGACTAGTCAAATAGAATGTCAAACATTCTCATTACTCCAAACAGGCTTGTTGGCCAATGCTTGGGGGCGTGGAGAGGATTTAAACCATATTTTTGCCTGTTTTGGAATCTCATGGAGAAATAAACTACATTTGGTTTGGGTTTTGGGGGTTCAGAGTCATTTTTAGTGGACTCTGAGAAGAAATATGAGCCACACTTGGGTCCCAACATGGTGAAGTGTGGCACATGGAAGCAGCTTCACATAGTGCCTGTGGCCTGGGGGGCAACTTGTGGGGGTGAGGAGATGGCCTGTACCCACCACTGTGCCGGACTTGGAAGCATCTCTCCTTAGACTTCAGAGTCACATCAAGCTTTTCAATTTCTGGAGGTTTTTTTTTTTCTTTCAAAGCTTTTATTTGTATGTATTTATTTATCTATTTACTTTTTAGTAATAGATTTACCCTGTCTCACTCTGTCACCCAGGCTGGAGTGCAGAGGCATGATCACGGCTCACTACAGCCTCGATCTCCTGGGCGCAGGTGATCCTCCCACCTCAGTTCCCTGAGTAACTGGGGCTATAGGCAGATACCACTACATATTTTTCTGTTTTTAGTAGAGATGGGGTTTCACTATGTTGCCCAGACTAGTGCTTTTTTTAAAATTAAAATTTTTAAATTGTGTTAAAATTATACAAAACAAATCGATCGTTTCAGTTTTTTTTTTTTTTTTGGTGACAGAGTCTCGCTCTGTTGACTGGGCTGCAGCAGCCTTGAACTCCTGGGCTCAAGCGATGCTCCCACCTCAGCCTCCTGAATACCTGGGACTACAGGTGTGCACCACCACGCCCAGCTAATTTTTTGATATATATATATATAGATAGATAGATAGAGATGGGGTTGTGTTGCAATGTTGCTCAAGCTGGTCTCAAACTCCCGGGCTCAAGTGATCCTCCTGCTTTGGCCTCCCAAAGTTCTGGGATTAGAGGCATAAGCCACTGCGTCCAGTCTACATTGCGTATTAAAAGGTTAAGCACAGGAGGAAACAGAGTAAAACAGGGTGAGGGGGATTGGGAGCGTGTGGTGGGGTACTGGGTCAGGGTTGCATCATTGGGAAGACATTCAGTAGTCTTGAAGGAGGTGAACTGTATTGGGAGAAAGGGTTCCAGATGGGTGAGAGTACATCAGTTATGTCGGAGGTCAGAGTGAGTGAGAGGGATGGGTAGTGGGAGAAGAACGTGACCTTGGAGCCCATTTTAAGAACTTAGGTCGAACTCCAAGTGAGATGGGAAACCATGGTAGGATTTTGAGCATAGAAGGAACATGATCTGACTTATGTTTTATTTTGTTTGTTTGTTTGTTTGTTTATGTTTTTGAGACAGAGTTTTGCTCTTGTTGCCCAGGCTGGAGTGCAATGGCGCGATCTTGGCTCACCGCAACCTCTGCCTCCCAGATGCAAGCGATTCTCCTGCCTCAGCCTTCCCAAGTAGCTGGGATTACAGGCGCCCGTCATCAAACCCAGCTAATTTTTTTTAATTTTTATTTTTAGTAGAGATGGGGTTTCTCCATGTGGGTTAGGCTGGTCTCAAACTCCCGACCTCAGGTGATCCGCCCACCTCGGCTTCCCAAAGTGCTGGGATTACAGGCATGAGCCACTGCGCCTGGCCCTATTTGTTTATTTATTTATGTATTTTTGAGACAGAGTCTCGCTCTGTCACCCAGGCTGGAATGCAGTGGCCGGATCTCAGCTCACTGCAAGCTCTGCCTCCTGGGTTTACACCATTCTCCTGCCTCAGCCTCCTGAGTAGCTGAGACTACAGGCGCCTGCACCTTGCCCGGCTAGTTTTTTGTATTTTTTAGTAGAGACGGGGTTTCACCGTGTTAGCCAGGATGGTTTCCATCTCCTGACCTCGTGATCTGCCCATCTCGGCTTCCCAAAGTGCTGGGATTACAGGCTTGAGCCACTGCGCCTGGCCTATTTATTTTTTGAGAGAGTCTCGCTCTGTCACCTAGGCTGGAGTTCAGTGGCACAATCTCAGCTCACTGCAACCTTCACCTCCTGGGTTCAAGCAATTATCCTGCCTCAGCCTCCTGAGTAGCTGGACTACAGGCAAGTACCACCATGCCTGGTTAATTTTGTATTTTTAGTAGAGATGGGGTTTCACCATGTTGGTCAGGCTGGTGTTGAACTCCTGACCTTAGGTGATCCTCCTGCCTTGGCCTCCCAAAGTGTTGGAATTACAGGCATGAGCCACTGCACCCGGCCTGACTTATGTTTTAAAGGATTCTCATTGGTCTGTGTGTTGAGAATAAATTGAAGAGGGGTTGGAGAGGCAGGGGCAGAAACAGGGATACCAGTTAGAAGCCTGCCACAGTAATCCCAGGTCACGGGTACTGTGGTTCCAGTGGCTGGTGGATCATTACAGCTCAGAGCCTGGCCCCTACCCAGGCTTCTCAGCAAATCTTCTACCTCTACCCCAGCCGTCCTCTGCTTGAGGGGAAGCTTGGAAGAGAACCTCTGTTACTGAGGACCTCCTAAGTGCCAGACATTGTTTTAGGTGCCTTGTGTTGATGATCTCATTTAATCTTCAAAGAGACTTGTGAAGAAGGGGTGGTTCCACAGACATTTCAAAGCCCATGCTATGGACTGAACTGTGACCTCCCTAATTCCTAAGTTGAGGCTCCAATCCCCAGTGTATTTGGAGATGGGGCCTTTGGGGTATAATTAGTTTAGATGAGCTCAGGAGGGGGTCCCTTGTGATGGGATTAGTGTCCTTATAAGAACAGATACCCTGGAGACTCCCACCCCCCACCATGTGAGGACACAGCGAGAAGGTGGCCATCTGCAAGCGAGGGAGAGAGCCCTCCCCAGGGACTGTATCTGCTGGCACTTTGCTCTTGGACTTCCCAGCCTCCAGAACAGTGAGCAATAAATGTCTGTTGTTTAAACCCCCCAGTCTGTGGTATTAGTTATAGTAGTTGGAGCTGACTAATAGAGCCCATTTTACAGATAAGGAAACTGAGGCTCTGAGGTGTTAAGTGATCTGACCACTCAGTGGCAGTGGGAAGTGGCAGAGCATTGGGCTGGGCTGTGAGGGGAGACTGGGGAGTCAGAGAGAATAGGGCTTGAAGGAGACCTGCCTGTGGGGTTGGGGGACCTGGCATTGAGGAGTTGCAGAGGGACAAGACCAAGTCTCAGGGGTGTCTGGGCCTGGTGGACTCCTGCCTGGGGTGGGGCATGGGAAGGAGGAAGTATCTGGGAAAGAAAGCTTCGATTTGGGTGGGTTTGGGGGCAGTTCCTGGCTCAGCCTTTTTATGCGGTTTCCCAGGGCCTGGCTCTAGCTTTTCCAGGCATGTTAGGGGGTCTGCCTGGGGCCTACCGAGGCCCTTCCTTCTGCCTCTTGGCCTTGCTGGTGGCTCGAGCTGTCCAGGCTGGTGGTCCTGGAGGTGGCAGGTGGTGGTGGTGGGGGATGGAAGGGGAGGAGGGAGGCACTAGGGGTTGAATCATGACTCCCTGGGGCCTGTTCATTGCTCACTCTCAGAGAAGGTGGTGAAGAGGGCAGAGTGTTAATGACAGTAATTGCTTTAATTATTTTTTTGGTTTGGAGAGTCATAAAATGTGGCAGCTCGCTTAGTGCTAATCATGTTAATTAGGATGGGCTGGGGGCTGTGCGTGGACGGAGATTGTTAACTAGGGGGAAGTAACAGCCTGCAAAGACACAGAAGCAAGTGCTCAGTCCTCCTTTCTCCTCTCCCCCTTTCCCTCCTATCCCTCTCCTTTCAGCCTTTTATCTCCCCACCTTGCTTCCCTCCTCCCTCTGCCATGCCTCCTCCGCCCCACCCCTTCAGAGGGAGGCCTCTTTGATGGTGGTGGCAGTGGGCAGCTGAAGGGACTGACCTCAGGTCTGGGGAGAGCAGCTGTTCTGGGGAGAGGGGGAGAATCCGTCTCAAGCAGAAGTCTGTGCCTCCCCTGGGCAGCCTCCTGCAGAGCTCCCTTCAGGTCTGAGGGCTTCAGATGGCCTGAGACAGACCAAGTGCCTGTGCCCTTCCAGATGAGCCGGGAGAGACAGCAGAGCTGCTCCCTTGGGCACAACTGGGGGCAGATGCAGGGAATGGATGTTGGGCTACTCTCTTGCTTCCCTTTACCCATCGACAACCAAGAAGCACACACTGAGCCACTTCCTGAATACCTACTGTGTGCCAGGGTGGAGATTCCTTGGAGGAATTGGACTCTGCGTTGTCCTCAAGGAGCTGGTATGGAAGAAGTAATGACCATCCAGGGTGGCATCAGAGGCACGGAGCCCAGGCTGATGGTGTCAACTCTTGGTAAGCAGGGAAGACTTCCTGGAGGAGGTGGCAGGATCATCAGGGAAGACTTCTCAGAGGAAGCGAGGTCATGCAAGGTGAATAGTGTTTTCCTGGATGTGAAGGGTGGGGATTCGGGTGAGGTAACAACATAGGCAAGGGACTGGAAGGAGGGCACAGGAGAGAAGAATGGGAGATACAGCAGGAGAAATGGCTTTAGGCTAGATTGTGAGGGGCCTCAAAGACCCCGCCATGGGATCTGGGCTTGACCTGCTAGCTTCTGAGACTCTATTTGCCTGGGGTTTGGGGAAGCGTTGGAGTCAGGAAGCTTTTTTTATGAGGAGTGAATGAAAACATGTAGGCAAAGCACAAAGAGGGTCCTCTGTGGATGATACTGACAATCATAACAAGGTGCTCAGCCAGGGATAGTGTTCCAGGGATACGTGGACAAGCTCTGCAGAGACACAATTAGACACAGACATGGCAGCTACAATTACACAAAGCACACAGACAAACACACACCTATCCTCACCCCAGAGACATGTACAAAGTCAGGCTTGACACACCAGATCCACAACCGTGAGTTCACCTTTGGGGGCTTGCTAAGGCCAGAGGTGTGCCCGGACTCCTTGGCCTTGTAACTTTGCTCCCTGGGACTGTGGGCTGCATGGCTGGGGCCGAGTCAGGGAGAACTTCCTCTGCAGGTCACCCCAGCATTCCTTCTGCTCTGTCAGAACAGACC
The DNA here is from genome assembly GCF_007565055.1 of Rhinopithecus roxellana. NCBI lineage: Eukaryota > Metazoa > Chordata > Mammalia > Primates > Cercopithecidae > Rhinopithecus > Rhinopithecus roxellana. The sequence goes on along the minus strand of NC_044560.1, from coordinate 88,506,863 downwards.
CTTGGCACTGCAGCTAGAGAGCCTGAGGCCAGCTATCAATAAGAACTGTCCAGCTGAGAAGCCAGTGGTGGAGCAGGTTTCTGCAGTTAGGGCTGCCACTTACCACCCCAGGCCTGAGTGAGTGGTGAGGCAGACACACCTGGTTTGGGGCAGGGAGCTGTTCCACCCCAGGCCAAACTCTTATCCTCTCCAGGGACCAGGGTCTCAGAGTCAACAGGGGCCCTCCCCTGGTGGGCTTAGGCAGAGATGTGAGCTCAGTGTGATGCCTATTAGGGGTGGTGCTTGTAAATATCTGCTGTGGATGATAAGTACCTCGCAACGGGAGGGATAGTGGTTAGACCTCAGGGGCTACTTCTAGATTGTGAGGGGGTGTGAGGAACAACAGAGGAGTAAACGGAACCAGCAGCAAGGAGGATCCTGGGATTTGGTGAGGGGCTGCATTCCTAGGAGATGTGGGAGAAGGAGCTAGCTGTGTGCCAGGCACGATTCCAAAGCATGTTACATGTGTTAACTCCATTAATCCTTCTAACACCCTGTGAAGTAGGTGTCTTGAGCATCCCATTTTACAGATTCAGAACTTAAATACTTTGTGCAATTCACACAGCTTGAAAGTGGTGGAGGCTGATAGGAACCCAGACAGATGGGCCTCAGAATCTGCTCCATCATGGCACTCACTGATGGTCTGGTCCTGTCTGTTTCTCCAGACTGGGAGCTCCTTAAGTACAATGCTAGTGACTCCTTCTCCCTTGTGTTCCCAGGAGCCAGCACAGGGGGAGTACCTGGTAGTTGCTCACCACGTCTGGAAGGAAGACAGGAAGGACATAAGGAAGGGAAGAGAGGGAGAGAGGAAGGAAGAAAGTATTAGAGGGCCAGACGTGGTGGCTCACACCTGTAATCCCAGAACTTTGGGAGGCCGAGGCAGGCGGATCACTTGAGGTTGGGAGTTGGAGACCAGCCTGACCAACATGATGAAATCCCGTCTCTATTAAAAATACAAAAATTAGCCAGGCATAGTGGCGTGTACCTGTAATCCCAGCTACTTGGGAGGCTAAGGCAGGAGAATCATTTGAACTCAGGAAGGGGAGGTTGCAGTGAGCTGAGATCGCGCCATTGCACTCCAGCCTGGGCAACAGAGTAAGACTCCATCTTAAAAAAAAAAAAAAAAAAGTATTAGAGGCAGGGGCTTGTCCAGAGGGTCTTGGGGCATCTCAGACCTCCCATCCTGTCCCTGTATTCATTCCCTGGCTGTTGGGAGCCCTCCTGTGCCTGCCACCACCCCTGGATCCTCCAAGTCTCCCGAAGCTCAGCTGCCTCCTTGTCCAATTTCATTTTCTCACCAGAAAAATGAGGGTCTGGATCCGCCTTTTCATTCACATAGGCAGTTGTCAGCTGCAGTGGCATCTGTTCTTGTTGGAAAAATTAAGAAGGAAGTGAAAGAAGCCACAGCCCTAGTGCTGCTGGCTAGGGAATCTGGGTCTGGCCTCTTCTGGGAAGACCCTTCCTGTTTTCCATAGGAGGTGCCTGGGAGGCAGCTCAGGGCCGCAATAGACATGGGTTCTCCACCAACATTCTCTTCCCTTGAGAGGGAAGTGTGGGCCGGATGCGGTGGCTCACATCTGTAATTCCAGCACTTTGGGAGCCAAGGCGGGTGATTGGGTGGATCATTTGATCCTAGGAGTGGGACCAGCCTGGGCAACATGGCAAAACCCTGTCTCTACAAGAAAATCAGCTGGGTGTGGTGGCACGCACCTGTAGACCCAGCTACTCAGGAAGCTGAGGTGGAGGATCGATTGAGGCCTGGGAGGTGGAGGCTGCAGTGAGCCACTGTGCCACTGCATTCCAGCCTGGGCAACAGAGTGAGACCCTCTCTCAAAAATAAAACAACAATAACAACAACAAAACAAACAAACAAAAAACCAGGAAATGTGGTTAACATGGTTAACAGTATGGCCTCTGGAGCCAACTCCTGGGCAGGATCCCAGCTCTGGACTGACAGCTGTATGTTTGCTTGGGCAAGTTATTTAACCTCTCTGTGCCTTAGGTTTCCTGTCTAGCTCATAATAATGTTGTGAGGGTTAAATGAATTGATATATGTAAAGCATGTGGAATCGAATATACATCTGGCACCTAGTAAGCATGTGCTTTAGTAGTGTTGTAGCTGTTATTATTTCTTTCCTTGCCCTAGGGATTGCTGCTCTGAGTGAGGCACTCAGCCTACTGGTGTGGTGCAGCCAGAGGCGGAAGAGCTTTCCTTGGACTGGGCAGGTTGGAGAAGGCTTCATTAATTCTACAGACCTTTATTGATTCCAGGTCCCTGGAACCCCCCACCCCACCGGGAACCCCCAGTCTAGAGGGGAGGGAGGCAGACACATAAACAGAGAATTAGCATAAGAGGCAAGTATATAATGTTCAGGGGAAAAGAGGAGGAAGTGGCTAATGGGTGTGAAGGCTGGTGGAGGGAGGAGGTCCTGGAGGAGGCTTCCTGGAGGAGGTGGCATAAGTAGAAAGTGGAATTGCGAATGACAGTTTGCCAGGCAGTCCCAGGGTGGAAGGCCTTCTGGGAGACTGAGAAGAGAGGTGCTCTGGGCAGCAGGAGCCAGGCTGTGAGGAGTCTGGGCTTTATCCTAAGGGTAGGAGGGAGCACCAAGGGTTGTGGAGTAGCAAGGATATAGGCAGCTGGAGGAAGGTGGCTTGGGCAGCTGTTGGCGGATGGCTGGGCATGGGAGGACTTGTCAGCTCCCTTCCTTATTCATCTCTGCAGCCCCAGCTGCCAGGACTGTTCAGCCCAGCACAGCATCACTGGCTACCACTGAGTAAATGAACAAAGGAAAATACCTGTGATCATCTAGGCCTGAGATGGCTGGGAACAGACAGGTAGCTGGGGCTTGGCAGGAGGGTGCAGAGCTGAGGGTTTATGGACTCTTGGAGAGGGTGTGGGGACTTCTCTTGAGGGCCATGTGCTTCTGGCTGCCCTAACATCTCAGCCTGGGGCTGCCCTGTGTGGGAGAGGCGAGCCATGCCGGCAGCTGGGCATGACAGGCTCTGTCCAGCAGGGGGCAGCCGCAGTGCGCAGATGGGCGCACCCAGCACCTTTTCTAAGTGCCACTAGCACTTAGAAAAGGGTCTTCGTGGTGGGGGCGGGTCGGACCCAGTGTGGAAAGGACTTCCTTGGCGAGCTGAAGGGCAGAGAGGGGGCACCTTGATGCCCTCAGGATCTTGTCGATTGGGGCAGTCCAGCGGAGACCAGGGATGCCTGCAACACCCTAGGAGGCCAGATTGGTGCCTCAGTAATTTTCAACCCTGGGAGCACATTAGAGTAGCCTGGGGAGTGTTAAAAACCCACCCAAGCCTGGTGCCCTCCCCAGATCCATGGATCGGAGTCTGAGGGTGGGGCTCAGGCATCAGTCATTAAAAAAAAAAAAAAAAAAAAAAAAAACTCCCCTGGCCAGGCGCAGTGGCTCATGCCCTTATTTCTAACACTTTGGGAGGCCGAGTCGGGCGGATTACCTGAGGTCAGGAGTTCAAGACTAGTCTGGCCAACATGGTGAAACCCTCTCTCTACTAAAAATACAAAAAGTTCTCTGGGCATGGTGGCTCATGCTTGTAATCTCAGCACTTTGGGAGGCCCAGGCGGGCGGATCATGAGGTCAGGAGATCGAGACCATCCTGGCTAACACGGTGAAACCCCGTCTCTACTAAAAATATGAAAAATTAGCTGGGCGTGGCAGCGTGCGCCTGTAGTCCCAGCTACTCCGGAGGCTGAGGCAGGAGAATGGTGTGAACCCGGGAGGTGGAGCTTGCAGTGAGCCGAGATCGCGCTACTGCACTCCAGCCTGGGTGACAGAGGGAGACTCTGTCTCAAAAAAAAAAAAAAAAAAAAAAAAAAAAAAAATTGGCGGGGTGCAGTGGTATGTGCCTGTAATCCCAGCTACTTGGGAGGCTGAGGCAGGAGAATTGCTTGAACTTGGGAGGTGGAGGTTGTGGTGAACCAGGATTGCACCACTGCACTCCAGCCTGGGTGACAAGAGCGAGACTCCGTCTCAAAAAGAAAACAAAAAGAAAGAAAGAAAGAAAAAAAAATCTCCTCGGCAATTCTTTTCTGTTTGTTTCTTTTTTTTCTTCTACTTTATTTTATTTTATTTTTTTGAGACAGGGTCTCACTCTGTCACCCAGGCTGGAGTGCTGTGGCATGATTCTTTGGCAATTCCAGCACACACTGAATTGCCCAGTGGCAGGGGTTTGAGAGGAGTGAACCAACAAATGTCAGGGCCCTCTCTTCCCTCCTATGGGGTAGGTCTGGGTCATTTAGATCTCATGCCTACGACCGTCACAGCAGGGGGTCTGAGGGCCCTTGGCCCCTAGCCTCAAGGCTGAGAAAAGGTGGTGAGCAGGGTCGCCTGCAAGGAGACCCCTGCTCCCACCTGCCAGGGAAGAGGGGCTCAGAGTGGCTGTGGGGTGTGCTCGGGAGTGTGTCTCAGTACCCCTGCACATGTGGGGACACATTCCCATGTGCAGGTGCTGGGTACCTAGGTGCATGCAAGTGTGTCTCTCCGGCATGTGCAGGGGCTTTTGGGGCTGGTTCTGTCTGCCTGGCATGCTGGCTTTTGCCTCTGTGCTTTGTGTATGTGTTGGGACACGAGTGTCACTCTGCGCCAGCGGCCGTGAGCTGTCTCTGACTGCAGATTGTCTCTGCACACATGTTTGCCTCTGTGCCTTTTGTGTGTCATGGTGTGTGGCTATCTCAGGGCTGGCCCATGCATGTCTGTGTTCTTGGGTCTTTTAGAGTCAACGATGAATCTGAAGCTCTGCTGTTTGAAGGTGTTTTTCCTCTTTCTTTCTCTCCTTCCAGCCTGATCAATATGCTGCTCCCATACAGCCTCCCCAAAGACCACACACAGGCGAGTTCTGTGTGGACAGAGTCAAGTGTGGACTTAGAAAGATCCACCACAGCCCCTCCAGGAGCAATACCTCCAGTCAGCCTCCCTCTAGGTGTGCAGCCTGTCTTGCTGGCCAGAGCCTCCTTGCGGCTGATGCACCAGGCACCGCGGGCCCACCGAGTGTGCCAGGCCCACCGCCCATCCCTGCCCACCATGTTGGAAAGGCCGTAGGAGGGATCTGAGCTAAGCAGGGCCAGATGGAGACACAAGGACCTCCCAAGCAGGCCAATTTGATGCCACTTTATATCAATATTCTCTAAATATTTGTCCAACAGTTATTTAGTGGATAAGGTAAAATGATATTCTGTTAAAAAAAAAAACCCAGTATATCTGCTTATGATAAAAAATGGAATTTATTGCATGCACCAAGCATCAGATACATGTTAACTTAGCTTTTGATATCAGAGTTTTTCCATCATTTATAATCAGATGTACATTGTCATTCACTAAGGATGGAGGTAATTATTACATAGATGTGGATACACAGTTTGTTCCCAGAGACATAATTTTTTTTTGACACGGAGTCTCGCACTGTTGTCCAGGGTGGAGTGCAGTGGCGCAGTCTCGACTCGCTGCAATCTCTGCCTCCCTAGTTCAAGTGATTGTCCTGCCTCAACCTCCCGAGTAGCTGGGATTACAGGTGCCTACCACCAGGCCCAGCTAATTTTTGTATTTTTAGTAGAGACGGGGTTTCACCATGTTGGCCAGGCTGGTCTCGAACTCCTGACCTCAGGTGATCTGCCCGCCTTGGCATCCCAGTGCTGGGATTACAGGTGTGAGCCCCCAAGCCCGGCCCCAGAGACAGAAGTCTTTATCAGGCATTGTTTGGTTTGAAAATTTCAGCCAACTCTGCAAGGCCATGTTTACCCTAAACCAGTACTGCCTTTTCATGAGTCAGACAAAGGTGCCTCGTTCAGGGAGCCCCAGCCCTGTGGGCATGGACATGTAGGTTTGGGAGTGGAGGCTGGCTGGGGCCTCAGCCCTGTGCGTGGTGTGTAAGACACACCTGCCTGTGTGTGTGTGATGGGCAGGCCAGCTTAGATGTGGGAGGGTGGGTGGTGTGTGCTGGGTCTGTGTGTTTTCATGGTGTGTCTGACGTTTGAGTACAAGGAGTGTATATTGTTTTGGGTGGTGTGGGGTATGTGTTGCATGGAGTGTGTGATGTCTGGGTGTTTCGGGGGTAGTGAAGAATGGGTTTTGTGTGAGTGGCGATCAGTTTTGGGGACATGGAGGTCGGTATGATATGAGTATCCAGCTGGTGGGATGTCAAGTGTGTGCAAGGCAGGTGCCACGTGTGTGATTGTGGTATGCGCCTTCTATTGGGTTGGGTGAATTGGGTGTGCCTGTATGTATGAGGGTGTGTGGTGTGTAATGTATGCCCGTGTGCATGGCTATGAATGGGATTCCCTGGGACAGGTTCAAGGTCTCAGCCCTCCAGTCCAGCATTTGCAGCCTTGGCCAGGCCTCCCCGGGGCCCCTCCCAGCCTCCCCAGGGCCCCTCCCAGCCTCAGGCTGCTGCTGAGGTGGGGTGGGCTCTGAACTGCTGCTGCCCCAACCATATTGCCCATGGGAAGCCAGCAGGGTCCTGTCTGTGGGCTTGAAGGAAGTAGTCCTTTAGAGTGGAGGGACAGTTGGATGGCAGTTTGCACAGGCGCTGTGCTCTGGCCCAGGAGACCACCTGGCCAGGGCACTGCTCCTGTGCCTATCTGGGAAGCCCAGTTGAGATTTCACTTCCCCACCCCTTACCCCAGACCATCGTCTGGGACACCATCACCTGAATGATTGCAGTCACTTTTAATTTGGCCTCCTTGCCTCTCCCTTGCACCCCTTCCCCTCCTTCTCCTGTCCACTCTGCTAGCCACCCTATGGCCAGTATGGTTTTTCAACATTCAAATCTGGGCACAGCCTCTTCACTGAAAACCCTTCTGTGGCCTCCCTACTGCCCACAGGATGAAGGCCAAGCTCCTTGACCCGGCATTCAAGGCCCCTACAACTGGCCCTCATCTGCCTATCCTAACTCCTCCCTCCACCCACACCATGTCCATGATGCTAAGGGCCACCTAGCACCATCTCCTTGGATGCCAGTGCAAGGTCCAGCCTTCAGCTCTTTCCTGCGCTGAGCCTCCTACCCCTCTGGCTGGTGCCCTGTCCCCACTCGGCCTGGCCAAGCCCACAGCTCCCATCCCTGGAAACCTGCCCTGCCCTTTCCAGGTCGTGCTTCTGGCTCCTTACCCAGAGCTAGCTTCAATCCTGGATGGAAGTTGCCCACTGTGCATAGTTACAGTCAGTTGGGGTGTGTGTCCTCACTGAACCCTGGCCTCCCCTGGGGCTATCTCAGGGATGCGCCTGGGTCAGCCTAGCCCCTCAGAATCTGACTCCAGCTTCTCAGGGATCCACCCTGGGTGGGGCTCCAGGGCCCACTCGCACGCTGGTGAGGACGATGCTTGGAGATGGTGATGTTTTCTTTCTTGTCTCCGTTCAGGCAGGCTGCTGGCCTGAGCTGCCTCGAGACTAGAAGAGACTTTGTCTGCAAGACACTTCTCCATTCAGGTTTTATTTCCCTAAAGCTGAAGCCTTCCCTGGGAATTAAGCTGTGTGATCTGGTAGGAAAAGTCAGGGAACGGTGGAAAGAGAAGAAGGGATTCCCCTGACTGCAGGGAGGATTGTTAACCACTCCAGAGACTGCGAGGGGAGGAACATCTGGCATTGCCCAGGCAGAGGGGCTTGTGTCTGTTCTCTCGCAGGGCCTTGGAGGAGGCAGGATTTCCAAGGGGCTGTTTGGGTCCCAGCCTTGCCAATGTGCTAAACTAGCCCTGGGATTCGGGGTCAGTGGGTGTCTGTCTCAGTCCATTTGCATTGCTGTAAAGGAATACCTGAGGCAGGGTAATTTTAAAGAAAAGAGATTTATTTGGCTTATGGTTCTTCAGGCTGTACTGGAAGCATGACAGCGGCACAGCTGCTGCACCAGGTGAGGGCTTCGGGATGCTTCCACTCATGGCAGAAGGTAGAGGGGGCCTGTGTGCAGAGATCACATGTGTAGACAGAGAGAGAGGAAGACTGAGAGAGAGAGGGGTAGGGGGAGGGATGGAGAGAGGGAGGAAGACGGAGAGAGAGAGGTGGAGGGGGAGGGATAGAGAGAGAAAGGGAGAGAGGGAGAGAGAGGGAAGGAGGGAGAAAGAGGGGGGGCGTGGGGGAGCGTGGTGGAGGGAGGGGCGGGGGAGGGGAGGTTTCGTTTAGTTCTGGAGGTATGGTTGTGGGATTGGAGCGTTAGTCCGGGGCTTTTGGAGCGTGTTGGTGTTTTTTTTCCTGGGACCCCGCATTTGGGGAGAGAGGAGGGGGAGAAAGATTTGGGTCTCCCCACTCCCCTCTTTCTCCCCTCGTCCCTTTTGCCCCTCCCCTTTTTCCCGCGTAGTCTCTTCCTTTTTCGTCCCCTAACGAGCGTTATAGCGAACTTCGCGTTTTATCCTTGCATGGCGCAGTGACGTTTTGGGTAGAGGGAGCGAGAGGGAGAGAGAAACAGGGAGGGAGAAGAGGAGACGCTAGATTCTTTTCAACAACCAGTTCTCAGGGGAACTAAGAGTGAGAACTCCCTCACTCCCACGAGAATGGCACAAAGCCTCACGACCCAAACACCTCCCACCAGGTCCCACCTCCAACACTGGGGATGAAACTTGGTGGGGCCAAACAAACCCTATTTAAGCCATAGCAGCGTCTCACAGCATCACTGTTGAATAATGGCCACCATAAGCGAGTCCTCCCCACCTGAGCCCTGGCACGACACTGCCAATTCTTGAAACCCAGGGTGCAGTGGTGACGGCAGCTGCGTGTGGCGGGAAGTAGGCTGTGAGCAAGTCACTGTGCCTCATCTGTAAAGCAGAGATAAGAATACGTTCTGCCTCTTGATGTCAAGATTAATGAGAAAATAATGGTCATCTCTTAGAATATTGTATCTACCAAGGGCTGTCCACAGAATAACACGTCTAATCCTCTTGACAATCCTATGTGGTAGTTGCTATTATTACCCATTTTATAGAAAAGGAAGCTGAGGTATTGACTCATTCAAGTCTTAAATGGGGGATTGGATACAGGTGATCGGGCCCCGAGCCTGGATTCTTAACCATTGCCTCTCTGGTTGAGGGAGGCAGAATCCTTAAACATAGTAAGTGCACAAGAAGTGTTAGCGCCGGGCCAGGGAGAACATCCACTTTCAGCAGCACTCACCTATGATGGATCAAAGTCGAAGGCTGTTGTCACCATGTGACAGGTGCCAGATCCTTTCTAGACTGAACTGGAGACCCTGGACCTATGAGCACTGGGATTTGCTGTGTCCAACTGTGTATAACCACTGGATTCATCCTCCATCCCGCCCTTGGCAGAGTGCTAGTTTTAATCTGAGTAAAAGAACCACAATAAACTGCCTTCACCCTTTCTGGCATTGAAAAACCTTCAATTTTCCCCTTCAGTGAACTACTTGGTGAATATCTTCACTGGCACATGAACCTCTGGTACATTAAAATACTCAGGGTTTTTTTTTTTTCCTTTTTTTTTCTTTTTGAGATGGAGTCTCATTCTGTCACCCAGGCTGGAGTGCTGTGGCATGATCTCAGCTCACTGCAACCTCCACCTCCCAGGTTCAGGCGATTCTCCTACCTCAGCCTCCCGAGCGGGTGGGATTATAAGCGCACACCACCACACCCAGCTGGTTTTTGTATTTTTAGTAGAGACAGGGTTTCACCATGTTGGCCAGGCTGGTCTTGAACTCCTGACCTCAAGTGATCCACTTGCTTTGGCCTCCCAAAGTGCTGGGATTACAGGTGTGAGCCATTGTGCCCAGCCTGTTTTTGTTTTGTTTTTTAAAGAAATGGGGTCTCACTGTGTTTGCCCAGGCTGAAGTGCAGTGGCACGACTGTGGCTCACTGTAACCTCGAAACCCTGGGCTCCAGAGATCCTCCTGCCTCAGCCTCCCAAGTAGATGGGACTATAGGTGCATGCCACCACACACAGCTCATTTTTTAAAAACACTTTTGGTAGAGATAGGGTCTTGCTATGTTGTCCAGGTTGGTCTTGAATTGCTGGCCTCAAGCAGTTCTTCTGCCTTGCCCTCCTAAAGCTCTGGGATTACAGGTGTGCACCACCATGCCTGGCCTTTCAGGTTTTGTTCTATTTTGTTATTATTTAATTTAGTTATTCTGGTCTTTGTTTTGCTCCTTGACATTTTTCAATAAATGTTAGTTATGGTATAGGAATCGCAATCTGCATACTTAGATATGTAAGAAATACCATATTTTGTGCCTTTCTCTCTCTCTCTCTTTCTCTCCCCCTCTCCCCTCCCTCCCTCCCTCTCTCCTTCTCTCTCTCTCTTCCCCTCCCTCCCTCCCTCTCTCTCTTTCCCTCCCTCCCTCTCTCTCTCTTCCCCCTTCCCTTCCCTTCCTTCCTTTCTTTTCTTTCCTTCTCCCTCCCCTCCCCTCCCCTCCCCACCCCTCCCCTTTCCTTCCTTCTTTTTAGACAGATTCTTGCTCTGTCACCCAGGCTGGAGTACAGTGAGTACAGAGTACTCCGGGCCTTGTGATCCGCCTGCCTTGGACTCCCAAAGTGTTGGGACTACAGGCGTGAGCCACCTTGCCTGGCCTTTTTGTTCCTTTCAAACCAATTTTACTATCTAATATTGAACCCCCATTTGTTCCTCTAGGAATGTGTGAAATTCAGCCTCAGACCCTCTTAGGGATAAGTCAGAGATGTGCATGTGTGTGTGTGTGTGTGTGTGTGAAAGAGATGCAGGTGGGGGTTTCTGTAATAGAAGTAGTGTGAAGCTGGGAGCAGACAGGGACCCGAGGGTGGGGATGCCCCCTTAGGAGGGTGGGGTGGAGTAGATAGACAAGAAGCAGTGAGTTGGTGTAAGGCATGCCACTGAGTGGGAGCTATGAGTTCATGATCCCGAGCCTCATGAACTGTATCACTAAGGAAGGTGTGGCCCGGTGTTTCTCCTTGGGGATGTGTCTAGGACGCTTCTCCAGACTCGTCCATCAGAAGCACCCTGCCCTACTCTGACCCCCTCAGAGGACTGTATTTGGGCCTCTGTGAGGGCACTGACCACAGCCTTTGTTAGTGTCTTCCGTGGTGGTGTTCATTCTATTTAATTCAATTCAATTCAGTTTGATTGGATTCAATTCAACAGTGCTAGACTCTGTGTCAGACACTGAATTAGACTTGACTCCTGCCTTATGGGGCCTGTGGTTAAGTGGGGCTCTAGGTAGGTAGACACGGATTACCATGTACAGTACTGCCAGGAGAGTGGGGTACTGGGAGCATCGGGCAAGGGTTTCTAACCCAGGCTGCGGGTCAATGAAGTCAGTGAAGATGCCAGATAGATGTAGTGTCTCAGCCAACACCCAAGAGATGAAGGGGAGAAGGCTGTGGGTGATGAAGGTGTTTCAGATATTTCAGGCAGTGATGGTGTGCAGTGGAGACTGGAGGCCAGAGAGTCTGGGGCCTGGAGATAACTTCTCTGGGTCACAGAAGGATCTGGAAGGTCATGGGGAGATGGTAAAGGAGGAATTCAGAGGGTTGGGCTGGGGCCTTGGCATGCGAGGCTTTGGAGGCCTTACATTTAAGAGTTTAGGCTTTACCTGGGGGCGACGCAGAGCCCTTGAGGGAAAGTGATACATTTGCAGGCTTTAAAGAGCACCTTGTGGCTGGGCATGGTGGCTCACGCCTATAATCCTAGCACTTTGGGAGGGCGAGGTGGGCAGATCACCTGAGGTCAGGAGTTTGAGACCAGCCTGGCCAACATGGCGAAACCCCATCTCTAGTAAAAATACAAAAATTAACCAGGTATGGTGGTGCGTGCCTGTAGTCCCAGCTACTCGGGAGACTGAGGCAGGAGGATCACTTGAACCCAGGAGGTGGAGGCTACAGTGAGCTGAGATTGCACCACTGTAATCCAGCCTGGGCAACAGAGTGAAACATCATCTCAAAAAAAAATAAAATAAAATAAAAAAATAAAAAACACCTCGTGTGTATTGGTGTATTGTGAAGGGTGGGTGTGAGGGTGTGCTGGTAAATGTCTAACAATGGTCACTTCAGAAAAAAAGCTTTTGGCCAATTGCTGTGGTGTAAAATACTCCCACTGTGACTGATTTCGAGCTATCAACGTGATGTTGCTGAACACAGAGTTGGGATGAGATGCTAATGGTCTGATCTCCTGAGCTAGCACAAGCTGGCTTCAGCGCACCGCTGGTTGGAGTGGACCAGGGAGGCCTTATCTATTTCCGTAGAGTGAGACAGTGAGGGAGCTCCTCTCTCATTCCCTGTATCCTCTCCCAGCAGCGACCACAAACCCTGCACAGAGTTAGCACTGAGGCCAGAAATATTCTGGAAGGACAAACAGGGGAGAAGAGCCCTCAGGAATGTCCTATCCCGTTTCCTGAGGGGATCGCTGAGAACTGGCTCTCAGGAGGAAGTCAGAGGCAGGAAAGGGTCCCCATGTGATCAGATTTCAGGGCTGAGGATGGGAGGAGGGCGTGCTGGGATGGGAAGCTGATGAGCTGATGATAATAATTATGACAATTATGCAAAATACACAAATAATAATTACAGAAAATCATGATTATTATTTGTGGGTGTGAGATGTCTCCAGCTTTTTGGAACTGCACAGAAATGTTGGATGCCCCTTTTCTTGTGGGTGTGTGAGTGTCACAGTCAAGCTTGGGCTGTCTGGCAGGAGCTGGGGTTGCCATCCCTCTCCAGACAGCTGTCTCCTGCCCTGGGTCTTGGTGGGATCCAACCTTCTTCACACAGTGCCAGCCTGAGTGAGCCAGATCAAGTTCAGGAAAGGCAGGGCCTCCTACTTCTAGTTCCCATCTCAGAACCTCACTGAGGACACAGCCATGGGAGGGCTGAACCGGGATAGGGCAATGATTAACCTAGAAGAAGAATTCAAAGGCTCAGGAGCTGTGTGTCTCCCTGATGAGCTGATCTCATGATTCATGGCTGATTAGATATCTGACCCAAATAGTGTCAATTAGACTCTCTTTTCTGGAAATATAGAGCTGGGACTGGGAGAGAGCAGGGTTTGTCTGTGAGTGATTGCATCTCTCACTGGGAGGCTGGGAGTGGGCAGGTTCTACCCAGCAACCAAGTGGACTGTGGAGGGGGAGAGAGAAAAGACTGTCATTCCCGGTGGCCTTCTGCATTCTAGCTCCAGTCCTCTTCCACGAAGTTCCTAGTATCTTTGTAGTAAAAGCCCCCGTGATGTCAGTTTGAGGGGGTGTCTGTTACTTGCAGCTAAGATTCTAAGCAGGGCTGTATTGCAAAGAGCCTTGAATGTTTTAGTTTTATGCATCAGAGGTCCTTTCGAGCTAGCTCACTCGAGACACCAGTAGCATAATAAGGGCACTCATGTGGAAATCCTACAAGAGAAACTGTCGGGGCTGGGACCCGCAGGAAACTGAGGCAGACTGGATTTAAGATGGCGCCAGGACCTCAGCATCGGGAGGGAATTTATTAACTTGATTAACACAACTTGCGGTCAGTTTCTTGTGGCTCCCTTTCCTGTCCTGCTGGCAGCTCACTAATTCTTCTCTTTTTCCTTCCATTCAACCACCTGAGAGAAGACATTCGATTGGCTCAGCTGATGACTATTGTCTCTTTGTGGAGCCTTTTGTGTCAGGTCATGTGATAGGCTATGAGATAACCTAGGGATGAGCTGCCCTTATTTCAGGTGCTTATGCATGGTTCAATCAGATGCCATCTCTGAGCTGGCAGTCTTGGACAGGGTAGTTTTAAACGGAAGTTGATTTTGTCAGCGTGGAGGCTGGTGAGTCCTGTGTGAATGCCAGTCTTGGTACGTAATTCAGTAGGTGATGGTGAGTCCTCTAAGGTTCTTGAGGATGTGATATGGTCAAAGCTGAGACTTGGGAATATTATCTGGTTGCGGGGAAGAGGTTGGTTGGAGGGTGAGAGGATAGGCAGGGAGGCAAGGTAGGTGGTTGCTGCCTTAGTCCAGTGAGAGAAGATGAGCTGAGCTGGCCTGATCCAGAGGGTGGGCCAGGCCAAGCAAGTGAGGCTCTGGGGACACCACATTTAAGTGGCCCTGCTCCCTCTCAGGGCCATCCCTTGCAGGAGCCTCCTGAATTTTGCTTCACTTACCGCATCCTAGACCTGGCCCTGGGCAGGATGATGGAGAAGACACCTGAATGTATGGGCTCAATAACTGGTGGGTTGCAGGTGGTGAGGAGAAGGGACCCTCCTTTCTCTGGGGAATGCTGAGGCTTTTGGTGGTGTGGCCTGGAGATCAGGAGGCCAGGCCCAGAGATGGGGAAGCAGGAGGAGGGAATTTGGGTTTGTGGAGGAGGCTGATAAGTTCACTTTGGGGTCTGAGGAGTTTGCAATGCCTGTGGAGGTTGAGGGCAGGGTTTCTAGTAGACAGATGGGAATATGGGTCTGAAGCTTGGAGAGAAGTCAGAGCTGTAGAGGTGGGCTTTGGCAGTGTCAGCAGAGAGTTGATCATGAGGCACCGTGTGCAGAGTACTGGGCACCGTACCTGGCACAAAGCGTGTGCTCAGGAAATGTTTCACAAGTAATATGGGAAGTCATGGGAATCCACTTGATCCTCCGGGGAGTGTTGTAGGGAGGAATGGGTCTCTAATGGTGAAATGTCAGACAGCTGACAATAGCTTCTGGGTTAGGGGGCATTTGTGAGTAGGAGGGGATTCTTTTGGAGCTCATTACATGACCCCATGCTTGTATCCACGGATGCACCCTGTTCTCAGTGATTCCTGGAGCACAAATGCTGGCTGAAGGGCTGAGGACTGATAGGGTTTGGCTCGTGTTCCCACCCAGATCTCACGTAAAATTTAATCTCCAGTGTTGGAGGAGGGGCCTGGTGGGAGGTGATTGGATCATGGGGTCCCCTTGCAGTTCTCGTGATAGTGAGTGAGTTCTCACGAGATCTGGTTGTTTAAAAGTGTGTAGCACCTCCCCCTTTGCTCTCTCTCTTCCTCCTGTTCCTGCTATGTAGATGTGCCTACTTTCCCTTCGCCTTCTACCATAATTGTAATTTTCCTGAGGCCTCCTCAGCAGCGTGGAACCATGAGCCCATTAAACCCCTTTTCTTTATAAATTACCCAGTCTCAGGCAGTTTTTTATAGCATTGCAAGAGCAGACTAATACAAGGACCAAGAATCAGGGGACCTCCACCTTTGTCTCTGACTGTGACGGTTGCTGCTTCTTTAAGAAGTGGCTTCCTGGTAATTACCCAGAGGTTATGCCTGGTCATCAGTGGAACTGGTAGCATAAACCCCCACACTTGTGTGAAGTCTTAGTGTTTTTTTTTTTTTTTTCCCAGGGTGGTTTCACATTCATGAATTCATCTGAGGTCTATTACTCCCTTGTGAAGGAGAAAGCCCAGTGCTCATCATTCCCATTTTACAGGTGAAGCAACTGAGGCTCAAGAGGTTAAGGGGCTAGCTGAGAGCCACAAAGCTCTGGTCAGGGAAGTCTGGCTTGCAATCTAGGTCTGCTAAAAAAAATACAGTCTCCTGAATCTAGAAGTCATTATGTACTCTAGGCTTTCCTTAGATATATAATAATAAGATAACATCGGAGTTACATAAATGGCTAATGTTTATTAGAGACTTAAATGACGGATCCTGTATTTCACATTTAAACCTCACGACGGTTCTATGGGATGGGTACTATCATCCATCTATTGGCAAGAATGCAAAAAGAATGTCCAGTTCTGGCCATGATGTGGGAAGAGGGCTTTTGCATCCATCACTGGGGATTGAGAATTGCTGTCAGTGCTAGGGAACAAAATCAGCAGTGGCAATTAAAATTTAAAGTACGAATACCCTTGATTCACAAATCGCTCTTTGGGGAATCTAGCCTGTGGGAACAAAAGCATCAGAACACAAGGATAAATGCACAAAGACATTTACTACCCTGCCATTTGTAGTCATGAATGAAACAGTCTAACATCTATCAGGAGGGAAATGGTTAACTGACGTCTGCGGATGGTGACCCAGCTAATGACAGGAGGGAGAACCTTCCAGATGCACTGACCTCAAGGGTGGTCCATGATGTGTTAAGTGAACAAAGCAAGTTTGGAGTAATGTGAATCCTATTTTTGTTAGATAAATAAATATAAATTTATTTTTTATTTTTATTTATTTTTTTGAGACAGAGTCTCCTTTTGTCACACAGGCTGGAGTGCAGTGGCTCGATCTCGGCTCACTGTAACCTCCACCTCCTGGGTTCAAGAGATTCTCATACCTCAGTCTCCCAAGTAGCTGGGATTACAGATGCATGCCACCACGCCCGACTAATTTTTTGTATATTTTTTAGTAGAGATGGAGTTTCACCATGTTGTTCAGGCTGGTCTCGACAAGTGATCCATCTGCCTTGGCCTCCCAAAGTGCTGGGATTACAGGCATGAGCCACTGTGCCCAGCCAATAAATAGAAATTTAAAAAGCCCACATTTTTTTGTGTCTGTAAGGGTCTAGAAAATTACAGCTGGCCCTCTGCATCAGGGGCTTCTGTATCCATAGATTCATTCAACCAACTACAGCTCAAAGATGTTAAAAAAAAAAAAAAAAGAAAGGGAAAAAATATATAACAGTAAAAATGAATACAAATAAAAAAACAGCATAGCTACACAGCATTTACATTGTATTAAGTATTATAATTAAGATGATCAAAAGTATATGGGTGGGTGTGCGTAGGTTAGTTGCAAGTACAATACCATTTTATATCAAGAACTTGAGCATCTGCAGATTTTGATATGGGAGGGTGGTCCTAAACCAGTCTCCCTGTGGATACTGAGGGATGACGGCATATGAAAAGATACATGTCATCTGTTGTGACCTCAGGGAGATGAGATTGAAGCAGGGAGGAGAAGAAAATGAACTTTTCCTACATATCTGCATTACTCAGCTAGTATAGCTGCAGAGTCATGGGTGACTCCATAGAGCTGGTGACATTTGAGTTGAGTGTTGAAGAATGGATGGGAGTTTACCAGCCAATGAGGCTGGGAATGAGGGTAGGGGATGGCATTTTAGGCAGAGACACAGAGATGTGGAAGCACATGAGTGGAGAAAGGACAGCAGTGTTGTGTGGCTGCTCACTCATGAAGAATGTTGCTATGAAGATTAAAATGAGAGAATGCAGGCCAGGTGCATTGGCTCACACCTGTAATCCCAGCACTTTGGGAGGCTGAGGTGGGTGGATCGCTTGAGCCCAGGAGTTCGAGACCAGCCTGGGAAATGTGGTGAAACTCTATCTCTACAAAAAATACAAAAATAGCCAGATGTGATGGTGTGTGCTTATAGTCCCAGCTACTCGGGAGGTTGAGGTGGGAGGATCGCTTCAGCCCAGGAGGTTGAGGCTGCAGAGAGCCGTGATGGCACCAGTGCACTCCAGCCTGGGCAACAGAATGGGATCTTGTTTCCAAAAAAAAAAAAAAAAAAAAAAAGAAGAAGAAGAGGAAGAAAAAAAAAGAATGCATGTGCAACGCCTCAGAAAGGCCACTGGATCTTAGTTCTTGCTCCTGTGAAGCAGTCTAATTCCTTTCATATATTGGTATATGGATTAAGGATCATGTGTGGCAAATGCACATTAGGTATGGAGTGGGCGGAGGGTGGTGGGGTGTGTGGGCCTCCTCTTCCTTTGTCTCCTCCTTTATTCCTTTCTCCTCTCCTTTAACTGTTTTCTCCCTTAATCCCCTCATCCCCTCTTCCTTATTTCTCTCTCCTCCAATTCCCTTTCCCTCCCTCCCTTTTGCTGTCTTTTTTTTGTTTTGTTTTGTTTTTGTGTTTTTAGACGGAGTCTCGCTCTGGTGCCAGGCTGGAGTGCAGTGGTGTGATCTCAGCTTACTGCAACCTCTGCCTCCGGGTTCAAGCGATTCCCCTGCCTCAGCCTCCTGGGTAGCTGGGACTACAGGCACTCGCCACCACACCCAGATAATTTTTGTATTTTTAGTAGAGACAGGGTTTCACCATGTTGGCCAGGATGGTCTTGATCTCTTGACTTCGTGATCTACCTGCCTCAGCCTCCCACAGTCCTGGGATTACAGGCATAAGCCACCATGCCTGGCCCCTTTTGCTGTCTTAAGTCCACTCCCCTCAGGTGCCTATGTAGGGAGAGGACCACAGTGGAGGGAATGTCTTGCTGCGGAACAGTCAGCTGGGCATGCCGTGACCGTTCTCAATCCCTCGATCTGGCAACTCAGGCAGGACCACAGGCTGTGATGCCAGATCAACCTAGGTTTCAATCCCAGTCCTACCACTTACTAGCTGTGTGACCTCAGGCAAGTGATTCAATGTCTCTGAGCCACTGCTTCTACATTTATAAAATGCACGTAATGATTCTTTCATAAGGTCATCGTCAAGATTAACTGAGAAAAGGTTTACATGTAGCATTTTCAAAGATCGACACACAAAAATATTTTCTTATTTCTTTATCTCCTTTTAGCCTAGAGAGGATTCTGGCATACTCTTTGAACCTCTGCTGTTTTGTTACAGGGACTTCCTTCCTTCCTGGCTAATACTGGACCTTGAATTGTAGATAAGCCATAGTCAGTGTTCAATTCTCTGCATGTTGCAGGCTGCTTCTGCCCTTTCTTCCACTCTAACCCAAAGAAGCAAGTGCATCAAAATAACTCCAGGCAGCAGAACCAATATGGAGGAGGACAGCTCTGGGATGGCTGGAGCCCGGCCCATCTCCCTGGGGTGGATAAAGGGCGTAACTGCAGGGGCTGGGGCAGACAGCTGAGGATTTGGAGGCACCACTCTCTGATAAGGGGGTTGTTTCCCCAGCACTCATAGGGGTCCCTCCCTGGCTGTGTGTGTGTATGTTGTCAGGGACATACACACTGGAGAAGGCCCCTTCGTGGTGATGGAAAGAGTTATGAGTTATTAATGGTGTTTGTAGTTGTAAGCTCCACTAACGACCATAATCATGTGCATTGTAATAATGTGTGTAATGAAAGCTCCAGCAATGAATTAATAGATCCATCATGACTTTGATGACCATGTGAGTGTAAGCTAGAGTACGACTTTATGTTAACAGGCCCAGTACAACCTGGCCGGGAGATGGGTGGTTAAGGGAAAGAAAGGGCCTGGGACTAAGAGGCAGTCCTGGAATGGGAAGACCCAGGCGTGCATCTCTGCTCAGTATCTTCAGAGCTGTGTGACGTAGCACTGTTCCATTACCTCTCTGAGCCTCAGTTTTCTCATCTAAATTAGAGATGATAATATTCCATCTCCTAGACCTGTGGCGGTTAAATGAGATAATGCACCTGAAATAGGCAACACCTCTCGGCACCTCCCTTGCTTACTCTCTCCAGCTAGGCTGGTTGCATTGCTGCTCTGAGGAATGGCACCTGTGCACCTGCTGCAGGCCCTTTGCACTGGCTGTTCCCTGCACCTGGCACGCTGTCCCCACAGTCATGGTCATGCGTCACTTACTGATGGGAATTGTTTTTTTTTTTTTTTTTTTATGTTTTGAGACAGTGTTTCACTCTGTTGCCCAGGCTGGAGTGCAGTGGCGCGATCTTGGCTCACTGCAGCCTCCGCATCCTGGTTTCAACTGATTCTCCTGCCTCAGCCTCCTGAGTAGCTGGGATTACAGACATGCACTACCATGCCTGGCTAACTTTGTATTTTTAATAGAGACGGGGTTTTGCCATGTTGGCCAGGCTGATCTCAAACTCCTGACCTCAAGTGATCTGCCCCCCTCAGCCTTCCTGTGTGCTGGGAATTATAGGCGTGAGCCACCATGCCTGGCCCACTACTGTAGACTTTATAAACATCATACACTTAGGCTACACTAAATTCATAAACTTCTTTCTTTTCTTCAATAATAAAAATGTATCTTACTGTAACATTTTTACTTTATCTTTTTTTGATTTGTAAAAACTTTTGGACTCTTGTAATAACACGTAGCTTAAAACACAGACATATAGAACTATATAAAATTATTTTCTTTGTTTATATCCTTACTCTATAAGCTTTTTTCTTTTCCTTTTCATATATATCTTTTGTAAAAACTGTCAATATAAGCTTTTTTCTATTAGAAAATTATTTCCTTTTCCTTTTCCTCCTTTTTTTTTTTTTTTTTTTTTTTTTTTTTTGAGACGGAGTCTTGCTCTGTCGCCCAGGCTGGAGTGCAGTGGCCGGATCTCAGCTCACTGCAAGCTCCGCCTCCCAGGTTTATGGCCATTCTCCTGCCTCAGCCTCCTGAGTAGCTGGGACTACAGGCGCCCGCCACCTCGCCCAGCTAGTTTTTTTTGTATTTTTAGTAGAGACGGGGTTTCACCATGTTAGCCAGGATGGTCTCGATCTCCTGACCTCGTGATCCACCCGTCTTGGCCTCCCAAAGTGCTGGGATTACAGGCTTGAGCCACCGCGCCCGGCCTCCTTTTTTTCCTTTTTAGACTTTTGTGTTAAAAATGAAGACACACACACATTAGCCTAGGCCTGCCTAGGGTCAGGATCATCAATATCACTGTCTTCCATCTCCACATCTTGTCCCACTGGAAGGTCTTCAGAGGCAATAGCACACATAGAGCTGTCATCTCTTCTGATAACAATGCCTTCTGGAATAGCTCCTGAAGGACCTGCCTGAGGCTGTTTTACAGTTAGCTTTTTTTTTTTGTAAGTAGAAGGAGTACACATTGAAATAACAATAAAAAGCATAGCATAGTAAATACGTAAGTCAGTAACATTGTCGTTTATTATCAAGTATTATGTACTTGTACATAATTGTATGTGCTGGAGTTTTTTTTTTTTTTTTTAGACAGTTTTGCTCTTGTTGCCCAGGCTAGAGTGCAATGGCACGATCTTGACTCACTGCAACCTCTGCTTCCAGGGTTCAAGCGATTCTCGTGCCTCAGCCTTCCGAGTAGGTGGGATTACAGTCATGTGCCACCATGCCTGGCTAATTTTGTGTTTTTAGTAGAGAAGGGGTTTCACCATGTTGGCCAGGCTGGTCTCGAGCTCCTGACCTCAAGTGATCCACTCTCTTTGGCCTCCCAAAGTGCTGGGATTACAGGTGTGAGCCACTGCACCCTGCCCATTGTGCTAGACTTTTACACGACTGTGGCAGCGCAGTAGGTTTGCTTATACCAGTGCTACCATAAACGCATGAGTAACCTGTTGTGCTGTGACATTCCCAACACCTGAAGTGATGACGGCTACTGTGTCACTAGCGATAGGACATTTTCAGGTCCCTTATAACCTTACGGGATCACTGTTTTTGTGTGTGGTCTGTGGATGACCGAAACGCTGTTATGTGACCCAGGGCTGTATTGACATGGCTTGCTTCTCCTTCTGGCAGGTCACTTGTTAAATGTCACCTTATCAGGGAGAACTTTCTGACCTCCTTGTCTAAAACAGCAACCCACGCTCTGTGCTCTCTGTCTGCTTTATTTTTATTCATAGCTCTTAGATATTCATATGTGGTGGTTTGTGACTTTCTGGTCTGTCTCTGCCTGTAGACAGTATTGCACGAACAGGGACTATGTTTTGCTCATGGTGGAACCTCAAGTACCCAAAACAGCACCCAGGAAATACTGAGTCAACGAAGGAATATCTCCATGACAGACATGGAGTCATTTATTGACTGAGTCAATAAATGGCGACTGGGGTAAAGCCATGTGAGCAAATGAACAGACACCATCGCAAGGGAGAAGCTATGAGGAAGCTCCTCTGCAAAGACTGCCTCTGCACAGGAAAGCCCAGGGCATCTGGTTTTCTGCCGTTCTCTCCTCATTGCCTTCTTTGCAATCATTGAGAGAACTGCAAAGCTGCCAGTGACCTTGGATAAGACTTCCCCCTACACCATAGGGTAGGTATGCCAGTCTTTGGGGGTGGCAGAGTGGCAGTGCAGAGGTTTCTGAAGAATGAGGTTCCTGGACCTGAGCAGTGAGGAGAAGGGGTCTTAACGTCCTCCTGCCAGACTCCTGGATTCTGTCTAAAGTGTCTCCAAAACTGGTGTGTGCTTGTGTGTGACTATGGCTCTTTCTGCCAACAGAAGGGGGTAGTTTGCCTCACTACTTAATGAGGGTGATTAACCAGTGATATGACCTTGGAGGAGTCTCCTTCTCTCTCTAGGCCCTGACTTTCTCATCTGTAAAGTGGAAGAAGGGAAGGACCACTACATGACCTCTGTAATGCAGAACAGTGACAGTGAGAGCTGCCTCACATGAGGGTGATACCTGCCCCTGAGAAGTGTAGTATTTGGGATCCATGATCAGTGCAAACTTCCAGCCCAGAGAAAAGACCACAGGCCTGAGAGTCCAGGGCATTATGGACCACCTGCTTTGGAATCACTTGCTTAAGTGTGGGAGAGTGTGGTGAGTCACCGTGCGGATGCTGGGCTGTGTGTATATAAGTCTGTATCCTGTGTTTGGTTCCTTGTGCAAGTGTGTGGCTGTTTAGCATGTGCTTGCTTATATGTGTTGGGTGAACAATCGTGTGTGTAACTGTACATACGTGCTGGGTGCAGGCCTGTGTAGAAGGTATGACAGGGTGTGAGTGTGCATGGGTGAGTATGTGTGCCTTTGAGGGTGAGCTGTGCGTGTGTGTGCATGAAGTCCATGGAGAGGTGTGTGTGTGTTTCTGTGTGAGAGGTTTCAACATGTTTTATGTGTGTATTCTAGTTGTGAGAGGGTGTGGACAACCAAGTTTGCACACATGGATTGTGTGTGAACTTACCGATGAATGAAACTCTGTGATTGATGGATGAAGGGGTTCAGGGGCCAGGAGTAGTTTGTCCATAAGGACTTGGGCTACTGAAGACACCAGTTGTATCATTTTGCTTGTGCTTGTGTTTCTTTTCTTTTCTTTTTTTTTCTGAGACGGAGTCTCACTCTCTTGCCCAGGCTGGAGTGCAGTGGCGTGGTCTCGGCTCACTGCACCTCCACCTCCAGGGTCAAGTGATTCTCCTGCCTCAGCTTCTCAAGTAACTGGGATTATAGGTGCATATCACCAAGCCCGGTAATTTTTGTATTTTTAGTACAGACGGGGTTTTACCACGTTGTCCAGGCTGGTCTCAAACTCCCGACCTCAAGTGATCCACCCACCTCAGCCTCCCGAAGTCCTGGGATTACAGGCGTGAGCCACTGCACCCAGCCTGTGCTTGTGTTTCAAGCTATCCTGACACAGGGCTGTGGAAAGAGGGGTGGGTCTCTTGGGAAGATCTCTGCTGATTGCCACTGTTTCATTAGAAACACAATTATTTCGTAAGGCCGGGCTGACGGTGTTAGAAATAGCCAAGTGCAGTGCTGGAGTGACAGGGACCACATCCCATTTGATACTAATTGGTTTGATGATGGTAATTGTTGTATTGCAGACAGTTGTGACTATCTCCTAATTTAATATAATCAATAAGGTAACAACAGCTCAATGCAAATGAGATGTGGAGACCCATGGGGCCATTTGTAAGTTATGTTCTTAATGCATTTTCCTAATTAGCTGTAGCAGATTCCCCCCGCCCCCACCTTCTCTGGAGTGTGAGAGAAGTGATCATCTGAGATGCCATACTTTGCTTTCTCCAAACCTTCCCTTTCAGAGAGGCTCAAGGAGAGCTCATCCTGGAGCTCCCTGGAACCCCAAAGGCTTTCTTAGGACCAGCTGAAATGGAGTCAGGGAATCAACAGTTCAATAGGATACTTCCCTTCAGATTCATGACACCCCCCAGCTTGAACCCATGTAGTTTCTCTGCTTCTTCCATCTGATTGGAAGGTGCTCCAGGACAGGAGTTTTACTTCTTCCCATCAGACTGGCCACTCTGTCACTCAGGGATCCTTGTCTCTTTCACTGAGTAAAGGCTCCCAATGCCGCTGCTGGTGTTTTATTCATGACAAGCCCTCATGATGTGCATGTGTGCATGCATGTAGATTGCAGTGTAGCCCAGATAGTGTGTCAGGCATGCAGCATGCCAGCAGGGATGTAACTTAGGTAGTGGTTAAAAGAGACTCTGGGCCAGGTGTGGTGGCTCACACCTGTAATCCCAGCGCTTTGGGAGGCCGAAGTGGGAGGATCGTTTGAGCACAGGAGTTTGAGACCGGCTTGGGAAATATAATGGGACTCCATGTCTACAAAAAATTAAAAAATTATCTGGGTATGGTGGTGTGTATCTGTGGTCCCAGCTACTCAGGCTGAGGTGGGCCGGGAGGTTGAGGCTGTAGTGAGCCATGATTGCACCACTTGCACTTTGGCCTGGGCAACAGAGCGAGACCATGTTTAAAAAAAAAAAAAAAAAAAAAAAGACTGGTTCCAGACTGCCTGGGTTCAATTCTCAACTCTCTCACTTACTAGCCGGAGTGACCTTGGATGAGTTACTTGCCCTCTTTGTGCCTCAGCTTCCTCATTCTATAAATGGGGAAAATAATAGTACCTACTCATAGATCTCTTGTGAGATTTAAATGTGTTAATATATTAACTAATTTTAGTGTTTATTAAAGTTAAAAAAAGTTCCTTAGTCCCATTAGTCACATATAAAGTGCTCAATAGCCACATGTGGGCAGTGACTAGAGTCTTAGAGCAGATAAAGAATATCTTCATCATGGCAGGAAGTTCTATTGCACAGTGCTGCTGTAGACCTTTGATGTGGAATGGGTTGAACTCCAAGGAGGTCCCACACTCTAAATTTGAGTATGGATGCATCTGTGCTTTCCCCAAATTCTTACTCAGCATGTTGCTCAAGCTCCTCTCCTGTTGGCAGAAAGAGCCCAGCTCTGTGCCACCTCTTGTCACGTTCTCTGCACCTGATGCCCAGATCTGGAGCCCCAATTGCTGTTGTACCAGATGGCCCAGGAATTATTAATGAGAGACTGTGTGTATTCCTATGCTGAGGCTGTGTGCTGTCATCATCATTTTGGGGCTTTCCTTGGGGAAGTAACAAATGGCATCCCTGCCCAGGAGTCCTCTAGCAGGGACCACCTCATAAATCAGTGTGAAAAGCTCCTAGTCCCTGTGGAGTCATCCCACAGCCCCACAGCTAAGTGACCCAAAGGCTCTGTGGCTGCCATGGCTTCAGTTCCTACCACTGCCTCCACAGATGTCTGGGCCTCCTGGGCACTGGGCTGCCCTGACTGTCAGCAGCCCCAGGCCCCAGTCCTGGTTCCACAATTAACCAGTGGCCTGCCCTTGGAGGAGTCTCCTTCTCTCTCTAGGCCCCAACTTTCTCATCTGTAAAGTGGAAGAAGGGAAGGACCACTACATGACCTCTGTAATGCAGAACAGTGACAGTGAGAGCTGCTTCACATGAGGGTGATACCTGCCCCTGAGAAGTGTAGTATTTGGGATCCATGATCAGTGCAAACTTCCAGCCCAGAGAAAAGACCACAGGCCTGAGAGTCCAGGGCAACATGGACCACCTGCTTTGGAATCACTTTCTTAAAAATCCAGATTTCTGGACCCCACTGTGGATCTGCTGACTCAGGATCTCTGTGGATGATGACTGCATTTTCATTGCATTGCCCCAGTAATTCTTGTGCATTGTAATGTTTGAGAACCTTTGGCCTAAGGCCACGTACTGCATCTCCAGTGCCCTTGCTTCTGGGGAGGGAAGGGCTGGAGCACATCACTGGGTGGAGGGTTGAGGGGAGAGACTGGATAGGGGGGTGGTGAGGAAAGCTGTGTCTTCAAGTGGGGGGCTAGTCTAAAGCCACATTCCAGCCAGTTTGGCAAACTGGGGTCAGGTCTGGCTCAGAACAGAGCACAAGCCAGGAGGTCTGATCTGAGGGGACATGTGGGAGCAGAGGCCTTATTTTGAGGTGGGGTTGTTTCTCTGGGTTTTTGGAAACAAGGTCTGGCCCTGGTGGGGTGGGCTGCAATAACTACGCAAGAGGGAGGTTGGTTAGTGTAATGGTCAAAATGCACAGTTTTGGGAGCTACACAGCATTTGGCTCAGATCCAGGCTATGTAGCATCTTAGCAGTGTGGCCTTGGGCAGGCCGCTTAACCTTATCTGTGGAATGGTGACAGTGACATCTACCTCACTGGATTAAATAAGACAACATGCAGAGAAGCCCCAGGCACATTGAAATACTTACATGCTCTTCTCTTTCCCCAGCCAGCCTCCTGAATCTCCCTGACAAGAATCAGAGTAGCATGGAGGCCTGGGTAGGATTTAGATAGTAATGGTAACTGCCCCTTGTACCACATTCTAGAACTTACCAAGTACTTTCATGTCCTTTATCTCATGGTAGTGTGGGGCAACCCTGATGGGAAAACTGAGGTTGAGAGAAATTCAGTGAGTTGCTCAAAGTCACTCACTGGGACATAGGAAAGGGGAGGGGTACGCTTCTGTCCTGAGACCCACTGTGCCAACTGATTGCTGCTGGTGACAAAGCCTTCTGTGTTAGCCCATTTTGCATTACTATAAAGGAATACCCTGAGACTGGGTAATTTATAAAGAAAAGAGGTTTATTTGGTTCACAGTTCTGCAAGCTGTACAAGTGTAGTGTCAGCATCTGCTTCTGGTGAGGCCTCAGGAAGCTTCCAGTCATGGCAGAAGGCAGAGGGGGAGCTGGCATGTCACATGGCGAAAGAGGGAGCAAGTGAGGGGGGAGGTGCTGTCTCTTTTAAACAGCCAGCTCTCTCATGAATGAATAGACTGAGAACTTACTCATTACTATGGGGACAGCACCAAGCTATTTACTCGGGATCTGCCCCCATGACCCGAACATCTCCCACTAGGCCCACCTCCAACACTGGAGGTCACATTTCAACATAAGATTTGGAGGGGACAAAACACTCAAACCGTGTCTCCTCCCGAACCCCTTAAAGACAGAATTTGTGAGCCTGCGTGTGGTGGGGTGGAGCAATAAGGAGACTCCCAGGGAATTTCTGCTTGGTCTGGGCTCCTGTTTAGCTAGCTGATGTATAGGCAAGGATTTCTGGACTGGGAAGCTGTTCTCTGCCATCCTGTTTAGGGTGCACTGGTCAGGGTGGGGTGTGGAGGTGTGGCTCTGTTTCTCCTGCATCTGACCTTTTGGCCTGGCCTCCTGGGTGCCCAGCCAAGGCCCAGTGCCCCTCCCTGTGGCTGATTCACCACCTCCAGCTGTGTTTTTGGGAAATGAATGGAGAATCAGGCTGCCAGGCTGGAAAAGACTGGGGCAAACAGAACACACGTGTAGGTAACAGTTAGCATAACTGGCTGCACGCTTCTGGGCAGGCAGCTGGCAGAGGTGTTAGGTCAGGGCAGTCATGAATTGGGGCAGGCTGGGGGGAGTCCTGGTCAGGCAGGAAGTGGAGCTGGGCGGGCAGCTGGCCCTGCGGTTGGTTGAGGTTGGAGAGGACATAGTGTGGGCTGACAGCTGGTGTGGAGGATGGAGGCTGTCAGGAGCCAGCCTCAGGCAGAAGCTCCAGCACCACGGACAGCTCTGGGGAGGCTTCGTTCTGTTGTCCAGATCCGGATGCAGTTTGAAATCTTTACCTGAGAGTCACTTAATCCCCTTTGTTTCTGTGGTTGTTCAAGAACCTTCGCACACCTCCTTCTTAGCATGGTCTTTAAGAAGTCACTCCAACAGCTCTCCAGCTCTGTTTCCAGAAGAATGCTCATGACTTTGACCAATTTGGGGTTTCCCTGAGGGGTTCACATCTTTCAAGAGTCCAGTTTGTTGGTGGCTGATGCTGTCATCCTCTGGGGTGCACATATTTTAGGTCCAAGGCCTAGCCAGGGACCCAATCTTGATTGTAAGCAGGCTAGTGAAGTTTGTCCTGGGTTGGGGGAGGGATTCTTGCTTCCCCTCAGGCGAGTCATGGTCCCGACCTCCATCATGTCCCCAGTGCCCCGTACACGTGCATCTCCCCCAGATCCCCTTTTTCCTCTCCTTTTGCTTGTGACTGCTTGAGTGATTCAGGGCTGAAGATCAGAAGTCCTCAGTCAAGGAGCTTTCCCTACTAATGAGCTCTCTGAGGGCCTCAGACAGCCCCTCCCTTTGCCCCGCCCCACCCTGTTCATTTATTTATAACACAGAGCACCGTCCCCCACATCGCCAGAGGAGAAAGGGCCAATCAGCTTGCAGTACTGCCAATCAATGTGTGAACGGGGGAGGGCAGAAGAGGATGACTCAGAGAACTTGTGTGGGGGCAAAGTGAGAAGTACTATAGGCTCTATAATTTATCTCAGCATAGTATCATCTAGCCCAAGCCTCTCACATTGCAGATGAGGTGTCTGAGGCCCAGAGCAGTAAAGTGACTTCTTAAATCCACACATCCAGTGATGACCAAGGCAAGAACTGGAACCTGGGTTTGTTGATTCCCAGTCCAGCACGATTTCCACTACAGAATGTCTTTAGAATGCATTTGTCTTGAAGACGGAAGTGAGGTCTCTGTTTCAATTGACAGCTTGGCATTTTTCTGTCTGTCAACACTTTGATAAATTTAGAAGAAATGGACTTATGTTGGCACATCTGGGAACTAGCAAAAAGATCAAGATTGTCACTGTGATAGTATCTTCACTCTACCACCTTGGAACAAAATGGCAGGTGACATGAACATTTTCAAGGAGATATGGTGTCTTTAACTTGTAACAGATTCCAACATAATTTGACTTGTGGGTAGAAGTTAACCCACAACTGCATTGAGTTGACCTGTAGATGAGAGTCATTATTCTTTACATAAGGTGTATAACTTTTCCCACTATTGACAAGACACTTGGAGGAGGTGGAGAAGTCAATCTGTGCTTTGAGGGGTTATCATTGTCATTTATAATGGTGGATTGAGAGGCATTTGGTGGTTAGTGTTCTAGTTGAACACAGGCCAGGAGAAGCAGAGTATGGCATAGTCTATATAAGCCTGACACCCTAGACCTTCAAAATCTCCTTTTCCACCCATGGATGCATTTCCCTTTCACCATCAAACACTGGAGGACTGGAGATACCCAAGTATCCCAGGCCTAAAGAGTCTACTGGGGCTGTTTGAAGATGATATTGATCCAGTTTCCTGTACTCATTTTACCCCCTATACAATCCCAAAGGCCAAAGGGTAGGAGACTTGGGGGCTGCCTCTGGGGGTTTCTCTGGTGGATTAGTGCCCATGATTCTGGCAGGAATCGAGGAGGGAGCAGAAGGGGCCTGAGTTCAGCAGCCTGAGTGCTGGAGTACAGACCACTTGAGTGGAGAGCACTTAGAGGGTGTTTTTTTCTTATATTGTTTCCTTACATCTGAGAGCAGAACTGACTTTCCCCAGCAAGATTAAACCCATTGAAATCTTCCTGAACTCAGGCTCACCTGCTGGACACCCCCATGCAGATGTCCACATCAGTGTCTCAAAATCAGCTCATCTTCCTCTAATCTTGCTCTTACCCCTGTGAACCAAAACAAACAAACAAAAAAACTCAACCAACCAAACAAAAAACAATCACTGTTGTCCAGGCCTGGTCAGTACCCTGGATGGATTTGTCTAAGGTGCCATGGGTGAGCCACTGGCACCTTAGAAGATGACATTGAAGCCCCCATTTCTCATTTTTTGCTTTCAGCTCCCTTGCTACCCTCTGCATCCCTTTGCCTTCTATCTAGATTCTCCATGTATTTTTTTAAGCTTCTTTGACTTACTGCCTAGTGCTTATGATGTGTCAGGTACTATTTAAGTGCTCTAGATGTTTCAATTCATTTAATCTTCATAGTAGCTCTATGAAGCTGGAACTATTATCTCTATTTTACAGATGAGAAAACTGAGACAGAGAGGTTAAATATTTTGCCTAGGTTCATATACTAAATAAGCAAAGTCTGCAAACTGTTCTCTGAGCACTATACTACATTGCCTCCCAAATGACAAACCCATGAGGCATTTGGTTTAATTCTTTTTTTTAAGATTCTGCCTTTCAGATGGATGACCTTGGCTTGCCTAGCCACCCACCCACCCATCCATCCATTCATCTATTCATCTATCCATTCAGCTACCCAGCTCTTCATTCAACAAATATTTATTGAATATATCTACTCTGTGCCCAAGATTCTGCCAGGTGACAGTGGAAGCAAAATCAGACACAGTCCTTGCTGTCCTAGAGCTGACAGACTTATCGGGCAGACAGATAATACATGAACACACCAATGAGTGTGTATTTATAAGTGGACATAGGTGCTCTGAAGGACAGGGTTGCAGTGCCTTTGCATCACAGCTATGGCTGCAAACCCAGGCCATGCATCCCATTTCCCAACTTTTTTTTTTTTTTAATGACAAGGTCTCTCTGTGTCACCCAGGCTGGGGTGCAATGGTGTGATCAAAGCTCACTATTAACCTCAAACCCCTGGGCTCAGGCAATCCTCTGGCTTCAGCCTCCCAAGTAGTACACATGTGTGCCACCATGCCCAGCTCATTTTAAAAGTTTTTATGGAGATGAGATCTTGCTGTGTTGCTCAGGCTGATCTCCTGGTCCCACGTGATCCTCCCGACTTGGCCTCCCAAAGTGTTGGGATTACAGGCATTAGCCACTGCATCTGGTCCTATTTTCCAATCATGACCCAAATCTCTGAACCTTCATCAGATACAATTTCCTAAGCCTAATAGTTTTCAGGAGCTTCCACCAGTCCAGAATCCCAATGTAATGTCCAAAGTGTCTTCCTTACCTGCCACAGTTTCCTTGGGATGAATAGTGTCTTCAGGTGTGGCCAATCCTAGCTCTTCTCCCAGCTCAAGGGAGGTAAAGTTTTATTGCCACAAACCTCCTTGGTTATTTGATTACAGATAGCATTGTTTTCCACTTCGAGCACTAGTAGAAGCTTTTTTTTTTTTTTTTCTTTCATGAATCTCTTTGAGAGATTAGCAAAAACTAAGAACATTCTTTGAGGAAAAAATGCCTCCCCGGATTCCCAAGCTAGTCAAAAGTAGCCCCAACTTTGCATCCCAGATTTTAGGACATTTTTTTTGGAGACAGGTCTCACTCTATCACTTAGGCTGGAGTGCAGTGGTGCGATCTTTAGTTCACTGCAGCCTCAACCTCCTGGGCTCAAGTGATCCTCCTGCCTCAGCCTCCTGAATAGCTGGGACCACAGGTTTGCACTACTATGCCTAATTTTTTTTTTTTTTTTTTTTTTTGAGACGGAGTCTCACTCTGTCGCCCAGGCTGGAGTGCAGTGGCCAGATCTCAGCTCACTGCAAGCTCCGTCTCCCGGGTTTACGCCGTTCTCCTGCCTCAGCCTCCCGAGTAGCCAGGACTACAGGTGCCCGCCACCTCGCCCGGCTAGTTTTTTTTGTATTTTTTTAGTAGAGACGGGGTTTCACTGTGTTAGCCAGGATGGTCTCGATCTCCTGACCTTGTGATCTGCCCGTCTCGGCCTCCCAAAGTGCTGGGATTACAGGCTTGAGCCACCGCGCCCGGCCTACTATGCCTAATTTTAAATTTTTTTTTTTTTTTTTTGTAGAGACAGGGTCTTGCCATGTTGCCCAGGCTAGTCTTGAACTCCTGGACTCAAGTGGTCTGGGGGACACTTTTTAAGGCTAAGTGGATTGGGCTGGCTGCATAATCAGGTGAAACCCCTGGACCTTCTGTCGAGATACAGGTGCTTCACCTCCCTCACCTTAGCAGAATTCACTAGTGTTACTTCATCTTGAGTGGTGATTAAAATCATTTTTTTGCGGGGCGGGGACCTCTTTGAGAGACTGACAAACATGCACATACTTAGAACAACTTGTGCATGATTTTGAGGGGTTTACAGACCTCCTG
The DNA here is from genome assembly GCF_007565055.1 of Rhinopithecus roxellana. NCBI lineage: Eukaryota > Metazoa > Chordata > Mammalia > Primates > Cercopithecidae > Rhinopithecus > Rhinopithecus roxellana. Next base: position 88,475,253 of record NC_044560.1, on the reverse strand, counting down.
TAGCTCATCCATGGATCCTAGGTAAAGAATTTCCAACCTGAGTTTTCTGGCTTCTACTTCTTGATACAACTTCTGTACCCTTGGGTGGTATCAATGCTCAAGTAGCTGGTCAGTGTCTGGGGCATTGCGTGGGTTTCCCAGGAGGTTCTCTAAGATACCATTCAGGATGCCAGGGACCAGTCATGCAAGGACCAGCGCTGATTCTCAGAGATGGAGATGCTGCCTGGTGCTCCTATAGACTCCACTGGCTGGAGGTCCACATAACATGGCTGTCAGCTTCATGTCTTCCAGCATAGCTGCTCATCTCCTGTGTGCATCTGCTGCTCTCTGTTAACTGGGCTGATTGAGAGACACCCAAGACTCATCTCACTAATACTCAGCAGGCAGTCTGAATATGTAGTACAGAGAAAGCAAGCATGAGATACATGTACTACCCCTCCCGACCCGGCACCCATGACAGATGCTGCTAATCAATCACAGGGTTCATCCCCACTGGGCCCAGACATGGTCTTATAATCCTTCTCAAATAGTAATTTAGGTAGACACCACCAATCCATCAGAGTTGGCATGTAGGATGAAATATATTTGCCATCCTGGCTGCAGGTGATATGGGGTTGGGCACTGGGCTCTAGGCCCATCCCTTACCAGTCTCAGATCCCATGTCCTAGCTGGCCTAGAATGCCAGGTCTCTCTGTTGGTCTTGGAGAATCCTCAGACACCATCCATCTGGTTAGCCAAGATGTACCCCTGACGGTGATCCTGGGTCTCCTTCTTTATTCCCCCACACTAATTTGCCCATTCTTCAGCTAAAATGTCTGCAGCATCTCTGTTCTCATCCCAGGCTCACTTTGGGGATCCCAGATCAGACCCTCATTACCTCTAGTCTGGAACTGTCAAGAGTCTCTTAACTATTTCTTGTCTCCATTCTTACAACCCTTCTAATCCATGCACTATACTTCCTCAAACATACGATGCAAGATATTACACCCCTTTTTGAAATCTGTCAGTCCTTTAAAAGAGGAAATCCATATATGGATGAAAACCATGGCATAGATAGCCATTTGCAGTCTGACCTTGACTTCTTTTCCAGTTTCACTCCTTCCCATTCCCCTGTGCTCTAACAAGATCTTGCAATGCAACATTTCCTGGTATTCTAGGCTTTCCCAGGCAATCTTGTCCTGGTGCATGCTGTTTCTTCTGTCTAGAATGCCTCATCTACTTCCCTCTCCCAGCCTTTTTCTCTGCTGGTGGACTCTTCTTTCAAGAACTTTCTGAAATGCTGTCTGCGCTGTGAAATTCTATCTGTTCCATGTTGGGTTTGGGATTTCCACTGCCCCCTCCCTCACTCCACCAGCTTCCTGTGCATGTCTCTATCCTGACACCTTTAACTCTGTTTTACTCTGTCTAGTAATTACCTGTTCACTTGTGCAACAGTGTTTGATGCATCCCTACATCTTAGCACCCAACATAAGACAAGTCACAAAGCAGGGAACTTGCTGACATGCACTGTGTGTAACTTGCAGTGGGTGAAGACCTCCAGCCCCCTCTTCCTACCCAAAGGCAGCATTTGCTCTATCATCATATCTTGCCAAGTGAAAGCAGCCTCCACCTTTTAAACGATGGCTTTTCTCCTCCCCGCAGAAAGGGTTCCTCATTGAAATTCACCAGGAATGGGCAGTTTCTGACAGAGTCTCTTGGCTGGCCGGTGATACAGCTGCCAACACCCAGCACTCCTGGAAGCAGAAGGGCTTTTGTTCATAAGCTGCATGCATACATTTTACCACTCCCTGAGGTCCCAGGGGAAAAATAACCCTTCCCCTTTTTCCATTGGCCTCTCCAAGGCCCCTGTGGCTTCCCTTTTCTTGGCTGGAAAAATGAAGGGTCTCGGGGGCCCCCAATGATGGTGGAAATGGGAGTGTGTGAGAGGCCTGCTCAAAGTTGGGGTTGGGGAAAGAGCTGGTGGACTGGGAGGGGTAGGGGACTTCAGTTTAGACCAGGGGTCCGCAACCTACTGGTCCATGGCCTATTAGGAACCGGGCCACACAGCAGGAGGTAAATGGTGGGCAAGTGAGCATTACTGCCTGAGCTCCACCTCCTGTCAGATCAGTGGTGGCAGTAGATTCTCATAAGAACACAAGCCTTATTGTGAAATGTACATTCGAGGGATCTAGGTTGCACGCCCCTTATGAGAATCTAATGCCTGATGATCTGAGGTGGAACAGTTTCATCCTGAAACCAACATTCCCACCCCAAGTCCATGGAAAAACTGTCTTCCACAAAACCAGTCCCTGGTGCCAAAAAGGTTGGAGACCACTGATTTAGATGAAACTCCTGCAGGGCAGGAGACTCATCTGCATTATTTGACATAGACAATGGGCTCCTCGGTGAGCCTAAGTGGTCTGCAGGATTATGGCAAGATGGTGCTCTTGGAAAAAATAAAATAACATTACTAAAAATAATATATCATCCATATAGCCCTGACTCTGAATGCTTTTCAGAGTGCTGCTGCTCTGAATGCTTTCCATGTATTAACTCCTTTAGGTCCTTAGTGCCACCCTTTGTAGTAGGTTTTAGTATTATCCTCCTCTTACAGATGAGAAAGTGAAGACCACAGAGAGATTACCATGTGCTAATCTTTCTCAGGGTAAATGGGGAAACTGAGGCTGACATCACTGGAGGGAGGTCATGGATGAAACTATTTTTTTTTTGAGACAGAGTCTCACTCTGTCACCCAGGCTGGAGTTCAATGGCATGGTCTCAGCTCACTGCAATCTCTGCCTCCCAGGTTCAAGCGGTTCCCCCACCTCAGCCTCCCAAGTGCCTGGGACTACAGGCGTGCGCCACCACATCCGGCTAATTTTTGTATTTTTAGTAGACATGGGGTTTCACTATGTTGGTCAGGCTGGTCTTGAACTCCTGACCTCATGATCCGCCCGCCTCGGCCTCCCAAAGTGCTGGGATTACAAGCATGAGCCACCGCGCCCGGCCGGATGAAACTGTATTGTGAGCGTAGGAAGAAGAGGAGGAGTGTTAGAAATCTTGGCAGCCTGGCTGTAGCTTTGAGAAAGTCACTTCTGTAAACCTATGTTTTCTACTATGCAGTATGGTAATTATGCCTTCTTGGAAGGCTTAACATAAAGATTGGATGAACTCATACAAGTAAAATGCCCAGCACATTAAAGATGATCAATAAACCATAGTTGCCCTTATTAATCACCTAATTGCTCCCTCCTTTGTGCCCTTTCTGTCTCATACACTTCTTTTCTAGAAGCTTATTAGACTATTTTAATTGTCTTGCTGGTATTCTCTGAGCCTCTCTCAAAGGCAACGACCAGCTCTTATCTACCTCTGGGCTCTCTAGCTGGCAAATGGAGGTTTCATATGAGAAAATAGGCCTGGGGAGGAAGTCATTTGCCCAAGTGGACAAGCTGGGAAGTGTCAGGACCCAGGTCCTGCTGTAAGGTGCTGCACAGACTATTTCCTGATCCATGATCAGTGGGGCAGGAGGTGGAGGATCCCATTCCTGGGAATGCCTGGGTGGGAAGCCCCAGGTTCCTGGCACCTGCCAGAGGGGAAAATGGGAATGAGAGTCAATGAGCCCTGTTAGGCTCAGGGAGGAGAAAGCTGATAGAGGCTGGATGAGACAGGGCTTAGTGAATGGTCAGATGTGAGACGGAGGGAGAGAGAGGAGTCGAGTTTGACTGCCAGGTTGCCTTGGAATACAGGACACAGATACAGGAGTTTGTGGAGTGCAGGAGAAGATGATGAATTAGGTTTTAGAAATGCTCGTGGGAAACAGTTCATGAGGCAGGCCCTTAAAGGTCTCTAGCAGGCATTTGACTCTGAGGGGATGTGGGCAGGGCATCGACATCTGTCCCAACCTGTGATCCCATGACATGGTGCTGCACTGAGCTGGGTGAAGTACAGCACTGAAGTTGGATTGTAGGACTTAAATCCTGGCTCTATGTTAACATACTATCTGTGTGACCTTGAGCAAGTTACTTAACCTCTCTGAGCCTTAGTTTTATTTTTCTGTAAAAGGGTGATTAGAAATTACCTCCTAGCATGTTACTGTGAAGGCCAAATGAGATAAAATGGGTCAATGATGGAGCTTAGTAAGAGTTCAATATGTAATGACTATTATTATTATTATTATTGACAGTGTCTTGCCTTGTTGCCCAGGCTGGAGTGCAGTGGCGTGATCTCGACTCACTGCAGCTGCAACCTCTCGGGTTCAAGTGATCCTCCCACCTCCACTTCCTGAGTAGCTGGGACTATGGGCACCTGCCACCATGTCTGGCTAATTTTTCATATTTTTTATAGAGATGAGGTTTCTCTGTGTTGCCCAGGCTGGTCTTGAACTCCTGGGCTCAAGCAATCCACCTGCCTTGGCCTCTCAAAGTGCTAGGATTACAGGCATGAGCCACCATGCCTGGCCAATTATTTTTTTGATTTTTAGTAGAGATGAGGTCTTGCTGTGTTGCCCAGGCTGGTCATGAACTCCTGAGCTCAAGCGATCCTCCTACCTTGGCCTCCCAACATGCTGACATTATAGGTGTAAGCCACCACACCTGGCAGTGTTCATTACTGTTATTAGCTGCTTCTGCTGCCCAGAATGCTGACTTTCTCGCCATTGGCACCCTTTTCTATTTCAATCTCTCCCATCCCACCAGCACTAGGTACCCAGAGGCCCATAATAGGTGCTCTCAACCTCTTCATCTTTCAGAGACTCTTGTCCTTAAAACATCGCCTCTGGCCCTTTTGAGCAACTGACCAAGGAGGAGCAGAGAGTTGTTATTGTTCTCTTCCAATGAGGTGTCACTTGAGTTTTAACTGTGCCTTCATGCCTTGACCCACAGGTGTGACTAATGGTAGGAACAAAGCTATTTCAGGAGCAGAGGGGTCTTTCTGGTGCTGGTCAGACCAACATATCCAGAAGTTGTCTACTATGCCTTCATGTGTGGACATTGATGATGAGTATAAAATTCATACTAAGAGAGCTGGAACTTCTCCCTTGGGATTACAAGTGGGGTGCTTTATGCTCCTTTGGTTGAGAGGTCTTTTGGAGAGGTCTCCATTTCTCACAATAGGACTAGGGTACCCAGGCGTTGTTCCATCTCTCCCTCTCTCCTGCCCCTAGGTTCTGGGAATGCAGGGAGACAGTGGACAACTGCCTGATGCATAGCACGTGTTTAGTAAATGTGGAAGAGAGTAAAGAGAAAGCCATTACCTGAGGATCAGGAAACCCACATTCAAGTCCTGCCCCTGCCTTTACCAGGCGTCCTCTCTTAGACAAGTGATTTCTCTTTTCTGGGCCTCAGTTATCTGTAACATGGGGATGATAATACTTGACCCCTTTAGCAGACCAAACACTCAGACCAGTATGTTCACTTGGTTAATGCAGAAATAGAAACCTAGACTGCGGAAGAGGCTTGCTCTGGGTCATGAAGCCAGAGTTTGGCTGCAAAGTCAGTTATGTGGAAAAGCCTAGTCAAGTATTACAAGAGGATAGGGATCACCTATCAAGGTACTTAGGCTTTTCGACCCAGGGAAAGGAAGGAAAATCTCCCTCTGTTAGATGACTTACGGCTATACTTTCTTTCTTTCTTTTTTTTTTTTTTGAGATGGAGTCTTGCTCTGTGGCCCAGGCTGGAGTGCAGTGGCGGGATCTCAGCTCACTACAAGCTCTGCCTCCTGGATTTACGCCATTCTCCTGCCTCGGCCTCCCGAGTAGCTGGGACTACAGGTGCCCGCCACCTTGCCCAGCTAGTTTTTTTTTTTTTTTTTTGTATTTTTTAGTAGAGACGGGGTTTCACCGTGTTAGCCAGGATGGTCTCGATCTACTGACCTCGTGATCTGCCCGTCTCGGCCTCCCAAAGTGCTGGGATTACAGGCTTGAGCCACCGCGCCCGGCCTCGGCTATATTTTCAAAACTAGTGGGAGTTTCTGAAGGTGGCTGTAAGGCTCAGGGAACCTGATGATGTGTATGTGTCTCAGGGGTCACGAGCCCTGGTCATATTAAAGATGTAGGCTATCTTGGAAGCTCTTCTCAGTGACTCTCCTGCAAAGTTTTAGGTCTCAACTCAGCTGCAAAATGAATGAACTGCTCATCTCACCAGCACAGAGCACATTTGGGCCAAACTCTTCGCTCAGTTTTATGGGGCCAATACATCTGCAGAATCACTTACCCGTCACTCTGCAGACAGAATGCATGATTTCGGAAAACTTTCTTTTCCCTTTTCCCAAAAAACTTTTATTCCCTGGCGGAAATGGTTTATCAACGTCTTTAAGAAACCGCTCAGATCTTCTTGGCAACCCCTGATACCATAAAAGAGTGGCTGTACGAATGCAAATGAATTGGAGGGCATTAAAAAACTCTCTTGCTTCGGCAGCTGAAGTGGAGAAGGACCGGATGATGGATAGCACACGGCTTTCTGCTGAGCGATTTTGCTCTTTTTACGCCTGCCAATGGCTGATGTATTTCATCTTTTGTTTCCTTTACTGCCGCTTAAGCAACCACCCTCAGGCTGGGGGTATGTCCCTGAGCACCCACTTGTTTCACCCCCTGGGGAGGACTCCAGTCAGCTGTTCTGCATTCACCCCTGATTCAGGGAAGGCAGGGATGGCCCAGCTGGAGGGGGCCTCGAGGGATCACCCCTCCTGGAACTGCTGAGCTCGGTAGAAGGGGCTGCTGAAGAGGTGGAAATCCTTTCTGCTTTCTCAAGGGGCATACGCCTCATTCCACACCACCCTACTCGTGTTTATTGAGGCCTACTCTGTGCAAGGCACTGTTCTGGGCTCTGTGAGGATACCAAGAAGTGAAGGACACAACTCTGCCCTCCATGATCTTATCACCATTTTAGGGAAGAAACTCACCCCAGTTATACACACGGACATGCACATAGTGCAGCCTTCCCACAGGGACCCACGCTTACCCCCATGTGCACAGGCACATGCTCACACTCACCCACAACACTTACCCCCATGTGCACAGGCACGTGCTCACACTCACCCACAACACTTACCCTCATGTACACAGGCACGTGCTCACACTCACCCACAACACTTACCCCCATGTGCACAGGCACGTGCTCACACTCACCCACAACACTTACCCTCATGTACACAGGCACGTGCTCACACTCACAACACTTACCCTCATGTACACAGGCACGTGCTCACACTCACCCACAACACTTACCCCCATGTGCACAGGCACGTGCTCACACTCACCCACCCACCATACAAATGCATGTGGAAACCTCAGCCCACACAGGAAAATAAGTGCGCACATCTGAGCATGCATAGAAACACACACACACAACCAAGACCCACCAACTCTCAAACCTGTGTGCATTCATACGCATGCACACAAACACACACATGCTCCTGCATACCCAGAGATGAGGAAGTTAAGCAATAAAACAAAATTATGTGTGATTCAAAGCTGGAATGAGTGGGCAGATGAGAAAAGATTCAGGCAGGCTTGTAGAGGAAATAATGCTGCTGTGGGAAATTTAGTCTCAGTTTAGTCTCTTAGTACCTGTGTGGCCTTGGTTAAGTCTCTTAGCCTCTCTGAGTCTCAGTTTCCTTAATTGAAACTGAGGTCCTCCCAGATGCAAGACCCCATGACTTTGTGAAGTCAGTTCAGAAGTCAATGTGGGTTGCTCTAATAGTAGTAATAATAATGACAGCTACTCTGTATTGAGTACTCACCAAGTGCCACATCCTGTGTTAAGCACTTTATATACTCTATTTTTTTAATCCTCACAGCAATCCTAGAAGATGAGTACTTTTATTAGCTGTGTTTTGCTGGTGAGAAACTGGGGCTCAGAAAGGTGTAGTTACTAGCCTACAGTTATACAGCAAATAGAAGTAGAGTCTGTGTTTGAACATGGACAGGTTGGCTACAGGGCCTGAACTTTTAGCTTTGTTGAACATACACTGAATTGAACTTGTGCTGGCATTGGGGACCAGGAGATGAACAACATCCAGTCCCAGCCCATCAGAGGCCCACAGTCCAATGCGGAGGTGGCTACCTACCAAACTGTCAGCATGAGCTGCGTGGCTTCATGCTGGGGAAGCTTGGGCTCCTGGAGACTCAACTCTCCCTGAGCCATGTGAGAGAGGCTTATTCCGCTCATCCAGGTGATGGGGCAGCTACCTCACAGAAAGAAGGTGATGGGGAAAGGCTGTGTAACTGGGGCTTTTGCCCTGGCCTCTGTCTGAGCAGCTGGGTGCTCCCTGGACAGACTCCAGAGTGCTGGGATCTGGCCCTACCTTGGGGGACCAGGCAGGTTCCTGCCTTTTCCTGGTGTTTTCAGGACAAAGTCTGCCCAGACAAGGGGATTGTGAGGAACACCCTGTGATTGCTCTTTGAGTGATAATCACCTCCTCTGGATCAACAGGTTCTCTCTGTGCAAACTCTCCTTGACTCTCTCTGATGCTGGGCAAAGCCGACTGGTTCCCCTCCCCAGGCTCTGTTCCCTCTTGCTCAGTTTCCCAGGTAAAGAGGATGCGGCTGACTCTCCTCGCTTCCCTGAACGTTCATCTACCTGCCGGTCCCCACAGCCTTCTCACCATGTGGTCTCTTTCTTGCTGTCTCTCCACAGCCTGCTGACCAATGATCCTGCCCAGTCCCCCTCCATTCTCAGCTCCCCTTCACCACGGATGACCTTCCTTTTAAAAAATTTACTGAGGTCGCTGGGCGTGGTGGCTCACGCCTGTAATCCCAGCACTTTGGGAGGCCAAGGCGGGCAGATCATGAGGTCAGGAGATCGAGACCATCCAGGCCAACATGGTGAAACCCCGTCTCTACTAAAATGCCAAAAAAAAAAAAAGTAGCCAGGCGTGGTGGCATGTGTCTGTAGTCCCAGTTACTCGGGAGACTGAGGCAGGGGAATCACTTGAACCTAGGAGGTGGAGGTTGCAGTGAGCTGAGATCGCGCTACTGCACTCCAGCCTGGTGACAGAGCAAGACTCTGTGTCTCAAAAAAAAAAAAAAAAAAAAAAAAAAAAAAAAAAAAAAAAAAAAAATTATTTTTATTGAGGTGGAACTCACACAACAAAAAATTAACCATTTTAAGGTGAATGATTCAGTGGCATTTTGTATATTCACGACGTACAACCATCACCTCTATCTACTTCCAAAACATGTTAGCCACCATCAACCCAGAAGAGAATCCCACACCCATTAAGCAGTTTCTCCACATTCTCCCCTCCTCACGGTCTCTGGCAACCACTACTCTGCTTCCTGGCCCCATGGATTTGCCTATTCTAGATATTTCATGTAAATAGAATCATACAATGTGTGACCTTTTGTGACTTGCTCCTTTTGCTTAGCAGAATGTTTGCCAGGTTCATCAATGTTCAGCATGTGTCGGTCCTTCATCTCCTTTTATGGCTGCATAATATTCTGTTGTACGGGTATACCACAATTTGTTTATCCATTCATCTGTCGATGGACATTTTGTTGTTTCCACCATTTGACTATTGTGAACAGTTTTGCTATTCAGGTACAAGCATTTGTTTGAGTCCCTGTTTTCAATTCTTGGGACTGCATACCTAGGAGTGGAATTGTTCAGTTATATGGTAACTCTATGTTTATTTTTTTATTTTGAGACAGGATTTTGCTCTGTTGCCCAGGCTGGAGTGCAGTGGTGCAATTTTGGCTCACTGCAACCTCTGCCTCCTAGGCTCCAGCAATTCTCTTGCCTCAGCCTCCCAAGCAGCTGGGACCACAGGTGCATGCCATCACACCCAGCTAGCTTTTGTATTTTTTGTAGAGACAGGGTTTTGCTATGTTGCCCCAGCTGGTCTTGAGCTCCTGAGCTCAAGCGATCTGCCTGCGTATTAGTCCATTTTCATACTGCTGTAAAGAACTGCTTGAGACTGGGTAATTTAGAAAGAAAAGAGATTTAATTGACTCAAATTTCAGCATGGCTGAGGAAGCCTCAGGAAACTGATGATCATGGTGGAAGGCAAAGGAGAAGCAAGGCACCCTCTTCACGAGGTGGCAGGAAGGAGAACTGCCCAGTGAAGTGGGAAGAGCTCCTTATAAAACCATCAGATCTTGTGAGAACTCACTCACTGTCAAGAGAACAGCGTGGGGGAGACTGCGCCCATGATTTGATTACCTCCACCTGGTCTCTCCCTTGACATGTAGGGATTAGGGGGATTACAATTCAAGATGAGATTTGGGGCTGGGAGTAGTGGCTCATGCCTGTAATCTCAGCACTTTTGGAGGCCAAGGTGGGTGGATCACTTGAGGTTAAGGGTTTGTGACCAACCTGACCAACATGGTGAAACCCTGTCTCTATTAAAAAAATACAAAATTAGCCAGGTGTGTGTGGTGGTGCATGCCTGTAATCCCAGCTACTTGGGAGGCTGAGGCAGGAGAATCACTTGAACCTGGGAGGTTGCAGTGAGCTGAGATCGAGCCATTGTACTCCAGCCTGGGTGACAAGAGCAAAGCTCCCGTCTCAAAAAAAAAAAAAAAAAAAAGAGGAGATTTGGGTGGGGACACAAGCCTAACAATATTAGCTCACCTCAGCCTCCCAAAGTGCTGGGATTACAGGCATGAGCCACCATGCCTGACCTATATTTAACTCTTTTTGAGGAACCTCCAAGCTCTTTTCCACAGTGGCTGAACCATTTTACATCCTCACCAGGATCACAGGAGTGCCTGCTTTCTGCAAAGATCTGACTTGTCAATCCCATCCAAAACCCACCTGGCATTCCTCATTACTTCCTGGTGATGATTTTCTTTTCTTTTTGAGATGGAGTCTCACTCTGTTGCCCAGGCTGGAGTGCAGTGATGCCATCTTGGCTCACTGCAACCTCCGATTCTCCTGCCTCAGCCTCCCTGGTAGCTGAAATCACAGCGTGCACCCTGGTGATGGTTTTCTAACACCTAACTGAAGAACTGGAAATTTATTTTTTTTTAAATTAAATTTTATTTTTTTTGAGATGGAGTCTCACTCTGTTGCCCAGGCTGGAGTGTAGTGGCTGGATCTCGGCTCACTGCAAGCTCCGCCTCCTGGGTTTATGCCATTCTCCTGCCTCAGCCTCCCGAGTAGCTGGGACTACAGGCGCCTGCCACCTCACCCGGCTAGTTTTTTGTATTTTTTAGTAGAGACGGGGTTTCACCATGTTAGCCAGGATGGTCTTGATCTCCTGACCTCGTGATCCGCCCGTCTCGGCCTCCCAAAGTGCTGGGATTACAGGCTTGAGCCACCGCGCCCGGCCAGAACTGGAAATTTAATATGTCAAATGGACAAAAGAGAAAAGAGTCAGCTCAGGGTGATGCAGGAACCAGGGGCTGCAGCCCAGCTGCCCAGCATCTTCTTGCTCTGTAGAGCCACCTTGGAACCTTTGAAACCATTGGTCTAGAATGAGCCCCATGTTACATGGAAGGGGATCTGGAACCAAGAGACGGAAGGGACTTGGCTATGGTCACCTAATGACTTAGTGGCATAGCGAGGACTGGAACCAAAGTATTCTGCCTCCCTGGCTCCCTATAAAGTGCTCTTTTTTTTTCCTAAGGAAAAAATTACAAAAGTGATATATTCTTGCCGTAATAAATTCAAACAGTAAGGAAATATAAAGTAAAAACTGGAAGTTTTTCTATCCCTGTCTCTTACCCTAGCCTCTGGAGACAATCAGTGTGAAAAGTTTGACTGTGTCCTTCAAGATTTTTTTCTCTGTGCATGCACACCCACCTACCCACTCACTCACCTATACACACACACACCTACATGAGTACAATCCCAAAAATGGGGTTGTACTAGATTTACTGTTCTGTGATTTGCTTTGTATGGTAGTTCTTGAAGTCTGGAAGGACCCATCACTTGCCCTTGAGAGCTTACAATTGGAGTGATATGCCATGGAAGAATGGAAGTATCTCAATCACATTTATGTACCCAAAGAAAGGAACATGGGCTTAGGGGCCTGAAGGTTGGGTTGGGTTTGTAGAGGTGCAGGTAGCATTCCAGGTGAGCACCAGCTGAGCAAAGGCTTTGCAGTGGTGACAAGTGAGCTGAGATGGACTGAAGAGCTTGAGTCAGGGAGGCTGGGCTGAGAGAAGGGGCCAAACTACGAAGGGCCTTGAATGCCAGGGAGAGAAAGCAGCAAGGTATCAACTGGCAGCAGGGAGTCACTGGGAGAGAAAAATGGAAGTGGTGCTTCTGGGAGAAGAAATATGGATCTCTAATGTGCCTGTGTGTGCAAGTGTGCACACTCATTGGAGATGGAAGGTTTTTTTTTTTTTTTTTTGAGACTGAGTCTTGCTCTCTCACCCAGGCTAGAGTGCAGTGGTGTAACTTTCGCCTCCTGGGTTCAAGCGATTCTCCTGCCTCAGCCTCCTGAGTAACTGGGATTACAGGCATCTGCTACCACGCCTGGCTAATTTTTGTATTATTAGTAGAGATGGGGTTTTTACCATGTTGGCCAGGCTGGTCTCAAACTCCTGACCTCAGGTGATCCACACATCTTGGCCTCCCAAAGTGCTGAGATAACAGGTATGAGCCACCGCACCCAGCAGATGGCAGGGTTTTTGGTGGAGTTTAGATAGCACTGGCAGGAAGGAGCCAGGCAGGAGGCTGTGGCCCAGTTATGAGCTGTCTAGGCAGAGGCTGTGAGAGTGAATTCAGAGACGACCTGGAGGGACCCTCTGGACTGGTGGTCAGTTGGCTGCGGAAGAGGAGAACCAGACTGATGTAAGGACCCGATCTTGTATAAATGGCAGCAAGGGTGGCGTCACTGGGCCACTGGAAGTCAGGACCGGGTAGTGTCTTGGGGATGTGGCATGGAGAGGGGAGCTGGGGGCTTTGGATCTGTTTGCCCCAGGTGGAGGTGAAGGCAAGCCAGGGTCAGCTGCCCCTGGGGCACAGAATCACATCTCCATGACTGAAAGGTGCAGAACCAAGATGGGCTGACTTGGGAGGCTCTCAGCCTGCCCACTCTCCCCCTCCGCCCCCAGTTTTGAGAGGGATTTTTCTTCTCACTCTGCTCCCCTCCTGTGCTCTCCAGGGACTCACTGTGTCCTTGCCAACCTAGTTTTCAGGACTCTGTGAGCCAGAATGGGAAACCAAGCAGACAGGACTGGAAGGTGATGCAGGGGTGGAGGTTCTAGCTTCAGGGTCCATTTCAAGGCTGTCTTTTGCTGTGGACAATGGAAGTACGAGGGAAATTAGAGAACAAAAGAGCCCCAAACCTCAAACGTTTACATCAGGAATTGCTGAGAAAGAGGAGGAGAGGGGAAGAAACCAAGTGCTGGGTGAGTGGGGCAAGAATTTTAAGGTTTGGAGTATGTGAGGCTCTGGGGAAAGGAGGAGAAAAGAGGAAAGGGTCTTTATCAAAGAGTCTGTGGGGTTTTAGCTGGATCCTTTTTACAGTGCTTGGAGAAATTCAAGCGAAGATTAGAATTTCTTCTTTAATTGCTTTTGGCCATCAGACTCTTTCTTTGCGTGTAGTACCAAGGCAAGACTGGGCCACGTGGGGCAGAGGAATTCATTTGGATTAAATAAGAAGTATTCCCCACCCCTTTCACATTTTGTTTCTGAAGATGGGATGCATGTGAAACAGATGTATGCATTGTTAGTAAATGAATGATGGAATTTAGGATTAGTAGTGTCAGGGATAGCAGGAAACATACCAGTTAGCATCTCGGTTGAAGGAATAGCAAACCACTTAAAGTAGCTCAGTCCTAAGGGGAACTTGGCTGTAAGGACATTGAGTGTTTCCTGGAGGGATGTGGCAGGTCCTTGGGAAAGGGCTGGAGCTGGCTCCTGGAGATGCACTCTCTCCTCTGTCTCTGCTCCTCACTGCCTGTCTTCACATCTGTGTCTTGCTTCTCTCCTTCTCTGCAGTCCAGCTTCCTTTGCTACTCTGGTCCATGTGGCAGGGAATTCAGCTTCTTCAGCTCTGGGGGCTACGTGGAATAGCACCAACTGTCTCAGGAGGAGCGGAATGTTTCCCTCTTTTCCAATCCCAAGTTCTTGAAGGATGATGCTGATTGGCTCTGGCAGGGTGAGGTGCCCCAATCCCCACCCCTGTGGCTGGTGAGATGGAGGGGGCAGGATCACTGGGAGTCCAAGTGGCTGCCAGAGCATGTAGCTGCAGCCCCAGGACAGGCAGCGAAGAGGAGTCCTTAGAGACTGCTAGGGCTATGCAGGCAACTGGTGGCTGCTACCCGAGACAGTGCTCCTTTCTTGAGTGCTTAATTACTATCCCAATCAAGAGTGACTATACAAAATCTGATTTTCCCTGCACTTGAAGACAGAGCTAAGTCCCCTGGGTTTCATCTACGGCTCTGAAGGGGACCCAGGTGACAGGCAGAAAACACAGCCCCCTTTGGCTCCAGCCCTGCTGTTTCTCTCCTCAGCCCCACCTGCCAGCTTGGGCGCCAAGTGTGGTCCCAGCCAGGAAGGATTTAAGCCCTCGCCCACTTGAGCCTCTCTCTGTGTCCTTTTCTCTTCCTTGCTGCTTCTGTGCTTTTCTCTGACAAATGAATCCAGACCTCGCCCCTATGGTGTGGACCTACTGGCCCTAAAGTGTATCTAGGAGGGGCTTGGTTCCTGCCTTTCCCTGCCCTTTCTCAGTGACTAGACACTAACTCCAGGCCCCGGGGGCTCTGCTGGTGCTCCCCCAGCCATGCTCCTTGTAGCCATGGCTCTGGCATGGTGCCAGATGCTGGCCTCAGAGTGTCGTGGTGGTGCTGGCGCTGTCTGGGGAAATGACCTTAGTCCTCTCCACGCTTCTTGCTGGGGGCTGTGTTACTCATGACAAACCTGAGCCCATGCCGAGGGCAGCCACAAGTGGGGGGCACCAGAAAAGGTAAAACACTCAATGAACTTACCCAGAATTTTGCAATCTAAAAACCTAGAAAGCAGGTATTTTAATTTCAAGAGTCATAATAATAACATTCAATAGGCTTTTCCTCTGTGACAGGTTTTGCTGTCAGTACTTAATTTATATTATCCTTAATCCTCACAAACACCTGAAGAAGTAATCTGGTATCATCATTTCCTTTAAAGATGAGGACACTGAGGCACAGTAAGGTCAAGTGACTTGCCCAAAGCTAGGATTTAAATCCAGCCAGCCAGGCTCCAGAGTCCACAACCCCGATCACTGCACAGGGATTATAGTAGCTTTTGTAATTCCTGTAACTTTTGTGTCATTTAAAAAAAATCAAATTTTATTTTGAGATTTATCGTAGTGGAGGGGAAGGGAATGGTACCAAATTATTTTCAGTTTTTAGGGCATTTAAAGATCTGACCTTGATCTTATCTGCTTTAAGCTGATTTATTTGTTTTGGTTAGAGGGACCTATGGGTTCCACTTCTGGCTCCCCCAATCTAGAACTTTCCTGTCCTGGTACGAAGCTCTGCCCAGGGCTCTGTCCCCTTCTGCTGAGGACCTGGACTTGGCCTCTCTGGAGGTGCTGGCTTTGGCATTTATTTCCGGTGTGGTGCTGATGGCTCATGTCTCACTGCGGGGTCTTACAAGTGGGTGGGGGAAGAGGTCTGACACGGCTGTGCCCTTCCTCTCACTCCTGCCCTGCTTCAAGGAGCACGAAACCCTTTCACACCCTGCTCCTGTTCCTCTCTGGCTCCCAACAGCTCCGGGCTAGTGGCAGATGGCTCAGCCTCTAGATGGAAGAGCCCGCTCCTAGGAGGCCTTGACACATCAAAAGCAGATTGGACTCCAGGCTTTAGCAGCTGAGAGGTGAGTGTCTGCGGGAGGGACGTGCGTTTATTAAACACCTCTGGAGCCAGCAGTTCAGGTGAGGCTTCTGTGTGGTGAAAGTGCTGAGGCCCAGAGAACAGGGGTTGGGTCCTGACTGCCCCAGAGTGGTGGGACTTTTGTGGCAAGCTGTCCCTGGCCTCAACTCCTCATCTGAACGATGGGGACAGTGGTCCCAGAGGAAGCAGGGAGGGCGAGAGCCATGCCTGGTAATGACAATAATGGTGATGAAGATGATAATAATAGCTGACACATATTGAATGCTTGCCATGTATAAACTCACTGCTAAGAGCTGTACATGCGTTATCCACTCAACAGATCTTTATTGAGTGTCTGCATGATGGCAGGCATTGTTGGAAGTGTTTGGGATAATGCCACAACCTTAGTAAACAGTGCTTACTATGAGCGGGCACCATTCCAAGCACTGAATGTATAATACATTCTTTAATTCTCACAACAGCCCTCAAGGTGGGTACTCTTATTATCCCAGTTTTATACCTGTGGAAAACTGAGACACAGAGAGGTTGAGTAATTAACCCAAGGTCACACGGTTGGTAGGTGTTGGCATCAGGATTTGAACTTGGCAAGTTGAGCTCTGCTGTTTGTGCTCTTTGATCTCAAATGCTCTAGATGTGAATAAAGCTGCCCTCAAGGATCTGATAGCCACATGGGAGGAGGTGTGTGTTCAGCAGCTATATATATATATATCTATATATCTATCTATATATATATATCTATAAAATGTATTTTCAGATTGTTGTAATTGCCCTAAAGGAAATACATTAATACACTGAGAGGAATTATTTTTTATTTTTATTTTTGAGATAGGGTCTTGTTCTGTTGCCCAGGCTGGAGTGCAGTGGTGTGATCATGGCTCACTGCAGTCTTGAATTTCCGGGCTTGAGCAATCCTCCCACCTCAGCCTCCTGAGTAGCTGGGACTACAGGCACATGTAACTACACCAGGCTATTTTTTTTTTTTTTTTTCTCGTGGAGACGAGGTCTTGCTATGTTGCTCAGGCTGGTCTCAAACTCCTAGGCTCAAGAAATCTTCCCTCCTCAGCCTCCCAAAATGTTGGGGTTATAGGCGTGAGCCACTGTGCCCAGATGAGAGAGACTGTTTTAGATAATTTGGTCAGAACATTCAGTCCTCTCCAGAACTTTATGGTGGGTGTGTTTGCTGTCCCATTTTCCAGATGAGTATGGTGAGGCTTTGAGAGATTAAATAGGGAGCCAGAAAGGAGCTAAGCAGTAACTCAGATTCAGGGCACTGGCCTTTAATACCTGTAGTCCTGATCACTGCTGTGAGGCTCCCTGCGCTGTGCTTTGGTCAGGTAAGAGAGCTTTCTATAGGGCTTGGGGTGGGTGGGGTCGGCGGGTCTCTCCCAGAGGATCCAACCCTGTTCTTTGTTCCGAAGCATCAGGAGGAAATCCCCCATGTCTCTGACTCCCTTGCTGTCAGCCTTCAGGGCCTGGCGTGTGCACGTGTGTGGCCTGTGTACCCGTGTGGGGTGTGCGTGTGCATGCACATCCCTGCACTCGCTCATGTGTGATTGTGTGTCTGTCTCTCTCCCTCCCTGCAAGCTCCTGCTCCACAGACCATCCTGACCTTTTATTAGGTCACTTTATAATTGATTCAAATGTCCCAGGTACTTTCTGTTAACTCCAGGGTGATTATGACAATTATGATGATTATCAAGTAAAAAAATAAAAAAGAGAGCGAGAGAGGAAGGGGGCTGCGGGTTGGGGGTTGGGAATTGCTGGAGAGCTAGGCAGTGCTGTCATTAAGCGGCATTGTGTGAGATTGTTCGCTTCAAAAGGCCTCTGTGAAAAGGAGAGAGTGTCTTTAAAAACAAGGCCCATTATGCAGCCTGCGCGGGGTGCACGGTGCTGGCGGGAGGACCGTGGGGTGTAATTAGGGCAGTGACAGCCGGAATTACAGTGTCTCCGCAGTGGTGCCGCCTCTTGGTGGTGGGGGGTGGGGTGAGGGGAATTCGAGGAGGGGACAGGTAATGGCTGGCAAGTTCTGGATCCTTGCCAGGAGCTAGAGTCCTTTGGTGAGCCAGGGTGACCTGGGATTGGACAGAAGCGGCCGGGAGCATGGGGCTGCCAGAGCCATTTATCTCTCCCAGGAAAGCAGCCTCTTATTTTTGGAAGCCTTTTATGACTGGCTCACCGCCCCTTCCAGGCTTTTTGAGCATTCCCACCCCTATAGGGAGTTGGCAGAGAAAAGCCAACTGTGTGGAACAGAGGATGCAGATAAATAATCTACCCGGCCCCCTCTGAACAGGAGTGCAACAGCCTCCACTCAGCTGTTCTGTGAGGAAGGAAAGCTGCACCTCCTGCTGGCCTGCCTGATCCCTGTGGGGCGGGCTGGTGCTTATCTGCAGGGCTTGCTCCAGTCTCACCATTCCAAACCACAGGGTTAGATTAAGCAGCATTCCCACGGCGGGTGGAAATGTTGGATGCCGCAGACACTTCCAATCTGCAACAGAATGGGGGTTCATGAGTGACCTAGTCTCTCCTCTTTTTCCTTCCAACACAGGGCCCCACTAGAGCATCCTCCAGACCTGTGGTCCCACAGCATCCTCTTGAACAACCCCCAGTCCAGGGAACTTACTCCTTATCCAAGAGGCTCTGGAGCCTGACTGTTTGGGTTTAAATCCTGCCATTTATTATCAATGTGACCTTGGGTGAGTTCTGTCACCTCTTTGTGCCTCAGTTTCCCACCTGGGACATGAAGATAATAATACTCATCCTTATGACACAGGGCTGTTGTGAGGACTATCCAAGACATTTGATATTAAGGACTTAACCCAGTGCCTGCCACACAATGAGGTCTTGATAATGTTCTTCCAAGGCAGCTTAAGCAGATTTTACTGGAAGATAATTCTTTTCTTGTAGTGACCTAAAATCTGGAAGTTTTTCTATTGATCCTGGCTCAGCATTCTAGGGCCATACAGTTGGTCATTCATTAATTTATTCATTCAATAACTGCATATTGAGTGTCTATGATGTCAGGCCTTGTGCTGGTGAAGGCCTTATCTGCAGAGAGTTGAGATGGAATTCCTGGTCTATGCTTCTCCAGCTCCTTGTCCCCTGCTCTGCAAAGACACTGTGGTCTGTGCAAGCCCAGCAGGAGGGGCCAGGCCAGGCTACAACTCTGGCTATGACCTGACCTGAGAGTGCATGGAGAGGCAGGGGTGTTTGGGGGTGGGAGGCACAGTGACAGACCAAGGCCTGGGGCTTTTCTGCTCTCTCAGAGCCACTAGGAGAGGGGTCCTTAGCACCCCTCAACCCCAGGAACCCAGGCAGCCACAGATTTCCAAGCCATTGGCCTTGGAAAAGGCCAAATGTCCCCATCCCTGGGTCAGTCCCCTGATGCTGTAAACATTCCTGCTCTGAGCAAGCTGCAGCTGAAGGACTAAGGGGTCACCACTACCTACTAGAGGGGATGTTTATGTTATTATTCCTTTTTTTGACTCTTAATGAGGAAAGTCAGAACCTCTGTTTCCTGGATCTCCTTATTATTACTTTTTTTGACTCTAATGAGGAAAGTCAGAACCTCTGTTTCCTGGAACTCCTTGCGCTGTTGTTTAGATAAGTTTAAATGAGCTGTGATTAAGCTAATTTTGGGGTAATTAACTTGGGGAAGGAATTCGTCACTTCTTAAAATTCTAAGTGACTGTTCATTAGAAGAGGGGGCACTCGCAGAGGAGCCACGCGGCTTTCAGGAGCCCCGCTTAATTAAAACATAAGGAACTCAGCCACAGAGCAAGGGTTTACCGTCATTAATGAAAAATGAATATTCTTTATCTAATTACACAGCATAATTAATTGGAGTCTCCAACCATGGAGGTGGAGGGGGGTAGAGGAAGCCACAGGAAGGCAGAGGCTCCTGTTCCCACAGACCCCAGGATGGGTTGGAGCCAGACTCAGGGATCCTCTTGAGGTCTCCTCACAGCTTAGGGCCCAGGTCAACCCTGGCCCAGGATGCAGAAGGGCTGGGTGGGGAGCAGACTCGGCCCCATCTTTGATGCCCCACAGCTGTGGGAGCAGGTTCCTGCCTGGCCCCAGAGGTCTCTTCAGTGGTAGTTTGAACCTGTGGAAACCAATCTGCATGCTAGCATTCGATTCTGTAGTCAATAAATGTATCTGGCACCTCTTATGCGCCAGACTGCGAATGAAACAGATCTAAGCCCTGCCCTTAGGAGGGGCATGGGTTTGAATCCTGGCTCTGCTGCTTTTTCACTGCAGTGATCTTGGGCAAGTTCCTTCATTTTCTGTGTCTCAGTTTGCTCATCTGTAAAATGGGATGAACCATAGCACTTAACTCAGAGGGTTGTTATGAGGACTAAGGGAATTAATATTCATAAAGCACTTAGAAAACAGTGCCCAGCACATGTAAGTGCTCTGTAATAAATGGTTGTTTTCTAAATAAATAAGAAAAAAAATTGGGATGGGTGCTATGAGGGAAAAGAACAGGATATATTAAGTAGCAAGGCAGAAGAACACGAGAGGACTGGCTTTAGAGGTGGCATTCAGAGGGGAGTGGGAAGGGGATGTGGCTGCCTGATTGTGCCCCTCCCCACCTGCCAGCCCCACTGTTGCCAGCAGGTCTGGATATGTACCTTCTGGTGTCTCTATCTTCCTCTCCATCTTCCTTCTGGGGACTTCTAGGTCAGCAGCACACTTTTTGGCTTGCCCTCTGAGTGCCCCCAAAACATTTTGCCCAGGCAGGGAGTTCTGTCAAGGCCCAGCTGTCTGCAGGTGAGGCCAGCACAGAGCACATGTGAGAAGGCATCTTGAAGACTGGTGTCATCAACCCATTTTACTGGTGAGGAGACTGAGGCCCAGGGGACACTGTCAGGGGGCTGGCTAGTGGCGCTGGCTTTCTGACTCCCAGCCCACGGCTTTCACTCTCTATCCAAGGTCAACCAGCATCTTGCTTCTGTCAGTCTGGCTGGGCTAGCCATCCCCCTGAGTCCAAACTTGATCCAGGATCCTTTTGTCTGGTGCCTGAGGAATCTGCATTGCCCTGCGATTCAGTTTTCTGAGCTCTGGCTCAACATACTTTCCAACAAGTTCTTTTTCTTCCTGATTTCCTCTCTCTTTTTCACCTTTCCCTGTCTCTCTGTCATTGCACAGAGCCAGGCACAGAGGCAGCTATTGGGGTTAAAAGATAAATGAGGTTGGCTGCGTCCGGTGACTCATGCCTGTAATCCCAGCACTTTGGGAGGCCGAGGCAGGTGGATCACCTGAGGTCAGGAGTTTGAGACCAGCCTGATCAACATGGAGAAACCCCATCTCTACTAAAAATACAAAATTAGCTGGACATGGTAGCACATGCCTGTAATCCTAGCTACTCAGGAGGCTGAGGCAGGAGAATCGCTTGAACCAGGAGGCAGAGGTTGCAGTGAGCCCACATTGCGCCATTGCACTCCAGCCTGGGCTACAAGAGCGAAACTCCTTCTCAAAAAAAAAAAAAAAAAAAAAAAAAGAAAACAAAAAAGATAAATGAGGTCTCATCCCCTTTCTGGGCAGGTGCATCCAATCTAGTCACATTCTCTCTCTCTGTGTATCCTTTGCAAATACCAGGCCCCACTTCTGTCTCACTTTTGTTTAATTTAGTTTTGTGGGGAGCAATGAGGATGCTTTTGCCTATTGCAAGCTGCTGTGGGCATGAGCCCCAGGCCATGCTCACATTGCAGACCAGGCAAAGCAGTGCAGGTAGCATGGGGAGGGCAGTCACCAGGAGGTCACCTGTCACCTGACTCCAGGGAAGTCACCTGTCTCCAGGCAGGTCACTTGTTTCCAAGCAGGCTGCCTTCTAGACCCGCATCCTGGTGACTCTTCAAAGATCTCAGAGTAATTCTGTTCCCTGCGAAGGAGGCCATCCCTGGGCCTTCCAGGCCACTGCTCTGGGCTCTTGCCCTCTGGTTCTCCTGCCCATTCGGGAGAGCGTCTTTGCCACGGGAGCTGTGACAAAGGGGGTGCAGGAGGCTTCTGGTTGAGCTAAACTGATCATATTCTGGATACAGCTTTCAGTTAATCTCTGAGGTGTTTTGAGGTTGTCTTTGGGGAAGAGTGAGAAGTAGCCCTGGGGAGGAGTGAAGCGGCAAGAGAGAAAAGAGAGAGTGTATCAGGAGGGGCCTTATAATCCCAGCACTTTGGGAGGCCGAGACGGGCGGATCACAAGGTCAGGAGATCGAGACCATCCTGGCTAACACAGTGAAACCCCGTCTCTACTAAAAATACAAAAAACTAGCCGGGCGAGGTGGCGGGCGCCTGTAGTCCCAGCTACTCGGGAGGCTGAGGCAGGAGAATGGTGTGAACCTGGGAGGCGGAGCTTGCAGTGAGCTGAGATCTGGCCACTGCACTCCAGCCCGGGTGACAGAGCAAGACTCCGTCTCAAAAAAAAAAAAAAAAAAAAAAAAAAAAAAAAAAAAAAGATAGACAGATGATAGCTGTGGAGAAGAGGCTGATGGGAGAGTGTTGATAGCTGTCCCCGAGGATTCACTGCTCCAAAAAGAAAATTTGGAATGCCTGCAGCATTTTGGAAGGTCTTTCGTTCCTCCCTTTCTCGGGGAGCCAGAACCTTCCCAGGGGATAATTCACTGAGACCAGGTTTCAGATGGGCCAGGGGAGGGGACAAGGGGACGAGAGTGCAGTAGTGGCTGCTGTGCAGAAACGAAGCCAGGATGAGGACATGTCCATAGCTCCTCCTGTTTTGCTGAAGCACCTCCCAGGAGTCTGGGTCCCTTCCTGGTACAGTGCTGTGCAAACTGGTTACTTCCCCAAAGCCATGGCCACTTTCATGCCCCAGTTAACTGCAGAAAATGCATGAATTTATTTCTGCAAAGCTAACCTGAAACGAAAAACATTATATTGGCTGGAAGGAGAAACTTTCTGGGCGGGAGAGGTGGGAAGTCACTGCTCCTGGTCCCTGGGGATCCTAGCCTCTTCAGAACCAGCTGCATACAGCCAGAAGCTGGGGCTGAAACAGCCACTCTGGTTCCTTATTAGCTCCAGCTTCTCCTTAATCTGATGATTCTTGAGATAGCGGGAAGCTCTTAGTTCCCTTCTCACAAGGGCGGGTTTGAGTGAAATCAAATAGACTTCTAGCATCGTTTCAATCACCTGCCTGAAAGGCTTGATTTAGCTCTCTGGTCAGAAAGATGGGATTCAATCAATGTTCATCCAAAAAAGCACATTCTTCCTAAAAAATTACTTTGCATATTATTAAAAAGTAGCAACACTCCCCATCTCCCAGGGAGCCCCAGATTGCATTTTGAGAAGAGGCACACAACACGTGGGAAAGTTGTGATTTATTTCTCCACTTTCTTTCAGATTCATTTCATGGCTCTTTTGGCAGATGAGACAAGTGGCATTTGACTTTCCTTTTTTTTTCTCTTTTTGCAACAGGGTTCTGCTCTGTTGCTGGAGTACAGTGGTGCAATCAAAGCTCACTGCAGCCTCGAGCTGTTGGGCTCAAGTGATCCTCCTGCCTCAGCCTCCCAAGCTGGGGATTCCCAAGCATGCACCACTATGCCCAGCTAAGTTTTTGTTTTTTTGTAGAGATGGGGTCTCACTATATTGCCCAGGCTGGTCTCTTGGGCTCAAATGATCTTCCTGTCTCAGCCTCCCTAAATGCTGGGATTACAGGCATGAGCAACTGTGCTTGGCTGACTTTCCTGAAGGGAGAAGGAGAAGGTACTGGTGGCAGGACTAGGGAGGCAGGGCGATGGGGCTACTGGTCAGGCCTGATGGCGTGAAGGTACACCTTGTCACAAAGACACATGCACCAAAGTGGTTTTCATGAAACAAGCCCAGTCTGCACTGACTATCAGGTCTTTCCCTTGGGAGACACAGCCCTGGCTTTGCAATTGGTCAGAACTGGATCTGAATCCTGGCTGTGTGGCCTAGGGCAAGCCACTTTGGCCTCTGAACCTCAGTCTCCTTAATTGTCAAATGGGGAGAATAGCATCAACGTGGTAGGGTTGTGCGAGGAATAAATGGGACAACACACGTGCAGTTGCTGGCTCATGACAGGCACTCAGCTAATTTGAGTTCCTTTTTTGGAAGGTTGCTGATAACGTCTTTTTCATTTCTGTATATTGAATGTGGAGAAGGCATTTACTAATTTGTTGAATAAATGGAATTTTTATAAAAAAGAAATTTGTTTAGCTCTGAAATTTTACTTCCGTTAGCTAGAGATGTGAATTGTGAGCTTAAATGGCGTGGTGGCTCATGCCTGTAATCCCAGCGCATTAGGAGGCCGAGGCGAGTGGATCACCTGAGGTCAGGAGTTCGAGACCAGGCTGGCCAACATGGTGAAACCCTGTCTCTACTAACAATATAAAAAAATTAGCTGGGTGTGTGGTGGCGGGCACCTGTAATCCCAGCTACTTGGGAGGCTGAGGCAGAAGAATTGCTTGAACCCAGGAGATGGAGGTTGCAGTGAGTTGATACAGTGCCACTGTACTCCAGCCTGGGCAACAGAATGAGATTCCATCTCAAAAAAAAAAAAAAAAAAAAAAAAAAGAGTGCATGTTGCAGGCCGGGTGCGGTGACTCATGCCTGCAATCCCAGCACTTTGGGAGGCGGAGGTGGGTGGGTCCTCTCACCTGAGGTTAGGAGTTCAAGACCAACCTGGCCAACATGGTGAAACCCCATCTCTACTAAAAATACAAAAATTAGGCCGGGTGCAGTGGTTCACGCCTGTAATCCTAGCATTCTGGGAGGCTGAGGTGAGTCAATCACCTGAGGTCAGGAGTTCAAGACCAGCCTGGTCAACATAGTGAAACCCCGTCTCTACTGAAAATACAAAAAATTAGCTGGGCGTGGTGGTGCATGCCTGTAATCCCAGTTACTTCGGAGGCTGAGGCAGGAGAATTGCTTGAACCCGGGAGGCAGAGGTTGCAGTGAGCTGAGATCGTGCCATCGCACTCCAGCCTGGGCAACAAGAGCAATACTCCATCTCAAGAAAAAAACAAAAACAAAAAGAAAAACAAAAATTAGCCAAGCATGGTGGTGCATGCCTGTAATCCCAGCTACTAGGGAGACTGAGGCAGGAGAATCGCTTGAACCCGGGAGGTGGAGGTTGCAGTGAGCTGAGATAGTGCCACTGCACTTCAGCCTTGGCAACAGAGCGAGATTCTGTCTCAAAAAGAAAAAAAAAAAGTGCGTGCTTTGACATGGTACCTTCACTGAGGTCGGGGGCGGGGAAACTACAGCTCACAGGCCACACCTGCCCGTTTTTTGTAAGTAATATCACTACACTCATTTGTTTACATATCATCTGTGGCTGCTTTCACACAACAACTACAGAGTTCAGAAGCTGCAACAGGGACCATCTGACCTTCAAAGCCTAAAATATTTACTATCTTGTTCTTCATAGACAGAAACTTTGCTGACCTCTGGCTTGGGTCAGTGGTTCTTGAACTTTAGTCTACATCGGAATCGTCTAAAGAGCTTGTTAAAACAAATATTGTTGGGCCCCACCCCCAGAGAGTCTGATGTAAAAGATCTGTGGTGGAGCCTGAGAATGTGCATTTCTTTTTCTTTCTTTCTTTTTATTTTTTGAGACAAAGTCTCACTCTGCTGCCCAAGTTGGAGTGCAGTGGCGTGATCTTGGCTCACTGCAACATCCACCTCCTGGGTTCAAGCGATTTTCTTGCCTCAGCCTCCCGAGTAGCTGGGACTACAGGCATGCACCACCACGGCTGGCTAATTTTTGTTTTTTTAGTAGAGATGGGGTTTCACTATGTTGGCCAGGCTGGTCTTGAACTCCTGACCTCGTGATCCTCCCGCCTTGGCCTCCCAAAGTGCTGGGATTACAGGCGTGAGCCACTGTGCCTGGACAAGAATGTGCATTTCTAACCAGTTCCTAGGTAATGCCGACGCCCATGCTGCTGACCTGCGGACCACACATTGAGAACTACTGGCTTAAGGCTGTTTCCTATGCCTGGAATGCCTTTTAAATTGCAGCTGTTTTGCAAAGATCAGCTCAAATGCAACCTCAATGACGCTTTATGAACTGGGCATCTGCTATATACCAGACACTGTAAAGGCATTGAGGGTACAATTTGGTGGACGAAACAGACACATTGTCATTCCTTGTGAAGCTTTCAGTCTAGTGGGGATGTGGACAATGAGCAATTAAAAAAATATAAGTACAAATTGTGATGGGTATGATGAAGGACATCATGAGAAAATTAAAAGTGGAGTCTACTCAAGTTGGGGGGTTAGGAAAAGCGTCTCTAAGGAGAGACATTTAAGCTGAGATCACGATAAGAGAAAGTCATCCTGGAAAGAACAAGGAAAAGATTCTTTCAGGCAGAGGGAAGAATTGTGCAAAAGCCTTGGAGTAGGAAAGAGTGTGTTGCATTTGAGGGGTGAAGAAAGGCCAGAGTTGTTGGAGCAAAGGAAGAGGACATGATACAAGGTGAGTATGGTGTAGGTAGAGGATAGGTCACAGATTACATTGTTGGCCCCAACTCTTAATCCCTTCCTGCATTCACAGCCTTGCCTCAGTGTCATTGTGGGTATAGGCACACACATTGGACTTGGCCACAGGATTTACCTTGGCCAACTGATATTCCTATAGAAGTTCCAGCCTAGGCCTTGAGAGGATTCATATGTTTTAAATTGCTATCTTGTTTCTGCCAGCATCACCAGCAAAAAATGTCAAGCCTAATGTGCTGGTCCAAAGCATGCAGAACGGTCGTTAGCCTACATCAGCTGATCCAGCTGACAGATGGACATGTGATAATATGTTATTGTTGTTGTTAGCCCACTGTGTTTTGGAATGGCTTGTGCTGGGGTTGTTTTGTTATACAATAGTAGCTGACTAAGACTAACAACAAGAAATTTAAGCTTTATTCTAAGTACAACAGGATGTCATTGAAAGTGTTTAACTAGAAGAGTGACATGATCTGATTTTGATTGCAAATGATCTCTCTCTGGCTACTGTGAGGAGGGTAAGGTGTATGGGGGAGGCAAGAGACCACCCTAAGCCATGTGTCCAGACTCGGAGCCCAGCACAGCACCTGGCATAGTAGAGGTGCTCAGGAGCTGTTACAGTTCAGCCCTCTGTAGCTGGAATGAACCCACCCTTCCCTGTATCCCCCAATACTCTCTTTGGTCCCTCTTACCTGTGACTTGGTGGTAACAGTGCTCATTATACTCCTACTGCTAGATTTGAGACTCTTGAGAGTAGAGACCTAGGTCCTTCTATACGTCTCCTGGGCCCCTGTACTCTGTGTAGGCTCAGCTCAGAGCAGAAGTCAATAACCACACTGAAATGAATTGATACAAAGGGTTTCTCTACAGCTGCCACAAGTTGGATTTTCACTTCAGTGGTCTCTAACAGATCCAGACACTTAAGTGACTTCTACCAGGTCATGGGGTGGCTTCCTTTAAAACCTCATCAGCAAAGAGGGACCGCTTGAGTGGTTCCCCTTTAGTCCTAAGATGCACGGAAGCGGATATTGCAGAGAGAGCTCTGAGGCAAGGAGCAACTCCTCTATGAAGGCTTGAAAAACTGGGCACGAAAGCCAGCTGGAGCCTATTTACAAACCTTTCTTAAAAAACTAACAAACATGAGTAAACCCACTGTGGCAGGAACACTTATTCTGTGGGGAAGTTTCTTAACATTTTACTTCAAAATCTCTGGAAAGCAAAAGCAGCCTGTACATACACTCTCAAAGTTAAATAAGCAAATCTACTTTTTTTGGATGAATTTTGACTACCCTGCTTCTCACATTATTTACCCATGAGGCTCAGAGTATTTAACAAAAAAATTTTATGACTTACACTAGGATTATATCCCCAAAGAGCAGGCCAAAAATGGGGATAGACTGGATCCTTCTATCCCTGGAAATTTTACAGAAAGACAAAAGCTCTTTTGTCTTATATTAGTTGGTCTGGCTCAAAGGCAGAAACATTCCCCAGATAGCCTCTGTTGAGCTGCCTGTTTCGGGAAATGAGCTTTAACTAGTTCAGTAGTTCAACCCAATGCTTCAGAATTTGCTGAGTGTCTAATATGCACCCCTTCCCTAGGCTAGGCAGTTGATAGGTGGCAAAGATGCCTAAATGCCATTTTGGCCTCATCAGTCTTAAGCTTGGTGAGGCAATACATTCATTTTTAGAGGAATTATTTAATTAGAGTCAGTTTCTCTGACTAGGCTGAGCAGGGGCTGGGTGTGTTTTTTCTACAGTATGGCATTTCCAATGCCTAATACAATGTCTGGCAGCACTTAGTAGGTGCTCACTAAAATTTGTTTTATAATCAAGGTATAATCTACATATGGTGAAATGGACAGATCTTATGGGTACATTCCCGATGAGTTTTGGCAGATGTGCAGCCAACACCCTAACCAAAATCTACAGCAGCACTGTCCCACTGAAATATAATGTGAGCCACACAGGTAATTAAAATTTTTCTAGTAGCCTCATTACAAAAGTTAAAAGAGGCTGGATGCAGTGGCTCATGCCTATAATCCCAGCACTTTGGGAGGCCGAGGTGGGAGAATCATGTTTAGGTTGGGAGTTTGAGACCAGTCTGGCCAACATGGTGAGACCCTATCTCTACTAAAAATACAAAAATTAACTGAAGCTGGTGGCACACACCTGTAATCCCAGCTACTCAGGAGGCTGAGGCAGGAGAATCACTTGAACCAGGGAGGCAGAGGTAACAGTGAGCTGAGATCATGCCACTGCACTGCAGCCTGGGCAACAGAGCGAGACTCATCTTAAAAAAAAAAAGTAAAAGAAACAGGTGAAATTAATTTAGTAATATATTTAAGGGATCTGTTCCAAGATGGCTGAATAGGAACAGCTCAGGTCTGCAGCTCCCAGCATGATCGACGCAGAAGATGGGTGATTTCTGCATTTTCAACTGAGGTACTTGGTTCATCTCAATGGGACTGGTTGAACAGTGGATGCAGCCCACAGAGGGTGAACTGAAGCAGGACAGGGCATCGCCTCACCTGGGAAGCGCTAGGGGTCAGGGATCTCCCTTTCCTAGCCAAGGGAAGCTGTGACAGACTGTACTAGAAAAATGGGACACTTCCTACCAAATACTGTGCTTTTCCCATGGTCTTAGCAACCAGTAGACCAGGAGATTCTCTCCCATGCCTGGCTCAGCGGGTCCCATGCCCACAGAACCTTGCTCACTGCTAGCTCAGCAGTCTGAAATTGAATTGCGAGACAGCAGCCTGGCTGGAGGAGGGGTGTCTGCCATTTCTGAGGCTTGATTAGGTAAACAGAGCAGCTGGGAAGCTCGAACTGGGCAGAGCCCACTGCAGGTCAGCAAGACCTACTGC
This sequence comes from Rhinopithecus roxellana, assembly GCF_007565055.1. Lineage (NCBI taxonomy): Eukaryota > Metazoa > Chordata > Mammalia > Primates > Cercopithecidae > Rhinopithecus > Rhinopithecus roxellana. The sequence goes on along the minus strand of NC_044560.1, from coordinate 88,446,183 downwards.
CTCTATAGACTCCACCTCTGTGAGCACGGCATAGCTGAACAGAAGGGAGCAGAAACGTCTGCAGACTTAAATGTCCCTGTCTGACAGCTCTGAAGAGAGCAGTGGTTCTCCTAGCATGGCATTTGAGCTCTAAGAGTGGACAGACTGTCTCCTCAAGTGGGTCCCTGACCCCCATATAGCCTAACTGGGAGACACCTTCCAGTAGGGGTTGACTGACACCTCATACAGGCAGGTGCCCCTCTGGGACGAAGCTTCCAGAGGAAGGATCAGGCAGCAGTAATTGCTGTTCTGCAGTATTTGCTGTTCTGCAGCCTCCACTGGTGATACCCAGGCAAACAGTGTCTGGAGTGAACCTCCAGAAAACTCCAACAGACCTGCAGCTGAGGGACCTGACTGTTAGAAGGAAAACTAACAAACAAAAATGAATAGCATCAACATCAACAAAAAGGGCATCCACACCAAAAACCCATCTGTAGGTCACCAACATCAAAGACCAAAGTTAGATAAAACCACAAAGATGGGGAGAAACCAGAGCAGAAAAGCTGAAAATTCTAAAAACCAGAGTGCCTCTTCTCCTTCACAGGACCGCAGCTCCTCGCCAGCAACAGAACAAAGCTGGACGGAGAATGATTTTGACCAGTCGATAGAAGAAGGCTTCAGAAGGTCAGTAATAACAAACTTCTCCGAGCTAAAGAAGTATGTTCTAACCCATCACAAGGAAGCTAAAAACCTTGAAAAAATGTTAGACAAATGGCTAACTAGAATAAACAGTGTAGAGAAGACCTTAAATGACTTGATGGAGCTGAAAAACATGGCACAAGAACTTCGTGACACATGCACAAGCTTCAATAGCCTATTCAATCAAGTGGAAGAAAGGATATCAGTGATTGAAGATCAAATTAATAAAATAAAGTGAGAAGCACAAGTTTAGAGAAAAAAGAGTAAAAAGAAACAAAGCCTCCAAGAAATATGTGACTATGTGAAAAGACCAAATCTATGTTTGATTGGTGTACCTGAAAGTGATGGGGAGAATGGAACAACGTTGGAAAACACTCTTCAGGATTTTACGCAGGAGAACTTCCCCAAACTAGCAAGGCAGGCCAACATTCAAATTCAGGAAATACAGAGAACACCACAAAGATACTCCTTGAGAAGAGCAACCCCAAGACACATAATTGTCAGATTCACCAAGGTTGAAATGAAGGAATAAATGTTAAGGGCAGCCAGAGAGAAAGGTCGGGCTACCCACAAAGGGAAGCCCATCAGACTAACAGGGGATCTCTCAGCAGAAACCTTACAAGCCAGAAGAGAGTGGGGGCCAATATTCAACATTCTTAAAGGAAAGAATTTTCAACCCACAATTTCATATTGAGCCAAACTAAACTTCATAGGTGAAGGAGAAATTAATCCTTTACAGACAAGCAAATGCTGAGAGATTTTGTCACCACCAGGCTTGCCTTACAAGAGCTCCTGAAGGATGCCGTAAACATGGAAAAGAACAACCAGTACCAGCCACTACAAAAACATGCCAAATTGTAAAGACCATCGATGTTATGAAGAAACTGCATCAACTAACGGGCAAAATAACCAGCTAACATCATAATGACAGGATCAAATTTACACATAACAATATTAACCTTAAATGTAAATGGGCTAAATGCCCCAATTAAAAGACATAGACTGGCAAACTGGATAAAGAGTCAAGACCTATCAGTGTGCTGTATTCAGGAGACCCATCTCATGTGCAGAGACACACATAGGCTCAAAATAAAGGGATGGAGGAAGAGCTACCAAGTAAATGGAAAGAAAAAAAAAAAAGCAAGGGTTGCAATCCTAGTCTCTGATAAAACAGACTTTAAACTGACAAAGATCAAAAGAGACAAGGCCATTACATAATGGTAAAGGGATAAATTCAACAAGAAGAGCTAACTCTCCTTAATATATTTGCACCCAATACAGGAGCACCCAGATTCATAAAGCAAGTCCTTAGAGACCTACAAAGAGACTTAGACTCCCACACAATAATAATGGGAGACTTTACCACCCCACTGTCAATATTAGACAGATCAACGAAACAGAAGGTTAACAAGGATATCCAGGAATTGAACTCAGCTCTGCACCAAGGGGACCTAATAGACACTACAGAACTCTCTGAATCAACAGAATATACATTCTTCTGAGCACCACATCACACTTATTCTAAAATTGACCACATAATTGGAAGTAAAGCACTCCTTAGCAAATAGAACAGAAATCACAACAAACTGTCTCTCAGACAACAGTGCAATCAAATTAGACTCAGGATTGAGAAACTCACTCAAAACCACACAACTACATGGAAACTGAACAACCTGCTCCTGAATGACTACTGGGTAAATAACGAAATGAAGACAAAATAAAGACACTCTTTGAAACCAGTGAGAACAAAGACACAAAGTACCAGAATCTCTGGGGCACATTTAAAGCAGTGTGTAGAGGGAAATTTATAGCACTAAATGCCCATAAGAGAAACCAGGAAAGATCCAAAACTGAAACCCTAACATCACAATTAAAAGAACTAGAGAAGCAAGAGCAAAGAAATTCAAAAGCTAGCAGAAAGCAAGAAATAACTAAGATCACAGCAGAATTGAAGGAGATGGAGACACAAAAAACACTTCAAAAAATCAATGAATCCAGGAGCTGGTTTTTTGAAAAGATCAACCAAATTGATAGACCATGAGGAAGACTAATAAAGAAGAAAAGAGAGAAGAATCAGATGGACGCAATAAAGAATGATAAAGGGGATATCACTACCAATCCCACAGAAATATAAACTACCATCAAAGAATACTATAAACACCTCTACACAAATAAACTAGAAAATCTAGAAGAAATGGATGAATTCCTGGACACTTATACCCTCCCAAGACTAAACCAGGAAGAAGTTGCATCTCTGAATAGACCAATAGCAGGCTCTGAAATTGAGGCAACAATTAATAGCCTACCAATCAAAAGAAGTCCAGGACCAGATGGATTCACAGCCGAATTCTACCCAGAGGTACAAAGAGGAGCTGGTACCATTCCTTTTGAAACTATTCCAATCAATAGAAAAAGAGGGAATCCTCCCTAACTCATTTTATGAGGCCAGCATCATCCTGATACCAAAGCCTGGCAGAGACACAACAAAAAAAGAGAATTTTAGACCAATATCCCTGATGAACATCGATGCGAAAATCCTTAATAAAATACTGGCAAACTGAATCCAGCAACACATCAAACACCTTATCCACCACGGTCAAGTTGGCTTCATCCCTGGGATGCAAGGCTGGTTCAACATATACAAATCAATAAATGGAATCCATCACATGAATAGAACCAATGACAAAACCCACATGATTATCTCAATAGATGCAGAAAAGGCCTTTGACAAAATTCAGCAGCCCTTCATGCTATAAACTCTCAATAAACTAGGTATTGATGGAACGTTTCTCAAAATAATAAGAACTATTTATGACAAACCTTCAGCCAATATCATCCTGAATGGGCAAAATTTGGAATCATTCCCTTTGAAAACTGGCACAAGACATGGATGCTCTCTCTCACCACTCCTATTCAACATAGTGTTGGAAATTCTGGCCAAGGCAATCAGGCAAGTGAAAGAAATAAAGGGTATTCAATTAGGAAAAGAGGAAGTCAATTTGTCCCTGTTTGCAGATGACATGATTGTATATTTAGAAAACCCCATCGTCTCAGCCCAAAATCTCCTTAAGCTGATAAGCAACTTCAGCAAAGTCTCAGGATACAAAATCAATGTGCAAAAATCACAAGCATTCCTACACACCAATGACAGACAGAAAGCCAAATCATGAGTGAACTCACATTCACAATTGCTACAAAGATAATAAAATACCTAGGAATCCACCTTACAAGGGATGTGAAGGACCTCTTCAAGGAGAACTACAAACCACTGCTCAATGAAATAAAAGAGGACACAAATGGAAGAACATTCCATGCTCATGGATAGGAAGAATCAGTATCGTGAAAATGGCCATACTGCCCAAGGTAATTTATAGATTCAGTGCCATCCCCATTAAGCTACCAATGAGTTTCTTCACAGAATTGGAAAAAACTATTTTAAAGTTCATATGGAACCAAAAAAGAGCCCACATAGCTAAGACAATCCTAAGCAAAAAGAACAAAGCTGGAGGTATGCTTCCTGACTTCAAACTATACTACAAGGCTACAGTAACCAAAACAGCATGGTACTGGTACCAAAACAGATACATAGACCAATGGAACAGAACAGAGTCCTCAGAAATAACACCACACATCTACAACCATCTGATCTTTGACAAACCTGACAAAAACAAGAAATGGGGAAAGGATTCCCTATTTAATAAATGGTGCTAGGAAAACTGGTGAGCCCTATGTAGAAAGCTGAAACTCGATCCCTTCCTTACACCTTATACAAAAATTAATTCAAGATGGATTAAAGATTTAAATGTTAGACCTAAAACCATAAAAACCCTAGAAGAGCCGGGTGCGGTGGCTCATGCCTGTAATCCCAGCACTTTGGGAGGCTGAGGTGGGCGGATCACAAGGTCAGGAGATCGAGACCACGGTGAAACCCCGTCTCTATTAAAAATGCAAAAAATTAGACAGGTGCGGTGGTGGGCGCCTGTAGTCCCAGCTACTCAGGAGGCTGAGGCAGGAGAATGGCGTGAACCCAGGAGGTGGAGCGTGCAGTGAGCCAAGATTGCGCCACTGCACTACAGCCTGGGCGACAGAGCGAGACTCTGTCTCAAAAAAAAAACCAAAAAAAACCAAAAAAAAAAAAAAAAACCAAAACCCTAGAAGAAAACCTACGCAATACCTTTCAGGACATAGGCATGGGCAAGGACTTCATGACTAAAACACCAAAAGTAATGGCAACAAAAGCCAAAATAGACAAATGGGATCTAATTAAACTAAAGAGCTTCTGCACGGCAAAATAAACTACCATCAGAGTGAACAGGCAACCTAGAGAATGGGAGAAAATTTTTGCAATCTACCCATCTGACAAAGGGCCAATATCCAGAATCTATAAATAACTTAAACAAATTTACAAGAAAAAAAAAAAAAAAACAACCCCATCAAAAAGTGGGCAAAGGATTTGAACAGACACTTCTCAAAAGAAGACATTTATGCAGCCAACAGACACATGAAAAAATGCTCATCATTACTGGTCATCAGAGAAATGCAAATCAAAACCACGATGAGATACCATCTCACACCAGTTAGAATGGCGATCATTAAAAAGTCACGAAACAACAGATGCTGGAGAGGATGTGGAGAAATAGAAATGCTTTTACATTGTTGTTGGGAGTGTAAATTAGTTCAACCATTGTGGAAGACAGTGTGGCAATTCCTCAAGGATCTAGAACTAGAAATACCATTTGACTCAGTGATCCCATTACTGGGTATATACCCAAAGGATTATAAATCATGCTACTGTAAAGACACATGCACATGTATGTTTATTGTGGCACTATTCACAATTGCAAAGACTTGGAACCAACCCAAATGTCCATCAGTGATAGATTGGATTAAGAAAATGTGGCACATACACACCATGGAATACTATGCAGCCATAAAAAAGGATGAGTTCATGTCCTTTGCAGGGACATAGGTGAAGCTGGAAACCATCATTCTCAGCAAACTATCACAAGGACAGAAAACCAAACGCTGCATGTTCTCACTCATAGGCAGGAATTGAACAATGAGAATGCTTGGACACAGGGTGGGGAACATCACACAGGGCCTGTAGGGGGTTGGGGGCTGGGGGAGGGATAGCATTAGGAGAAATACCTAATGTAAATGACAAGTTGATGGGTGCAGCAAACCAACATGGCACATGTATAGCTATGTAACAAACCTGCACGTTGTGCACATGTACCCTAGAACCTAAAGTATAATTAAAAAAAAAAAGAAAAAATATATTTACCTAACCTAATATGTCCAAAATATGATCATTTCAGTATGTAATCAATGTAAAATTTATGAATGAGATGTTTTACATTGTTCTGCCTATCCCAAGTCTTTGGAAACAAGGTTTTATACTTAAAATACCTTTCTATTCAGACTAGCCATATTTTAAGTGCTGAATAGCCATATGTGGCTAGTGTCTACTGTGTTGGACAACAACACAGAATCAGAACTTTTTCATCACCCCAGGAAATTCCCATTTCTGCAGTGCCCTTTGAGTCAATCCCCTTGTTACCAGATGCAACTGCTTTTCTGATTTCTATCACCATAGATTAGATTTGCCTGTTCTTGAACTTATAAAGAGCTCAAACTCAAGTGTTTGGTTTCTTTTACTCTGCATAATATTGTCGAGATCCATGTTATGTGTATCAGTAATTTGTGCCCTTTTTATTGCGGAGTGGTATTCCATTGTATGCCTATGCCATATTTGTGTATCCACCTTTAATAAATACTTGTTTTTGAATGAATGTCAGTGCAACATGATAAACTACATAAGAAGCCCCATCCTAAGGACAAAGTGTTCTGTGGATTCAGGGTGGCAGGATGACAAGAATTCAGGGGGTTGGATGGTCCAGGGTAGTGTTCTAGAAAAGGGGGGCATTTGGATTGGACTTAAGGAGATAACTTAGAGTCTCTATGGATGAAAGTGGAGGAGGGGAGGCATTCTACGTGGAGGAAGTGTCTGGAACAAAGGCCTGTGACCTGGGTGGTCAGGGCTGGGTTTGGAGAATGAAAGTCTAGAAGAATGAAGGTAGGCTGGGGCCAGATCTGGAGGTCTTGAGTGATGCCATAAAGGAGTTTGATCCTTTCAGGAGTGCGATCAATTGCTGCTCTGGAGCAGGGACACAGCCCTAGGTGAGAAAGATCTTCCTGGAAGAGGAGACGCTTGGCACAGGTCTTGACAGGTGAGACAGGGTTTCGCTGTGTTGCTCAAGCTGGTCTTGTCTTGAACTCCTGGACTCAAACAATCTTCTGGCCTTGGCCTCCCAAAGTACTGGGATTACAGGTGTGAGCTGCTGCTCCCGGCCTGGATGAGCTTTTCTGTGATTTTCCCAGCATCCCTTTTCCTGCTCATCTTCTTGCCTTGGTCCAGGTTGTTGCGTCTATCCAGACCATCCTTACCCCTCCTGTTTCAAGCATCTCCCAGGAGGAAAGCTTCCTGTCAATTCCCTGGCCCTCATCCCTGTGATGTGGTTTCCTCCAAGTCAATCTCAGCTAACGCTTTTCCATTACAGCATCGCATTAACCAGCAGCTGCATTTACCTGGATCATACATCAGCCCGAGCCTATCTCCAGTGAAGAGGTGGGTTGTGCCGGGGGGACCGTTCATCACACCCGCCCAGCTGCTGGAGGCTCTCCTGGACTTTGGTGTCTTAGGCCGGAGCTGTCACAATCATCCCACATTTACCTTGTCCCTGTGAGAGGAGGGAGTTCCAAGTACTCTCTGGCCTTGAGAAATGGCCCCTGATATTCCCTTGCTTTAGCTATGACATCTCTGTAGCATCATAATCTATGCAACTTGGATAGAGAGAGGCTTTGGGTCACACCATCAAATCTGATTGAAATTCATCTTTAATCAGTCATATTGATGTTGTGTCTGGAGCTGACCTGGAAGCCTGAATACACCTGGTCTTATTTACTTCTCACACCAACCCAGCTATCCCCATTTCAGGGATTACAAAATGGAGCACTGACTTGCTCAGGGTTACTTATGCCGCAGAAAAGAGGGAGACCCAGGGTCCGAACTTGGATCTCCTGACTCCAACTCCAATGCTCATGCCGCAAAGCCAGCTGCCTCGGTGAGTTGCTTCCTGGCTGGATGGCTGGTTTCTCAGGGTACGGACTTGCTTTGAATGTCCTGTCTCCCTTTGCCTCCCCAGAGGGTGGCTTATTTCTTTAAGCTCAAGAAAAGAAAAAATAAAAAAGGAGATGGTGAAATAAATTTATTGCCATGTTAGAAACATTGGATTGAAGAATTGATCCCTACGGCTAAGTAATTTCCCTCTTTCGTGCAAAATATAAATAAATCTGTATGGCTTGTGCTGAGTGATGAGCCCGGGCTGCTGGCTGGATTTCACGACATGAAATGCCCTTCAGAGTCTCTGGTTTCCTCTCCTTGACCCCACCAACGAGCTGTTCTAAATGGCCCTGTGTTCTCCCTGAAGGAGGGATGTTGGCAGCTCCCTCGTCTTGCCCGCTACAGTTGGGCAGACTTAGGGACGTCTTGCAGAGTCCTTCCACAGCTCAGCTCGACCCTGACAGGTGTGGCCCAGAATGGCTGATTTCCAGAACCATAAATAGACCAGCTTAATTATTACTGTTATTCTTTTATCTAGGCAAAAGGGGAGGGGGTAGAGGGTAGGGGTTGGTATCTCAAGTGTGTGATTATGTAACACAGATCACTCCTTTTCCCTAAAGGTTTCATCTAATTTCTGGGAAGAGATGGCCAGTGTGGTGTGTCCAAATTAATCACGGGGGAAGGTTTAGTTATCCTGCTCTCATGGTGGTTTAATTTTAGCGTGTTTCCCTGGGGTAGCCCTCCTTCCCAGCCTCTACCTAGTCTTAGGTAATTACAAGCCTGGAAAGAAAGAGGGAGTGCTGGCTGGCAGATGCCACCCACTCCCTGGCTGGCTCAGAGACAGAACTTGGCCTCTGTACTCTTCTTCTGCCAAGTGGGCTCCTCTGGGCTTGGAGTGTCAGGAGAGGATTTCATAAGGTGTAGAAGTTTCCCAGGAGACAGATGACCTGGCCTCTTTGTGTGGTTTTCCATCTTGGAAGGGCCCAGGAGTGCAGATAGACAGCCTCTAAGGAGTTAGGAAACTAGGATCCGAGGAAGAAGATGAAGTCTGGCTTCATGCTGGGGAACTTGTGGTTGCCTTCCAGAAGTCTTGATGTGGGACTTCAAGTAAAGAAGCAGGAGCTTCCAGGGTATGTTGGGGGCAGGCTGGGGGATGGGGGCCAGTGTCTCTTTGCCTGCTTATTCTTTGAGACAAAGTCTCTACAACTTTTGTCTTAAGCCCCTGCAAGACTGGCCATCCTGGGGGAAGGGAGACAGCTCAGGTCATCACTTGGATTCTGCTGATGGCTTTGACTTTCTCTCTCCATCGGGAAAGAGTGTGGAGGGTCTGCCCGGGTGGGACCCTCAAGTCCCACTCTTTGCTGCTGGAAGGAGTTTATGACAATCCTGGGTCCAACCCCCATCACTCCTGGTCTTGTGTTTACTGCTTCCTAAAACTAAGAGAGCCTTGACAAGGATAGAAATTGGTACCAGGAGCTGGGTTGTATGAAACCACCTGCAGTGGGCATATACCATACTTACTGGTCTTTTTAGCATCAGAACCACCTTCCCATGTGTATTAGGGTTCTCTTAGAGGGACAGAACTAATAGAATATGTATATATCATATATAATATATATACGTAGGGGAGTTTATTAAGTATTAACTTACATGATCACAAGGTCCCACAATAGGCTGTCTGCAAGCTAAGGAGCAAGGATAGCCAGTTTGAGTCCCAAAACTGAAGAATTTGGAGTTTGATGTTTGAGGGCAGGAAGCATCCAGCACAGGAGAAAGATGTGGGCTGGGATTTTCACGTTTTTCTGCCTACTTTTTATTCACTGGAAGCTGAATAGATTGTGCCCACCAGAACCTATTAACCAGGTTAAGGGTGGATCTGCCTTCCCCTGCCCACTGACTCAAATGTTAAATCTCTTTTGGCAACACCCACACAGACACACCCAGGATCAATACTTTGTATACCTCAATCCAATCAGGTTGACACTCAGTATTAACTGTCACAAGTCCACCCCTTGTCAACTTGAACCCATACACACCTCCTGAGATCATACATAATCTTCAAATAAAGACAATAATAAGGTCATAATTACAGCTAACATAATACAACTGTCCTTCGTATAACTGGAAACGCACCAATCCCCAACCCAAATACTATTACATAAAGTTAACAATACTTAAATGCTGATATGAAGTCAATAAATCTTATGTCACATGATAAAGGAAAAAGGAAATAAAATGAAGAATTGTTTTTGGTACAAGCGTATACATGCACAAACATGTTTCTAACAAAAGAAAGAGGAAATACTCAGGACAGTTACAGTCCTTGTTTCTGCAGCTGGTCATGTGGTTGTAACTGGTATTGATGACTACCTTCTACTACTCTTCATTCTGTATTCCCTTTGCCTTCAGCAAGCACCTCAGCAGGTCACGTTTTTTTTTTTTTTTTTCCTGGTGGGGAGTGACCCAGGCCTTCATTCCTGAAGGGTCTGGGTCATTTGTAGTCCTGCCTGGATTGGGCTGTTGTAGTTTCCCATTGACCTTAATCACAGGGCATGGTAATATTAAGAGACACCCTAATGGATGTCCTGTATTCCATGCATACTCTTCCTTACCTCCGTTGTGGAGTAGTAGACTGATTTCGTGTTGATAGTCAGGGTCAATCACCCCAGCCAACACTGTAACTCCCTTCTTAGCCTGTTGACTTAAAGGTAGGAGGAGCCTGAAGTCTCCAGGTAGCAATCTTAACTTCCAGTTTAATGAGATTGTTGTTGTGTCTCCTGGTGGCAGCGTTCCTCCCTCTGGAACTAAGACCTCTAGGCCAGCAGAATGTAATGTTGCAGGAACAGGAAGCAAAAATGTTTCTAGTGGATCACTAGGGGTGATGGTGAGTGGTGCCACCTCCACTTCCACCGCTTGATTCCTGGACCTGTGAATCCTGGCTATGGGAAAAATAGTACCATATATTGGACGCTGATTCAGAGCATACACAGCCTTCTGGAGAACTTTGCCCCAGCCCTGTGAAATATAGTCACCTAGTTGGTGGTGTAATTGTGACTTCAAAAGGCCACTCCACCATTCTATCAATCGAGCTGCTTCAGGATAATGGGGAACATGGAAAGACCAGTGAATTCCATGAGCATGAGTCCACTGCTGTACTTCTTTAGCCATAAAGTGAGTGCGTTGGTCAGAGGCGATGCTGTGTCGAATATCATGATGGTAGATAAGGCATTCCATGAGTCCACGATGGTAGTCTTGGCAGAAGCATTGTGTGCAGGATAGGCAAGCCCATATCTGGAGTAAGTGTCTATTCCAGTGAGGACAAACCTCTGCCCTTTCCATGATGGAAGAGGTCCAGTATAACCAACCTGCTACCAGGTGGCTGGCTGATCACCCTGAAGAATGGTGCCATATCGAGGGCTCAGTGTTGGTCTCTGCTGCTGGCAAATTGGGCACTCAGCAGTGGCTGTAGCTAGGTCAGCCTTGGTGAGTGAAAGTCCATGTTGCTGAGCCCATGCATAACCTCCATCCCTGCCACCATGGCCACTTTGTTTATGGGCCCATTGGGTGATGACGGGGTGGCTGGGGAAAGAAGCTGAGTGGTGTCCACAGAATGGGTCATCCTATCCACTTGATTATTAAAATCCTCCTCTACTGAGGTCACCCATTGGTGAGAACTCACATGGGATACAAATATCTTCGTAGTTTTTCACCACTCAGAGAGGTCCATCCACATACCTCTTCCTCAAATTTCTTTGTCATCAATTTTCCAAACATGCTTCTTCCAGCTCCCTGACCATCCAGTCAAACCATTGGCTATAGCCCATGAATCAGTGTATAATTGCACATCTGGCCATTTCTCCTTCCATTCAAGGTGGACAACCAGGTGCATTGCTTGAAGTTCTGCCCACTGGGAAGATTTCCCTTCCCCGCTGTCCTTCAGGGATGATCTATCAAGGGGCTGTAGTGTTGCAGCTGTCCACTTTTGGGTGGTGCCTGCATATTGTGCAGAGCCATCTGTGAACCAGGCCCTAGTCTTCTCTTCCTCTTTCAAGTGATCATAGGGAACTCCCCATGAGGCCATCAGTGCAGCCTGGGGGAGAGAAGGCAGGGTGGCAGGAGTGGAGACCATGGACTTTTGAGCCACTTCCTCATGTAACTTACTTGTGCTTTCAGGACCTGCTTGAGCCCGATCACGTATATACCACTTCCATTTGATGATGGAATGCTGCTGTGCACGACCCACTTTATGGCTACATGGTTCAGAAAGCACCCAGTTCATGATAGCCAGTTCAGGTTACATGGTGACTTGATGACTCATAGTCAAACATTCAGTTTCCACCAAAGCCCAATAACAGGCCAAGAGCTCTCTGTCAAAAGGAGAGTAGTTATCTGTAGAAGATGACAGGGCTTCGCTCCAAAATCCTAGAGGCCTCTGCTGTGATTCATCTATGGGAGCCTGCCAAAGACTCTAAACAGCATGCCTATCTTCCACCGACACCTCAAGCACCATTGGATCTGCTGGGTCATATGGCCCAAGTGTCAGAGCAGCTTGCACAGCAGCCTGGACCTATTGCAGAGCCTTCTCCTGTTCTGGACTCCACTCAAAACTGGCAACCTTTTGGGTCACTCAATAAATCAGCTGGAGTAACACACACAAATGAGGAATGTGTTGCTTCCAAAATCCAAATAGGCCCACTAGGCATTGTGCCTCTTTCTTGGTTATAGGAGAGGCCAAATGCAGCAACTTATTCTTTACCTTAGAAGGCAACAGGCCCCGCACCACTGGATCCCTAGAAATTTTACTGAGGTAGAAGAGCCCTGAATTTTAGTTGGATTTATTTCCCATCCTCTGGCACACAAATATCTCACCAGTAAGCCCAGTGTGTTTGCTACTTCTTGCTCACTGGATGCAATGAGCATAATGTCATCAATGTAATAGGCCAGTGTGATATCTTGCAGAAGTGAAAAGTGCTCAAGGTCTCTCTGAATCAAAGACTGTGACACAAAGCCGGAAAGTTGATATATCCCCGAGGTAGGATAGTAAAGGTATATTGCTAGTCTTACCAGCTGAAGGCAAATTGCTTCTGGTGGGCCTTATGAACAGGAATGGAGAAAAAGCCATTTGCCAAGTCAATGGCTGCATACCAGGTACCAGGAGATGTGTTAATTTGCTCTAGCAAAGAAACCACATCTGGTGCAACAGCTGCAATTGGAGTCACCACTTGGTTAAGCTTACGATAATCCACTGTCATTCTCCAAGATCCATCTGTCTTCTGCACAGGCCAAATGGGAGTGTTGAACAGGGATGTGGTGGGAATCACCACCCCTGCATCCTTCAAGTCCTTGATGGTGGCACTGATCTCTGCAGTCCCTCTAGGAATGTGATACTGTTTTTGATTTACTGTTTGTCTAGGTAAAGACAGCCCTAATGGCTTCCATTTGGCCTTTCCCACCACAATAGCACTCACCCTACCAGTCAGGGAGCCTGTGTGGGGGTTCTGCCAGCTGCTAAGTATACCTATGCCAATTATGCATTTTGGCACTGGGGAAATGACCACAGGATGAATCCAGGGACTCACTGGACCCACTGTAAGTCAGACCTGAGCTAAAACTCCATTAATTACCTGACCTCCACAAGCTCCTACTTTAACTAAAGGACCACAATGATGTTTTGGGTCCTCTGGAATCAATGTCATCTCAGAGCCAGTGTCCAGTAGTCCCCAAAATGTCTGATAATTTCCCTTTCCTCAGTGCACAGTTACCCTGGTAAAAGGCTGGAGGTCTTGTGGAAGGATGGGAGAAAGAGTCACTGCATAAATTGTCAGTAATGTAGTGGGGTCCTTCCTCAAGGGGACCTGTCCCCTTCATTCAAAGGGTTCTGGGTCTCTAAACTGGCTCAAGTCTGGAAATTGATTGAGGGGCCGTGATTCTCTGTTTCTATAATTCAATTTAGTCTTTTGTCCATTTGACCTAGAAGTTTTCTGCTTGTACAAATTAAGTAGGAAAGCAGTAGGCTTCCTATCAATTTCACTTCTAGGAACACCATGATTAGCCAGTGCCAGAGCTCTACATGAGTCAGACTATTCTGATTACCACTTTGCCTCCGCTGTCCATTACAGTAGCTATACCCACCTTGCCTTTGATGGTTGAGTGCTGCCACTTGGCCCCTGCCACCTCGAGATCCAATTACTCCCATTGTATTTAAATTTTGTAGTTGAGTAACTGCGATTCCCACCATTAGATCTGACACACAAAGAAGAGCAATTGCAGGGCTCTTCAGAGATGCAGGTGCTGCCCTCACAAATCTATTTTGCAAGGCATTGGTCAAGGGTGTATCTTCTGGACCCTCCCAGCTGGGGTGAGTAGGTCTAAAGTGACTAACCCACTCCACCATCCCAATCTCCCTAAGCCTTTGAATTCCTTCCTCTACATTAAACTAAGGGAGATCAGACATTTCCACCTCGCTCACAGTGGCCATCTTTTAATCCACATTTCAGGTAACCAAGCAAATAAACAATTAGAACCATTTTTTCTTAACTACCCAAGCTGCAACATTAAATGCACAGTCCCTGCTTAGTTGACCCAAATCAATAAATTCAGCTTGATTCATCTCTCTGTTCCTTCCACCATTATCTCATACTCTTTTTTTTTTTTTTTTTTTTTTTGAGACAGAGTCTCGCTCTGTTGCCCAGGCTGGAGTGCAGTGGTGCGATCTCAGCTCACTGCAAGCTCCACCTCCCGGGTTCACGCCATTCTCCTGCCTCAGCCTCCCGAGTAGCTGGGACTACAGGTGCCCACCACCATGCCCAGCTAATTTTTTGTATTTTTAATAGAGATGGTGTTTCCCTGTGTTAGCCAGGATGGTCTCGATCTCCTGACCTCGTGATCCGCCTGCCTTGCCCTCCCAAAGTGCTGGGATTACAGGCATGAGCCACTGCACCCGGCCCATTATCTCATACTCTTAATATCCATTCCCGTGCCTGTTCTCCAGATTGCTGTTTATATAAGTTAGAGAACTCAAACAGTTCTTTTCGAGTGTAGCACACCTCCTCATGGGTCACACTCTCAACCTCATTTCCAGGGGCTCACTGGGACTTTAGCATGGTTATAGGTCTAGAAGCAAACAGAGGTGTTGGGGGTGGCTTCTGAAGAGAATCAACATTATTTTGCCTGGCAACTGCCTCAGGGGAGGTCATCATTGTTGCCTCAGGCAGCACAAAGTTTGTTTCCTCAGGCAAAGGTGGAAAGGCTGATGACAGCATGGGTCTGGCAGAGGATGCTGCCACTACTGGGGATGAGAAAGCTGTTCCTTTTGGCAAAAATGGTTCATCAGAGTTTACAGACTCAGCGTCCCCAGCTTCATCAGGGTCCTCCCACAATTCCCCATTCCAAGTTTCAGCATCCCATTCTTTTCCAATCAATGACCTCACTTTAACAGTAGACACCTGGTGAGGCTATGCATGCACCTTTCATTACAGGTCAGCCACTTGCATGATAAGAGCTTGTATCTGTTTTTCCACGATTTCAGCTCTTTCTCTGCAGGAGATAAGACTCTCACTCAGGGCAACCTTAGCAGATTTGAGTCTTAGTATCTGCTTTTGAAACCAGGAGACAGAATCCCTGAGTTCATCATTTTCTTTCATCACTTTGTCAACCGAACGTAGGAGCAACCAATTAGCTTCATTATGTTCCTTGATTCTCCACGTATGGTCAAAGGTATTATGTTTAGAGTCACTAAAGTCCTTGCCTTTCATGAGCGGT
Source organism: Rhinopithecus roxellana (assembly GCF_007565055.1). Lineage (NCBI taxonomy): Eukaryota > Metazoa > Chordata > Mammalia > Primates > Cercopithecidae > Rhinopithecus > Rhinopithecus roxellana. The sequence goes on along the minus strand of NC_044560.1, from coordinate 88,430,621 downwards.
GAATCAGGAGTGTCAAATGCATTTATTTTGCATAACTCTCTAAACAGTTCATGCCAAGGACTATCAGTGTTCTCCATACTATTAGAAGTAGAGTTGTTGGCATTTTTGGGTCTAATCATATTAAGCAACCACCTCCAGAAACCCCAAAACCAATGAAAGAACTCCATCCTTAATATTTTATTCCTCTAGAACCACTCCTGGTACCAAAATCTGTATTAGTCAGGTTCTCTTAGAGGGACAGAACTAATAGCATGTATATATATATGGAAATATATATGGATATATATATATATCCATATTTCAGCTAACCAAGCAACTATATCTATCTCATACATATATGAGTTTATTAAGTATTCACTTAAGTGATTACAAGGTCCCACAATAGGTTGTCTGTAAGCTGAGGAGCAAGGAGAACCAGCCTGAGTCCCAAAACTGAAGAACTTGGAGTCTGATGTTCCAAGGCAGGAAGCATCCAGCACAGGAGAAAGATGTAGGCTGGGATTTTCATGGTTTTCTGCCTGCTTTATATTCACTGGAAGCTGATTATATTGTGCCCACCAGATTAAAGGTTGATGTGCCTTCCCCAGCCCACTGACTCAAATGTTAATCTCTTTTGGCAACACCCACGCAGACACACTGGGATTGATACTTTGTATCCCTCAATCCAATCAAGTTGACACTCAGTATTAACCATCACATCATGTTTGGGAATTCTTCCAGTTTTTGATTCTTGGTGGGAAACAGACAGCCTCAGTAGAGAATCTGAAAACTCCCTTGCCCAACCTTCCTTGAAGATGGGGCCTAGGCTCGGAACCTTGGCTCTGCCGGGCAGGTACACCCATCCTAGACTTTGACTAGGGAGTCAAGAAACAGGTACCTACAGAAGCCATTCCTGTAAGACGGCAGCAAAAGCAGCAGCTGCAACTTATTTCTGGAGGCATCCATGGAGGAGGTTCTAGGAAACCTGAAATATGGAAATATGAAAATTGGGGCTGCTGGTGGTAGTGTGGGGTAGAGGGCAGTGGGACTCTCCTCCACACCCAGGGATGAAAGGATCACATCTGTGCTTCGCTGCAGTGAGGCACCTAAGAAGTGATCCCTAGGAACCCAGGTGTGTACCCACCATGGGGTGTCCAGAGACTTGGCAATGTACTCCGTAGGAAAAGTGAAGCAAGCAGTTACTTCTTTGGCTTTAAGAGAAGTACAGCAGGAAACAGATGAGCTTTGGCTCCAGTTGTCTGCAGGGTGAGGCAAAAAAGTAGAAATCATGTAATTCTGCTGCAGAAAGCTTTTTCTGCCAGCTGCTGGTTCTCTGAGATCTCTGAGGGCCAGGTCTAAAAGAGAATGCAGGTTATTCAATGACAGCTTTGGCTAAGTTCTCCACTGGGCCCTGTTGCCAGGGTCAAGGCTGAGGGGATCCACTTCCTGCTCCTTTGAAGCTCTTCCAACACATCGTGCAGTGTTCCTACTGGACATGGAAGAGCTGTTCTCTCTCTCTCTCTCTCTTTCTCTCTCTCTTTCTCTGTCTCTCTCCTCTCCCTCCCTCTTGCCCTCTCTCCCTTTCTCTCTCTCTGTGCATGTGTCTAGGACTTTAGTCCAGTATGGGTCTCTGCCCAATATCCAAGGAAAGGACAGATTAGGGCTTCCCATTGCTCTTAGGGGTAAAATCCAAACTCTGTATGACCCCAAAAACCCTGTGAGTTTGGTTATTACCCACTTCTCCAGCCTTAAGTCTGGCTACAATTTGCTTTCTCTCCTTAAGCCATGCTGGCCTTTCTCACAGTCTTTAGAAAGAGTTAGCATTTGTCCTGCAGATGCTTTACACATATTTTCCTGCTGTCTGGAACACTCTTCCTGCCCTTTCACTAGCTAACTCCAGGTCTTTCTCCACTCTTAAGACCTCTGCACAAAATCCAGTTTGTCTTTCTGAACCCAGTTCTTTGATTGTGCCATTCTCTGTACCTTGAACAGATCTGTTACCTCCTTTTGTGTAGGTGCTGTACCTCTATTGATGCAGCCTCTGAGCACTAAATTATTTTTGGTAGTAGGTTCATGGGATTGACTCGGCTATCCTTACAGACGTTTGATTTCCCTGGAACTGTCCTTTCTTTCAAGGGCTATGAATTCAAGTTTGCTCATGTGCAGCTCAGCTCTGAAAACAGCTGGATATGGCTTCAAGGCTGGTCCCCATCCTGCTTGCTCTTATTCCAGGCTTTTTGGCTTCTCAAATGCAAAGCTGCTATTTTGTGCTTCTTGCAGCTTACTCTGGCTCTCCTTGTGAATGTAATTGAAATTTCACAGTCATCAGTTTTTAAAATGATTTTCTGTGCTTTGGAAGTCAGTGCGAGTCACAAAATGTCTTCAGAATATTCTCAAAGCTTTTGCAGAAGTGAATCTGTTTTCTTTCTGCCTTTCCACAAGCATTTGCTAAGCCCCTACTGTGTGTCAGGCTCTGAGCTCAGCCTGGAGAAAGAGGGGGATGGGAGGCAAAGGAGGATGGGGCAGGGCTCCGCCCTTGCTGCAGGCTAGTGAGGAACTCAGACAAGCACGCTTGCATCCAGGAGCAGAGGCAGCTGTGATAAATACCAGGCAGAGCGTCAAAGTGCAGCGGGAACACAGAGACGGGCGGATGGTGGCTGGGGGAGTGTGGGATGCTCTGCTAGCTTGATCTTGCCCCTGTCTGGAAACCATTGCTCTGAGTTTCCAGGTTACAGATGTGGAGGTGTTTTCAAGGGACTAGGAAAGTTTTAGAATCATTCTGCTTGGAGACAGGGAGATGGCTGTCATGACCTTTGTGTGATTTTAGTCCAGCCACTGCCTTCTTATCTAGACCTTGTCCATGCTCTCGTCTCCTTGTGAGCGTGTCCACGCTGGTGCTGGTTCCTCTGTCTGGAGTAGATGTCCCTACCTGTCACCTGTACAGATCCCTCCTTAGTCCCAGTGTCTCTGGGAAGCCTTTTTTGACGGCTCCAAGGGAGAATGCCTTTCCTGATGCTCTGGGTGCCCTAGGGGGCCACTGGCCCTTTAGCCCCACCTGGGACAGCTCCAGAATCCTTTTGCTCTGGGCTCTGGGCTGGAACCCCCTGTTCTGCCAGGCATCCTTCTTTTCCAGCATCAGTGACATTAACTGAGAGTCATTAGAGTGTGGTGGTTAAAATCAAATGCAGTCAGATAGTCACTCCACAGTGGAGAGACCTGGAAACACCAGCTTCACCACGTGGTCAAGGTGACAAGTCATGCTGGTGTCATGTGGCCCTTGATACGATGTGAAGAGAAGGGTGCCTCTGTTGTATGCTTCCCCAAATCTGTAACCTCAGACTATTCATGAGAACATACCTGTCAAACCTAGACTAACGAATATCCTGTGAGATACCTGATGCTGCTCTTTAAAAGTGTCAGGGTGGTTGGGCGTGGTGACTCACGCCTGTAATCCCAGCACTTTGAGAGGCCGAGGTGGGTGGATCACCTGAGGTCAGGAGTTTGAGACCAGCCTGATCAACATGGTGAAATCCCATCTCTACTAAAAAAAAAGAAAACAAAAAATACAAAATTAATTGGGCGTAATGGTGAATGCCTGAAATCCCAGCTACTCTGGAGGCTGAGGCAGGAGAATCGCTTGAACCTGGGAGACAGAGGTTGCAGTGAGCTGAGATCGTGCCACTGCACTCCAGCCTGGGCAACAAGAGCGAAACTCTGTTAAAAAATAGAAGTGTCAGGGTCATGAAAGACAATGAAAGACTGAGAAATGGTCACAGATCAGAGGAGACGAAGAGACATGATGACTAAATGCAATGCAGGATGCTGGATTAGGTCCTGGAACAGAAAAAGAACATGAGTGGAAAAACTGGGGAAATCCTAAAAATGTCTGTAGTTTGGTTAATAATAGTGTGCCATGTTGATTTTTAAATTTTGATAAACACACCATGGCTAGGTGAGACCTGAATATTAGAGGAAGAGGGGGAAGAGTATATGAGAACTCTGCTCCATCTTCGTAACTTTTCCATAAAATTATTTTAAAATAAAAAGCTGAAAAAGGACAAGTGTTCTGAACTAGAACACATGGCCTCAAATCCAGCCCCTCCACTTCCTGGCTGTTGGACTTTAGACATGAAACTCAACTCCCTGAGCCTCAGTTTCCTCATTAGGAAAACAAAGGCCTATTTTTCCTCATTTGGAAAACAGTGCCTATCTCAGTAGGGTTGTTGTAAGGATTAACTGAACTAATTATGAGATACACCTAGAAAGTGCCTGGCACACAGGAAGCAATCAATAGGGTTTCACTATTATTATTGTTATTGATGAAGGAGGAAGTCTAACTTCTATAAGGTGGGAGGGATGGGGAATATGCTGGGTGACAGAATTCAATAAGGTATGAATAATTCAACGTGATTCAATTAAATAAACATCTACAGACTTTGTCTGTGTGCCAGGCCTTGCACTGAGGAGAGAGAAGTCAGACCTGGTCCTTTCCCTGGCGGGGCTCAGACATGAGTTTGGGGAGTCAGAACCAGATGCAGATGGTGACACTATGGGGTACGTGGAGTCAATCAGAGGCACGTTGAAGTGGCCGTGAGGCCAGAAGCAGGAGCTCTTTTGGAGTCTGAGACTGGGTAAGGAATCTGAGAAGGCTTCATGGATGTAGCGGCACTTGAACCAGGTTTTGATATATGAATAGAACTTTTCTAGCTATACGGATGTGGGCATAGAGTCCTAGTAAGTACATTATGGGTAACTTAAGGCATATGCTTGATGATTGATCAATTTCAAATCCTCTTCACTAGCTGCAAAGTGGGTACCTTTATTACCCATTTATAGATGGGATAACAGAAGCCCAGGGAGGGAATGGGGTTTCTCCAGGTTATAGACCACTAGTTGGCAGAATTCAGATTCCAACCCTATCTGTCTGACTCCCAAGCCACCTGCCATGAGGAAGGAGCAGTGTGCCCCAAAGTGTGGCACCACTAGGAGAACAAGTGCTGGGGGTGTGGTGTGATGTCATCTTCCAGGTATGGAGGAGGAGGAGGGAGACAGGCAGGTGAGACGGGGCTGGGCAGTGCTGGGGGACCCTCGCTATTCCCAGGAGTTTGACTCTCTGATAGGTCCAGGGAGCCACAGAAGGGTTTACCCAGGGACACAGGATGGCCAGATCTGTGTTTTAGGCAGCACACTCTGGCTTCAGCGTGGTGTGCTAGGAGGCAGAGTGAAGGCAGGGACCCTGGGGGAAGAAGAGGGGGGAGCTGATGGAGAGGAATAGGCAACAAGAAGGCAGCATCCCGAGAGACCCACCCCAGTGAAATGAAGAAATGTGAGAAAAATGTGGCCTTACAAAAACAACTGTGAAAAAACACAGGGGTCTTAGTAGACTGTGACCTTTGTGTGATCCAGCCGAGTGATGTGGCTGTCCCCAGGCAGAGGGACCTCTCATAAACAGAGAAGCAGGGAGTTGCCAGTCCCCCCGTTCTTGTCACAGGCCATTCTTCGCTCTTGAGCTCAGTGCATCTGGCTGTGTTCCAATGCTCTACTCCGAAGGGCCCAGAGACACAATGGGGACCATTTCGCAAGGGGGTGGCTTCCGATTCATATCCAGGAAGGGGCAGTTGAAGAACCTGAGTGTTCAAACCAGAAGAGAAACAACTTAGCAGAAACAGAGCAAGGGGGCCTGTGAGCCCCAGAGGACAAGTGAGGGGCGTGACGGTGAGTCTGATTTGGGATTTCCCTGAACTCACCTCTGTTCCTTCTGCTTCATGCTGCTTTCTCTGAAGCTGGAAGTCCTTTGCTTCTGTGGTCCACAGGGTGAGTGGAATAGGCCCCATCCCACAGTTTTTGAGCTCCAGGTGCCCAGTGGGACTTGACCTCCACTCCGTTCCACCTCCAGTTTCCCACAGTCCTCAGGGAAGGGACTCATCGGTGCAGCTGGAAACAGGGCTAGACAGAACCCAGTAGGTGTGGCATAGCTCACCTATCTGGACCCCTCTATCTGGGCTCTTTCTGAGTTCATGAAGTCTTATTCACCAACCTGAAGTGGTTTTGGAGGAGGAGGTCTGGAAGCAGAAAGTATGTCATTCCCTGAAGGTCTGTCCTGCCTAGAGAAGTTGGGACTTCTCTCATTCTATATCAACATTAGATCACGTTTGCTCATTATTTGCTCATTTTCCACTACTGGAGACATTTCCGATGTTTGAACACTGAGATTCTGTGCCCCTAGAGTCAGGGCTCATGTTTGGGGAGCCACCCTAAGCCACTGGCTCTGTGGCTCCTATGACCCTGGACTCTCCAAGGTGTGAGATTGTGATGCTAATTAACTATAAAGACTGGGCTTGAAATTGGAATTTTTCTGGGCTCCAGGTCCCTGGTCATAGTGTCGGTTGCTCATTAAACCACAGGTAGATGAATTGGCTCTGTAGATGCTGACTGTGCAACCTTAGGGAGGTGGCAGCAGCAGCTGGGATTCCAGCTCCATGAAGTGCTGACAACACAGTGGACAGAGACACTGGCACAGTCGTTGGCATGGTTTTGCGGTCTCATGCAATGGGCCCAGATCCCAACCTCTCTCTGTTCCTCCTACCCCAGCACCCCCAGCCCCCAACACACACACACACACACACACACACACACACACACACACACACACACACACACACAATCCTGGGAACTGGGCATGAGGGATCCTGGCTCTCACTCCTCTCTAGCTAACTAGCTGTGTGATCTTGGGCAGCCTAAACTCTCGGAGCTTCAGTTTTTACAAGATGAGGAGTTGGGTGGGAGGATTCCAGAGCCTTCTTAGCACAGGGTTTCCCATGAGATAGAGATGCCAAACATTGGACCAATCATGTGGAGGAGGTTCTATAACCCCAACCATCCTGACTGTACCAGCCAGGGAACACAGCCACCGTATCATTAGTCTTTGATTGTAAGAGCAGCAAGCTCTATCTGCTTTTTGCGATGGCTCCCCTTCCCCATTAAGTCTCCCCTGGTTGGACAAGGTTGCTCTGTTGGGTTGCTGCGGGCAGCAGGCTCTCTGATCTGTGCCTTTTCTTTAACTCTGTTCTTCCTGGGGAAGCCCTCTGTGCACTGTCATTTGCAGGTGGTAATTGGCCACTGCTACGCGGCTCACTTCTCAGTGTGAAGACCACTTCTTGGGCACTCTGACTGGCACATCTGGCCCTGCTTCTGCTTCACCTCTGCTCCATATCCCTTAGACCCTGCCACAGGGCACCAGAGCTGGGGTGGAGAGAAGGCCCACCTCTCCTTCTTCCTGTGCCAAACCTGGCTGTGTGGGCACCAAAGCAGCTCAGCCTGGGCTCAAAGTCTCACACAGTCCTTCATGAAAACAGCTCCTACATCTTCTGGGCTTTACCCCCTCTCCACTGTATTCAACCTCAGCCCAGCAGATTGAGCTAGGGCAACAGATGCCATCTTACCCTATGCCTCTGCTGTCTTCTCAAACTTCCTTCCAATTTAGAAAACACTAGAAGCTCCCAAGCAGATTGGCCAGCGGTGGGTAAAGAGGAGGTCATCACCTGAGCTGCTCTACTCGCTGGAAGCATCCAGTATCCTGCCCCAGCCCAGCCCTGCCTGGTCACTGCCAGTCTCTCTATTCGATTTCTGTCCCAGTGTTTACGTCAATCAGAATTAACTAATGTTTATTGAGTGCTTATTGTGTCGCCAGCATGGGGGAAATTACTCTTTTCTTAAAAAAACAAAACTTTTCTTCTCTCTGATTTTTTTTCTCCCAGATCTCTCAGCCTTTTGGAAAGGCTGCCTTGAATTATTCAGCCTGCAGTACAGATCTCTGGAGAACATAGCCTCGCGGCTACTTTAATCACTAGAAAGGTTCGGAGTCAGTTATAATCAGCTGGAGTCAACGTGGAAATGCTCATCTCTGGCTTGAAAATAAGATCAAAAGGAAGACCAAGGAAGAGGTAAAATCTGAGACAAGAAATGGATGTTGGTTTCCAGAGGCTCTTAGGTCTTTCTCCTATTTCCAAAGGGGGTCACAGACCTGAAGCCCCAGCCCCTGGGAACTCTGCTTCCCTTGAGCGCATTACTGTGAAACTCTGACCTTTTCTTATGTCACTGGGAAGGCAGTCACACCTCTGCCAATTCAGGGACAAGTTGAGTGAGACAGGACCTCTCTCTGATGGAGGTTTGGTGGACAGTTGTTATCTTCTAAGCATGTGTGAGTAGAGGGAGATGGAGATGAAAATGGGGATGAGCAGAGGAGGGCTCTTTCTACTTTGAGCTAAGCTGGGGTTGGGCATGTTCAGGCAAGGGCTGGGGGAATGGAGGGGCAGAGGGCTGATTGGAGGGAATTTGGAGGTGTCACCAGGGTGGGAAAGCATCCCAAGGGAGGGGAGAGTGGGATCTGCCAGCTTGCTTTTAGGGGAGGGGCAATTCTGGGTGCTCACCTGAGTTCCTGCCTGAGTCCTTCTATTAGTCTGTTTTCACACTGCTATAAAGATGTATCCAAGACTGGGTAATTTATAAAGAAGAGGTTTAGTTGACTCACATTTCTGCATGGCTGGAGTGGTCTCAGGATACTTACAATCATGATGGAAGGGGAAGAGGCATGTCTTATATGGCAGCAGGTGAGAGAGCTAGCAAAAGCAGGGGAAACTGGCTTATAAAACCATCAGATCTTGTGAAAACTCCCTCACTATCATGAAAACAGCATGGGGAAAACCGCCTCCATGACCCAATCACCTCCCACTGGGTCCCTCCCTCAACATGTGGGGATTATGGCGATTACAATTCAAGATGAGATTTGGGTGGAGACATAGCCAAACCGTATTGAGGTGTTTTTGGTAAAATCTCTTAGGCGCAGGATGGTCCCACTTGTGTCATCTGTGTCTGACAGTGTGGGGGCCGTGGTCCCCAGCTTATCTCAAGGGTTTCAAGGAATGCAGAGCAGCTCTGGTGGGTTGAGGGCCAACGTTGTTTGTCCCACTAATGGCTTCATGGTGACAGGCCCTCACCTGAGGCAGCTCAGGTGGGACTCAATGAGCACTGAGGCAGCTCAGGTGGGACTCAATGAGACCTCTCCCCTCTCCCCCATTGCCCACCATACTCTTCCCTAAGATGGGTCAGCATTGAGGGCAAGAAACTGTGACCCCGCTGCCGCCTCCAAAGGAGGAAGGATGCTTGTTGTCTAAGTGGAGGAGCCCCTGGAGACCACAGTTAGGGCTGGTGGGTGTGCCCTCCTCTTTCTTGCAGCCTCTGCAGGAGATAGGATGGAGTACTGGGCAGGGCTGTTTCCAGTGGAAGATCCAGTTCTCTGCCTATGTTTCTTTTTCCTCCACTCTCCCAACTAGTAGGTCTTGTGGGGGTGGAGTGGGGACACTCTCCCTTACCCCCGTCTCACTGCTGCTTTCTCTCTGGTCCTTGAGGGCAGGGTCGGGGTGGGGCTTGTGCTGGAGCCAGGTCTTGTCTCATAGTAGTGAGACCTGAGGTCAGGTTGGGAAGTGGGTGACTTAGTCTAGCTTAGGGAAAGGGGTCCTGGGTGGGTCCAGCCCAGGGTCCTTGTTTTAGGGGTTGGGACTGGAGCCCAACTAAGAAGGTGCTGGGCCTGGGTCTTCCTTGGTATGTCTCTTTTCCCTAAGGGCCTTTCAGGAGGAGGGAGGTAGCTGGGCCAAGGCAGGATTTGGGAATTCTGGAATGGCTTCGGTGTCATCCTAACAATTCAATCTCAGTAGCACTCCAGTCATAAAACCCCAACCCAGTGGTGGTAGAGGGTGCTGGCTGCCTTAGGAGCCTGAGGCAGCAGCATTCTCAGCCCCCATGTCTGTGCCCTCTGTAGTGGGTCCTGGCCATGGCCACAGGAACATGGGCAGCAGAGGCCGTGGCATCAGCTCTCACTGATGGAATCAGATCAGGAAAGGTGGAAAATGTCAGCTGTAAGGTGGCAGCCAAGAGGGTGTGTTTGTGGGCACATGTGAGTCGCCCATGGGGTGCCCAGGCTGTCTGGGGTCAGTCTCACTGAGCTCTGTCTCTGACCAGCTGTGTATACCTATCCTCTCAATGCCTCAGTCTCTTCACCTGTAAAGTGGATAGAAGATTGGACTCAGGATTAACAAGCGAATGCATGCGAAAGCACTTGGCGAAGTGCCTGGGATGTAGAAAACCCTCAGTGAACAGCTCTTCATGCTCAGTTGTGTCTCTGTGTCCTCTTAGAGACTGGAAGTCCCGCAGCAGCAGATGGAAGTTAGAGCCAGAGGAATGCTGCTTGTTGCTGTGATTGTAAACTCCTTTATACCCCACAGGCTTGGGGGTTAGCTAGAAAATATTGGGTAATTAGAAAAACATTTTTTTTTTCTTTTGCAGAGCAGTGAAGCCATAGCAAACGGATGGGCCTTGCCCTCAGCATTTTCCCATTTCAGTAGAATCAGCAAAAAGTCAATTACATCCTATTATAAACATGTACTGCACAAATGCAAAAATGAACGCTACAGAAGGATATAGATTCCTCCACCCTGGGGGGCTGTTGGCAGTTTGATGCATTCCCTTCAGACCTACCCTTACATGTATGCAAACGTATGTCATATGCAATCACCATGCTTCTGTCCCTCCCTCTTTCCCTCCCTCCTTCCTCCTTTCCCTCCCTCCTTCCTTCTTTCTCTCCCTCTCTCTTTCCCTCCTTCTCTCGCTTTCTCTTCCCCTTTCTCTTCTTTCAGAGGAATCATACCACAAACATATTATTGACATTGCTTAGTAATGTGCTTCCCCCCACTCATTATTGTGTCAGGCACATGTTATATCAATACACATATTTCTATCAAAATCACCCCCACCCCCGCCATATACAGAAGATTTAAGGAATAAAAAGGGATAAAAGCTTTTCTTAGGGTTCAAGGGACGATCTAAGAAAGAAATCACTTTTATAAAAGCCTTTAAAAATTATTTTCCCTGGTTAAAACATTAATGTACCTTTAACCCTCCTCCTGGAAAAACCATTATGTATCTCATAATCTCACTACTCATACATAATCATTGTTAACATTTTGGTACAGTTCTTTCTAGTCTTTTTTCTATGTTTGCTTTTTTTTGTGTGCTTGTGTGTGTGTGTGCACTTATGTGTGTGTGTGTGTATGTGTATTTAAACAAATTAGAATCACACCATAACATTTGTAATTTGTGTTTTCTACTTAACATTATTTCATAGATGTTTTCTCTCACAGCTATATATCATATGGGCCCAAATATCTGGTAGCCAAGCACATAAGGGCCCGATTTTCCCATCTGGAAGATTTAATAAAAGGTTTTGGAACCAACTGAATATGCAAATATTTAAGGGTAGAGCTGAATCATCAAATGCTAACTGATGATGTTTAATTGACAAATTCAGTTATATATAGACATTTAAACCCACAGGTAAAGTATGTTAAATTTAGAAAGATTCACATTTCACCAACTCTGCCAGCATCTTTGACATCTGTGCTTCCATCTTCCTTGGGGCTGCTTTATGAATTACCCAACATAGCTGTCCAGAGCAGATCATTTTCCCTCTTGTTTAACTTGTTCAAGATTAAGATGCAATGCTTTTAAAATCTGTGTACAATGTTGTCTCTGGCAATTGTATTTTAAGCCACGAGTACCTATTTGCATAACATTAGGGCAGTCTTTGCATTTGTCCCATAAGTGTATTAGCGATACCCACAACATCACTGCTTACTGGATTGCTCCTCAAAGTGATCTTTAAAGGCTTGTTCACAATGACAGCCAACACTTGCAATTGTGAGGTTGTAACCCTGAGAATAATTACTAAATCTCCGTTCAATTCCTTTGCCTCCTTTTTGCCAATTCCAGCAGGTAACCCCTATAAACATCCCCAACTAGCATTGATTGAGGTCAGGTACGGCTAATGTGATTTCCCCAAACAGTACTTTGTTGTTTAAAATAAAGTAACTAAGAAAGAGTATGCTTGATAGGAAAGTCATTGTAAGAATTTGAATTTAAAGAGATTTTCCTTTTTCTAAGATAATTGTGGGAAAAATCCCCATGTTACATTTGGAAATACATGATGTAGTTTTTTTTTTTTTTTTTTTTTTTTTTTTTTTTTTTTTTTTTTTTTTGAGGCAGAGTCTCACTCTGTCGCCGGGGCTGGAGTGCAGTGGCCGGATCTCAGCTCACTGCAAGCTCCGCCTCCCGGGTTTACGCCATTCTCCTGCCTCAGCCTCCCGAGTAGCTGGGACTACAGGCGCCCGCCACTTCGCCCGGCTAGTTTTTTTGTATTTTTAGTAGAGACGGGGTTTCACCGTGTTAGCCAGGATGGTCTCGATCTCCTGACCTCGTGATCCGCCCGTCTCGGCCTCCCAAAGTGCTGGGATTACAGGCTTGAGCCACCGCGCCCGGCCCATGATGTAGTTTTAAAGACAAGATTAATGGAAACATGGTTTTCCATCTTTTGGCTGCATCCTAATTTATTTAATCATTCCTCTATTGTTGGACAGTTCAATTATTTCCACTTTTTTGCTATTATAAATAACAAGGCACATTCTTGTACTTATATCTCTGGCACATTACAGATTATTTCCTCAGGACAAATTCCCACAGGGTCAAATGGTGTGGATATTTTTAAGAATCTTGATACATCATGCCAAATTGCCCTTCAGAAAGGTTGTGTCAATTTATAATCCCATCAGCAGTGAATAGTGGTGGGCATTTTATAATAAATATGGAACATTTCTGAAATTAATGGGAAAATGCTTCTTCATAAACTCTTTGGACTTTTCTCTAGAGTCAATTTATTGGAACTATAGGAGTCTTTAGAATTTACCTGGTCCAACTGGTTTTCCAATGGGCTTGCGTACATCTTGTAAGGGGAAACTCTTTACTTCAAAGGAGCCCTTGCTAGAATTGGATGGTTATGACCTTCTTTAGTTCAGCCAAAGTATGCTTCCCTATAGCTTGCACAATTAAACAGATATTTACTGCGCTCCTCCAATGTGCACCCAGCCTAGCTCAGTGTTGGGCACACCCGCTCATGGAGTTGGGGGATAAAGAAATCGAGTCTAACAGGTACCAACTCTGAAGCCAGGCACCACAGCAAGCACAACTCCATGAAGCTGAGGTTATTGTCCCACGTTTTAGAGATACAGAAATTAAGGTTCAGAGAGGTTGGGCAACTTGTCCAAACTCACACAGCTGGTAAGCTGATGGGCTGGGATTAAACCCAGATCTGTCTTATTTTCTAAGACCCCATATTGACTTTCCTAGGCCTTCTGTTTTGGAGCTGCTGAAAACAAGTTTGCCCTACAGGATAGAGCCTCCTTACCTGCCACTCCCTGCCGTATCCAGAGAGCATACATGCCACAGTTGTCAGGACAGCCCTGATTTCAAATCTCCTGTCTTGTTGTCCCATAAGTACTCCCACTGTGGTGGTTTGCACTGAGTCAACTTGGTTAATCTGCAATTCCGCTTTCCTGTGTGGGCTCAGGTTAGAGCTGGGCAAAGAGGAAGCTGCCCAGGATTGGAAGGTGGGAGAGAAGTAGCAGCCATCACTCTCTGAGGTTATCACAGTCAGATGGAGTGACAGATGAAGAGATGCCCAGTGGGTCCCAGCTTGTCCTCACTCTTCTCCCTTTGCCTCCAGCTCTTCTCCGTGGCTACCTACCCCGTTGGCCAGTGGCGGCTCATGCTCATCACCAGGCATGTGGCTGTAGACCCACGGAGCTGGGACGCATGCAGAGGCACCAGCTCTTCACGACCCTCTCTGCCAGCACCGGTTTCATGGTTCTCCTTTGATGTTGGGCATGGTTGGCTTCTCTAAGTGACAGGTTAGTGGCTCCTCTGGACCTCCAACTGATCTTCTGGACCTTTGCTTCTGCAGCTTCCCTCAGTTGTGCAAATTCTAGGTCTTATTCCTAGAATAAATACTGGATCTGAAAGCACTCACAGGATTCTGCTCCCCTGGCTGAACCCTGGCGGAAGTGATGTGATGTGACTTCAAAACTAGGCCTTAAGAGGCCTTGCCGTTTTCCCTGTCCTGAGGCCACATCGTGCTGTGAAAAAACTCAGCTTAGCAGAGGCTGAGAAGCTACACGGAGAAGAAGGGAAGAGCCCTGGTCAACACACACAATTGTGAAAAAAATAACTCACTGTAGCCATTTTTTTTAGGCTGAGAAAATATTTTTCTATTAATTGGTTGATCTGTCATTATATTCCATTGCATAGTCAGTGAAAATATAGTAAGTAAAGTTTAGTGTAACCATGTTAGAATAATCTAAATTTGAAGGTATTTATTAGCTTTATTAACTTACACAAAATAAACTTCACTGCCTTTTTATCATGGTAAAATATAGACAACATACAACTGACCATTTTAGGTACTTTTAGGTGTGCAGGTCAGTGGCATTAGGTACAGTCACGTTGTTGTATAACCATCATCGCTATCCACCTCCAGAACTTTTTCCTCATTCCAGACAGAAACTCTCCAATTCCCCATTCCCCCTCCCCTTAATGTAGTTTTTTTTTCCATTTTTTTTGAGATAGGGTCTCACTCTGTCATCTAGGCTGGAGTGCCGTGGCAGGATCATGCTCACTGTAACCTCCAACTCCTGGGTTCAAGTGATCCTCCCACCTCAGCCTCCTGAGAAGCTAGGACTACAGATGTGTGCCACCAAGCCTAGCTTTTTATTTTATTCTTTGTAGAGATGGGAGGGAGTCGGGCTATGTTGCCCAGGTACCCTCAGTGTAGTTTTAGGCCACTAAAGTTTGGGGTACATTGTTACACAGCCGTAGATAACTGAACACTCATACTTGGTGAGGTCATATGCTCTAATTTTCTAGTTTAAAAAATAGTTTCTCAGGCAAAACTACAGAGTCAGTAAAAAGATTTGTGTTTGCCAGGGGTTCTGAGGGTGAGGGTGGGAAGGGATGAGTAGGTAGAGCATAGAAGATCTTTAGGGTGGTGAAAATGCTCTGTATGATACTATAATGCGGATACCCAGAGTGAACCATGATGCAAACTATAGACTGTGGACTCTGGGTGGTGACGATGTTTCACTGTAGGTTCATCAATGGTAACAAATTCCTCTATACCAAATGAGTTACAGAGGAATGCTGGCCTGCTGGCCTAACAGAGGAGAAAGGTGCCCAGAGAGAGGTTCCTAGGAAAAGCATCTGCAGAGGGAGTTGGGTCCAGCCCTCTTAGCTTTGTGAAGGACAAGATAAGTAAACACAAGGATTCACTAACCCATTCATTCACCATTGCCATTCACATTCATTCACCATTCACAAGGATTCACTAACCCATTCATTCACCATTGCTATTCACATTCATTCACCATTTACAAGGATTCACTAACCCATTCGTTCACCATTGCCTTGCACAATGTTTGTTTCATTCTTAGCTATTTGCAGGATGCTTACTGAGCTCAGAGTCTCCTAACCCCCTGGTGCCCTGGTGGGGGAGCATTGATAATGGGGGAGGCCAGGCATGTGTGGAGCAGAAGGCATATGGGATATCTCTGTACCTTCCTCTCAACTTGGCTGTGAATCTAAAAAAAAAAAGTCTTAAAAAATAACAAGAACCAAAACATAGTTGCCCAAACTCTGTGTCTCCTCTTCACCAGCCCAAATAGCACTGGAATATTTTCTCTTCCCACATGGCAAGCTTTCAGATCCTCTCCACCCTGGTGAATCCGCCCTGGGTCCTGGGCCTCACCTATTTGCCTTAAAGTGGGGCCTGCAGAAAGAACATGAGCCTCTAAGGATCATGTGTTGGAGCAGCACAGTCCAGGGTAGAGTTTGTAAACTGATGGCTTGAGCCCTCATCAAGCCCCCAGATACATTTTACTTACACACACCATTGACATGCATAATGGTTGAAAATAATTTGAATTTGTTTTCAATGTTTAAAACTCTAGAGTCTCACATACAAATCTGGATTTCTGGTTTCTCTTAAAAATAAGAAGATTGGGCCACACTGGACCACATTCCCATGAGACAGAACTCTTGGCTGGCTGAGTAGAGGTGGCCCCTATTGGGGGCAGAATTGTGTTCTCTAGCCTTTTATAATACAGACCAGGCCCAGCTGTGCTGACTTCCCAACCCCTTACACCAGCCCCTTTCCTCATGTGCTCTACGTGCTGCTAGGCAGTTGGGCATTTGAGTTTCAACATCTAGTCTAGAGAAATAGTCATCTCTCATGAGTGGGCCTATGCTTCTGTTAATGTGGCCTTAGGGTTCTAGCTGTTTGGCCTCTACACTCTGAGCTCAGAGTCTCCTAACCCTCTGAGCTTTTCTTGGGAACTTGTTCTATGACATCTTGGGCACTGTATTAGTCCATTTTCATGCTGCTGATAAAGACATACCTGAGACCAGGCAATTTACTAAAGAAAGAGGTTTATTGGACTTACAGTTCCATGTGGCTTGAGAGGCCTCACAATTATGGCAGAAGGTAAAAGGCATGTCTTACATGGTGGTGGCAAGAGAGAGAATGAGAGCCATGTGAAATAGGTTTCTCCTTATCAAACCATCAGATCTCATGAGACTTATTCACTACCATGAGAACAGTATGGGGGAAACTGCCTCCATGATTCAGTTATCTCCCACACATGGGAATTATGGGAATACAATTCAAGATGAATTGATGTATTGAACTGATGTATTGAATTATGGGAGTACAATTCAATATGAGATTTGAGTGGGGACACAGAGCCAAACCATATCAGGCACGATGCTTAAAGGAGGACATAGGGGCGTTGGTGAGGTTTCCACATTTTCTTGGAACGAAGGGAGAAAAAGAGACTGTGGCAAGCAAGTGGCTGGCTGAGGTTTTGTGATGAAGGCAGGGGTTTGATTTCAGGACCAGACTCTGGCCTAGATCCTGGCCTGACAGCTCCTCCCACAGCGTGGAATTACTATTACCACGTCCAGGGCTCCCCCACTGGCCATTGCACTGTGAGCTCCAGGAGGGCAGAATGGTGTGTGATTTATCTTTGATTTCCTAGATTTCCTAGAGGCTGGCAGTAGTTTTTTTGTTTGTTTTTCTTTTTTTGAGATGGAGTCTCTCTGTCACCCGGGCTGTGCTGTGGCGTGATCTTGGCTCACTGCAATCTCTGCCTCCTGGGTTCAAGAGATTCTCCTGCCTCAACCTCTGATAGCTGGGATTACAGGCATGCGCCACCACATACAGCTAATTTTTGTATTTTTAGTAGAGACAGGGTTTCACTATGTTGGCCAGGCTGGTCTCAAACTCCCGACCTCAAGTGATCTGCCCTCCTTGGCCTCCCAAAGTGCTGGGATTACAGGCATGAGCCACCACGCTTGGCTGTAGTAGAGTTTTAGTAAGTGTCTGAGTAACACGTTCAAAGGGGGAAACACCTGAAAAGTTATAGAGGAATGCTGGCATGATAGGAGAACTGTGCGCAGAGAGAAGACCCCAGGACGAGCATCTGCAAAGGGAGCTGGCTCCAGTTCTCTTAGCCTTGGGGAGGCTGGGATACACAGGTGAACCTGGGACGTAAACACAGGATTCACAAACCCATTCCCGCATTCGTTGTCAGCTACGTGCAGGGTCACTGCTGGTCCTGCATCTGGTCATTGACACTCAGTGATGGGGCAGGGCAGGTCCACTTTGACTGAAATAAAAGGTCTGAGGGAGCAGGAGGCTCCAAACCCGTGAAAATGTTCACACCTTCTCTTGGGAGCTTAGGGCATAGGTGGGCATCTAGCCGAGTGTTCTCAGTCCTACCTTCAGAGTTAAACAGTCATGAATGAGAATCCTTGTTCTGCCACTTTTTAGCTGTGTGACATTTAGCAAATCCATGAGCCACAGTTTCCTCACCAGTAAAATGGGGAAAGTACCCACTTTCTGGGTAATTGGGATGATTTTCTGAGATATTTATTTAAAATGCTCTGCAGAGTGCCTGTATTGCCCCAGCCCTTCCATGAATTATGGCTTTTTTTCCTGCTGTCATTAGAAGGCAGGGGAAGATGCTGAGGGACATGGCTGAGTAGTGGGTCCCAGCCTCCTGGGGAAGATGAAGGATGTGTCCTGTTGCAAATCATCACACAAGCCCAAAGGTGGGCGACCAGAAGATGGGAACAGCAAAGCCTTGGACACTTGCTGAACATCTCATTAGGTTGGACAAAGAGGCCTGAAGCAGTCTTGCCTGTTTTTGGTTTTTCTCTGAGAGGAGAGGGAGTGGCCAGGGGGAACTGGATCTAATTCTATCCAAGATGAGTGGAATTAGTGATGTGGAAAAGGCAAAAACTTGGAAAAACATGAGCAAGTCAAAGTGGCACCTGGAAAGGGGAAGGTCAGACTCTCTGGAAGTTGGAGGGGGGCCGCTGGGAAGCTCAGATACAGGTTGCATGAAAGCCTAAGGCTGAGGCATGAGAGGGAGGACCAAATGAGATAGCAGGTGGGTCAAGAATGGGATTCTGGGCTGGGCGTGGTGGCACATGCCTGTGGTCTCAGCTACTCGGGAGGCTGAGATGGGAGGATGGCCTCAGCCCAGGAGATTGAGGGTGCAGTCAGCCATGATCACATCACTACACTCCAGCCTGGGTGACAGAGCGAGACCCTGTCTCTATTTAAAAAAAATGGGATTCTGCCCACACAGTGGAGGATGATCTCATGAGTGTCAGGGTGACCAGTGGTGCCCCTGCCACAGGGCTTATCTATCACTTGTTACTGACCTCTGGTGGGCACTGCTCAGTGGGGCGTACGTGCAGCAGGACTCACTATGTGGACCTCTGGGCCTCTCCAGAGCGCACTCCCATTTACACAGCTGGAGGGAGATCACAAATAATCCTGTTGCTCAGCACCTCCTTAATCTGCACCTGCCAGTCACTAAGCCCTCTCCAAGTGGGCGCTTTGCTCAGGCACAGCTCAGGACCCACTCATGCAGAGAAAGCACGGTTCTAGCCCTGCCTTCCTCACCAAGCATGCATTCACTCCTCAGTTTTTAGGGAAACTCTGGCACCAGGGCTGGCATTTCCTAGATGAGGCACACGAAGAACTAGAGCTGGGGTTGTCCTCTCTTCCTTCCAGGATGACTTTGTTTTTCATATTTTTCTAAATTGCATTTTAAAATCTTATTTATATTATTATACATTTGCATCATAAATTCTTAAAAACATTTGTTTTTATTTCCACAGGTTTTTGAAGAACAGGTGGTATGTGGTTTCCTCAGTAAGTTCTTTAGTGGTGATTTGTGAGATTTTGGTGCATCCATTACTCGAACAGTATAAGAATAAGAAAAAAGCATAAGAATGATACAATGGACTCTGGGGACTTAGGGGAAAGGGTGGTCAGGGGGTGAGAGATAAAATACCAGGATGGATTTCTACTGTTTGGGAAATGAAGGAAGTATTCGAGCAGGGTGTCCAGTGGTCTGCCTGCACTCAGGAACTCTGCAGGGGCCTCTCCTGTCCCTCCACCTTCTCAGTGGGTCCTGCCAGCTGCCAGCAGCAGCTGTGTCTGCCTCTTCCCTTGTTCCCCTCACCTGCCCCAAACCCTCTTTATAGAGGGACAAGGAGCAGGTGTTCATAGTAGAAATCATGATGTTTGTGTGTCTTCCCTCTCTGGCCCTGCAGAGCACAGCCTCTCTTCCATGCTCATCTCCCGATTGTCTCAGGGCCCTACCAACCTGGGGAAGAGCAGCCAGGCTGCTCATTGGGCAGATTCTTCATTAGTGGCTGCAAGATGTCTCCCCGCCCTCCCCATCTTGACTATGGAGTTTGGGAGCTGAGGCATGGTGCTCCTAGTCTGATCCTGCTCTGTGTTGGACCCTGTGGCTTAGCTCTTGGGGATGAGCTTGGATATTTCCAGTCCCAGGAGCCATGTGGATATGACCTCAATGGATTGGCAAAGCTATATGAACCCCTATGCCAAGGCCTGGCCCAGGCCTTCCTGCTGACTCTCTTTCTAAGCCATTATGCCAGCTCCTTCCTGTCCTCCTCCCCAATTAGTAGTGAGAATGGAGGAGGTCCTCCTGGCCTTCTGTGTAGCCTGATCGTCTATAGCAGCTTTTCACTGCAACCCCCTCCCACCCCACCCTACACTCTCTCTTGCTTCAGCCTAGACCGTTCCACCAGTCTTCCTGCTAAATACAGTAAGGATGCTACGGTTTTCTCCTGCCTTTTGATACATTCTCAGAAATTCAACTTCCAAGTCTCTGCTACTATCCACAAGAAAAAAATACCCATTCAGGTGCTCTAAAGCAGCTGCCACAGGTCAAGAGGAAGTGGCCTTGAGTCCACGGGTAGGCTCTGCTCCAGAGTTTGAGAGAATTTCTTTTATTTCCACCAATTCTCAATCTCAGGGACCTCTTATATCAGGGTACATAGTGGGGACTTCCTTTTCTAGGGATTGTCAGCCTCTGTTATGAGTACACTTAGCTTTCATTACCTTTGGGTGCCATTGTGGCCTTATTATTTTATTATTTCCCTCTCTCTCTCTCTTTTTTTTAATAGACAGAGTCTTACTCGGTCACCCAGGCTAGAGTGCAGTGGCACGATCTCGGCTCACTGCATCCTCCGCCTCCCAGATCAAGCAATTCTCTGCCTCAGCCTCCCAAGTAGCTGGGATTACAGGCACCCACCACCATGCCCAGCTAATTTTTGTATTTTTAGTAGAGACGGGGTTTCACCATCTTGGCCAGGCTGGTCTTGAATTCCTGACCTCGTGATCCACCTGCCTTGGCCTCCCAAAGTGCTGGGATTACAGGCATGAGCCACCATGCCTGGCCTATTTCTCTTTCTGGAGTCTCTATCTGGGTCCAAACCCATAGAATGTATGACACCAAGTCAAGTCTCTTTCTGGACTTTTTCTGGGGTCTTCCCATCATCCTGGGGAGTCAGTCATCTGAGCATCTGGCCTACATCCCTGTCTCCATACTCTCTGGCGGTGCCTCTGGGATTCTCTCTTCCCCTTCATCAGCACCAACACCCCACCACCCCTGTGAATTCTTTCCTGAAGAAGGCCCACTCATGCTCCTGTCAAGACTCTAATGTTACCCTCTTTCCCCATTAATCTCTCCACCCTCCACACATAGCCTTTTGGCTCCAGTGTGTACCCCTAAATCTCACCCCCCAACTTAAAAAAATAAGAGACTGAGTCTTGCTGTGTCACCCAGGATGGAGTGCAGTGGTGTAATCATAGTTCATGGCAGCCTTGAACTCCTGGGCTCCAGCAATCCTTCTGCCTCAGCCTCCCACGTAGCTAGGACTACAGGTATGCACCACACCTACCTAATTAAAAAAAATTTTTTTTTGGGTTTTGTTTGTTTGTTTGTTTGTTTTGGTAGAGACAAGGTCTCATTATGTTACCCAAGTTGGTCTCCAACTCCTGGCTTCAAGCAATTCTCCTGCCTTGAACCCCCAAAGAGCTTGAGTTATAGGCGTGAACCACTGCACTTGGCTCTAAATAACCTTTTAATCTCCAAGTTCAAATTCCCCCAGGGATGACTGTGGCCAGCTCCTAGGATGGCTGGCTAGCCAGTGGAGTCAGATGTTTCCTCTTTGACCAAACATCTGTGGCTAGGTGGTGATGGGGTCATGTGATACAGAACATGGCTGGTCCCACTCAGTAGAAGCATGGGAGGCCAGTGATGATGAATGCCCTTAGTAAAGGAACACGGGCCAAGCATGCCCTCCAAAGCCCACCAAACAGCCAGGGCACATCCTGGCTCCTGCCCCCTTCCTGCTCACAGCGACAGGGCCTTAACATGCTCCCAAGATAGGATGGTAGCAAAGCTGAGCAGCTAGCTGCCCACTCAGAAGGATCAGGTGGGGCACTCCAGGGCTCTGAAGGGGACATGGAGGAGTGATTCCAGGAGATCCTGAGCATATTCACCCCTGCAGACAGGAACTTTCTTGCAGGTTTGTGGCCATGGGCTTCCAGTGTCTGTGCAGAGCACCTGTAAAGGCTCAGTGGCTGATTTAGTCCTGAAAACCAGAGGTGCCTACTGAGAGGCCTGAGGAGAAAAGGGCTGGCTTCTGGAATGGACATTAAGAAAGTGGAGACTGTCTTATTTGCTGAGTAGGGTTGAGTTGCAGAGCCGATGACCCACCTAGCTCTCCTCCTGTGCCGTCTCTAGGAATAGAGATGTCTGACAAAAGGCAGCAATGATTCCCTCCCACACGTCCCACTTTCTAGTAGCCATTTACTTCTACAGAGGGGCTGAGGCAGATCCCAGCCCTTAGGGCAGCTGAGCAGGAACTCCAGGATGACTGTGGAATAGGACATCCCAGGCTTTGCTTATTCCAGGCCTGGTTTTCTTAATATAACTCACAAGGCTATTGGAACACTTTTTACATTTCTAAGATATTCTTGGAAGGTGACTGGTGGGTGCATAAAGAAAACCTTGGTCTGAGAGACACAGACATGGGTTCTAGTCCCTGGTCTTTCAACTTGCTGTGTGATCTTGGGCAAGTCCCTTTCTCTCTCTGAGCTTCCATTTTCCCATCTGGATAATGAAGGAATTGGAGGAGATAATCGGTAAGAACCGCGCTAGCTCTTAAGTGAGCATCATCACAAAATCATTCGTGTTTATTGAATGTTTCCATGTGCTATGTATGTGCTTACCTGCCTTATCTCACTGAATCCTATAATTATTTGCGCATCTTTTTTCAGAGGAGACAATGACAGCTCAGAGATGTTAGGTAACACACCTAGGATCACACAGCCGGGAGATGGTGAGGCCTGTCTAATTCCAGAACCTCGGTGGACCCTTCTAGAGGAAAGGGACTGAAGACTGGGTTCTCACTTTTGAAGGCATCAACAGCTTCTGGGACTGCTCACTGGGCCCTGGTGCTGTCTTTGCTACTTACAGTAGGATGGAGTCAGTGCATTTAATAAAACTCCGTGGGTTTTGAATCCTCTTGCCCCGTTGTCAGATAATGGATAGTCCACAGGCCAGACAGTCAGACATCGTGCTGTCCCTGAACCTCATTTATGTCCTCTAAATGCCAGAGCTGGATGAGGTCCTATTTCTTTCATGGGGAGGCCCAGCATCCTAAGGAACCGCAGTCAGATGAGTCTTTTTCAGGCAGCACTTTCTTCATAACCCTCCAACATATGAAATGGCCCTTTCACCACATGCCGGCGATGGGGATTTTTTCTTAAATTAAGAATTTGATACATTCCTTCAGTTCCCCTCTAGGGGTTACAGAGAGCAGAGAAAGTGATGCCTTGTGTTAATGTGCAGGTGTGGTTATGCATTTTGAAGGAGCTCTTGACAATCTCCAAGAAAAAAATGTCCCTAAATGACCCTCGGTTTTTGGTGAGAATTGCTAATTTGTGTAAGCGCTGAAGGGAAGTCCAAAGCCTGTCTGTTTGAGGGTCAAATGACAAAGTGGAAGCGTGTGTGTGTGTGTGTTTGTGCACATCCATGTCTGTGTGTATATGTGTGTGTGTGACTGTGTGAGTGTATTAATAAATGTACATGAGTGTGTTCTTGTGTATATATGTGTATGCACATGTGTACACACAAACGTGTGTGTTTGCAAGCTCATGTGTGTATTGGGGGTGCAGTGGCATTGGGACTGATCTATTCCTAGTGAGTGCTCTGCAGAGGAGGGGGCACTACACAGGCAGTCTGTTTTGCTGGGTGACCTTGCAGCCCCCACAGGGCTGTGGTGAGCCTTCTTCGCCATGGCTCACGTGTAGAGGTGTCTGCCACACGGTACCCTACTGGCTGTTCCGGGCTGGGGAATCAGTCACCCTTCCTTGGTGAGTGCAAACATTCAGGGAAGGTAGAATGAGCAGGTCCTGGGGAGGAGGAGTGGCAGGAAGTAAAACAAATGGGAGCTTTATCCTGGCTTTGGCAAATTACGTGGCCTCTTCGTGCCTCAGTTTCCTCATCTGAAAATGGGATATCAGTCCCTGCAACTAGGTTGTTAGGAAGATTAAGTGAGTGCTGATGGAAGTGTCTGGTGCATGGCAAAAGCATTTTTAATTTTTTCCATGCATGAGTTTTTATTGAAACTATATATATATATATATATATATATATATATATGAATTAATAGGCTCTATGTTTTAGAATGCTTTTAGGTTTATAGACAAATTGATCAGAAAGTAAGGAGAGTTCTCATATATCCCCTTCCCATCAGTTTCTCCTACTATTCACATCTCATATTAGTGTAGTACATTTGTTACAATTGATGAACCAAGATTGATACCCGGTTATTAACCCAAGTCCTTAGTTTACACTAGGGTTCACTCTTTGCGTTGCACATTCTACAGATTTTGACAAATGCATAATGCCATGTCTCCACCATTAAGGTTCCACTGCCTTAAACATCCTCTATGTCCTTTGTAAATCCAGGCAGCCTAAAAAAATAAGGAAAAAAGAAAAATAAGAAAAAAAATCCTCTGTGCTCTGCCTATGCGTTCCTCCTTGCCTCCAACCCTTGTAACCCTTGGCAACCACTGATCTTTCTACTATCTCATAGTTTTGCCTTTTCCAGAATGCCCTAGAGTTGGAATCATGTAGTATGTAGCTGGTTGGGATTGGCTTCTTTCACTTAGCAGTGTGCATTTCAGCTTCCTCCATGTCTTTTCATGGCTCAGTAGCTCATTTGTCTCTATCGCTGAATAATATTCCATTGTATAGATGTACCATGGTTTATTTATCCCTCACACCAAAGGACATCTTGACTGCTCCAAGTTTTGTCATTATTATTTTTATAACATCTGGCAGGCTAGTGTCCTGGTTTGAGGGCAGGGACTTTAGAATCGGACTGAATGTCTCCACACTCTGCCTGTGCCACTAGCTGGGTGATCTAGGGAGTTACCTAATCCTTTTGACTTCCTCCCTCTGAAAAATGGGGATATGATAAGGCTGCACTGCTGTTACACAGACACCTACACTGCAATGGCTCAAGCTAGATGGACATTTTTCTCGCAGGTAATACAGGTGGGGTAGGCTCCAGGTCAGCAGGGGGCACTGCCCACACTGGGTCAATTCAGGGACTCATGCCCTACGTTTCAGCATCACGCTTCTGCAGTAGCTCTAATGGTCGCCGTCCCAGCCAGAGGGCAGGAGGTAGAGGGTGGGGAATTCAGTCACTCTTTCAGTTTCCCTTGCCTGGAAGTGGTGGACATCACCCTTGCTCACATGCTTTGGGCAGAATTTGGTTCCATGGCCTCCCCACACTGCAAAGGAAGCTGGGGAATGTAGTCATGTGTCATTAAAGGAAAGAGAGAGTAGCGTTTGGTGGGCAGCTGGCGGTCTCTGCCATGTAATAAAACCTACATTGTAGGTTTGTGATGAGGATTAAAGGAAGGAATTTGTATAAAGCTCTTAGTTTAGTGCCTGGTGCATAGTTAATACTCAATACATGTTAGTTTTTTTCTATGATTATTCCCTAGGAATTAAAGGGTCACTGCATTTCTGAGCTTGGGGCCTGTTTTAGTCTGTTCTGTTCAGGCTGCTATAACAGAATACAGATACTCCTTGACTTATGATAGGGTTATGCCCTGATAAATCCATTGTAAGTTGAAAATATCATAAGTTGAAAATGCATTTAATACCCCAACCTACTGAACAGCATTGCTTAGCCTTGCCAACCTTAAACGTGTTCAGAACATTTACGTTTGCCTGTAGTTGAGCAAAATCATCTAACACAAAGCCAATTTTATTAAAAAGCATCGAATATCTCATGTACTTTATTGAATACTGCACTGAAAGTGAAAACCAGAATGGTTGTACAGGTACTCAAGTAGAGTTTTTACTGAATGCATATTGCTTTTGTGCCATTGTAAAGTCAAAAAATAATAAGTTGAACCTTTGTAAGTTGGGGACTGCCTGTATCCTAGACTGGGTGGCTTATATACAATAGAAGTTTATTTCTCACAGTTCTGGAGGCTGCGAAGTCCAACATCAAGGCACTGGCAGATTCAGTGTCTGATGAGGGCCTGCCTTCTGGTTTCTAGATGGCCCCCTCTTGCCGTGTCTTCACATGGTGGAAGGGGTAGGGAGCTCTGTAGGGTCTCTTTTATAAGGGCACTGATCCCTTTTATGAGGGCTCTGCACAAACATTCAGTCTATTGGGGCCTTTTGAAGTGATCTAGCCTGGTGGATTTCACACTGTGTTCAGATGACCCCTTACAGACCTCTCAGAGACCCCCTGGGGGGTGCTGGAAGACCAGTGGGAGTCCAGCCCCTGCCTGGTTTCAACCAGAGATGCTCCTACCTTACTTATTTCACACACTGGGTCTGCGTAAGATTTAAATGAAAAAAAGGGTCTGCAGCTTAAGAAAATGTAAAAACACTGGCCTAGAGCAATTTTTGGAAGTTACACCGTGGGCTTTCCCACCTCCTGTGAGACCCAGCCTCACTTCAACCTTGCCTCTTGGTTGGGATGGTTAAGGGCTGGCTCCAGCTTCATCGGGCCACCAGAGGAGACATGAGTGGGGACAGTGATGAGGACAGAAGAGACAGGAGAACAACAGTCCTCCAAGGCTGCAAGCTGAAGTCAGCCTGGAGTTCATCTCCAGTTACAAGCTCCCCAGCCTCCCAAGTGGGATGAGGACTTCTTAATCTGATTATCCTGGCCCAGGGCCCGGGCAGGCAGGCCCAGACTCTGGAAGCTGCAGAGCGCTCAAGGCCATGGGTAAGCCACACATCTCCTGCCTGTCCTTGGGCAGGGCTTTGCTCCCAAGTCCAGGACTTCACATCTGTGCCTGATGCATTCTGCCCTGGCATACTGGCCCCATGCCCAGGGTACCAGCCTATCCAGATGGCTTGAATCAGCTCTATTGTCCTGAGTATTTGCTTTGTCTTCCAGCCTCATGGCATCTGTGGAAGTGATGAACTTGCCTCCCTGTCATCTGTGCTAACCAGAAGGCCGCAGGGCACAGTGGTTAGGAGCATGGGCTTTGGCATCAGGCAGACCCCATTTCAAATTCTGGCTTGTCCACCTATTTGTGTGTGTGACCCTAGGCCTTCAATTCCTTGTCTGGGAAATGGGGGTAACACTACATTTCCCAGAGGGTTTGTGTGAGATTAAATGAGATAATCCATATGAAGCCTTTAGAGTAAGTGCTCAATAAATGGCGGCTATTGTCAGTGATTTATGAGACTTGTCAACACAGAAGGCCTAACATACTGAAAAATATATTATAATAAAAGTACAGACTTGCTGTAAAATATACCTGGAGGATATAAGTAAAAGTCTCACCCCTGTCTTGTCTTTTCTTATCCACCCACCTCCGCATCCCCCTCCAGAGGTTACACTTCTTAAATCATCTTTAATGAGCCACAAACCCTTCGGTGACTGTCAAAGAACCTTGTTACACTTTACCTTATAAACTCCCTCACCTCTGACCCTGGGCTCCCTTTCCTCTCTTGCCCCCTGCCAGTCCTGTCCCCTCTCCCCTTCTTTTCCTCCTTCAAGTTTCAGCTACATTGAACTGCTGGTCCAGATGCCGCGTCTTTGCATGTGCTGTTTACTCTGCTTAAAGTGTCTGTCCTCCCTTTCTTTTCATCAAACTTATACTAACTCTTCAAAACCCAGTCCATGTGTCTCCTCCTCTTTGTGAAACCATTCTGCACCTCCCTTAAGCCCCACACTATCCTGTTCTGGAATGGTCCAATACAGGCCTCTTGACCCCAACTTGGCCAAGGGCTGCTCCAAGGCAGGGAGCTGGGTCTAAGCCTCTTCCCTTTCCCAGCTTGGAGCCGACCCAGAGGAGATAATCAGGGAGAGCCTTTGAAGGACTAGTTTTCTTGAGGTTTATGTTTACATACTAACCAAAAGCCTTGTCTGGTTCAGCCTCATAGTTCTAAGTTCCCTTTTGTTGGAGGGACCTCTGAGCTAGGGCCAGCCCCAGCCCTATGACTCTGATGAAGCCAGCTCTTCCTGGAGATGGATTGGGGTAAATTTAGTGAAGTTAATGGCCAGGGAGATATAAAGGGCTTTGCTCCACAAAACAGCCAGAGTGTGGACTCTGTCTCTCTGATGAATGGAGGACCCCCTTCAGTGGAGCCATGGGGAGAGAAAGGGAATGTTGGTGTTTCTCCTTCCATTGCTGTGGGCCTCTCGGTAGGCTCAGTTGGGTGGGGCTCAGGCTCCTAGTTGCCCTGGCCCTTAGAATGGGACTTCTGCTTGTGACTCTGAAGTTTGGAAGCAGTGTGAGGAGGTGCAAAGGTCTAGAACTTTCTGCCAGAGACCCTGAGGGCTCAGTTGCAACTGACACCTCCCCTGCAGCCCTCTTACATGGGTCTGGAGAAAGCCAGGTAGGCACGTCCCAGGTTGGTCTGGGCGCCCTGGCTGAATGCCTGTGCCCTGTTAGCTTGTCTCACCTTGATAACTCTTTGGCCCTAGGACAAGTTAGCTTGCCATCTGTTGCACTCTTCCCTTCCAAGTCATTCCTGCCATTTCTGCATGTCCAAATCCAGCTCATATTTCAAGACCCACTTCAAACAGTCCCCACTGTGAAGTCTTCCTGGATTTCTCTTATTCTCTCCCCATACTGGGATAGGTTTTCCTTCGATCAGTTCTCAGGGCACTACACTTGGGCATTTATGACCTCAAATCTACCTATTTTTTTAAGTTATAACATTAATGCCTACTTATTTAAAAGGCCAAATAAAATAGAGATTTATACAAAGCATTTTCTTCTCCCACTTCTGCCTCTTCAATTCCCCACTCCTTACCCAAGTCCCCAATAACCCTTGTTAAGGATTTTGAGTGTTCCTTACATGTCTTTCTCCATGATTCACATGCATGTGCACACTCTCATGCATACACATACACACACGCACTCAGACACACACATTCACACACACACACTGTGACCAGCAGCTTCTGATGTGGCTCCCAATAATTCCCACCTCCTGGTATTGAGGGGATAACCTTGTGTTATCCCCTCATCTTGCTCGTGAGCTGGACGTAGTGACTTGCTTCTAATGAACAGAACACAGCAAAATTGACAGGATATCACCTCTGTGATTAGGTTACAAAAGACTGTGGCTTCTGTCATCTTGGTGTCTTTTCCCTAGCTCTTCTCATGTGCTTACTCTGACAGAGAGGGCTACTTGTCAAGGAGCTGAGGGTGGCCTGAAGCCAACCATCAGTGAGGAACTGAGGACTTCCATCCAAAGCCCCTTGAGGAGTTGAATCCTGCCAACCACCACGTGAGTGAGCCTGGAACCAGATCCTTCCTCAGTCAAGCCTTCAGATGAGTGCAGCCCCAGCAGACATGTTGAATGCAGCCTGTGAGAGACCCTGACCCAGGGTCGGATTCCTTTCCCACAGAAGTCAGGAGATAATAAATGTGTGTTGTTCCAAGCTGCCAAGCTTTGTGTGTGTGTGTGTGTGTGTGTGTGTGTGTGTAAGAGAGACAAGGTTTCACTCTTTCACCCAGGCTGGAGTGCAGTGGCATGATCTTGACCCACTTCAACATCCGCCTCCTAGGCTCAAGAGATTCCCCCCACCTTAGCCTCCCAAATAGCTGGGACTACAGACATCTGCCACCATGCCTGGCTAATTTTTGTACTTTTTAAGGTAGAGACAGGGTTTCACCACATTGCCAAGCCTGGTCTTGAACTCCTGGGTTCAAGTGATCCTGCCGCCTCAGTCTCCAAAGTGATGGAATTACAGGTGTGAGCCACCAAGCCAGGCCTGGGGTGATTTATTAAGCAACAGTCGATTACTAATATACCTTCTATGCTGATGCTTTTATTTCTGTAGGATAAATTCATAACTGTGGGATTGAAGAGTCAACAGGTATATACATTCTGTTAACAGATGGCACAATATTTCCTTCCAAAAATTGTAGCAATTCTTGCCTTTACATCTTCATCAAGTCAGAATATTCTCTATCTTTCACACTTTTTGCTAATCCAGTGGGTTTCATGGCACCTTATCATTGTTGTAGTTTGAATTTCCCTTAGTACTAGGGAAGTTGAACATTGGGAGCATAGAGAGATGGAAAATATTTTTTTCTTGTATTTTTTTGTTCATATATATATTTCTTTTTCTTTTTCTTTTTTAAAAAAGAAAACAAGATACATGTGCAGAATGTGCAGGCTTGTTACATAGGTATACATGTGCCATGGTGGTTTGCTGTACCTGTTGGCCCCTCCTCTAAGTTCCCTCCCCTCACCTCACCCCCCACCCCCGAACAGGCCCTGGTGTGTGTTGTTCCCCTCTCTGTGTCCATGTGTCCTCAATGTTCAGCTCCCACTTATAAGTGAGAACATGTAGTGTTTGCTTTTCTGTTCCTGTGTTAGTTTGCTGAGGATGATGGCTTCCAGCTTCATTCATGTCTCTGCAAAGGACATGATCTCATTCCTTTTTATGGCTGCATAGTATTCCATGGTGTATATGTACCACATTTTCTTTATCCAGTCTATCATTGATGGGCATTTGGGTTGGTGTCCAACTATATTTTATTAGACAAACATTTGTTGAGCCCTTACTGTATGCCAGGTACTGTTATATAATTGAGATATTAATAAGACATGGACCTTACCCTTAAAGCTTAATGGGAAAGATGAACATATAAAAATATATGAAATATCATAATAAGTGCTGAAATAAACATTTGCACCCACTGTTC
This sequence comes from Rhinopithecus roxellana, assembly GCF_007565055.1. Classification (NCBI taxonomy): domain Eukaryota; kingdom Metazoa; phylum Chordata; class Mammalia; order Primates; family Cercopithecidae; genus Rhinopithecus; species Rhinopithecus roxellana. The sequence continues at coordinate 88,400,101 of NC_044560.1, read as the reverse complement.
TGGGAACACAGAAATCAAAAAGACCAAAAATTGCTGGGGTTGCTTAAGAAGATAGGTAGAGGAGTGGGCATTTGAACAGGGTACTGAGGGAAATGTAGGAGTCTGTCAAATGGGGAAGAATTCAGAGCTTGGGCAAAGACCCAGAAGCATGAACATGTTGGTGTTCAGCAAGGCTGGAATAGAGGAGGCAGAGTGATGGAAAAAGTCAGTTATGGCTGATGGGGAGAGGGTCTGGATGCTATGCTCAGGGATTTGAACACTGTCACACAGATTATAGGGAGCCCCTGAAGATGTTCAGCAGAAGAGTAACATGAGGGATTGACATGACTTGGGTTTGTTTGTGCACATGCCACGTCTCACTGACTGAAGGATGTGCGCGTCCTGTTCTCTTCCTCCCTCCAGGATCTGCATCGGTTTGACCTCTGTCTCTCCCAGCACACAGCAGGCATCTGCACAAATTTATGAACTGAATGAAAAATCAGGTCCTGACCCATGGATGGGACTGTCCAGTGCAGGCTGAAAACATCAGCGTGGCTATGAGTGAAGAGCCGTAAGCTGGGACATGAGGGATTCTGGAAGCAAGAAAAGGAGTCCGAAACCAAAAGATGGTGGAGAGTCTGGAAACTCTTCAGTTATCCAGGTCTCACGAGAGTCTCCTGTAGCTGACCACAGGCTGGAGCACTCTTGCTGCTTTTCACATGCACATGCATGGGCTTCTCTCCTTGGAGCTTCTTAGAGGTGTCCTGAGGTCTTAGCCTCAACAGACAGATGACTTCTTCCTTCTTCTCCTTTGCCTTGGCGTCTTCTCTCCCTAACCGGCCCTGATGAAGGTGGGAACCATCCTCCTTGTTATATCTTTAATAAGACTAGATGTTCTCAAGGAGGAAAGAGGATGAGCTGAAAGAAGCCCTTCACATTTCTCTTGTGCAAAAATCCTCCCCTGACAAATATAGTTCTTTCTCCTGTACATGAACCCCAATCGATTTTCCTGTCATCAGAATCCCTCAGGCGTTGCCAGCCTCCTAATGGTAACCGCTCAGGACACACTGGGCTCCTGTTGTTAGCAGGACTGCCAGTGGTAATGGCTGTGTCTGTGACCTACCACTGCAAGATTAGAACAATTCTGCCAACAATGAAAAAACCTCTTCTTTCTTGAGCGCCTACTGTGTGCCAGGCACTGTGCTCAGTGCTTTACATTGGTGATCTGGTTTGGTCTTCTTGGTAGTCCTGAAACACTTGCATTATGATGATCAGCACTCCCACTTCACAGGTGAGGAAAGAGGTGCAGGGAAGTTAAGTAACTAGGCCAAGGTCATGCTGCTACCAGCAAGTGGGCCAGGACCTGCACTGACAATGTTGCCTTTCTGTATGGGAGCCTAGTGCTCTGTAGATGCACACAGAGGCTTTAACCAATTCAAACCCTCCATGGTGGGTTGTCATCAGTGCCTTAAAGAGTATGTTTGCAGATGGTGCCAAGCTGGCCACTGGTGCAGTGTTTCTACATGAGTCTCCCCTTACAGGGACCAGGGGTAAAGGATTGGGTTCTTTCCCTGGTGTTTTGTCCAGAGACAGATGAGCGAAAGGGGTTGGTCTGAGACAACAGCACTGATGGTCACTCTACCCTTCAGCCAGAGGCAGGGTGGCATTGTGATCCAGAGGTTTAGCTGAGCCTTAGATGCCAGAAGGAAGCTGGGGTCCCAGAGGAGTGCGCCGCAGGCAGGAGAGCAGCGTCTGGGGTGAGTCCTGGGATTACAGTCAGGGGTCTGTCCAGGGCAGTGGGCACTGATGAGGGCTTACAGATCCTGGGTTGGAGGAGCAGCTCAGAGTGTCTTGTGGGGCATTTATCTTCATCTTCATTTTTCTGATTTAGTTTTTTTTTCCTCCTTCTGTCCTCCTCTCTGCTCTCTTCTTCCTCCTCCTCCTCTTCTTTCAATATGGACATATGATTGTTTTTCTGAACATAAAAGTTCATGCTCTTCGTAAAAAAAAAAAAAAAAAAAAAAAAAAAAAACTCAGACAGTATAAAAGTTTAAAGACAAATGTAAAAATAATCCATACTCCCCACCATCCAGAAATAGGCCTCATGACATTTGGATGTGCCGTCATTCAGACTTTTCCTGTTTGCCAGAATGGTGTCAGATCATACAAACTGGATTCCATCCTAACTTCTCACTTTGCAACAGGCCACGACTGCCCCAGCAGTATCTGTAGAGGTACCTTGTCATTCCATGCTGTATGGGCTTCCTATTTTGGATGCATCGTTGTTTGTTTAGATATTACTGGTTGTACCTCTTTTCTAAAATACAGATATGTGTGTTTCAAGGGACTTGGTATGGAAACTACTCATGTCCTCCAGCCACACATGTTTCATCCTCCTCCTCTCTGAACTGCCCCTGGATAGAGGTCCCCAGGGTTCGAGATGGACAAAGAGAGGAGGGAGAGGCTCAATGTCCTCAGAGAGCAGGGGAGTGGGATAATGAGACAGAAAGAGTGTATTCCGGGCACCCAGCTGGCAGGATGACTGGATGTAGGCGAGGGGGACATCGGGAGGCGTTACTTGAGTGGGCAGCAGAGCTGGGGCGATGCCTGGGCTTTCTTGGGCAACTTGACATTCTGCATGAAAAAAATCCCGGGCCATGAGAGAGTGAGATGCCAAACTTCACTTTATCCGTCAAATATGCCTCTACATCCATCCTGTGTGCCAGGCTTAGTGCCAGGCACCAGAGATACGAAATCAAATAAATCATGGTTTGTGCAAAGTGCTGCATGGGAATGGAGAGAAGGGATGAATTGTGGCCTCTGTGGGGTGTTAGGGAGGACAGCATTTGAAGGAAGGTGCAGAGTGGACAGGGCTGGAAATTCCAGACTAGAAGAACAGCCTAGATTGGCAGTTAAGTGGAAAAGCAGAGCTCATGACAGACATGTGGGTGAGGGTGAGGAGGAGGAGAGTGGCGGATGGCAGTTAATCAGTTGAGGCTGATTAGGACCAGGTCTTGAAGGGCTTTAAATGTCATGCTAAGGGATTTATTCTGTTGGCCTTAGGGAGACTTTGGAGGATTTGGAGCATGCAAAAGATGTGGTCTCTCTTGCCACTCATGTGGAAGATGGTTGGAGGGAGGAACTGGGGCCAGGGCACCAGGCTTATGGCTCCCTATGGCCCTTGGGAGACAGTATAGGATTGGAACCCAGACACATGCTTTGGGGGTAGAGACAATGGGGCCAATGTATGAGAAGATAGTGAGATAGAGTGGACTGGTTTTGGTGACTGAGCAGATGTGGGGGGCAGGGAGGGCGATGGGGAGGAGCAGGCGGGACAGATCTTTGACTTTCCAGCATAGGAGGCCCCTTGAGCTAAGACAGACTGCTGGGTGGTGTTCCAGAGACATGGCAGCAGGGATTTTGCTGTTCTCTCTCATGCGCTGCCTGGGGTGGTAGGAGTCAGCAAATGGTCAGTCTTAGTTTGTGTTTTGCTTTTTTAAAAAATTATTTTATGTACAAAGAGCTAGTATGGTTTCTTTCCTCGAGTGGGTGCCTTGGCTAATCTACTCAAGCCCAGCTTCCTGAAGCCTACCTACATCCTCTGACAGAAACATAGCTGCACACATGGAGGCCGTATTTCTGGATCAGACCCTGCTGGTGTGAACATATGTGACAAGAGCAAGAACCCTGGCTGAATTTTTGTTGGTGGCTCCAGTAGAGCTGCTGGTGACCCATCTTGCTTTCAGAGGTGCAACGAGGCAAAAGGAACATGTGTGTTTTGTTTCTTGATCCTCATAGGCTCAGAGACTCACTGTCAAGGGGGCATTGGAGTTCACCCCTTCATTTTATGGATGAGGAAACTGAGACCCAGAGAGGAAAGTGATGGGCCCAAGGTCACATGGCAAGTCCCTGGAAAAGCTGGGGTCACATCCCAGGCACTGTGATTCCTGGGACAGGCTGGTTCCAGCTGGTGCCATGACCAGCTGCAGCAGTAGTTGTGGGTTCTGGAGCCAGGTGCACCTGGCTCAGATCTGGGCTCTGCTGCTTACTAGCTGGTAACCTTGGGCAAGTGTGTCACTCCCTCCTGTCTGAGCTTCAGTTTCCTCACCCTTCAGGTAAAACTAGCAATCTACATCTTACAGCATAATCTTGAGGACTGAACAGGACACTGTAAAAGATGCCTTGTATTGCACCAGCCCATAGTAAGTGCTCAGGAAATGTTTTGCATCTCTTCTCCCTTCCGCTCTTCAAAGCTTGGCCTCAACTTTCCCAATCCCCCATTTCAGGGCCAACCATTTCACTTTTAACCAAGATCTTACAAAGTCTTCTGAAATGGCCAGGTTTTGAGTTACCTTAAACTGCATGTCTTCAGGCGAGCTTCTGTTTATTTATTTATTTATTTGTTTGTTTATTTTTGAGACAGAGTCTTGCTCTGTCACCCAGGCTGGAGTGCAGTGGCACTATCTCAGCTCACTGCAACCTCTGCCTCCCAGGTTCAAGCAATTCTCCTGTCTCAGCCTCCCAAGTACCTGGGATTATAGGCATGCACCGTCATGCACAGGTAATATTTTGTATTTTTAGTAGAGACGGGATTTCACCATGTTCGCCAGGCTGGTCTCGAACTCCTGACCTCAGGTGATCCACCCGTCTCAGCCTTCCAAAGTGCTGAGATTACATGTGTGAACCACTGCACCCGGCCCAGGCAAGCTTCTTAAATTCCCTGGGACTCAGTATTTTTATCTCTAAAATGGGGGAAATAATCCCTACTTCCCAGGATTTTTTGGGAATTAAACAAGACAACACAGATGAAGTATCTAGCATGACGCCTAGCCCGTGGTAAGTACTTTGTGAGCAGCTGCCATCTCTGAGTAGTGATAATTTAAACTCCCAGTAGGCAGAGGCGAACCCATGGATGCCCTTGGTGGGGCCACACCTGCATCAGAAATCCTGGCAAGCATGTGCCTGGTATTTCATGGGACCCTCCAGGATGCCCTGCAGCAGTTTAAAAAGGCTGATTTAGGAGGAACATTCTCCTCTGCCGTGTCTCTTTTTAAACTTATTTTGCTTTGATTTCTCCATTTGCTACTGTGTATGAGTTACCTGCCTCTGTGATCTGTACATTAAATACAACTGTTCAGCATGAGGAGGAGGCTGTGTTCGCTCACTTTTTTTTTTTCTTTCTAATAATAAAAACAGAGCTTTTAATATTCTTTGGGCTACTGTGCAATCTATTTTTTTTTTTTCTGTCTCAATAGAATTGGAAGCGACTTTGGGGTGGTCAGTGACCTTGGATACTCTGGACTCCTTTGGACTCTGGATTATCATGTTTGAATTTCATACTGTGATTGACATCTCCTATTCTATCTGCTCTAAAGAGCCATCTATACTCTCACACTGAGAATAAAAGCCAAAGTCCTCAGCCTGTTCTGTTCTCAGGGCCTTTGCCTGTGTTCGTCCCTCTGCCAGGAATGCCATTCCTTCAGATAATCCTACAACCAGCTGCTTTATTTCTTAATAAATATTACACATAATATTACATATTATTTATAAAATTATAATATTATAAATATTATTTATAATAAGACGTATTTTCCTATTTTTTTATTAGTGAGTCCTCCCCTAACCACCTTATGTAAACCACCTCTCTCCCCTTCCCCCGGTTTACCCTGATAGTGTACTTACCACTGCCTGTCATCCCACCATGTATTTATTTATTGTCTTCCTCTAGACTGAGTCTGTGAGCACAGGAACCATGCCTGGTTTTGCTCACCGTGCTATCCTCCATGCCCCAGCCAATGTCTGGCCCAGAGTATATGCTTATTAAATCATTGTTGAATGAATGATCAGCTGTGGGACTGGGGGTTGGGTGGCTGAGGAATGGCACCTGGGAAGGGTTGCTGAGGAGGCTGTGGGCCCTGGTGATTTCTCATGAATGCTTTTCTCACTCAATCCTTGGGTCTTGGAGAGACGGGAAGTGGCAGATGACTCTGGGGCAGCTGTTTAAGTCTGACATAGCAGAGCCAGAAAAAAAGGTGGCCGTGCATGGGTGGCCGTCCTATCTGCCAGTCAGAGACGCACTGCTGCAAGGGCGGGGGGTGGGGGAGGGTCCCTGAGGCCACGCTACCTTCCCTCGCCCTCTGTTTTACTATAATAACATCTTACCTTCACTGAGCACTGACTGGGTCCAGGTGAAGTTCTTTTTTTTTTTTTTTGAGATGGAGTCTCACTCTGTCACCCAAGCTGGAGTGCAATGGGGTGATCTCTGTTCACTGCAGCCTCTGCCTCCTGGGTTCAAACAATTCTCCTGCCTTAGCTACCCAAGTAGCTGGGACCACAGGTGCCTACCACCATGCCCAGCAAATTTTTGTATTTTTAGTAGAGACGGGGTTTCACCATATTGGCCAGGCTGGTCTCGATCTCCTGATCTCAAAGGATCCACCCGCCTTGGCCTCCCAGAGTGCTGGGATTACAGGCGCAAGCCACCTCGCCCCGCCCAGGCACAGTTCTAATTGCCTTATGTGGATTAACTCGCTTAACCCTCACAACGAGCCTTTGAGGGTAAGCACACATAGCATCCCCCACTTATAGGTGAGGAGACTGAGGCACAGGCACTTAAGTAACATACCCAAGACCACACAACTAGTTCATGGAAAAACTGGAATTTGAAGCCCAGTAGCTCTGGCTCCAGAAACCCTGAGCTCAATCACTGTGTTGGAGTGAGGAGCCCTGCTGTGCCAGAGTCAGAGGGAGGAGGGCCTCGCCTGAGCTCCTTTTGGAGAAACTGGGCTGGAACTTAGGCCTCCTGACTCTGGGAAGGGCCCCCTACCATAACCTCACACAGTGTGGCTGAGTGGGAAGGGTGTGGGGTTTTCAATCCTGTCCCAGTCAATTCAGCAGCGCCTCTAGAATCCTGCTGGGTCCAGAGGGCTGCGAGCTGGAGCCCCTGCCCTGACAGCAATGGGCACTGAGGACGAGGCCAGGCCCACCCGTGTTTCCTGGTCCCACCCTTTGCCCTTTGAGTCTTACTAGAAAGAACTGGGGCACAACCCCAGCTTCTCTGTCCTCAGCCTCTGAGCCTGGGGGAGGGAATGGCAGAGTTGACAGTGGCTTATCTAGGTGACATCAGAATTGCAGCTGCCTGGGTTTAGGCTTCCCAGACTTGAAGCATCTGCTTGTCTGTGAATTTTGAAGCCACCCCAGCCCTGGCCACCCTGCTACCTGTCTCCAGGGTCTTCTTGCCTGGGGAAGTTCAAGGCACCTGGTAATATCTTGCTATGGAACGAGTATCCTGCCTGGAGCCAGAATAGCTGGATAGACATGAGGCTCTGACACCTGCTTGCTGGGTGAGCCGGGACAAGTTGCTCAGCATCTCTGAGTTCGTATTTTTCCATCTCTAAAACTGTCTTGCTTTTTAAAGGGCAGTTGTGAGAATTTTCTTTCTTTCTTTTTTTTTTTTTTTTTTTTTTTTTTTTTATAGTCTGAAAGTCTTTATTTTTTTAACTGAAATATTTAGTGTTTTTTTTTTTTTTTATTTTTATTTTATTATACTTTAAGTTCTAGGGTACATGTGCATAACGTGCAGGTTTGTTACATATGTATACTTATGCCATGTTGGTGTGCTGCACCCATCAACTCGTCAGCACCCATCAATTCATCATTTATATCATGTATAACTCCCCAATGCAATCCCTCCCTCCTCCCCCCTCCCCCCTCCCCATGATAGACCCCAGTGTGTGATGTTCCCCTTCCCGAGTCCAAGTGATCTCATTGTTCAGTTCCCACCTATGAGTGAGAACATGCGGTGTTTGGTTTTCTCTTCTTGTGATAGTTTGCTAAGAATGATGGTTTCCAGCTGCATCCATGTCCCTACAAAGGACGCAAACTCATCCTTTTTTATGGCTGCATAGTATTCCATGGTGTATATGTGCCACATTTTCTTAATCCAGTCTGTCACAGATGGACATTTGGGTTGATTCCAAGTCTTTGCTATTGTGAATAGTGCCGCAATAAACATGGGCAAGGACTTCATGTCTAAAACACCAAAAGCAACGGCAGCAAAAGCCAAAATTGACAAATGGGATCTAATTAAACTTAAGAGCTTTTGCACAGCAAAAGAAACTACCATCAGAGTGAACAGGCAACCTACAGAATGGGAGAAAATTTTTGCAACCTACTCATCTGACAAAGGGCTAATATCCAGAATCTACAAAGAACTCAAACAAATATACGAGAAAAAAACAAACAACCCCATCAAAAAGTGGGGAAAGGATATGAACAGACATTTCTCAAAAGAAGATATTCATACAGCCAACAGACACATGAAAAAATGCTCATCATCACTGGCCATCAGAGAAATGCAAATCAAAACCACAATGAGATACCATCTCACACCAGTTAGAATGGCAATCATTAAGAAGTCAGGAAACAACAGGTTATTTTTTTTTGAGATGGAGTCTCACTCTGTTGTCAGGCTGGAGTGCAGTGGTGCGGTCTCGGCTCACTGCAACCTCCACCTCCCAAGTTCAAGTGATTCTCCTACCTTAGCCTCCCAAGTAGCTGGGATTACAGGCGCCTGCCACCACGCCTGTCTAATTTTTGTATTTTTGGTAGAGACGGGGTTGCACCATGTTGGCCAAGCTGGTCTCGAACTCCTGACCTCAGGTGATCTGCCTGCCTCGGCCTCCCAAAGTGCTGGGATTACAGGTGTAAGCCACCATGCCTGGCCTATTTTGAGAATTTTATGTGATAAATAAAGTCAGAGCTTCTTCAGCTTTTCCACTAAAGCAAAACCTAATGGCAAAAGAGAGTAAGCTGTATCTTGGGGGTTTGAGGGTATAGCTTAAAGCAGATCGCCACAAGCTCAGAATTTATTTGAAGTCTTACTGTAGCTAAAAAATTCATGTGCATTTTGCATTCTGCTCCATAATGTATACATGTTGTTTCTTTTAAAACAAAAACAGTGTTTTAAGTTACTTATCATTGGGTAATTTCAATGCCAGCAAGATGGGCTGTGTTTGTCATGTGGCTCTGCATACTCCCTGGCCCATGGGTGGGAGCCCCCAAGGGTTGTGTGTATTCAGTTGAAGAAGCATTCGTGTAAGTAAAAGTGCTCTAGAAAGAACAGAAAAAAAGCGACATAAAGGTCAGAGAGTTTTAATGTGAGTGTTGGCAGTAATGGAAACACATCCATCAATGAGCAAGATGGATGAACGGAAGATGAGAAAGGGAAGGCAAGGGGAGCGGTGGGAATAGAAATGGGATGGGGCGGTAGTCAGGCAGTGAATGCAAATCCCAAATGGCCGAGGCTCACCCCTAAGCAAAGGGGGAGATTCAGAAACAGGGGTGGTTGGAACCCAGGACACTGGTCAGCAGGCACTGGGGCCCCCTGGCCTGTCCATTATGCCATTGAAGAAGCCACTGGCTTCTACTGTTACAGTGAGTCATATACTTACTGACTTTTTTTTGGCTTAGGGTGGCGTTCCTGTAAGCCTTCTCTCTCCCCGCTCTTCCCCCAGAGTGTCCTTTTTAGCACGAGGGGAGGGTGGTCTCTCGATATTCCTTTCATTGCTATGGGGCTTGGTATGCAAGATCCCTCCAGCAACCTCCCAAAGTCCTCCTTGCTTGGAGACCCTTTGTGTCAATGCTCACCAGAGGGCTATGGCAACGTCCCAGAATTCTTCAGGTGGGTATGCACATTAGGCTCTGCTGTGACCTGGGCACAGGTGCAAACCTTTAGTCTCCTTTCTGCTCCTTTTGGTATCTTTTTAAAAATTACAAAGCTTCCATGCAGAAATGTGCACACGTCACAATATTACAAAATGTCTGAAAGCAAATATTTCCCAAAGAATTGTGGGAACACAAGCAAACACCTTTCTTTCTCTGTTATTTCTGGATGAAAGCAGATAATGAGTTACCCTTTTCACAATCAATGTTCAGTGAATTTTTGGCTACATTTTTCGGAGCAAATATAAACAGGGTAAGTTAAAGGCATGGATTATTGCAAAATAAAATTGGGATACATGAAGCTTAAAAGTCTTAATTTTAAAACTACTCCTCACAATAGACCAGAACTTGATCCTCTCTAATTCTTTGCAAACAGCGTTTGCATTTTATTATCGAATGTGTCTTATATCGGCGTAGGATGAGATTTGGCTCATGTTTTTGCATAAATATAATAAAAGGAGGCTTCCCAGTGAACATAGATTTGGGAAATAGTGTTTACTTATTTCTCTCAATTCAAAAGAGTGTGAACTGGAAATTTTTTGTTTCAGTAATTTTCTCTTTTGAACACAAAGGCTGTGTATTGTTTCTTTCTACAAAGAACACAAGCCAATCTGGGGACAATTATGGTTTTGTATTTCTCTCTGGGGAGCACAGGCTCATACTGTGAACTTGCCAATCAGCAAACCAGTCTCCATGTCACCAGATGGGATGTGAACTTGGCATGGGGATGACCAAAGTCCTGGGCTCCAGGCTCAGGACAGGCAGCTAGCCTCCCCTGGGGCAGGCAGGGACCAGAAGAGCCTCTGGAGGGTCTTGTAGAACAGAGGCAGAGGAGGAGAGGACAGAAAGGACAGGGAGACAACCAAAGTATGAGATGGGAAGTTCTAGCATTCTTCTTTGTGCTATTCAGTCCTTCTAGGAATTACAGGTAGGGGAGATGCTGATTTTGGGTTAGTTCTAGAATTTCAAAGAGGTTACCTTGGGTCTAGAGCAGATAGGAAACTGTAGAAAAACAGTGAAGGGCCTGGAGTCAGCCAGACCTAAGCCAGACCTGAGTCCTTTCTCTGCTGCTCATGGTAGCTCTTGACCATGGGCACTTGATGTCAACTCTTTGAGCCTCCATTTTGTCGTCCTGTAGAATGGGATAATAATAGGACTTTAGAAAATTGTTGTGAAGGTTTACTGGAGAAAAGAAAAATGTGTAAGAACACTTTACTTGGTGACTGGTCTGTATTTGCCAGCTCTTGATGTTAGTTCAAGCTGAGCAGAAGCACCCACATACAGAAGGATTTGGCAGTTCTGGACCTGGGCCTCAGTCTACTTTGCATTAGAGTAAATTATGTATGTCTGTCGCGATTATGGTTAGAAGCTCCCAGAGGGTTGGAAACTCCAAGCTCAGATACCTCAAATACTAGGTAATTGTGTTTTGAGTTGCACTAAATTTAGTTCCTCCTTTAAACCAGTAATTTCAGCTCCACTGGGTGTTTGGACGAACGGAGGCAGGATGGCGCATTTCCGGGTTCTTCATCACTGGCTTTTCCCGCCCGCGCGAAAATGCAGCTGACGCCCGGGAAGGTGCAGATTAATCAGGCATGCACCAGGTGATGTCAATCCGAAGAGACCAAGATTTACCTGGTGGCACCTGCGGAGCGCCCCCTTTCCCCCGACACGCCCGTGCCCCGCCTATTGCCTTTCCACTCTTAGAAAAGCCGCTCCCGGCAGACACGCATGGTGGGCTTCCTCAGCCCCACTCTTGTTGGGACTGTATCAGGAACTCCGCCTGAGGGCTCTGCCGGGTGACTCTCTTGGTCTCCTTTGCCGGAGGCCGACAGACTTCACCCCCACATCTTCTTCCCTGAAGCTAGATGACCAAAGAATAAATTTGCAGTTTTGCTTTTAGCCTTGCCTACTCGCTGGTTCTTTTGTGTTCGCTCTGGTGGTCTTAGAAAAACAAATCTGTTGGTGCCGAAACCCGGGAGGAGACCCCTCCTCAGGCCTCCAAGGGTTGAGGAACCTCCTCCTGCTCCCACGCTGCAGATGGACCAGGACCTGAGACCCGCTTCCCTCACAGCCCTCACTCTCACGGCCTTTCTGGGGTAAGTGCCCTTGTCTCCTCTTTACCTCCCTCGGCCAAAAATCCTGCACAGGTCCGAGGCCTACTTTTGAGCCACCAAGTGGCTCGGGAGACCCGTTCAGGACGGAGATGTCCGGTGCCTGAAGGTAATCTCCACCTTGGCTCCAAGAGCCTCCAGTCTGTCTCTGGTGATTTCAAAGGATGCTTTGAAGCCAGGCAGAGATCTCCATTGTGTAAGTAAAGAGGAAACAAATGGGAAACCCCCAGTTCAGATTACTAAAGAGCACCCCTTTAGGGTGCCTCCTAGCCAATTTAAAAACCTTACAGTGGTTAATTTTCCTTTCCACTGTGGCGTGGCCTCAATATAAACTAGATAATCAGTCTCAGTGGCCACCAAAGGGCACCCTAGACCCCAATGTTCTGATCGACCTCAGCAATTTCTGCCAGCGGCTAGGCAAGTGGTCTGAAATTAATTACATACAAGGCTTTTGGGCCTTACGCTCTTGTCCCGACTTGTGTAGCCGGTGTTCTTTGGCCCAGGTTATGCTGGCCAGGGACGCTGGCTCACAGGAACCCGAAAAAGAGGAGTCTTCATTCCTTTCTGTTTAGCCGGAGGACCTAGGGTTTCTGAATTCTGTTTCCGTACCCTCACCCCTGCCCTACATTCTTCCTTTTCCCCCCGTCCAGACTCCTTCTTCCTCCTTTTTATCTATTAGTAATCCACTCGGTCCCGTGCCTCTTTCAGGGCCCCCAATTGGCTGTCTTGAGTCCCCTGTCTTTGCTCACACCCGCTCTAAGTGCCTTGCTGATGCCCCCACTCTTGCCCCACACCCTCCTATAGTGTTAGCACCTTTGCGAGAGGTGGCTGGGGCAGAGGGGGTAGTCAGAGTACATATCCCTTTTTCATTGGCCGATCTTTCTAAAACTGAGAAGTGTTTAGGTGATTTCTTAGCTAATCCTACCATATACATAAAGGAATTTAGATACCTTTGTCAGGCCTATGACTTAACTTGGCATGACCTCCAGGTGATCCTAATTTCTACCCTAAACCCTGAGGAGGAGGAGTGTATCCTAGCGGCCGCCAGGCAGCACGCCAACCAACTACATTTAACTGACGCCGCCATTCCACTAGGGGAGCAAGCAGTCCCCTCGGCAGACCCAGACTGGGACTACCAAGTAGGCCAGCCTGGGCGCCGTAGGCGAAACGTAATGGTCCAGTGTTTGTTGGCTGGTATGCAAGCAGCCTCAAACAAAACTGTACATTTTAACAAATTAAAAAATTATTCAAAATCCGGAAGAAAATCCAGCCGCATTCTTAAATAGGCTGACTGAGGTTCTAACCCAGTATACCCGGTTGGATCCGGCCTCCCCCACAGGGGCTACTATTTTGGCGTCTTATTTCATTTCTCAATTAGCTCCTGACATTTGTAAAAAAAAAAAAAAAAAAAAAAAAACTTTAAAAGGCAGAGGATGGTCCTCAGACATTAATACAAGACCTAGTTAAATTAGCCTTTAAGGTTTATAACTCCAGAGAGGAGACGGCTGAGGCACAGCGGCAGGCTTGCCTCGAACAGAGAATACAGCTCCTAGCAGCGGCTTTACAGCCCAGTCGTAACCTCAGACCAGAGAGCACACACCTCGCAGACTCCAAGGCTACAAAAGGAGCCTGCTATAAGTGCGGTAAGGCAGGACACTATGCCAACAGGTGTCCACAAGGTCCCCGAGCCCCAACGCAGCCTTGCTATAAGTGCAAGGCATCAGGACATTGGGCCAGTGAATGTCCTAACCCTCGTCCACCAGCAACCCCCTGCCCTGCTTGCCAACAGGAAGGACACTGGAAGTCTGATTGCCCCACCCTGGGAACGGGTGCCACGTCCCAACGTGAACCCCTTTCCCAGGATCCTGGGAGCTCCTTCCAGCTCCTACATTTGGACGACGACAGTTGAGGGTGCCAAGACTCGGGGACCCCCATCACCCTTGCTGAGCCGTGGGTAGCTCTCCTGGTAGCGGGTAAGACAATTTTTTTAATCGACAGCGGGGCTACCTATTGTATTCTGCCGTCCTTCTCTGGACCAAGCCTTCCATCCAATCCACTCCTTAATTGCTGCCTGGTCAACAACTACTTTGCGCATTCGTTCCTCATCCCCAGCTAGAAAGGGCCCCCACCAAAAGCAATCAGTGGAAATCAGTTCAACTTTCCCCCACTCGCCTCAAACTTACTAAATTTTCTTAACTATTTCATACTCCCCAGCCTTGCCAGGACCATCCTTTTGGGTTTTGTCTATATTCCAACAAATGTTTCCATTCCTCATTCCTATACTAATACTGTGCTTTATTTTATGTTTTGCCCCCATTTTGATCAAATTTCTCTGTGCCAAGATTCAAGAAATCACTCACGTCACCTTCAATCAAATGCTTCTTCATCCGTACGTCCAAACACCAACCATAGGCCCCGACCTTAATGACGCCCCTTAACAGCAGGAAGTAGCCAGACAGATTACAGCACCCCTTTATCACTATTACCAATAAAAGGTTGGACTATTTGGACGAACGGAGGCAGGATGGCGCATTTCCGGGTTCTTCATCACTGGCTTTTCCCGTGCGTGTGAAAATGCAGCTGATGCCCGGGAAGGTGCAGATTAATCAGGCATGCACCAGGTGATGTCAATCCGAAGAGACCAAGATTTACCTGGTGGCACCTGCGGAGCGCCCCCCTTCCCCCGACACGCCCGTGCCCCGCCTATTGCCCTTCCACTCTTAGAAAAGCCGCTCCTGGCAGACACGCGTGGTGGGCTTCCTCAGCCCCACTCTTGTCGGGACTGTATCAGGAACTCCGCCCGAGGGCTCTGCCGGGTGACTCTCTTGGTCTCCTTTGCCGGAGGCCGACAGACTTCACCCCCACATCTTCTTCCCTGAAGCTAGATGACCAAAGAATAAATTTGCAGTTTTGCTTTTAGCCTTGCCTACTCGCTGGTTCTTTTGTGTTCACTCTGGTGGTCTTAGAAAAACAAATCACTGGGTACCTTCCTTTTTGTTTTTGTTTTTGTTTTTGAGACATAGTCTTGCCCTGTCACCCAGGCTGGAGTGCAGTGGTACGGTCTTGGCTCACTGCAACCTCCGTCTCCTGGGTTCAAACAATTCTCCTGCTTCGGTCTCCTGACTAGCTTAGATTACAGGTGCCCACCACCATGCCCAGCTAATTTTTGTATTTTTAGTAGGGACGGGGTTTCACCATGTTGGCCAGGCTGGTCTGGAACTCTTGACCTCATGATCTGCCTGCCTCCGCTTCCCAAAGTGCTGGGACTACAGGTGTAAACCACAGCGCCCGGTCCCCTTTTCAGGGTTGTTTCTGGCAGGGGAGGGTCCAGGTTCTTGACCATTTGTTTTCTTTTTAGTACACTCTTCCTGCAATATGCACTCATTGTCACCAGGTGGCAGTAGAGTCCCAGGCCGCTTTGGTGAGCCAGGCCATAGCAAAGAGGATTTCCATCCTTGGGAGACATTTAAAAATGGATTTCTACTTATTAAACCAGTTCAATGAGATTAACCTACTTACCACCCTCAACTTTAAGCATGGCAAGCATCAGAGCAGCTAATGAGACAAAATACAAAGTGTTTGGTACACTCAATTATCTTTTCTTGACTAATCCCTAAAGAGCGTCTAATCCGGTGCTCCCATTCCTTAGGGAAGGTTTTCTCTTCTCTCAACTCTCAAGTTCACTCCACTTGGTGTCACCGCTCCCTGTAGCTTCCTTTTGCTCTGGCTTTTGTTCACTTGTTCAGCCAAATTTGAGGTGCATCTGCTCCTTGTGGGCCCCATGCAGGGGGGTGCTCAGCCTGGGGAGGGAAGGGGAAGGGATATGGAAACGGGGTGGTGGGGGGGCGGGTCACAAACCCAAGTGCTTTCCATGGCCAGGATGGTAATGGAGATGGGTGAATTGGGTCTGAGTAAGAAGAACAGGGAATTGGGGAGGGGCAACCTGGAGACTTGGGGCCCCATCTAGAGAGTGGCAGCTGCCACTCAGTTCCACATGATTGTGGCAAGGTGGGAATGTGGCACAACACTGCCATATCTTCCTATTCATCAAGATAAATTAAATGTTTATGTTTTTAAAAATATATATAACATCTCTTACTTTAAAATTCTGGGCCTGGTTTGGCTCTCATGCTGTGAGTTTGAGACTCCGAAATAGAGGCTTATGGCACAGTGTGATAGAGTGGTAAAGAAGCTGTGTCCAGAGAACTGTGGGAGCCCAGAGGAGGGAAACCCCACTCTGTCTGGAGCATTCATTCATTATTCATTCAGTAAATATTTACTGCATTTCTATCGTGTGCAGAATGCCTGGGATTCATAGGCGAACAAGATACACAGAATCCTTACCTCCATGGCATGCACAGCCCAGTAGGGGAGGCAAATACTGAACACTGAATGATGTTATTTACGATTTGGTTGGATATTGTATAGAATAATCTGAGGGACAAATGTATAGTGCAATGAGAGTCCGTGAGTGAATCAGGGAGGCCCTCCCTGAGGAAATGATGTTTGGTCTGAGATCTGAAGGATGATTAGGAGTATAACTTGTCTATTGACCGGGCCAGTCACTGACCATTTAGTTCCAGAAATGAGCTAAATGCCCACTGGGGAGGGTCTAACTCAGAAAGGGCCATGATCTGGAGAAGAGGCCACTTGCTAGGAAGGTGTCCCAGATGGTCAAGTTTGGACCCCTTTCCTCCATACAATGTGCAGGACAGAGCAGAAATCCACTGGGGATGAGAGGAGGGAGCAGAGCAGCTTCCCTGCTTCCTTCCACCCAGAGCATGTGCTGTGAGAGCAGTGGGTACCCAGGCCAGCAAAAGAGAGGCTTTGGGCGGATCTGGGGAGAGTGGACAGCTCCTTCAAAGATCAGAGAGAGAGTCTCAGGCCAACATTTTGGGAAGGAAAATTGGGGCAGAGAATGGAGGCCCCCGGCTCTCAGGGCAACAAGATTCCAAGTTCCATCAGAAGGATGAGCAGTGCTCACAGGGGAGCTGAAGTCTGAGGACTTGGGCTGAGGAGGCTCAGGGCCCACAGTTACAGCAAGAAGGCTTGGAAGTCAGGTGCACGAAGTTTGAGGTGTAGGGGAACAAGCTCTTCTGATCTGGTTTTGTATTCTGTTTCCCTGCTGATGAGCTATGCGATTTTGAGTAACTTACTTAAACTCTCTGAGCTTCAGCATCATCATTTGTGGGATGGACATTTTCTGTCTGCTTTGTAGATCGGGTGATTAAATGGGATCAGGAAGGTAAGGGCCTAGCACTGTGCCTGGCCTGCAGTTGATGTTCAATAAATTTACGTTCCATTCCTCTGTCTCCCGCTCCTCTTCCCAGTAGAATAATTGCTGCCAGGAAACTCCCGTCTTTTGTTGCTCTCACATCCACCAACCCCAGGCCACAGCCCCCAGGACCTCAAAGTCACAGGTCTCCACTCCTGCCTGTGTCTCCTCTGCATCCTCTGCTTCATCTGGGGCTCACCCTGGCCACTCCTTTTGCACATACCTTTTTATAAAATAGACTACACATTCAACAGCAGACACAATCGTACGTTTCCAGAATATCCCTTTGGAACACAGAAAAATAAGTCATGCTCTCCCCAGTCCTGGATCTCTAGGAGCATGGGTGGGGAAGGAGAGTTGCACTGAATCTTGGCTCTGACATTCCCCAATGGGCGACCTTGGGCACCATAATGCATAGGAAGGTGAAACACTTTATAGACGCTACTGTTTTTATTTTGCAGGATGTTTACTGATATGCCTACTGAGATCTGGAGGTTTTCCTTAGTACTTATTACTTTTTTCTGTTAAGTGGAGGATTTGGGTGGTTTCCACCCACGGACTTGACTGTTGAATGAATTTAACAGTCTCCATCAGTCCGCAAGCAAGTGCACCCTGGCTTTGCCGTCTGCTCAGCTGGTGTGAGACGGCCTCTTACTCCAGGGTGAGAGGCAGGCAAAGGAGATATTCTTGCCAGAATCTTCTCTCAAGGAGCCTTCTGGAAGGCAGGTCACAGTTCTAATGCTGGATCCTCTCTGCTGGTTGGTGGTGGGACCCAAAGCACTTGGCTGCCCGGCCCTGACCCTCACCTTCCTCAGGGAGGACTTGATGTTGTTATGGACATAATGCTCACATTAGGGGCTCAATTAGCCATTGGCTATCACTATTACTATTTCTATAATGAGATCATGTGTGTGAATCACACACACATACTTTGCACCCAATAAGGCATCAATTTGCAGTAGCAATTTATTTATTTATTCCATACCCTTCACTTCTCCCCTTGCTGACCTCAGGTAACCACTAATACACTCTTTATCTTCATGAGATCCACTTTGTAAGCTCCCACCTATGAGTGAGAACATGTGATATTTGTCTTTCTGTGCCTGACTGATTCACTTAACATCATGGTCTCCAGTTCTATCCACGTTGCTGCAAATGACAGGATTTTATTCTTTTTTATGGCTGAATAATATTCCATGGTGTGTGTATTCCACATTCTCTTTATCCGTTCATCTCTTGATGGGCACTTAGGTTGGTTCCGTCTTTCAGCTACTGTGAATAGTGCTGCGATGAACACAGGAGTGCAGATTATCTCTTTGATGTATTGCTTTCCTGTCTTTTGGATCTAGACCCAGTAGTGGGATTGCGGATCATATGGTGGTTCTATTTTCAGTTTCTTGAGGAACTTTCATACTGTTCTGCATAGTGGCTGTCCTAATTTGCATTCCCACCAACATCTAGTGATAGCTATTTATAATAATCACGCTCATAATCATAATAAATAATGTACTCAAAGTCCTTGGTGGGCACAGAATGGGTCCTCAGTAAAGATTCTGAAGAAAAATCCAGGGGGATTCTGAGTGTAGACCCCTTGCTGCAGTGCCTGTGCCTGCTGGTGGTGAGTGCATGGTGGTATCAATACTGATGATCGTGAAATGAGACCAAGTGTGTAAAGCACTTACCACAGGGTGGGGCACATGCTGGGTACTTGGTGCATGCTTCTTTCCATCTCCCTCCAGCACTAGGGGAACATTTCTTAGGCCAGAAAACTGCAGAGCCCTAGGCTGCAGCATCCCTTTTAGCAACTCCTGGACACAAGGCAGCCACCCCTCTCCTGCATCCTGGCTGTCTCCGTCTGGCTCTTCTGGCCCTGGCAGACTCTAGGCTGGTCGGGTGGCTTGAGCACTACCAGTACCTCTGTGGGCTGCCCCAGGGTTGCCCTACTCCTCCCACCCCGTGGCCATCCTCACATGGACATGACTCTTGTAGGCTTTAGTGTCAACCCGGAACTGAGTGTCCCTTCTGAGAGGGGGATCTTGAGATCCTCTGGAGCTCTGACTCTGCACCTAGAATCTAGGCTGGAGGGAGAGGATCTCTGGGCACTGATGCCCCTTCCCCATTCCCAATCCCCAGCTCAGGGTGCATCCCCAGCCTCCCAGGAACCTCCTAGGTGTTGGGACAACCTTGGCATGAACTATGAGGACCTAAGGGCCTGTGCTTAGGGCCACACTTACATTTTCAGGAGGCCTTGGGGACTGCATGAAAATAATCACTGGTGGGGCCTGGGGAAGCTGGTTTTTTCAGTTAGACCCACTCTGTCCCTCTTCAGGTAGACACGTGAATGATCACATACATGCCACACACATACCCTCTCTATCATGCGCACAGGAATGTATGCCCAGGTCTTTCCCTAGACACGCCCCACATACCCAGGCCCTCACCCAGGGACACACACACACACACACACACACACACACACACCCAGGCCCTAACCCAGACACACACACACACACACACACCCAGGCCCTAACCCAGAGACACACACACACACACACCCAGGCCCTCACCCAGAGACACACACACACACACACACACCCAGGCCCTCACTCAGGGACACTCACACACACACCTAGGCCCTCACCCAGGGACATACACACACACACCCAGGCCCTCACTCAGGGACACACACACGCACACACCCCCAGGCCCTCACCCAGGGACACACACACACACCCAGGCCCTCACCCAGGGACACACACATACCCCCAGGCCCTCACCCAGGGACACACACACACCCCCAGGCCCTCACCCAGGGACACACACACACACACACACCCAGGGACACACACACCCAGGCCCTCACCCAGGGACACACACACATCCAGGCCCTCACCCAGGGACACACACACACACTCAGAGACACACACACCCAGGGACACACACACACACCCAGAGACACACACACCCAGGGACACACACACACACCCAGAGACACACACACCCAGGGACACACACGCACACACACACACACACCCAGGCCCTCACCCAGACACATACACACGCACACCCCCAACAGACAGGCACACACACTCAGGCACACCCACACACACTTGGGCCCTCAACCAGGGACACACACACACCTAGAGACACACACCTAGACCCTTACACAAGCACACACACACCTCTACTCTTACACACTTATGGAAGCTCCAGGATCCTGAACACGTATCTGAACCTACCACCCTGCACATATCTCCTCACATGTGTCAGATATTAACGCCCCCCTGCCCTTGCTCACAGACACACACGTGCACCCACACATACGGGCACACATGGACACCTCTACACCCTCCCAGACGCCCCCACAGCCTCCCCAAGCACAGGTACATGAAGGTGCACCCCTACACGCCTGTGTGAACCCACACACTCACCCCGAACTCACACGCCATGGGCACACCCCTCCTTCCAGCGGCAGCTCTGGACCTGCTTGTGCCCCCCCATCGCCCCCTGTAAATGTACAGCCATCCCGCGTCCCCACACTGCCGCAGCCCCTCACTCGGGGCCCTCAAAGAGCACGCTTATAAAAACATTCTTCCTGTGATGGAGTGCTTCCTTTGGGCTTCTTTGGCTTGTAACAGATTAAAGGAGAACAGGCATTTGTCACGGGGAAGTGTACCCAGTTGTGCTGGAAAATGGACTTTTCGATGAGCGTGAGAGCTTGAACCTGTCACAGAGGGGAGAGCCTGTGTTATTGCAGCCTGCCGGGCCGCGGTGGCCGTTGCGGCTTATCGGCTGTGGCAGGCATCACCTAGGACTGAAAGGATCCCATTACGGTAAGTAATGGCTTAATCACAGCCAGTTTGTAATGGAGATGACCTCCCCGCGTCCCGCTGGCCTCTTCGGATGGATTGCGCCTCTCCACACCGTGACTAACAGCACTCCCGTTCTGCTCTCCTGAGAAAGGGCCACGGGGCTCAGCCGGACACGACACAGACGGCTCCCGGGAGGCTGCTGCAAGGGGGAGCAAGGGCAAGGGCACCGGGAGGAGGAAGGGCCCGGGCACTGGGCACCACTGGGCCCAATGTCTCACACAGGCGGGAAGCTGAGATGGGGAGAGGGCAGGATGCCACATGCGGTCCCCGTCTTTTCAAGAGTGATAGTGACAGTGAGAGCTGCCATTGGATAGGTGCCAAGAGAGTGTTCGTGTTTCCCAGGCTTCATCTTGCTCCAGTCATGGGAAGTAGAGTATTACCGTCCCCACTTTACAGATGAGGAAACTGAGGCTCAGGAAGAACAAGTGACTAGTGCAAGATCACAGAACAGACAAATAACGGAACTGGGGCTCAGCCTGGGGCTGGGCATTCTTGGAGCCAACGCTCTTGGCCATTGTATCCAGAGAGAATCCATTCTGCCTTTGGGTGGGGGACCTCTCGCCACCTTCCTTCTTCAGCAGGGCTGTAGCTGAACCTTCCTCGTTGGTGTGCTCTTGTACAGGGAAGCTTCACTTTCTGCCTGTTTGTGTGTGTGCCACATGTTTGAGTATCCCTCTGCAGCTGGCCATTGTAGGGGGTTGAAGGCCACTTCAGCCTCAGTCCAAGATCAGGAGGTCAGGAGCTCCATGGTGAGCACAGGAAGTCTGTCTTTGGAATTTGCGAGACCGTGTGTCCCAGGGGTTGACTTGGGGGTATCCTGGAACTCCAAGTTAACGGCCCCATCCTCTTTCCTCCACTAAGTCCCGCTCCTGCCTCTGGAGCAATGATGCACGAAGGCCCGAGGCAAAACATCTGGGGACTTAGTGGACAAGTAAAAGGACTCTTTTCTTTTCTGCTTTTGTTCATTTCCTCAGAATCACGTTCAGCTCCTGGAGAAGAGGGTGGAGCTTAGAAAGATTTGGAGCTGAGTCCAGGCTCCACCAGTGGCCAGCAGCATGACCTTGAACAAGTCCTGAACCTCCTTGAGGCTTGACTTCCTCACTTGCACAATTCCTAAACCAATTCGTAGAGACATGAGGCTTAGATGCCATCGTGTGTGTGAAGTATCCGAAAGTGAACCTGCTACCTGGTTGAGACCAAGGTGAAACACTTTTAGCAAAGCTTGCTGCAGAGAGGACAGGAAGCAGTGGGGTTGGGTGCCAGGCATGTGGTCTATCTGTGGTCTTGATACTCTACCACAGAAGATGGTAACCACAATGATAATTAATATTTGATGAGACCTCACTGTGGAACAAACACTAGTGCTTCCCATGGATTTCTCATCTAATTCTCCTGAAACTGTAGGAGATAATGAACATTATTATGATTCCCATTTTGTGGATGAGTCAAAGAAGATCAAAGATCCTGCCAATGTCACATAGTTAGGGTATGGAGCTTCTGGATACAAACCCAGGCTGTCTGGCTAAGTGTCAGTGCATTTACTACTGTGCTTGCCTGTGTTTGGGATTATTCAGAAAATCCCAAATTTCTGCTCCCTTTGCTTTTGGAATGCAATGTGAGCACTTCTCCCATTGCCTATGAACTCCAGTGTGTGCAACATTCCAGTCCAGGGCAGGAGCAGGAGACTGGGGGCAGCTGGAGGGACAGGGCTGAACCCAAGCTACATTCAGGAAGGCACTGGGCCACAGAGAAGAAGTAACACTGGTGGGATACCCTGACTCTAAGGCAGAGGGCAGAGAGAGCTGGGCTTGGAAATTCATGAAATGGTGTCTGGACATGGGGTCTGCAGAGAGCACTTTGTTTTGCAGACTGATTTTTGCCGCTATGCTTACCTGCAAGGCTTCCTGAGACAAGGCTGCTGCCCTGTGACAGGAGGGAAGTGGCTGCTGAGTTTGTTTACTTAGTAATATCTATTCAATGAATATTTATTAAGTGCCTACTATGTACCAGGCATTGGGCCAAGCAGCCATTGAGTTTCCTTTGCTTAACAACATTTATTCAATAAATATTTATTAAGGGCCTACTCTGTACTGGGCCAGGCACTAGGGATTCCGTGGTGAGCAAGACAGACACAATTCCTTCCTACCTGGAGGTTGGCCAAGGAGATGCAAAGAAATCCCAGCTCAGCACCCTCGGAAGCATTTATCAAGGATGTACTCTATGCCAAACACTGGTACATCACCCTATGACATCCCTCATAACAACTCCATAAAGAAGTACTACTGTGATGTCCATTTTTTCAAATGAGAAAGCTGAGTTGCAGAGAGCTTTAGTGACTTGCCTGGGGTTGCACAGCTGGTAAGTGACAGAGCTGAGCCTTGAACCCAGTTCTGCTGAAAGCCTGTGTTTTAACCAATGTGACTCTGCTATGTTGTCTACTGGCAATATCCCTGCAGATCTGAGACCTTCCTGGGTTGTGGAGTGGAGGAGGGGGACAGGGCTCTGCCCTCTCCACCTGGAAGGCTGCTTTCTTACTTCTCTCCCTCACATCCCTCCTCCAACCCAGCTTTCCCCAACCCCCAATGCCTAGGCCTTGCCTTCTCTGCAGTTGGGGAGAGCTTATTCTCATGCTAATTGCAAAACTAATTGTTCTTATTGCAAAATCCATTATATAGTATATTTATATTGCAGATAATGAGCTGTTTGGATTAAATAGCTCACTAAAAGTCAATAAAAAGAAATTTGCTTCCCTGTTCCTCCCCTCATTTTTCACCAGCACCGTTAACACAGCCGTCGTTCTCCCTGAAGGCTGGAATTCATTAAAGTGCCTGGAGCTGCAAGGGGGTGTCGCTGTGTGGTTTTTCCCTTTCCCTTTTAAAAGGCCTTTGGAGGAGAGAGTTGGAAGACAAGAAGCAGGTTCTTTCCTCTGGTTTTAGTGATGCAGGGGGTGACTAACCAGGTAGAGTGCATCTTAATGTATAGCAGAATCAAAGAACGTGATTTCTCCAGAACAAAAGCCAGAGCTCAGGGGGGTGGGGCATGTGCTGGGGGAGTGGGCATGGACCTAGGAGTGAACTGACAGCCACTGCCACCCCCAAAGGAGGGGGGAAATATCCGAGGTCCTCAGCACCAAGCTCTTTACCCCCAAAGGGCTTGGGGACTGGAATGAGGCAGGGAGATGACAACTCCAGGTCATGCGCTGGGAGAGTGAATATCAGATTTGAAGCTAAG
The DNA here is from genome assembly GCF_007565055.1 of Rhinopithecus roxellana. Classification (NCBI taxonomy): domain Eukaryota; kingdom Metazoa; phylum Chordata; class Mammalia; order Primates; family Cercopithecidae; genus Rhinopithecus; species Rhinopithecus roxellana. The sequence goes on along the minus strand of NC_044560.1, from coordinate 88,375,910 downwards.
GGTCTGGATTTCCAGGTTCTGGCCCTTTCCAGCACCATCTATTATGGGCTCCCTAGAATTTTCCTGGTCTACCCATTTCTCTGGTCTTGGTTCTAAACCTGAAGGTGGTTTGTGAAGCTGAGACCTACCAGGGAGAGGGCTTGTCTGTGAAGTTCTAGGGTTACTGGCACAGATATTCTGCAACTACTGCTTTATTTCACAGAGTGTGGATCTTTCAGGAAGAGCTGACATTAAGACTTGAACCCAGGTCTGTGCACTTGACCTTCCATGGCACTGCTCTGAGTAGTCAAAGTGGGGCTGAGAAGAGGGGCTGTTTCTTTTTTTTTTTTCTTAGGAGCCAATCTCGTGTTTGGTCTGATAAAATGGCATGATCAGAGTGTTAAGATGACCTGGCTGGGAGCTACCAGCTTTGTCAAACCCACAGTGATTAGCCTTTTCTCAGCCATTCACTCGTTCATTCATTCATCCATTCCATCCATCAATAATATGTATTGAGTGCCCATGAGGGTCAAGGTGGTGTGTTAGCCCCTGGTGATGACTCTGAAAATAAAATCAGGCAAGGTCTTTTCTCTGTCTCATGGAATTGTGGGGGCAGATACTAGCCAAATAGTCACACAGATGAGTGACTGATTAAAACCAAAGCAAGTGCTTTGAAGGAAAGGAGAACACTTCTAAGAAAGTAATCCTAGGAAGACCTAACCTGGATGGTGGGGCCAGAGAAAGTTTCCTGCAGGCTGTGCTAGGTGGGCTGAGCTCTGCGGGGTGAATTCCTCAGACAATGAGGAAGGAGGAGAGCATTTGAGCAAAAGTCCACCCCAGAGAGAGAGCAAGGGGCAGTCATGGGACAGCAAAGAGGGTCAGTAGGATGAGGCTGGGATCCCAGCACATGTGAAGTGGTTAAGGAGTTTAATTCTTTACTGTGGAAGCAATGGTAAAACATTGAAGGGTTTAAGGCAGAGAAGTGGTGTGGTTTGTGCTTTAAAAAGTTTTCTCTGGTTTCCAGCGACATATCAGAGGCAGCATTGGAAGCATTAAGCTGCAAAGAAGGGTGGAAGAGCCTGTAGAGAGAGGGGAGAGGAGGGAGGAGGGAAGGAGGGAGGGAGGGGGAGACAGAGAGAGAGAGACAGAGAGAGAGAAAGAGAGAGAGAGGAGGAAGGACCTCGGTAAGGATGGAGAAAAGGCAATTTGCCCAGAGAAAATCAAAGTTGTATTGAGAAGAGGAGAGAGATACTGGCCATCTTCCCGTTCAGTGCAGTACTGAGCAGACCATAATTTGGGGGGCTGATTTTAAACTCTCAGATGACAGTGATGTGGCACTTCACTCCAGCACCACGGAGAGTTCCTCAAACCATTCATGGAAACTTTAGGGGCCTTGGTTACATCCCCAGGGATGCTCAGCTCAGTGCTTGGAGAGCTAGCAAAATCATTGTAGAGCTGTCTTATGGGAGCAAGGCAAACAAAGAGATGCTGGGTCATTACTGCACGAATGCCCTGGACTTGTGGAAGGGAGAAGCCTTGGCATTGGCCAGCCTGGAGCAGGGGCTTCAGGAACCCCCAGATGGAGCAGACAGGCTAGTGGCAAAGGGAAGGCAGCCTGAGAAGGTCTCGCTCCAGGCAGCCGTAATGGCTGTAATCTACAGCCATCTTTACTTAAGGACTTCAAAGGGAGAGGAGAAGAGAGAGAGAGGCAGCTGGATGCTGAAGCAGCTTGAATGTGACGGAGATCAGAGGCAATGGAAGGTGGTTCTATGCACTTCCCCAACCCCCTTCCCCAGCCTCAGCATCCACAGAGATGCTGGGATGGAGGGATCCCTAGGGAGGAAGAAAGGCTCCAGGAAACTGAGTCCAGCAGAAGGGGCACAAGAAGCCCCCCACAGACCAGACAGCCCCTCTTGGGGTGGGGGTCTGAGGAGCTTAGGGTTCCTGCATTCTGGGGCCCCCTCCCCCAGGCAGACAATCAAGGACTCCTAGGAGGAAATAATGATCTCTTTGAGCCTTGGTGGTGTCCCCTGCGTGGGTTTGTGTGTGCCCCTAGATTCCCCTCCAGTCCTTCAGAAAGTTATGAAGTTGGCATGGCAGTTGGTGTGTGGCATGTAAGTGGGGAACCAAACCGACATGGTCAGGAAGGGCTGGTTATTTTTGTTGCATCTCTGGTTTGGGTTAAGAGATGGAGGTTGTTTGGGGGTGGCTCCCCTCTGCTTGGCAGGCTTGGGATCCATTGTTCTTGGGTTTAGGGACATGGACCAGATGACTGCTTATTGCAAGTTTTTCTTCCTAGGTCTTTTAAAAAAATTATTTATATTTCGTGTAGAGACAGAGTCTCACTATGTTGCCCAGGTTGGTCTCAAACTCCTGAGCTCAAGTGATCCTCCCACCTTGTCCTCCCAAAGTTCTGGGATTATAGGCATGAGCCACTGTGCCTGGCCTCTTCTTAAGTCTTGATGGTGTCCCTGGATCTGGGCAGGAGTCATTGCCTGTTGACCCTGCAGCCAGCAGTGACCTCTTCCTATTTTGAGTCATCTCTCTACTCTTAGATCTGGCTCTTATGTGAGTGTCTGGGTCTCCAGGGACAGCAAGCTCCATGAGGCAGGGTCCCTGGAAGAGGCACTGACCATCCTTTTGGACACAGCTCGGAGCCAATAATAAGAGTCTGAGTGAATAAGTGAATGAGTGATGACTGACATTTTGCTTGTGCTATGACAGGTGCAGTTTAGGAGTAGCTCTCTTCTGGGAGCTGGGTAGGGATCTGGGTCCCTAGGTTTCTGGGCTTTGGGGAGGGTGAGACATTTAAGGGGTTTAGTTTCTAATAACCAGAATCCAGGATGGAGGCTTGGAGGTGGGCCAAGGGCTAGGTTTCTGGCAGCACAAGGTAAAAACTCTGTGTTTATGCAGGTGACTGGGATAGAGAGTATGGGGGAACTTGTGGGTGAGGAGGGCTTAGCAGAGTGAACAGGGCAGAAGCTGAGAGTCTTCAAGTGCTGCTGAGGCAGAAGGGGGCAGCTCAGTTTAACTCCAAAGGCTTCAGTGAACACAGGGTACTCACACAGCTTTTCGGTCTGGAGACTGGAGGACTGTGTGTGTGTGTATGTGTGTGTGTGTCTCTCATAACAACTCTGAACTTTGGAGAAATGCATGAAGGTTCTGGGCCTGGAACCCCAGAAGGTATTTGTGGGGGTCGTTGGGAGATGCTGTGAGAACTCAGAGGAGAGGGGATGGTCCCACAAGGTGAGGAGGTACCTCGGGGTGCCTGGAATTCCAGGTAGGGCAGACAGGGCCTCTGGGAGGGCAGATGCCGGGACCTCTGGGATATTGGGGGAAGAGGCATTCCTTTGAGTCCTATCTTCCCAGCACTAATTGAAGTGACTGGCCAGGGAAAGGCTGGGCTTGGACTTTTCCCCCTTCAGTTGGGATATAGGAGAATTTCCTCCTTAGCAACTCTGCAACTACAGAAAGCAACTCACAGAACACATGTGAAATCACGTATACCCAACTGGTAAGGCCGGCAAAGATAACTGGGGGAACCCACCCTGAGCTCACCTTGGCCTTCCCCTCAGCCATTCACCTGCAATGTGGGAAGCCCAACACAAGAAATGGATGAACAGGCACCTGCCTTATGGGGCATGGGGCTGAACTCACTGGGGTGGGAGAGGGACTGCTGGTAAGGACAAGCTCAGGGGCTGGTAGAGCTGGACCTCAGGGAGGGTCTGAGAAGTGGTTTTTTTCTCCCCTAAGAGAAAGAAGTGAGTGCTCAGAGCCCTGACCTCAGTCCTGGAGGGGCTCACAGCTCCGTAAAGAAGACAGATGGGAGGTTGGGAATAAGGTGAGCCAGTAAAGGCAATGAGAGCAGATTTGTGAGTGTGTATGTGTCAGAGCAAGTGTGCATCTTTGTGTGTGTATGAGTAAGTGTGCAACTTTGTGTGTATAAGAGTGAGTTCCTTGGTGTGTAAGAGTAAGTGTATGTCTCTAAGTGTGCAGCTCTGTATGTGTATAAGAGAAAGTGTGCACTCTCATATACTCTGTGTAGAGGAGTATGTGGGTACTTCGCAGTGTGTGTCAGAGTCAGTGTACACCTGCTCGCCTGCCCATGTGCATGTGTGTGTATCCTAGGTGGGAATAGGGAAGCTGTGAAGGAAGATTTAGTGCAGAGTACTTGTTTGTGTATTTGAGGGTTTTTGTGATGCACAAATGTGCATAAAGTGTCTGTGAATGTGTCTGGGGCACTTGCGGTGAGTGTGTGTGTGTGTGTGTGTGCATGTGGGCCTCTGCTGCATGCTCCAAGGGCAATGTGAGTTGTGCTTCTTTGGTGTGAAGGGGGAGACCTGGGTAGGGAAGGAGTGTGAGTGTGTGTGTGTGCGTGCGTGTGTGTGAGAGAGAGCGCGCGTGAGGGTGCTGAGTGGCAGGAATGACAAATGATTAATCTATAGAAATCTATATTCTATTCTTCCGTGCGTCCACTCCGCCCTTCTCACGCGCCCATGCATCACCTCCGGAAATCTATCACCCGACTCCCAGCCAAGGACAGGTTGCGAGGAGCGAGTGACTGCCTTATTGATGAACTTGCCTGGTGCTTTTTACACATTTGGATACGCAGAGAAGGAAAGCTCACTCTGGCTGTGTCGTTCGTGCTCTTATTCACTTATTCATTCATTCAGTCAGTCATTCATCCAGCAAATAGTTCTGGAGTGCCTACTGTGTGCCAGGAATGGTCCTGGGTGCTCAGGGTGTGATGATGAATAAGGCATTTCTGGCATTAAGGGCCAGTGTGGGTCCCAGACAGCATATAGGCCACTTCGGTAGAACGTGCAGGGGGCTCTGGAATAATATAGGGGGTTTGGAAATTAACCTTGGGGCAGGGGGTGGTTCACAGAGGCTCCTGTGGGAGGTGACATGTACGGGAGCTCTGAAGGGTGATACAACCGAAGGGGAGGGAGAGGAGAGGGTGCACCAGGCAAAGAGATTAGCAACTGCAAAGGCCCAGAAGCAAAGAGAGCTTGCCTCTTGGGGAAAGCTCAGAGTGAGTCAGATGGCTTGGAGTGTGAGGAAGAAGTAGTAAGAGATGATGCTACAGAGGTGGCTGGTAACTGAGGGGCTTCGAGTGCCCTGTAAAGGAACCTGGATTTCATCCCAAGGGGAGCCATTGAAAGGTCTAAGCAGGTGTCACATGGTGTTGCATTTTAGAAAGTGACCTCTGGCTGATGGTGGGGAGGCGGGACAGGAGACAGGGAGGCCAGTTAGGAGGCTGTCATGGCAGTTCCAGGAAGGGATAGTGGTGGCTTGGATTCCAGGGGTGGCAGTGGGAGTGGAGAGGTGTGGCAGAGCCCAGAGGCATTTTGGAAGTGGAACTAAGGGCTTGGCGATGGAGGGGTGTTGGCATGACAGAGTGGTAAGCATGACCCTAGGTTTCGGGGCAAGTCACTCAACCTTGCTGAGCGTCCATTTCCCCGTCTCTAAAATGGGGAGAACAATTCCTGCTTCTTAGGGTTGCTGTGAGGCCTTTTGGTTGACACTCAATGGACCACTGTTGGAATCCACCTTGGAACGGAATGTCTACTCTTCCCCTCCCATCACATGCACCAACTCCAGGTCTGCTCTTCTCCAGAAAGGTTTGGGCTGGTCTACCTCCCAGTGGCTGTTTCTTAAACCACACTCTGGGCAACCCCTGGACTGTGGTGCCAGTCCCAAAAGCCTGCTGCTTTGAACCCCTGAGGGAGACTTGGAGGTTGTCCAAGCCAGCTTCCTGTTCCAAGATGGGCAACCAGGCACTCAGAGAAGGAGAGGACCTTCTCAAGGTCACCCAGCGGGCCATTTAAACTTGCTGGTGTTCAAGAAGCCACAGGCCATCCTCAGGCAGGCTGATCCCCTAAAGGTCATCATGTCCCACCTCCTGCCGTCAGACCCGAAGTATCTCTGATCAGCAGGCGGCCTGCCTGTTCTTGGAGGTTGCTAGGGAGCTGAGCTTCCTTGGCCGAGGCATATGGTTCCTGGCTGCCCTCAGGGAAAGGGCACTGGCCAAAGTCCCAAGGAGGCTCCCAGAGTGGCTCATTTTTCAGCTCGTCCTTGTGGGGTGCGAGGAGACGTCCAGACACGAGTGTTTACTTCAACTCCCAGGGCAGCCAGACAACTTCTGATCTTGGAAGCCTCCTCACTTCGATCTACTGCTTCTGTACATTTGGATAATGTTCCATTTTGCAAAACAACAAGTTCTCTTTAGACACAGGCAGAGCTGACAGTTATCACAGCAAAAGCATTACTTTGTTTCTCTTTCCTCCCCCTCCCTCGCTCCCTCCTGAGCGAGCGTGCACGATGGTATTAGAATACTGCAGTGCAAAGGCGTCTGTTCTTCTCTTCGGAGTGTGGCATGAGAGGCGCTGCCGCGTGGGGGGCCACGGGAGGGCGTCTTGGCCAGCATTCCCGCCTGGGCCTTTGATGCACTGCTGCATTTGCGGAGGAAATGACACTGGTGACAAAAGCGGACCCAGTTCTTCTCGGGAAGAGCTGAAAAGTGCCAAGGAGAAGGCCCTGCACACTTAGAATATTTTCAAATTAAGTGACAGCGGGCACAACACGATGGGGGAGACGGCTTGTGTTTCTTTGGAGCACTCAGTCACAATTCATCATTATCCAATTTTTTTTTCCCCTTGGGTTTTCTCTCTCACACATTTTTTATCCCAATCTGACAGCTAAATGAGGAATCACACTGCCTACGTTATGCATTTTGTTCAGGAATTAACCCGTCGTCAAACACGGGCTGCCAAGTGGTTGGTGTGAGCAGAGAGTGACTGCACCGGCCCCAGATGGCCCATGTCACACGGGGCCCATCCAGCTGGCCATCCTGAGGATGTGCTTGGAAAAGGTGGCCGGCAGGAGACACACCAGCTTCTCGAGAAGGGCTGAAGCCCAACGTGGAGCTCTGCGTGTCCCTGAGCTCTGGTCACAGACTTCTTGGCCAGAAGAACTCTCTGGGTGCCTTGGCCTGATCCTTTGTCAAGTTCATGGTGTCATCAGATGTGAAGTCATTCTGCCCCTCCATCTGCCTCTGGCAGCCTTGAGAAGAGAGGCATCAACCCCTGACCTCTATGAAGGGGTTAATTCAGCTAAGCTGATAGCTCTCCTTTTGGGAAATCCTTGAAATACTTGACTCTTACCTACTGCAGTGGGTCTACTTGCTTTACCTTCTCAGCATGTTTCTGGGTACCAACTCAAACTTCAGCTCAGAGCAAGGGGGAAGTGAGGGATCTTTGGGGGTGCATCTGGTCTTTCAAAAATGGACAAGTTTCTTCCCTTGTCCCTTGTTCTTTCCTTCTCCCCTGAATTCTTTTCTTCCCAACTTCACCTTCTTTCCTTCCCTCCTTTCCTTTCCCCCTCCTGTCCTTTCTCCTCTCCTCCTTCTTTCCTCCTCCCCAATTTTTTTTTCTCTGCCAGTGATGAATAAGATCCTGAGGTGGATAAGACAGACCCGGTCTTTGCAATCAGATAGTTGCCAATGGGGTGAGTTCTCAGAAGGTGAGGCACAGGGCACTCCCTGACTGTGTGTTGGGGGGCCCCTGTTGAAGACAGCTGCAGGAAGCTAGGTGATGAGCACGCAAGGCTTGGAGATGTGGGGAAACCCAGGCAGGGGCATGCTCTCCAGGACCTCGGCTCTGCTAGCAGGCACACCTCACCCATAGACTGTTAGTTAAGTGAGAGATGAACCATGCCTGGCTTTGTTCATCCACATAGCCCAGCTCCTAGTGCAGACCAGGTGGAGATGCTCAGTAGGCACACTAGGCGTGAGGTCAATGAAGAGACAAGAGAGTGGTGGTGACCATGAGCTGTGGTGCTGGCCACACCCAACATCCCCAGGTTCCTTGGTGGCTGGCAATTTCCAGCCAATAACTGGTGCTCCCAAACTCTCATTGCCTATAGGTGTCACCTTGAATGACCTCCAGCTTGTGTTGAGGAGGGGAAGATTATTGTACGCTGGAGAGAGGGCAGTCCAAACAGCTAAAAGCACAGGCCCCGAGCCATGTGTGTGGCTCAAGTCCAGGTTCTGCTACTTCCTGTTTGTGAGGCTTTGGCAAGACCTGTAATCCCACTGAGCCTCAGTTTTCTTCTCTGTAAAATGCAGATGATGAGAAGAGGCTCTGTCTCTCAGATGAGACGAGGATTAAATGAGATGATGTGTAGCTGGTTTGACACATGCCTATCGTTTTACACCTATTTTAACAGGGGTGCTGAGAAATTTGCCCCAGCCTCCTCTCTCTTGCTCTGGGCCCCAGGGTGTTCTTGCCCTTGTCCTTCTTTGGCCAGCACAGTGATCTACCTGTCCACGTGTTCTCTCCTTCCTTCCAGCTTGGCTAGGTGGGGATGCTGGCGAAGAAGCAGATGGCAGCTGAGACTGAGTGTGACGGTGATGACACTGTGAAAGGGTGATAATTTATTCTGTTCAGCCTTGACTCGGAGTTGGAAGGAGAAATCTATTACTTCTGAAAGGCAAGGCTGAGGGCGACCTCCCTTTCTGACCTCTAACAGGTAGCGGGCCCTGCGTCTCCTGGCTCCTGGAGAACAGGCCTGGAAGGCCCCCCAGGGGCCCATCCCTGAGCAGGGACTTACGGCAGGGATTGGGAAGTGAGGAGCAGGCTGCAGGTTCAGCCCCAGAGAGAGGCGGCTGGGAGGCAGCAGGGCTCTGGCCCCATGCGGCAGGGGTGCCAGGTGCAGGAGCAGTACTCTCAGCGTCTCTGCCTTGGCCCGGGCACTGGGTTGGGCCCGGCCTGCACGTGGGTCTTTTTCTCTTTCATCCACTCGTCTTTCTTGTGAGAGGCGGATGTCTTCCAAGCAATGGGGAGAAAGATGTAAAACTAATCCCCACTCTAATAAAAACAGTCTCCCGATTAAATATGTATGAACACATATTGATTTGGGGATTAAACAGAAAAGAAAATTGAGCCTGTAATTGAGCCAGGGAACATGTACGGGGTGAGACTTGGGATGTGCTTCTCCAAACACACCTGCTGGGGCTGGGCTGGGGCTGCCTGGGCATAGGAAAGGTGCTGGGAAGCCTCCAGCACCCACTGGGTGCTCTTCTGCATGAGGGTCCTGGCCAGCCACTGCCTGCTTTTGAAGGAGCCTCTGCCCTTACTTTTCCTAATTTGGGGAAATTCTCAACATTCCAAAGGAATTTGGAGGAATGGGAGGGCTGTACTATTCCCCCAGATATCTGAGTTTGAATCTTTAGCTGGTGGGCAGCTGAAGGGGCAGGTTTCCATCCTGTCTTAAGGAAACATGGATTATTGTGCACCTGCTGCATGCACGTCCTGAGGAAATGGAAGAAGCTGAGCCAGGATTCCGCCTACAATCTTTGGACTCTAAATCTAAGGTTGTGTTTACTCTAGGCCAGGGCTGAGTGGTCCAGTGACATCAGAACCTGCAGTCATAGGATTGTGCATCCTCCAAGCTGCAAGGGCTTTGGCCTTGAGTTCAGCTTGTTGCCTGAAATTTGTCGCCTTCCTTCACTAACAAAAGGAAGCTGGGAGCTCTAGGATGGAACCAAAGCCTGTCTTCCTACCATGCCTATCTGTAGGCTCCACACCTGTCCTTGGTCAGAAAAAGAAGGGAAGGGGAGAATAGATTGTTGAGCGCTTACTGTGCATAAGGCCCTGTGCTTGGTAGTCTCAGGTAGACTACGACCTTTAAGCATTCCGAGAATAGTGTGACATAGATCTGATTATTTTCACTTTATAGTGTAGAAGTAGACTCAGATATATTTGCTAATCATCATAGTCACCATCATGATAATGACGGAAATCATTTATTGAGCACCTGCTGCATGTCAGGCACTTTATACCCATTATTGCCAATCCCCACCATGACCCTGTAAAGTAGATCTATTACCTCCATGGTACAGAGAGGAAACCAAGGCTCAGAGGGCAAGAGATGTGGCCACTGCAGTGCACAGCCCAGTCACAGCTTGCCTGACCCTGGCCACTTCTTGCATGGTCCTGGAGGAGTGTGGTTAACTCCCCAGGTTGCCCCCTGCCCCAGCCCTGTGTGGTCCAGCCAGAGTGTCTCTCTCTCCCCGAGCTGAGCTCCTGCCTCACAGATCTCTGCATGCTTCTTCCCCAGGAATGTGCAGGCGCCCATTCATCATTTCCCAGCCCACACCCTCTCCCCCTGTTCTTCTTCCCTGATGCTCCCTAGTCCCTGCCGTGATGTTTGCTGGAATCTGACTTTTCCCGCAGGCCCACTTATCCTCAACATACACCAAACTTTACAATTGCCAGAGAATTTGCACATTTGTTATCTCATTCAAGGTTCACAATAACCTCATATCCTGTATGACAGATGAAGAATTTGAGGCACAGAAAAGTCAGGCAATTTACCTCAACTCACTGAGCTAGTGAGTAACAATGGCAGGTCTGTCTTCCCAGGTGAGATGGCACTTGTCCCCGGAACAGGTGCCTTTGCAGGACCCATGAAGACACAATGACCCTACGCGATGAAGTAAGAGGAATATACAGTTGGTATATTGGGTTTAAGGTTTATACAGACTTGGGTTCCAGATCCTGTGCTCCCTCTAGCTGGTTGTGTGCTCCTGGGCAAGTAATGTAACTTCACTGAGCTGTGGTTTTTCTTTTTTTCAAGCTTCTCTTGAACACTTCTCTGGGTCTGGAGCCAGAACCCATACCAGGATACCTTCTAGAAGTGCCCCCAGGACTCAAGGTTTGCCCACATGGCTAATTGTCAGAGAAACACCTGGCAAGCCAGCTGTATATCTCCTTTGGTGTGGTCCTGGGAGCAAAGGAGAAAGGCATCAGATATGAACTGGAGAAATTGGAGTGCTTGGTATCCTATGGCAGTGCCCAGCTCATCAAGACCCATGGGGAGTGCTGAGAGCTCACACACTCCCAGCTGCAGCCGTCTCTGCCCTGTGGTTATTAAAGCAATGACTTAATTTTAACGAGGGTCTAAGTGTTCTTCAGGAAGCTGCTTCAGCCCTGATTAAAGGAATGAATCAGACAGGATCCAGTCTCTGCCTAGTGAGTCTGGGAACGGCAGCATTGGGCTGTAATAATGGAGGTGGGGAGTTGTGGAACCCAGAGCTGTCTGAGCTGTTTTTTGGAAACCCCAGCATTTGCTGAGGGAACCCAGGCTTTGGAGCTGCGTCGTCCTCCTCTTAGATAGGAGGTCTGGTGGTGGAGGGCCCAGGCTTTTACCACCAGTGGCCTGGGCTTGCCTCCTGGCTCTACTACTGACCAGCTTGCAGGACTGGGGCGAGGGAAGTAATCTCCCTGAGCCTCAGTTTCTTCTTCTGTGAAGTGGATCAGGCTCCTGCTGAGACAATGTGAAAAAGAACATCAGGTGCATTTGCAGAGCCAGGTCCTGGCTCATGCGCAGGTCAGATGAGGAGCTGTGACATGATATCCCATGTTATCAGTTTTCTCTCTCTTGCCTTAAAACCATGTTTGCATGCACCTGCTACACGCAGGCTATGATTAGAACCCCAGGCTTCTGATTCTAAGTCTAGGGATTTTCTTGACTCCAACATTCAAGCTACGAAAAATTCAGCCCCCAGATTCTTGTGGAGGTCCTGTAGAATCTTCTTCTGGAAGTCCTGTTGATTGCAAATTCCAAGCACCTGTAGAACCCACGGGGGTCTGGAGTTTGTCCTGTCTGGGTGCCCTGACCACTCCCGCAGATGAGAACACAGGTTGAGATGAGTACACAAAGTGGGGACAAGTTGCTCCCTTTCTTCTGCGTCTCTGTCTTAACCCTCATGATGGTTGGGAGAAGGGAACGTGTGGGCAGCTTTCCAAAACCACCTCTCCCACTTCTCAACCTGGCAAAGCTGGGTCTGGGAGGGTTTCTGCCTCCTCCTCTGCCTCTCCTTGGTAGCTCAGCAGGAGCCTCTCAAGGAAAGCCTCGGGCATTTTCTGATTTCTGAAGGCTGCCTACCTGGTGGAGAGAAACCAAAGCCCATTGCATCTAGGGTGGTCCTGTGTGCCACACTCATGGGGTGCAGGGCCCAGTGAGTTTGCCTCCCATGGGCTGAGGCCCCTGGGTTCTCTGAGATGGTTGGTTGCAGGGGGCTGGGCTCCCCAGGAGGTGCTCCCAGCTTCCTTCTGCCTCCCAACCAGTATCACCACATGCTTCTGGGAGGTGTCTGGTCCAGGCTGTCATGAGCAGAGCCCATTGTCACCTCCCTGTGGATGGAGGCAAAGGGTCCAGATGTGATTTTGTCACTCTCCTTCCCAGTATTTTCCCACCTGCCATGACTTTCAAGGTGTGACATGATCTGGGGGCTGGAGATTTCCCACTTCCCTCTCATGATCCAGGCTCCCTCCTTCTCATCCTGCTCTAGGCTTCGGGAGGGTGACCCATATAGACATTCTCTGGCTCCTGAGTGGCACTGGCCAGTGGGTGTCACCATAAGGAGATTGGGGACAGGGTGAAGAGCTGGGTTGGGACGTTTGTTTCTCTGATGCTTTCCCATAGGGCCACCACAGCTTACGTGCAGTCCTCGAGGGAAGGTCCCAGTTTTTTTGAAGGCAGCCCTCTCTGCACAACTCTGTCTGTGTCTAGTAACGGCGCTCTCCCGTCGCCCTCTTGCATGGGATTGTTACAGTCCTGCAGTTCTGTCTCACCCTTGAGGCTTCCTCATCCACACTTGTATAAAGTGCCCCTTTATTAAACTCTCCTCACTTGCCTTCTCACCTGGCTGTGTGGTCCTGGGCAAGTCACATAACCTCTCTCTGAGCTGTATTTTTTTTCAGGCTTCTCTTGAACACTTCTCTGGGTCTGGAGCCAGAACCTATAGCAGTGTACCTTTTAGAAGTGCCCCCAGGACTCAAGGTTTGCCCACATGGCTAATTGTCAAACACCTGGCAAGCCAGCTATCTCCTTTGATGTGGCCCTGGGAGCAAAGGAGAGAGGCATCAGATATGAAGTGGAGACATTGCACGTGGAGGTTGCATGTGTCATTGGTGTCTGCGGGACCCTGGCCGGTGCACCCTGATTGCCTTTCTGATCACCCAGGATGCTAGTGCAGCAGGTGCAATGGCCAATTACAACTGGATCCCTTCTGATTGGGTAGCTCCTGTGCCAAGCCAGTTGTTAAGTATTTTGAATTTCATCTCAACTGCATTCCCTCATTCACTGCTTTCCAGACATGTGGCCAGCTTTCCGTTCCTTAACAACCCAAGCCTGAACTGGCCTTCCCTGACCATGCCCTGTCTCCCAGCACATCCTATGCCATTTACCTGTGTATCAGTCAGGGGCCCAGCAGGAATAGCAGGGCATGCTTGACTGGCAATCTGAAGACTGTGGACAAGGATAAGGGACCCTGCAGCTAGCCACTGTGGGAAGATGCTAGCACCTGGGGTCTGAGGGGGCGCTGGGAGAAAATGTGCTATCAGAATCTGAAGAGGGCTGAGCCAGAGTCACAGAAAGTTGCAGCCACTGCTAGAACCTGGGCAACATAGAAAAAGGGGGCAGGAGAAGGAATGCATGAACTTCTCTCTCCTCCAGTGCTCTGACTTCCTGCTGGAGTCTTCCATTGCCTGAATCCAAGTAGAAGCCAGCCAGAGGCAAGGGAGTCCAGGGGTGCATTCCACAGGGCTCAGCCCCAGGGCATGAAGCAGATCAGAGTGGGGGAAATAATCGAATGGAAGCCAGGGGAAGAAACTGAGAAAAGCCAGCACAACTTTATGTTGTCTTTGTTGTACTTCTCACCACCTTAAATATTCATACTCATTTGGTTGGTTGATAGTTGATTGGCTTTCTTCTCTACTAGAATGTCAGGTCCACAAGGGCAGGGACGGTGTCAGCTTGGCCCACTGTGAGATGCTCAAGGTTGAGTGTGTGCGTGGCACATAGCATGTCCTCAAGAACTCCACCAAATGGAAGAATAGACAAATAATGAGACTATGCATTAGGCCCTAGGTATAGCCCAGCAGCTCTGCTGCTCAGGGCTCCCCAGGGTCATCTTGGTCCTCCCTTGGGTTCAGGCTGGAGAGGACTGGAAGTAGGCACTCCAGGACAGGGAGGTGGTATGTGTGGGCTCTGTCAGATTGGAGTCTGGCATTGGCTCCAGCAGGCTCCACTGCCACTGTAGCTGGTCTGGGGTTTGTCCTGGTGGATGGGTGGAAGCCGGAGCTCTAACTTCCCCATATCCTTGGCTCTGAGCTGCGGGCCCAACTTTTGAAAGATTATGGGGAGTGAACAGCCTGGGCTCTGGGAAGCTCAGGCTTGGTGAGAGGCTCCAGCATGAAAGGGGAGAACTTTCTTTGTTTTCCTTCCAGCAACAAAACCAGAGACTGAAAGAGGAGACAGAGGGTGAGCAAGAGAGAGAGAGAGAGAGAGAGAGAGAGAGAGAGAGAGAGAGAGAGAGAGAGAGAGAGAGAGAGGGAACTGGTCCCTCTAATTGAGTCAGATGACCCATTTCCATTGCATCTGTGGTTCCTGGTGTCTGGGGTAGGCCCTGGGGGTAGCGCTGGGAGGAGTCCTTGGTGATGTTCGGTCCCATCACTCAGTGCATCTGGGCACAGTGTTATTCACTCGGTTCATTTATCCAGTTGCTTAGCAAATATTCATTGAGCACCTACTATACAGTAAGCCCTGGAGATAACTTGAACAAGTCATGGGTCTGTCCTTTCTGCACATTGCCTACATTGCAAAGCCCCCAAAAGTGGTATTACTTACATCCCCCAGCCCTTCCAAGATAGCGAGATACTCCCTGAAATCTAACCTGACGGCAATATTCCCAACCGGCAGTGGACCATACCATGGACATTTTTCCACATTACTGTATCATAACAGTTCCTCATTGGGAGCCTAATTCTGGCAGTGTGTGCGTTACTCAGTGAATCCCAACGCAGCCATTCCTTATCTTACTCGGTGCAGCCTCCCAGGGGCATCACTCACACTTGTCACTCCACCCTTGCGGTGCACGTCTCCCAGGACCATGCGTGGACCATGCACACTCTTCACACCATCGAGTCCATCCAGGGGAAAATTACTCTGCTCACCTCCACCTGGATCTCCCAAACCTACAGAGAAGTATTGTCTGTGGCTGTTGGTGGCAGTGGAAGGGGACAATGTAAAGGGCAGGAGACCGAACAGAAAAGACAGAAGCCAAAGCCCAGATGCTCCTGGAGCAGGAAGAGACTTTGCAAAATGGCTGCAGCTCCTTGCAAATGATGTATGAAATGAGGAACATATGCCAGGAGTGATTTGTGTGCAGGAGCTTGGCTTGGCTCCCTGGTCCCTCCTGGCAGTGCTGTCTGCTGTGGCCCTGTGCTCCCAGCCCCCAGCATTCTGGGAGTCCTCTGAAGGTGGGCTCCAGGCTCCTTCTCCCTCCCTCTTTCCAAGACAAGGTGCTGCACACAGTAGGTGCCCAAGCTGTGTGGCAGACAGATCATTTCTGCCTGTCCTGGTCCTCTGAAGACAGAACAGGAGGGAGGAAGGCTACAGTGAGTCTGAGATCATCAAGCCCAATCTTGGCATTTCCCAGATGGGGAAGCGGAGCGCAGAGAGGAGGATGAGCTTCCAAGGTCACCTAAGGAGCCAATGTCTTTTGACCTCCAGCCAGGGGGTTCCTAATGTCACCTACAGGCAAAAGATTTACTTTCTCCTGGGTGGTTCCAAGTCTCTTTCTAATTGTGTGGCTTTGGGCAGGCCGCATAGCTTCTCTGAGTCTCTGTTTCCTCGTCTGTAAAATGGGAGCAGTGACACTAATCTGATAAAGCTTTGCAGTGCTTAGCAACACAGTACATGTGAGCTTCACCCTGTGCTTGGCTTATTGAAAGCATGCAGCATCTGGGAGCGCTGGTTTCCCTCCAAGGCTCCAGTCCCACATTTCCAGCAGCCGGTGCCTCAAATTAAAAAGGAAAAGGACGTTTTCCTTTTTGATCCAGAGAGTTATACTTTATAGCTTGCTGTCCCATGGAGGTGATAAATACTCAGTCGAACCTGTGCTTCCCATGATCGAGGCTGCCATCCTCCTCAGCTCCTGGGGAGGCAATCCCAGAGTCCTCTTTTTTCAATCTCGAGGTCCCACTCTGCTGCATCCAGTCGGGCACTTTCCTGTCCTCCCCCTATCTGTCCCTTCCTCCGTACTTCCTACCTTGCTTCCTCTGGCCTGTTGGTTAGTCTCTGAATTACTCAATATTAAAAAAAAAATTCCAAGTGATAAACCCTAGTTCAATTGGGTTTAAGCATAAAGGGCAATTTGTTGGTTTACAGAAGCTCCATTATTCCAGTTGCTAAGGCCAGCGTCTGTGGCATCATCCTTGACTCCTTTCGTGCCATTATACCCAACATTTAATCCCTTAGCAAACCCCGTTGGCTCCATCTGCAGAATACACCTGCAGTCCATACTCTTCTTCCACCTTCATCGCTACTCTTCTGGTCCAAGCCACCACAACCTTTTACCTGGACTGGTGCAGTAGCCTCTCAGCAGGTTCTCCTGCTCCTGCCCTTGGCCGCTGTGGGTGGTCTCTGCACAGTACCCAGAGCTGTCCTTCTAGAACCAAAGTCAGATCAAGTCCTCTCACTGCTCACAACCCTCTAATGGCTTCCTGTCTCACACAGAGTCAACTCTAAAGTCTTCAACACTGGGCCCCCACACCTTTCTGACCCACCTTCTCCACTGCCTTCTCACCCCAACCTCTAGGAACATGCCACACACAGACCAGCCTCTGGGCTTCTGCAGTTACCGATCCTGCTGTGTGGAATGCTGTTCCCTTCAGTGTTTGTGGATCTCATCCTCTCGTTTCCTCCCAGGCTCTGCTCAAATGTCACCTCAAACATCAGTTCAAAAGTTGGCACACCCTGTTCTGCTTTTCTTCTCACACTCATCATCACCAGACATAGGTTTGTGTTGTATGTGCTTCTCCACTAGAATGAAGCTTCCATACAAACAGGGATGCTGTCAGTGCTTGGTACATAGTAGGTATTCAATAAACACTTTTGAATAAGTGGAAGAATAAGTGCCAAGTCTTGTGCTAGGTGCTGGGCATACAGTGCTAAACAAGACAGAGTGATCCAGAGAGTTATACTTTATAGCTTGCTGTCCCATGAAGGTGATAAATACCAAGTAATAACACAAACAGTGATTTAACTACTATTGAGAAATGTGATACAGGGGCATAGCACAGGCTGATGTGAAAGTGAATTAACTGAGAGCCCTGAAGCAGAGGAAAGGGGATAGGGAGAAGGTGTATCTGGGAGGGCTTCTTTGAGGAGGTGCTACCTCAGGTGAGACTTGACAGACAGGGAGTGGTCCCAGTGAACAGTGGGAGAAAAAGTATTCCAGGGAAGAGAGTGTTCAAAGTCTGTGATTGGAAAGAAAATTCAGTGCTTTTTTGGAGCAAGAGGAAGCAGGCGGCCTTGGCAGAATGGAGGTGGGAGGTTGGAGGAAGAATGAGCTCAGATGCGAGTAAGGCATTGAGTTCCCAGAGGCAGGTACGGCTGCTCATGTTTTGTGTACTTCTAATCTGAGCTCGGTCCTGGCACATCTCTGTCAATGTGATGCCATTTGAAGAGAAATGGACAAGGAGTCTGGCAGATCTGGTGTCTAACCCTTACTTGCTGTGTGTCCTTGAGCAAGTCCCATTGCTTATCTGAGTTCGTCTGTTCGTCACCTGCCACTATAGGGATCAGTGGCCGTACCACTATCTCCAGGAACATGCTCTATATCCTGTGATGCCCGTGCAGGTACACAAGGTTGTCTGCAGTGACGGTATGAGGCTGGTGGGTGGGGCTGCCATTGCTGCTGCAACCAAGGAGCGGAGGCTCCTGGAGACATTTGAAACTTAAGAAATGTCCTCTCTGGGCATCTTCCACGATCCTTTGATGGAGCTGGGGTTTCCATACCCACAGACAGAATCGAAAGCAAAACCAAACACCTTTCAGACCAAGTCACCTCTGATTCATTCTCATTCTCCATGACTTGGAAAGTCAGGGAACTGCGTCATATTTGGTCCCTTCCTGTTTCCCCGAGAGGGATCTGCCTAAGCGTGCAGCCTGTCTCGGACATGGTTTGTGTCCCCTGCCTAAACCGTGACGCTTACAGTGAAATGAGATGCTTGCATCTTGCAAGGCTTGATCATAAAGGATGACGGTGCCAGGCTCGAAGCAATAGGTCATGTTGATATTTTCACATTAGTTTCTATTCTTATTACATTTTGATGGATGGAGAGAGTGGGGATTTTATCGTAATCTCATTCCTGTCTTAAACTGCTAATTCATGCCTGAGTTCCCTCTTCCATTTTGTTTCTACAAATTCAGTCAAGTGCTGATGGGATGAAGATTTAATATGCAGCTGCAAGAAGAGGCACGCTGATAGGAAAAATGCTAGCTGGGGAGCAGTGTTTTTAAGAGAACGGTCTAATCAAGTCATTTTGTTATGAGAGTGGTTTGTTGCCCTGGGAGATTGGGGCTGCCTGTATATAATAATAATAAATACATAACGGTGAAACAATATCTTACATTCAATATGGTGCTTTTAATTTTTCAAAGTGATTCTTTCAAACATTTTTTTTTTGTTTTGTTTTTTTGTTTTTTTCAACCCTCTGAATAGCCCTGTGAGGCTGGGAGGGTATTATGATTCCAATTTTATAGATGAAGAAACTGAGACTTGGAGAAGAGAAAGGACTTAGACCAATGCCTTTTAAACTTGAGTATACAGATGAATCATCAGGAGGTCTGGGGCAAAGTCTGTATTTCTAGCCAGCTCCCAGGTGATGCACGCTTCGAGGAGCAAGGGCTGGATGCCCTTTGTGTATGCGCCTGTGATGTTATGGGTCTTTGTGGATACTCTGTGGTTCCCTTTCTCCTGTTCTCCCCTGTACTACACACTTGGGCAGCTAAAACCTCCCACTTACTCCTTCCCCAGGATCCTAGGCCATTGACAGGTCCCCTTCCCTAGGGTCACCTGGCTCTCCTCATTCTGTCTCACCTGCTTCGTCCCACTCTGCCCTCGGTTTTTCCTTTCCCTTAGGGTGATCCAGTCAAAACCTTGTCTCAGCCCTGTTCACAAAACCATACTCATCCTGACTCTCCCGTCGCCTCTATTCTCAGCAGCCCCCCCACTCCACCAAAACTCTCACCAGGGCCTCCTGCCCTGCTCTCATCTTTTGGGTCTGTGTGGGCTGGGGATGCATTCCACGGGCTACAGAAGGCCAAAAAAGCTGTGTGTGGGTGGAAGGAACTCTTCAAATCAGGGGACAAAGTAGAGATCCAGGTGTAAGAATCCTGGAGCCTGCAGGGCCTTCTGTGCCCACAGCCCTCTACAGTTACAAAATGCCTGGGCATCCATGCACACCTGACCCTCACAGCCACCCCCAGGAGGTCCCTCTTCGGACACATAAATAAACTGAGGCTCTGAGAATTTCTCTGACCTTGCCCAAGGTCACAAGCCACTGTAGGCAGAGCCTGAACTCAAAACTGTGTCTTCTGATCCCATGTTCAGTGCTCTCTGTAGAGACCACCAGGGTTGCCTTGAAATATGCCCCAGGTAGCTCTTTCTGGGGCTTTCGCACGGTTTCCCACATTTTAGACCCACGGTGGAAGTCACACTGCAAAGCCGTTTCTGCCATTTCTGGCTGCTTCCTGCCAGCTTCTTGTGGCAGGTAGCACACATTCTGTACATGCTGGTGAAGTGTGTGGATGGACAGAGCATGTGTGGTGTGAGCCCCGGTCATTCCCCAGCTTGCCGCCCCTCTTCCAGGGACTCCGGCATTCTCACTGCCTTTCAACCGCGCTCCTCTCCTGCTGCTGTCTCTGTTTCTCTCTTTCTTTCTCCTTGTCTCTCTCTCTTTTTGGAGAATAAAAATGACTGGACTTGGCATTATCTGCTGGTTTCCATGGTAATAAAATCTGTTTCTGATAATGGCCCTTCCCTGGTGTGGTTAGTTTTGGTAATTTTAGCAACACTGTTGCACAGGCCACCTGCATTTCAATACCATGCAAGCTGGATTCGACTGCCGCTTTCAGGTTGAATAGAAATAAGGGGAATTGCTTGCTCTAAAATTTCTAGGCTGGATAAAAGCTTGAGAAGAAAAGAAAAAGTTGTATAAATCCCCCAGACTTGGATGTGCATGCAGCCTAAGACTGAAGTGTGATCATGTCACTTCTGCTCAAAACCCTTCTCATGACTGAACTCAACGCGTGCGTGCAGCAGGAGTCCAGACCCTCCTGTGGCCGGAGTTAGGGCCTCCCCTAACCTGGATTCCTATCACTGTCTACGGCCCTGGATGTATGGTGCTGTTTCCTGCCTGTGAGTCTCTGTATTGATCGTTCTGTCTACCTGCAATGCCTTTTCTGCATCAACTGCCTGGTGAGCTCCTACTCAGTCTTCAAAATCCATCCCATCATCCTTGCATCCCACAACCAAGGTCTTCCTTCTTTGTGCCTCTCTGGCAACCATTATTTGTACATTTTTCTGTTATGCAAATGTATCCTGCCACACTGGCAGCATTTTAGTTTACCTGTTCTTCTCTTTCATGTCACAGTGAACTCTTTGGGAACAGAGATGCTGGCTGGATTCATCACTGTGGTCCCAGGGTCTGGCATATGGCATGTAACCATGAGTTAAAAAATACGTATCCTAACAGCTAGCAAGAATGGCTCACTTGGCCAGGTGCGGTGGCTCATGCCTGTAATCCCAGCAGTTTGGGAGGCCAAGGCAGGCGGATCACCTGAGGTCGGGAGTTGGAGATCAGCCTGACCAACATGGAGAAACCCTGTCTCTACTAAAAATACAAAATTATTCTGGCATGGTGGCACATGCCTGTAATCCCAGCTATTCAGGAGGCTGAGGCAGGAGAATCGCTTGAACCCGGGAGGCGGAGGTAGCAGTCAGCCGAAATTGCACCATTGCAATCCAGCCTGAGCAACAACAGCGAAACTCAGCCTTACAAAAAAAAAAAAAAAAAAAAAAAAAAAAAAAAAGACTCACTTTCTCTATGTGCGGGGCACTCGGCTAAACACTTCATTTGCATTTTTTCATTGCTCCTTCCTCACCCTAGGAGGCAGCTCTGACCATTCTTCCCATTTTACAGATGAGGACGTTGAGGCTCACAGGGGTCAACACACTGGCCCCAGATGACAGAATTGGCTGATGGAATGGGTGTGAGTTCTCTGAATGTGTAGACAAATCAATTCAGGTGGAAAATTTGAACGTCTGGCACTGAGCTAATGGCCTCCTTTTGAATCTGCAGGAAGATATTCCTATAAATCTTTATGGGGAGCTGTGAGGGTGCTGCCTATAGGCAGAAACAGTTCTCTTGTCTGGCTTACTGGGGAGGAGAGGGTGGTGGGAGGGCTGGAAAGAGGGGGATGGAGGGGAGGACTACACAGATGTAAGGGAAATGCACACACAGATTTTGCCGAGGTTGCACACTTCTAGGGGAGAGTGTCAAGAAGACCTGGGAATGGCGGGCTGGAGCCTCCATCAGCCCAGCCTGAGTGTGGACCCAGTGCTAGCCCTTGAGCCAGCTTGCCTCCTCTGAAGGCGCAGGAGAGGAAGTGATGTGGGCCCTCGGCCCCTATGAAGACTTAACACCTGTGAGCCCTGTTAAGCAGCTCAGGAAGTCTGGAAGAGAAAGAATGCAGGGAAGGACGCGCTCAGCCTCTTTCCCCCAAAGCTGTCGCTGCTACTCTGGCCATCTGGGCTACCCTGCTCTGATCTGTGTGCAAGCCCAGTCTGAGGCTCCCCAAGGACTGGCTCTGGTGGCGGCATCTGTACTTGGAGTTGAAACGGTTCTGCAAAGGCGTTTACTCTGGCCTGGGCCAAGGAGGGGGCTAGCAGGGGCACTCAGAGCTTTGGGTTTTATTAAGCAGGTCGCCCCCCAACTCTGTTCCTTCCAAGCCTATGGGACTGTGGCGGGAGTTTGCTACAAGGCACAGAGCCCATGGCAAGGCAGAGCCCTAAGCTTTTATTCCTCCCATTCAGGGTCAACCAGGATAGGGCCTGTGGGATCTTTCCACAGATCAAGCTCTGTGGGGAACAGAGGGCAGCCAATGGGGGTCCTCTCCAGCCTCTGGTTCCACCAGTGTGGGAGTTGAGCCAGACTTGCCAGCTCAACCTCTGACGTGATGCAGCATAACGACAGAGGGCAGCCTAATGTTCCTTCTTCATTTGACTTCAAGTGAAATTGGGTAAACTGCCTTCTGAGCTCTGAAAGGAGGCAGGACAGGAGGTGGTTATTATTAATAACAGCTGACACTTTTAGAGGGCAATATGACAATGAAGCTGGTCCTATTATCATTCCCATTTTAAGGTCAGAAAACTGAGACACAATAAAAATAAACAAAAGAGAAGACCGAGGCACAGAGAGATTAAGGACTTTGCCCAAGGTCTCATACGTCCATGGTAGAGCCAGGATGTGAATCCAGGCACCTGTTCTTGTAAGTACCAGTCAGGGACTGGTGGAAATGCAGCTGAGACCTGGAAGAACATTCTTTCCTTCCTGCTTACATTTTGTAAGCACCATCAGCAGCCCAAGCCCGGGCTCCTTTGCGATGGTGGGAGGGCAGGATGATAGGAGAGGAGGGCCTTGTCCCACCCTCTAAGGATGCTCGCTTGGGCTGTGCCAACCTTGGCGTATGAGGGGCCGATGAGGCTGGGAGCCTGGGGAGGAGCCTCAGCTGAGTTTTCGGATTGTGAACCAGGGCTTGACTTCCAGCTTGGCTGCCTCCTAGATGCATGGTCTTGGGCAAGAGACCAGGACACCTTGCGGCCCAGGTTCTGCTTCCATCAAATGGGCAGTGCATGTTTTGCACTGGCTCTCCTGCAGGCTGGCCTGTGTTTCTATGAGATGATAAATGGCTTAGTGTTTTAAAAATTTAAATGTCTCTCCAGGGGTGAAGGGGTTTTAAAAAATACATGTTCTAGAAGCAATAGCCTACGTTTCCTCTATGTGGGGACCTTGACTGGGGACGTCTCAGAGGCATGCTCTGTTCCAGACGTTGTTCCTCTTCCCCCAACCAACCTTCTTCCTGGTTGTGCATTGGGAGTGACTTCCCTGCTTTACACATAGCAATGTCAATAACTATCAAATTGAGGCATGAGCTTGGAGATAGGGCAATTGTCAAATGGCTTCTGGCAGACACAGACAGGCTGGGACTTCTCAGATTCAATTTAGATAGACTTTTCTGCATCAAAAGAGCTGCAGAAAGTTCCTCCTCATTACTCCCATTTTGCAGAAAGCAAAACTGAGGTATCTGGAAGACATGCCCAGTCAGTGCTAGGTCCAGAACATCTGGCTTGCAACATGGAACTGACATACCTCTGTTTATGTTTCAGATTTTGTCTTAAGCCAGGATCTTTTCCTGGGAAGGAGTTGATTCAAACTAGGACAGACCCACGTTTCACCCCAAGGGTGAGGAGCCAGATGCTGTCCTGGCTGACTCTCAAAGCCCTTTCCCCTGTGCTGGCCTTCCCCGTGATGGGGCCATGCTCCCTGCGGGGCAGATGCCCTGAAATACTCTGCCCAACTGCCTCCCCAAACAGGACCTCCACATAGTAAAGGTCAGAGCCAGAAGGGCCTTGTAGGATAAAAGGGGAAACTGGGGACCAGAGGGGAAGAGGCTTTGCCCAAGGTCACTCTCCTAGTGTCCTCGGTGAGATCATGCTTCTCCTGGATTTCCTAAGCTGATCTTTCTGGAAGGACCACAGCACCCTAATTCCTCTTCCCGTCAGGCAATAACTGTCTTGTTTAAACTGTCTCTAGGATTAGTCAAACAATCAGAGATCACAGCCAACAGCTGCCCTGTTCTCTCATTACCGGGTGCCTATAATTAATATTTATAAACCAAGAGGGTGCTTGTCTTTCTTTGCTGAAAAAGAATTCAGTATTTCCAGTCAGTGGC
Organism: Rhinopithecus roxellana; assembly: GCF_007565055.1. Lineage (NCBI taxonomy): Eukaryota > Metazoa > Chordata > Mammalia > Primates > Cercopithecidae > Rhinopithecus > Rhinopithecus roxellana. Next base: position 88,352,060 of record NC_044560.1, on the reverse strand, counting down.
TGCAAACATGCAGCCTCTTGTTACCCCATCATGGAAAAAGAGCTTGACTACTTCAGCAGATGCACTTGTAATTGTAGCTGGCAGAGAACAGAGCCCGGGGTGGGTGCGGGGAGGACACTGGACAGGAACCTGGGGTGGAGGGTACGAACAGGGGGGAAGGGGAGACAGACTGGGAGAGAGAGACAGAGATATGGAGGGTGGTAGAGTCACAGACACAAAGAGACACACAGAGAGAAGAAAATAAGAACACAGGCAAGAGATAGAAGAATCATACAACTTCAGAGAGAAAAGGGGGTTCATCCAGAGACCAAGAGAAAGAGAGAAGGTGGAAGACTAGAGAGAGACACACATACAGGAGGCAGGAACAGAGACACAAAGAGAGCAAGAGACACAGAAAGGCTCAGAGGCAGAGAGAGGCTGCCAATTAGAGAGGCTCGAAGGAGGGCACAGTGACTAGCAGGGAGACAGAGGTGGTCAGAGTATTTCAGCCATTGGCCATCGAGTAGGTGGCACTTGGCACAGAAACTGCACATAGTAAGCACTCAATCAATCCATGACCTGGCCCTTGTTGGCACTCAAAGATGCTCACCCAGCATAGATCCTGGCATAAGCTCCCCACTATGGGAATTGACATCCAAGAGATCTGCCCCCTACCCCCTAGCCCTAGCACAAAAACTGGCCTATGGTGGATGTCCCTTGCCTGCGGGTGACCTGGACATGTTGTTGAATGAATCCACACCTCCAGCCTCCAAACCTTTGTTTGTGCTCTTCCCTGCTTGTGACCAGCCAGGTGCCGGGAAAGGAGCACTGGGCTGGGAGTCAGGAAATCCGTTTCCTGACTCTGCCACTGAATGGTTGGGCAAGTCTCTTTACTTCCGTGTGCCTCAGTTTGCCCAAATGTTAGGTGAGAAATGGTCTCAAATGGTCTTTGAAGTTCCCTTCAGCCTTAGAACTCCATGACCTCAGGTTCTGACTCACTTCTGTTCACACCCTGGCCAAATGGGCACCACATATTCCAAATCCAGCCCAGCTGCCCTCCCTGTGCTCACCTGGGCTGTGGGGCAGGGCAGTCCTGGCAAGGACAGGCTCTTCTTGGGCCATCTGGGGCTCTCTGATTTGCACATCAGAACCCAAGAAGGGCTTTTAGCTGTTCATGCCCCCGGGCCATGGTGAAGCAGGCAAGGCAGAAGCCACTGAAAAGACGTCTTGAAAGTGAGGCTTTTGGGAGCCATGAACTTGGCCCTGGAAAAGTGGATGCCGCATGGTTATTTATGAGGGCTGAGGCAAAGGCAGAGTGTGTGAGAAGGGGAAGCCATTTTTCAGGAAGGGTGAAGAGGTAGGACTGGGAACTTGGGAGCCGCCATGTTTAGAGAAAAACCAGAGACCTTTAGGGGAGATGCTTCAACTAGCAGCCCCTTTATTTTACAGGTGGAGGAGAATGCTCTCTAACAATCCACTCCCAAAACTGTATGTCCTAAAACAGCAATAATTCATTTCCATTTATCTGTGGGTCAGCAGATGTAGGCTGGGCTTGGCTGGGGATGGCTTTGCTTCACTTGCCTCTTCTTCTCCACCTCCTGAGACCAGTGGGATGACCTAGGCACGTTCTCTTCATGGCTGTGGCAGTGGTAGCAGAGAGCAAGCAGACATACACAAGGTCTCCTGAGGCCTGGGCTTAGAGCTAGCACACCATTGCTTCACCTTATTCGATTGGTCAGAGCAGGTCACATGGTCAAAGTTAAAAGGAGAAGTGAGAAATACACCAACCCATATGAGAGGGCACTGCAAAGTTTATGGCAAAAAGCGTGAATATAGGAAGAGGCAAGCATCTGCCAGGTGCCAGGTACTGTGCCCGGAGATAGAAATTTACAGTAAACAGGACAAAGTCACTGACCCCATGGAACTTGAAATAAAGAGGTAAACACATGAATGAATAATAGTCATAGATCATGAAATTGCAGTAAAGGAAATCATGGGGTGGTGTGGCAGGGAGAAACGGAGACATCCACTTTGATACAATAATCTGGAACAGCCTCTCCGAGGAGGTGGTCTTTGAACAGAGCTGTCAGGTGAGAATAAAGAGAGGGAGGAAGAGCTTCTCGGGCTGAAGGAGCAGCAGGTGTAGACTTCAAATCCAGTGCTCTTTCCAAATGATTCTGCTGCCTCTTGAGGAGGGAGCCCCAGGGATCTTTGGGGTGTCACCTGTTTCTCTATCACTGGCCACTGCCCTCATGACTAAGTCCTCTCAATGAGAGAGAGGTTCTCACATGCCTCTGTCCTTCCAACCAGTCCATCCCCCATCACAGAGTCCCTTGCAAACCATGAATCTGACTATGTCCTGCCCACTCAAAACCTCGTAAGGGCCCCTGAGAGTCTACAGAATGAAGTTCCAAGCTCCTGAACCTCGTATCTAGGCTCTGTAGAGACCAGTCCCAGCCCCCTCCCCAACTTCGTCACTTGTCCCATTCTCTTTGCTCCCTTTTCTCCAGCCAGATCCAAGACAGTGCTAGAGGCAGCATGAGAGCATAGGTGTCCAGACTCTGAGTTCAGTGCTTTTTCTATCATCCTGTGCTGCCTCTTGGATGGGGGGAACCCAGGATGGTTTTGGATGGCCCCTGTACTTCATCCTCAATACCATAGTCTATGTCTGCAAGTAGACTATGAGTTCTTTGAGGGTAGGGAATATGTCTTCATCATCACTATGTCTCTGTTGCCCACCATCTCAAGGGTCTGCCAATTTTGGTGAGGCCATATAAAGGTATTGGTATATCCTGGGGTAGCACCATGACCTGCCCAGAGGAAACTCTTCAACTTTTTTCCAACTGCAGACAAATCTGCACTCTGTCCTCTATGTTCTTGTCTTGGTGGTAAGCAGGGACTTGGGGTGGGGAGGGGGAGAAAGGTGGGGCTCTTAGAGGAATCGAAGAGGCCTGCCAGGCTTCCTCTTGCCTTCAAGTCTTGGGCAACAGGATTCCCAGCCACGGCCTTGCATATGGGATCAAAGCTGAGTCTCTGATCAGCTTTAGGGACAAAACTTCCAGGGAGGAGCAGAGGGCCTGGCATATAGTAGGGCTCCATGACTTGCTGAATGACCTGTAGGAAGATCCATGCATACTTCTGAGCCTGAAATCTGGTCCTGAACCCTGACATTAGAATCACCTGGGGAGCTTTTACAACATACCCCTGTCTGGGCTCCATCCTAGATCAATTAAGTCAGAATCTGGGGTTGGGACTCAGGCATACCATTTTTCAAAAAACTCCTATATTGATTAAGGCCATCTTAGTGGCAGTAATGGATAAACCTTTAAATCTTAGAAGCCTCATTCAGGAGAAGGATTTCTTGCTTACATAGTCTATTGTGCCCTGGGCTGGTTATGTTCCACACCGTCATTTAGGACCAGTGGATGGAAGCTCTGTTGTCTTCAACATGCAGCTTCCAAGGTGAACTGAATTTCTAGTCAGCAGATGGGGAAAGAGAGAGTGGAGGGTTGCTTGGGAGGATTTTTACCGGCCAGGCCTAGAAGTGAGGCACACCATGTCCACCCACACTACATTGGCTGGAGCTCTGTCAATGGGCCCATCTATATGCAAGAGAAGTCGAGAAATCTAATCCTTGGCAGGGAAGCCACTTTCAAGCAATGCTAGGAGGGAATCATAAATCTTTGGTGGCCAGCTGGACACACTGTCACAGCTTCCCTGGTGATTCTAATGTGTGGGCAGAGTTGAGAACCACTGGTCTAGAGCATCACAGCTTGACTGGAATTTTGTTCCAATTTCTCACCGCCCAATCTCTAGTGCTGTGGGGGCTCCGGATGAGCCTCCTTGGCTGAAATGCCTTCATGTTTCATGTTTCTGACAGCTCAACCTGTAGGATGGGTGGGAACCCACAGGGAGTCTCAGTACAGTAGCCTCTTCCTGCTGGGAAGGTTTGTGCAAGGGAGTCATGGGACATGAGGCTGGAACAGATGGAGTCAGACCCTCCAGGGCCTTAGAAGCCAGCCTGGGAGGCTTGGGCTCTGTTTGGAAGCCATTAGAGGGTTGGAAGTAGGCAAGTGACAGCATGAGCTGCAGGAGGGTTAATCTGGTGGAGGGATGTGCAGAATCCTGGGGTGGGGGGAAGGCCACCAGGCTGTTATGTTCAGCCCTCACTTTCTTCTCCAGACAGATCAAGCTTTATGTATGGTCCTGCATGGTCTTGGGGGGTGGGCAGGGGGTCTGCTCAGTATCCAAAGGAAAAGATGGTGCTTAAATCCTGCCTCACTCCCCACACCCCTTCCAGGAGATGTTCCTTTCACTCTTCTTGATTGGCCACCCTTGAAACTATTCAGAAGAATATATTCTAGACTCTGGAAACAATTCCACAAAAGAAATCCCAACATATTATGCCATGGGAATGCTATTGTAAAAACTATTTATAGTCTCTGAAGGGGATGCCTTTGTGGGACAACACTCTTTTCTGTTTACACGGTCTGTTCTGTTTTGTTTGTAAGGGAAAATCAATACTTTACAGGTGAATTCATTCATTCATCCAACAAGTATTTTTGAAGCCCAGGTTCTGTGCCAGGCACTGTGGACCCAACAGAGAACAGGACGGGCACAGAGGTCCCTGCCCTCATGGAGCTTGTGGTTTTATCCCTTGCCTATACTCAGAAATGTATCCGTTGGCAGATAAGAATGCCTGTTCCAAATGCCCCATTACTAAGCCCCATTTAGGACTTTTCAAATCCAAGCGATACACTAGCATTCTTTGATAAAAACCTACTCTGAACACAGACACAAAAGTACCTTTACAGCATGTGGAGTAAACAAAATAATTTCTTCTCAAGAAAGTATAAGGTATTCAGGCTTAGAAAATTGTGCCTGAAGATGTTGAAAGTCAAGGAACTAGTTTCTGTTCAGACAATAGTTTATTTGTAATACTCAATTTCAGTTAGACCTCATAGTCTTAGTAGTTAAAAAAATATTTATTGTGTTTCTGATTATGAAAGTATTGTATGAATGTTGTAGAACATTCAGGAAACAAAAGTAGGAGGAAGAAAATAATGATCACCCATAATCTTATCACTGAGAAATAACCAGCAGTAACATTTGGATGTTTTTCCTTCCAATTTTTCTTTTAATGCTTACATTAAAGTTGCTATCAAAACACTACATTGTAAAAATTTTCTTATTTATAGTATAAACATTTATCACAAACATATATGTTTATCACAAGCATATTTATCAAAAGCATGCAGTCTTTGAATATATACTTGTATCATAATTTATTTAACTAATTCTCTATATGAAACATTTACATTGTGTCTAGATTTTTGCTATTATAAGCAGTGCTGTGCTGCCCATCTAAATGAATGAAATTTTGTCTGCTTCTCTGATTATTTCCTTAGTATTGATTCTTTTAGAAATTAAAGTGTCCAATTAAAAAATGAGCAAACAATTTGAAGAGACATTTCATAAAACAACATATGCAGATGGACATAAGCACATAATGATACACTGTTCAATATCATTACTCACCACAGAAATGTACATTAAAATCACAATGAAATCCCACTAAACATTAGATGGGTAAAATTAAAAAGACCAACAGTATTAAGCGTTGGTGAAAATATGGAGCAACTGAATCTCTCATATGTTGCTGGTGCAGTTGAAAATGGTACAACCGCTTTGGAAAATAGTTTCTACTGAAGCTGAACACACACCTGTGCTATAACCCAGCAATTTCACATCCAGGTATATACCCAAGAGAAATGAGTGCATGGGTCCATAACAGAATATTCATATATATTCTATTCATCATAGTCCCAAGCTAGAAATAATCTAAATATTCATCAATATGTAAAAGGATAAATAAATTATAGTAGTTTTATAAGAATGGAATACTACACAGCAACAAAAGAGGAAGAACTATTGGTAGATGCAGTTATACGGATGAATTTCACAGGTATTATGTTGAGTGAAAAAAACCAGAAAAAACTATGTTCCATATAATCTCATTTATAGGAAGTTCAAGAACAGGCGCAATAAATCTATGTTAAAATCAGGACAATGGTTACCTCTGGGGGGAGATACAGACTAAGAAGATGCAGGATAGCTGTATGATGATGCCAGCAATGTTCCTTTTCTTGATCTTGGTGGTAATTACATGAGTGTATAGAAAAGTAAAAAAATGATCAAGCCATATAATGAAAATAAATATGCTTTTTATGTTTCACTGTGTGTAGATTATCTTTCAATTAAAAAGAAAAGAAATTCAGGTGGGATTTGGATGACATCAGAAAGTTTTACTGCCAGGAATTCAGAAATTCCAGGATCAGTTCTTCCTGGTTACTGATCACTTGTCTTTGAGGTTTTAAAGAAGTGATACATAAGGAATAATAGCAGGTCTGGAATGCAGTTACCTCTTTATTAATAGTCATCCAAGTGTGACCCAATGTCCCCAATTCAGAACTGAAGTACAAGGCTGAGTTGCAGTGCATACCTTAGTTTGAGGCTCGAGTGGGGTACAACACTCCTTCTCCTTGACAGGAGCATACCCATGTGTGCCCTCGAGCTCTGTCCATGGGATAGAGGCAGGAAGTACCAGCAAGAGCACACCTCAGAGGTGCTGACCTTTTGAATATGGACTGATGGGTGCCTCACTCTCCGATCAGTCAGATGCCTGTTTCTCCTTCTTTGTGAGGGCAGCGGGGAGTCCTAAAGGGATTGGGCAGGGGTCATCTGGCGTAATGAGTATAGCTGAAGCATTTCTCCTCTCTCCTTATTCCCAGAAGGGAAAAGGGAATGAAGAGGTTTTTATCAAGTTACCCTCCAGGGAGTTTGCATCATATTCTACACTCACCAATAGCACACAAGGAAGTCAATTTCACCACATCCTTGCAAGGCTGAGTGTTAACCATTTTATCAGGCAGGATATGGAGCCTCAGCATGCTTGCCTTTGACACCAGCAACAGGAGTTGTTCTTTCCTGCTTAAGTCACTCTGATTCTGAGGCATGGCTGGGTGAAACTAAACTAGTTGCTTCTGCCACACCGGATTAGACCTGGAATTGGTCCAAGAGTCCCAGACAAGACCTAAGGATGGCCCTGAAGATGAAGCCAGTGTATTGGAGCCCAAGGGAGAGTCTCCTTGTTGGATGGAGAACCCATCAAGTCCTCTTTCTGGGTAACATTCAGGGTGTCACAGACAAACTGAAGGCACTGGCTGGAGCTCAGCTGCATCCCAGAGCAGGCTGAGTGACTGCTCTCTGTTTCCACTAGACTGTGTGCCAACAGCAGCCAAAGAGAGGTTCCCCTGTGACCTGTTTCTCTCAGGTATCTTGATGATAAACTCCATCAGCAAAGAAATCTTCCCAGGATCTTGCCCCCGCCTCCCTAAAGGCCCAGGTCAATATGAATGTTTTTTCCTTCAAAACCTTTTCTAATTTGGTCCACAAAAAATGGTGCCAGAGCTGTAAGTAGCATTGCTTCTTTGACTGCAAGTGAGGTTGAACCTTTCTTCCTAGATTTACTGGACATTTGTACCTCCATTTCTGTGAACTTGCTGTTTATGTCTTTGGCCAATTTCTCCCCTGGGATTTTCCTGATGGCTTTGGCTGGTGTCAAGAGCTTCCTCTCCTTTTTTGGAGTGGGGTAGATGTCTCTGGCAGTACAGGCCTCTTGCGTCTTGAGCCATTATGAGTGTGTATGGGTGTATTTTTGTTGTTGTTGGTAGCACTTGGTACTTTTTGTCTACAAGTACTTTCCCGGGAAGCTGTGTCAGCCCTGCAATTAGCTCCCTCAATCAGGAAAGCGGCTCATCGTGAGATTAGACACATCTCAGCGCCTGATTGCCGGGAATTTGGGAGCAAGCTGGCGGGCGATAATCTCCCACTTTCTCCCTTTCTCTGGGTCTCTTTTCCTTTTTCCATTTTAAATAACTGCTTGATTGTAAAGAGGGATGATTCACTACTCGAGATTTCTTCTGTAACTTTGTGGGGAGGTTAAGAAAAAAGAACTGCCTCCTCCTCTTCCCCTCCCCTCACCAAGTCCCAAATCTCTCCTGTGCCAGTTCCTCCCACAGAAAGGAAGGGAGAAGGAAAAAAGAACGCAGGTCTGGCTGCATTCCTACACTGCCCAGGAAAGGCCAGATGTCCTCCTTCACTCTGACCACTGCTCTGGGAACCCACTTCCTAACTGCGAATCCCCTCCTAACCCCAGCTTCCTGCTCTACTACCTTACACCTCTCAGTGTCAAAAAATACTTCCCTATGTCTAACTCCAATTCCTCTTACTGAATTTCATTTTGTTTGATCTTTGGAGAAGTTATTCCCTGTCCTGTCTGATGCCTTCTTCACCATGTACTTTCCAGCCTTCCCCTCCCCGCCCCTCCCCTCCCCTCTTTTCCCCTCCCCTCCCTTCTTCCTTCCCTTCTTTCCTTCCTTCCTTCTTCCCTCCCTCCCTCCCTCTCTTTCTTCCTTCCTTCCTTCCTTCCTTCCTTCCTTCCTTCCTTCCTTCCTTCCTTCCTTCCTTCCTTCCTTCCTTCCTTCCTTCTTTTCCTTCTCTCCCTCCCTCCAATGTTTATTGAGAACCTAGCATGTGTCATACACACTCTAGGCACAGAAGCCAAGCACCGAACAAAGTAGATACAGCTCCTGCCTTCTTGGAGCTTACATTCTACTTGAGGGACCAGACAATTAAAAAATATACAAATACTTTTATAATGTAATGGCAGGTAGTGATCAACTTAATGAAGAAAAGTAGGGCAGGAGGGGATGCTCTGTTGCAGTAGGTAGTGATGGCCTCTTTTAGCAGAGAGACGATTGAGGCGAGGGAGGTCATCGCATGGACATCTGAGGAAAGAGTGTTCCAGATGCAGGGAGCAGCAAGTGTAAAGGCCCTGGGGCAGGGGTGTCCAGGTGTATTGTGGCCAGAGCATCAGAGGTGAAATGCAGAGAGTTGGTAATAAGGTTACAGAGGTGAGTGAGGACCAGATTATGCAGGGCCTGGGAGGCCATGATGGAGGCTTAGTTTTTATTGTAAATAGGATGGGAAGCTATTGACACTGTTTGAAGAGAGGAGTGATGTGATGTGGCTTAGGTTTTTGAAGCGTCATCTGGTTGTTCCATGCTGATTAGATGGTAGAGTGGCAAGAGTGGAAGCAGAAAAATAACCCAAATAACCCTCCTCCCTCTTGGTGAAATAACCCCCTCCCTACAGCTGACAGCAGGGAGCAAATTCAGCTGGAATTGTCACAGGCAACTTGGCGACTGTGCAGTAAGCCAGAGCCCAGAAGCCAGTAAGGTGTAATTCGTCTTTTACAAAGAGAGGAGTTAAAAGGACACATTATAAAATTCAGCCCAATATTTTGTTTTTTAAATATAAGCATCTACTGTTTTATTTTCCTCTTTCAGATGTTTTGTTGATCAAATTATATTCTTGACATGTTGGGGACCTTCTACATTTCCCCAAATGCTGCCTAATGATGCCACAGTGCAATTAAGACTAATTTGTTGACACAAATAGTAGGAAGTTGTTCAGTTCTACAAAAGAGCAAATCTCAGTGTTCTTATTATTATCCTTATTATTGAGGCCATTATTATTGCTAGAAACACGTGTCAAGCTGAAAGAAGCAGGAGGGAAGATGAAAAACATTTGGGAAGGGAAAAGAGGTGACTCTGAGGAAGTCAGAACATTTGGAGCGAAAATTCTAGAGTTTGGATCTTGCCTGCACTACTGGCTTTGTGCAAGCTTGAACAAGGGACTTAACCTCACCAAGCCTCAGTCTCCTCATCTGTAAACTGGATATATCAATATTATCTACATCATTGGACTGTTGAGGAGTAAATGAGATGAGATATTTAAATTATTTCCTGAAATAACAGAGTATTGTATCATTTAGGATAAAGTTTGGTTGTGACAAACCTACTCAAAATAACAGTGGCTTAAATAAGTAGATGTCTATTTCTCTTTCACCTACAAAACTGATTTAGGCAGTGCAAAGTGGGTTGCTGAATCTAGTCTATCATGTCCCTAGGGACCCAGGCTCCTATTGTTCCCTAGTCTAAAATAGTGGCCAAAGCTCTATTCATCCTGGTTACTGTCCAGGCAGCAAGGTGGGGAAAGAGTGACAAAGAAGGGGCCAAAGGGCACATGCTAGCTGCATTTAAGTAAGCTATCCCCTGACACATTCATTTACATCTCATTGGCTAGAGCTTAGGCACATGGCTGTATCTAACTGCAAGGGATGCAGGGAAGTGTAGCCTTTATTCTAGGAGGCCTTTTTGTCTAGCCCCAAACTGAGGATTCTAATACAATGGAAGAAAGGAAGGCTGCATTATAAGAGGCTGCACATTAAGAGATAAGTGGAGGCCTCTCCAAAGGTGGTCCTAGAGGAAGGAGAAGGAAGGGAGAAAAGGTAGAATTATATTCTCATAAATACCAACCCAAATATAATATTTTGTCTCTTTTTCTCCCTCTCGCTCCTACCAGTCAACTACCAAGTCCTGCTGTTTCTATATCCTAAAATTCTCTTATATGCCCTTTCTCCTCCCAGTCTCCACGAAAAGAGCCCTAGTTCAGACTTAATCAATGCTTACCAGGACCATTGCAAATGCTCCTCACTGTCTCTCTTCCCAATCTGTGGTCCCTCTTCTTTACTAATCCCAGTCTGTGACTGAGACCCAGTGAAGTCCCACACTTCCTACAGGATGATATCCAATCCCCTGAGCTCAGCCTTTTAGGCCCTACAGGATGTTCCCCAATCTCTTGTTGGCTCTGCTCATATACCTTCCTGGCAGCCAGGCAGAATATTTTGTTGTTAGTTGAATAAGCCACATCCTCTGCACTTCCTGTCTTTGAACCTGCTCTTTCCTGTACCATTCTTCTCTTTCTTGATTGGAAAGTTCCTATTCAAACTTTAAAACCCACATCAAATGTACCCTTATTTTAAGTCTTTAGTGCTGTGACACTCATTTGGCTCTTTGCCTTTCAAACCCATCTCTTTCTTTTCCTCTTCTCCACTCTACCATGGGGGTGTTGTGGAGGTGAAAGTGACTCCTGCAGACTGTGTTCTCCAGGCTCTTGGTGATCTGTCTTTTGGCTGAGGTTAGTCAATAAGAGGCACTGATGGGAGACTGGAGGATGGAAGGAAGAAGGAAGCCAGGGCATTTCTCATCTTTTTCTTTGCCTGGGGTAGCATCTCTGGCAGCAAGTACATCTCTTGCCAGACAATGGCACCCTCTGTGGTTTCAGATTCTGCTGAGCAGGCTTCCCTGTAGTCTAGCTCCTTGCAGGACAACCCCAGCTCTGAGATAGAGTAAAGTCATCTCTTTTCACTGTCCTTCCATTTCCAAAGGAGCTGGTGGCTTTTGGCTATTGCCAATGTTTTGGTGGTGCTAATTTGGCCTCTCAACTCTTCCATCATCTGCATAACCAGATCTCTATATTAAATTTCCACTGTGTGAAATACCTAGAATGGTTTCTCTTTTCTTAACTAGACCCTAACTGATTAAAGTGCCTGGTGGTACTGATTCAAGTACTTGGCACAGAGTATGTGTTCAGTAAATAGCTGTTGAGTAAATATATGATGAATTGAGCTTCACTTCCAACCATGGTTCCCCAACTTCCAGGTCATTTACTTTTTATAGCATGCATTGCACTTGTTTGTTGATGCATCTGTCTCCTCCTCCGTGGTAGTTGGGGATGTAGACACAGTAATCTATGCACCCTGACTCCTGAAAAGCATTTCCTTCATTTTCTGCAGCTGGGAGTTGGGAAGCAAAGGAGAAGAAAATAGAATGGAAAAGGGTGAAAGGTTCTCTATGGGTCTTTCTGCCCTTCTTATTTTAAATACAGGGCCTTGCTTCTGGGTTCAGGCAAGAATTTATGAGTGTATTTAGGCAGCAACACAAGGGGACCTTTGGCAAGAAACGTTCCCTGTCATGCTTTGACAGCCTACAAAGGGAGGCAGCTGAAAACATCAGAAGGGAGATAGATTTTCTCAAACTCATAGAGGCTCCCAGCCCAATCCCCACCACTCCTTTAACTGTCACCTGGAAATGGTTGGGGGAAGAGGGGAAGCTGCTATTTTCTGGCTGGGATGGTGATTTGGTGGAGAGGAAACACCATAAGTGTTTTCAGATTTTAGTCTGCTCTGAAGACAGAGCAAGGCAATGAGGTTTCACTTGCAGTGGGAAGGATTTGGATGAGATATGGGAAGGAACTTTCAGTCACCTCTTCCCTGATGGTGATGTGCGGCAACTCAGGTGCAGAACCTCACTAACATGATATCCTAACTGGTCTCCCAGTCCTGTCTGCTCTAGCCAGGCCGGTCTTCATTCTGTCCCCTGAATGTGTCCCAGGACCTTTGCACTTACTGTTCTCTCTGTCTTGCCTGCCCTTTCCCCTCATTATTGGATCCTTCTTGTTATTCAGATCTCAGTTCAAACATCACCTCCTCAGGGAAGCTTCCCTGACTGCCCCATCTGAAGTGTCTGCAACCTAGCCATTGCCTGGTTTCATTTCGTGATTCATTTGTCACTATCTGTAACCATCATATTTCTTTATTTCCATACCTGTTTATTTTCTGTCTAAACCCACTAGATTACAAGCCTCTTGGGGGCAGGAATCCTTTCTATTGTTTTCCCCCATTCATAACTGATATCCAGAACCAGTGCCTGGCATATAGTAAGCACCCAGTAAATAATTTTTTGAATGGGAGAGTAAATTAGTGGCTTTAGGAATGCCTAAGAAAACTAGTTATTGCCAGGTGCTGTGACTCCTGCCTATAATCCCAGCACTTTGGGAGGCCGAAGTGGGAAGATCACTTGAGGCCAGGAGGTTGAGGCCAATCTGGGCAATATAGCAGGACCCTGTCTCTACAAAAAATAAAAAATAAATTCAGTTGGGCATGGTGCACTACTTGGGAGGCTGAGGCAGGAGAATTGCTTGACCCCAGGAGTTTGAGGCACAGTGAACTATGATTGTGCCATTGCACTCCAGCAAGACCATGTCTCAAAAAAAGAAAAGGAAAGGAAATGAGTTATCATGGCTCAGGGGTGACCTGGTGTGCTTAGCTGAGATCAGTCTGGAAGGTCTTGTTTCTTGTTTGTAGAGGAAGGGAGAGAATGGGCATAATCCTGGACTCACATTTAATGTGAGAGTTAAATGACATGATACCTGCAGAGCACTTAGCACGAGGTCTGGTGCATAATCAAGGATTCTGTGAATGTTGGCAGCTGAAGGTCCAGATGCACCCCCTACCCCTCCACATGGAGACCCTCTCGAATGCTGGGTGGGAGGTGGTGTCTGGGTTCTCTGGGCTGAAGATGGGCTCAGTACAAGGGCTAGGCCTGAAGTTGCCTGAGGTAGCCCTACTGTGGAGGCTGCTGAGCCAGAGGCCAGGAGGCAGTTGTTCTCTGGGGCCTGGAAAGACTGTCAGCACCATCACTGAGCCTCCAAGGACCTTGTGCCGAGGCATGTAAAATAGTTGCTGGGTGGGTGGACTCTGGAGTCCGATACCTGAATTTGAATCTTGGCTCTCCTGTTTACTAGATGGAAAGGTAACTTAACCTCCCTGTAAGTCATTTTTCCCATCTAAGGAGTTGGGATGATAATGATAATTGCCTCATAGTAGCTGCTGAAGTCTGTGAGGGTTTAGTGAGTGTATGTAAGCGCTTAGACCTGTGCCTAGAATAGAGTAAGTGCCATATATGTTAGCTATCCAACAACAATGATAACTATCGTTATTAGTTCTCTGAGGGTTTTTGGCTGAATTGTGTCCCCTTAAGTTCATATATTGAAACCCTCACTCCTAATAGCTCAGATTGGGAGACAGAATCTTCAAGGAGGTGATTAAGTTAAAAGAAGATGTTAGGGTGGGCCCTAATTTAATCTGCCTGGCTTTCTTATAAAAGGAAATTTGGACACATGGAGAGACACCAGGGGTGCATGTGCACAGAGAAAAGGCCATGAGGACAGAGAGAAGGTCCCATCTGCAAGTCAGAGAGGGAGGCCTCAGGAGAAGCAAAACCTGCCAACACCTTGCTTTTGGAATTCTAGCTTCCAGAACTCAAAAGCTAGAAGATAAGTTTCTGTTATTTTATTTTAGTATTTAAACTGTCTGTGGTCTTTTGTAATGGCAGCCCCAGTGGACTAATACACTGGGTCAAGAAATTCAGAGGCCCAGAGAATGGGGCTGAGTATCTTCTTCACCCTCATGGGACGTCTGCATTGTAGAAGCAGCTGCAGCACAACCTCAGGCCTCCCTCTGCCTGCACCTCCCTGAGTAACTTATAGCCCTAGGCTCCTGCCTGGCAGTTGTTACCAGTGCAGCCTTAGTCTATCACCAGACCTGTCTGTGACTTGCTCAGTGGGTCAGAGCAGTGCTAAGGAGGCCAAAGCCAGCCTTCCTGAGACCTGTTCTTCCACATGAAAAAAGCAAACAGACAAGGGGACCCCCCGACTGGTCACCTCAGCAAACACAACCTGTTGACAGTCAGTCTGTGGGCCAGGGACAAGCTTGGCCTTTTCCAAGAATGTTGTCAGTTTGTTTTACTTCTGTCACAGGAGGCCCTGAAGAGACTGAATGGGAGAGTGTGACTGCTCCCTGCAAACCCTCCCCATGTCTGGACTGAGGAAATAGCTCGAAGCACCATCCCTCTCCTGGTGGAGCAGTAGCAGCGTCCAGAGTAAGGACTCCTTAGGCTGAGAGACTCAAAAAGAGCCAGTCTGGAGGGTGGTCAGAGACACACTTTTATTACGGATGGGGAAATTGAGGTCCCAAGAGTGCCGGGACCCACGGACTCCTGCTGAGCTCCCACTTACAGCCTTGGTGGTTCCTAGCAACACCGGGCATTTCCAGGGCTATCTCACCCATATGTGGTCCTGTCGCTTCCTCTCTGTCACAATCCACTCTGACCCCAGGCTCATCCTTCATCCTGGTGGCTACAACATACAGGGAGCACTTATTAGCTTTCAGGGCAGTGACAAACTGGAGAGTGTTCAGAGGTGGAGGGTAGGATAGGGAATGGGCTTGAAATTCTATCTTGGAAGAGTCAAGTGAAGACGCATGCAGGTCAGCCCAGAGAAGGTCAAACAATTCAGAAGCGGTGCTGAGGGATGGAGGATGCCAGGCCGTAGGAAAGGAGCAGGAAGAACAGCAGGATGATCCACAAAATGTCACAGCCTGACTCAGTATAAGGGAGTCCCTTTCACAAAATAATCATAAACTTAGACTCCAATAGTCGTCAACCCCTTCTATTCCATCCCACCTCCAACTCCCAACTCTGCCTCGACCCTTGGAGTCTTATATTCCTCCTCTTCAGTCAGAGCCAATCCCAGTGAAGCAGGCAGAAATGGGCCCGCCTGATTGGAGCAAGGGAGGTCTAAAGGCGGATCCAAGTGGTTAACTGACTAGAAGGGCAGCTTGCCTTGGCTAGAGCTGTGGCTGCAGCGAGAGGCTGGGCACTTTGCTGGAGGGCAGAGTGGGCAGAGGCTCCAGAGCAGCTGGTCAGCCGGCGGCCTTTGGCAGTGCCAGTAGCTCTGCTCAGCTGGTGAAGTGATGTTCTCCTCTGATTGAGCTAATTATGCTGATTGAATTTCCTCCTTCTCCCTTCAGTGCCTCCCGCCTCCTCCTCTCTCCTGTCTCTTCCCCACCCCTCCCTTTAGAGAGAAAGGGAAAGGTTTCCTTAATGTGACTGGTAATTGTTATGCACACAGTGTCAGATGTTAATGCAGACCCTGATTGACAGCTAATCAGCCCATCAGCTGTACAAAAAGAGTGAATAACTCAGTAATTTGATTTCCCCTGATTCCCCTGCGTGGGATGGCAGGAAAGTCTAAATTAGCAATCAAGGAGTCCATGGTAGATCCTGGAGGATGGTGGTGGGGACTGAGGGGCTGCAGTGCAGCTGCAGCCCTGTAGGGCCCGGTATCCATGGTGGGGAGAGCCCCTATTGGCCTCGCTTTGAGTGGTAGAGGAGCTTTGTGAGCCACGCAGGCTAAATGTGGGGGGTAGCAGAGTGAAGTCCCCATCCAGCGGGTGCTCCTTCCTTCCTTGGTGGTGGCAGGGGAGGTGGCAGACTGGCTTCTGGGAGAGGGAGGCGGCCTGGGAATGTCCTCACCTCCTGTTGTCTAGGAGACCTCTTGGTGGAGGTTTGAGGGATGTGGCAGCTTCCTCCCCACCCTCCGGCCCTTTTGGAGCTGGTTGCCAGGGTTTCTGCCATGTGACCCAAATTCTTCTAATTTAGCGAAATAGGAGTCCCCCCACTTAGTTTTTGGCAGATTCCATTCAGGTAAAATGAAACACGGGAGAAGCACCTGTGGATTATTTGGTCCCAAAAGAAACCGTTTCCAGCCTTCTTGGGCAGGCAATAGTAGCTGGTCATAGTTGGCATTTGCTGGCGACCCACTGTGGCCTGGGGACTGTGCTGAGTGTTTGTCTGTATCCGTTGCATAGAGGAAGGACTGAACACCTGGCTCAAAGTCCTACAGTGAGAAAGTGGTGGATCTGGGATTTGAACCCAGGGCAGCTCCAGCTTCTCGGCTATGGCCAGGGAGGTGGGATTAGTGGTAGTTTCCACCAAGGCCTAGGCTGGGGAGCCATCTTCTCATCAGAAGACTGTACCACTCCACATGAGCTCCTGCCCTAGAGACCTCTAGCCAGAAAGTGTCTGTATGTGTCTGTCGACCACAGACCTATGTGTGAATGTTTGTCCTTTTACAGATGGGGAAGCTGAGGCTGAGGAGGGTAGCAGCTTGCATGAGGCAATGTAAAGAGCTAACACCCAGCCGGGGCTGGAACCCGGCTCTCCTCCTTCTGCCCAGCAGTGCCCAGGTGCCTTCTCTCCCACCCTGTCTCTCCCCTTACTCCTAGCCCCCTCCCCCATTCCACCTCAACTGTGGGAGCTAGCGGTGGGGGCGGGGGGCTGGAGCTGGGCAGCCAGCAGGGCCTAGAGATGCCAGGGGAGGACTCAAGGTGGCAACAAGACATTGTTGAGCAGCAGCAGCTCCACTTGCAGAAGAGGTGGCTGCTGAGGAGGGAGGGGCTTTGGCTTTGCCCCCCTCAGTGTTCTAAGAACATGGTGGCTTGAGCCTGGGAGCTGGAAGGGCTGCCTGCTGTATGGTTCATGCGTGTGCACTTAAGCGTATCCAACCTGTGTTCACGCTGCATGCCCTGGCCCATCTGTGGGGGGCCAGGACCTGCTCATCAGGCCCCAGAGGCCATCTTTCTCTGAGCTCTTCTGCCACCACCACTGACTCCAGGTAGATCAGACATCTGGATGCTGAGAGTGGGCGAGGGGTCTAAAGAGAGACTCGAGGCAGGAGCTGTGGTCTTGCCCTCAGGTGGCTTGGGAGGCTGGGCTTATAGAGAGCAACAGCCAGAGGAAGCAGGGGTTGAATGCAAAGGCTGGGGATGGGGCGCTCTTGTGTTTGCGTGGTGGGGGAGGAGGTGTGCGATGGGAATGACAATGCCAGCGGCAGTAGTCTCGCTCTTGTTGATTGAGCTTTTATTTGGTGCCAGGCTCTGATTAAGCACTCAACATTTATTAACTAATTTAATCTTCACGACAGCCCGATAAGGAGAGCCCTTATTCTCCCCATTTTACAGATGTTAAGTAACTTGTCCTAGGCCACCCAGCTAAGTAGTAGGAGAACTGACTTCTGAATCTGGGCTGTTTGTGTGCTGGGAAAGAAGAACCAAGGGACTGCTGAGGATGCTGAGCATCTCCAGGGCTTTACCATGCACCTAACACTGGGGACTTTGCAAAGCACTTGCTGTTCATCATGCCATTTCATCCTCCCTCCAACGCTGGAAGGCGGGTTAGGATCCCATCTGCCAGAAGCGGCCAGTGTGGCTCAGAGGTCATCGTGCAGCTTGTGAACCCCCAAGCTGACTCCCTGAGCTCCCTGCTCCCACTGAGGGGGCTGCAGGTGCCAGCTTCTGAGCTGTTGAGGCTGCCCTGTCCTATCCTCACCCTCAGTCCTCTGGGAGGCCCTTAGGAAGCAGACCTTGTTGGCCACCAGCTCTGAGATCTGAGCAACATTTCTGTGGTCTGGCTGCTCCGGCCTGTGGGCTGTCACCTGGGACCATCTCGCACTCGGAAGGGCAGGGCTGTAGGGCCTCCGCTGTTAGAGGTGTTCAGATTCTGGCCCCTGAACATGTCCCTCCCACTTCTTGCACTTATCACCAGTGGCCGCCCCCACACTCTACCAAAGCAGCTGGCTGGGGAGAGAATTCTGCCCTGTGTCTCCTTGGAGAGCCGTGATCCCCCAGGGAAGCTGAGGTTCTGGGGTCCCAGACCCATGGCATCTATCTCTCAACTCCTGCTCAGCTCCCATTTGGAGCCTTGGTGGTCCCATGAGGGCCAGCTCCCCAGCAGCACTGGGCATTTCCAGGGCCATCTCACTCACGAGCAGTCCTGTCACTTCCTCTCCGAAGCCACCCTGACCTCACGCTCATCCTCCACCCTTCTGGCATCAGAGAAAACCCTGCTGACCCACACAGTGTCCACAGCATGTTACTGTTCTTATGATCTCATCTGACCCCACAGCATGTCTGGAAGTTGGTACTACATATCCATTTTATCAATGAATAAACTGACATCCGGGGAGTGGGGTGACTTGCCTGAGTAAGAAGTAGAGTGGACTTTCTGTGATCCAGAGTCCATGTTCTGGGCACAGAAAGATTGGCTGTCCCCTTGCCTTCTAGCCCACCTCTCTTGGCCACAGGATGGTTGAAATCACCAGCCCAGGGCCAAGCTCAGCCAGAAGGCACGGGGCACTCTTGTTCCACTGCCAAGCCTGGGTGGCTGGTAGGAGGTAGGAGGGGGAGAGGTATTTAGGATAAATTCAGTCAAAGGCCAGGCACATGGGGGCTAGGCTAGGTCAGGACCATGAGCTAGAGGACAAAGAGGTAGAAGGAGAGGGGCTGTCCTGCACCAGCAGTGCAGCCTGGAGACTGGTCAGTGTTGCTAGAGAGCCCTCGCCCACGGAGGGGCTGCAGTGGGTAGGTCTGGGTGGAAGGAACAACCATTGTGGCTCCTGCCCTTGTCCCGCCTTCTGCCCACTTTCACTTGGGAATGGGGGGCAGGGGTCAGAGGTGTCCTGTGAACTGCCTGAGGCCACATGGGCAGAAAAGTTCAGTCGGGAACAAGGCTGTAGGTGCCCTGGGTCAGCCCAGGGACACCTGACAGGCCGAGGACCCTTCTTTTCCAGGGTCAGTCATCAAAGGCAAGTGAGGCTGGGCCTGGGGGAACTGCAAAGCTCAAGGTCCCATTTGCTGATGGTCAACGGCTGTGCACGGTGGGGAGGCTGGCCACAGCAGCTGCAGCCTTGCCTGTAGAAACACTCCCACAGCTACCCATGCTCCCATGTGGATGCACCCCACAAACACACACACACCTCACATATTTACACAGCTCACACATGACCATAAGCATGACCAATGATGTCACAAATCATAGATGTAGACACCCACACCCAGGCGTGCGTACACACACACACACACACACACACACAGACACACAGCACAACCAGGCGAGCTGGAAGCCAGGCACCTGGGGCTCTGTGCTTATTTTGTCCTTGCTGTGTGACCTTGAACAGCACTGGGCCTTATTATTATTATTATTATTATTATTATTATTTTGAGATGGAGTTTTGCTCTTGTTGCCCAGGCTGGAGGGCAGTGGCACGATCTTGGTTCACTGCAACCTCCACCTCCCAGGTTCAAGCTATTCTCATGCCTCAGCCTTCCGAGTAGCTGGGATTACAGGTGCACACCACTACTGCCCAGCTAATTTTTGTATTTTTAGTAGAGATGGGGTTTCACCATGTTGGCCAGGCTGGTCTCGAACTCCTGATCTCAGGTGATCCTCCTGCCTCTGCCTCCCAAAGTGCTGGGATCACAGGCATGAACCACCGCGACTGGCCAATTCTGGGTCTTATTTTAGAGCCCTTTCTGGTGTTCTCCCGTCTCACCCTCCCCCAGAACTGACCACCCCACCTTGCATTGCCTCCTATCAGCACTTAGAGCTTCCTTTTATGCTGCTTGCCTATTTAGGAGTCTGCTGCCCCTACCAGAGTGGAAATTCCTCCAAAGGGGGTTCTGGGGCCTGACAACAGGTAGGTGCTCAGCTGGTGCTCTCCAAACAAGTGACTGAGTCATTCCCTGTTGACAGGCCTTGACTCCACCCCCAGCCTCTAGCCTAGTGCTTCTCACCTAAGGATCTTGTTAAAATGTGTATTCTGATTTTTAGGGCTGGGGGCTGAGGCTCTCTGTTTCCAACAAGCTCCTAGGTGATGGACGCTGCTGGCAGGTGCACCACATTGAGCTGCAAGACTTGTCCCTCCAGGCACCCCTTTCACAGGTTCAGCATCCTTGCTGCCATCTCTTCACAAATGCTGTGAGCCTTGGCTTTATCGCCTTTCATGGCAGTAATGTCACTCCCCTTAGGGTGAGGCTCCTTTACTCTACAATTTCTGGCACTCAAATCCTTCTTCCTTCATGAAACTGAGCTCCATCTCCTGGGAGCCTTCAGAGATTGCAAACAAAGCTCAGGGTCTCTGGATTTGCTCTCCTCCTAGCTGACAGCAACAGTTCCTGCAGTGGGTCTGGGAATGTCTCATTTATACATTCAAAAGCTGATGAGAAGCTGGGTGTGGTGGCTCACACTTGTAATCCAAGCATTTTGGGAGGCCGAGGCGGATAGATCACCTGAGGTCAGGAGTTCGAGACCAGCCTGGCCAACATGGTGAAACCCTGTCTCTACTAAAAATATAAAACTAAGCCAGGCTTGGTGGCATGCCCCTGTAATCCCAGCCACTTGGGAGGCTGAGGCAGGAGAATTGCTTGAACTCAGGAGGTGGAGGTTGCAGTGAACTGAGATCGCATCACTGCATTCCACCCTGGGCGACAGAGTGAGATTCCATTAAAAAAAAAATTTGGTGAGGTGCCCCTAAAATGTGGTAAGGACTACATGCAACACTCCAGGGAAGTGTGGCCTGGGAAGGTGCAGTAAGGCAATTGTCTCCCTTAATCTGTACACCGTATTACTACTGATAAAGCCTAAGAGTGAACTAAATTTCTTTAGCAGCTGCCTCACTTTGCTGGCCCATATTTGCCTTATGGTCCCCTGAGGACACCAGCACTTTGCCCTCGCTAGTTCCTATAACAGTCTTGATAAGTGACAATTCTGTGACCCAACAATCCTAAACGATGCAATTTGTTTTTTAAGTTTTTTTTGTTTCCATAGGTTTTTAGGGAACAGGTGAAATATTTGGTTACATGAGTAAGTTCTTCAGTGGTGATTTGTGAGATTTTGGTGCACTCATCGCCCAAGCAGTATACCCTGAACTCAATTTGTAGTCTTGTATCCCTCACCCCCTTCCCGCCCTTTCCCCCTGAGTCTCCAAAGTCCATTGTGTCATTCTTATGCCTTTGTATCCTCATAGCTTAGCTCCCACTTATGACTGAGAACATAGTATGTTTGGCTTTCTATTCCTGAGTTACTTCACTTACAGTAATAGTCTCCAATCCCATCCAGGTTGCTGCAAATGCCATTAATTCATTCCAGTACTGGGTAGTATTCCATAGTGTATATATATATATACACACACACACATATACACACACACATCACAGTTTCTTTATCCACTCATTGATTGAGGGGCATTTGGGCTGGTTCCACATTTTAGCAATTGCGAATTGTGCTGCTATAAACATGCGTGTGCAAGTATCTTTTTCGTATGACTTCTTTCTTAAAGGATGCAATTTGTGCTCAGTAAGAGGAGTCCTTCCCCCTGACCGTGTGCAGACTTAGAGGTCCTGCAGTTTCCTTGCTGGCTGGTCCATGGGCGTATTCTCTTAGCTGGTTCAATACTCTCCCTGCATTTTTGTCCTGCTTGTCCCCCTACAGCCCGCAGCAGTTCAGGAACCACAGACAAATTCATTGCCTCTTTGTCTCCCTTGCTCTTCTAGAACCAGCTGTAGAAGGAGGAGTTTTTTTTTTTTTTAATTTATTTTTGAGATGGGATTGAGTCTGTCACACAGGTTGGAGTGCAGTGGCATGATCTTGGCTCTCTGTAACCTCCACCTCCCAAGCTCAAATGATCCTCCCACCTCAGCCTCCTGAGTAGCTGGGACCACAGGCACACGCTACCACACCCGACTAATTTTTTTTTTTTTTTTAATGAAGACAGGGTTTCTCAATGTTGCCCATACTTGTCTCGAACTCCTGAGCTCAGGCAATCCACCTGCCTCGGCCTCCCAAAGTGCTGGGATTATAGGTGTGAGCCACCACGCCCAGCCTTAGGAGGAGGTTTAAATTGGGAAACCTGATACAAATGCTGTCCTGTCTTGACAAGGAGTTGCTTCAGCACCCAGGCCTTGAAGACCTGTTCCCCAAAAACCTATGTGCCATGCAGTGCGTCTTACAGAGAAGGAGCAGGAGGAAGTGGAGCAGATTGGAGCACTTCATTCATGCATTCAGTCACTCAGTCAATAGATAAATATTGAGCACCCTTTCTTGCCAGGCACTGCTGTAGGTGCTGGAGAAGCAGGAGACAGGAAGACAGACAAAGTTCCTGTCTTCATGGACTAATAGTGTCATTAAGGGGCAGGGGGGAGGGGCAGACAAAAAACCAAATAAAGGTAGAGGGGAAGAAGCCAGGGAGGAAGATGGGGACAGGGTGCTGCTCCAGGCAGCATAGTACAGTGGTTAAGGACCTGAACTCTGAAGCCAGAATACCTGTGTTCAAACCTGAACCCTGGCTGTGTGGCCCTGGGCAAGTTCCCAGCTCTGTGCCTCCATTTTCTCACCTCCCAGCTTTCATAAAGTACCTATGCAGTGCCTGACACGTAGTGAGTACTTCCCATTAGGTGAGGTGACCCAGGGAGTCATCTTCGAAGAGGCGATATTCAAGGTTGAATAGGAGCCAGCCAGGGGCAGATCAGGAGAAAGGGAAACAGCATGTGCAAAGGGTCTGAAGCTTCTTGGAGCATCGAAAGAAGGCCCAGGTGGCTGGTGAGGGAGAGTGGAAGAAGAGGAGGCTGGAGATTCAGGAGGAGCTGAATCCTGGGTGGTCAGCTTAGAGGTCACTGTCAGTGGTTTGAATTATAAACTAAAGCCAGTTAGGCACCACTGAAGAGTCATAAGTGGCGACACCATCTGGTTTGCTTTTTCAGGCTCTTGTGTGCCGTGCTGGGGTGGCTTGCAGGGAGGCAGGAGGAGGGGGCAGCCAAGGACTAGAGTCTCAACCCTAAGCTTGGCTCTGAGTCAAGCCCATAAACCCAGCCTGGCACGCTGGCCAATAAAGGTAGTGGGAGAAGTGCCTCCCCACTGTTCCAGAATCTTCTTAATCCACCAGACCCTTGAAGGGAGAAGCAAAGAAGCCTGGAGGGGAGCTTTTGAGGGATGTTATTTTGCATCTTAATTGCATGCTAAGTAGGCCCGTGGGCAGGGCCAGCTGCAGAGCATTAGCTGCCACCAAACTCCGGTGACTCAGGCCACAGAGCCTTAAAATATTTATTTTTCGCTGCATTTGGAATTCAGCATCTGTGCGGGAGCCGCCGGCGGGAAGCGGAAGTGGGAACCTGTTGGTAACAGCAATCTGGAGACAATGCAGGGCTGCACAGGTCCCGCCTCCTAAGCAGCCAGCATTGCTCCTCTGCGGGGGCTGCCGCCTGTGCCTTGCTGGTTTGCTGGGCTCTCCCAGGTACCTCTGGGACAGCGTGGCTTCCTCCATTACAAATTGATTTTCCGCTTTACAGTCTAGGCCTAGAGTTTGCAACCTGAATCTCACACTCCTTTTGGGTCCATTTGAGGAAACATTCTCGCTTTGAGTCCTAAGCACATGAGGATGTGCGTGGGTATACTCAGGGAGCGCATGTGTACAGCTGCATTGCCAGAACTGTCAGTCTTTTCCCAGGGGTGGGTGCCTGTGTAGGGGAGGTGGGGGCAGCAAGGGTGCCCAGGAGCAGAGTGGTTTAGGTGGTGGGGGTGTTGCTGTTTACTCCCACCACTTACCAGCACTAGGTGTACCTCTCTGCCCTTCATCTGAAAAATGGGACTAAAGCTCCTTCCGGTCGTGAGCTTAAATGAGGTCATTCATGCCGAGCTCCTGGCCTAGCGACACCTGGCTTAGTGCTTGGCTGGTTCTGAGTCTCCCTGAAGGATGGGTGTTGTTATGATTGGTTCCTCTGTGGGGCATGGACTCTGCTCAGGGCCTGGCTCCCTTAGGACATGAGGGGAAGCTGGCCGTGGGCTCTTGGGCACCCGGAGACTGGGGAGGAGGGACTCAGGCTGGGGAGGAGGCCCAGGGAAGTGGGAGGACATGCAGCATCACCCGCTCCTCACAGGCCTGGCTGCTGGCGGGGGCAGCGGTAGGGGAACTGAAATGTTGGATGACTGTGATCCAGCTCTTTTATTTTGGAGAGTCTGCTGAGGCTGGAGCTGGGCTGGATTACCATGAAGTGCTCCTGATTTGCACAGAGAGATAAGGAGCTCATCATCACCGAGAGAGGGAGGGACTGCTGTTCCTGAGCAGCTGCTGCACCGGTCCTAGGTGAGCCAGGATCTCTGGCTGGGGGTGGGGAGCTGAGCTCCACCTGCCTCGGTGGCCCTTAATACCTTACCATGGCAGGAGGTGGCAGGGAGGAACAGACCCTCCCAGGCAGAGGGGCTTGGGAGAGACACATGGACATAAAGAAGCCTAAACTTGTATTTCTGAAAACTGGATTAACCATTGAGCTTTGTGAATGCCTATCCCTGCCTAAGGGAGGCACAGCTGTACACTGGAAGCTGGGGACCGTCATTTCTTTATCTGCTCTCCCCTCTGCCTCCAGCTCAGATGCCTTTAATCACTGGGGCTTGCTCAGCTGGGGGCCTGGGCTCTGACTGCTGGAAAGACACAGAAGAGCTGGGGCAGAACCTTCTGGAGGAGCATCCACAGGGATCTGTGCAGTCCTGGCTTCAGGAGGCTTTTAGGGAGAGGCCTCTGCCCAATGCCCCCTTTCCTGCCCCTGAGCCTTGGCCTTGGGAAGTTGACCAATCCTGAGCAGAAGGGAGAAGTTGCTGAACTTTCTTATTATTGGATGGAAGTCCAGTGGGCAGCAAAGAGGTCTAGGGGACTTCATTCTGGTGGGTCAAATTTCTCGTATCCAAGCAAGGAAGGGTTTCACAGACATTGTCTTATGGGCTTCTCACAGTCATCCTGAGAAGAAGGAATCATCATCCACATTCTACAGAGAAAGACACTGAGGCACAGAGAGGGCAGTAGTAGAAGGAGCAAGCTAGGACAGGAATGCTGCTCTTCAGACATGGAGTCCAAGTGCTGCCCCATTGGGCTGTGGATTGGCCTTGGGGGCTGCTGGACCAGGCTTTATGCTCCTGCCTGAGGCTATAGCCTCAAGGAGAGGAAGCACCTCTAGGTGGTCAGAGTGGGGTCTCCCTTGGCTGCAAGAAGGACGGCTCTGTAGGGTTGATGGTCCTGGAACTGAGAGCCTGTGCAGCAAGGGGGCTCATGGAGCTCATGGGAGTTGCCCCCCTGCAGATCAGTTCTGCACTCTTGTGGGTGCTACAGAGTGGGCAAGGGTGGGGAGGGTGCAGAGAGGGAAGAGCGCTGGATTCGTCTTAGGTCCTGGGCAGGAATCCAACCTCCACTTATTCAACAAACATTTATTGAATGCCTTGGTATCATCCCTCTCAATCCTCTCACAACAGCTTTGTGAAGCAGACACCCTTTCTGTATTTCATTAATTATATGATGTACTCTTAGAAATAAATGGTCAACATCTTACTATTGATGGGGTTATAACTGATAGCATTTTTCTTTCTTAGTGGTTTGTACAATAGACCACATAGTTTTACAGCCAGTGGACAGTTCCATGAAATATATAACTATCTTAATTTAAAAAAATGGAAATAATAATCATGATAACAGTATTAGTAGATAATATTTGCTAACTGTTGACCATATGCCAGGCACTAGATTCAGAACTTTGTCATTATTGTGATTGTTATTCCCATTTTGCAGATAGAAGACTGACACTAGTCTATAACCACACCACCCTGCACGTACCCGATCCTGCCTGATCTTGGAAGCTAAGAGTTAGGGTCAGGACTGGTTAGTACTTGGATGGGAGAAAACTGAGGCTGAAGAGGTTGCTCAAGGTCACACAGCACAAATGGTGGAGCAGGGGTTGGAACCCAGTCTGCCTGACTCCATCTCCTTGGGTTCTGGACCCCTGGAGGATGCCACCTTCCAGCTGCTCTGGGCTAGGCCTGTGCTGGATCCTGGGGAAAGAGCCATGAGCCAGGCACAGGAGGTCCTCTCCTGCTCAGACCTGCAGCAAAGTGTTGTGGGTAGGGTGGCAATGGGGCTGAGACCACTGGAGGCCTGGAGGAGCTGCTGATGAGGATGGGACTAGGGAAGGTGGGTGGAGAGGGTGCCAGGAAAAGTCTGAGAATGTGGAGGGAGGCTCTTTACAAATGACCTCCACATTTTCCTCCCCTGTCTCTTTCTTTGCCACTGTTTCTTGTATACCACCATCTTCTCCAGGCAAGGAGGAAGGACAGTATGTCCACCCAAGGTGGACCCAGAAGTCATGGGACTCTATGTGCCTCCACTGGCTCTCACTAGGGACTGACTGAAGCTTCAAAATCCAATAAAGCCAAGCCCCTGAACAGGAGGGCTGTGGACAGGAAGTTAAGGGGCCGATGATGGAGTCTCACAGTCTGTGATTGGGAGGCCAGTTGGCTTCTGGAGTACTGAGCTCCAGAGAGGGGGAGGGTTCTTGGTAGATAGAAACATGGGCTTTGGAGTCAGATGAACTTTGGTTGCAATGTGGGCTCCTCCACTTACTCACTGTGTGGCCCAGGCAAGCTTAATAACTTCACTGAGCCTTGATTTCCTTATCCACAAACTGAGAAGAGCAATTGTTTTAGTTACCTATTGCTGAGTAACAAATATTCCCAAAATTTAGTAGCTGAAAGCAATACACATTGATTATCTCACAGTTTCTATGAGTCAGGGATCTGGACACAGCTTGAATGGATCCTCTACTCAGGCTGTCTCACAGGACTACAGTCAAGGTGTCGCTGGGGCTGTAGTCTTATCTGAAGGCTCCACTGGGGAAGGATCTGCTTCCAAACTCATGCACGTGTTATTGGCAGGATTCAGTTCCTCAAGGGCTGTTGGACTAATGGTCTCAGTCTCCTGCCTGGAGGTCGACCTCAGTTCTTGCCACATGGGCCTCTCCAGCTTGTTTCATCAGAGTAAGTACATGAAGAGCCAGAGAGAGAGACAGACAGACTGGCAGACACACAATATACACCTACAGAGAGAGAGAGAGAGAGAGAGAGAGAGAGAGAGAGAGAGAGAGAGAGAGAGAGAGAGAGAGAGAGAGATAAGAGCAAACAAAACTGAAGTTACAGTTGTTTGTAACCTACTCTTGGAAGTGGTATCCCATCTACTTTGCCATATTCTTTTCTTTAGAAGCAAGTCACTAGGTCTGCATCATCGGGAGCCATGTCAGAATGCAATAATATTTATTTTGTGGGTAAGTCATGGAGATTAAATGAGATACTAGGTGTGAGTACTTAGCATGGTGCCTAAGCTAAGTTGGGCTATATGCTGAACAAATGGACTATTATTATTGCTGATGTTGTTATTCTCAAAGCGAGGCTGGGCTGGGGCTGAGATAGGACAGAATCCAACAACTAGCCTCAGTTTCCACTGGCCTGACATCATGAGAGCATCACGGGCTATAACAACCCCACCCAACTCCATCTCCATTTAGTCAAATCCTGCCCATTTCCCTGGGTTCACTTGGTTGTCTTCTACTCTAGGAAGCTTTTCCCCAACTGGATGATGTGAGCTGTGTTTCTCTGAATGACCCCCCTTTGTTCACAGGGAAGGGAACCCCCACCCCAGGCTGGGCTAACTCTCATGAGGACACCACTAACATTGTCTGTGTTTCATTTACCTTAGACAGGCAGGTCTACAATGTTTGAAGTTTACAGATTTCTTGGATATAGCAGTGAAAGGTTTGCATTTTTTATCTGTAAGGAAAAATTGTGGAGTTTACATCATTGCAAAATAAACAGAACTGTGACTTCTGTTTCACAATTGGCATAGTTCTTTTGTGTGCTTTTGACAGTTCTAGCATGTTACTGACAGTTACAAGATTTTTCTATCCCTCTGGAAAATTGGGGGAGGGGTCACGTGACACCTTCCCATTCTGAATGCCGTGCTTATGTTAAAGATGCCGAAACTATGACTCAGGGCGGTTAGGTGACTGGCCCAAGATCACAAAATGGTTGAAGCAGGAACTGAGGTCAGTTATCTGATCCCAAGACCCATGGTCTTTGTATTCTATTCATTCATTCATTCATTCATTCATTCAATAAATATTTTGTAGTCCTTGCTACTTGCTAGCCTTTGTGCCAGGTACTAGGGATTGAGTGACGCATGAGCAGGTCCTTGTCCCAGCCCTAAAGAGCTTTTACATTCCCCTTCTCCCCTGACTCCCACTGGATTACAACTTTGTCCAAATAGAAACCCACTTTCTCAGTATCCCTGCTTCATTGTGTCTGTCTCCTATGGGGCTTTGAATTTGAATTGGGGATTGTATTTCAGGAGGGGATTCTATCAGTCATTGGTGTGGGTGGAAATGTAGCAGGAAATGGCCTTAAAGTCCCAAGAGAGAAGGATCTGATAAGATATGGAAGTTGGATGGAAGGTTGTCAAACAGAAGCCCCCACGGAAAATGGAAAATGAGATCTACAGATTAAAGCAAACTGATTGGCTTTTAACAGCAGATTCTTCTCCACCTCCCTTGCTAGCCCCAGACCGCTTTCCTGTCCCATGCATGGCACTTCAGGAGTTAAACCCAAGCCATTGCCTTCCTGCCCAGTGAGCCAGGTGATGGGATTGCAGTTAATAGTAATTTGAACAAGTTTGGTCAACTAGAAATACATAAGGAGATTGAAACATGAAAATGCCCTCGGAATTTATACAATTGATATATTGTAGCTCAGCCAGCTGTTAACTCCATTGTATGAGAGATGGCAGAAATAATTTGCAATGAATCTGACATTTGTTTACTGAACCTTTGCAAAGGAGAACACGGAGGAGTGGGAGGTGTCACTATGAATACCTCCCCCCATTGCTGTCGTCTCCCCCAACCCCCTAGCAATCCCTCAGCCAATTATGAATCACGGCTCAGCAGGACATTTGTGTGCCAGGCATTCTACTAGGCACTGGGCATGCGGCAGTGAACAAGAGGGATAGAGTTCCTGTCTTCCTAGAGTTTACTTTCTGGTGGGAGAGACAGACTGTAACAGATAAACATATGAGTAATAGAGCTATGGAGAAAAGGAGGCAGGGTAATGGAACTGAAGAAGATGGGGGAGGTTCCGGGGGTGGGGAGCAGAGGACTTCAGGATGGGTAACTGGGGTCTTATGTAACTCCGGAGGTGTGTGCCCAGCTCTCTGCTCTACCACTTCTTATTCTGTTACTAGCTGTGTGTCTTTGGGAAAGTAACTTAACCTCTCTGAACTTCAGGTTCTTCATCTGTAAAGTGGAAATACTAATACCTGTCACAGGATTATTTGAGAGAAAATGTATCAAAGCTCATTGTCAGCTATAAAGTGTTCTATTTATGTGAGTTGTTAAGATGGAATTACAGTGCAAGGTCACCCATTCGTTTATTAAATTTCTTTTCTTTCCTTCACCAAACATCTATCAAGTGCCCTCTATGTGTGTTAAGGGGCACCCTGTTCCTGATTTGTTATTTGGCCCAAGCATGAAAAGTCTGGCCTTGTTAAGAATGGACTGGAATAGTTAAACAACATTTTACCAGGGGCTTGAGGATGACAACAGGAACAAACACAGTGCTACTAGTACATTATGTGTAAATGAAGATGCTCACATGTCTGTGTCCCTGGGTGTGCACATATTTGTGTGTCTGTGTATGCATGTAGGGGTGTATGTGTGTTAGGGGATTGTGCTTTATCCCCACGGGGAAGGAAGGTGGCTTTGCCCTACTTGGGTTTGAAATATTTCCAAACTTCTTATATACCATCACCCCATGGCAGGGGACATCACAGGGGCTGCTGTTCCCATTTGGCAGATGAGGACATGAGGCTGTGCAGAATCTCTGGATTAGAGAAGCCAGCGCCACACAGTGCACAGCTCCTGCCCAGTCTATGTCACAGGGTATCCTCTGTCTGCCCCTCAACCTTCTGGGGCTCCAAAGACCCCATAGATTCTGCTTTCTCTGAGGTGGGTGGGGGCCAGGCATGGCAGGAGGTTGGTGTGGCTTTTCCTCCATTAGAGTGCCTGCCTTTCCTGGCCTCAGTCCTGGGCACATACAGCCCACCACAGGGCAGCATGGCCCTTAGCCTAGGCCCATGGAAAGAGCTTGCACTCAGACCCTGGCAGGGACCATGGGAGGGTCTTTTGAGCTCTTCAAGCATCAGTTTTCTCATCTTGAATGTGTCCATAAACTGCCCATGACTTGTAGGGCCATTGTTAGGAATAAAGAGATGATGATGTGAAGCTACCTCGTGGGCCTGGCCTCTAGCAGGTGTTCAGAGAATACACATTCACATCTCCCCAAAATACGGCCACCCATTCCTGGTCCAAGGGCCTTTTGGTTCTGATTCCGATGTTCCAGGACAACAACCCAGTCCTAAACACTGGCCCAGGAGGGTATGGCCCCAGCACGTCTGCATAGTTCTTGCCAGGCTCCTCTTTCCTGGGGGCAGGGCCATGCCCCGTCCTGGGCACCTGGCAACTGGCTGGGCCCCTGACCGTATTCAGCTGGGGCTGCCTTGACCACTGACACTCTGACTTACCCGTCCAGCTCTGAGTGTTGCTTCTGCCTGGAGATGCTGCTTTCACTGCCTCTAACCCCCAGCCGACTTTCCGGTGGGCAGGAATCCTGGGGATATGGCTGACTCCTTTGTGTTCTCCTTTATAAAAATTCAGTTAACAAATATAAGGTTGCTTGCAAATTATTTCCACCTCTGTGTGGGTCTTTCTGGTTGTCCGATCCCTTGGCACTGTGTTTCAGTTGCTAATACCCTCCACAAAGAAGCCAGCCCTTGGCTCAGTGTTGATCCACTTCATGCCTGTCCTCCACTGGTCCACCAGGGTTCCAGCAATAGGATTCCGAGATATCAGGACAAAAACTTCTACCCACCCTTACTTGTTTTGTTCTCTGTAGTCACACAGAATAAACACCATCCCTCTTTACCTGTGTCATCCCTCTAGGCAGTGTTTCTCAGCCTTGGCTGTGCATTAGAATCACTTGAGGGGCCTTTAAAAATATTAATATTTGAGCCCACCACAGATGAATGGAATAAAAATTTTTGGGGAGGAGGTCTGGCCATTAATATTTCCTAAAGGTTCCCCAGATGATTCTAAGAAGCAGCCAGGGCCGAGAACCACTATTTTAGAGAATAAATGATCCTTAGCTTTGCCACACTCATCCTCATCTCCTGCTGAATTCTCCCAGGAGCTACCTGCAACCATCATAGAATTCAGTTTCCAGGTCTCTCATCATTCTAGTCACTGTCCACTTCATGTACTCCATCAGGTTAATGCAACTGGGAAATGTGACTTTCCATGAACTGGACTATCTAGGACAAGACAATCACCTCCTTTACTCATGGTATTATACCTCTATTAATATGACCACAAATCAAATGAGCCCTTTCTGTCTATACCCCACTCTTAACTTACTTAAGGCCAACCAGCCTCTTCCCTTCAATAGCTCCTTCTCCATTTTCCTACTCTGTTTCCACCAACATAAGAAAGCCTGTTCAAGTAGGTTGTAAGGTTAATTCCACAAACACATGCAATTCCGGGAAAACCTTTTAGGACTCACTGCAACTTTCCACAAGGTTCAGAGTGGTCACTGGTTCTCTATCTGTTTCAACAGGTCCATTCTGAGGTTGGCTCCATCCATCGCCCCTGATTTGAGCTGCTCATAACAGGTATCTAACTCCTATACATTTGATACCTGCTCTTCTTAAACTTAAATAACAGTTTCCATTAAAAGAGCATTAGCATGATGCTCCCGTAATTAATCTTCTCTAGAGAACTAATAGTTCAGAAGGCATGCAGTGGAGTAAGGGCATCATACACCACTAAGCTCATTTATCCTAATTGATTTATGTAAGAATTGCTGGGGCAGCTCGCCGTGTGCCTGCTGACCTGTGGTGGGGCCCCATGGGTGCCTGGAATTGGGGGAAAGGAGCAGGGTGGATGGATGGAACCAGAGCCAGCTGGGGCTGGCTTCATACTGGTCACAAGGCAGCAAATAACATAATGGGTTGGCCTCAGAGGCGGGCCAGACTGGGAAGCTTTTAGAGGCTCTCAGCAGCCCTCGTAGCGCACCCAGATTACACACACAGCTATTTCGCATCATTAAACCTCCCTATTTTGTCCCCGGGTGCTGCACGCTCTCTCTGCATCAGGCTGGGCTTCAAAGTAGATGCTTTGCCAAAGCAGGTGTAGCCACTGTGGCAGGCTGACCCTGGGGCACCGGGACACATTTGCTGGCTGTTTGTTTGTTTGCTTGCTGGTCTCCCAGCCCTGGAGCTGAGGCTGATGTGCTGGGGAAGTGCATCTGCTCAGCCTCAACCTGCCTGTTTCGATTCCCACTGCTGTCGGTGCTGGGGCTGGAGAGTGGGCATCACTGGGCTCCCAGACCCTTGGAGGCCACTGTGGTAATGATCTCCTTGCTCTCCCCTCCAGCCCCAAACCCACCCTTTCTCAGTCTGCTTGCCAGTAGCTGGGCACTGAGAATGATCCTCTAGTGGAAGGCAATCCTGGGCTTTGTTTGACGCTGAAGTTATTTTCCTTCCAAAGCAGGAACCAGAACATCAGTGAGGCAGCTCAGAGCCCCAGGGGACAGACCCTTGTGCTAGATGATACCCTCTCTGGCCTCTGGCTCTCTTCTGGTGGGTGCCCTGCACTAATGCTGATCCTTGGTCAGGCTCATCTGCTCTATCTGATAAGCTCCTATCTGGAGCTTTTCCTGGTGTCCAGTCCACAGTGTGTGCCTGATCCTCCCCCTGAACCTATCCCCAGGTGGTGTCTGTGCCCTGCCTCCTCTGCCTCCAGGCTCTGGCCCATCCTGGTCTCCATTTTACCAGATTCTATCCTTCCTAACTCCTGCCTGGACCAGCCTCCAGACAGGCACAGGCTGGGTGGACTCCTGGACTGCAATCTCCGTTGCCAGCCCGTCTTATTGCCTTGGTTTATGTGCTGCCTTCTGCATGGATTTCCCAGTTGTGTTCCCCAGGTCCTAGCTGGAGATAGAGTCCTGCCCGGCATACCAGCCCATCTGTCTGGAACTCTCATGTGCCCAGTTCATATCCAGCTTTTGCCAGCTTTGTCCTCCCTTCCAGGCCAAACGAATCCTGTTCTCTGTGTCCCTGGCCAAATCGGACACACCACAAGAAATTATTATGTTGCCATCCTCTGCTCCATGTGCCTGTCCAGTAGATCTGACAGAACCGTGGGTATTGGATCAAGGCCACCCCTCCTGGAACCTAAAAATACTGGATCCAGTTTTTGCCCTTCCCCCACCTTTTCCTGATCTGGTCCTAAATTATAGGAAGGCTGCAGAATAAGGGACATCTGCAAACTCAGTGGCTCATGCCTGTGTGACCTTGGGCAATTCCCTTTCTTTCTTTGAGTTTCCGTTTCTTTATCTGAGAGATGAGAGGGTTGGAAATAATGATTCCCAGGGGTCCTTTTACCTTTGAAATATAATGGAAAACAAGAGACCCTGAAGACAAAGGTATTAATACGGTGGTCAAGTCAAGCTGGATCTTCTCTCCCCTCTGCCGGGGGCCTCCACATCATGCAGGACTTGGCAGTGGATTTGCAGAAGACTCGGCACAAGGGCTCCGGCTCTCACCTTTAGAAAATGGTGCAATTTAATGGTAATGCAATTACAGATGTGCTGAGATTGAAACAGCCTGTCTTATCTCAAACTCATCTTCCCCACCAAGTATCAGGGCAGGTGCTGATCCCTAATAGCTGCTGAAATGAATTCACTAGGCAGCTGGGAGCTCCTAGGGAGGGGAGCTGTGTGCAGAGAAAGACAGGATGGGAGGAGGAGGAGAGATGGAGAGAAGGAGGATGGGAGCAGGGAGGGAGTGAGAGAAAGAAAGAGGGAGAGGGATGAAGAGAGAGGGAGGGATGGAGGGAGGGGGATGGTAGGGAAAGAGGGAGAGAGGGAGGCAGGGAAGAGAGAGAGAGAGAGAGAGAGAGAGAATGAGACAAATCAGAGAGAGAAGGAGGGAGCCAGTGAGAGTGAGGGAGGAAAATAGAGGAAAGAGCAAACAGGGAGAGAGGAAGAGAGAGGGCAAAAGAGAAGGAGAAATGAAGAGATAAAGAGATGGAAAGAATGAGAGAGACTACGAGGAAGACAGATGGAAGAAGGAAGCCAGGAAGGGAGGATGAGAGATGAAGTAGGCAAGGCAGGGGGTTCCTAAGAAGTTGGAGATCATGGGAGAAGAGAGTAAAGTGGGGAGAAAAGAGGGATAGAAAGATAAAATGAAGGGAGAAGATGAAGGAGGGGGTGAGAGAGGGAGCATGTGCAAATGTGAGCACTATGGAGGGAAGAGGGGAGAAGAGAGAGGATGAAGGGAAAGAGAGATTGAGAGAGTGCCAAGGAGAACGGAGGCGGTATGGAAGGAAGGAAGAGCCAAAGAAGAAGGAAAGGGAGGTAGAAAGGGAGGGGAGGGGAAGAGCAAGGGCGGGGGAGAGAGGGAAGGAGGGTAGGGTGTGGGGGAGGGAGGGCAGGGGAGCGGGGGAGCGGGGGAGGGGGGCGGGAAGGAGGGGGTCGGGGAGCGGGAGAGGGGGGCGGTAGACCTGATGATTCAACAGAGAGAAATTGAGTGAGAGGAAGGGTGAAAAAAGGGGACAGAGAAGGGTCTGTGTTTCCTAAATACTGAGCTTCTCAGACCCATTAGAGCCTCTGTGCCATCCTGAGGACAAGTTCAAACAAAAAAGAAAACAACAGCAACAACAAAGAAACCCATGAAGTGGCTAGTAGGAATGAGCCCCTCACGACGAAAGCAGATGACAGGGCAAGAACGGGAGAAGGCACTTGAAGAAGTGGACCCAGAACTAGAGAGAGGATTGGGAGCTCTGGAAAGAAGGAAAATGTAATGATCCAAGACCCTAGAATAGGCACAGCTCCCCAAACAGTCAGCCAGTTCCATTAGCCAGCGTTCATTCGTACTGCCAGGCAATCCTAGGATAGCTTGGGTTCAGCACCACGGACAGCCTCCGTCACCTCCTCCCCGCCCCCCCTCCGCCACCACCGCAGAGACTGATCTCTCCCGCAGCTCCCTCCCACGTGGGCCCCTGGCTTCTCCTGAAAATGGCTCCTTTGGGCGGCTGGCGTGCAGGCCTGTGAGCTGCTGAAATAGATCAATTATTTTTCAGAACATGGTTTTGATCCCGATGTTACTTCACTGGATCACTGAGTGGAAAGGGCTCGCAGAGAAAATGGCATTTTTTATAACCCTGGCAAAATGCTCCTGCACTGATGAGATGAGCCACCCAGCGAGCGCGCGCGCGCACATATGATACATAACTAACCAGAAGCATAATCTTCTAAATTGAAAGCCATAATGTTTGCTGTTGGAGCTAAATATTAACAGGGCGTTGTCTCCCAATGACCCTCGGGAGGCAGCTGGCTTAGCGGGAGGCTGTCGTCATATTCAAGCAATTTGATTAAATTCTTTTCTGCTATCAGAATTAAGAAATGAATAGTTTTATGAGAGCCGTGCCACAGAGGACAGGAAAATAAAATGCTCAGGCAAGAGAGCGGGGCCAGGTGCTTGCCAGTACCTGTCTTGTTGTTCTGGAGGGAGTGATACCACCCTTCCAGGATGGGGCTAGCTCAGGACTGCAGATGGACCATTGGGTGACAGGCACCCTCTCCTCCCTCCAGGCATCCCTGCCAACCTGTCTTTGAAGCCTTCTCCCAGTTCACCTGAGAGACCAGTAGATACACATGTTCCTTTTCAGGAAACATCTCAATTATTCATACAGGAAGCAGTAAAATATAGTGGCTTAAGTCATGGCCTCTGGAGCTAGACTATCTGGTTCAAACCCTGGCTCTGCCTCTCACAGTAGCTGTGTGATCTCAGGAAAGGCACTTAACCTCTCTGTGCTTAAGTTTCTTTGGCTACAAAATAAGTTTATAGTAGTATCTACTTTGCAGAGTTGTTGTGAGGATTTAATGAGCACTAAAATCCTTATAACGGGCTTAGTGTATAGTAAGCACTATATAAGCATTACCACTATCTGATTTAGGATGAACTGTATAAAATAGCTGTTTTGTAGGTAAAAAGAATCAGATATTAACATCTTAATATGAAGTTTATACAGTAAGATTTTTAGCAGCTGTGGCCACTTTCCTGCCCTGTGGCCCTCATAGCCCAGCACTATTCTAAATGTTCTTGTACTTAAAGAGGTACTAACAATATGCTACGTTTGCATTCAGAAAATATTCTTTTTTTATTAGAAAAATTCCAGTTAACCACAGACTCAGAAAGTTTTATCTGTGTTTCCTTTGGAAGGGGGAAGGCAAAAGGAGTTATTTGTTGACTGCCCTACTAAGCGATATGCACCATGCCAGTTGTGTTGCAATATTACGCCTGTTTAATGCTCTCAATAATCCTATGAGGTGAGCATCAGGTCCCATTTTATAGATGAAGAAACTGAGGTTCAGGGAGGTAGAATGATTTAATAAAAATTATACAGCTATGGAAGCAGAATAAGAATTCAAACCCACTATATCACTCTAGAGAAAGAGGGCAGGATAGAACTCATGTCTGATGAATCTCCATCCTTCTCTCTGTGTTTCTCCTCCAGCCTTCCTCTCAAACAACCCTGTCTGTTTGTGTCTGTGTTTCCAACACAAGCTTCTTCCTTTTGTCTCCTGTAAAGTAATAAAAATATAAGATCAGGGACAAGACTGAGAACAGCCCCACTGCCTGTGCAGAAGACTTACTCTAAATTTTAACAACCTGGTCCTAGGAAGAGCCACCTCTGGGACACCTGCTCCTGAAAGCAAAATCCTGTCTATAGTAAATAGTCCAGAAAGAAGTGGGAGGTTGTGGGAATTTACAGAAATTGAGGGAGTAGGCTGGTGGGAGGGGGGCTTGGAAAACAGCTGCCTGAAACATCATTTCTATTGGAAAAGAAACAGTCATGGAAAATGGGAGGCAAAGTATGAAATTCCGTTTTTTCTTACTTTGAGTCCATGTTGAGCCCCGGTGAGAAGTGGGCAGAAAGCATTCTGTTCTGACCATTAAAATATCAGGTGAGCTTGACTTGGAAAACTATATTTAGTGGTTCTTTGGAGGGTGAGGGAGGCTGGAGAAGGACAAGTTTTCTATACAACCTTGGGGTGGTGGTGGGGTCAGTGGGGGCCTGGCTTTCTATTTAGAAGGGTGCTTAGCTGGGGTGGCTCACGCCTGTAATCCCAGCACTTTGGGAGACCAAGGAGGGCGGATCACGAGGTCAGGAGGTCGAGACCATCCTGGCTAACATGGTGAAACCCCGTCTCTACTAAAAATACAAAAAAATTAGCGAGGCGTCTTGGCGGGAGTCTGCAGTTCCAGCTACTTGGGAGGCTGAGGCAGGAACCTGGGAGGCGGAGCTTGCAGTGAGCCGAGATCCCACCACTGCACTCCAGCCTGGGTGACAGAGTGAGACTCTGTCTCAAAAAAAAAAAAAAAAAAAAAAAAAAAAAAAAAAAAAAAAAAAAGCATGCTCAGCCTAGGAGGGCCTGACCTTAGGAAGCATGCTAGGGGCAGTTGGGGACTTAGATGTGGAAAGAGAAAGAGACAAGTAGTACCCTTTATGCTTTCACATCCTTATTTAATGCTTGTCACAACTCCCAGAGGTTGGTATTATTATCTCTATTTTACACAGCAACTATTAATCAAATAGTAATAGCAGCCGTGTGGTAGTGGTGGTGGCAGTAATAGTAACAGCAGCCACTGTAAGTACTTGCTAAGCACGTCCTGTCTGCCCAAGGTATTTCTATAAGCCTCTGTGGTCTGCAACAGACATAACCAGGTGTCTGTTCACCATGGGGTTGTGCTCCCCTTCCATACTGTAGGGTTGTGCCCGGCAGTGTTGGCCAGCCGGGGTCTATTTCTATTCCTAACCCCCTCACATTTAAATGGTGCCCATGGCTTGGTCTCATTCACGAAACATGAAGAAGATGATGCGTGTTCCACCTGGGTAAAGGTGGGTAAAAATAAGGCATGTCCTCCCCAACTTTGCTCTTCTGTTTATTGGCTAGATGCAGAAGGCTCTGTGCCCCTAGAGGATGGCAGAGATGGGGGATGGAAGGAACCTGGGCTCCCAAATCACTGTGCAAAGGACAGTCACCAGTTAAGAAGAAACCATCTGATTCAACTACTGTGTAAATGAGAAATATCCTTCTATTGTGAAAAGCTCCTGAAATAGTGGAGCTTATTTGTTATAGAAGCTACCATTACTCTAACTAACATATGGATATTATCTCATTTAATCTTCACAGCAACTTGTAGGAGACAGGTATCAATAACCCATCTTAAAGATGAAGAAACCTGAACTCAGATGTTAAGTGATTTGCCTAAGCCTGCACAACTAGTCAGTGAGGCAGCCAGAATTTGGAACCAGGTCCCTCTGACTCTAGGTTTGTAGTGCCAAGTTGCCTCACTGTGACCTTAAAGAGAGGAGTGAGAACAGAAAGGGTGAGTGATTTTGGGATTGAACTGTGGTAGAAAGGCTGTCCTTGCCCCAGAATGAGAACCAGCCTTGAGTGTAGATCTGAGAACAACTTTCTGACTAACGAGTACAGACCACGTGCTGGGCTTAGGTCCAGGAAAAGGAAGGCAGGGGAAAGGGGGTGTTTTGTGGTCCTGAACCTGGGGAGCAGGCTAAAGGGGCCTCCAGGAGGCTGATGTAAGGGCTTGAAACCAAAAGCATGAACTTGTCCTTTCTCCTCCAGGCCCCTTCCCCTGAGACATGGAAACAAGAATAACCAGCATCATAATTCTAACAGGAGACGTCATAGCAGGTTTAGTGGGAACTGGTACTTACGTAGCACTTACTTTGTGCCAGGCACTGTTGTAAGTTCTTTACATATATAAATGTAAACCTCAACACAGCCCCACGAGGTAGGTACTATTATTACACCCATTTTACAGAGGGGCAAACAAAAACACAGAGGCACTAGTAACTTGCTAAAGTCACAAAGCTGTTAAGAGGATGGAGCTGGTTACAGGAACATGACTGGGGCCAGCACTGTCTGGAGAGAGGGATCCAGGCATGGCCTCAAGCAAGGCCACCTCTTAAGACCAGTGAGAAGGTTTGGTGTCAGCACACCTGGGCTTAGATAAAGCTGACCCCAGTGACTGCCTAGATTTGCCTGTGGGCCTTCCAAACTCCAGCTTAATTTTCATGGGCAATTGTCTCTGAAATCCTGACTGACTACATGTGGGGTCTCCACAGGGGCAAAGAGAGGACAGCACATCAGTAATTGGGATTTACTAGGGAAGAGTGTTTATGGAGTATGAGAGGGTGGATGAAGAAATACACCTTCTATATGTCCTGAGAACAGAGCTTCAGAACTCAGCAAGGCCAGATATTTGGGGTGGAGAAATTGCCCAGGCTGGATCAGGGCTCAGGAATAGCAGAGCCTGAGAGAGGGTGTAGGCCTGACTGTGTATGGAAACACTTCCTGCCAACAGTCCTCCTACAGTGAGGAGTGGGATGCTCTGTCACTCCCTGTATCAATGTCTTAGTCCATCCGGCTGCTGTAAAAGAATCCCGTAGACTACGTGGCTCACAAACAGCAGTAATTTATTTCTCGCCATTCTGAGGCTGGAAAATACCAGACCAAGGTGCCAGATGTCTGGTGAGGGCTCTCTTCCTGGTTGATAGACAGCTGTGCTCTCAGTGTCCTCAGTAGTGGAAGGTGAAGGAGGCTCCCTTGGGGCTCTTTTATAAGGGTACTAATACCACTAATGAAGACTCTGCCCTCACAATCTAATCACATCCCAAAGGATCCACCTACAAGTACTGTCACATTGGGGGTTAGGTTTTAACATGAAAATTTTGGGGGACATACACATTCAGTCCATAGCCATCAGTTAGGGTTAGTTTTGCAGTGTAACAAACCACCCTGGCTCTTAGGGGCAGCTGAGCGACTCTGTGGTCTGGGTTCAGCATGGCTGATCTCAGCTGAGTCACTTATGTGTTGGTTGGTCTGGATGGACTCCAGTGGCCTCACACATGGGTCTTGTGGCTGATGAGCTGTTGGTCAGGGTGATGAGGGTGACTGACCCATGTGTCCCACATCCTCCAATAGGCCAGCCTGAGCTTACCCAAGTGGTAGTTGAAGGAATCCAAGAACAGCATGAGGCATGCACTTTGCAAGTGTCTGTTTGTGACATGTTTTCTATACTGTCCCACTGGTGAAAGCAAGTCACATGACCAATTCTAGAGTCAGTGTGCAATGGGGAGTACCCAAGGGTGCAGATATAGGGAGACAAGAAAAAATTGGGCCATTATATTTCTGTTTTTCAGCATCTACGTCTGTGGTAGATGCTATACAGTCAAGACTAGGGGAGCTCTTAGGGACATCATCCCTGAAGAGCTTTGGAGTCAGGGTATCTGGAGTCCTGATGGAGTCCTGGTTTTATTCCTAAATGTCCTAAGAAAAGCAATCTCAGTTTCTCTGCCTGTATAGTGGGTGACAGGGCTATTGTAAAGATCAAATGAGATGCTTGAAGAAGTCCTTTGCAAGCTTTAAAACACTGTAAAAAATGCAATTTGCTGCTATTCTTCCCCCCTAGGAATGTAAGTGGCTCTTAATAATTTCTCAACTTGGAGTTGTCTACTTCGTGGCAAAATCTCGGCTTCCAGGATGACTTTCCGGCCCACCTCTGGAGCAGCTTCGCTCAACACCAGTGTGCTTGGGGAATGCAAAATCACTTTAATATTGGCTGGAGACAAACGTAATTAGGAAGGTAAATCTGCTGAAAAAATAATCATATTATGCAAATGTGATTAGCAATGACTTTTGGGTTCTTTGTTATTTGAGAGTTTCTGTTCCTTGGCATGCATGTGGAGAGTTGGCTGCTGTGTGCGTGGGGTGTCTCTTAGTAGGTGCTCAGGAAATGGGAGCTTGTGAACACAAAAGTGGGGAGAGAAGCACTGGGAAGGGACTCCTCCATCAGTTCCCAAGGAGAATCTGTTGGTCCCTCAAGGTTCTGAGCTGATTCCTGTCAAGGAGATCCAGTGAGTAGACCCCAACTGATGACAAGGGTCCCTAAGAGAGAAAGGGGCTTTTTTCTTCCAGGCTGGGGCTGGACTTGAAGAAAAATGAGCTGGAGCTGTGGTCCAGGGGATAGCTGGCTCTGGCAATGGGCTTTCCCTTATTGAGGGGCTGGTGGGTTTGCGGGTAGGATCTGGCTCTGCTTTTATGGGCTACCAGGAGGTAGTCAGAACCTGGAGCAATTTCATGCCTGGTTGGGGTCTGGTGTATTAATTTATAGCAGTAATCTTCCTTTCCAGTGTTGGAACCAACAATGGTCTCTGATGGAATTGAGAGTTTTCCTCTGGTCATGGCTGGAAGGTCACACGTTCTGGCTTTTGTAGCCCCTTTGATAATGGTGATGGTAAAAAAAATAAGTAAGAGCCACCCACTTAGTGAGTGCTTATTAAGTTCTAGATGCTGTGCTAAGTGCTTTATATAATTACCTCATTTAATTTTCCAAACAATTGTATGAGGTAGGTACTATTATTATCATTTCTATTTTACAGAGTAGGAAACTGAGGCAGAGTGGTTAAGTGATTTTCTCAAGATCACCTATATCAGTAGCAATTTTCTCAAGGTCACCTGTGTCAGTGGCAGAGTCAGGATCTGGACACAGACCTAGCCTGATTCTGAAGTCTATGCTGCCGCCCAGCAGGCCATGAAAACCCCAACCTTCCCTGCAGGGCACAGCACGAATGACTCTGTTGTCATTGTCTTTGCTGCATGCACTTTGCAGTCTTGCCTGTGCACACTCCTGGCCATGCTCAGGTCACCCCAAGGAGACCCCAAGGTGCCTAGGCTTCTTCACAAATTTCTGGAAGCTGGCACCGTCCTGCTCCACCCTTGGTGAGTGACCTGGCCTCTGAACACAGCCAGCCAGTCCAGGCAATTGGGACATCTGGGTCTGGAGTGGGTGAGCCTCCAGGGAAAACTGAGATGGCTTTGGGGGCCCTTGAGGCATAGGGGATGCTCATGAATCCCGCTTCTTTATGGCTTCTCTCTAGATTTCTAAGAACCCAAGATCTCTGCCTGTGCCCCCACTTCTCTCTTGGCCCTTTGGAGGCCTGGGGGACCCTCAGTGTGACTCCCTCTCCAACTTCTGAAAGGACTGCAAAGCCTCAGGGAAGTGCTAAGAATCACTCCTGCCCCAGGGCCATGCTGGTATTGACCAGAGCAGGTAAAGGGCTGGTGGTGGTGGTGGTGGTGGGGAGGATATGATGAAGTCAGCACCACCCCTTAGGGCCAGGGCAAAAGTTCTGGGATGGGAAAAACCCCACTGCCCCAGCCCAACCCAGCCCAACCCAGCCCACAGTTCCCACCAAGGCACAGACAGGTTCTTCCTAGACCTTTATTTCCAACAACCACTTGGCCATCCTCTTCCCTTGGGCATCTCCATGCCTGACAGACCTGACATGTACAGAGCTGGCTACTGCTTTGCCCACAAACCTGGTCTTTGTCAGTGTTTCCTACTCAGGGACGGCATCGGTGACCCACTCCTTGGACTTCACCCTTACATCTAATCACCAGTCATGGTCCCATATGGAAATGCTGCCAAATCTCTCCCATGCTTGCAGCTCCCTCACCCCTACTCCATCCACATTGCCTCCAATTAGCTCACCATCTTGCTCCTGTATTTACTGCAGAGACCCCACACTGGCTCAGCACACCCAGTTCCAGTTTTATCCTGGTTCATGATCACGCTGCTACCATAATCACTGAACACATACTATCAATCGGCTCTCCATTGCCTATGAGTGACATCAAAGCCCTTGGGCAGCATCCAAGGCCTGCCAGGATCGGCCTCACTCTCCAGGCCTTCTCCCCTGGTGCCCCTCATAGCATGCTAGGTACCAATCTACCTTTCCTTATAATGGGCTCCCTGTGTCTTCAATGCCCCCTCGACGACTTCCTCCTGGGACAAGATGAGGCTGCATCCCATGTTGTCTCTGCCATCTCAGTTGGCTCCTGGGGCAGTGTGCCACCTCCTCCCGCCTTCCCCCAGTGCTCTGTCTGCTTCCTCATTAGAGCCTGGATTGCGTTGCCGTTATTGGTTTACACTCCCGTCTCCCAGTTGGCCGTCAGTTCCTGGAGGGCCAGAACGCTGGCTCATTTATTGCTGAATCCTCATCCCAGCAGAGGGCATGGCACATAGTAGGAGCTCAATTAGTGTTGGTTGAATTGAATTCCCTCACAACTCACAGAATTGATTCGATTTGGAAATGACATTGTATCCAGAGAATTGACTTTTGTCTCTCTCAAGGGCTTGTGATGATACAATTCACCTCCTCATTGGCTGCTCTTTTGGAAGAAAACAAAACTCCAATTTCTAGATGGAATTGAGCTTGTGGTCCACGTGGGAGGGGCGAGAGGCCTTGCAGTGGAGTGGACTTTGCTTTTCTCAGGGAAGATGTGTGGCAGGTGAGGCACGTAGTCGTGCTGTGGAGATGAAAGAGTGGGGGCCACTGTATTGTTTTCTGCATTTGAGCCAGAGGCTAAAGGTAGCCTTCCTTCCTCCTGGCTGATAAATAGGAAAATAAATTACCAGGGCACTAAAAGTTGCATTAAGCAAATAAACATTTCGGCAAGAATTATATGTGACATTCAAGAGAAAGCAAATAAACCCTAAGTTATGGGGACCTGTCAAAGCTCTAGGAGAATTAAGTAACTAAAAATCGTTAGTAGCGTCTTTGACAGCTCTTAAACCTTCCCTGTCTCCCGCCCCTGCTCCAGGAGGTCTGAGGGAGGCCACGTGTTCCCAGTCTGTGTCTTCAGAGAAATCCTTGTAGGTTCCTGGGGCCTCAGATCTAGAGGAACCTCAGAAACCTTCCAGGCCAGTGCTTTCAAACACCGTTCTGTGGAATCCTGGGGTGCGTGGGGGCACGGCAGAGGCAGCACAGCCTACATGGGGAAGGAACAGTTCTGAGGGCTTGGGGCCCATCCTGCCCAAATAGAGAAGCTCCTCTTTGATCTGTATGGCGTTAATAGGGGATTAATTAGAGTAGAGTGAGAAATTCTCTTCTGGGAGAAGAATTCTGCTAAGTGATTTGAAAACCATTGTCCTGGAGCAAACACACACCTGATAAAGAAATCTCCTCTAGAACACCGTGGTAAATAATCGTCTAACCTCTTCTCGAACACCTCCAGTGACAGGAAACTCATTCCAGGATTTCTACTCAGCCCCAGTGTTCTGCATGACATTCCCATCCCAGGACTCTGCTGTCAGAAGGCTTGAGCTCTAGTCCAGGCTCTGCCATTTACTCACTGGTGAATGCTAGGCAGTAACTGAAGCCCTCTGAGTCTCAGGTTTCCTATCTGTATAAAGGAGATATGCGGCCTGGCGCCGTGGCTCATGCCTGGAATCCCAGCACTTTGGGAGGCTGAGGTGGGAAGATCACTTGAG
The DNA here is from genome assembly GCF_007565055.1 of Rhinopithecus roxellana. Taxonomy (NCBI): domain Eukaryota; kingdom Metazoa; phylum Chordata; class Mammalia; order Primates; family Cercopithecidae; genus Rhinopithecus; species Rhinopithecus roxellana. The sequence continues at coordinate 88,307,324 of NC_044560.1, read as the reverse complement.
CCCAGGAGTTCAAGACCAACTTGGGTACCAGTAAGAACTTGTCTCTACAAAAATAAATAAATAAATAAATAAATAAATAAATAAATAAATAAAATAAAAAATACAAAAATTAGCCTGGCATGGTGGTGCACGCCTGTAGTCCCAGATACTAGGGAGGCTGAGATGGGAGAATTGCTTGACCCTGGGAGGCAGAAGTTGCAGTGAGCTGTGATCATGCCACTGCACTCCAGCCTGGGCAACAGAGAGTCTGTCTCAAAAAAAAAGGGGGGTGATATATATTTTTCCTGCTGCTGTGACAAATTACAACTAACTTATTGGCTTAAAGTGACACAAATGCATTATCTTCCAGGTTTCAGGAGTCTGAAATGAGTCTTAAGGGGCTAAAATTAAGGTGGCACCAGGCATCAGGGTTATATTCCTTCTGGAGGCTCTAGGGGAGAACGCTTGCTTTCCTAAAAGTCACCTGCATTCTTTGTCACATGGCCCTTTCTCCCATCTTTAGGGCACATTTCTCCAGTCTCTTTTGTCATCACATCTCCTCTGACTTGGGCCCTCCTGTCTCCCGGTTACAAGAATCCTTGTGATGACATTGGGCCTGCCCAGACCATTAGAGCCTCTTTCCATCTCAGGATCCTTGGCTTCATCACACCTGCAGAGCCGCTTTTGCCATGTTAGGGAACATATCCCAGGTTTAGGGGTTGGGATGTGGCCATCTTCAGGGGTTATTCTTATGCCTCCTGCATAGTAACAGTGCCTGCCTCAGGGGACGTCTGTGAAGGTGAACTGCAAAACCACAGTATTCACAGGACAGAAGAGTATTCCACAATGGAGGAGTCGCAGGTGGGGCTGGGAGAAGGCTGAGAATGCAGCCCCCACATCTATTCCCAGAGGTACTTGATCCATAGATGCACACTTGGGATCCCACTCAGGAATAATGGAAGTAATCCATCCCATTTGTGTGGCACTTTACAGCTTCATCAATAACATCACATTATTGTGTTTCATTTGCATAATCAGCTTGTTCTGGAGGAGTGTACTCTTTGACTTTAAAGATGAGGATGCTGAAGGTCACAGAAGCCCAGAGACCTGCTTGAGGCCCATAGCCAGTGGGATCTGAGCAGAGATTTGAACCCCCATCTCCTGACTGCCAGGGACCCCACAGACCCCCATAAACTCAGAGATGACTGGTCTGCCCAGCAGGGAGGTGTTCTTCAACTAAACATTGATGAGGTTGAGATTTAGCTTTGCTCTCAGGCCAGGGCACAGGGCTGGGTGCAGAGCCTTCCTTGGGAATCCAGGAAATAGACGGGAAGCTCTATGGGGCCCAGGGTATCATTGGAGGCTGGGTTATGAAGGGATGGGGATTCCAACTTTAGATCTAAGAACTTTTCCTTTTTCAGAGGAAAAGAAGGTCCTATATTTCTCACTTAGATGTCTCATCAAAGATACATCCATTGGGCCCTGACAGTGAGAACTGGTTTAGAAACCTCAGGTGGGATGTCAAGGCAGGGTCCTCAACAAGGCTGGCCTCCAGACTTTCAGAATCTCATAGCAACTAGCATGTAGATGGCACCTACTATGAGGTCCAGGCTCTGTTCTCAGCAATTTACATGGGACAGCTCATTGAGTCTTCACAGCAGCCTTGGGAGGAAGGCACCATTGTTATCTCCACCTTATAGATGTGGAAATTGAAGCCCCAATTCCAATCCCTGGAACTGGGATTCTAGCCTGGATGGAGTTCACTCTGTTAACCACATAATACTGCCTGTCTGTGACAAGACGAGAGGGTGGACCCTCGACCTGAGGTCTCAGGTGTACTAGTTGCTGGATCCCCTGCTTCCCTCCCAGGTGATGGGGGTGGAGAAGTAGGAGGCAGGACCACCCCAGCTCACACTTTCCTTGCCTTGGTTGGCCCCATCTTGCACTTTTGCTCCCACAAGGCAATGGGAGTCATAGGAGGCTGGACCAGCATTGGGCTGAGCTGCTGCTACTCCCTCTGGCACGCATGACAGTGGGGTGAAGCCAGGGAGGGTAGGGTGAATCACGCAGCCACTTCACTCAGACATGTCTGGGTACAAATCCCAGCTCCGTGAGACCACTTGACATGCAGTATCTCATTCAACCTTCACAGCAGCCCTGCAAAGACGATGTCATGGTCCCCTCTGTGGACGAAGACACTGAGGTCCAGACAGGCAGAGTAACTTTCCTGAGGTCACTCAGCTTCTATGTCGAAGAGTCAGGCCTGGACCCCAGGGTGTGTGACATGAAGCCAGAGCTACTCCATGACACTGAGCTCTTACCAGTGACCTGGGTGTCTTGCTGGGCACATGGTGGCCACTCAGCCCTCGGACCCTTCCCTTTCCTTCGGTTCAACCTTCCTTTGGGACAGGATTTTGCCTCCTTGGAGTCTTCCCTGCCAGGAGTCACAGGTCTTCAGTTACAAGTTAAAGACCCCAGGAGGTCTGAAGATGGGACAAGAGGGAGAATGACCCCCGTGACATCCCCTCCTCCACTGTCCTGCAACCCAGCCCGGGGGACTTCCCCTTCCTCACCAGCATCTTTGCCAACTTCCAATGAATTCGGAGCCCTCTGCAGCAGGGGATCTAAATTTAGACCCTGTGCTCTGTTAACTCGGTGAATAATGCTAATTAGCATAACAATTCTTCCTGCAATTAAGTTGGGGAGGGGGATGAGGTGGTGGCACTTGGTCCAAGAGGAAATTACACAGGGAGGCTTCTTATTGCTGGTTTTGGGAGGCCTCACTGGAGGTGTCTACTTGGCTTAGCTCTCTTCTTGGATGGCTGGATCCAGAAAGTGCCTATTTGGGGTGGAGGGAGGGAGTGCCTGTCTCTAACCTTATTGTGATGTGTTATTGGTGCATGTATTAAAGTGCAGTTCCAAGCCCTGCATGGGAATAAATTAGGTTTTGTAAGCAAGCTGTCACCTGTTCTGAAAGGTGTGAAAAAATTATGAACTGCATTGTCCTGGAAACCACAAAATAGCACTTCCTCCCTGAAGTAAACACATAAGTTTGGGATATGAAGTTGAAATGAAGTTATATTCGGAATTTAGATATATTTGTTTAGGGAGATTTGCCAATTCTATTGCTTGACCCGGCAATATGAAGTTGCCTCACTGTGCCCTCTGGATAACCCTTCAGGTCAGAAGCCATCAGTTTGGGCCCTAAGATCCCCCCTGTGGCTTCTAACCTTCCCGGTGGCAGGTCAGGAAGTCTGACATCTTCACTGAGTGGGGTGTGATGGGGCGGCCAGGATGCTGTGGGCTGGGGAAGGTGGTGGAGGCATGAAAGGGCCTGAAGAAAGGCTGCACTGGGCTCCCCTCCATTACCTCTGATGACCCTCAGGTCATTACAGACAGCTCCTGAGCTCTAAGACTCATCTCCTGGGTTTTCTTGAATACTTTCATGGCACATATCTTTCAGACTCTATCTCCATTCAGACATTCCCTTTCGGGGCACTCTTTCTGAGTCGTACAGAACAGAGAGGGACTCTCTCCTCCATTTCTCTGATCATAATACCTCTATTGATGCAGCCTAACGAGGTTGCTTTTCTGTAAGTGGCCATATAATTCTGTTAGCTCATGTGAAGCTTCTGGACAGCCAAAATGATAATGAGTGATTGAGTTCATTTATTCATTTATACCCTATCTGTATTAGGCACTATACTAGTCTCTGGGGATGTGTGTGAGAGATGAGTCAAACGTAGTCTCAGCCCCAGGGAAGGCACAGTCTACCTGGCGAGAGAGAGAGAGAGAGAGAGAATGGGAATAGATCCAGCATGAAAGGCACTAGGATGAAAGCATGTATAAAAGGGGAGTCTGGGAAAGTCTTCACCTAGGAGGGAAGAGATCATCTGGTCCTTGAAGGATGTATAGGAGTTTGTCAACTTGTGTTCACAAGAACTTCTGCCAATTCAGGTCCCTTCATCTTTGGTGCTTGAGTCTCTAGCATTTGAAAGTACGGGAAGGATGTTAGATTTATGTTAGATATAACTTTAAACTTGGTGCTGGCCTGTCAGTGGTGAGCCTGAGATATGCCATTCAAATAAATGAGCTCCCTTTTCTTGTCTTGAGTCGTTCACAGAATCAATCCAGGTGCTTTACTGTGTTCTCTCTTGTGTCATTCAAGAACATGGTACAGAGGAGAGGGCCAAACTCTGAGGCTCTGCAGCAAGTTCTTTCAGTGGCTCAATTGCACAGGTTGACTTCTATGCCCCATCCTGGTGCCCACATGACCTCCCACCTGTCGTCTCACCAGGGGCTACCAGAGCCCCCCTTTGCCTGCTGTCCTGACCCACTCTCCCCCCAGATGCATATTTATCTAACTGGCCCCTGTGCTCAGGGGCTCAACAATGCCATTTTTTACTCTTGTCTAGGCCCTCCACCCAGTGCCTGGTGGATGCAAAGCCCGTGGAGGCAGGCATTGTTCTTTCTATTTTTCAGAAAAGGAAACAAACTGAGGTTCAGCCATTAGCTCAGGGTTCCACAGTCAGGAAGTGGGAGAGCTGGGACTTGGTACCACAGAGCCCCAGGATGGAGATTTCATGTTACTTAATCAGTTCCATGGCTTTAATTGCTGGACATCAAGCAGGGACTCGTGTCCTGACAGGTGGTCTGAGCCATATCCTCATGTGTGACCCGATGTGTGGTCCGACCTGTGTTCTGACCCATATGGCCTGCCAAGAGGCCTGGAGTCTGGCCTGCCATTAGGTTGACACTCTGTCTGACCTGCTTGCCACACGGCCTAACATGTGGATAAATGGACACAGTGGCTAAAGTTCTGCCCACTCCAGGAACCATGAGCTGTTTGGTCATCTCTGCTCCCTGGAACTAAAACCTAGGCTGAAGCAGGCAGGCTGAGAGGCAAAACCATGCGCCTCCTTGTGAGAAGAGGCCCATCAAGGCCTGCCAGGCAGATGGGATGGTGTTGTGGGCGCGCGCGCACACACACACACACACACACACACACACACATGGTGAGGGCTGGCATCCTTCACGAGCGCACTCCCGGTCCCTCCATCGTTGTGTGGAGCAAGCTGCTGGCTCTCTGTGATGATGGATGTGCCTCCTTGTGTCACCCAGCTCTGCCTTCCCCTACATTCTGCACGCAGGACTCGCTGAGTAAACGACTCCGCCTGGTTGCCTGGCGAGAGTTGTTGATGGAGGGGTCGGGGAAGGGATGGAGAAGCAGAGCCGTTTGTCTGGAACACCAGAAGGGGAGTTGGCCACTTAACGGCTGTGATGGATGGCGATTCAGCTCTGCCATCTGTTGGAGCTGGCAGGCTGCTTAGCACAGCACTGCACACCTGGCTGGGGCATCCCCGTGGAGCAGGGCCCGCCCATGTCAGGGCCCAGGGACCCATCTCCCGCCCCCCAACACGCTAGGGCAGGAGACTGGCAGGGAGGTGAAGGAAAGATTGTACATACGCCCCGAAGAGAGTCTGGTGGGCCTCTCACCTGTTTTCCTTATTCATCAGCCCAGGACCTCTGTGAAGGGAGGTTGGGACATGCCTGGGCATTTCTGGGCCAAGAAGAGCCCATCACAACTTAGCCACCCACCTCTCTTAGCAAAGAATATGTGCAAAGCCTTTGGTACAGTATCTGGCAGACTTGTGCTCAATAAAAGCAAAGCAAGTTGAACCATGCTTCTTTGTCATCCTGGCTAGCTCCTGGGAGCATGGGGGCATGAAGATGCTTTCAAGGTCACCTGGCTGCTTGGGTGGGGACCAGGAGGGAGTGACACTTTCTTAGGTGTTTTGGCCCTGCTAGCCACACCTTCATCTGTGCTGTGGCCACCCTCCCTCTATGATCCCAGAAGGCTAGCATTGCAAGGATCCCTGAGAACCACCTACTCAGAGCTGTCTAAATCACAGTTGAACACTGAGGTCCAGAGAGGAGAGAGGCCAAGCTCAGTGGCCTGCAGCACTCTGCCCTTCTTCCCAAACCCTCTCTCTCCTCCACAGAGGGCTCTCTCTGGGGCCTGGAACTGCACCAGGCCCTGCCCTAGTACTTGGGCTTAAATGGGTGCCCCCTCATCAGGGCTCTGCTGCTCCATCCCGTAACTTCATCTCTTGGGCTTACCCTGTCCTCTTTTGCATGCTCTTCTGCATGGGGCCTAGTCTGTTTCTGGGAGCTTCCTCAGTGTCCAGGTCACAAAGCCCAAACCTCATGCTCTGGAGCCTCCTTCTCCAGGACAGATCTTCTCCAGGGAGGCACCTCGGGGCCTGTGGCATCAGCTGCTGTCAACTGTTCCAATGAGATGATTCCCACATCAGCCCCTCTGCCTCAGCCTGGAGTCAAGTTTAGATTGGGCCAAAGAAAAACACAAAGTGGGGCACCATCCATACACCTGAATCTGCAGCTGCAAAGCCATAGATTGTCTGGATAGGGCAGCTTATCCATTTTAAAGTGGAGCTGGGGGTGCCTCTGATAAGAAGAAACAGCATGAGTAAAGGCCCGGAAGAAGGTCAGTTAAAATCACAACAAATTCTGTTTGGCTGAAATAGAAATTGCAAAGAAGCATCATGATTTTTCCCTGCTCTCATAGTATTTTGTTATTTTTGAGAGGGAAAACGTGGGCATACGTTACTTTAATAGGGAGTAAAGTTCCCATAACTCAGAGGAAATTGAGAAGAGGTGATGGTATAGCTGCAATCTGGCAGGGCTTCTTGGAGGAAGTGACATTTTAACTTCCAAATCTTGCTGGAACTCCTTGTTCCATCCTATCACTCCAGGGGAATGAGACAAAAGGGAGGAGAAGTGCCATCAGGGCTCTGGCAGGAAACAGATGGCCTTCCATGTTAGGATAATTGGAGCACGGCTTGGTAATGGGACCATTTATAAAGGTGTGGGCAGGGGGTGGGAACCACAGAGCATGCAGCATCCTGGGGCTGGTGACAGCTGAGCTAAAGCTGGGCCTGATATCCCGAGGCCTAAAGGGATGAGGAAAGGGAGAGTTGCCAGGTCTGGATGAGAGTCTAGGGTAGCCCACTGAAGGGGCTGACCCTCAGAGAAAGGACTCAATGCGAGGCCACCCCACAGGGAGGGGGTGATACATACATTATCTCACACTCCACCCTCCCACTGAGTTCATCCGAGGGTTCCCTGTAGTCAAACTAAAGGGAACCAGAGGTTACGGGAATTCTCGGAGGTGACTCAGCCTCTCAGGGAAGAGGGCAGGGGAGTAGGAGTGGAGCTGGATCTGCAGGATAAAGCAAATAGTCCCAGCACCCCCTCCCCCAGATGACCCAGAGGGTCTTCTGGGTCCCAGAGGGTGAGAACACAGGAAGCTAAACCCCGCTGACTGAGCCCACAGTTTGCGGAGCAGGTGGGGGTGCGTTCTGCACTGATCACATCCTCACATTCTCAGGACAGCCTTGGGAGAGGTGCTATTGTTTCCACTTGGCAATTGAAGATTTGAGGCTCAGAGAGGTGAAGTGATTTGGCCAAGGCCACACAGCAAGGAGACGGCAGAGTGGGGACTGCACGGCTGGGAGTCTGTCTGACTCTAAAGACAGTGTGTATTTTCCTGGCACTATTAACACCCCATGGGGGACCCAGCTCCTAGCAGGTACGTGGAGCTGCCCGTGGAGAGGTTTGTTCAGCGGGTGGCATTGGCTGCGGGAGGTGAGTGTTGAAATGCCAAGCCTACTTCTAGATGTGACAGCTGTTCTTTGTTTGCCAGGCAGCTGTGGGCTACAGTGTTCTGTGAGCTGGGGAAGACCGGCTCCCTGAGAAAAGCAGGGGCATAATTTGGCTCCTCTTAATTGATTTGCAAATGTACTGAAGAATTGTGGTAATTCCTTTAAATTTTACTCCCATTCAAATTTTGGAGGTAAACATAATGAGAAAGAAAAGTCAGCACCATGTAACGCAGCAAGAGAAAGGTCTAGCGTTTTATTTTATTTTTACCCTGGGCATAAGGAAAGCAAACTCGCTATGAATACCTCATTATTTGAATTTCAAATATTTCTCTCGAGTTGAACACAAAAGGAAACTTAAAATAATATTAACGCACACTCACACATACATATCCTGAACAATTTCTGCTTTTGAATATGTGACTCAGAATGTCCTAGTTTAGGTTGTAATAGCGCAATTGCAAGAATCAATCAGCCTTAGATAGATGTGTTTACTCAGAAGTACTTAGAAAGGAGACCAGTCAAAAGAACATTAATATCTTAAAACATTGAAATTATCTTTACCAAAGAACATTAGCTATAAGCATTAATATTTGGGAATTCTTTTTCGCTTGCAAAGTGTCTACATTCAGCTGAGCCCTGAGGTCAGGTTGTGGAGGAAAGTGAGGAGGTAGTTACTCCGATAAAAGCAAAGCACCCTGGAAAGAGCTCAAGAACTGAAGTCCTTCATTTATTCACTCACTTATTCACACAGCAGTTATTAAGCAATAGAGAGTGTGGGCTTTGCAGTCAACAGACATAGGTGAAAGTCTCTGCTCTATCATTTTAGTAACTGTGCCACCTAAGCAAGTTATTTAACTGCTCAGAGCCTCTGCTTTTACATCTGTAAAATGGGATTGATTGTAGTGTAGTACCATCAAGCATTGAGGCAAAGAGTGACCTTTTAATGAACTCAGCCCAGTACTAGTACAAGGTAAAGTCCTCAACAAATGATAGTGATTTCATGACCTTTTCCGTTGAGTGTTCCTATGTCCCAGACATTGCCAAGTATGGGGAAAAAGAGGTAAACCAAATGGACATGCTACCTCTCTTCACTGAGCCTACCATCAAGGAGGGAGACTGGGGCAATTACAACGTCGTGTTGCACCAAAGATGAGGTTTGGATGCTGGTTGAACTCACTTCTTCGCTGTGTGACCTGAGCAAGTCACTTCACCATGCTCATTCTGGTTCCTCATCTGGGAAATGGTAATGAAACTTTCTGCCTTTGAGGGAGGTTGTGAAAACCAAGGAGATAAAGCACAACAAAAAGTTTTGGAAAGGCTGACGAGTCTTGTTATCGCACTGTGAGATAATTGCAAGGGAGGGTTTTGTTCTGGTGTGTTTAATCCTTCTAGGTGTAGAACCCAGGTAGAATGAGAAATGAACACCAAAAAGTTCTGCTATGGCTTGAATGTTTGTCCCCTCCAAAACTCATGTTGAAACTTAATCTCCAATGTGGCAGCATTGAGAGGTGAAGGCTTTAAGAGGTGATTGGATTGTAAGGACTCTGCCCTCATGAATGGATTAATCTATTCATGGATTCACGGGTTTTCTTGGGTGTGGGACTGGTGGCTTTACAGGAAGAGGAAGAGAGACCTGCACTAGCACCCTCAGCCCCCTGTTCTTGTGATGTCCTGTGCCACCTCAGGACTGCAGAGAGTTCCCACCAGCAGGAAGGTCCTCACCAGATGCAGACCCTCAATCTTGGACTCCTCAGCCTCCATAACTGTAAGAAATAAATTCCTTTTCTTTATAAATTACTCAGTTTTGGGTTATAAGCAACAGAAAATGAACTAAGACAAGTTTTCCTTCTTCTGAATCAGGTTTTCCCAGGATTCTCCAGCTATGCTTGAGTGGTCTTTGTGGCCCATCCTCCTAGGAGTGTGTACATTATCCTGAGGACAATGTGAGGGCCAGTGCAGGATGTCAAGTGGGAAAGCAATAACATCAACACTGCATTTTGGGCAGATTCTGACTGTGTATGAGCCTGGACCAGAGGAGTGAGCGTGGAGGCGGAGGGCCCAGAGATGGCTGACAGGGACTCCCTCCTTGACCAAACTTTAGTCAGGCTCCTTTAAGCCTTTTTCTCAATTAGGCTTCACCTTTAGCCTGTAGAACCTAGTTTTAGCAAGAATCCCACCAAGGCATATTAGCAAGAATCCCTCCCCGGTCCTTGCTCTGAACCAAGTTCCTCTTAGTAATTTCCTATTCATTCACTCCCTCACCCTTCCCTTTAGCTATAAATCCCCAGTTGCCCCTACTGTGTTTGGAGATGAGTTCAATCCTGCATGAAGTGTCTCTCCCCCAGTGCAGGAGCTCAAATAAAATCTGTCTTGCCATTAAAAAAAAGATGTCTGGTGCAATTTTACCTTGACATGGGGAAAATGCCAAGCATAAGCCAATGAGGACTAGAAGGATGGGAAGGAGAGGACATGCTTTGAAGGTAGAGTCAAACGGTTGATTCTGGGGTGCAGAGAGGAGGGAATGGAGGAGCTGTCCCAGGCTTCCAGGTGGAGCAACAGAGATGTGGAATCCGGAGGGACTGTGGCTTTTGAGAAGAGAACACCAAATTTGATTTGGGACTATTGGACTCAGCCCAGTTTGCCTTTGATGCAATCCCTTTGGTATTTTCCTTCCAAATGCTACCCCTTTGGGCTTCCCCATCCCATTTCCAAGACAACCACTGAATTCCCTGTGGCCCTGCTGTCTCTTGGCAATTCCCCTCCCCCTTATCAAAACTGACGTTTCTCATTCCTTGAAGAATCTGTTTTCCCTGGTGTCAGGTGCCTCATTTAAACAGCAAATCTGGGCTAAGGGATGCCTTCGCTCCTCCACTCTGCAGATATATTTGCATTTTAATGAGGACATTTCAGAGGTAACTCCTTTACCCCAAACACAAGGAAATCAGGTTTCAGAGGCCAAAGACTAATGGTGAAGGAGAGCTTTTGAGAGTACAAAGAATATGGGCTCTGAAATCAGACAAAGTTGAGTTCAAATCCAGGCTCAGAGGAGTCTTTACTTGTAGCTTGGCTGCTTCTAAAAGGGAACTGTTGCCTCCTTTTAGGAGCTAACCTGACATAACTTGGGCATGCTTGATGCTTCAGTTTCCTCACTGTTTGAGGCCTCAGTTTCGTCATGTGTTGGGGGATGGTTGTGCCTCCCAAATGAGCAGGTGCACAGAGCTTCGCATCCCAGTGAGTGCTCCCTCATTTCCACTCTCCCAGCACACACACTCTGGTGCTTTCCTTTGTGAGTTTGAAGTCTCCCCACCCCCACTCCCACCTTCCTCTCCCTTGACCTTTGTGTGTGCTGAGTGTGTGGTCTGAATCCTCAGTGCAGGAGAATTCCAGCTGGAAAGCTAGTTGTTTCTAAAGATGGGTGGAGAGGGCCACCCTTGTTGCATCGCAAGCCAGGAGCAGCGGAAGCCAGGCCTCACAGGAGGCGGCCCTATAATTAATCCCCCAGCATTCTCGCCACCATTGTCTCTTCCCTGTTGAGATCAGCCAATTAGCAGTTCCACACTCCTCTGCGTGGCAGCCACTTATTAGCGAAGACAAAGGCAGCATTGATTCCAATTTGTCCTGCATTTGGCTGTCTCTGAAGTTAAAGATTGCATTTGGGTAGCAGTGCTGGGGAAGAAACACAGGGGCAATGTAGAAAGAGCTCTTAAAATTAGTTGAAATAATTTTAGCTCTATTGTGAATGGCTAAACCAAATATAAACAGAAGAGAGAAGAAAAATCTTCGTAATGTTAATTACCATAAGCATTAAGTACCCAAAAAATGAGGCGTACAATTTGTTTGGTGACACTCTGATAATTAAATAATTTTCTCCCAATGAGGCTCCTGGCAGGTTTGTGAGGAGCCTGGCTCTTCCTAAGTGGCTTTCTCTGGCCCCAAGTTATCCTCAAAATTCTATACCCCAGGTTTCTGAGCCCACAATTTCTTTCCAGTCCGGGTGAGCTGTGCTATGTTACTGTTCACTTGAGTGATTGCCTGGGTTTTGTGCCACCCTGAGATACTCAGGGAGGAGCTGGGTTGAAGTCTGGGCTGAAGTGGACAGGAAGATTGCCCACTGCCCATCCATCTGTTCGTCTGTCCATCCATATTCATGTACTTTTGCATTGATGCATTCACCGTGTATCTTCTGAACACTTCTTTTGTGCAAGCCATTGAGGGTACAGAGATAAATAAGATACAGTTCTTGCCCTCAAATGATCTAGCCGAGGAGTGAGGCGGTGTATGTATAAAGAATTACTTACAATACAATGCCAAAATGCCTTATAATGGAGGTATAAGCAAAGTGTTTTGAGAGCAACAAAACACCTAGGGAGTCAGGGAACAGATTTCCGAGGAGGTGACATTAGAATCAGGACTAAAAAGGAGCAGGAAATTGGGAGGAGGGACAACCCCACCAAAGAGGACCAAGTAGAGACATAGGCACAGTATTTCCAAGAGCCCTGGCAGGCTTGGGCGAGGGTGAGAAGGCTAATTTAGGGGAAGCCAAGGGTGAATGGAAGGAATGTCTGAAGAGGGAGAACACTCAAATGTATTTATTCAGCACGTACTATGTACCTGCACTGTGCCCAGTGTCTTATCCAAACTACCTGATTTGATCCTCACTCCACCCCCACCCTGAGATGAGTATCCCCACCTTGTGCAGATGGGGATTCTGGGGCCCAGAGACTTGACATAGCTTGGAAGATATGGCTGATGATTTAATGCTGCTCTTAGTCATGAGGCAATTTTGCAATGCTGTGGGCCAGACTGGAGAGAGCTTGGATGCTGGGATGAGGAGCCGGGCTTGATCCTGCAGTCAGGGTGGATGTATATCCAGGGGAAGGCCCTGACCTTGAGTGACTTGCCTGATCTAGTTAAGAAGACTTCATCTTTTGTGGGGATGGGAATGTGGGTTTTGTTGCCTGTTCACTCCTCCTCTTGGCTCTGGGGTGTCTTGTGTGCCATGCACTTGCCCCTTATATCTGTAGCCCCAACAAAAGCACTGATACTGTCAGGGTGATACTGTCAGGGTGAGGGGCATTTATATTGTTACTGTACACTTAGCTATGTGTCACACACACATATAGGAGCCCTTTATGCGATCTTTTCTCGCAAAGTATCTGTTATTGTCCTATTAATACCTAGAAGCACAAGTCTCATATATGGCATGCGGCTTGCTCAAGGTCATCTGGCCAGTGTGTCATGCTCCTGGACTTCTATCTGGCTCTAAAGCAAAAGTGACACACTCTTCCGACATTATCTTTTCTCTTATTCCATTGTAAAACCTACCTTTCCTACAGAGAAATAACATGGTTTATAGAAAGAGTTGTTTTGATCATTCTTCCCAATTTCTCCTGTCATTATGGGATGTGGGGCCTGAAACTGAAAGAAGAATGATTTCGAAGGGGCCTGATTGGGAGTGAGCCAAGTGGGGAATGGTCAGTTACTGCTTCCCAAATGGCACCATTCTTCTTCCAGCACCCACACCATTTATTTTGCTCCTTCATAAGACCAAACCTTCTCAAAAGAGTGTCTTTGGTTGCTGACTCAGATTCTTCACCTTCCATCCTGTTTTTAATGCTCTCCACCCAAGCTTTGTCCTTCATCACTCTGGGTGATCATTTTCGTCCAGCTCATTCATGACCTCCATATTCATCCCTCACTCTCCTGTTACCCCTTTTGGCAGCCTCTGCTCTGCCAAACCCTTTCTTCTCTGGCTTCCATGATTTTATGCTCATCTGCCTTTTCCCTCCCTCCTGCCACTCTGACCACTTCTTTCGGTCTGGATTTTTTCTCCTGTAGAACTCCCAATGCCATGATTCTCTCCACAGTTGACTGTATTCCAGAGTCCAGCTTTTTTCTGTTCTTCTCTTACAGTAGGTTTCTTTTTTTTTAAACCACAATTCACAGTAAGAAATTCATTTTACATTCTATGCAGTTAACTACCCCATATGCAACCAAAACAAAAGTGTCACAAAATAATACATTAATCTTTACTGGACACAATGTACCCTTGTGTTTTAATCTGTCCTGTTCTATTTTATTTCATTTTTTAAAAATGCTGTTCTTACTTGTGGACCCTTCCCTCCATAGACCCCAGCACCAGGCCTGTACCCATGGACCCCAGCTCTAGGCTGGCCGCTGTGGCCCTAAGCACCAGGTCAGTCCCATGGATACAGGCCCCAGGTACACCCAATGCTAGGCCAGTCCCTGCAGCCCCATACTCCAGGAGCCCCAGGGCCCAAGCCTACTCCAGTAGACTATGGTGTTGGACTGGTCCCTGTGCATCCAGCCTCCAGGCCTGCCAAAGTGCTAAGCTGGCTACTGTGGTCCTGAACTCCAGGACAGGCCCTAAAGACACACCCTCAAGGCCAGACCCTGGTACCAAGCTAGCGTCCATGGATCCAGACTCTAGGCCTACTTTAGCTCCAGGCCAGATCCAGGCTCTAGGTTGGTCCCCAAGACCCTAGGTTCCAGTGAATCCAGGGTCCAGGCCTGCTCTTGTGGACACAGGGTCCAGAGCTGTTCCAATCCCCATGGACACAGATTCTAGGCCAGTCCCACTCTAAGCCTGCTCCAGCACCCTGTTGGGCCCTGCAGACTCAGGTTTAAAGCCTATCCCTATGGACCTGCACAGCAGGCCTATCCTGGTGTCATGTCAGCCCCCAAATATCCAGTCTGCAGGTCCTCCTTAGTGGATCCTGGAGCCAGACTGGCCTCTGTGGATCCAGGCTCCAGGTCACCTCCTGAGGATCCAGGTTGTTGGCCCATGCACTTGCTGACTCAGGTACCAGGCCGGTCTTCTCAAGGGCTCCAGCAGCAAACCTGCCTGCAGACACTACCAGACAGCCAACCTACAATCTCTGGACCAGCAGACTAGTGAGGGGCGTTCCCTACCTAACCCAGTATGTAAAGACTGTCATAGGTACCTGCTTTTCAAATGCACAGAAACCAATACATGGCCACCAGGATTACAAATAATCCAAGAAATATGACACCATCAAATAGGTAAAATAAGAGACCATAAAGAAACAAAAAGTTATGAGCTCCCTGACAAAGAATTCAAAATAATTGTCCTAACGAAGCTCAGTGAGCTACAAGAGAACACAGATAGACAACTAAATGTAATCAGGAAAACAATACATAAACAAAATTAGAAATTTAGGAAAGATATAGAAGTTATAAAAAAGAACCAAACAACTATCTGAAAAAGAAATCAAGAAAACAATTCCATTTTATAATAGCTACTTAGGAATAAGTTTAACCAAGGAAGTGAAAGATCTGTACACTGAAAACTGTAAAACGTAGATGAAACAAATTAAGGAAGGTACAAATAAATGAAAAGATATCCCATGTTCATGGACTGGAAGAATTAATATTGTTAAAATGTCCATACTATTCAAAGTGATCTACAGATTCAATGCAATCCCCATCAAAATCCAGTGACATTTTTCACAGAAATAGAAAAAATAAATCCTGAAATTTATATAAAACCACAAAGACACTGAATAGCTAAGGCAAGTGAGAAAAAATAACAAAACTGGAGGCATCACACTACCTAATTTTAAATATGCTACAAAGTTATAGTAATTCAAACAGCATAGTATTGGCATAAAAATGAACATACAGACCAATGGAACAGAGTAAATAGCCCAGAAATAAATTCATTCATGTAGTCAGTTGATCGTCAACAAAAGTGCCAGGAACACACAATGGGAAAAGGACAGTTTCTTCAATAAATGGTGTTGGGAAAACTAGATAGCCACATGCAGAAGAATGAATTGGACTTTTACCTCACATCATAAACAAAAACCAACTCAAATGGATTAAGGACTTAAATATAAGACCTAAAAGGTAAAACTACTACTAGAAGAAAACATAGAGAAAAAACTTTATGACATTAGTCTGGGCAATTTTTTTTTTTTATTTGACCCTAAAAGCACAGGCAACAAAAGCAAACATAGACAAATGGATTGCATCAAACTAAAATCCTTATGTGCAGCAAAGGAAACAATCAGTAGAGTGAAGATACAACCTAAGGAATGATAGAATATATATGCAAACCATACATCTGATTATATATATCCAGATATATATATTATAACAAAATATATAAGGAAATTGTACAACTCA
Source organism: Rhinopithecus roxellana (assembly GCF_007565055.1). Classification (NCBI taxonomy): domain Eukaryota; kingdom Metazoa; phylum Chordata; class Mammalia; order Primates; family Cercopithecidae; genus Rhinopithecus; species Rhinopithecus roxellana. The sequence goes on along the minus strand of NC_044560.1, from coordinate 88,291,494 downwards.
ATAGCAAAACAAAGCCCTAATTTAAAATGGGCAAAAGACCTAAATAGATATTTCTTAAAGGAAGACAGGCAGATGGCCAACAGGAATATGAAAAAATCAACATTGCTAATCATCATGGAAACGCAAATCAAAATCACAATAAATATCATCTCACACATGTTACAATGGCTGTTACAAAAAAGACAATAATAACAAGTGTTGGAGAGAATATAGAGAAAAGGGAACCCTTGCACAATGTTGGTGGGAATGTAAATTAGTACAACCATTATGGAAAACAGTATGGAGGTTCCTAAAAAAATAAAAAATAGAACCACAGCAATCTCACTTCTGGTACCTACCCAAAGGAAATGAAACGAGTATGTCAAAGAGATATCTACATTTCCATGTTCATTGCAGCATTATTCACAATAGTCAAGATACAAAAATAACCTAAATGCCCATCAATGAATGAATGGATTAAAAATGTGGCGTGTGCATGCATGTGCATATACACACACATAACAAATTCAGTTTTACAAAAGAAGGAAATTCTGTCATTTGTGACCACATGGTTGAACCTGGAAAATATGCTAAGTTAAATAAGCTACGCACAGAAAGACAAACACTGCATGATCTCACTTATATGTCAAAGCTAAAAATGTCAATCTCATAGAAGCAGAGAGTACACTCGTGGTTGCTGGGGGCTGGGGTTGCAGGATGGAGAGATATTGGTCAGAGTGCAAAGTTTCAGTTGGACAAGATAAAATAAGTCCTGGAGATCTGCTGTACAGCATGGTGACTGATATAGTCATGATATAGACTGATATAGTTTGGCTGTGTCCCCACCCAAATCTCATCTTGAATTGTACTCCCATAATTCCCATGTGTTGTGGGAGGGACCCTGTGGGAGATCATTTGAGTCACTGGAGCAGTTTCCCCATACTGTTTTCATGGTAGTGAATAAGTCTCACGAGATCTGATGGTTTTATCAGGGGTTTCGCTTTTGCATCTTCCTCATTTTCTCTTGCCGCGGCCAGGTAAGAAGTGCCTTTAGCCTCCCGCCATGATTCTGAGGGCTTTACAGCCTTATGGAACTGTAAGTCTAATTAAACCCAACCTCTTTTGCTTCCCAGTCTTGGGTATGTCTTTATCAGCAGTGTGAAGATGGACTAATACAGTGACTATAGTTAATGTATTGTATACTTGAAAATTGCTAAGGGAGTAGATCTTGAATGTCCTCATCACAAAAAATAAGCACATAAGGTGATCGATATGTCAACTTGCTTGATGTAATAATTTCACATATTTATATGCATCCAAAACCTCATATTGTACACCACAAATGTATACAATTTTTGTCAATTGAAAACACTTAAAAAAAAACCTAACATCCTTAACAATGCTGATCTTGACCCGTTAAATCACTTTTGCAGCCCACCAGAGGGCTTTGGACCGTTATTTGAAAAACACTGTTCTAATGTGTCAGATTACTTCCCACTGTAGGGCCTTTGCACTTGCTGTTCCTATCACATGGAATTTTCTTTCTCTAGGGAGTCTCATAGTGTTTTCCTTTTTTTCTTTCATGTTTCAGTTCAAACATCTTTTCCTCAAAAGGTAATTCCTTGACTACCCCATCTAAAATAACTCTATTATTCCATCTTTCTCTCTCCCTTTCCCTGCTCATCTTCTTTGCACCTTTTATTATTTGAAATTATATTGTTTCTTGTTATATGTTATTATCTACCTCTAAAGGAGATAATTTATCTAATTTGTTCATGGATGTGGCCTCGGTGCCCAGAACAGGCCTGGCAAATAGTGGGTACCTAATAAGTGAGTGACAGCTTCATTTGGGTAGATGTTGGCCATACTAGCTCTTTCAGCAATTGGATCAAATCATTGATTCACATCCATGCAATACCCAGGTCTTCTGCTATTAATCAGTCTGCCTCTTTGTGTATATATCTTTTTCCTTTTAGTCTCATTCAACGTAAGATTTTTAGTGACCTGCAAAAATACTTAAAATTCAGAATGATAGAACATTAGCTTGAGAGACCAAGTTCAAAGATAAAAAGAGGTGGATAAATAATAAAGCCAGCATGTGTCAGTCAGGCTGGTTCTAGCTGTAAGTATTAAACAATTAACTCATTTATTATCTTTTATTGTCTTACATAACAGGATGTTTTACCCTGCTTTCTGTTGCTATAACTGAATATCTGAAACTGGGTAATTTATAAACAAAAGAAGTTTATTTTGGCTTATGGTTCTGGCAGCTGGAAAGCCCAAGACTGGGCACTGGCATCTGGTGAGTGAGGGTCTTGCTAGTGGGCAGAGTCCCAAGGTGACCCAGGGTAGCAAAGGGGTTCACAAAAGAGCTAATCAGGCTTTTATAACAGACCCATTCTCATGATCCCTTCTGTGACAACCCATTCATAATAACTCCTATGATAACTCATTACTCTATTAACCCATTAGTGCATTAAAGCACACTAGCTCCAGGGGGATGGCCCAGGAACCCAGGTTTCTTCTATTTCTGCTCTGTCATTTTTTTCTTTATCCTCAGGCTGGCAACATTTCCAGGGATCATATGCCAGCATCATGATACCTAAAGGAAGGAAAAAGACCACGTTTTCTTAGGAAAAAGAAACTTCCCAGATGCCCCAAGCAGACTTTCCTTCACTAATTCTTATTGGCCAGGAATGGGTCCCTTTTCCACTCCCAAATGAATTATGGACAAGGGGAACGAACTGCCCATGGCAGGCTTAGATTAATCATGGGGGCTGAAATGAATATTGGAGCTACTATAACGCCTGTGACACCTGGGACAAAGTGACTTACATACCATGAAATACCCAGAAATACAGAGACCATGTGGTCTAGTATAGTTGCTAGAGGTGGGCTGCAAATTTAACTCTGAGTTTCCCAGCATCCAAAGCAAAAAGGGGAAACCAAGTCTTAAAAATGTGCAGGGCTCATCCATTTTTAAATATATCAATTGTTTAGGATCATCTCAGCATATTCTGATGCTGAGATCTGAACATTTCTCCCATTGGTCTTCATCAGTAAGACGTTGTGGTACACCACTTCCAGGCTATACCTCCATGTTCAGTGTAGCAGCAGATATCCTATAGCTGTTTCTTATAATGTCCCAGTGCAAACTAAAGAGAAAATCCCAAAGCCCTAGCACCAACACATAACCTTAAAAAGTGGTTTGGCACTTTAGGAGGCCAAGGAGGGCAGATTACAAAGTTAGGAGGTTGAGACCATCCTGGCCAACACGGTGAAACCCCGTCTCTACTAAAAATACAAAAATTAGCCAGGTGCTATGGCATGCACCTGTAATCCCAGCTACTCAGGAGGCTGAGGCAGGAGAATCAGTTGAACTAGGGAGTCGGAGGTTGCCGTAAGCTGAGATCGTTCCACTGCATTCCAGCCTGGTGACAGAGCAAGACCCCGTCTCAAAAAAAAAAAAAAAAAAAAAAAAAAAAAAAGTAATTTGGGGTGGGAGAAGGAGATGATGGGATGACGGGATAGGGGGGCTGGAACAAACCGTGCAAGTTACATACTGGCTTTCTGATAAACTGCACTGAATTTTATCCAAGAGGAAAATTTAGACTAGTTAGAAGAATGGATGGATTATTCATCCTTCAGGCAGCCCACCATGAATATCATTTATTTCTGTAAAGTTTTTGATAAAGAAGGGCAGCAGAGAGTTTGAGGTTGTGTTTTCAGGAAAGAACCTGCTGTGCAGATTTTCTTAAATATTCATATATTTTGACAGTTGACAGAGTAGATGAGACATTTTTTAAATAAAAATTGAGGATCTCAACCAGAACATGTACCTGAATGGATGTCACAATTGTGGGTGCTGTTACACTCAGCTTCCCCATGCTCATGAAATTGATATTTTAAACCCATATTCAAGGCTTTATACCTATCTAGGGTGACCATGTTCCAGACATTTCATTTTTTGTTGTGCCCTTTGTATTCTTAACTGTGACCCATTTTGTCAATAAATTATATGGCCACTCTGTACTCATCTCAACTGGAGTTCATCTTTTTGGCCATCCAACCCAGCAGAACCTTGAAATCTTGCATCTGTTGCAAAATGCATTTGCTCTTCCACCCTCACACTAATCAGATACTGTGTCATCCCTGTCTTATTTCAAGGCCCACATTTCAGAAGTTGGGTAAGGGTGTATAGAACATAGGCTGTTGGTGTGTGTGCATGTGGCTGTGTGTGTGTATGAGTGCATGGGCACTGTCAGTGTGAAGTTGAGGGCATGTGCAAATTTTTGTGTGTGTGTGAAGGTGAATATCTTAGCATTTATGTGTCACAGTTGTGTGGGTCTGTGTGTCTGATGGCATGGCATTCACATTTGAGTATTTGTGCAAATCCTGCCTTTTTAGATGATCTGCAATTTTCCAAGGCCAAGTGATGATAGAATAGCTAGCAAACTGAGGTTCAGAGGGGCTACACAACCTAGTGAGCAATTTGCAGCATCACTGTCATTTTAGAATGAGAAGAGTCCTCAGAGAGCTGTATTTCAACTTCCTCTCTGTACATACAGGGAAATCAAGGGCCAGAAAGTTTAAGTGTATACTCAAGGTTACACAGTGGGTTAAGCAATGGAAATAAACCCCTTTGAATCCATCTCTTCAGTTTTCGACACTTATCTGTCTCTCGTAACTCAAATGAAGCTTGATTAATACACCCTGAATTTCAAAACTTAGGACTAAACTCTCCCCAACCTGGTATGTTGACAGTTTGTGCCCAAACTCTTGTAGACCATTTGGGTGTGAGCATTGATCTTCTCTAATTCCCCATTCTTCTCCATCTCACCTCCCCCATGTGTCTTTTTGATTTTAACTGAAGCGGGGGAAGTTTGACTAGGACTTGTCACAGCTCCTACTTGGCTAGAAGTTTCCAGTCCTGATCCTTAGTATTCCCTAGGGTCCCCTTACTTATTGAAGGAAAGCAGAACAAAGCCCAGCTATAGGTAGCAGTGTAAATGGCTAACCGGCTGTGGGCACCCTCTCCTGACCGGACAGTCTTTCCCCAAGCCCCAGATTCCCTGTTAGGCAGCCACTGTGCCTTTGAAGGTAGAGCTGTGTTACTGCTCATTTGAAAAATGATAAATCTTAAAGCAATAAAATTTACACTTCGTCCTGGCTGCTCTAGCTATGGCTTCAACAACCTTCCAGCTTGCTTGCAAGTCACCTTTTTAAGGGGAGCTTCCATTTTCTCCAAGCTCAGTGGAAAGTTGCCTGTAAAACACATTTGCAAGGAATATATTGTGGGTTTGAAGGAAATGCAAATTTATACTCTACTAAATAACCCTCAGGTCAAAGAGTAATCACAATGGAAATAAGAAAATATTTTGAACTGAACAAAAATGAAAACAAAAAGACATCAAAAACTTGTGGGATGCTAGGCCGGGCGCGGTGGCTCAAGCCTGTAATCCCAGCACTTGGGGAGGCTGAGACGGGTGGAAATCGAGACGAGGTCAGGAAATCGAGACCATCCTGGCCTACAGGGTGAAATCCCGTCTCTACTAAAAAGTACAAAAAACTAGCCGGGCGAGGTGGCGGGCGCCTGTAGTCCCAGCTACTCGGGAGGCTGAGGCAGGAGAATGGCGTAAACCCGGGAGGCGGAGCTTGCAGTGAGCTGAGATCTGGCCACTGCACTCCAGCCTGGGCGACAGAGCGAGACTCCGTCTCAAAAAACAAAAAAACCAAAAAACAAAAAAACAAAAAACAACTTGTGGGATGCAGCTAGAACAGTCCTCAGTGCTAGCGTTCTTAACCTCAGGTAAGAATTCAGAGATCTTGTGAACTTGGCTGGGAAAAAGACATAAATCTGTTTTAAGTAACCTGCAGCAGAAATTTAGCATTTCCTTCAATTAGAAATATAAGTAGCAGACCACAATTGTATTAGTGGTATGGGTTACTTTGTTGCCAATAGATAACACATATATTGAATCGACACTGCCCATCAATTTCAAGATTGAGGCAATTTATTTTCTCTGCCTTGGTCTCACAATGTGCACTCAGGCTTGCATAGATACAGGGGCACAAATGACAACAGTTTATTTTTTTTTATTGCTTTATGAGCTATGTCAGCATAAGCTCTGAGGAAAGATGCCCAGAATTTTGCCAAAGAGGTGGCATGGGCAAGATTTTCAGGTTACCATTACAAGGAAACATCCACAGGTGTATCTTGTAAAGAGGCCAATTCACTCGACATATACAGCAGTCTGAAAAGGTCTCAGATACACTATCAGTCTTATTTATTTTTCTAAAAACCTTTTAAAATATTGAAATATAGATTCGCAGGATATTGCAAAGATAAAAGAGAGAGGTCTAGGGGACCCTTCACCCAGTTTCTCCCATTGGTTGCATCTTATGTAACTATGGTACAATATCAAAACCAGGATATAGCCATCGATGTATTAATATATACAGTTTTATGTGTTTATTTTATCACATGTATAGCTTTGTGTAACCACCACCACCATCAAGATACAGAACTATTCCATCACTACAAAGGTCTCCTTCATGCTACCCCTTTATAATTACTTCCCTCAACCCTGCCCATGACCCTTCCTAACCTCTGGCAACCACTGATCCGTTCTCTGTTTTTATAATTTTGTTTTTGCAAGAATACCATATAAGTGGAATCATCCATTCTGAGACTTTTGAGATTAGTGTCTTTTTTCATTCAGATAGTGTCCTTGAGATCCCTCCAAGTTGTAGTGTGTATTAATATTTAGTTCCCTTTTATTGCTGCGTGGTATTCTGAGGTATGAATGTACCAACTTGACCATTCACTGATTGTAGAACATTTCAGTTATTTCTAATTTTTGACTATGAACAATAGTGTACATGTTTTTGTTTGGATATGCTTCATTTCTCTGGGATAAATGCCCAGTAGTATGAATGCTGAATTGTGTGGTTTAAATGTACGTTTAGTTTTTAAAGAATCTTCCAAATCATTTTGCAGAGTACTATACCATCTTACATTCCCATCAGCAATGTATGACAAGTCAGATTTCTCTGCATCTTCAGCATTTGGCATTGTCACTCTTTTAAATTTTAACTGTCCTAATAGATGTGTAGTAATATTTCCTTGTGGTTTAATTTGCATTTCCCAATGGCTTGTGATGTTGAAGTTTCATGTGCTTATTTGTTACCTTATGGTCTCTTGGGTGAAATGTCTCCTCATTTTTTTTAGATCTATTTTCTGCTTGGCTTGTTTGTTTATTATACTGTTGAGTTTTTTAAACATTATGGTAAATGACACATAACATAAAATTTACCATCTTAATCAGTTTTACGTGTGTAATTCATTAGTGGTAAGTATGTTCACAATGTTGTGCAACCAATCTCCTTAATTTTTTCATCTTGCAAAACATAAACTCTATACCCATTAAGCTAGGGGTTCCCAACCCCAGGCCATGGACCAGTACCAGTGTGTGGCCTATTAAGAACTGGGGCTGCACAGCAGGAGGTGAGCAGTGGGTGAGCAAGGATTACCGCCAGAGTTCTGCCTCCTGTCAGATCAGTGGCAGCATTAGATTCTCATAGGAGTGTGAACCCTATTGCGAACTGTGCATGTGAGGGATCTAGGTTATGTGCCATTAAAACATGAGAATCTAATGCCTGATGATCTGAGGTACAACAGTTTCATGGCAAAACCATGCCCCTGCCCAGATCCTTGGAAAAATCGTCTTCCGTGAAACTGGTCTCTGGTGCCAAGAATGTTGGGGACTACTGCATTAAACAACCATTACCCATTTTTCCCTACTCTTGTCCCTGATAACCACCACTGTACTGTTTGTTTCTATGAATTAGACTACTCTAGATGCTTCACAAAGTGGAATCATACAGTATTTTTCTTTTTGTGACTGGGTTATTTCACTTAGCATAATGTCTGTAAGGTTCACCCATGTTGTGGTATGTGGTATGTGTCAGAATTTCCTTCTTTTTTAAGGCTGAAGAATATTCCACTGAGTGTGTATAACATGTTTTGTTTATCCATTCATTCATTGATGAACACTTGGGTTCCTTCCGCCTCTTGGCTATTTTGAATAATGTTGCCACAGCATTCATGGGTTTACAAATATTTGTTCAAGATTCTGCTTTCAGTTTTTTGGGATATATACCCAGAAGTAGAATTTCTGCATCCTCTGGTAATCCTATTTTCATTTTTTTGATGCAATGTATGTTAGCTCCATACTGTTTTCCATAGAGGTTGCACTACCTTACAGCACCACTAATAATATATAAGGGCTCCAATTTCTCTACATCCTTGACAACACTTACTTTCTGTTCTTTGTTGGGTGGTTGGTTTGTTTAAATAGTAGCTATCCTAATAAGTAAGAGGTGATACACTGTTGAGTTTCGAGAGTTTTAAAATATATCCTGGATACTAGTCCTTTATCAGATAGCTTGAAAATATTTTCTCTCAGTCTATAGCTTGTCTTTTTACCCTGTAAATATGGTCATTTCCAGAGAAAATTTTATAATTTTGATAAAGTCCAATTTATTACTTTTTTCTTGTATAGATTGTGCTTTTGGTGTCATATTAAATTTGATGAGTTCTTCATCAAGCCCCGGGTCCAGAAGATTTTCTCTTGTTTTCTTCTAAAAGCATTTATAGCTTTATGTTTTACGTTTAAGTCTAGGATATATTTGAGTCAATTTTTATATGTTAGATTTAGGTCAAGTTTCCTTTTTTAAGCCTATGATTATCCTATTACTCCAACATCATTTGTTGAGAATAATGTTGTATTTATTTATTTAGCCTGTTAATATGGTGAATTACACTGATTGATTTGCAAATACTGAATCAGTCCTACATCCTGAAACAAATTCCATTTGGTTGTGGTATATGATTCCTTTTGTATATTGCATCACATATTTTGCAGTTTTTTGTTTGGTGCATATACATTTAGAATTGCTATGTCTTCTTGGTGGATTGATCCTTTTATCATCAAATAATGTCTAGTCCTATTTTTGGTAATTTTTTTTGTTCTGATTGTGTTTTATCTGATATTTGTATAGCCATTCCTTTCTTTTGATTAATGTTTGCATGATAACTCTTTTTCCATCTTTTTGCTTTCAACTTGCCCATATTGTTATTGTTGAATTGAGTTCCTCGTAGGCATTACATAGTTGGGTCACTAAAAAAAATCCATTTTGCCAATCTCCATCCATTTTGCCAATCACCATCTCTTACTGGGTGTATTTGGATCACTTACATTTAATGTAATTATTAATATGTTAGGGCTTAAGTCTGCCATTTTATTTTTGTGTTCTTCTTGTTTTGTTCTCTTTTTCTTACCTTTCTGTAGTTTCCTTGAACATTTTTAATAATTCTTTTTTTTTTAGATGGAGTCTCACTCTGTTGCCAGGCTGGAGTGCAGGGGCACAATCTCGGCTCACTGCAACCTCCACCTCCCGGGTTCGAGTGATTCTCCTGCCTAAGCCTCCCGAGTAGGTGGGACTACAGGTGTGTGCCACCATGCCCAGCTAATTTTTGTATTTTTATTAGAAAGGTCATAGTCTTGATCTCCTGACCTTGTGATCTGCCCACTTCAGCCTCCCAAAGTGTCAGGATTATAGGTGTGAGCCACGGTGCCTGGTCAATAATTCATTCTGAATTATTGTAGTATTTTGAGTATATCTCCTTGTGTAGGTTTTTAAAAAAGTGGTTGTTCTAGGATTCACATTCTATATACATAACATCACAATCTATTGGTACCAACATTTGTCAATTTGAGAGGTAAGAAACCTTATCTCCCTTCGTATTCCTTTATCCTCCACAGTTTATAATTTGTAATATAATTGTCTTAAATATTTCCTTTACATACAGTGAGATCCACATCAGAGAGTGTTACAATTCTTCCTTCAACCACCACACATAAGTTAGAAAACTGAAGAGGAGAAAGAAAGTCTATTTGGTTTGCCCATATTTTTACTCTTTTCATTGTTCTTTCTGTTTTCCTGATATCCCAAGATTCCTTATTGCATAATTTCCTTTCCACATTTCCTTATTATTCTATCTTCAAGTTTAAGTTCATTTAACAATTATTTTAGGGTAGGCCAACTGGCTGTCGCTTGGCTACAATTTGTCTTAGTTTTTAAAATCTGAGAATATCTTGATTTTTTCCTTCCTTCCTTCCTTCCTTCCTTCCTTCCTTCCTTCCTTTCTTCCTTCCTTCCTTCCTTCCTTCCTTCCTTCCTTCCTTCCTTCCTTCCTTCCTTCCTTCCTTCCTTTCTTCTTTCATCTTTCTTTTTTCTTTGTTTTTTTTTGACAGGGTCTGGCTCTGCTGCTCAGGCTGGTGTGCAGTGGTGTGATCTCAGTTTACTGCAACTTCTGCCTCCTGGGTTTAAGCCATCCTCCCACCTCAGCCTCCTGAGTAGCTGGACTATAGGCATATGCCACTACACCTGTCTAATTTTTGTAATTTTTGTAGAGACAAGGTTTGGCCATGTTGCCATTACACCTGTCTAATTTTTGTAATTTTTGTAGAGACAAGGTTTGGCCATGTTGCCCAGGCTGGTCTCAAACTCCTGAGCTCAAGTGATCTGCCCAACTCGGCCTACCAAAGTGTTGAGATTACAGGCATGAGCCACCATGCCTGGCCTCCTCTTTATTCCTGACTGAATATTTTTCGTGGATATAGATTTCTTGTTTGACAGCTGTTTTCTTTCAGCACTTGAAAAATATTGTGCCACTTTCTTCTGGCATTCATGGTTTCTGATGAGAAATCACTGTCATTTGAATTGTTTTAACTCCTGCAGGTAAGGTATCTCTCTGCTTAAAGTATTTTCTTTGTCTTTAGTTTATGGAATTTTGACTATAATTTGTTTTGATGTGGGTTTCTTTGAGTTTATCCCATTTGGGATTCACTGGGCTTCTTAAATTCATAATTTTGTGTCTTTTGCAAAATTCAAGATAGTTTCAGACATTACTTATTTGAAGACTTTTTCAGTCCATTCTCTTTTCCCTCTCCTTCTATGACTCTGATGGCATGAATGTTAGATCTTTTATTAAAATTCCACAGTCTCCTGAGATCCTGTTCATTTTTTTTCTGGTCAATTTTCTCTCTGGTGTTTAGATCTAGTATTTTCTATTGTCCAGCAAGGTCACTGGCTCTTTTATCTGTGTTCTCCTTTGTTCTATTGATAGAGTCCTTTGAGTTTTAAATTTTTGGTTATCATATTTTTTAGTTTTAAAATTTCCATTTAGTTCTTCTTCACATCTTCTATTTTGCCAATTTTTTTGGCAGAATTTGTTTCAAATGTGTTCATAATAGTTTGACGAGGCATTTTTATGATGATTGCTTTAAAATCCTTGTCAGAGAATTCTAACATCTAATGTCATCTCAGTGCTGGCATCTGTTGATGTTTTTTTCTCATTCAGGTTGAAATTTCCCTGGTTCTTGGTATGGTGAGTGATTTTAGACTGAAACTTGGACATTTTAGGTATACTGTTATAAGACTCTGTATTTTCCTTCCCTTCCCTTCCCTTCCCTTCCCTCCCCTCCCCTCCCCTCCCCTCCCCTTTTTCTTTCTTTTTTCTGAGGCAGAGTCTCACTCTGTCACCCTAGGCTGGAGTGCAGTGGCACAATCTTGGCTCACTGCAACTTCTGCCTCCTGGGTTTAAGCGATTCTCCTGCCTCAACCTCCTGAGTACCTGGGAGTACAGGTGCCTGCCACCATGCCTGGCTAATTTTGGTATTTTTAGTAGAGATGGAGTTTCACCATGTTGGCCAGGCTGGTCTCAAACTCTTGACCTCAGGTGATTCATCCACCTTGGCCTACCAAATGCTGGGATTACAGGCGTGAGCCACTGCACCCAGCCTGTATCTTATTTCAGTCAATTGTTTCAATAAGCTTCTTCTGGTATTGTTCTGGTGGAGAAAAGAGAGTGCTGTATCATTCCTGCAAGGTGCAAATGAAAGTCCAGTTTCCTTATTCAGCCGTAATTGACTTTGTAGTGGGGCAAGAACTACTTGTTACTGCTGTGTTGGAGTAGGAGTTCAGGTTCTACACTAGGCCTCTACTGAGACCATCTGGGCAGGAAGAGGGAGAAATACTTTGTTTCTGCTTTCCAGCTGGCCTCCACTAACATAACAAGGGTAATGATAGTGGAGTGGACTCATTAACCAGGTGGTGGTGAAAATCCTGACCCTGTGCTAGGCCTCCTCTGACACCACTTAAGTGGGAAGGGGGAGGAGCACCTTGATACCACTGGGCAGGTGTGGATGTCCAGGCTCCCCATGTTATCTCTACTGACTCCATACAGAGAAGTCTCATTATCAGTTGGCAGAGATAAAAGTCCCAGATCTCTACTTGGCCTTTTCTGACACCACACTAGTGGGGGATAGGACGCCTCATTACAGTCTGGTGAAAATGGAAGTCTAGGCTCCCCAGTCTTTGCTGGTAGGGGTGGGAGTGGGACCACAGTTTTTCTGTGGTATGTCACTGGAATAGAGAGAAATTATTTTCTAGAGTTTTCCATTTTGCTAAGCTTTTCCTTTGTCTGGAGGGAGCGGGCTTTGACTTAGAGATTTTTTTTTTTCTGTCTATGTTCATTGACATTTCCAGGTTGTTGGCTTCTCCAGCACCCAGTGGGACACATGAGGCAAAGAGAAAATTCAAAGACCTTCCTGCTGAGTCATTCCTTGGGTCCTGAAGTCCCCAGCCAGTTTGTCTTCTTCTCACCACCTTTCAGAGTCTTGTGTTTGTTTTATAGATAATTATCAGGGTTTTTAGCTATACTTAGCAGGAAGACTAGTGTAAAGCACACCTACTCTATCTTTCTGGAAGCAGAAGTCCAGTCTCATGTACTAAGACAATGGAAGAAAGAACAACAACAGAATCAAGCTTTTTGTAGATGTTGGGGCACTTTGATTGTTTTGTCTGAAGGCAGTGTCAGCAAATTGAAGAGTCAGTTTGCCTGAACTCTTGGGCATCACCATAATTAATATCAGGCCTTGGTGTGGTTATTAATAATGTCCCTCAACTGTTTGATTTTACAGATTTTGATTGAGTGTATTCAACCTTGAAAGAAGAAACTTGCTAAATAAGCTGGTTTTGTGAGTCACTTCATCATTAAGGTGAACAACAAATTTATTCAGCTCATTGATGTTTTTACACTTAGTTTTGATGTCTCAAAACCACTGGCTAACATCTCTCCTTGCAAAACCACTGTATATTAGTGAGATAGAACCAGCCTTTCAAGGCACTTTCCACAGGATGACAATTCAAAACACATCTTATTACAAAATTTACCTACTTTAGTTCCCTATTGAAAACACTAACAAAATCAGGAGGCAGGCACTTTCAGGTGAAGCATTCTAGGGTAAGTGAGGCAATGATTCCAGCTGTATCCAGTGTGTGCCTGAGGCCAGCTACTGCCACTCCTGCAGTTGTGCCTGTCAGAATTCTAGCTCCATCTGCTCACTTTCTCCAATTGATACCATGGTTTTCCCTGGAACTCATATTATCTTGTTGAAATTTCCTTAACCAGTTATTTTACTTTCAAGAAATTTGCATTTAATGTCTTATAGGCATCATCATTATAAACATAGTAAACATAGACCCATAAAATGCTCTCCACGTCAACATCTGTTCAGTCACATGACTGTAAGGTAAAGAACCCACTTAACCTAGGTCTCCCAACTGGTTGCTCAAATATGCCTTTAAAACACATTAAAATGCATTATTTCATGGTTCAGTCTGGAAGAGCAACTTTTCTAGCTTGGCTGCTTCTTTTGCTCCAAAACATTCTGCCATATCTACACCCCAGTTCCTCATTTTCTCTCCCCCAGCTTGGAAGGACTTTTCTTTCCAAGGTGATTTTTTGAAAAATTGTGATAAAACATACATAACATAAAATTTATCATTTTGACGATTTCTAAGTGTACAGTTAAGTGGCATTAAGTACGTTCACATTGTTATGGAACTATCACCACCATCTCTCTCCAAAACTTTTTCACCTTTGCTCACTGAAACTGTATGCTCATTAAACAATAATTCTCCATTTCTCCCTCCCCTCCAGCCACTGGCAACCACCACTCTACTTTCTGTTTCTCTAAATTGGACTGCCATGGGTACTGCCTATGAGGGGAATTATACAGTATTTGTACTTTTGTGACTGGCTTACATAACTTAGCATAATGCCCTCAAAGTTTATTGATGTTATAGCATGTGTCAAAATTTCCTTATTTTTAAATTGAATTTTCTTATTAAATTTTTAAAACATTGTAAATTATTTTTAATTAAAAAATAATTTTGTGTATTTATTGGGTTACAATGTGATTTTTATTTTTTTGGAGACTGAGTATCAACGTTTTGCTATGTTGCCCAGGCTGATAATGAACTCCTGGGCTCAAGCGATCCTTTCATCTTAGCCTCCTGAGTAGCTGGGATTAAAGTGGGCACCACCATGCCTGGCTACAATGTGATGTTTTGATCTATGCATACATTATAGAGAGATCCGATCAAGCTAATTAATGTATCCATTGCCTTATCAACTTATTTCTTTGTGTGCTGAGGACATTAGAAACCTATTATTTTTACAATTTTGAAATATATAATACATTTATTAACTGTGATGACCATACAGTACAATAGATTACTAAAATTTGTTTTCTTACTATGGAGTTGTTTGAATTTGTTATATATTTTGGATATTAGCTGCTTATCAGATGTATGGTTTGCAAATATTTTCTCCCAATCTGTGGGTTGTCTCTTCACTCTGTAAATTGTTTCCTTTGCTATGCAGAAGCTTTTTAGTTTGATGCAATCCCATTTATCTATTTTTGCTTTTGTTGCCTGTGCTTTTGGAATCCTGTCCAAGACATCATTGCCCAGACAAATGTCATGAAGTTTTTCCGCTATGTTTTCTTTTAGTAGTCTTATAGTTTCAGGTCTTACTTTTAAGTCTTTAATCCATTTTTTTTTTTTTTTTTATTTTTTTTTTTTTTTTGAGATGGAGTCTTGCTCTGTCACGCAGCCTGTAGTGCAGTGGCACGATCTCAGCTCACTGCAACCTCTGCCTCCAGGGTTTAAACGATTCTCCTGCCTCAACCTCTCCAGTAGCTGGGATTACAGGCAACTGCCACCATGCCCAGCTAATTTTTTTATAATTCATTTTGAATTGCTTCTTGTATAAAGGGTGAGGTATGAGTTCATTTTCATTCTTCTGCATGTGTATATTCAGTTTTTCCAGCACCGTTTATTGAGGATACTGTCCTTTCTGCCATTGTGTTCTTGGCACCTTTGTCAAAAGCCAATTGACTAAAAATACTTGGGACTACTTCTATGCTTTCTATCCTGTTTAATTGGTGAATGTGCCTGTTTTTATTATTTTTAAATTATTCTGTTTTGATTACAATAGTTTTAAAATATGTTTTGAAATTAGGGCGTGTGATGCCTCCAGCTTTGTTCTTTATGCTCAGTATTGCTTTGGTTATTCATGGTATTTTCTGGTTCCATACAAATTTAAAATTATTTTTTCTATTTCTGTAAAAAATGACATTGGAATTTTGATATAAATTGCGTTGAAACTGTAGATCATTTGAGGCAGTATGGACATTTTAACAACATTAATTGTTCCAATCCAGGGACATAGGTATCTTTCCATTTATGTGTGTTTTCTTTAATTTCTTTCAATTATTATTATTATTTAAACATTTTTTTTTTAGAGGCAGAGTCTTACTCTGTCCCCCTGGCTGGAGTGCGGTGGTAAGATCATAGCTTAGTACAGCCTTGACCTCCTGGGCACAAGTGATCCTCCCACCTCAGCCTCCCAAGTAGCTAGGACTACAGGCATGCACTGCCACATCCAGCTAATTTAAAAAATGTAAAGATGAGGTCTCACTTTGTTGCCCAGGCTGGTCTCAAACTCCTGGCCTCAAGAGATCCTTCCATCTTGGCCTCCTAAAGTGCTGGGATTACAGGCATGAGCCATCACACCTGGGTGTTTTAGTTTTTTTTTTTTTAATAGTTTTCAGCATGCAGGTCTTTTAACTCCTTGGTTAAATTTACTCCTAAGTATTTTTTTTTTTTGATGCTATTATGTGTGAGATTGCTTTCTTAATTTTTTTGAATAGTTCCTTGACAGTATATAGAAATTACATGAATTTTTGTGTACTGATTTTGTAACCTGGAACTTGATTGAATTTGTTTATCAGTTCTAACAGATTTTTGGTGAAGTCTTTAGGATTTTCTGTATATAAGAGCATGTTATCATCAAACAAAGATAATTTCATTTTTTCCTTTCCTATATAGATGCATTCTGTTTATTTTTCTTGCCGTATTGTTCTGGCTAAGACTTCCAGCACTATGTTAAATAGAAGAAGTGAGAGTGAGCATTCTTGTCTTCTTCCTTATCTTAGAGGAACAGCTTTCAACTTTTCACAGTTGAGTATGATGTTAGCTGTGGGCTTGTCATATGTGACCTTTATTGTGTTGAGGTATATTCTTTGTATATCTTTTTTTTTCTTTTTTAGAGTTCTTAACATGAACAGATGTTGAATTTTGTCAAATTCTTTCTTGCATGTCTTGAGATAATCATGGAGTTTTTGTCCTTCATTTGTTAATATGGTGTATTATATTTATTGATTTACATATATAGAACCATCCTTGCATTCTTGAGACAAATCACTTGATCATGGTGAATAATTTTTTTTAGATGTATTATTGAATTTGGTTTGCTAGCATTTCGTTGAGGATTTTTGCATCTGTGTTCATCAGGGATATTGGCCTGTACTTTTCTTTTCTTATAGTGTCCTTGACTGGCGTTGATATCAGGGCAATACTGACCCTATACAAATGAGCTTTAAATTTTCACATATTTGAGATTTTCCCAAGATTTCTCCTGTTATTGATATCTAATTTCATAACATTGTTGTCCAAAAGGATACTTAGTATGATTTCAATCTTTTAAATTTCTAAGACTTGTTTTGTAGCCTAACATATGATCTATCCTGGAGAATGTTCTGTGTGAACTTGAAAAGAATGTGTATTCTCTTGTTATTAGATAGATTGTTCTATAAATATCTATTAGGTCCATTTGGTCTAAAGTGTAGTTCAAGTCCAATGTTCCCATGTTGATTTTCTGTCTAGATGATCTATCCAATGTTGACGTGAAGTATTGAAGTCTCTTATATTATTGTATTGCAGTCTCTCTCTCCCTTCAGATTTATTATTTGCTTTACATATTAGGTGACCCAATGTTGGTTGCTTATATATTTACAATTGTTATGTCTTCTTAATACATTGACCCCTTCTTAATGATAGAATGACCTTCTCTGTCTCTTTTAGCATTTTTGACATCAAGTCTTTTTTTTTTTTTTTTTTTTTCTGGTATAAATGTAGCTACTCCCACTCTCTTTTGGTTTCTGTTTGCATGGAACATCTTTTTGCATCCCTTAACTTTCAGTCGACATGTGTTCTTAGTGGTGAAATCAATCTCTTGTAGGCAGCACATAGTT
Organism: Rhinopithecus roxellana; assembly: GCF_007565055.1. Lineage (NCBI taxonomy): Eukaryota > Metazoa > Chordata > Mammalia > Primates > Cercopithecidae > Rhinopithecus > Rhinopithecus roxellana. The sequence continues at coordinate 88,274,005 of NC_044560.1, read as the reverse complement.
GGATCTTTTTTCTCTTTTTTAAAATCCATTTGTTATCTTTTGATTAAAGAATTTTACCCACTTACATTTAAATTAGTTATAAATAGGCAAGGACTTACTTTGACATTTTGTTAATTGTTTTCTGGTTACTCTGTGGATTGGTTGTTTTTATCTTCCTCTATTTCTGTCTTCCTCTATGGTTTGATGATTTTCTGTAGTGGTATGCCTTTGAATTCTTTCTTTTTATTTTTTTTGTATATCTACTAAGGATTTTCTGTTTTGTACTTACCATGAGGCTTACATAAAATATCTTATGCTGATAACAGGCTATTTAAACTGACAACAACTTAATTTGGGTCACTTGTACAAATTCTGCACTTCTACTCTCCCATCCAATTTGTTTTTGTTGACATGTCTTTTATCTTTTGTAATTTGTGTTCCTTAACAACATATTGTAGCTACAGTTGTTTAAACATTTTTGCCTTTAACCTTCATACTAAGGATATAATTGATTTTCACACCACCGCTACAATATAAGAATGTTCTGAATTTGACTGTATGCTTACATTTACCAGTGAGTTTTATATTTTCATGTTGCCACTTAACAATCTTTCCCTGAAGTTTGAAGGACTCCTTTTAGCATTTCTTGTAAGGCAGGTGTAGTGGTGATAAATTCCCTCAGGTTTTGTTTGTCCTGGAAAGTTCTTATTGTCCCTTCATTTGGAAAAACAGAATTGCTATTATAGTATTTTTGGCTGGCAGATTTTAATTTTTATCCAGCTTAAAAATATATAATTTCATTTCCTTGTGGCCTGCAATGGTATGAAAGGTTTTCTTGTATTTAACAAGTTGCTTATCCATGGCAGCTTTCAATATTTTCTCTTTGTTTTTAACTTTTGACAGTTTGATTTTAATATGTCTTGGGGTTGATCTCCTTGGATTTATTCTACTGTGTATCTACTGAGTCTCCTGGGTGTACAAATATCTCTTGGAGACCCTGCTTTCAACCCTTGTGTGTATATTCCCAGAAGTGGAATTGCTAGATCACATGGTAAATATATATACATATATATATTTTAGAAACTGCCATACTGTTTTCCATAGCAGATATACAAGAAATATGAAACACTTCATGAATTTTTGGGTTATCCTTGGGCAGGGGTCATGCTTATCTTCTCTTTAGTTTTCCAATTTTAGTATATGTGCTGCCGACGCAAGCACCCAAGGTGATTTTAAGACAACATTGAAGGAGACTTTAGATACTTCTTGACAGATTTATTTAGGTATAATTTACAAATAAAAATTTTATATATTTGAAGTGTACAACTTGATGTTTTAGTATATGGATACATTGTGAAATGACCACCACAATCAAGTTAATTAACATGCATCATCTCACTTACTTACCATTTTCATTTTTTTCTTTCTCTCTCTTTCATTTCTATTTTTCTTTCTTTTCCTTCCTTCCTTCTTTCCTATTTTCTTTCTCTCTATTTTCTATTTTCCCTTTCTTTCTCTCTGTTTTCTTCTTTTTTTGTGAAAACACTTAAGATCTACCATTTTAGCAAATTTTAAATATATAATATAGACAGTCCCTGACTTATGACTGTTTAACTTATAATTTTTCAAGTTTATGATGGTGCAGAAGCAATATGCATTCCAATATAAATCATGCTTTGGATTTCAAATTTTGATCTTTTCCTGGGCTAGCAAAATGTGCTATGATATTCTCTTGTGATGCTGAGCAGTGACAGCAAGCTGCACCTCCCAGTCAACCACCCAATAACAAGGGGAAACAACCAATATGCTACAGTGTACTATTGCCAGAATTTTTTGAATATTGTGTTTTGTGCTTTTGTATCAAATTATGTCTACAAAACACTTATTTTTTGACATACAATATTTTAAACTTACGATGGGTTTGTCGAGACATAACCCCATCATAAGTTGAGGAGCATTTTTACACTATTTTTAACTCTAGTCACAATGTTGTACATTAGACCTCCAGAACTTATTTATCTTGCATAACTGAAACTTTGTACTCATTGACCAACATCTTCCCATTTCTCTCTTCCCTCATGCCGTGGCAACCACCATTCTGCTTCTGTGAGTTTGACTATTTTAGATTCAGTACATGAGAGATCATGCATTATTTGTCTTTCTGTGCCTGGCTTATTTCTCCTAGCAAAATGTCCTTTGGGTTTATCCATGTTGTAAATAGCAGGATTTCCTTATTTTTATACACTATGTGTTATTTATCCATTCATTTGTTGAGGAACATTTAGGTTAATTTAATATCTTGGCTATTGTGAATAATGTTGCAGTGGACATGGGAGTGCAGATACCTCTTTGAGATACTCCATTTCCTTTGGATATATATATCCAGGAGTGTGATTGCTAGATCATATTTAATTTTTAAAGGAACCTCCATACTGTTTTCCATAATGGCTGTACCAATTTACATTCTTACCAAGAGTGTGCAAGGATTACCTCCTCTTCACATCCTTGTCAAAGCCTATCTTTTGTCTTTGATAATAGCCATTCTAACAAGTGAAGTGATATCTGATTGTAGTTTTGATTTGCATTTACATGATGATTAGTGATATTGAGCATCTTTTCATGTATCTGTTAACCATTTTTATATCTTCTTTTGAGAAATATCTGTTTAGGTCCTTTGCCCATTTTCTTTTTTTTTTTATTTTTTATTTTTTTATTTTTATTTTTATTTTATTTTATTTTTATTTATTTTTATTATACTTCAAGTTCTAGGGTACATGTGCATAACGTGCAGGTTTGTTACATATGTATACTTGTGCCATGTTGGTGTGCTGCACCCATCAACTCGTCAGCACCCATCAATTCATCATTTATATCATGTATAACTCCCCAATGCAATCCCTCCCCGCTCCCCCCTCCCCATGATAGGCCCCAGTGTATGATGTTCCCCTTCCCGAGTCCAAGTGATCTCATTGTTCAATTCCCACCTATGAGTGAGAACATGCGGTGTTTGGTTTTCTCTTCTTGTGATAGTTTGCTAAGAATGATGGTTTCCAGCTGCATCCATGTCCCTACAAAGGAGGCAAATTGGGTTATTTGCTTTTTTGCTCTTGAGTTGTATGAGTTCCTTATAACCCTTTATCAGATATATGGTTTGTGAATATTGTCTCCCATTCATAGGTTGTATCTTCTCTCTATTGTTTCCTTTGTTGTGCAGATGTATTTAGTTTGATGCAATCCCACTTGTCAAGTTTTGCTTTTATTGCCTGTGCTTTTGGAGTCAAATTCAAAAAATCACTGTCCAGAACAATGTCAATAAGTGTTTTCTCTATGTTTTCTTTCAGTAGTTTTATAGTTTCAGGTCTTACATATAAGTCTTTAATCCATTTCAAGTTGATTTATTTATTTTTGGTATATGGTATGAGATTAGGTCCAATTTTATTCTTCTGCACATGGCTATCCAATTTTCCCAACCCCATTTATTTGAGATACTTCTTTATTGTGTGTCATTGGCATTCTGTAAATGCATGGATTTATCTCTGGGCTTTCTATTCTATTTCATATTGGTCTATGTTTGTTTATGTTCTATTACCATATTGTTTTTATTACTGTAGCTTTGTAATATATTTTGAAATTAGGGAGTGTGATGTTCCAGCTTTGTTCTTCTTGCTCTAAAGATTACTGTGACTATTTAGACTATTTTGTGGTTCCATATGAATTTTAGGATTTTTCCCCCATTTCTGTGAAGAATGCCATTGCAATTTTGATAAGGATTGCATTGAATCTATAGGTCACTTTGGGTAGCATGGATATTTAACAACATTAATCTTTCTAATCCATGAACATGGGCTCTCTTTCTATTTATCTGTGCTTAAAATTTTTTCATAATTAATGTTTTATGATTTTCAGTGTACAAGTATTTCACCTCTTTTTTAAAATTTTGTTTTTTCCATAAGTTATTGGGGTACAGGTGGTATGTGGTTACATGAGTAAGTTCTTTAGTGGAGATTTGTGAGAACCTGGTGCACCCATCACCTGAGCAGTATACACTCCACCATATTTGTTGTCTTTTATCCCTTGTCCCCTCCCACTCTTCCCCCAAGTCCCCAAAGTCCATTGCATCATTCTTATGCCTTTGCATCCTCATAGCTTAGCTCCCACATATCAGTAAGAACATATGATGTTTGTTTTTCCATTCCTGAGTTACTTCATTTAGAATAATAGTCTCTAATCTAATCCAGGTCATTGCAAATGCTGTTAATTTATTCCCTTTTATGGCTTCGAGATATATATATATACTTATGCCAGAGTTTCTTTACCCACTGTGACTGCCGGGCATTTGGGTTGGGCATTTGGGTTGGTTCCACGATTTTGCTATTGTGAATTGTGCTGCTATAAACATGTGTGTGCAAGTATCTTTTTTGAATAATGACTTCTTGCTTAAGTTTATTTCTAAGTATTTTATTCTTTTTGATGCTGCTGTAAATAAGATTGTTTTCTTCATTTCCTCTTTAGGTAGTTTATTGTCAGTTTGTAGAAACACCACCAATTTTCATATGTTGAATTGTATGCTGCAACTTTATTGAATTTATTAGGCCTAACATTTTTTTTCATTGAGTCTTTACGATTTTCTACATATCTAATCATGTCATTTGTGAACAGAAACAATTTTACTTCTTCTTTTCTAATTTAGATGCCTTGTATTTATTTTTCTCCTCCTAATGCTCTGGCTAGGACTTCTAGTTGAGTAGTAGTGGTGAGATGGCACGCTTGCATTATACTAGATATTACGGGAAAATCTTTCCGTTTCCTCCCATCGACTATGATGTTAGCTGTGGGCTTGTCATGTTTGGCCTTTATTACGTTGAGGTATATTCATTATATTGCTGAAAGGTTTTTTGTTTGTTTTGAGACAGAATCTCTCACCTTACCATCAAGGCAGGAGTTCAGTGGCACAGTCATAGCTCACTGCAGCCTTGAACTCCTGAGCTCAAATGATCCTCCTGCCTCAACCTCCTGAGTAGCTAAGGCTACAGGCATGCACCACCATGCCTGGCCAATTTTTAATTTTTTTTTTTTTTTTTTTGTAGAGACAGAATCTTGCAATATTTCCCAGGCTGCTCTTGAGCTCCTGGCTTCAAGTGATCCTCCCACCTTTTCCTCCTAAAGTGCTGGGATTACAGGGATAAGCCACTGCACCTGTCTGAGTTTTTCTTTTAAATCAGAAATGAATGTTGAATTTTGTCAAATGTTTTTCCGCATCTATTGAGATGGTCATATGTTTTGTCCTTTATTCCATTAATGTGGTGTTATCACATTTATAGATTTGCATATGTTGAACCATCCTTGCATCCTTGGGATAAATCCCACTTGGTCATAGACTATAATCCTTTTAATGTGCTATTGAATATGGTTTGCTAGTATTTTATTGAGGATTTTTGCATCTATAATAATCAATTAGGAATATTGGCCTGTAATTTTCTTTTCTTCTGGTGTCTTTGTCTGGGTTTGGTATTGGGTAATGTTGATTTCATAAAATGAGTATGGAAGTATTCTTTTATTTGTTTAGGAAGAGTTTAAGAAAGATTGGTATAATATTTGCTAGAATTCAGCAGTGAAGCCATCTGGTCTTGGACTTTTCTTTGTTGCCAAGCTTTTGGTTACTTATTTAATCTCCTTCCTTGTTATTAATACTTTCAGGATTTCTATTTCCTGTTGATTCAGTGTTGGCAAACTGCATATTTCTAGGAATTTATCTACTTCTAGGTTATCCAATTTGTTGGTGCATACATGTTCATAATAGTCCCTTATGACTTTTTAAAAAAATTTCTGAAGCATTCATTGTAATGTCTCTCATTTCATTTTTGAGTTTATTTGAACCTTCTTTCTTTTTTAAAAAAATTCAGTCTAGCTAAGGGTTTGCCAATTTTGTCTGTCTTTTCAATAAACCAACTCTTAGTTTTGATGATTTGTTTCTATTGTTCTTCCGTTCTCGATTTGATTTATTTCTGCTCTAATCTTTATTATTTCCTTCCTTATGCTAACTTTGGACTTAATTTATTCTTGTTTTTCTAGTTCCCTGATGTTTAAATTTAGGTTGTTTATTTGAGATCTTTATCTTTTTAAATGTAGGCAGTTTATCTGTTACATAGAACCAAAGGTGTGTATTTAATCCTTGGCAATTTTATCACCTGTATTGGTTCATATAACCACAACTGTAATCATGATGCAGACCTGTTCCATCAACACAAAAATTACTTGTGCTACCCTTTTAAAGTCACACCTACCTTCCTGCCTACACCTCTTCCCCTCTGTAACCCCTGGCAACCACAAATATGTTCTTCACCTATGTAATTTTGTTACTTTTAGAATTTTGTACAAATAGAATCATACAGTATGTGAACTTTGGGGATTTTTGTTTTCATTCAGTGTAATGCTTTGGGAACCATCGGGTTGTTGTGTATATTGACAGTTTTTTTTTTTTTTTTATTGCTAAGTAGTATTCCATGGTACACCACAGCTTGTTTAACCATTCACAGATTGTAGGACATTTTGGTTGTGTACAGCTTCTGGCTATTACAGATAATCCTGCTATGAACAACCAGGTACAAGTTTTTGTGTGGACATAAGTTTCATTTATCTGAGATAAATGCCCAGGAATGTGATTGCTGCTATCAATGGTCAGTAAATACTTAATGTTTTAAGAAGTTGCCAAACTATTTTTCAGAGTGGCTGTGCCATTTTGCCTTCCCACCAGTAATGTAAGAGAAATCCAGTTTCAGTGCTGAATTTGGTTGTTGGTATTGATGCTATTTTTTTGGCATTGTCTCTATTGGTTTTTCATATTGTTAGTATTTTGTAATTTAACTCTCCTAATAGATTGTATATTAGGTTTAAAATATCCCTTCAAGAATGATAGTTTCACACAGCTATTGCTCCAGGTTTTTCTGAAATGGAGATGGTAGTTAAGGCTCAGTTGTAGTCCATAACAATAAAACTCGTATTTTAAATAAACTTTAGGCCATCCTGCCCTTCCCCCAATTGCTGCTACATTGTGGTGGCATCTTCATTCTCAAATCTTTGTGGGAAATTTCAGTGACTAGGATAAGGATACAACACCCTTGATACTTTAGAGTTCTGAGTTTTGATTATTATGTGGGTGGCATTTTCCTACTAATTTCAAATTTTACTTCAGGTTTCCTATTTTAACTACTGATCCATAGTCCCATTTGAACATGCAATTTAAAAATGATTGCATTGGACAGGCGCGGTGGCTCAAGCCTGTAATCCCAGCACTTTGGGAGGCCGAGACAGGCGGATCACGAGGTCAGGAGATCAAGACCATCCTGGCTAACACGGTGAAACCCCGTCTCTACTAAAAATACAAAAACTAGCGGGCGAGGTGGCGGGCGCCTGTAGTCCCAGCTACTCGGGAGGCTGAGGCAGGAGAATGGCGTAAACCCAGGAGGCGAAGCTTGCAGTGAGCTGAGATCCGGCCACTGCACTCCAGTCCGGGCAACAGAGCGAGACTCCGCCTCAAAAAAAAAAAAAAAAAAAAAAAAAAGATTGCATTATGAAATGATATAAGAATAGTGAAACCCAGACCATAAGATGCCAGGAATCCATTGTGGCCAGATGTTGAAATAAGCATATTTCCACATTTTGTAGATAAAATATTTAATGAAGTGCATTTTTGTTAGGATTTTGAATAATTTGTACAAGAAACTTTTTGTGTGTCAAAAGTTAAAAGAAAAGATGATACGTTTACTTTCAAAAATCTAGGTCTGCATTTTTCTGTGACCACTGTGGAAATTTCATCCTACCCTGTTTTTAGTCTGGTGGCCTGGCCTAGCTGTGTGGGCAGCAATATCACTTTCATTTGTGCTTTCTGCAGTCTTGGCACATTCTCTGATCATTGGCTCTAATCCTAGTTCTAACTATACTGTTAATACAACTGAGCTCTGGGAAACACAAAACTACTTGTTTTTTCAATCACTGTCTGCATATAGAAAAGGTTTTAGAAAACTCCAGTTAAAATAATAGATTGACCATGCACATTTATCTTTTCTCTTCTCATTTAAAAATGACTATCAAAATTTGAAAAATGAGTAAAATAGTCATAAACTCACAAGGACAAAACAAAAATGGGAGAGCGGACATCAGTGGATGAGAGACTTCAACAAATCTTTACAAGACACAAATTGATAGAAGGGCAACTGATCCATCATGACACAAAAGGCTGTATTCAGTATGTGCAGAGTAGGGTATGGATGAAAAGTGAGCTGATCCATCCCCACAGGATTTTCAAAAGACCTAGGAGGCAGAGATACTGGTTACTGAGCAGGCTTTGGGTGAGGGGTAGAGCTACACACTGGGGGATTTGTTGGAAGACTCTGTAGTGAACAGTTGAATCCCCTCTTCCAACCGTATTTCCCACTTCTGTGTACTCAATTCTAGAAGACAGACATCCCTTCTTATGTGATCCTCTAACCTCAAGAAGGAAACTGAAAGTTTATTCCCTGTACAAATTCAGCCGAAGAAGTTTGGAAATGAGGTGGGGCATGGAGATAGAGACAATAAGTCTACAGATGAAATAATTATACCAGGGTTATCCAATCTTTTGGCTTCCCTGGGCCACATTGGAAGAAAAGAATTGTCTTGGGCCACACATAAAATATACTAACACTAACAATAGCTGATAAGCTGTAAACAATTGCAAAAAAATCTCATAATGTTTTAAGAAAGTTTACGAATGTGTATTGGGGTGCATTTAAAGTCATCCTGGGATACATGTCTACAGTCTGCAGGCTGCAGGTTGGACAAGCTTGAATTGTACTGTTAGCTTCCCTTCCCTCTGCTTTCCCCACCCTTAACAAAGTAGAAAGACAGAATGTTTTCCTCTGCAGAAACTGAATTGCCCCAGAAAAAGACCTCTACACAATGATTTATTTTATTCTATTTTTAGTTAAATAATACTTACATATATATTTATGGAGTACAATGTGATGTTTTAATACATGTATACTTTGTGGAATGATCATATCAAGCTAACCAACACATCCATCACCTAAAATAGTTACCATTTCTTTGTGGTAAAAGCATTCAAAGTCCACTATTTTAGTTATATGAACTATGTGGTACGTTATTATTAACTGTAGTCACCATGCTGTGCAATAGAGCATCAGAACCTACTCCTTCTGTCAAACTGGAACTTTGTACCCTTTGACCAATGTCTCCTCTTTACCTGCCCACCACCTCTTTCCCTTAGGCCCTGGCAGCCGCCACCATACTACTCTTTACTTCTATAAGGTCAATTTCTTTAGATTCCACATGTAACTGAGATCATGCAGTATCTGTCTTTCTGTGCCTGGCTGGCTTATTTCATTTAGCATAATGTCCTCTAGGTTCATCCTTGTCACAAATGACAGAATTTCCTGCTTTTTAAAGGTTGAATAATATTTCATAGTGTATGTATACTGTATTTTGAAAATGTATTCATCCATTGATGAGCACTTTAGTTGTTTCTGTATCTTGGCTATTGCTGCAATAAACACAGGAGTGCAGATATCTTTTCAACATACTGATTTCATTCCCTTTGGGTGTAAAACCAGAAGGGAGATTGTTGAATTTTCTTACTCCACTTGTATTGCTATAAAGGAGTACCTAGGCTGAGTAATTTATAAAGAAAGGAGATTTATTTGGCTCACAGTTTTGCAGGCTGTACACGAAGCATGGCTCCAGAACCTGCTTCTGACAGGACCTCAGGAAGCCTCCACTCATGGTAGAGGGCAAAGAGGAGCCAGTGTGTGCAGATCGCGTGGTGAGAGAGGGAGAAAGAGAGCAGGGAAAGTGGGAGGCTCTTTTTAAGAACCAGCTCTTTAAGGCCAGGCGCAGTAGCTCACACCTGTAATCGCAGCACTTTGGGAGGCCAAGGTAGGAGGCTCACTTAAGCCCAGAAGTTTCAAGATCATCCTGGACAATATAGTGAGACCTCATCTCTACTAAAAATAACAAATTAGGTAGGCATGGTGGCACACACCTGTGGTCCCAGCTACTCAGGAGGCTGAAGTAAGAGGATCACTTGAGCCTGGGAGGCAGATGTTGCCACTGCACTCCAACCTGGGCGACAAAGCAAGGCCACAAGAACCAGCTCTTGGGGGTTCTTGTGGGAACTAATAGAGTGAGAACTTCCTTGTTACCAGTAAGAGGGCACCAAACCATTCATGAGGGATCCACCCCCAAGACTCGAACACCTCCCATTAGGCCTCACCTCCAACACTGGGGATGAAATTTTAGCATGAGGTTTGGAGGGTCAAATATCTACACTATAGCATGGATCACATGGTAATTCTGTTTTTGGCTTTTTGAGGAACCCCCCGTACTTTTTCCCAAAATAGCTGTACTAATTTACAAAACCAATAACAGTGTACAAGTGTTCTCATTTCTCCACATCCTTGCCAATACTTGTTATCGTTCATCTTTATGATAATAGTCATTCCAATAGGTGTGAGGTGCTATCTCATTGTGGTTTTAATTTGCATTTCCCTGAGGATTAGAGATGTTGGGCATTTTTTCATTTACTTGTTGGCCATTTCTATGTCTTCTTTTGAGAAATGTCTGTTCAGGTCCTTTGCCCATTTAAAAAATTGGGTTATTTGTTTTTGTTGTTGAGCAATTTTAGTTCGTTGTACATTTTGGATATGAGCCCCTTATCTGGTGTATGATTTGTAAATATTTTCTCCCAATCTGTGGGTTGTCTCTTCACTATGTTAATTGTTTCTTTTGCTATGCAGAAGCTACTTCGTTTGATGCAATCCCATTTGTCTGTTTTTGCTTTTGTTTCCTGTGCTTTTGGGGTCACATTCACAAAATCATTGCCCAGGCCAACGTCATGAAGCTTTCCTTCTATGTCTTCTTCTTAGGACTTTTACAGTATCAGGTCTTATGTTTAAGTTTTTAATCCATTTTGAATTGATTCTTGTGTAAAGGATGAGATATGAGTCCATTTTCATTCCTCTGCATGCAGATATTCAGTTTTCCCAACACCATTTATTGAAGACTGTCCTTTCCCTATTGTGTGTTCTTGACACCTTTGTCAAAAATCAATTGATTGAGGCCAGGTGCAGTGACTCATGTCTGCAATCCTAGCATTTTGGGAGGCCAAGGCAAGAGGATCACTTGAACTAAGGAGTTTGAAACCAGCCTGGGTAACATAGTGGGACCTCATCTCTATTTAAAGAAAAAAGATCAATTGATTGTAGAAGTGTGGGTTTATTTCTGGGCTCTCTGTCCTATTCCATTGATTGATGTGTCTGTTTTTATGCCAGCACCACGCTGTTTGATTACTTTAGCTTTGTAATATATTTTGAAATCCTGTAGTCACTCACTGATATTTTGTGCATCCACCAATGAGATGGCTGTCATCATTCTTTACCACCCTAACATAAGTCCACCTAACGTAAACCTTGCCCAGGCCTCTGAGTTTTCAGTTATTTCTTAAATGCAGACAGATGGTCAAAGGTCACAAGACAATTGATAAAAGTCTTTGATAAAAGAAAATGAAAAAAAAAAAAAAAAACCCACAGAGATAATATAGGGAAAAGAAAAAACTTCCAAAATAACTACCACCTCAATTCTAATAAATATTCTCAGAGGACTATAAGAAAATATTGCATCTATAAAACAAGAGCAAGATACCACAATGAGCTTGTGGAAATAAAAATAATAGCTAAATTTTAAAAATGGATGGAAGACAAAGTCAAGGAAATATGATATAAAGCAGAAAAAAAAGATAAAGAGTTGAAAAATATAAGAATGCTGAGGAGAGGCATAGAGAATAAAGTCTAGAAATTCCACATCTGGATAATAAGATTCCAGAGAGCAGATAATAAAGAAAGAAGAAAAAGAAGAAAGAAGACTGGAAACATAGGGAAAGAAACAGAGGAAATAATCCAAGAATTTTTTTTCTTTCCAAAATGAAGAGCACCAACCAGGCTACGTATTGAAAGGCCCACAGTGGACACATCCCAATGAGAATAAAAAAACGCCACATTGAGGTATATCATAGAGAGGATTTAAAGCCAAGAATCAGGTTCCCTAAAAGCTCCCAAAGAGCAAAACAATGCAAAATATGTCACATATAAAAGCATATAATTAGAAAGACACCAGACTTCTCAGTAGCAACATTGGATACCAGAAAGCAATTGAACAATAGGATCAAAAATCTTATAGAATATAATTTTCAGCTGGGAATTTTACACCCTGCCAGGCTAATTGTCAAGTTGTGAGGTAAAAGTTACGACATCTTCATTCATTCGTAGACAATTTGGCACTCTTTCATAAGAAGCTTTGAGAAAACGTTCCAGTAAATCCTGAGTAATCTAAAAAAGGAGAAGTCATGGGATCCAGGAATAGATGGATTTAACTCAGGAGAGAGCTGAAGAGAAGGCTCAGGCTGACAGCTCAGAGGCCACCACTGGAGCATGAAGGAGGTTGGAGATGAGTATGGGGAAAGAATTAAGGATATGCATATGGAAAATTTTGCAAGTAAAAATAATGATTAGTTTTCTTATTATTATACTTTAAGTTCTATGGTACATGTGCACAACATGCAGGTTTGTTACATATATATACATGTGTCATATTGGTGTGCTGCACCCGTTAACTCGTCATTTACATTAGGTATATCTCCTAATGCTATCCCTCCCCACTCTCCCAACCCCATGACAGGCCCTGGTGTGTGATGTTCCCCACCCTGTGTCCAGGTGTTCTCATTGTTCAATTCCCACCTATGAATAAGAATATGTGGTGTTTGGTTTTCTGTCCTTGCGATAGTTTGCTGAGAATGATAGTTTCCAGCTTCACCTATGTCCCTACAAAGAACATGAACTCATCCTTTTTTATGGCTGCATAGCATTCCGTGGTGTATATGTGCCACATTTTCTTAATCCAGTCTATCATTGATGGACATTTGGGTTGGTTCCAAGTCTTTGCTCTTGTGAATAGTACCGCAATAAACATACGTGTGCATGTGTCTTTCTAGCAGCATGATTTATAATCCTTTGGGTATATACCCAGGAATGGGATGACTGGATCAAATGTTATTTCTAGTTCTAGATCCCTAAGGAATCGCCACACTGTCTTCCACAATGGTTGAACTGGTTTACAGTCCCACCAACAGTGTAAAAGCATTCCTATTTCTCCACATCCTTTCCAGCACCTGTTGTTTCCTGACTTTTTAATGATCGCCATTCTGACTGATGTGAGATGGTATCTCACTGTGGTTTTGATTTGCATTTCTCTGATGGCATTTTTTCAGTGATGATGATCATCAGTGATGACGAGCATTTTTTCATGTGTCTGTTGGCTGCATAAATGTCTTCTTTTGAGAAGTGTCTGTTCATATCCTTTGCCCACTTTTTGATGGGGTTGTTTTTTTTCTTGTAAATTTGTTTAAGTTCTTTGAAGATTCTGGATATTAGCCCTTTGTTAGATGGATAGATTGTAAAAATTTTCTCCCATTCTCTAGGTTGCCTGCTCACTCTGATGGCAGTTTCTTTTGCTGTGCAGAAGCTCTTTAGCTTAATTAGATCCCATTTGTCAATTTTGGCTTTTGTTGCCCTTGCTTTTGGTGTTTTAGTCATGAAGTCCTTGCCCATGCCTATGTCCTGAATGGTATTGCTTAGGTTTTCTTCTAGGGTTTTTATGGTTTTAGGTCTAACATTTAAGTTTTTAATCCATCTTGAATTAATTTTTTATAAGGTGTAAAGAAGGGATCCTGTTTCAGCTTTCTACGTATGGCTAGCCAGTTTTCCCAGCACCATTTATTAAATAGGGAATCCTTTCCCCATTTCATGTTTTTGTCAGGTTTGTCAAAGATCAGATGGTTGTAGATGTGTGGTATTATTTCCGAGGGCTCTATTCTGTTCCGTTGGTCTATATCTCTGTTTTGGTACCTATCAGGGGAACTACCCCCAATATTTCAATGTAGTTTCTTTTCTATTTTCCCTAAATGTTGGCTGGTCTGAGAAATAAAGGGAAAGAGTACAAAAGAGAGAAATTTTAAAGCTGGGTGTCCGGGGTAGACGTCACATGTCGGCAGGTTCCGTGATGCCCCTCAAGCCACAAAAACAGCAAGTTTTTATTAGTGATTTTTCAAAGGAGAGGGAGTGTACGAATAGGGTGTGGGTCACAGAGATCACATGCTTCACAAGGCAATAAAATATCACAAGGCAAATTGGGGCAGAGTGAGATCACAGGACTGGGGTGAAATTAAAATTGCTAATGAAGTTTTGGTCATGCATTGTTATTGATAACATCTTATCATGAGACAGGGTTTGAGAGCAGACAACCAGTTTGACTAAAATTTACTAGATGAAAATTTCCTCGTCCTAATAGGCCTGGGAGTGCTACAGGAGACCGGGGCTTATTTCATCCCTTATCTGCAACCATATAAGACAGACATTCCCAGAGTGGCCATTTTAGAGACCTCCCCCTAGGAGCACATTCTCTCTCTCAGGGCTGTTCCTTGCTGAGAAAAAGAATTCAGTGATATTTCTCCTATTCACTTTTGTAAGAAGAGAAATATGGCTCTGTTCCACCTGGCTCTCAGGCAGTCAGACCTGATGGTTATCTCCCTTGTTCTCTAAGCATTGCTGTTATCCTGTTCTTTTCTCAAGGTGCCCGGATTTCATATTGTTTGAACACCCATGCTTTACGAACAATTTGTGCAGTTAACGCAATCATCACAGGATCCTGAGGCGACATACATCCTCAGCTTGTGAAGATGATGGGATTAAGAGATTAAAGTAAAGGCAGGCATAGGAAATCACAAGAGTATTGACTGGGGAAGTGATAAATGTCCATGAAATCTTCACAATTTATGTTCAGAGACTGCAGTAAAGATAGGCATAAGAAATTACAAAAATATTAATTTGGGGAAGTAATAAATGTCTATGAAATCTTCACAATTTATGTTCTTCTGCCATGGCTTCAGCAGGTCCCTCCATTCGGGGTCCCTGACTTCCTGCAACAGGTACCAGTACCATGCTGTTTTGGTTATTGTAGCCTTGTAGTATAGTTTGAAGTCAGGTAGTGTGATGCCTCCAGCTTCGTTCTTTTGGCTTAGGATTGTCTTGGCAATGCATGCTCTTTTTTGGTTCCATATGAACTTTAAAGTAGTTTTTTCCAATGCTGTGAAGAAAGTCATTGGTAGCTTGATGGGGATGACACTGAATCTATAAATTACCTTGGGCAGTATGGCAATTTTCACACTATTGATTCTTCCTATCCATGAGCATAAAATGTTCTTCCATTTGTTTGTATCCTCTTTTATTTCGTTGAACAGTGGTTTGTAGTTCTCCTTGAAGAGGTCCTTCACATCCCTTGTAAGTTGGATTCCTAGGTATTTTATTCCTTTGAAGCAATTGTGAATGGGAGTTCACTCATGATTTGGTTCTCTGTTTGTCTGTTATTGGTATATGGGAATACTTGTGACTTTTGCACATTGATTTTGTATCCTGAGACTTTGCTGAAGTTGCTTATCAGCTTAAGGAGATTTTGGACTGAGATGATGGGGTTTTCTAAATATACAATCATGTCATCTACAAACAGGGACAATTTGACTTCCTCTTTCCCTAATTGAATACCCTTTATTTCTTTCCCTTCCCTGATTACCCCGGCCAGAACTTCCAACACTATATTGAACAGGAGTGGTGAGAGAGGGCATCCCTCTCTTGTGCAAGTTTTAAAAGGGAATGCTTCCAGTTTTTGCCCATTCAGTATGATATTGGCTGTGGGTTTGTCATAAATAGCTCTTATTATTTTGAGATAAGTTCCATCAATACCTAGTTTATTGAGAGTTTTTAGCATGAAGTGTTGCTGAATTTTGTCAAGGGCCTTTTCTGCATCTATTGAGATAATCACGTGGTTTTTGTTGTTGGTTCTGTTTATGTGATGGATTATGTTTATTGATTTGTGTATGTTGAACCAGCCTTGCATCCCAGGGATGAAGCTGACTTGATCGTGGTAGATAAGCTTTTTGATGTGCTGCTGGATTTGGTTTGCCAGTATTTTATTGAGGATTTTCGCATCGATGTTCATCAGGGATATTGGTCTAAAATTCTCTTTTTTTGCTGTGTCTCTGCCAGCCTTTGGTATCAGGATGACGTTGGCCTCATAAAATGAATGAGGGAGGATTCCCTCTTTTTCTGTTGATTGGAATAGCTTCAGAAGGAATGGTACTAGCTCCTCTTTGTACCTCTGGTAGAATTTGGCTGTGAATCTGTCTGGTCCTGGACTTTTTTGGTTGGTAGGCTATTAATTATTGCCTCAATTTCAGAACCTGTTATTGGTCTATTCGGGGATTCAACTTCTTCTTAGTTTAGTCTTTGGAGGGTGTATGTATCCAGGTATTTATCCATTTCTTCTAGATTTTCTAATTTTTTTGAATAGAAGTGTTTATAGTATTCTCTGATGGTAGTTTGTATTTCTGTGGGATTGGTGGTGATTTACCCTCTATCATTTTTTTTCTTCTTTTAGTCTTGCTAGTGGTCTATCAATTTTGTTGATCTGTTCAAAAACCAGCTCCTGGATTCATTGATTTTTTGAAGGTTTTTTTTGTGTCTGTATCTCCTTTAGTTCTGCTCTGATCTTAGTTATTTCTTGCCTTCTGCTAGCTTTAGAATGTGTTTGCTCTTGCTTCTCTAGTTCTTTTAATTGTGTTGTTAGGGTGTCAATTTTAGATCTTTCCTGCTTTCTCTTGTGGGCATTTAGTGCTATAAATTTCCCTCTACCCACTGCTTTAAATGTGTCCCAGAGATTCTGTTATGTTTTGTCTTTGTTCTCATTGGTTTCAAAGAACATCTTTATTTCTGCCTTCATTTCGTTATGTACCCAGTAGTCATTCAGAAGCAGGTTGCTCAGTTTCCATGTAGTTGAGCAGTTTTGAGTGAGTTTCTTAATCCTGAGTTCTAGTTTGATTGCACTGTGGTCTGAGAGACAGTTTCTTATAATTTCTGTTCTTTACATTTGCTGAGGAGTGCTTTACTTCCAACGACGTGGTCAGTTTTCGAATAAGTATGATGTGGTGCTGAGAAGAATGTATATTCTGTTGATTTGGGGTGGAGAGTTCTGTAGATGTCTATTAGGTCTGCTTGGTGCAGAGCTGAGTTCAATTCCTGGATATCCTTGTTAACTTTCTGTCTCGTTGATCTGCCTAATGTTGACAGTGGGGTGTTAAAGTCTCCCATTAATATTGTGTGGGAGTCTAAGTCTCTTTGTAGGTGTCTAAGGACTTGCTTTATGAGTCTGGGTGCTCCTGTATTGGGTGCATATATATTTAGGATAATTAGCTCTTCTTGTTGACTTGATCCCTTTACCATTATGTAATAGCTTTCTTTGTCTCTTTTGATCTTTGTTGGTTTAAAGTCTGTTTTATCAGAGACTAGGATTGCAACCTTTGCTTTTTTTTTGTTTTCCATTTGTTTGGTAGATCTTCCTCCATCCCTTTATTTTGAGCCTATGTGTGTCTCTGCACATGAGATGGGTCTCCTGAATACAGCACACTGATGGGTCTTGACTCTTTGTCCAATTTGCCAGTCTGTGTCTTTTAATTGGGGCATTTAGCCCATTTACATTTAAGGCTAATATTGTTATGTGTGAATTTGATCCTGTCATTATGATGTTAGTTGGTTATTTTGCTCGTTAGTTGATGTAGTTTCTTCCTAGCATCGATGGTCTTTATAATTTGGGATGTTTTTGCAGTGGCTGGTACTGGTTGTTCCTTTCTATGTTTAGTGTTTCCTTCAGGAGCTCTTGTAAGGCAGGCCTGGTGGTGACAAAATCTCTCAGCATTTGTTTGTCTGTAAAGGATTTTATTTCTCCTTCACTCATGAAGTTTTGTTTGACTGGATATGAAATTCTGGGTTGAAAATTCTTTAAGAATGTTGAATATTGGCCTCCACTCTCTTCTGGCTTGTAGAGTTTCTGCCAAGAGATCTGCTGTTAGTCTGATGGGCTTCCCTTTGTGGGTAACCCGACCTTTCTCTCTGGCTGCCCTTAACATTTTTTCCTTCATTTCAATTTTGGTGAATTTGACAATTATGTATCTTGGAGTTGCTCTTCTCAAGGAGTTTCTTTGTGATGTTCTCTGTATTTCCTGAATTTGAATGTTGCCTGTCCTCACTAGATTGGGGAAGTTCTCCTGGATAATATCCTGCAGAGTGTTTTCCAACTTGGTTCCATTCTCCCTGTCACTTTCAGGTACACCAATCAAACGTAGATTTGGTCTTTTCACATAGTCCCATATTTCTTGGAGGCTTTGTTCATTTCTTTTTACTCTTTTTTGTCTAAACTTCTCTTCTCACTTCATTTCATTCATTTGATCTTCAATCACTGATACCCTTTCTTCCAGTTGATTGAATTGGCTATGGAAACTTGTGGTTTTCAGCTCCATCAGGTCATTTAAGGACTTCTCTACACTGGTTATTCCAGTGAGCCATTTGTCTAATCTTTTTTCAAGGTTTTTAGCTTCTTTGCGATAGGTTCGAACATCCTCCTCTAGCTCGGAGAAGTTTGTTATACTGACCATCTGAAGCCTTCTTCTCTCAAGTCGTCAAAGTCATTCTCCGTCCAGCTTTGTTCCCTTGCTCGCGAGGAGCTGCGTTCCTTTGGAGAAGAAGAGGTGCTCTGATTTTTAGAATTTTCAGCTTTTCTGCTCTGGTTTCTCCCCATCTTTGTGGTTTTATCTACCTTTGATCTTTTATGATGGTGATGTACCAATGGGGTTTTGGTGTGGACGTCCTTTCTGTTTGTTAGTTTTCCTTGTAACAGTCAGGACCCTCAGCTGCAGGTCTGTTGGAGCTTGCTGGGTATGCACTCCAGACCCTGTTTGCCTGGGTATCACCAGTGGAGGCTGCAGAACGGCAGATGTTGCTGCCTGATTCTTCTTCTGGAAGCTTTGTCTCAGAGGGGTACCCCACCGTATGAGGTGTCAGTCGCCCCCTACTGGGAGGTGCCTCCCAGTTAGGCTACTCAGGGGTCAGGGACCCACTTGAGGAGGCAGTCTGTCTGTTCTCAGATCTCAAACTCTGTGCTGGGAGAACCACTACTCTTTTCAAAGCTGTCAGATAGGGACATTTAAGTCTGCAGAAGTTTTTGCTGCCTTTTGTTCAGTTATGCTCTGCCCCCTGAGGTGGAGTCTACAGAGGCAGGCAGACCTCCTTGAGCTGCAGTGAGCTCCACCCAGTTTGAGCTTCCCAGCTGCTTTGTTTACCTACTCAAGTTTCAGCAATGGTGGATGCCTCTCCCCCATCCTTGCTGCAGCCTCCCAGTTGGATCTCAGACTGCTGTACTAGCAGTGAGTGAGGCTCCATGGGAGTGGGACCCTCTGAGCCAGGCACGGGATATAATCTCCTTGTATACCGTTTGCTAAGACCATTGGAAAAGTGCAGTATTAGGGTGGGAGTGCCCCGATTTTCCAGGTACCGTCTGTCATGGCTTGCCTTTGCTAGGAAGGGGAATTCTCTGAACCCTTGTGCTTCCTGGGTGAGGTGATGCCCCGTCCTGCCCCGTGGGCTGCATCCACTGTCTGACAAGCCCCTGTGAGATGAACCCGGTATCTCAGTTGGAAATGCAGAAATCACCCATCTTCTGCGTCGCTCATGCTGGGAGCTGCAGACTGGAGCTGTTCCTATTTGGCCATCTTGGAACCTCAATAATGATTAATTAAATTTTAAGACCACCAGAATGCTGCATGTGAAAGGAATTGTAATCATTCATCACTTAACTCTGTGGTGAAATCACAAATAATTTGTAGCATATCATATTGATACAAACCCTTATGTTGGTGAGGAATCTTTTCCTTGCAAGTAACTAAAAACTCAAAGTGGCTTAAACCATAAAGGAAATTACAGTATTTCTGTTGCATACTTGACAGAAGGCAGTTTAGCTTACAGATGAGGTTTGATTCAGGGGCCCTCTGAAATCTTTTAATTTCTCCTCTTGGCCTTCTGCAGTATCTATTTAAAGTAAGACTGGCTTTCCCCAGGGTTGCAAGGTGGATTCTAGCACTTAGGGACTTTAATTTTCCTCATTCATGTCCATCAGGGAAAGAATATTTCTCCAGTTATGCAGAAGAACAAGGAAATGCATGCCCTCACTTTCCTCCAGCAGACCTCTCATTGGTTGATGTTGGGTAACCTGCCTTTTCTTGAACCAGTCACTATAACTTGAGGAATGGGGTTCAGCCAATCAGAACCCACCCTTGTGGATGGAGACGGGGTCAGCTTTTCAAGAAATTTTCCACTGACTAGGGAAATGGGTGGGTTTCCATTCCAAATGGGAATCAAGGTACAGTTCCAAGAGGATAGAAAATGGATGTTAGGTGGCTACCAAACAGTCAATGTCTATTCTACAACATAAATTATTTAACAAAAAGTAATAGTGAAATTGCTGTAAGAGGCAATGCAGATTGGGAGAATGAAAGAGCCAAACCCACATCCATCATAATTCAAAATAAATAGAGAAGGTCAAATGCATGGATCAATAAACAGCAGTTTAAGCATATTATTTGGAAACATGGAGCTAACTAGTAGAAAAGTTATAAAGAATGATAAATAATTACCTCGGGAGAAGGGAGGCTGGGGGATGGGTGGGATGGGGAGGGCATGATGATTTGTCATGAGAAGTTTTTTATATGATTATATTTTAAAACTTTTCATGAATTACTTTGATGAAAACTTTAAAAGAAGTAAACGCCAATCTTTCATAAAAAAGAAAACACGAAATTAGATGAAATGGAAAAGCAGAAGGCTGATGACTTTGCCTTGTGACACAGTTGTGTAAAAAAAAATGCCCCCAGGCCATTGTTTTAATTAAATCCACATGCCATGAATATGTGGTATTCTGCGGCTTCATGTATGCTCTAGCACATGGCTCCATTCCCCTGGCGAGTAGGAAAATGTGTCCCAGTCTGAGAAGCATAGATTAAGACACATTGGGGCAAGGAGCTTGAAATATTTTCAAAGAAGAAAACTCAAACGTTTCCCAGAACCACCAAAGCCAAGGCCCCCTGTGAACAAAACACAAGGCAACGATACAAAGATGACTTTAAAAAGTTTCTGGCTTTGGGGTGCTGTCAAGAGGTCTGCCCTGGCTCTCTTCTTTCCACATGAACCAAACCATACTGATTGTCTTTCCTTTTGTCACAGTCTCATTGCCAATGTTGTTGCTCCTTTCCTCTCCTTGGACCACAAATGCTGCCTCCAGCAGCACTCAAAGGCTTTTCCTCTACTCTGCCTCCCTAATCTGATCCAAAACTGCCCATTCCTCCAGGCATCCTGTACCTCGCAGGGAATCACTGTGTCCAAAGGCATTTTTGGGGCACAGAGCAAAAACATAGGATGTCCCCCTTGGGGAAACAGGTACAAAAGGACAGACCACACAGAGAATGTGGCTTAGGTACCGCAGGTGCTTCTCAGCTGCCAGACCTGGAGATAACCTCCAAATCATAAAGGCGGACCTCAATGTTGATGGCTAGAAATGGCAGGAGAAAGCGCTGTTTTCAAAACTGATGACTTCCTATTTCTCCAAGAGGGGAGATCTGTATCTTACTTATGGGCAAATTATATCTTAAGACAAACAGTTTAATGAGATTTTGGTTTCACAACTTTAAGTCAAAAACGTTCTTTTCTGAAGTGGAATTTGCAGGGCAGTGAAGAATGAAACCTCTCTTTATCATGATGTTAACAGTGTGTCTCCACTTTGGGCTGAGTTAGCTGTTTGCAGTTCATGGGAAGCAGAGACTGGAGATACTTTTTTCTCTGTTGCTGGACCTCACAGAAGACTGGGATGGGGAGGAGGATCTACACTCATGTTGGGAAGATAGAGACAAAGCAATTCTGTGTGCACAGTGTCAGGCTGGAGCCCAGAGAGAGAGAGAGACAGTGAGACAACACTCCACACTGCAATCCCAGTCTGTTCCCCATGCACCTTCAGAAAAATTGTGTTAAATGTTACAACCTGGTTTTCGCTGTTCTTTGGGGGAATTTAGGATGGGACTTTTAAGAGAGCAGAAATAATCCAGAGAAATGCAACACAGGGATGAAGGTACAAGTTGCCCAAAAGCCAGGCAGCTGCTTGATGTTCAAGTGATGATCAAGTCTGTTTTGTGAGACAAAGAAGCATTCCTTGGGGGATTTCCAGAGATCTCAGGGGGAGAGAAACCTGATAAACAGCCAGGTTTTCCTTCATGTAAGCCATCTGGGGACTTGGACTATCACTATATAGCTTCTAAGGAGAAGGTTGATTCTGGAAGGCTGTAGAACTTGGAGTCATGGGGAGATATTTTTAGGGCAGTGAGTAAAGTTCTGGTGCTAACTCTATTGTCTTAGCCATTGATTACTGTAGTTTTGGTGTTTCTCCAAACTCTTACCAGAGAAACATAGCCAATGAAGGATCTCAACCAAAACAAATGCCAGCTAACTGTACTGAAATCCACATTGCAATAGGACACATTCACTCAGACAGTTCAAACTGGACAATTCCCATGAGCTCATGCCTCATTCCTAATAATTCAGCTGAAATCCCACACCTGTTAGAGCTTCTAATTCCTCATTCATATCACATTCACTAACTTCCATCTTAAATTACTACAAACAATTTTCATGAATTCCTGGGGAAATCTTGGAGTCCTTTTTTAAGAAAAAAAATAATACAGAAACAGGAAATGCAGGGAATTAAAGGCTAGCAATCCTTTCTTATTTCTAACCTCCATCCTAAATTACTACAAGCAGTTCTCATAAATTCCTGGGGAAATCTTGGAGTCCTTTTTTGAAACAAACAAAACAAAACAAAACAAAACAAAACAACAGCAACAACAACAAAACAGAAAACAGGGAATTGTAGACTAGCAACCCTTTCTTATTTCTCAATAAATTTCGCTTCAGTTGGAGTATCAGTTTCCTTGCATGAGCCACACGTTCAATGCCTACATTGGAACTTTGCATTCTGTGTTGACAGCACACCCCTGTCACAGCACATTGGGTACAATATTTAGTTACTGATAAAAATTTAAATCCTACAGAAATAACCAAACTCACATAAAAAATTTGACTCAAATTATTACCATAAAACAAGAAAATCCCTAAACGAAGAATTATGCCCAATTAGAATTATATTCATGGAGCCTCGAATTTGTGTTCCCAGTATCACTTATTGAAACCCCCAGTTTTTAGCCCTTAGCTGACAGAGTGCTGGTCCCAAAGTGGGCTAAGTTTTCAGGGAAGTGGTCCCAGCGACCTAGAGTGCTCACAGTCGGGAGCCCTCTCCTGGAGGCTTCTGAGCAGCTGCTCTGAGCTGTCCAGGAAGCAGCTCCTCTCCGTGGGCTGGGAGCCCCTTGCAGATAGTGTTTTCTCTTTCCCCCTCTTGGTTAGAGCAGAGAGTTTCCCCGAGGTTACCAGCTCTCTAGCAGCTGTCCTTTGGAACTTGGTCTCCGTTTTTTTCTCTCTGGCCCTCCAGGCCACAAACTCCCAGCCCTTCCCTTGCCTCGCAAATGTCTAAGTCTTTTGTCCAGGTGTTTGGTGAGAGGTGAGAGGGTACAATGAGCAGTGCCTTTGGTGTTACAGAGCTTGAGGTCAGATCCTAACTCAAGTGCTTACCCTCTGTGTGGGCTTGTACAAGTGATTCCAACTGGGATCTGAAATATGGGGGTAATACAGCCCTAGCTCATGGGGTTGTTGTGACGATTAATGAGATGATGCATGCGCAGTACTTGGCACACTGCCTGGCGTGTGGTAGACATCCAATAAATGGCAGCTATTAATATCCCTTCCTACTTGAAAGTAAGGAAAGGAGAAATTGCTTATTTGAGTCTAAAATAGAAAGTCAGTACTTTTTTTTTTTTTTTTTGCAGAGTCTCACTCTGTCCCCCAGACTGGAGGGCAGTGGCACAATCTCAGCTCACTGCAACCTCTGCCTCCCAGGTTCAAAGTGATCCCCCTGCCTCTGCCTCCCTAGTAGCTTGGATTACGGACACACGCCACCACGCCCAGCTAATTTTTGTATTTTTAGTAGAGATGGGGTTTTGCTATGTTGGCCAGGCTACTCTTGAACTCCTGACCTCAATGGATCTGCTTGCCTCGGCCTCCCAAAGTGCTGGATTACAGGTGTGAGCCACCACACCCAGCCAGAAAGTCAGGACTTTCATATAAAAGTCAATTCATAGCAGCAATTGTTAGATCAAGGCCCTCATAGTTCTCATTTTTTGGTCTGTCCTAGAGCAGCAACAGAATAAACAAACAAGGCTGAATTGTTTAAGAACATATCATCTCCTAGTTAGTCAATAATAACTAAGGTATTCTTCAAAGTAGGCCTGAAGGGCAAAGTAGACATTTGTCTGGCAGATGAGGAACCAGCCAGGATGGCAAATGTGTGGTTGGTGTCCTGTCACTCCCTCCACCTCCACCCCAGCTGCCTCTCCCCTGCCTGTGGCAGACGTTATTTCTCAATCTGAGCATCTCATCTTGTTGAGCCTGGATTCTGCTTTATGATAGTTTTTCTTTCCTTTTTGTTTTTCTGTACTAAAGTGTTTGAAACAAATTCAAGATATTATGTCCTGACACTCCTGCAGCATATATCTCTAAAAAATAGGGATGTTTTCTTACACAACGACAGTGATATTATCACACCTAACAAAATTAACAATAAATCCTTTCTATTATCTAATACCCAGTCCCTAATCAAATTTCCCTGACTGTCTCAAAATATTTAAGATTATGTTCAACGCAGCAGTGGAGACCCTCTACCCGTGGTCAGAGGTTTAAGCAGGAGAAATGATGTTTTCAGACGTATGAGTCAGAAGCGTCTGTAGTCTGTCTTTTGGGGAATGGAATAAAGGCGTGTCTCTTACCTCAGCATGACTTGGTAACTTCAAGGGTTTCTTCCCAGATGGGGCATCCATTGTCTACCTTCCTTTCTCAGAGTTCTAGTCTCCTGAATCTTTGTCCTTCCAGGAAGCCAAGGGATCCTCTGCAAACAGGACTGTGGGACTCAGGGTCACAGGGATGTGACCTGGGATGTTTCCTGGGATGATCCCAGCAATAGGGTCCTGTCCTGCCTGGCACAGCAGTGAGTGGGTGGGTGATATAAGTAGAGCAGTTAAGGCGGCCCTCAGCCCTCAGGGAGAGGCTAGTCCTACCCTGGAGGACTGGTCATGGGAGCTAGACCTTTCCCAGGCTGGCCCAGGTCATCTGTCCCCTCTGTGCCCCAGGGAGTAGGCACCCAGCGTGCTTTGGAATCAATTGTCAATGTGCCTCTGGGGACTGGCATAGATTTTCCATTTCCTGTGCATGTCTACAAGGAAATTGGAAGCTCAATTTCAGGATGCCTGGGCCTGCACAAAGGCAGTGATGATGGCTATTGTCTGGAAAATGGCTCATTGTGGAGATGGGATTGAGGTGGCAGCAAATTAAGGTAAGAGTCTTTGATCAATGACTGTGCATTCCTTTCTCAGGCAGCTGAGATTGTGCTCTGGCAGACAAAAGTCTGATTTAGTGCACGACACACTGAAGTCCAGAGAGAGGAGGTTGTCCTTACAGGAAGCAGAAGAGGCTTTCGACCGAGACTTCATGGTCCTCAGGGGGTCCTGCTGCCCAGCTACTGGACCTGACAGAGAGGTCAGGAGCTCAGGTGGTAGGGCAGAAACAGGGCTAGGGCAGCCTAGCAAGGGGTTGCAGGAGTTACTAGGAAATTTTGGGATGGCAGAAGAGACCCAAGGGTTTGTATTTTTGACCTCATGCTCTTTATGACATTGCCTTAGCTCTTCTAGGGAAAGTGGAAAATGTATCCCTCCTTCCTTTCTTCCACTCCTTTCTGTTCTTCCCTCATTCATTCATTTGTTTACTCCTTTATCCAACGACCAATTATCAAGGGTGTTCCAACATGTCAGCCACTGTATCCAAGGCTTAGGATAAGATGACAAAAAAGACAGACATGGTTTCTGCCCTCATGGAATGTACAGACCCAGGGTGAGACAGACACTAAATCATGAACACACAGATAGATGCAATGATTACAAACTGCAGTTAAATATTAGGAAGAAAACAAAAGTGCTGAAACAGGAAATTAGATCATTTATTCCTTGCTTCCTCCCATGTGTTATCTACCAGTCTATGGAGGGGGTTGAGCGCTGTCTGGGACCCTGCCCTGCTTATCTCTCACCTGTGACTATTGGCTCTGTCCTGACCCAGCCGCCAGCTCTCCCTGGTATCAGGCAGGAGGGATTTGAGAGCTCTGGCCCAGCTCTCTGAGACTGTGTCAAGATGGCGGGGGATTAGGCCTTGATCTTAAGCCCTAGACCTACCTATTCCTGAGCCAGAGAGCCTGTCTTTTTCTTTTTTTTTTAAACTTCTACAAATATATATTTTATTTTTTATTAAGATATAAATTACATGAAGTGAAGCACACAGGTCTTGTTCTGTCAGTTTTTCTTCATTGTTTTGAAACTCTGTTATTAGATACATACACATTAGGATTGTTCTGTCTTCTTGATTGACTCTTTTCTCATATGAAATGTCCCTCTTATCTCTAGTAATAGTTCTTGTGTTAAATCTACTTTGTCTTTCACAACATATCTTCTTTTTATCCTTTTACTTTTAGCCTCTCTGTATTTTTACATTTAAAGTGGGTATCTTACAAATAGGATACAGTTGAGTATTATTTCTTTAAATGATCAATTTTTGCCTTTTAATTGAAGTGTTTAGTCCACTTACATTTAATGTAATTATTGATTTGGTTGGGTTGAAATGTACCATTTTGCAATTTGATATCTATTTTTCCCCTTTTATTTTTTTTCTTTTCTTTTTTTCTGCCTTCTTTAAATTCATGGGAATTTCTAACATTATATTTTTAAATCTCATCTACTAGCTTTTTATCTATATCTCTTTTTAGATGGTTACTCTAGGAATTGCAATATGCATTCTTAAATTAGCAAAGCCTACCTTGAATTAATATTATTCCACTTTACATACAGTGTAATAATCTTACAACAGTATACTTCCATTTCCTCCTTTCTTTGCTCTATTTTTGACATTTATTTTATTTTTACATATGTTAACTCCCACAATGTAATGCTATTATTTTTGCTCTAAACAGTCACTTTTCTTTTAAATAAATTAAAACTTAAGGAAAATGTATTTTACATTTACTCATATATACTACCATTTTTGGTGTTCTTTATTCCTTGATGAGGATCTTAGCTTCCATCTGGTACCATTCTTCTTTACTTTGGTGATGAATTCTCTCAGTTTTTATTTATTTCAACATTTCTCCATTTCAACTTCATTTTCAATGACTTCTGAATACAGACTTAGGGTGATGGGTTGTTTTTCTTTTAGCATTTTAAGGTCTCCATTGCCTTATGACTTGCATTGTATTTAGTGGTAAATCAATGATCATTCTTATCTTTTTATTTTAATTCTCCTACCTATAGGCATCTTTTTTTGGGTCTGTTGTGGGATTTTCTCTTTAACTTTGTTTTCCAGAAATTTTATTATTGTGTGTTTTGGTGATGGTGGTAAAGGCAGAGGTGTGTGTGTGTGTGTGTGTGTGTGTGTGTGTGTGTGTGTGTGTTTATATTGCTTGGGATTTGCCAAGCTTCTGGATTTGTGGGTTGACATTGTCATCACATTTGAAACATTTTAAGTCTTTAAAAAAATCAGTAGACTTTACTTTTTAGGGAAGTTATAGGATCACAGCAAAATTTAGTAGAAAGTACAGACTTCCCATATACCCCTTCACCTCTCACACATATAGCCTCCCCACCATCAACATCCCACATCAGTGTGGTACATTTATTACAACCACTGAACCAACATCAACACATTATTATCAACCAAAGTCCATAGTTTACAATAGAGTTCACTCTTGGTGTTATACATTCTATGGATTTTGACAACTGTGTAGTGACATGTGCCCATTATTCCAGCATCATACAAAATAATTTCCCTGCTCAAGACATCATCTGTGCTCCATATTCATTCCTCCTTCTTTCTCCCTTGAATTCCTGGCAACCACTGATCTTTTAACTGTCTTCATATTTTATCTTTTCTAGAATGTCATATAGTTGAAATCACGTACAATTTTCAGGTTGTTTTCTTTTACTTAGCAATATGCCTTTAAGGTTCCCCCGTGTCTTCTCAGGGCTTAATAGCTCATTTCCTTTTTAGTGATGAATAATATCCTATTGTATGGATGGTCCCATAGTATGTTTATTTATTCATTTATTGAAGGACATCTCATTTGCTTCCAAGTTTTGGCAATTATAAATGAAATTGCTGTAAACATTCCTATGCAGGTTTTTGAGTGGAAATACATTTTCAACTCATTTGGGTAAATACTAAGGGGAGTGGTTGCTGGATTGTATAGTAAGGGTATATTTAGTTTTATAAAAAAAACAAAAGAAACTGCCAAACTGTCTTCCAAAATGACTGTACCATTTGCATACCCACCAATAATAGATGAAGCATTCCTGTTGTTCACATTTGGTGTTGTCAGTGTTTTCAATTTTGGCCATTCTAATAGGTATGTAGTGATATCTCATTGTTTTCCTTCATAATTCCCTAATGATATATGATATTGAGCATTTTTTTCACATGCTTATTTGCCATCTGAATGTCATTTATGAAAGCCTGTCTTTCATATGGTTGTTGACCATCTGTATTAAGTATCTATTCAGATACTTTGTTCACTTTAAATTGGGTTGCTTATTTTCTGAATTGTTGAGTTTCAATAATTTCTTTGTATATTTTGAATGACAGTCCTGTATCAAATATGTCTTTTGCAGATATTTTTTCTAGTCTGTGGCTTGTCTTTTCATTCCCTTGACCATCATTATTTCTTTCAAAAATTTTTTCTGCCCCAATCTCTCTCCATTTTTGTTTGAGCTCTAATGTTGTTTATGTTACAATCCTTGGTGTTGTCCCACAGGTCGCTGACATTCTGTTCCTTTTTCTCTGTGTACTTTAGTTTTCATGGTCTCACAGGTTGTTTTCAAATTCATTGCTCTTTTCTTTTCAGTTTCAAATCTATTGTTGAGTTCATCTAGTTAATTTTTCATTCCAAGTATTGCATCTTTCAGTTCTATAATTTTTACTTGATTCATTTCATAGTTTCCATTTTTCTGTTGAGGTTCCCCATTGTTTCACTCATTTCATACATATTCTCCTTTATATCCTTAAACATATTTATAATAGATGTTTTAAAGTTTTTTACTGCTAATTCCAGCACCCACATCACCTGTAGGTAAATTTTTCTCCTGGTTATAGGTTATATTTTCCTGCTTTGCATTTTTGGCATTTTAAAAATTGTATGCTAGACAATGTGAATGCTGTGTTATGGAGATATTAATTTTTATTGCCCTCTTTGAAAGAGTATTGTGTTTTTGTTGTAGTAGGCAGTTAATTTGCTGGTGAGTCGGCTTGGTTGTGTCATGAATTAATTTTAGACTTTGTTAAGGTGAGTGTAGAGTAGTCCCTAATACATAGCCTTCTTGGAGTCTGCCAAATGCTGAGGGCATTCAGCAAGATCTTCACTCTGGCTGGTCACAACTCCACTATCTCCCAGCATGGTATGATTTCCAACAAAGTACTTTGGCTTGCTGCAGGCTAGAAGCTGTTCTCTGCCAGGCAGCACAGTCTCACCCTGTCCATGCATGGCTTACTATCAGGGCAAATACTATATATGTTCCTGGTGCTCCTTCTCTATGCATCTTCCAACTGTCCTGCAACCTGCTCCACAAATTCCAGCTGCCTCACACTCTAGTCTCTGATTCCTTCACGCAGTAAGACCTCTTTTCTCTCTTTCCAAATATGTGCTCCAGGTTTGGAAAGCGCCCACTGGCAGGAAGTTGGGGCGAATGTCAAACTCAGCTCCTGTGTTTCCCTTTCTCAAGGATCACAGCCAGTTAAGAGTTAGAATCTTGCAGACCTAAGAGCCAGAGTAAACCATGAAATCTTGTTGCAGGTCCACCTCCCTTTTCCACCCATCCCGCTGCCCTTGGCTGTCCTGTGGCCATTCTCCTGCGGAATGGGGAAGTAGGAGAGGAACAGGGGCTCAGTAGGGGAGCCCAGAGAAGGCAGTCAGGGCATTGCCTGCTATATTTTGTTTATAACTCCCCGGGGGAGCCCCAAAGAAGGAGGCAGCTGTGTCCTATTGAGCTTGTTGAAGAGGCAGAGAGGGAGGAGCTGCTGGGGAGTGCAATTAGCCAACGGTTTGAGACTGATGAAGTGGATAATGAGAGGTGCTAGGAGAGATTTTTGTGCTAAAAAGAAAAAAACAGGGAGAGAGACTTTGCACATTAATGTGCTCAGGCCTGACTCATCAGCAACCTACTCCCTGCTGAGAGGCCAGGGATTGGAGGGTACCTCCTTCCCAGGCAGCCTCCTTGGGGATTGTCATCACCATCCTCACCATCACTAACATTCATCAAGCTCACGTGGGCCAGGCCCTATGCCAACCATCTTTTTTGTGCTTTCCCTCATTCAGTCCCTAAAATAACTCTATAAAATCAGTTTTATTATCACCCATTTTACAGGTGAGCAAACTGAGGTGCAAGATGATGAAACATTCCTCGGTTACATTGTTAGTAGGTTGTGGAGCTGAGTTTCTTGCCATTGTTGGACATCAGAGCCTAACAGATGTAGTCTCAGTCTTGGTCTCATGATGCAGGTTTATTTGGCTTTGGTTATTGTCCTTAAAAATAAAGGAGCCTGGTCAATATGGTGAAACCCTGTCTCCACTAAAAATAAAAAAATAGCTGGGCATGGTGGTGGGCGTCTGTAATCCCAGCTACTTAGGAGATTGAGACGGGAGAATCGCTTGAACCAGGGAGGCGGAGGCTGCAGTGAGCTGAGATCTCACCACTGCACTCCAGCCTGGGTGACAGAGCAAGACTCTGTCAAAAAAAAAAAAAAAAAAAAAGGAGGTGGGGAACAACACATCTCCCAGAACCTGCCCTGTGAGAGGCACTGTGCTAAACTCTGAACCAGGCATGTTACATTTCTTCATTTTAGCTTTGCTTTGTTTTTCAATCATTCCTGATAATATGTACTGGGGAAAGTACTGCTGTTTAACTATTTTACCACCATTTAACATATAAAGATACAGTTTTAGAGCAATAAAATACCTTGTCCAAAGAACCACATCTTACCAGTGGTGGAACAGTGTTAAAATTTATTAAACTTTTATACATTTGCCAAGCTTGTGTGGGCTAATATATATTATTATATATATGCCAGGACTTATTCTAGGTACTCCATATTTAGCAGTGAATAAAACAGATAAGAACCCTGCCCTGGTGGAGCTTACATTCTAGTGGAGAGCCAATGAGCAATAAACAAACAGCCTGATAGAGGTGAATGATAAAGAGAAAAATAATGCAGGGAACTGGGAAGGCAGAGGGTGATGTGGAGGTTGGAATTTTGCATAAACCTGCAGGAAGTTCTCACTGAGAATGACTTCTGAGCGAAACTGTGAAGGAGCTGAGGGATCCAGCCCACAGATATCTTGTGGAAGGGCATCTGAGGCGAAGGGAACAGCTAGTACAAACATCCAGAGGCACGGAGTTGCTGGGCTGCACAACTTATGAACAGCATTCATGAAGGCAGCAAGGAGAGGGTTTCTCCTGGGGGTGTGCAGCAAGGTGGGAGGCAGGCGCTGTGAGGGCAGGGGATGATGTGGCTGAGAGTGATGGAGGGGAGAAGAGGGGCCTTGAGTGAGAGGGTAACTGCAGCTGAGTGTGCGAGGCCTTTCTGGTCATTATATGGATGTGGGCTTTAGACTGGTGAAAATGAGGAATTGGAGGGTTTAGAGCCAAGAAGCTGCCTGTTAAGTGAACCTCTCTGGCTGAGTAGGACAGCAGGGCCAAGGTGGGCAGACCAGTTGGTGCAAGGGATGATGGTGGTCTTGGTTCCAGTAGGTAGCAGCAGAAGTGGGGAGAATTGATAAGATATTATTTATATTTTGAAAGTAAAGCCAACAGCGTTTACTAGTGGATTGGATGTTGAGTGTGAGAAAAAGAAAGAAGTCAAGGATGGCTTACGTTTTCTTTCTGAGCATCTGGGGGGCTGGGGCTGTGATTTACTAGCAAGAGGAACAGGCTTTGCAGGGAAGATGAGAACTGTGCCATACTGGGGATGCTAGGGCCGCCTGTGAGAAGCCACAGTGGAGAAGTAGAGCAGACTGGGGGTCAGGGAAGAGGCATGAGTGGGTCCAGGTCCCCAGCTCTTTCTATTGTAGGGGAGAAGCACCCTTTTTCAGACACAAAGTCTTCCCTGATTTGAACAGGGAAGAGGTCCGAGAGATGATTCCCAGACAGGTGCACTCAGCCACCTTGATAGCCTCCAATTGGCTTCTAAGTTTTGCCTTCCCCTTGGGTTCTGCTACTCTGATGCGACCTACCCATGGCTGAAGTTATCTCACTTTTTCTTTTTAATCCCTAAAGTGTCCCAACAGCTCTCTCTCTCTTACTCCAGGTGAGACTGCCTGATATCGTGCAAAGAACTTGCCAAAACCACATGAGTGAAGAGGAAATGCTACTCACCTGCTGTGTGACTTTGGGCTGGTGGTTACCTCTCTGGGCTTCTTTCCTCCATCTGTTGAGTGGAGACTGTAGAATTACCCACCTTAGAGTCCCCTCCTCTTCTCCTGGGCTCCCACTGCTGGGAGTTCCTCCCCCTTTTTCTCCACCCTTCCACATCTTAAGTGCCAAATTTGAGGTCCCCTAAGAAGTTTCCTCATGTGTCCCCCACTCTCACTAATTAACATCTCCATGGTACCCCAGCCATTTCCTGGAAAGGTAAGAAGGGATTTTGGCACTGGACAGGCCTGAATTCCTAGCTTGACTCTGCTTCTGACTCTGCCTCTTGGTGATTTTAGAAGAGTCACTGGATCACTTAAAGCCTCGGTTTCTTCATTTGTAGAATAGAACCAGAATTAAATAAGATGATGCAAGAAAATCATTTAGCACAATGAACTCAAATAAATGTTGTGAGCACTTCAGCACAGATCCCAAAACTTGGCTGCAAATTGTGGGATCTGTGCAAATTGTCCACCTGAAGTTTATTTAGACCAGAGGCCAGCAAACTTCTTCTGTAGAGAGCCAGAGAGTAAATATTTCAGGCTGTGCAGGCTAGAAGGTCTCTGTTGCAGGTACTCAGCTCTGCCATTGAGCAAAATCAGCCATAGACAATACACAAATGGGAGAGGCTATGTTCCAAGAAAACCTCATTTACTAAAACAGGTGATGGGCTTGTTTGGACCCATCAGCCATCGTTTTCCAATCCCTAATCTGAATTATTCTCTTCTTGTTCCAAGTGGGTTAATGTTCCTTCCTCCATTGATTTGTCAGTTGCACACATGCTAGTTACTCATTAAATATTCATTTGATTGGTTTAATATCACAATACATCTTTGATCCCATCTTGGAAGCTTCTGAATTTGTTCTTTGGAAAGAGCCCTGAAATAAGAGGCAAAGAAGGGATCATGAGCCATCCCAAAGTCCCTGGTGAGTCAGGAGCTCCCAGTTCCCAGTCCTGGAGGATATTGTCAGCATGACAAGGACAGTCTTACAGCACCAGCCACTAGTGTGGCCATGCTCTGCAGCTGTGAAATTCTTCCTTTGGTTTCTCCAAGAAAATAATCCTCTAAAAAGAATCTCATCTATTAATGTGATTATTAATCTGGAAAAAAAAGGCCCACTTCTCAATAAAATGAATCTATGACAAGACAGATGTAATGAACCTGGTTAGGATTTATGATGTGCCCAGGCAGCATTTTGCAAAAGATAATGTTCCCCTGTAATGTTGATTTGCCGGATGAGAACCATGTAATTTATTCTGTCAATGTACATAAGAAATGTTATCTGTGTGGGGAATGACTGATGGCCTCATGAAAGCTGGCAGGGAAACAAATAAAACAATTTGGGCCTTAAAAATATAATCACCTAATGATCACATCCCCCTGTTGGTGACGTGGAGTGCAGGGCTGGGAGCTGCAGCTCTTGTGAATTTGTGGCCCAGACACGGAGCCATTTACCCTTGAGCTTGGCACCAGAGGGCAGCAGGGAGCCCCAAGAGTCTCTCACGAAGGTGCAGGTTGCTCCCTCTGGGCCTTTGCTCAGGCTGTTCCCTCCTCCTGGATGTTCTTCCAGGCCTGGCTCACGGGTCTCTCCTCCACGGCAAGCTTCTGTGCCTGCAGATTTCCAAGCACAAACTATGGCGACAGCAGGGTTTTTGCCTCCTGAGGACGCTTGCAGCCACTCTCTGGCTCCTTTTTATGCCACTTGGCACTTGTTCTCATGGATTCAGTGATTGATGTAATTTTCTCTTCGAGACTAGACCTAATCATGTTTCAGCATCTCCTGTAGGAGGGATCATTTCATGCGTGCACATGAGTGTTCTCTGAGTGAATTAATTCTCAGAGGTGTAGCTACTATCTGTTGAACATGTCAAGTGTGGCAAGCACTGTGCTAGGTGCGTCACAACATGGTCACGTGAATGGAACCGCCCTAAAAGGCACCACTGTTGTTTGCTTTTACATAGTGGGAACTGAGGCTCCCACTTGAACTGCCGTCCAAGATTATTGACGTGGCAAGTGGAGGAGCCAGGATCCAAATCTGGCCTGCAGAGACCATTGTGATTCCATATTGCACGAGCCCTCTGTGCCGGTCACCCTCCCATGCTGATTGCCCCCTCCTGAGATCCTTCTTCCCTTGGTTTCCATACAGCAACCTCTCCTGGTTTCCCTCCCACTTCTCTTACCACCCCTTCTCATTCTTTCCAAAACCTTTTTTCTTAAATGTTGGTGTCAGCTCTGTGCTCAGCCTTTCTTCCTCTCTCAGCACCACATCTTATTCTCCCCATTGGCTTTCACTTGGAGGTTTTGACTCCCAGCTCTCTCCCTGGGTCCCAAGTCCCTCCAGGTACTG
Organism: Rhinopithecus roxellana; assembly: GCF_007565055.1. Classification (NCBI taxonomy): domain Eukaryota; kingdom Metazoa; phylum Chordata; class Mammalia; order Primates; family Cercopithecidae; genus Rhinopithecus; species Rhinopithecus roxellana. Next base: position 88,239,048 of record NC_044560.1, on the reverse strand, counting down.
GGTATCCCCAGGCAAACATTCCCAAGGCACTTCAGAACTCAGTTCACCATTGCTGCCCACCCCCCAGCTGCTCCCCACATCCACTCCTCCTTCCGTGTTCCCGTTCTCAGAGGCTGGCACCTCTGCCATCCACCCACCTAAATGACCTGATAACCACCTTGATCAGCTCACCTACCCTGCCCTCAAGGGCTGATATGTCACCAGTATGCTCTTATTAGCCACTTCTGGAGCATTTCATCTGCCACCTACCACTGTGCCCACTCTAGTCCAGGCCACTCTTATTCACTGGATCTTTGAGCCTCAGCAGAGACATCACCTCCCCAAGGAAGCTTTCTCTAAACTTTCCAGACGAGGTTTAGCACTCCCCAGCCTGCTCCCATTGGACCTTAGGGTGCTTGTCATTCTCCAAGGTAATAATGTGCCTTTAGACCTTTCCCTTCTAGACTGTGAGCTTTCTGAGGCAGGGGGCCTCCTGGTCTGATGGACTTAGGAACTCTGTGTGCCTCCTAAGGCTGGGCCTGGTACACAGGAGATGCTCAGAGACTCTCTGCTGAGTGAGTGAGTCAGGGAGTGACACAGGCTGAGGGAAGCCTAGCCAGAGCCCTGCCCCAGAGTGTGCTGAAGAGATAAGAAAGACCTCAGGCAGATGTACCTCTGGTCACTGAGCATGGCCCAGAATCCTTGGGAAGGGCAGAAAGTGAAGATAGCCAGAGGGAATACCTTCTTGGACATGCCCTGGGGTACTGGTTGAAGAGCTCATGGGCAGGGCCATCAATGGGTATGGAAGGTACTCAAGAGGGAGCATGTCTGAGCCAAGGTCAGTGTGGAGGCCAGGTCACAAGGACATGAGGCTGGCTCTGGCCTTGACAACATGAGGAGAGGCCAGAGTACAGGCTGGAGACCAGGCGAAGCCACTCATCAGGACACGGCCAGGGCTGGGAAGTGACAGGGCTACTAGAGACAGGGCAGGGGAGCCTATATGTCAAACATACGCAGGTCCAAGGTCCTATAGAGAATCTTATCTCTGGGAGTGCAGCATGAGGCTTAGACAGACAGCTTAAGGTAAGCCACCATGGCTGGGACATTGAATCTTGAGTCTGAGGAAAGTGATTGTATCATTCAATGCCTGGCAAGAAACAGAATACCCACCAGATGATTCAAATGAAGAAAGGTAAATGGAGGGACTGCTTATAGAGGTATAGACAGAATAACGGGAATCAACAAATGGTCACCCAGAGAGTCACAGCAGCAGAGAGCTGCTACTACTCTGAGGATTAAAGAGAAAAAGGGCCCAGTGAGAGCTGGAGCCAGGGAGGAGGTCTGGGGAGAGCTGTTAGCCACAGAGGGATGTATCTACTGCCAGAAACATGGTGCCAAAGCAAGAAGGGGGCAGAGAAGAAATGACCCAACCTCTCCTTCTGCCCTGCTGGTGACTCCCATTGGCTGAATCCAGCAGTGAGGTCAAATTCCTGGGTCATGGAGCAGATTAGAAAAGGAAACAGAGTTGGTGTGGGGGGAAGTGAGGATCAACCAGTGTGGTGACTCGTTGTTAAGTCTCCCAGCTGATATGCTAAGGCTGAGTCTGGAATCTCACTGAAGAATTGACCTGTCTGCTAGCTGGTCTACAGGCAGGGCCATGAGGGAATCTAGCTTGGAGATTTGGGGAGGCAGAGGCAGAAAGAAGGTGGGCAGCTCTGCATGAAAATGGAAGCCTCGGCCGGGCGCGGTGGCTCAAGCCTGTAATCCCAGCACTTTGGGAGGCCGAGACGGGCGGATCACGAGGTCAGGAGATCGAGACCATCCTGGCTAACATGGTGAAACCCCGTCTCTACTAAAAATACAAAAAATTAGCCGGGCGAGGTGGCGGGCGCCTGTGGTCCCAGCTACTCGGGAGGCTGAGGCAGGAGAATGGCGTGAACCCGGGAGGCGGAGCTTGCAGTGAGCTGAGATCCGGCCACTGCACTCCAGCCTGGGCGACAGAGCAAGACTCCGTCTCAAAAAAAAAAAAAAAAAAAAAAAAAGAAAATGGAAGCCTCCCTAGTTGGTCCTCTGTTCTTATCATGTGTGAACCTTGAACCAGGTTTGAACATGGGGTCTAGGCTGTGCTAAGCCTGAGACTATGACTGTAGGACTTAGTTTCCCTAAGGGTAGAGTGATGACATTAGATCAAAGCAACAATTCTCAAATGGTGTTCCAAGGAACTCCAGAGCCTAGTGGAGATGCCTCAGGGGTTAGTAGGTATATGGAGGAGGAGGCCAAGAGAGTTGGGGGGGAACCCTAATAAATGCTAATCAGGCCAGCTAGCTAATGAAAAAGCCTTTCTTGCATTTGGCTTCGAGAGAGCAGCTCAAATGAGTTGGACTTGGAGCATTTCAACCTGGATGTGGGTACTGCCAGAGAAGGAGGGATGGTAACTGCCAATGCTTTTGGCAGTCCTAGAGACTGGTCCGTGGTCCAAGAGGCAGGATATTGGAAGGCAGTTAGGGTGGGTCCCAGGCATGTCCTGAGAGATGCTATGGACGAAACTGGGGAGCCAGAGGAAGAGAGAAGATAAAATCCAAGCATCATTCAATGGGGAGAGAAGATCAAAACACGTCTGACCAAGTGAATGTCTTTGGGGATCTTCTGGGTGACTCCCAAATCTGCTTGTCAGACATGATTGTTTCTTCAGATACAGATGGAAAAGCCTTCCAGGTGGGTAGACCGGGAAAAGTTCTGATGAAATTCTTTGATGCGTAGAGATACTACCCTCTGAGGGCCCCCCTGCCAGCCAGTCCCCAGCCTCCCAGGCCCCTTGGCACACACCCTGGTCCAGAATAAGGCCATGTTTAGATTTCCCACTGATGGCTAGAATCTTCTGGTCTCTACTTGTTTGTGCTAGAGTCCTGAGAAGCCCAACTCAGCAACTGTGACTTCTGCCAGCCTGTCTCTGGCCTCCCTCTCTGGAGTTCTTCCTTTTGCCTTATTCTGTAATCTCTCCCAAGGCTGACACCTTCCCTGGGGTTCTGCCCTGAGGGATACTGGCCCTAGTTTAAAAGATCTCATCTCTGGCTCCAGGTCTTAGGCCCTCCCCATACCCTACCTAAGCCTGCTTCACCTACCAGGACTCATCTAGTTCTCAGCACAGGCTCCTGGTCACAATCGCAAAGGGATCTGATCTGCTCTTGCTGCAATGTGCAAGGAAAGAAAGTTGCAAGAAAATGTCATCAACACTTTTATAAAACAAGGTAGTTTAATCTGAATACATGTAGCTTACAGTCATAACAAATGGCTAACATTTATTGAACAATTCCAAAGTTCCAATTCCACTGTGCTAAGTTCTTCACAGACGTGATTTCAGTTAAGCCACACCACAGCTCTCTGATAGTGTGCTTTTGTTATTCTCAATTACACAGATAAAGAAACTGAGGCTCACAGAAGAAATGCCTTCCCCAGGCTCCCATGGTTAAGAAGAGATGGAGCCTGTGTGTGTAACAACTCCACTCACCATCATTTTGGGGTTGGGAAGATAAATGAAGTCTTCTCAAACCTCTGAAAGGGCCCTTCTCAGCCACAAATTGAGGAAACAGCACAAAAATAGACAAACGACACAAAAAGGCTGATCAATAAGCACCATCTTCAAGAAGCAGAGCAATTAGGGGGGAAAATGAAATAGCTTTCCTGTCTCTAAAATAATAGACTTCTATTAATTCTAAAATATTTTCACTTTGTTGTTTATGAAAAGAAATCCAAGTTTGATTCCTTCTGCTTGAATCCCCTCTCTTCACTTTCTTGTGTAGTCAGTCTTTTCCCATCCTTCAGGTCTCAGTTTTCATATCACCTCCTCAGAGAAGCCTTCTGTGACCGCACAAACATAAATCGGCCCTGTGGTTTTTCTGCTGGACCCCTCACCCATTTCTTCATAGCACTGATCTGCTCAGCACCATTTGCAATTGTGTATGTCTGTGCACGTGTGGTGTGTGTGCATGTGAGCTTGTTCTTCCGTTCCCCTCACCCCTGGACTATAAGCTTGGTGAGGCTAGAGACCACCTCCTGTGCATTCATCCCTCTAGAACCCACACCCAGCCTGAGGCATATCGGATGCCCGCCCAGTAAACCAGTGTCTAAAAGACAGATGAATAAATGTGGTGTACTTTTATTTATCATCCTTCAGAAATCCATTTTTATATTCTCTGATCTTATTTAATAACATATCACTTAAGAACAATTTGATATCCATTGCAGTATATAGACTGGGAAATCATGTAAATGTGGTTATTACTTTATGACTATCAGCGATGCCTTTGTATTGTTGGAAGGAAGAGAAACAGGGTAACAGAAAGAGCACTGCATGGGCAGTTGTGAAATCTGGGTATGAGCCTTGGCTTTGCTGCTTACCAGCTGTGTGACCTTGAGCATGACCTTTTCCCTCTCTGGTCCTGAGTTTTCTCAGCTGTAAAATGAGCTTGGACCAGGGACTCTCTGGGGCTCTTTCAGCTGTAAGAGCTGAGATTCTGAGAATTATATAAACTGAACTTGTATGTGGTTACAATGATTGGATTTGGGGTGTCAAATCCTGTTTTGAGCTGCACTAGAACTAGAATGGCATTTTGTTGAGATCCAGTCCTGCCCTAAAGTCCGGACGACTTCTCATGTTGCCTGTATTGTTGCAGAACCTCCCCATTATCCATGTGTGCTGGAAGCGCTGGAGGAGGGCAGAGCTACACCTCTTCCTCTCTTACGGGGCCTGTACTTTGTCTTTCCCATCCTGAGAAGCTCTGGAAACTGAAGCCTGGTAAGAAAGAAGCTGCAAAAAGAAAAAAGAAAAACAAAAAAACAAAAAAACCCCACCCTTTTTTATCTCTCACTTCTATCTCCTCATCCTCAGACCACAAAGCATCCAATCACTACTCAGCAACTGGGCTGGAATGAAAGTCAGAGATGTGACTGAGTTCCAGGCACTGCAGCCTGAGGAGCTAGGAGGAGCCCAGGGGGGTCACAGGGTCTGCCAGGGCCAGTGTCGCAGTGCGTATTAATCGGTGTTTAAGTGGGTTCATCAGCGCGGAGCGGCTGCCGCCACTGCTGAGCTCAGCCCAGGCCCAAGGAGCTGCGAGCTGGGTTAATAACACCTTATTTAGCAGAAAATTCCACTCCACTGGAGCATGTTTCAGAAGGAGTTTGATTTGAATGAGGATTGATGTCAATCCTGCAAGGCAAAAGTGCCTGAAGCTGCTGCCGCAGCCACAGCTATAAAACAAGCCATTTGTGGTGCCCACAGGAAGGCATGCAGAGTGCAGCAGCGCCCATGTATCTACATCCCACACCCCCGTGGGATGGGCAATCCTGAGGGGACTGGCTAGTGAACATTCCTGGGCATCTTTTAGCTTGGACCCAACAGACCAGGGCTCAAATGGGCCCGACGTATTTATTCAACAGACCGGGGCTCAAATTTGGAACTGCCAGTTCTCAACTGTGTGATCTCAGGCAACTTGTGTAACCTCTCAAAGTCTTGGTTAACTCATCTCCACAGTAGAGATATTGAAACCTGCCTTGGAGAGTTGATGTGAAGCTTAAGAGAGCTTGTGTACAGTGGGTTACAGAACGACCATACTCTCTGGCATGGAGGTGGCCCTAAATCCGTTTGAAATCCCATTTCACTTCTGTCCCAGGTCAAGGCGAGGATGTGTGAGGTGGGAAAAGGAGTCTGGATTAGACAAGGTCCTTACATCTCCCCCACATGGGGTGCCATCTGAGTATGACTTGTCTCCAAGGCTTTTGCCCTGCCTGTGGTTTATTGGGACAGCTTGGACTGAGAATCTAGTGAAAAATCAGACCTTGTCTGTCTTCAACTCCTGTTTGTCTTTTACCCAAAGGTGTGGCTGGTAGGTTGTAATGGCTCCAGGTCCAGGGGAGGCCTCAGAGTTCCAGATTAGAGACCATATTGTCAGGTGAGTTCATCTCCACAGATCTGTCTGGTAACGGCAATAGGGAATGAAATCTCTTTTTCTTTAGTTTCTTTCTTTTTCCTCTGCTAGTGCTGTGATTCTCCATTCCCGTTTGGCAGCCCCTGTGGGGGTTGCCAAAGAAGAGATGGAGAGGGGAGGCAGGAGGCTGCATCCTAACCTTTCCTATACCTGGTCTCACCATGACTGGGTACTCCCCATGCTGGCCTCAGGAACTCTGCCAGGGACCCAAGGCTTTGGTTTCGAACAGCTGTAACGTTCCTAGATATTGAGTCTGAGCAGAAGAAGCCCTGAGTCACCGTCCTCACAGCTCTGGTAGGAGACATGGTTCCCTCTTCGAGGAGGAGTCAAGAGCCACAGCCACACGTTTTCCAGCTGCAGAGGATAAGGCAGTGAGAATGGGTTCACCCAGCACCATTGTGTCTCCACTGAAGGGCTTTGCAAGTGCCTCGGAATGGGGCCCAAAGCAGATTTCCTGTTTATTTTTAAATCTTTTTGGGCTTGCTGTTCTTGGCAGTGCTGATTTTAATTCTTCTCTTTCTCCAGCCCTTTCAGACGAGAGCTGGTTGACAAGGAATAGGCACGATTGTGTTTGCCCAAGTGCAGATAATATCAGATGTGGCAGATCCGCTGAGCCCCAGCTTCCAAAGAGAAATAGAACATAATAAACAGGTACCACAAGGGGGAATAAATAGGGAGGATTAAATCTGAACAAAGGCAGGAACATCTGGGACATACAAAAGCTTGTTTGGAGAATTGCTTGGGAGAGAGAGGAATGAAGAAGAAAGCAGCCCACTTCACCCCGCACCCGGCTCTGCTTCTGGGCTCTAGCAGACACACAGTGCACACAGGGCAGCCTCTGGAGAGGGGTGGACTGAGGCTGAAGCAGAGTGAAATCTGTGCTTTTGGAGGATCCCAAAAGGCAAAGCTCTGGTCACCCCACCAGCTGTCCCTGAGGCAGAGGTCAGGGAACATGCAGGCCCTCATCCCCTTGTGTCAGCCCTCATTGTCCCTCCCTTAGCCTACTTCACCCACCATTGGGGTCCTGAATCTCTTCTCTCATAAAGTCATCTTTGGCTTCCCTGAGATAAGCAGGCAACCTCTGCTCTTCCCTGCATTGTGTCTGGGCTCTTTCCCTCTGGAACAGCTTCTCTGATGGAGTGTGGGCACTATTTCAGCGACTGGTTGAAGTGCTTAAGTGGTTAAGGGAAATAATTTAGTTTTTAAAAGTGCCTTAGATGAGTCTCCTGGACAATCCACTTTTCTGAAGCCCTGGTGACCACCACTTCTCCCCAGCATAGTTCTCTTAATTATCCTCTTGCCTCTTGCCTCATCCCTCTACTCTGTTCTCAATGCTGTGACTCGACCAATCCTAACAAAACGAAGACCTGATCATTTTGGGCCCCAGTTAAAATCCTGCATGGAAGGGAAGCATTTCCAGAATGGCAGAGGAAGAATCTCCAACAATCTACTCCTGCATGAAAGCAATGAGAACACAGGAAATACTGTCAGAATCAACATTTTTAGAATTCTGGAAATTAATCAAAGGCTCACAACAATCAAAAGAGTGTTTATTCAAGAAAAATGGCTTGGTTTCAGCAAGTGCAGTAAGCTTTGTGGCATTTCAACTTATCTTATTCTCATGCCTCTGCATTTCAACTTATCTTATTCTCATGCCTCTGTCCCTAGCTCTGTGTTAACCTAGAAAACCAGCAGCCTTACAATCACAACAGCTGTGAAAACCAGTAGCCTAACAATCATGGGATGGGGAAGAACAGGTTTAGAGTCTCAAACAAAAGTTTTATTTCAAGAGAATTGTAACTATTCGACCTGTCTGGCAGCTCCCTGGAAAAACCCCATCACAGGCCTTGCCTTCATCTGACCTAACTAGAAGCTTATTCAGTGAGACACTCTGCAGATCATTTGTTCAAAACAATCACAGGCAATTGTTTAATATCACACAGTTACCTGAGTTGGGGATACCTGCTGGGGTGAACAAGAGGCTGGCCAAAAAACTTAAATCTGGTGAATGAGATATTGAAGGGGGACTTTGAAGTACTCTGAAATATTCCTGTGAATCTAGAAGGCCACATATGTGTAGGGCTGTGCACATGCTCAAGAAAGACCTGAGAATGCCCTACCTCTGACCCTGGAACTCTGCACAAGCAGGAGATGAAGGCTTGGACAGCGTTATTAATTTTCAGAGCTCTGAAAGTGTGTCCTAACCACACATGGAGCACCCCTCAGCAAAGGATGGGAAGCTTATTGGTATTGGTTGAAGTTATTTAAGGAAATCTCTGTTCAATCATTAGATAATCACTAAGGTAACTGAGCAGAGACCTCAATGACTGCATATGAAAAGGAATACAGGCCGGGCACGGTGGCTCAAGCCTGTAATCCCAGCACTTTGGGAGGCTGAGACGGGCGGATCATGAGGTCAGGAGATCGAGACCATCCTGGCTAATACGGTGAAACCCCGTCTCTACTAAAAAATACAAAAAACTAGCCGGGCGACGAGGTGGGCGCCTGTAGTCCCAGCTACTCGGGAGGCTGAGACAGGAGAATGGCGTGAACCCGGGAGGCGGAGCTTGCAGTGAGCTGAGAGCCGGCCACTGCACTCCAGCCTGGGCGGCAGAGCAAGACTTCGTCTCAAAAAAAAAAAAAAAGGAATACAGACTTTACAGAATTAGATCAGAAAAATCACTAAATAAACAGCAATAACAACAAATCCAGAGGAGGGGGTAAATCTGATTTCCAGAGTTGCCACAGTATATTATTTAAAATGTTTAGTTTCCAACAAAAAATTATTAAACATGCAAAGAAACAGGAATATATGGCTCATATATAAAGGAAAAAAGTAGTCATAAGAAACTACACTGTTTCTTAAGAGGAAGTTGAGATGTTGGGCTTACTAGAAAAAAGACTTTAGATTAACTACAACAAATGTTTTTAGAACTAAAAGAAAGGACAACCAAAGAATTAAATTAAAGTATAAGAACAATGTCTCACTAAATAGAGACTATCATTGAAGAGATAAATATTATGTGTGTGTGTATATATATTCATATGAACAAAATAGCAACTATGGAGTTGAAAAGTATGATAACTGAAGTGAAAATTTTACTAGATAATCTCAACAGTGGGTTTGAACTGGCAGAAAAAAGGACTAGCAAACTTGAAGATAAGTCAATTGAGATTACCCAGTCTGAGAAACAGAAAAAAAGGAAAAAATGAGCAGAGCCTCAGAGACCAATGGCACATCATGAAGCATACTAAGATATGCATAATGGAAGTCTCAGAAAGAGAGAAGAGAGAGAAAAATGCAAAAAGAATATTCGAAGAAATAATGGCCTAAAATGTCCTAAATTTGATGAAAAACTTTACACATTCAAGAAGCTCAATAAATTTTATGTAGAATAAAGTCAAAGAGATTCACACATAGTCAAATGATCAAAAGCCAAAGACAAAAAATAATCCTAAAATCAACAAGAGGCAAATTACTCATCACATACAAGAGATCCTCAAAAAGATTAAGAGCTGACACTTCATCAGAAACCAGGGAGGCCAGAGGCTGTGTAAAGACATATTCAAGATGCTGAAAGTAAAAGGTTAACCAAAACACTCCAGCTCATCATCACTGATCATTAGAGAAATGCAAATCAAAACCATGATGAGATACTATCTCATGCCAGTTAGAATGGTGATCATTAAAAAGGTTGGAAACAACAGATGCTGGCAAGGATGTGGAGAAATAGGAATACTTTTGCACTGTTTGTGGGAATGTAAATTAATTCAACCATTGTGGAAGACAGTGTGGTGATTCCTCAAGGATCTAGAATCAGAAATACCATCTAACCCAGCAATCCCATTACTGGGTGTATACTCAAAGGATTATAAATCATTCTACTATAAAGACACATGCTCATGTATGTTTATTTCAGCACTATTTACAACAGCAAAGACTTGGAACCAACCCAAATGTCCATCAATGATAGTCTGGATAAAGAAAATGTTGCACATAAACAATGGAATACTATGTAGTCATAAAAAAACAATGAGTTTATGTCCTTTGCAGCACATGAATGAAGCTGGAAACCATCATCCTCAGCAAACTAACACGAACAAAAAACCAAACACTGCATCTTCTCACTCAAAAGTGGGAGTTGAACAACGAGAACACATGGACACAGGGAGGAGAACATCACACACCAGGGCCTGTCAGGGGGTGAGCGAAAAGGGGGATGGAGAGCATTAGGATAAATACCTAATGCACATGGGGCTTAAAACCTAGGTGATGGGTTGATAGGTGCAGCAAACCATCATGATACATGTATACCTATGTAGCAAACCTGCACGTTCAGCACATGTATCCCAGAAATTAAAGTTAAAAAACAAAAACAAAAAAAAAAGCCTCAAAAACAAAGGCGGTATTAACAGATTCTTAGATAAACAAAAACCAAGAATTCGTTGGTAATAGGCCTGCCCTACAAAAGATATTAATGGGAGTCTCTCAAGTTTAAATGAGAGGACTAAGCAGTCAGTTGAATCCACACAAAGAAATAAAGTGCACAAGTAACAGTAACATGGATAAATATAAAAAATAGTATAAGTATATTTTTGTTTGTAATGATTTTCTTTTCCTATTTCACTTAAAACACAATTGCATAAAGCAATAATTATAAAATTGTGTTGATGAGTTGATAAAGTATAAAGACCTGATTTGTATAACAATCAACAAAGGAGGCAGAAGCAAAGGTATATTGGGAACAAAGTTTTTGCATATTATTGAAATTATGTTGGCATTATCCAAACTAAATTAAGAAGTTAATTATAACTCCCAGAGAAACCACTAAGACAAGAACTAAAAAACAAACCATGGTAATGAAACAACAGAGAATTAAAAAAAATACACTAGACAGTATCTAGTGTATACAAATGAAGGCAGTAATGGAAGGATAGAGGAACAACAACAAAAACCCATGCCATATAGAAAACAAATACCAAATATCACATATAATTTCTACCTTATCAGCAATTACATTAAATGTGAATCAACTAAACATTCCCATCAAAAGGCTGAGATTGGCAAAATAGAAAAAAACCCCATAATCCAACGATATGCTATCTACAAAAGGCACACATTAGATTCAAAGACAAAAATAGGTTAAAAGTAAAAGGATAGACTGAGCGCAGTGGCTCTCACCTGTAATCTCAGCCCTTGGGAGGCTGAGGTGGGCGAATCATGAGGTCAGGAAATCGAGACCATTCTGGCTAACACGTTGACATCCTGTCTCTACTAAAAATACAAAAAAATTAGCCGGTACAGTGGTGGCGGGCTCCTATAGTCCCAGCCACTCGGGAGGCTGAGGTGGGAGAATGGTGTAAACTCAGGAGGCAGAGCTTGCAGTGAGCTGAGATCGAGCTACTGCACTCCAGCCTGGGTGACAAAGCGAGACTCCATCTCAAAAAAAAAAAAAAAAAAGTAAAAGGATAAAGAAAAATACACTGTGCAAAGAATAACCAAATAAGAGCTGGAGAGGCTACACTAATCAGACAAGTAGACTTTAAAATTAAAAATTGTTTCTAGAGACAAAGAATGTTTTATAATTATGAAAAGGTCAATGTATTGGAAATGCATAACAATTAAATACATACATTCACTTACTTAGCAAGGCCCCAACATCTATGAAGCAAAACCTGATAGAATTGGAGAGAGACATAGAATATTCAATAGTAATAGTTGGAGACTTCTATACTCCACTTTCAATAATGAATGGAACAACAAGATTGAAGGTCAAAAAGGAAATAGAAGACTTGAACAACATTATAAAGCAGACATTATGCAGAATATTTCAACTAATAATGCAGAATACACATTTTTCACAAGTGCACATAAAACATTCTCCAGGATAGACCATATATTAGACCATAAGACAAGCCTCAATAAATTCAAAAGAATTAAAATTATGCAAAATAAACTCTTTGACCACTATGGAATAAAATTAGAAATCAGTAACAGAAGAAAAAGTGAGAAATTCACAAATACATTCAAATTAAGCAATACATTCCTTAATAAAAAAATGGACTAAAGGAAAAAAAACAAAAGGTAATTGGAAAATACTCTGAGATAAATGAAAATGTAAACACAACATACCAAAATGTATGGGACACAGCAAAAGCAGTGCTGAGAGAACTTTACAGCTATCAGCCCCTATATTAAATAAAAAGGTAGATCTCAAATCAATGACCTACACTTCCACCTTACAAAACTAGTAAAAGAAGAGAAAAGTAAACCAATATCAGGTATAAGGGAGAAAATAATAAAGATTAGAGTAGAAATAAATAAAACAGAGAATAGAAAAACAATAGAGAAATTTAATGTAAACCAAAAGTTAGTTTTTAAAAATATCAACAAATTGACAAATCCTTTCGGAAAACTGTCCAAGAAAAAGAGAGAAGACTCAAATTATTAAAATCAGAAATGAAAGAGGTGACATCACTACAGATCTTACAGAAATAAAAATGATTATCTGCTAATACTATGAATAACTGTATGCCAACAAAGTAGGTAATATAAATGAAATTAACCAATTCCTAGACAGATGTAAACTACTGAAACTGGCTCAAGAAGAAATATAAAAGTGTGAATTTATCTATTACAAGAGATTGAATTAATAAAAAAACAAAACAACAACAATAAAATATTTCCAACAAAGAAAAGCCCAGGCACAGATGTCTTTAATGGTGAATTCTACCCAATATGTAAAGAATTAATACCAATTTTTCATGAATCCTTCAAATAAATAGAAGAGGACAAAACACTTCCCAATGAATTCTATGAGCCCAGTATTACCTTAATACCAAAACCAGATAGCAAGAAAATAAATCTATAGTCCTCATGTGTATAGACACAAAATTCTCAACAAAATACTGGTGAAGTGAATCAAGCAATATATAAAATAATTGTACCCCATTACCAAGTGGAATTTATTCCAGGAATGTAAAGTTCTTTTAACATCTATAAAAACAACTAATATGATATACCATATTAATAGAAAAAGGAACAAAATCTACATGATAATTTCAATAGATGCAGAAAAAATATTTGACAAAATCCAACTCCCTTTCAAGATAAAAGCACTCAATAAAATAAAAATGAAGATATTTTCCTCAGCTTAATAAAACTCATCTATGAAAAAACCCACAGCTAACATACTGGTGAAAGACTGATCACTTTTCCTCAAAGATTAGGAGTAAGACAAATATATTCAGTCTCACTATTTATATTTAACATTACAAAGGAGGTTCTAGCCAGGGCAATTGGGCAAGTAAGGGAAATAAAAGATACCCAGATTGGAAAGGAAGAAGTAAAATTATGTCTATTTGCAGATGACATGATGTATAGTAAATACATCTTATGTATAGTAAATACTAAGGAAAACACACACACACAATTAGAACAAGTCCAGTATGGTTGCAGAATATAAGATCAATAATAGAAGTCAATTATATTTCTATATACTATCAATTAAAAATCCAAACATGAAATTAAGAAAGCTATTCTATGTATAATAACATAAATAGTATAAAATTATCAGGAATACATTTACCAGGAGTGCAAGACTTGTATAACCAAAAATGCAGTTGAAAAATATTGTTGAAAAAGTTAAAGAAAACCTAGATAAATGGAAAGACATTTCATATTCATGATCAGAAGACTTAATATTGTTAAGCTGGCAATACTCCCCAAATTGATCTACAGATTAAATGCAATCCCTGTTAGAATCCAAGCTGACTTCTTTGTAGAAATTCACAAGCTGGTTCTAAAGTTCATATTAAATTTAAAGGGACCCAGAATGACCAAAATAATCTTGAAAGGCAAGAGCAAAGTATGAGTGCTCTTACTTCTTGATATCAAAACTTACAAAACAACAACAACAACAACAACAACAACAAAACCAGTAATCAAGACAGTGCAGGACTGGTGGCTGGCATAAGGATAGACGTGTACATCAATGGAATGAAATTGAGTTGATACATAAACCCATACATCCGTAGTCAATTGATTATTAACAAGGTTGCCAAGACAATTTAGTGAAGGAAAGAATGGTCTTTTCAACAAATGGTGCTGGACACTGGATAGCCACATGCCAAAGAGAAAGAAGTAGAACCCTACCTCACATCATATACAAAAATTAGCTAAAAATGGATCAAAGACTTAAACATAGGAGCTAAAGCTATAATACTTCTAGAAGAAAATGCAGGAGCAAATCTTTATAGCCTTGGGTTTGACAGTGGATTCTTAGATTTGATACTAAAAGCACAAATGGCAAAACAAGCAAAAAATAGATAAAGTGGACTTCATCAAAATTAAAACTTTCATCCTTCAAAGGACACGATCAAGAAAGTGAAAAGACAAACCTACAAAATGGGAAAAATACATGCAAATTATATATCTGATAAGGGAATTGTTTTCAGGATATATAAAGAACACTTAAAACTCAATAACAAAAAGAAAAGTAACTCAATTTTTAAAATAGGCAAATAATTTGAACAGAAATTTCTCCAAAGAAGATATATAATTGTCCAATAAGCACATGAAAAGATGCTTAACATCATTAGTCATTAGGAAAATGCAAATTAAAACCACTGTGAGATACAACTTGACATACGTTGGAATGGCTAAAATAAAAAAGACACATAATAACAAAGATTGGCAAGTATACACAGAAATTGTAATCCTGATATATTGCTAGTCAAATTGCAAAATGGTACGACCGCTTTTGAACAATTTGGTAGTTCCTCAAAAAGTTAAACATAGAGTTAACTCTATAATATAATAGAACATTTCCACTCCTAGATATATATCCAAGAGAAATGAAGACATATGTTCGCCCAAATGCTTGTACATGACTGTTCATGGCAGCATTATTCATAATAACCAAACAAATGACCATCAGCTGATTAATGGATAAATAAAATGTGGTATATCAATACAATGGAATATTACACGACCACAAAAAGGAGTGAAGTACACACTACAACATGGATGAACCTTGAAAACATTATACTAAGGGAAAGAAGCCAGTCACGAAAGATCACACATTGTATGATTGCATTTATGTGAAATGTCATGCATAGGCAAATCCATTGAGACAGAAAGTGGGTTAGTGGTTGCCAGGGACTGTCAAGCAAGTGGGAATGAGGAATGACTGTTGATTAGTATGGGATTTCTTTTGGAAGTGATGATGAAATATTCTAAGATTAGATAAGTTACACAACTCTGTGGCTATACTAAAGAATCACTGAATATTATACTTTAAAAGGGTACATTTTACGGTGTGTGGACTGCAGCTCAATAAAAATGTTATTTGAAAAGACTTAATGGCTTCCCCATTGCTCTTGGAATGAATTTCCACCTCCTGCAGGATGAGGCTCCTGCTGATCCCTCCAGGTTCATCTTTTGTTCCCCCAACACCCAAGCATTCAGTGCTCCAGCCTCATGACAGATCCCTCAACATGCTCCCAAGTCCTTATCTCTGCACCTTCAAGCTTGCTGTATATACAATATTGAGGGTATGACCAGGGGCTTGGGAGTCACATCCTACCATTACAGACTACTGCTTCCAGCACGATGAAGCCTCTTTGCCCTAAAATGGCCAGACCAATACCAACTCCATCTCTGAACACTGAGGGATGCTCTAAAAAGTTCAATAACCTCTTACATTAGATGGCTCCAAGGCCCCCCTTTCCCACAGGCTTTCCTAGAGATCCCAGTTTTTCTAGATTTTGGAAACTTAATCCAGTAGACACAGAAACTGCTCTCTTAGCTGGTGGTAGCCTCTCAAGTTGAAAAACCAGGTGAGATCGGGGCAGGGGCACTGGACTAAACCGGATATTGGATGAGCATATGGAAGAAGCTGACCAGGAGAAAGGGAGGACATACAAGAATGTCAGTGAGAGAGAGAGAAAAGAGTCTACACAGCCCTAGGGGATGAACAGAGAAAGCGTGGGTTCAGCTGCACTTCTGAGCTTTTGTTCTGTGAGATGCCTGTATCTTTTTCATAATGTGCCCTCTTTATGTGAGCTAACTTGAATGGTTTTCTGTTTCTTGCAAATCAAGCATGTCACCCTCCTTTAATGCCAAAAATGTCCCTTTCTGCCCTTTTAGACCCCAGTAGGTCTCTGCCATCCAGGTGTGTATTTAGCCTTTCTTGCCTGGACCAATGACAGGTTCTGCAGCTTGGTCCCAGCATGCAGCAATGCGCATCCTGTTATTATTCATTATACTTTCTCTTTCAGCTTCTAAGATCTGGGGTTGGACAGACAATTTTTAAGCTTCAGCTTTTCTGCTGGAGAACTCTCCTAGATGACAGTCTGAACCTTTAAATCCTGTATGTCTCACACTGAACTTCTCATCTTTCTCTTACAAATTTCTCTAAATCAGCCGCCTGCCATCATGCTGGACTTTGGGGTTGTCACCACTGGCCTGACAAAACCCAGGCAAGAAGAGTCAGCCTGACTCTGTCCTCTCACTCAGCTCCTAGTAGCTCATCCTTCCCCCACAGGTCTCTCCTGCCTGGCTGCCTCTTCACTGGCCTCCTTGCCTCCAGCCTCTCTCTTCTTCCTGTTACTCTGCATACATTTGCTGTATGATGCTCCCCAAAATACTGCCATGACATCAGCTAAGACAACTAACACATGTCACATACCTACTGCGGATTTGTATACTGTGGCAAGAGCTTTAAATTTTAATTTATTCTACAATTAATCTCAAAAGGGAGCTTTTAGTTTCTTCATTTTATAAATGAGAAGTTTGAAGCACGAAGAGGTTCAGCAACTTTCCACTCTATCCCGAACTCCATACAACGAGTCATGATTTAAACTCAGGTCTGTCTGACTCTTGCTCTTTCAAGTAAACTGGACTGGGTCAGGTTATTCCCCCATTCAGAGACCTTCCATGTGACTCTTTCCCAGAGACAAAGTCCAAAGTCTTTTTTTTTTTTTTTTATTCAAGGCCCTCCATGAGCTGGCCCCAACCTGGACTTCCAAGTATATTGGTCTCTTCTCACACTGCTAATAAAGACACACACAAGACTGGGTAATTGATAAAGGAAAGAGGTTTAATTGACTCACAGTTCAGCATGGCTGGGGAGGCCTCAGGAAATTTACAATCATGGCAGAAGGCGAAAGGGAAGCAAGGCACCTTCTTCACAAGATGGCAGGAAGGAGACGTGCAAGCAGGGGAAATGCCGGATGCTTACAAAACCATCAGATCTCTTGAGACTCACTTATTATCACAAGAATAGTATGGGGGGAACCACCCTCATGATTCAATTACCTCCACCTGGTCCCTCCCTTGCTATGTGAGGATGATGGGGATTACAATTCAAGATGAGATTTGGGGTGGGACACAGAGCCAAGCCATATCACCAAGTAAACTGACCAGCTGAAGGTTCTTGGAGTCATCTTTTTACTTGTTTTTATTTGTTTCTCTGAATTTTCGTTTAGATTGTTCACCTCACATGTAAAACACCTTCTTCTAGGAGGAACATGTAATCCTCTGGGGTATTGTCTGTTGTGGGCTTTCCCTGAAAACACAGAGAATAGCCTCCCTTTTGCTCTGCAATAGAAAGGTTTCAGCAAATTCAGTATGTGCTGCTTGGATAGGAGGAGCAGAAAATAAGAAAAGGAGAGAAAACAGGACATATGGGCCCCAAAATTATTATTGATAATTATTGAGGTGTCTGTATACTTGATGATCTAAACCAAAACACGTTTGAGAGTAAAAAGTGTGCTATTGATCATTACATGGAACAACAGACAAAACCTGAGACTCTCCTAAGACACCAGGATGGATGGCTGCCCTGGTAATTACCCCATTATGAATCTCATCTCCCCAAGACAGGAGTCAGAACTCACTTTCCCAGCCTCCCTTGCAGCTACTGGTAGGCATGTGACCTGGGCTCCTCCAATCAGCTGCATCTATGAGAGCCTTCCAGTCAGCAGAGAACACCTTGAGGCAGGAGGCTCTGTGTGGATGCTGAGCTGTTGGCAAAGGGGTGGAGGGTGGTAGAGAGCCATCAAGCTTTTGGAGGCAGTGGTGATATCCCGGGAAGGGTATTCTGTGCTCCAGGCCCACAAAGCAAGCTTCACTGCCTGTGCCTGAAACAGCAGGACCATATCCACAAATGGGCCAGTCATATGACTTGAATGTTGTTTCTGGCAACATAGAAAACCAGCTCTCTGACCTTCCCTGAAATTCTGAGTGATCTAGCAACATTTGATATATTGATGTTTTTCCTCAAAATCAGTTAGAAAGGGTTGTGGGTTCTGACTCATGCAACAGGGAAATGTGTAGGCTTTTTGTTGGCTTGTTTGATGTGTGTATGTGTGTGTGTGTGTGTGTGTGTGTGTGTGTGTGTGTGTGTGTGATGGAAGCAAATTTCCTAAAGAGTAGAAGGTGGCAGCCTCAAGGCTGTAGATAATGGAATTTAAAACAATTTTGTTTTCAGTGCTGGGCATTCCTACAGGGGCTCCCGTAGATGTTCAGGCAGCCGTAAGGCTAAGCATAGCTTTCCTGGGATCAGCAGCTGCTCCTATAGCAAGAGCAACAAACATGGGCCCAGCAGGGCCTGTGGTCCCCCCAAACCCACCTTCCAACTCACTTTCGTGCTCCTAAGTCTTATTTCTTAACTTGCTGTTCTGAGAACTTTCCAACAGACCAAAGTGGGAGCTTCCCTTCAGAAAGTATCTGTTGACGGGTGCCTGCCTAGCCCTTTGTCCAGGAGCCTCTAACTTTGGGCAAAGCCCTCCTTCTCTTGGTGCTCCAGGCCAGCCATCCCCAGAGTCAGTTTAGTTTGGCTCTTACCATGTCCTTCAAAACCCAGTACAGGTTCCTCCTCCTGCTCCAAGTCTTCCTTGCTCATCTAGCTCAGTGACGCCTCTCATCTGTTTATACCCCTGTGTGCCAGTAGCTCCCATCATCTAGACCATTTGTTTAACAAATAATCACATTGTCTTGTCTAGAATTGTGCTACTCTCTCTCTTTTTTAAAGTGATTCAATTTATCATGTGATTCTGTTAAGTTTCCCTGACTTGAGGGAAGAGATTATGACTTAAACTCCTAATTTCCTCCCCGTAATTTCCTTTATAGCATTAGCTGAGTGTCTTCTTTGTAGGAGATATTCAAAAGTATTTGTTGAAAACAAAATAAGCCAAGCCAATATGAAGTAGAAAAATGAAAAGATATAAAAGTTTCCAAACTGTTTGCTTTGGTTCTCTTGACTTAGTCTGTTATAGGCTGTTTTTAAGTACTCAGAGACCACTGTTTACATATTGTTCAGGTCAGTTTCTCTTGGGTACACGTGGGGAAGGCTCATCTTTCCATGAAGTCGTAAGTCACCAGTTCAGGAATGTGGCCCAAGAGGACTTGCTGCTTCTCTTCCAGCCTCTCCCAGGAACAGTTGCTTTTCAGAGCAAGCATGGATCTTGGCCAGCCTTCTGGGGCACACTTTGTATCAAGAGCGTGTAGTCTAGAGTTCAGGAGCAGGAGCTTCAGCGCCAGACTACCTGGTTTGAATACCAGCTCTTCCACTTTCAGGCCCCTGAAGACATATCCAGTCCTTTTCTTCTGAGCACACAGAAGACCACCCTGCCTAGCTTCTTTGCAGCTATGTGGAGACACATGACTAGTCTGGCCAATGGGATGTGAGAAGAGATAAGGAAACTCAGAGAACTTGTGAGATTTATGCAGGTTATTTAATCACTCCATGCCTCAGTTTCCCCATGTATAAATGATGATAATAATATTTATCTTATAGGATTGTGGTGAGGATTTAATTGCTGAGATGCTTAGAAGGTGCTTATAAAAGCATAGCTATGATTATTATTTTAAAATGATGTTATTAGAGAAATCAAAAATACATATGCATAACAGTTGTCAAATAGAAAGATCACATAATGGTGCAAAGAGGCTTACAACATTCTCCAGGATGTACACGTATCTACACAAACAGAGAGAAGCAAAACCCAAAAAACAACAAACCAACAAGCAAACAAAACAGAAGCCAAATTAAGGGGCAGCCTGGAGGTAAGCCCACTTTTCTGGCATTTGGAGACTCTGTCTTGAATGACCCTCCACTCCTGGGTGCCTGGTCCCTCCTAGTGTGCTCCGGCCAGATCCATATACATCCTAAAACAGGTGTGTTTTGCTCCCAAGTCACATTGCATATTCCAGCAGAAAAACAGCTCTGTTTATTCTTTGAGCAACTCTTTCGTCTCTTATCACGTTGGATTTCAGTCCCCTGAAGACATACCTTTTCTTCTGAGCCCACAGAATACCACCCTGTCTAGCTTTGCAGCTACGTGGAGACATGTGACTAGTCTGGCCAATGGGATGTGAGAAGAGATGATGAAAGTTGGAGGAGAACTTGTGAGATTGCCTTGACTGCTCTTCCCCTGCCACAGTGGCTAAGTGGATAAGGCTATCAAGGGTGGAGCCTCTCTAGGCCTGGGTTCCTGGGTGACTGTGTGGAGCTGAGACCCCAGGCTAACTCACAATGAACGTGCCGTGTAAGGAAGAAATAAAGCTTTATGTATTAAGCCACTGGAGCTTAGGGTTTAATTTGTGACTGTGGTGTAGCCTACCCTGTTCTAACCAATACAAGGATCTTTGGATGACTCTCCTCCAGGAATTCATATACAAAAACATCCTCCCTGCATGAGAACTCCCTATATGGTTCCAGCAGTATCTCTCACCTGCAATAGTGACTAAAGCCTAGACTCTCTGCTGGCTATCTCATTTTTACTGAACTAGGTATTGTATTTGCTCTGTTATTACCCTGCTCCCCTGAGAATCCTACAATCCACACAGCAGCCAAAGTGATCTTTTGAAAAGAATGCAAAATCAAATCAGATCATGTCACTCTCTTGCTTAAAGCCAGCCAATTCACCCTCCCTGCAAACCATGATACTCAGAATCAAATGCAGATTCCTTGGTATGGCTTAAAGACTCTCTGCTTCTCTGACCTCACCTCCTATGGTGCTGCAGCTACATTTGTTCCTACTTCAGTCTTTGTAGCTGGCTGTTCTCTCTGCCTGGCTTGCTCTTCTTCCCTCTTGTTATTTAGAGCTCAGCTTAAAAGTCAACTCAGGGGTATCTTCCCTGACCACTGCAACTAAAGTGCCCCTCAGCCACACATGTGTCATTCTATTGTACCACTCTGATTAATGTATTTATAACACTGATCAACATCTGAAAGTATTTTACTTATTTATTTACTCATTTTTTTTCTCCTTTTTCCCCACAAGAATATAAATTTGAAGAGGGCATGGACCTTTTCTGTCTTGCCTACCCTCATATCCTGGTAACAAGTGCCTAGCAGAGTACCTGACACATCATGGATGCTCAAAAAATACTTCTTGACTGACTGGATGAATAAATGAGTGAATCACCATCAGGGTTGCTGCTGGTGAACCCCTCCTCTTGCAGCTACCTGCCTTTGAATTTGCCCTCAAGCTTCCCAGCTAGTTTTTTTTAGCCTTTCTGACCCATTGTTCCTTCCACAGAGTTCAAGGCAACCCTGCTCCTCCTATGAACTAAAAGAAAGTGCCAGCAGCTGTTGGTGATGAAGCTCTTCTTTTCTAGGCAATAAAGCCCCCTCTAGTTGTAGCAGTTTTCTCTGGAATGGTAAGTCCTTGAGATCTGGGGGTTAATTGTTACTGTGGCAAAGCCCAGGCCATCCTGACTGATAGAAGATGTTTTGGGAGATTATCCTTTCCCTGGATGAGGTTATACCCTGTTTATGATGGATAAACATCTCTGAGGCAGAGAGGAAGGAGGGAAATTGATTAAGGCCTTTGGCTTATTGGTTCATTCCTTTGATTGCTGTGATGGATGTTTCCCTGTCTTTTTAACACCCCTGGCTTGTGTATCCTGTTCCTAGGAATTCTGCAACTCATGACTCTCCAACTTATGATAGGGAACAGAACCCACCTCCCACTCAAGAAAATGCCAATGCTTGCAGCACTATTCACAATAGCAAAGACATGGAATCAACCCAAATTCCCATCAGTGGTAGACTGGATAAAGAAAATGTGGCACATATACATCATGGAATACTATGCAGTCATAAAAAGGAGGAACAGGATCATGTCCTTTGCAGGGACATGGATGAAGCTGGAAGCCATTATCCTCAGCAAACTAATGCAGGAACAGAAAACCAAACATCACATGTTCTCACTTATAAGTGGGAGCTGAACAATGAGAACACATGGACACAGGGAGGAGACCAACACACACTGGGGCCTGTTGGGGGATGGGGAGAAAGCATCAGGAAAAATAGCTAATGCATGCTAGGCTTGTTACCTAGGTGATGGGTTGATAGGTGCAGCAAACCACCATGGCACACGTTTACCTATGTAACAAACCTGTATATCCTGCAATGTACCCCATAACTTAAAATTTAAAAAAAGGCAATGCTGAGTACTCCCTTTCCCAGGCTCCTGTGCAGCTAGGATGTGGGTGTGTGAGCAGGAGGGTGTGCAAGGCTGGCAGCTGTCCCCAACAGGCAGGGTTTGAGTTTGGGGGTGGGGCAGCACTGCTGTGGGAGGGTCAAGGGTCAGTGCTTGGCGATGGTGGTGGTCTCAGCTGCAGGGGCTTGCAGCTAGCTGGGAATGGTAGTGGTGTCCTCCCCAAATAAGTCTGGCTGCATGGCTTGGGCCACTGTTCTGCTGTGGGGTCCTGGTGCCCTAGAACTTGCTCTGATTCAGTGTGCTATTCAATAACCCTCTAAGAAATTGCTTTTCTCCTTGAACCAGGCATGGCTGGTTTCTCTTGCTTGCAACTAACAATTCTGACTGATTTGTTTCTTCATTCACTTATGCAGCATATTCTTTTAAAACACTGACAGTGTGTCAAGCACCATGTTAAGTGCTAGAGAAACAATGGTGAGCAGGACAGATGAGTGCAGCCCTCATGAAGCTCACATTGGAGATTGTTAGATGATTGGACAGGAAAAGTACATTAAATTGCAACACATACTCCACTAGGAAACACCCACAGTGACATGGGAGCATTTTAGCAACCTGACCTCATCTAGGGGTGATGACAATAGAATACTTCCTGGAGGAGGTGACATTTAGGCTGAAGGAGGAGAAAGGTTTTCTGGGCAAAGATGGAGGAAACAGACAGCTTTAGGCTGAGGGAATGACATTTAAGAGGGCCAGAGGCAGGAGAGAGAACATGACCTTCAGAGGAACAGGCAGAAGTTATTGTGGCTGGAGCAGAGCTTTCAAGAGAACAGCGATACATGACAAGGTGGGAGAAGTGGCCTGGGCCTGATGGTGCAGGATCTTGTCCCCCTTCTTACAGCATTTGAAAATGTTCTTAAGGGCAAAGGAGCCACTGAAGATTTTCAAACAGGTTGGTGACAAAGCTGGGAATGGGACCCAGTATCCTTCCTCCTAGTCAGTCATTTTCCCTGTGTCACCTGCCTTCAACTCTTCTGCAAAAGGAAGGCTCAGGTCTGCAAGACCCAGTGAAAGCGATCCCACAGAAAAGTGGTGAGTCATACACACACAGCTCTTCACAATGGTCTCAGAGAAAATGCAATTTCTCTGCCTCTTTTACCCAGTGACTGTAAGACTGCCTGTGCCTTTGTAATCCAAGGGGACACTGACTGTGCTGAGGGTGTGGTGACATCTGAGGGATGAGGCAGCTTAGCTTGAAGGGAGGGAGACTGAGGGGCACTGTGGCTGCCTCTGAAGGATTGTCCAGGTGGTGACTGGGAGCTGCTATCCTCCCTGCCCACTCAGGGACCCAGAGAACAAGATGGGTGGGGCCCTGCAGAGGACATGGGGGCAGGTGAAATATCCCCAGCCTTGGGCCAGAGACTCACCAGGACCTCTTTCACAGAGCTGGGGAATGCTGGGGGAGGGGGGTCCTGAGAAAAGTGGGCCCTGAAGGGGCAGTTCCACCACCTAAGACCTTGAGTCTTCATGCTATGTGGCAAGTTTGAACTTAGTTCTGGGAATATCAGTGTAAAGCAAAGGCTTTGGAGTCAATCTACCCTATGTTCAAATTCCAGCACAGCTACGACTTACTGTGTGACTTTGGACAAATCATTTAGCCCCTCTTTTCTTCACTTTCCTCATCTATAAAATGGGTATACTAGTAATAACACCCACTTCAAAGGGTTGTGGTGTAGTCTAAATGAAATCAGTTCATCAAGTATTTAGCTTTTTGCTCTTGTGACCTAGAGGGTGGGACAAGGCAGCAAGAGTCCAGGGACCCAGGTGTCTAGCTCTCTAGAACTCAAGTCAGGGAGCATCAGCATCTTGGCTGTGGTCAAACCAGTCCATGTGCAACCAGCAATTGGCCCTGTGGGCACCAGGACTCAGATGTCCCCTCTGCCCGAGGAGGGGGACGGAAAAGGGGTGGATAGGTACCAGAGCCAAAGTTGGGAAGGGAGAATTTGGGGCAGGCAGGCTCCTGGTCTAATTAGAGAAACTGAAGTAGAGACTGAGCAAGCATGGTGGTAGGTGTGGGGGACTGCACCGCATGCTAGGCCTGGGCTGATGAACCACAGCCAGTCATTTCTTCATTCCTTCATTCACTGAGAACCAATGAATTCAGCCCCCACTCTGTACCAGTGCCTGGGCTGGGCTTTGGAGGGATGGCAGTGAGTGAGAGATGTGGCTCTCGCCCTCCTGTAACTTCCAGTCCAACAGAGAAGACAGACTTAAAATCATTACAATGACACTCAATGGCAGGTGTGTCAAGGGAAGTAAAAGGTGCCACAGAGCACACGACAGGATGCCCAATAGGATGGGAGGTAAGGGAAGGCTTCCTGGAGGAAGCAATGTATTAGCTGAGAGCTGAAGGAGGAGTAGAGTTCACCAAGGTGGGAAGGGAGGAGGTAAGGAAGGAGGGAAGGAACCAGGGAAGGGAGGAGAGTGCTCCAGGCAGAGAGCATGGCATAGGGAAAGACGTGGTCAGAGAGAATACACTTCTGTGGAAAAAGAATATGAGTTCAGTGGGTCCAGAGCTAGACATAAGGGGGTAAAGCTTGAGGTGGCTGGAGATAAATGCCAGGCTGGGCCCTGGAAGGTGTCTGGAAGAACTTGGACTTCACCTGCTGGCAATGGGGAGTTGTCAGGAGCTTACTTTAAATAGCAGGTGAGCAGCACCAATCAGACGGATTCCCCAGCGTTGTGCAGTGAGGAACCAGAACAACTGGACATGGTGGTCCTAAGAGACCCAATGGGGCAGAGGCTCGGAGTGCCCCTCCTGCCTGGGACAGGATGTGCTTAGGGTATGGGAGTGGCTGGAAGGGCAGTGAAAATCTCCTCGGACCCTCAAGAGGAGGGTCTGAGGGAGCCAAACAAGACAGAGGATGGTCCTCAGGGGCCCTTTTGAAAAGACCTAGAAGGTCCCTCTCCTTGAGAACATCACTGCTGGGTTAGGGGTGGGGTGGAAGCCAAGAGAGGGGAGGCTGTGAGTCCCCTGTCTGCCTGGTGATGTGGCCTGGGGAGGAGGGAGAAGGTAGCTGCTCCGAGTGGGACATCAGTCCCCTTGTTAGCCATACAGTGGTGCCAGTGGAAGTTACTATGACATCTCAGGTGATTGACTTCTGGAATCAAGACATTTCTCAGTTTGAAACCTAGTTTAAAAAAAAATCAATGTTTTGCATTCAGGGTGTTTGGTTAAAAAAAGAAAAATAGCTGCAGCTTGCGCTTTAACAGCAGAAAAGATGGAGCCCCATCAATTATGATGGGGAAAACAACAGTGTCTTGTTGCGGTTTTGTTCCTTCTACTCCAAAAATATTAAGTCATTGAGCCCTACAAGCCATCCACTTGGCAAGTGGCAATGTCTTCATTTGCAAAGCAGGGGCCCTGGAGCCTTAAAGGGTAGTGTGATTTCTCCCAGAACAGGAGTGCTGGGGAGCCCGGGAGTCTCACTGCTGGGGACCTGCCGATTGCTTGACCCATGAGCCCCTCTGAGCGAACTCTGCAGCATCCTACAAGGCCTGCCCTCATGCCTGTCATCTGAGAGGCCTCCCAGGCCATTTGACCCCAGAACCTGAGAGGCACCCGCTCTGTGTCCCACAGCATTGAGTGGCAACTTCAAGCAGAGCTCTTACGAAATGGCAAATTCCTCTGTTTCTTCAATTTCAGCCTGGGTTCATCCACAGCTCACATCTGCATTTTCAGCCCCAGCCGCACTTTGGAATCACCTGGGCTTTTTAAAGCTGCAGTACTCAGAGCATACCCCAGGCCAATTAAATCAGAATATCTGAGGCCAACACCCCTGTATCAGTGTTTTTTAAAAAGCTTTTCAGGTGAGTCCAATATGTAGCCAAGATCAAGAACCAAACAACAATGTAGAAAGCTCTCAAAGGGCCTGTTCTGAGTCAAGTTACCTCGTTTTTTACGCTCCAGTTGTTCCTTCTCCCAAACCCTGTTTGCCCTGTTAAAGTTGAAAATGTGATATGAGGGTCAATGGTGAGAAGTGGCTATTCTGGTCTCAATAGGGGCCATACTTCAACAGGGATGCCAGGGTTCAGCCCTACAAGTCCACATACTCAAGATGCCTGCAGAGAATGAGATGGAGGAAACTGACTGAAACTGACTAGACTCACAGAAGCCTGATGTACAAGCCAATTGCCATCTATTTCAGGCGAGATTGTTTATTTCTACAACCAGAATTTAATTTCACCATTTGGAGAAAATTCTGTCTTGGAAAAAAGAAAAAATCCCTGAAAAACAAAAACAAATTTCTATGTGCTTTCTTACCTTTATATTTCCCATATATGTATATTAGTTAAAGTACAGTGAAACCATTCTTGTGATTTCTTCAATCTTAAGTGATCTTCTGTATAACTGTATCATATTCATAATCATCTTGCAAAAAGACCCATCAAGGAATGATGCCACAGTTTACTGATCCTTTTCCTGTTGTTAAACCTCCAGCTATTTTATGATTTTCGCTATTTTAAATCATGTAACATTGTCATCCACATCACCATTTCCACATTAAGCACTCCTGTCTTAGGCCGATCCCCAGAGGTGGGGCGCCTGAGTCACAGATGTGAGCATCTCTGGGACAGCTCAGCCTCTCAACCCTCCACCATTGTGCTGCGCGTGGGATCTATTTGACTAGATCAATAATTTCCTAATGCTTCAGAAGGTGTAAATGGAACAAGGGAAGTTCCACGGTCCAAGTTGGATTAAACAATGTTAAACCACATTTTTTAAAAGCAGGACTGAGGTGAAAATAAAAGTCGAGTCAAACAATGTAAAGGTAGAAACTCCTTTACAGCAGGACCTCTGTGAACCTTTATTAAGCTGGGAGGGCTTCGGCACTGGGAGGGCTTCGGCACACTGCATTTACAAAGCTAACTTGACCTTAGACACTTTTCTAATAGAGCCTCTTATGGGGCCAGTTTTCCAGGGAAGGCATTTTGGGAAAAGCTGGACTAGGAGATCTTGAAGATTTCTTTACGCTCTGAGGTTCCGAGGTTTTAGATCTAAGTAACAAAGCCAGCTGCTGCTGCCGCCTTGAAACTCCAGGGCTCATTCTTCCAGTCCATTTCCTCTGACATTGGCCTACGCCAGGCCTTCGTTTTTTCACTTGAATGACTCCAGCAGCCTTCCACCAGGCCTCCTGCCTGCTGCCTCTTCCCCCCTGCTCCACCCTCTGCAGCCTGTCAGACCCACTTCTTCAAACTCTGTTGCTGTCATTCTCTGCTCCCAGGATCATGCCCTAACCCCTTCTCCAGCCTTCCTCAATGTGCCTGCTCTGACCAAGTCTGCCTTGTTCCCATCACACACTCAATCAACACATGAGCCTCTGTGCTACAGCAGGCCTTCTATGCAAAGGGGACTTGGGCTTGGGCTACCCAGGGAAATCCTGGAGATGAGCAGAGGGCAGGGAGGTGGCATTGGGAAACAGGATGAGAGAAGAGCAAAGTCCTCGCCATGTCTTCTTCAATTGAATAAAATCAAAGGTGCACCACATTGGCCAGGATGGTCTCGATCTCCTGACCTCGTGATCCACCCGCCTAAAATACAAAAATTAACTGGGCATGGTGGTGTGTGCCTGTAATCCCAGCTACTTGGGAGGCTGAGGCAGGAGAATGTCTTGAGCCAGGGAGTTGGAGGTTGAAGTGAGCCGAGATCGCGCCACTGCACTCCAGCCTGGAGACAGAGCGAAACTCCGTCTCAAAAAAAAAAAATCAAGAGGTGCAGATGCTGCCTCTGGTGGAGAGACCAGTGCCTTGAGCCCATGCTCCCTTGTCTCCATGGCAACTAATGATGGAATTGGCAGACAGGGATCTGGGGTCTACACCCCTCTTCTCCAGAAACTTGAGGGCTTCTAGGGCCTGACTCTGGCATTTATGCCTCCCTCCTTCCCCTATCTCCCTGTTCTCTCTCTCTCTCTTTCTCTCTCTTTTTCTTTCTACATGTATCCACTTATGTAATTATCGAGCCTCTTTAGAGAGTGTGGTTCCTAGACTTGAAGATCAGAAAATGGTGTAGGCCTTATATCCAAATTTCAGCTCAGCATTTATCAGGGGCTCTCATCACACATGTAAGGCACAGCAGTAATCATGAAGTCTGTTTATTGCATCCCTACCATGGCCCAAGCCCCTTTCATATACATTGTTTCATTTACTCATAAATCTTGAAATGTCAGAGCTGGAAGGGGCATTAGGGACTATTACTCCATTTAGCAATCAACCTTTTTTTTCTAAGAGAAAATCTTCTGCAGAAGCTCTATGTACAAAGCAGATAAAATTGGTGCTAGTTTGGTTGAAGTGGGGCTGGCTCAGCTGCTTTAGCCTCACCCCTTGTTTCATGAGAAATGAGGTTCAGAGAAGGGAGGTAACTTCTAAACTCACAGTGAGTTAAAGATGCCTGGACTTGGCTCTGCAACTCCTGACCCATAGTGCTGTGCATTTTGTGCTTTTCCACCCTGACTGGGGATGTGTACTAATGTGGATGACACTCTGGCAGCCTCTGACTGGCTGCAGAGGGAGAGGCCATGCCTTCTGTTTACCCTGTGACCCAGTCACGTGCAACATGGAGAGATGCCCATTGAGCAGGTGGTATGGGGAGCCCCTGCAGATGCCACTGGGTGTGACTGGATATGTGGGCACCAGATGCCTTCACAGGATAGGCTCTTGTACTATTGAGAGCCACACAATCTAAGGCTGTAGCACCTCTGAACATTTCTAGCACCTCTAGAGGCAAACAAGCATCCCTCATTTCCCTAGCATAAGCAGGCTTGCTGTATGTAAGAACGGGAAGTAGCAGCTCTATTTTCTGCAAGTGGCTGATCCTGGAGGACCTGCACACTATTGGGAAATCCAGGTTTGCCAGCACCCAACCCTGGGGGAATCCTGCACAGCAGGAGCCTCCCTTGCCAGTCTGAGCCAACACATTCACCAGGTCTCCTGCAGAAAAACATCAGCTGGCCATGCATGTTGAGAGCAGAGTGGCTGGAATTGTCAGAGTAGGAGGGAGGCGGATCCTTTGCTCATCCTGAGGCAACAGCTTTCTTCTCAGGCTCTTCCAAAGGGTGCCCACGCCATGTATGTGGGAGCAGGGAGGGTGGCCAGACCTGATGCTACTACAAGGTTGACACCTATTTGCGTTAAACAAGAATTGACTTGGCTATAGAAATGGGATGATTGTGGCTGAAAGGGTGGAGAGGTGATGACAGTGCTGGAGATGTGATGAGACGCATTCCTTAGTCACTCCACAAGCATTACTAGACAATCTTCTGTGTGCCAGACACTGCAAGGACTAGAAAAAAAAGATAGACATAGACACCTCCTCAAGGGGCTTCCTTGAAGATGTCCCCAGACCCCAGGTCAGGTTAAGACCCCTGTTAGTTGCTTTCTGGGGCCCCTGTGCTTTTCCTTCATAGCTCTTGCCATAGTGTGCAATAGGTGTTTCTGTGATTATTTGATTTCTGCCTGTGTCTACCTCTAAACTATATGCTTTGCCCACTCTGTATCCTTAGGCCAAGGACAGAGTCCAGTAGGTACTTATAAAATATTTACCAGATAAAAAGAGAGTCACTTTTGGCAATCTCAGTAGAGTCTTCCTTCAAAGTCCAAGAATTTACCCTTCAGCACAGCAAGGGTTCTATGCCCACAGATTAGGCACCACACACGGCAGGTCAGTGGCAAGGAAGTGAAGACATTTTTGGCTTAGCCTTAAAGGAAATAACATGCTTGAATGCTGCTGGGTGGGGTGGGCCGGGCCGGCATTGATGGCAGAGTGGAGTGGGAGGTAAACAGGATGAGAGGAGAAGGCTCTGGGCTTTATTCTAATGGAATCCCCAGCTTGTCTTCTGTCCCCAGTTAGATCCTCAGTGAGAGAATCAGAGCAGGAATAGGATGTGCCCATGTCAGGAAGCCAGGGAAAGCCACCCTGCTCATTTGGACTCGAAGGGACAGTTGGAGAGACTGAGGTCTTAACCCAGCAGATCATGCCCATTGGTGTCCAGATTCCAGGGGGTGAGTGGGCATAGAGTTGGCACCAATAGACAGCAGCATAACCACCATAGCAGGGAGCAAGAACTCCTCCCATGCATGGAGGAGAGGCTAGAGGCCAGGTGCCTTCAATGTTCACTGCTGTGCCTGGCTCCAGAACCTTCCTCCTCAGGCAGCTCCATGGACTGGGGAACCTCTCACCACTGGAACCTGCAGAGAAGACCGCTGTGAGGATAGGTGGAGGAGTCCTCCTCAGGTGGTTCTTGGCAGCGACTTCCTAACCCCGGCAGCTCAAGGAAGCATTGAGACAGACACTTTGAGAGTAAGTGTGACACCTGGATATTGCACAATGTAATGGAACCAGTCAAGTGGTAAATGTAGCTTTTAAATAGGTTTTATGTTCCCCATTAACTGCCCTGATGTTGATTAGCCCTGACAGCCAAGGAGAAGGGGCTGGTCAGCAACATTCCCCTGAAAAGGCCTCCCTGCTCCCCAGGGTGGTGAGAGCTCAGCCTACAGTTCAGTCGTGTTCTGGAGCTGCATGGAGGGGAGTGGGTTGGGGTGGGGTGCCTCGAGGATGGCCAGCTCCCTGGAAGGGCTCTGGTGGGTGGGCTCAGCCCTAGGCTCCCATTCTCTCTCCACTCCATGCTCTATCCCCTCTACCCCAAGTAGAGCTGCCCATGGCGGCTCGGAGGTAGGTCAGGTGAAGATCTCCCTTACCACAGAGGTGTGGACAAGGGACCGCACTAATGAAGGATTGCTCTGTCTGCAGGTCCCATTAGAATAGAATTATCCACTGGAGTTGGAAACACTCGGATGGTCAACTGGTTCGATCTGCTTCTCAGCTTTCTCTAGGTGCATCTTCAAACTGAACATGTAGGCTTACATAGGTCTTGCAGTCAGATGGACATGGATCAGAATCCAAGGTCTGGTATTAATAGCTGCATGAACCTGGGCTCAGCCTACATCAAGCAAGAGTCAAAGAGAATGCATGGAGATCGTCTAAGAGCCCAGGGGTCCCCCCATCAGGATGCAAGAAGGAAGGATAATGACTGAAACCATGGAAGGTTCCAGAAATCTGGTAATTCTCAGGTTTATCTACTCTCATGGAGCAACATAAAAGATGACCATAAAGGGTGCTATGGGCTTGTCCTTGGGGAGAAAAGGACAGGAGGAGCTGGGGAGATTGAGTCCTGACTGTTAGCTATGACCAGTGCTGATAGGGTGCTGGTAGCTCCAGAAGGTGGAGGAAGCAGAATGTGCCCTTGGGCTTTCAGGAAGGAAGAATGAGCCCAGAGAGTTTTCTGGGTCTGAGAAGTGACTCCAGGGTTTTAAGCCTCAAGATGTTGAGTCCAGAGGAATGGGGGTGAGGTGTTTCTCTGCCTCCTACTCTCATCATACCTCATTGAAGAAGACTTCTGGCAGCTGATCTCCTATTTATATTGCCCATCTCAGGCCCTGGGTCCAAAGGTTTTGCCAAAGGAGAAACATCCCCTTTGTGTGCCTTCCTTCCTCTGTTTAAAATGCTTTTGCTCAGCTCTGGGCTTGAGGAGGTAAAGTTGTAAAGTCACAGGTTATAATCAGTAGCTCCACCTGCCTTTTGCATCTCTCTCTGTAGGTTGTCTGATTTCGCTTCACACTTACCCCTCTGTCCTGGCAATGTCAACTTTCCCTGGCCTTCTCCCCAAGACAAAACCTCTGAGAAAGGTTACATTGTTGAGTCACACTCAGGTTACATTGTTGAGTGATTTTAACTCTCTTCTGTCTGACTCCAAAACTCATCTCATGCTCTTTCAATCACCCCATGTGGTTTTCACATAAAAATTCTCATCATAGCACAAATCTCTGAAATAAAAAAACTGGAACTAACCTAAATGTTCAACAATTAGGGGGTTGTTTAGTAAATCACGATGTATCCATTTGTTAGAACATTACACAGACATTAAAAGTGATCATTACAGAGACTGTATAGCAACTTGGGGAAAGGTTTATGATAAGACACTAAGTGAAAATACAATGAAAATAAAACAATTGCTTTGATTGCAATGATGGAAAATATGTCAGTGTGTCAACAAGGGCTGAAAGATAATAGGCAGAGGTGAAAAATAGCTGTGTTCTGGGTGGTGTTTTTTCTTTCCTTCTAAAATGATGTGCTTCTTTTTAATTCTTCTTGTGTGGTCGTTTTTCTTCCTGTGAGATAATTTTTCAGGGTTGATGTAGAGCACACAAGAATATATGATGAGGTAAGGTCAAAATCTGAGGAATTTCCACCATGGGGAACCCCCTAGTCTAGTCATGCTGACTCCTTCATGTTAAGGGGCTCCGGCTCAGACATAGAACCTCCATATTGTGGTTAAGAGCAGAGGTTTTGTAGTCACATGGACATGGATCAGAACCCAAGGTCTAGTATTAGTAGTTGCATGAACCTGGGCTCAGCACAGAGCAAGCACTCCTGTGCAGAGTCAACACAACCAGACACGGGAGATAAACTTCTCAATACGTTTTGAATAGAGAATGTCCTACAATCCCCTTCCTCCATAATTCATCATCAGTATTGGGTGTTTCGATTCTCCAACTCTCTAGTAAAGCAAGGTTTCAGTGATTTTATTTTTTGGCGAGGGGGTTGCTGGTGAGGGTGGGTGGGGCATGTGTTATCTGTCACTGTTCATGGTTCTGAACTGGCACTACAAACACGTATATGGTTGTTTCTCTGGGAAACTGCAGGGCTGGCATTTCCTCTGCCCCACCCTATTTTTCCATAGAAGTACATTTATGGTAACCACTTCAATGTGGTCTTCATCAGTGTGAGGTTAAAAAGCTTTTGAATTCTTGGAGCTTGCCAGGAAAGGGAATTAGAAAAAAAATCGCAAGTTGCGGGGGCAGGAGTGGTAGATGATATGTCAGCTCTTACTGAGTTATGACCCTGGTTAATGGCTGCAAGACATAGCATATGGTGGGTAGAAAGTTTTAAGTCATGACAGCCTTTGGGAGCATTGGAACTAGGAGAGAAAAACTGTAAGACCAACAGTTGGTACTGGTACTACTTCTTTAATCTGCAGTTGTCACAGAGTCTTGGTGTATTTTATAAAGTGTAAAAAAGTGGCTTTGATGATCTGTTCCATAGACTATCTCCAAAATGATAGCAACCAGCAAAGACAACTCCAATAGGAAGTAATCTGTGACCACTCTGTCTCTGTCTCTGTCATCTCCTTTCTCTATTTATCTTTGTCTGTCTCTGTGCTCATGTAGTCTCTCTGCCCCTCCTCTCTCCTCTTCTTCCCATCCCTCCCCACTCTCCCTTCAATCTACTTTTGCTTGTGAGAAAAACACTATGTAATTTTCTTTAAAAATTAACTCTACCCTACAAAATATGTCTAAAATATTCAAGAGGGGAAAAAGTTTCTTTATTAGAACTGTTTCTTCCAGCATAATCGAGTTAATGAGTACCTCCTTATAATTTAATGCAAAGTAATTTTCACACTGGTGGTGAGCTTCAAAGATAGGTGAATAGATAACTAATAGCATGATTCCCCCTGGCAACTAAGGTAAACTTCAGTCCTGATTGGGCAAAAACAGTCAAGAAGAGGATAGAATTAACTACAAACAGCCACATTTGTCACCAGTGCTCTTTGGAGCAACAAGAAGAGAAAAAAGGCAATAATGAGTGTTGAAAGAGGGTGGGATGGGTTGTGAACCTAAAGTTAGTTGCAGAAGGTTTTTGTGTTCATTTTTTTGTTTGACTATGAAATTTGGTCTGAACTGAGCTGGAAAAGCTACAAGGCAGGAGTGACATCCAATTTTAATAAAATCAGTGGCGAGCAAAAATCATTTTCAGTGTGTTTGAAGAGAGAGTCTGCTCAGTTCATGGGCTGCTGGAGCAAGCCATCACATGGAGGTAAGTCTACTGCTGCTTATTAGCCCTGAAAGCCAGAGACCAAGGCAAGAGTACACCCAACCCATGAAGACTGCTGACATAGGATGTATTCAAAGAAATCTGCAACCTAGTCAGTCTTTAAAGCCTGTGGACACTTTCTACTTAATGCCATGTTAATTTGTCCATTTTCTCCATTCCCATTGCCTTCATCCAAACCTTTATCACGTCTCACCTGAACTATTACAATATCTGCCTATCTTGTTTCCACACTGGCCAGAAGTGCTCTACCTACCACCCAAATCTAGTCATGCCGTTCCCTGCTTAAATCTCTTCAAAGGGATAGGAATACTTATCATAGCATAGGGATATGTGATGCAAACTCTCTAGTATTGAATACAAGGCCCTTCATGATCTCACTCTGCTTCCCCTCACCAGCCAGCCACATCGCTCACCTCTCCCCTCACTTACCCCACTAGGCACCCTATTATTAGACTTTCTGAACAACCTGCCATTCCACTAATTTGTGTGTAATGCTCTCCCCCTTTTCTAGGTTAATGACTTTGCCTGGAAATTCTCTTTCCCTCTCTAATCCTCTTCCGACTGACACATGCCCTTCCAGATCCTGGTAAGGCACTATCCCTGCCTTCCCTGACCACTGTCACTATCAAAGTCTTGGCCAATCGCTCTTACTATGTATTTTCCAAATACTCAACACATATCTCTATTTTAGTGCCTATTACCTTGCTTGACAATGGTTTACTCCTGTATCTCTCTGTCTTTACCATAGGCTCCTAGAGGACAGAGACTGTGTCTTGGTTCTTGTGGCACCTAAACTCTTAGCATGGGGCCTGGCACATAATAGGCACTCAGCAAATGTTTGTTAATAAATAAGTGAAATGAGATTGCTAAGTAAAAATGAATTATATACAAGGTTGAAAGTAAGACGGGAATAGACCTATCCCCAGACAATGCATTTATTTAAGTCTTTCTTCAAATAGAATTTTCTCCTAATTTTAATATACAACTGGGGAGTTAATGTCATCAATATTTGT
The DNA here is from genome assembly GCF_007565055.1 of Rhinopithecus roxellana. NCBI lineage: Eukaryota > Metazoa > Chordata > Mammalia > Primates > Cercopithecidae > Rhinopithecus > Rhinopithecus roxellana. Next base: position 88,203,673 of record NC_044560.1, on the reverse strand, counting down.
GAAATTTCATACTTTCAATAGGAAAAAAATAGCACATGTGCACAAACAGCAGCTATAAGTGAAACATGAATGGTAATAAGATGAAGTGCTTTGGGAGAACAGAGAGGTGGGGTGAGATATTGCTATTGTGCATGATGGCACAGAGTCATGAGGACTCATGTAGCAGTTAGGAATTATTTGCCCTGACTCTCTGCCTTTATCTCACATGGTGTCCATCCTGCACTAGACTGGTGGCTAAAACGCTGAATTTCTGGAGACTCAGCCCTGGCCATAAAGGTAGAAGAGGATCTTATTTTGTCCACTGCTGTCCACACTCCTTGTTTGCCCCAGTGTCTAGTTTCTGACCATGCCAGTTTGGTCTTTTCTTCCTGGCCCCATGCTGACCTGGAAGAGACACTCTGTGCTTGTCTTCTTGGAATCTCCTAGGATTTAGGTTTATCAAGCCCTCCCTACTGGATGTATTGGGGGACCCCTGAGATCCTACATGTGCATCAAATTGGCTCTCTGAAGCAGGGGATAGGGAAGAAAGTGGGCCTTAAAGGACAGTGGGAGCTGAATAGGCAGAAGTGGAGGATGGGCATAAGCCATTTAAGGAGTGGGTCAGGATGAGTAACACGTCAGTGGGAGATTGCAGCAGAGTGCATGGCAAGGAGGGCAGTGCTGGGAGCAGAAGAAGATGCTTGGGTGGATGCTCACACTGAAGACACTGGATGGGGAAAATAGGAGTCAGCACGCAGGACAGCTACAGGAGAATCTGAAAGAACACCATAATGAGGGTCAAACAAGAAACCAAACCAAGGCCAACCCAACTCAGGGTCAGAGCCCAAGAAGAGGTTACAGACAGACTTCAAACCAAGTTCTTCCTGCAGGTTCAGACCTTGGTGCATGGCCAGGGTCAGGGACCGGGGGCCATAATATGCTAATCTTCATAGGCTATTTTAGTGCTTTGACAGGGACAACGAAGAGACAAACACCGAGGGATGAGTGGTTGCCCACAGGTTGGGTGGTTGTTCTGGGAGTCCTGAGACTGCCCCTACAGGTGCATAGACAAACCTGCATGCACACTCAAGTCTTCTGGACCTGAGTCTAACATCTGAAAACAGATTGGGAGGGCAGTGGCTACAATGCTAAATGCTAAATAGCTTGAGTTGGAAAAAGCTATTGGCTTGGGCAATCTGGAAGACAATGAATAAAAGAGTAATGAGCCATGTTATGGAGGTCAGAAAATAACCATACTCCCTTGGCAAGTGCGGCTGTGGAGGAAGACAAGAACTAGGACATAGTGAGAGGGATAAGCTGAGGTTTTATGCTGTTATTTTAATAGGTATAGTTGGTTTGTAAAAAGGCTACTTAAGATAGATGATATGGGTCTATTTCTGGCCATATACTCCCAAGAAAGGAGCCTAGCCTTCCCAGGATCTCAGCCCACATCGTGCAGCTCAATGCCAGCAGGATGAAGGGATTTCCTGGGACTATCATCTGGAAACTGGGCCCTTGGATCTGCAGGAGCCTGCAAAGGCAGCAGGGTCTCTCTTTGTGTCCTTTGAACTATTGTCAACATCTCCCAAAACTTAACAGAAATGTGATTAGGCTGTGCAAGGCTGATGATTCAATGGCAGATTTCTTTGCTTTTGGCTGGAAGTACAGCAACTCGGTGTGGCAACATGAGCTATCTCCCGCTGATCTGAAGCTCTGATTGCCAGTTATAGATGTCTTTGATGAATAAAAAATGGGAAAGTGAATTAATTATTACTCATGAAATGCAGATTGTTTGGTAGACAAATATCTTTCAAACCTTGAGGCCCATTGTGGAGGATAATGAAAGTAACCCTTGGCAATGAGAAGGTTGAAGTTCGTGGATCTAGGGGAGGCCTGGAAAACCCAATTCCATAATCAGTGATAGCCTCTTTGTTTCTCTGTCCTACTGTTTCTTTGTCTCCATGCTTGTCTGTCCGTCTGTCTCTCTCTCTCTGGGTTTCTTCCAGCCTTTCTGCCTTCCTGACTCAGGTTTGTAGCTTTCTCTGCTTGTGCCTTTCTCATTTTGTTCCCATCTTTGGCCTCCCTGATTCTAGGCAGGTCTCTTTCTTTGGTTTTTGTCTCCTCTCTAACTCTGTCTCGGTTTCTCAGGATTCCTGACTATTGGCATCTCTCATGGTCCCACATCTTCTGGTTTCCCTGGTGTCATTTATCCTATGGTCTCTCTCTCTCTCTCTCTCTCTCTCTCTCTCTCTCTCTCTCTATCTCTATCTCTATCTCTCTGTCTCTCCTCCCTTCTTGGCCTGCTAGTGGTTTCTATGACGTTTTCTGCCTCTTTCCTGCCATCAAAGCCTCCCTGGTTCAGCGTCTTGCTGTCTAAAGGTGTTGTCATAGTGTCTGGGGAGATTCTTGTGAGTGGGGTATCTTCCCTCCTGCCCCTTACTCCACTAGACAGGAAGTTCCATGAAGCAAAGGCTTTGTCTTGCTCACTTCTGTCACTTCCGTGCCTGCAACAGCGCCTGCCACATAGAGGGGCTGGATAAAGCCCTGCTAACTGGCAGGCTCCATGTCTCTTGGGGCCTCTGCTCTTTTTTTTATTTGCCTACTAGGTCTCCATGACTCTCAAGCCTCTCTCATGGCCTCTGTCTCTGTCTTGTCTGTCCTGGGCTTTTTCTCTGTCTCTTATGGTATCTCCTTCTCCCTAAATCTTGACTGTGTCTCTGTCTCACTGGCATCTCCCTCGTGGTCTCCACGTCTCTCCTGTCTCAGCAGCATGGACAGGCCAGACCCAGGGCAGAAACCAGGCCACTCCTGCCAGGCCTTGTGGCACGCACAGCCTCCTGCTGGGCCTCTCTCCAGGATCCTCTAACGGAAACAACTAAAAGAGAAGATGTGTTTGCTTGGAAGCAAACAGCATCAGCCCTCCAGGCAGCAAAGGCTGCCTCTGAGTTAATTCGTCCCCTTTTCTCCAGCCCAGTTGCTTTGACCAGTCAAGGGCTTTGAAGAGCAGCTCGGGCAGCAACTGCAGCAGACTCATCCCTGGCTGCATGGAGGTGTGGGGGCCACTTTTTCAGCAAGTTCCCACCCTGTGTGCCCTGGATCACAGACAGATGGAGCTGCTCCTGGAACTAGCAGCCGTCTCTCCTGACTGATGACTGCCTTGGCTTCAGTTAAGCATACTTCAGGGGTCCAAAGCCCTGAGGAGGGTCAGCCCTGGAGGAATAAAACTTAGGATCTGAACGTCTATGCTATCAAGGCTAAGAGTGTGAGATTTAGAGTCACATAAACTGGGTTAAAGTCCTAATCCAACCACTGACTTTATGCCTCAGTTTTCACACCTATAAAGTGGGAATAGTAGCCATTATCTTGTAGGGTGGATAGTGAATTCAGTGTGATAATACATGAAAAGCACAATGCCTGGACTAAGGTGAACACTCAGTAAATGGCAGCTATTGGAGAAGGAAGGCAGTGGGTATACACAGGAGCTCTTCTGCTGAAGAAGAAAGGCACGGGTGCTAACTCTGTGACATCTGTTGAGTATTTTGAGCAGCAATGCATCTAGAGTTAAAGGGTTCCAGAAGGGACAAGAGTTCCGTTTGGCCATCTGGTCCAGCCCCTTGCCTTCAGCAGATGACTTTGCAAACCACCCGGGGCAGATGGTGGGTGTTCTCTTCTGGAAGTTCTCCAGGGGCAGACACCCCCAGCTCCCCTCCCTCACTGGTTTCTAGCTTTCCTTCCTTTACAGTCAAGATGGGCTCCCTTATGTTCCATTTCAAAGCTTCTTGTCTTCACACAGGCCTGTTGGCTATGGTACATACTTCACAGGCCTGGAGAAGAGCCCCTGTGGGTCAGCCTTTAAGGGAGGCCATGCAAAGTGTATGTTCCCCAGGCTGCAGCTGCAATTTCTGAGGGGAGCCTTCACAGCCTCCCATTTCAGCAAATTGCAGGAAGTCAAAGATGACACTGTAGTCTGCAGTGCAGTGCAGAGCCAAATACTCACTTGAAAATATCTCCGCCTTTTCCAATTTCCTGGAAATTGACAAGTGTTTCCAGGACTTAGCTTTTGCAGCCGGGCCTGACTGGGCCCTACCTTTCTCTCCACAACCCCTGCTAAACCTGTGAAGTCCCCACCTCCACCCACTGAGCCAGCTTACACGGTGGTTCTTCACCACCCCTGGGTCCACCTCTCTTGCCTCTTTGCTGTGGTCCTGTGCATCCTGGCACCTGCAGATGCTGGCAGAATGGGAAGAGGGGTTTGAGTGTGACTTGCTTCCCCTCTCTGCTACAGATGACTCACCACCTGGCTTAGCTTTTCTCTTCCCAACGTTACATAATCCTGACTCCAGGATTAAAAATACTCCACTGAATACCCCGTCCATCTGTCATATTCTCTCTCTCTCTCTTCATATATATATGTATATATGATCTTATTTTAAAAATACTCTGGAAAGAGCACTTCCATCGTTCATTTACATCATATTAGAGATGGATTTCCGAGTCAGCACTGGCTTCCTCCAGAACAGCAGTCCTGGAGGAGCGAGATCTCCCCAAGCCTCCAGGATTGCAGTCTGTTTTGTGCCTTCACTCCCTAATAGGTTTGCCTTATTTAAAGGACCTATCTTCAGAGCTGCCAAGGACTTTCTCAGAGCAGCTCCTTCGTCCCTCCGACAGCCTGGGCTGGCATTTATTCTGGGGGTTGGGTGTGGGGTGGTCCTCACCAGCATGGGAGTAAGAGGAGGTGGTGAACTGGGTCCTCTGGCCTAATTCAGGGCCCTGAGTCTAATCTCCAGGATGGGGACCCCTGAGTTCTGCTTTGCCCCCACCTCTCATGACTCTGCCTACCTTGTCTCCATGTATTAGGAATCATCCCTCAATTGATGGAGGGAAAGTGAAAGGGCTTATATCTGTTTTCCTTTTTGTGATACAACCTGAGTGACACCTAGAGCTAGAAGTGACCAACACCCAAGATCCAGCCTCACTCGTTCATTCACTCCCTCATTCATTCTACACATCCTTGTTGGCGGTTTACTGTGTGCTGGGTGGATCAGACAAGCAGTGCCTTCCAAGAGGGTGCAGCTGAGGTAGGGGAGAAAGATCATGTACACCAGATAATTTAGAGTCATGGGACATGGGTTCGAGTCCAGTCTCTGCCAGATGCCAGTTATGTGTTAGTCATTGGAGCTCAGAGCCTCAGTGGTCTCATCTGTGCAATGGGCACTCCTGGAGCTGGTACAGCACTAATGCGAGTGAAAGTGCAGTGACACTGGGCAGAAATGTTTTTGTCTTGTTTTTTTTGTTTTTTGTTTTTGTTTTGTTTTGAGACGGAGTCTCGCTCTGTCGCCCAGGCTGGAGTGCAGTAGCGCGATCTCGGCTCACTGCAAGCTCCGCCTCCCGGGTTTACGCCATTCTCCTGCCTCAGCCTCCCGAGTAGCTGGGACTACAGGCGCCCGCCACCTCGACCGGCTAGACACTGGGCAGAAATGTATCATTTGGTGTGCAAATGCTTTCAAAGCCCGAGGTTCCTGTTGAAAAAAAGGAAATCAGCATATCAAAGAGATGTCTGCCCCTTCATGTTTATTGCAGCACTATTCACAATAGCCAAGATATGGAATCAATCCAAGTGCCCAACAGCAGATGGGTGGATAAAGAAAATGTGGTACGTATACACAATGGAATATTATTCAGCCATAAAGAAGAAGGAAATCCTTCCATATGCAGCAACATGGGTGGAAATGGGGGACATTATGTTAGGTAAGATAAGTAAGGAACAGAAAGTTAAACGCTGGATGTTCTCACTCATAGGTGGAAGCTAAAAGAAAGTTGATCTCATAGAAGTAAAAAGCAGAACAGAGGTTACTGGAGGCTGGGAAGAGGAGGAGGGAAGAAGGATAGGGAGAGTTTTTTTTTTTTTTTTTTTTTTTGAGAAGGAGTCTCGCTTTGTCGCCCAGGCTGGAGTGCAGTGGCGCAGTCTCGGCTCACTGCAAGCTCCGCCTCCTGGGTTCACGCCATTCTCCTGCCTCAGCCTCCCCAGCAGCTCTGACTACAGGCACCCGCCACCATGCCTGGTTAATTTTTTTGTATGTTTTTAGTAGAGACGGGGTTTCACTGTGTTAGCCAGGAGGGTCCTGATCTCCTGACCTCGTGATCTGCCCGCCTCGGCCTCCCAAAGTGCTGGGATTACAGGTGTGAGCCACCGCGCCTGGCCAGATAGGGAGAGATTTTTTAAGGACACAAAACTACAGTGAGGTGGTAGAGTAAGTTCTAGTGCTCTACAGCACTGTAGGATGACTATAGTTAACAATAACATACAGTTTTCAATAGCTAGAAGGAGGCTATCGAATGTTCCCAACACAAAGAGATGATACATGCTGAGAAAATGAATATGATAATTACCCTGATCTGATTACAATACATTGTATTTATCAAAACATCACTATGTACCCCATAAGTATAATTGTTATGCATCAATTAGAAAAATAAATTTTAAAAGTTGCAAGAAAAAAAAATGCCTGTGGAAGCTGCCTCCCTTATGATCCCTGCCTCCAGCCTCGACTCCTTCCATCCACCTTTTGCAGAAATCACCAGAGTGTTCAATTCACAGCTTAGACTGATCTCTCTCCACTGGCCACAGCATCTGTTTTAAACTTCTCCAAATGACGCTTGAGGCCTTCCTCCCCTGCACCTTCTCCCACCCGTCCAGCTGGACCAAAGGCCTGGATGAACAGACAGTGCCTTTCAGCTCTGTGTGCCCAGGGTCCAGTGACTTTCACTCTCTGGGTCTCAATTTCCTCATCTGTAAAATGGGATAAGCAGCAATATACGCCCAAAGGGTACAAATGAGTGAATTCATGAAAAGCACTTAGAACAACACCCGGCACGCACGCGACAGTCAGCTGGGTTTGTTATTAGTTGAGCTGTGCAGTTTACCCTCGGTGCCTTTGACAATGCCGTTTTCCATGCCTGGAACTCTGTTCCCGCTCCCTTTCCCTCCACCCAGCAAACTCCCACTCCCTTCAAAATGTTTTCTAAAAGGTAACTCCTGCGTGAAACTTGCCCCTGTTTCTGGTCTTTTGTGGCAGACATTCTGGCTTCTGATTCCCAGGCCTGTGCCCTTCTCCAGGCCCCACTTCCTCTAGAATGTGTGCACGCCTCAGGCTCTCAGCATCTTGTCCTCCATAGCTACTCACTGAGCCCTTGTCAGTTACCAGGCACCACCCCACCTCCCACACCTTCCCAACACTCTAATGCTTACTAAGGTAGAATTTGTGAACCAATAGTCATGTACTTTTTGGCAAACCTGAGTTGAGCTGTGTTTTCTTCACATCTAATGCACACCACTGGGTTCTGTGAGCACTTACTATGCCCTAGGTGATGGATCCCAATTATCCCAAGAGAGATCATGCTCATTGCATGGGTGAGGAAAGTGAAGGCGGAATGAACTGACTAGTCTCCTGCTCCCCACCCCTCTGAGGAGCTGACATTGGCTTATGTTGGCTTCAGAATCAGGTATAGGCCTCCTGCCTGCCTGATCCTGGCCTCCTGTCCTTTGTGTGCCCAGACTTGCCTTCTATATCCCTGTCCCAAACTGGAAGGCTGGCAGGAACTCTGCCCGGCTCAATGGCCTGGGCTGGACAGGTAGGAGAGGGCTGGCCTAGCCCCTGTCACTCCCTCTTGACCTAAGCCACACATCTCTCTCTCCAATAATGTGCCCCGCAGTAGGACCTAGCACGCAGGTGAATCTGAGGAGGTCATTGAGCACAGGCACTCCTGCTGTACTGACGTGACCTGAGCGCACCCCAGCTGCCACGCAGGACTGGCCTCAGTTCAGCAGAGAGGTCTGGCAGGAAAGCAGGAGGGGAAGAAAATTGCTTTTTTGCTGCCCCAACTGCAATTGCCTCCAGGCTGTTATAACATCAATAAAATATCAGTGCCTGTGAGCAGGAGACGGGCCTTGTGCCCCTGGGAAACGCCCCGGCTCTGGTATTGGGGACTGTTCTGTGATTGTTATTCCATTGGATGGAACGGCTTTTAGGACAGTTTGGCGGTGGAAGGCGTCCCACATGCCCACTCCCCAGCACGTGAGCTCGCTGCCTTTTCTTCTCCTTCCAGCAGCCTCCCTCCTCCTCTCCCTCCTCCTGTCCTCTCTGCCACCAAAGTCATCAGAAGGCCTGTTTGAAGCTCAGCCTTGTTTATGCCATTTATCCTGGGGTGGAACGATCATTGCTGATGGTCCAGTGTGCTCACAGATTCACACTCACAAGCTCACCACTCAGGCACGCAGGGGCACACACACTCCCCTGAGCACACACAGCGGCAGTCACACACAAGGAGGTGGCCTGCCTTCTGCTCACCTTCTGGAACTCACAGTTTCTCTCACACCCTTGCTCATATAGACCACTCCCAACCTACCATGGAATTTCAGACTCTCTCTCTCTCTCTGCTGGAGATGAAAGGGATTTGGCAGCAACATCTCTTTGTCTCTGACTTTTCCTCCATCAGCCTCTCTGGCTTGCTCCCTGTTGCTCGCAGCATCTGCACACACAGACACACAGAACATGAGGGCAGACACCGCACTCCCTCCCTCTCGCAGATGCGTGGGCCTCAGCTGCAGAGTTCTGACCTGCAGGGTAGGCTGGAGTGCCAGGGGTGGGGTGGGGCAGTGAGGGATTCCAGGAGGTGGTCCAAACCAGAAACCTGGCAGAGGGCTTTGGTTTTAGGACATCTAACAACACACATACAGACAAAATAACTAAAACAGATACAATAGCTTCCACATGTAGGGGAGACACAGTGTGGTTCTGAGCATAGACTCTCAAGCACCCTCCCTTGGTTTGGATATGTGGCTCTGCCTCTTACCAGCCATGTAGCTTTGGGCAAGTTATGTAACTTCTCTGTGCCTGGTTTCACTGTCTATGAAATGGGAGAATATCTGCACCCATCTCATAGGATGGTTATGAATTAAAGAAGTTACCACATGTGAAATGCTTAGAATATTAGATGTGTTCCCTACCTTGATGGTACTATGTGCCCAGCACTGGGATAAGTACTATATATGTATCAACCCATTTAATGTTCCCATTAACCCTGTAAACAGTGATTTCCCATAGAAATGACCTGCTAGAGGCCGCATGGCTAATAAGGGTGGAGCTGGAGTTGGAATTTAAGTCATTGAATCATAAGCTGCAAATTATATTGTTCCCCCATCCATGACAGCTCTCCTTTCCAGAGGCAGAGCCTGGGGTAAGCGGACAGAACAGCCACAGAAGCCTGGTAAGAGCTAAGACCTCTCCAGGGATCAAGGTGGGAATCATAGGCAGATGTAAGGCTGGGAACCAAGGCAGACGCCCAACGGCATTGACTGGCCAATAACAAAGTAGAAGGAAGGCTTGGGTCACTTGGGGTGGGGGCAATGGGAGGGCTCTGGTCTAGGGATGACCAATGGGGATGGGATAGAAGGATTCTGGGTTAGTGATAGTGAAGGCTCCTGGGGCCAGCTGTGGGCTGCCAGGCTCGGTCAGGATGGCATGGAGAGAGACTTGGGGCAGCCCACAGGAGTCCCAGGCATGGCATAGTCCTGCTACTCCTTCTTCTGGGGACAAGGTTGGGACCTGGGTGGGCACGAACCTGCAGGGGCAGAATGAAACACTTGCACAGCCAGGTGAAGGACAAGGGACCCAGATGCACACTGGTATTGCCGGAGCCTGTCCAAATGTAGTACCATTGAATGCCCACCGGAACCCACCTGCTGGGAAATCTCATTTCTGTTTGCAGAAGCAGAAATTGAGGCTTTGGGGCCAGGTGAGGTTGCTTAGGCCTGTAATCCCAGCACTTTCAGAGGCTGAGGTGAGTGGATCACCTGAGGTCAGGAGTTCGAGACCAGCCTGACCAACATGGTGAAATCCTATCACTACTAAAAATACAAAAATCAGCTGGGCGTGGTGGCTGAAGCCTGTAGTCCCAGCTACTTGGGAGACTGAGGCATGAGAATTGCTTGAACCCGGGAGATGGAGGTTGTAGTGAGCCAAGATTGTGCCACTACACTCCAGCCTAAGTGACAGGGTGAAAGTTCGTCTCAAAAAGAAGGAGAGAGACAGAGAGAGAGAAAGGAAGGAAGGAAGGAAGGAAGGAAGGAAGGAAGGAAGGAAGGAAGGAAGGAAGGAAGGAAGGAGGAAGGAAGGGGGAAGGAAGGGGGAAGGAAGGGGGAAGAAAGGGGGAAGGAAGGGGGAAGGAAGGGGGAAGGAAGGGGGAAGGAAGGGGGGAAGAAAGAAAGAAAGGAATTGAGGCTTTGGGAGTTTATGCTTGCCTATGAGTGCCCAATGGCTATAACTGGGTTCCTAGAACCTCTACCTAGGATAGGACTAGGGGCAAGACTTGATAGCAGGTGAGTGGGGGGCAGCAATGGCTGAGAAGTTTCCAGGCAGGAGAAGCAGAGGCACAGGGGCAGGGAGCAGGCACAACAGTTCATAAGTGGAGGTCAAGAAGTCACGAAGTCCACTTTTGGCACAGCACACCCTTGTTCCGTGATGTGGAATTTGCAATGTGGGACTGGAACAGAATAAAGGCGGTTTTGTGTTTGGCAAATGAGCACACAATTCATTTCCTAGGATGGGCACATTTTTTTCTTTTGTTGTCTTTCAACAGTAAGCATTGAACACATCCCTCCCCCAAGTTGCAGGAAAAGCCAAGTTCCACAGGGCATGGAGGGGGAAAGGAAGTGGGTGAGGAACTGGCAGGAGGGCTGTGTGTCACTTGTTTCAGCTGTTGGGCATAGAATGCAAGTTTGCGTGGATTAATATTTGTGCTAATCAGCATTTTTTCCCAATTACCATTTTTGCGTGGAAAAGTAGGACTTACAGCGTGGCAGTGCTCCATGCTGGCCAGAGAGGGAAGTGGATCTCTTGGGTCTTCAGCTCTGCATAAGTAGGTGGTGGGCATGGGGGCTGCTGGAATGCAAGGGTGGTGCTAGTGCCCAGGGTGATGACGTCTAGGCAGAAGATATCACTCTGTGATGCTGGCAGAATGATCTCTACAGAGCCATGCTATATAGATGTCCTCTAACTGTACAGGGAAGGTACTGTTAGTCAGTTCTGTATATGTGGCACACTGGGGACCTGATAAATGCCAAGTACTGTACTGGGTGCTTTAACCCCTGTCCTGTGGGACTTGCAGACTAGGAGGGGAGACAGCTCACAGCACCAATAACCTATAATTTCCATCAAGCAGAAAGATGGGTGTAATCCCAGCACTTTGGGAGGCCGAGACGGGTGGATCACGAGGTCAGGAGATCGAGACCATCCTGGCTAACATGGTGAAACCCCGTCTCTACTAAAAATACAAAAAACTAGCCGGGCGAGGTGGCGGGCGCCTGTAGTCCCAGCTACTTCGGAGGCTGAGGCAGGAGAATGGCGTAAACCCAGGAGGCGGAGCTTGCAGTGAGCTGAGGTCCGGCCACTGCACTCCAGCCTGGGCGACAGAGCAAGACTCTGTCTCAAAAAAAAAAAAAAAAAAAAAAAGAAAGATGGGAACCGTGGCAGCATCGGGCGGGTGTGTAGCTCCACACCCAGGGTTCAGGCTGTAAGTTCCTTGGGGGCAGAAACCATGCCCTTCTTGCTCCCACTGGACCCTAGCACCTATCATAACTTTGCATATTGTAAAGGTCAGTAAATATGTATTGAATTAATGAAGGAATGAATGAGTAGTATTAAGCTGAGACCTAAAATATGAGGAGCTAGCCAGGTAAGGGGAATGGAAACAGTGCTCCAGGCAGAGAAAACTGCGTGTGCGGAGGCTGGGAGGCTAGGAATAGAACATTAGTTCAAAGGACTCAGTGTTGTTTTGTCATCCTAGAGAACTGAACATGGGTATGGGGTGGGACAGGAGGGGAGGAGGAGCAGGAGGTTCCAGAGGTAGACTAAGGTTGGGTGATGATGGGTCTTGTGACCTTGTTCAGGCAATGAGAAATGAGAAAAGTGTGAGGGATGCACTTGAGTCCCCTGATGTGGGGGTGGATTGGAGTGCGGCAGGCTGAGGACATGGAGACCACTCATGGTGCGGGGGGCTGTGGCAGTACCCGAGAAGGGAGAGAATGGTAGTCTGCCCGGGGTGGGGGCAGGGAGATGGAGACAAAGGACGAAAGGGATGGGAGGTAGACTGGATGCGGGGATGAAAGAGGAGGTCGAGTCATGGGGACTCCAAGTTTCTAATCTGGACCATTGGACAGAAGTGGAGTCTTTTCCTGAAACAGAAAAATGAAAGCAAAGTGAGAGGCCAGGAGGAGGCATGGGGAGCAAGTTTGTTGAGTGAGTCAGACACAAATTTATCTGGACCGAGGATCCAACAAAGATGTGGTTGTACTCTGGTCTCCTCACAGTCCTTCTCTCCAGTTTCTTCTTCATCTGCCAGAGGGATCTCTCTAAAGCACAGATCTGACCATGTCATCCCTTGTCAAAACCCATCAGTGACTCCCTAGTTTTCTACCATGAAATCTAAAATCCATCATGGCCTCTAAGATCTTGCATGATGTGGCCAAGCTCACCACTCAAGCCTTCATCTTAGGCCCTTTCCCCGTGCTCAGTACGTGGCAGCCACATGGGCCTGATTCCATTGCCCCTTACCCCAACCCCCTCCCTGCCTCAGAGTCCTAGCAGGTGCTGTTCCCTCTGCTTTTCCTGCTTCCCCTTTCCCCTTCCTTACCTGGCCAACTCCAGCTTATTCTTTAGGTCTTGACTTTAAAGTCACATAATTAGGGAAGCCTTCCTTTACTCCCAGACCAGGTTAGGTCCCTCCAGTAGAGCTCCATGTCCTTCCTCTCCTCCTCAATTTTGAAAACTATAGTTAACCCAGTATTTGCAGAACTTCACATCCCTGAACCCCCCACCCCTGCCACAGACTCCAGCTCCAGAGGGCAGCAACTGCATCTGTTTTATTCACCCCTGTAGTTTCAGTGCTTCTTGCAGGGCCTGGCACTTATGAGTGCTCAACGAGTGTTGGTTCATGAATGAATGTAATACGAAATATATTTTGGATTGTTTGTATCACAATGGCTGTTTAGCAACAGCTAATTTCCAACATTAGTGAAGTCAACTGAGACCAAAATAGCAGAAGCATTCCACTTTAAATATAACCCTCTTTGGAGATGACACTCGAGCCTATGTCCCCAGCTGAGAATCTTTCCTAACTTCTAATCCATATCTTCTGCTGGTCCCTGGACATCTGTGCCTGGATGTCTGTGTTGAAAAATGCAGCAAAACACTTTTCTGGCTTTCATGTTTTGTATTTCAAGCCCAAACCTGGGCTGAGCCTGGTCTCCTCGGGTCCCCTGATCCCTCCCAGGAATGGCAAATTAGTGACCTTGCACCAACAGGTCCTCCTTCCAGTCTCTTCCATGGACTCTTATTTGGAAGGTGGGATGCGTGGCGTAAGACACAGATACGCCAAAGGGCAGGGAGTATCCACGAGCCCTGTGGACTCCTTGTGGAATTCGTTGGCATTCCATGAAAGGGTTTGAGGTCTGGGCCATCAGGCCAAAGCCTGATGTGCAGAGGCTGCAGCTAAGAGGACAAACGGGTCAGCAGTCAGAGGCAGACACTGAACAGAAATGCAAAGGCACGGGCTGAAAGTGCATTCATTTATTTCTTTATTATTTATGATCCTGGCTTCATCCAAGACAGATGCGAGGTCACTTCCTACAAAAACACTAGTAAAAGTCCACAGGGAGATTCAAGTAGATAGTACGGAGATCAGCAACGAGAGAGATGAAGGGGGAGAAGACGGCACCAGGCATGAAAGTGACATCTCCTATTTGAACTGTGCCTTGTGGTTGGCCAGTCTCAGTCATGACAACCGTTGCCTCATTTGATCCCTGTAGGCTCCTCTTTATACAGATGGCCAGAGAGCCACAGTCAGTTGCTCAAAGCCACACTGCTGGCCAGTGGCAGGGAGTGGTAACTGTAGCCCATGGAGCAGGGTAGGATGGGGCTTTCCCAGGAGTGTCCTCTCCTCTCCATTTTCTTGATATTCCCCCAACCCCAAGCCCTGGCTGCAGGCCCTTAACCCCATCTCAGTCTTGCAGAAATATCTTGCATCTTTGTCCACCCCAAATGCCCCATACAGTAGGACCAGATTCATCTCCCCGAGCATAGGACTGTGACCCCACAGGCTGGTTCGGAAACCCCCAACAGCTCTCTACCACTAGCAGAAGAACACACACTCCCTACACCAGCACACAAGGTTCTCTCTGCTCAGGCCTGACCTGGTGGAACAGCTCAGGTCCTGTTCCTCTTCCTTTACCACCAGATAGCAGCCACAGTGGGATCTCACCCCATTGCAAATCCATGCTGTACTTATCCACCTCTTGTACCTTTTCACTTGGACAGGAAATATAGCAAAGTGGTCAGGCACATCGAGCCTGCAGCCAGTCTGCCTGTGTTCAAGTTCCAGCCTTGCTACTTTAGCCGTGCAGCCTTGGACAAGTTCCTTCCCCTTGCTACTCCTCGGCCTCCTCATCTGTCAAGTGGCCTGCCTTGTAGCTGCCTCTCTCATAGGATAGTGGTGAGGATTAAATGAGAAGGTAACATATGGGAAGAGCCTAGGGCAGTGCCTGGCCCCCGTAAGTTCTGCTTGCCTGAACTTTTCTTATTCCTCACCCCACTTTCCAGATTTGGGAGCCTCCAACTGCCACCCCACACAACAAACATAGAACATTCCAGTTGGGACCTCCTCCTGCTTCCATGGCCTCCTCTGCTTGCAGCGATCATTCCAACTGCATCCTTCCCACAGTCTGAGTGTTCTTTTGAGTCATAGGACAGGGCCTTTGATCACGAGGGCATTTCTGTCTTTCTGAGAATGTCTTGGATCCCTAGCGAGACACTGAACTCCCAGGGCAGGGACTCTCTTATCTCTCTCTCAGAGACGCATAGCAGGTGCTTTGTAAACACTTGTTAGTTGTATATTTTGTATCATTTGCCCCTTCTGCCCTGGTAAATCACTCTGCTCCTCTTAAAACGGAGATTCTACAGCCTGGGGGTTGAGACATCAGACAATCTCTTAAAGGCACTGTCATATATACACTGGTATGAGCAGACGCTACCATAGAGGAAGGTGAAAGCTGAATGAGAGCAGGCTGCCAGCAAGGAGTCAGATGGCAGGAGAGCAGGCTCCCAAGTCCAAAGCTGGGGTAGGGCATCTCAGCCAGAGGTGAGAGTGGACATGGGAATGGGGGGCTGGGAGCTGGACCCAGAGGAAGGCACAGAGCCATGGCTGGGGAAGGAGGACGTGAGGTGGTCATCTCTTATTGTTCCCATCTTTTTTCTTGCTTCTCTCATACTGGGCATCCCACTCTTTTAAAGATCTCTCTCTCTCTCTCTCTCTCTCTCTCTCTCTTTCATTAAGTAGACCTCAATTGCAGTCCCAGGCCTGCCACTCACTAGTTGCTGACCTTGGAAAAGCATCTAACATCTCCAGCGTCACCTGTAGAGGGACTAAGATGTGCTCTTCATGTTATTCTGGTGGAAAATATGATATAAAGCATGGGTTCCTGAACCTATCTGGGCAGGGAAATATCCCAGGGATCAGCTCTGAAGGAAGGTGCCAGGCCCCACTTAGTCCAACAAAACCAAATTTCCATGGCAAGGAGTTCAAGAATCTGTAGTTTAAAAAAAAAAAAAAAAAAATCCACAGGTATTCTAATGCCACTGGCCCAAAGACAATGTTTGAAAACCACTGGGCACAGTGCTCGCTCCTGTAATCCCAGCACTTTGGGAGGCTGAGGCTGGAGGATTACTTGAGCCCAGGAGTTCGAGACCAGCCTGGGTAACGTGATGAAACCCCATCTCTACAAATGATACAAAAATTAGCCGGGTGTGGTGGCACGTGCTTGTAGTACCAGCTACTTGGGAGGCTGAGGTGGGAGGATCACTTGAGCCTGGGCAGTTTGAGGCTGCAATGAGTGAAGATCATGCAACAGCACTCAAGCCTGGACGATAGAGAGAGACCCTGTCTCAAAAAAAAAAAAAAAAAAAAAAAAGAAAAGAAAGAAAGAAAGAAAGAACTAAAAAATACAAAAAACTAGCCGGGTGAGGTGGCAGGCGCCTGTAGTCCCAGCTACTCGGGAGGCTGAGGCAGGAGAATGGCATAAACCCGGGAGGCGGAGCTTGCAGTGAGCTGAGATCCGGCCACTGCACTCCAGCCTGGGCAACAGAGCGACACTCCGTCTCAAAAACAAAAAAAAAAAAAAAAGAAAGAAAGAAAGAAAAAAGAAAGAAAATCACTTAAGAAATATGTCAAAGTAAGCTCTTAACCAAGGTTGATATCATTTTTTCTTTCCTTTTTTCCTTCCTCTTCATTCATTAATTAATAGACAGGGTCTCCATGCTTAATTAATGAAAAGTTCCCAATTATTTAATCGTTTGGAAGAATCACTGTGTGACTGCCATTAAGGGCGCCTGCTCCACTGGGGCAGGAGGACAGTGACACCTGGCAAGGCCCTCCAAAGACTCTTCTCCCCACAAGGGGTGAGCATCCAGGTGTCCTGGGGTTTAGGAAACAAGAGCATCTTGAAACAATGTTTTCCTCTTTTCAGGAATTGAAGCCTTCTTGCCACAATTTGTTTTGACATTATGTATTTGTTCAGCAAACTAATTCACTCTACAAGCACTGAGCATACCTTATGCACCAGGCTGAGTGAGGCACTGGGGACTCAGAGATTACAAACCAGACGACACACACTCAGTCCCGGCCTCACAGTCTAGTGGGGGAGGCAGAACCCTGTGAAGGATTCATTGAAGTGAAAGTGCATGATCCTGCTGAAACAGGGGAGAAGCCAGGCCTTGTGGGATCACAGAGGAGGGGAGTTTGGACTGGGCCTGGAGCCCTTTTGGACTGTCTCACAGAGTGGGCAATGTTTGAGTGGACGCATAGCACAGTGGTGGCAAGTATGGCTGCTGGAGCCAGGATGACTGGCTTCAAATCCCAGCATCTCCATTCACTGGCTGTGCATCACAAAGCAAGTCTCTCAACCTCTCTGTTCCTGCATTTCCTCCTCTGTAAAATAGCGATAAAATCATCATGAGTATTAGATGAATTTACCTATATAAAACACTTAGAGCAGTGTCTAGAACATAGAAAAAATTTAAAGCATATACATGTATATATATAAAGTATATATATTAAAAAGCATATATGTATGTATACGTACACATATATGCTATTATTATTTTTTATTTTGAGAATGTATGAGAGCCTGCCACGCAGGGAAAAGAAAGGCATTCTGGGCAGGAGAAAATCAGGTGGAAAGGGACTGAGGTGAGAAAGAACAAGAGGTGGTGAGTAGTTCAGTGTGACTGATGGCAGGCTACATCCGGAAACAAGCACAAAGGCATCTTATTGGATGGTACGAAAAGGGTTTCCCTCCTAGTTCTTGTCCATGTTATCACTTACTGTGAGCCACTTGAGCACAAATTAACCTGACATGATAGCGATCTGAATGCAGATCACTCCATTTGGTAAGACTGGTCACTTTCTGACCAGTAACCTGAGTCTCTCCCTTAGCTCCCACCACAGAGAAGCACCCCCACCCCCAGCCCCCAGAAGGACTTTATATTGGACAGACCTTTTTCACACCATCATCTCATCTAAGCCAGTCAAGTAGGCTCTAGGTCAGCCTACCTGGTGTGAATCCGAGTGACAAGTGGGCATTTGCTCTGCTTTTGGCTGTATAGACCTTCTGGACACCCTCTTATCCTTGGACATCTTCCAGGCCCATGTGTTCTGTGTCCTCGGGAGAACCCAGAACTCTCATGGTCCCAGCCACCTTTGCAGCCCAGTTGTTGGAGATGACCTAGGTTTCACCAGGCAGGCTCACTTGTTGGGACTGTCTCTAGGAATGGGAAAATTGGGAAAGAAGGTTCCCTTGGAATGCATTTTGCTTTTGAATGGGACAGTCAAGCCTGCTGGCTCTGGTGGGTGGCAAGGCTACAAAGTGGAATTCCTGAGGGCGAAGTGGCATCAGGGCTGGAGCCAAGAGCAGTGGCACAAAAGGCCACTTCCCAGTGGAGAGGTGGCTTCCTCACCAGGCCCACTCTGTGCTATGGTTTTGGAAGCTCAGAATCAAGCTGGTTCCCCCGACCACTCATCAGTCTCTCAATGATTTTTTTTTTTCTGCTTAAACATCTACAGTCAGCTTCTGTTGATTGGAACTAAAGGCCCTCTTGAAATGCAGCTCTGCCACCTACCAGCTCTGTGTCCTTGGGCAAGTTACTCAACCCTCCTGTGCCTCAGACCTCTCCTTTTTAAATGAGACAATAACATTAACTACCTTGTAGGCTTGTTATAAAGATTCAACGAGACACTTCACACATTCCCTAGCACTTGAATTAAGCCGCAATAAATATTAGGTATTTTCACTAAATCTGAGAAGAATAAGGAAAATACTCTTAGCTAAAGAGGCACAGAGAAGTGAAGTGACTTACTTGAAAGCCATAAAGTGAGCAAGAGGAAGGTCTTTGGCCTCCAAATCCCAGATTCTTTCTATTCTCCTGCAGCTGCCTCGTCATGTGCATATATGTGTGTGTGCATGCACGTCCTTTATTGCATAAAGCCACTGTATTATGTGTGCTGTCAGATATTCTATTAAAAAGCAAAGTGGAAAAAACAGTGAGCAGCAGTCTTCCTCTGCCTGTGCTTCTACTGATTACAAAATTAAATTAAGCTTTGTGGCTTGCTGCTGCTGTTTGATGGGGAATACAATGAATTGCTCTTTGCTTCCCTGCAAGAAGTCCCAGAGAACAGTGCTGGGGAGCTCAGGCCAAGACAGTATTTCTTCCTCCCAATGCCCGGGGGGCAGAGCCTTCCTCTCTCCAGAAATGTTAAGCCCCTGAATTGGGTTGCCTTTTTATTAGGTTAATAAAACACCAGGCCCATCAAGTCTCAGGCTGGTAAAGGTCAGTGAGTCACGTCTGAGTGCAGGGGAGAGGAAGTGGGGCAGCAGCCTGCTCCCTAGAGCCGGTGGGAGGGAAGAAGCTCTCCCTCTGGGCCAGCACTGACTCTGGAATTAAGACCAAAGATGCATTCAGGATGGTGAAGGCAAGATGGACAGGAATCCCCATATGCCCCTCTGACCTCATAGGCCTCAGCCACACAGCGTTCCCAGGGAAGGGTCAGGACAGGAGACAGCTGAGGGAAGTAGAGCTCGCAGGAGAATAGGCTCTGAATCTGAAAGGCAGTAAGAAGGCAGGCAGATGAGTAGGAGAGTTAAACCAGAGCATCAGCAATCAGAGAGACTTAGGTGTTACGTAGCATGGTGGATAGGGGCAGGGTCTTGGAGTCACTGAGTTTTAGGTTCAAAGCCTATCTCTGCATCTGCTTTTGCCCTCCTTTGATTTGTTCTTGCTGATTTGGTTACTCATGGCTATGTAACAAACCACCTCAAAATGTAGTGGTTTAAAACAACAGTTGTTTTTCTCTCAAGAGTCTGTGGGTTGACCGGGCTCAGCTGGTTGGTTCTTCTGCTCCACGTAGGGTTGACTGGTTTGGAGTCATCTGATGCTCCTAGCTGGCCATTGGTGCTGGCTGGAAGTTGGAAACTCAGTTAGAGCTACTGCCAGAATAGCCTCAGTTCTCTACATGTCTCTCCATGTAGCTTTGGGCTTCATACAGCTGGGCAGCCAAGTGTCAATGGGAGGCATCCCAAACTTTGGGCACTATTGTCCAAAGTGGTGAACGTGGAAGCCGCAGATCTCTGAAGGTTCAGTTGTGAAAATTGCACAGCATCACCTCTGCTGCATTCTGTTGGTCAAAATAGATCATGGGCCAGATTCCAGGGGAAAGGAACTAGATTCTGCCTATTGATGGGGGAAGCAGCCAAATACTATTCTCCATCTTTAATTTATTCCCCCTCCCAACCCACACAGTGATCTCCTTAACATGTAGATAGGATCGTATCACTGTGCTCTTCTCCCTCACTGACTTCCCTTTGTCCTTGTGCTAAATTCCAAACTCCTTTGTCCTAGTGGCCTTCAGGGCTCTGACCCTTGCCTGACTCTGTAGACCTCATTGCATGCTACTCACCACCTTGTTTGCTGTACCCCAGCCCCACTGGCCTCCCTGCAGTTACTCTGTCATGCCAAGCTCTTCCCACCTCAGGGCCTTTACATTTTCTGTTCATTCTACCTGGAGTGGCCAGTTCATGCTTGAATAGCTCTTTCTCATTCTTCAGGTGTCAGAAATGATACCATGTGACCTCCTTTTTCATTTAGTTAGTCAGCAAATATTTATTGTGTGCCTTCTATGTGCTAAGCACCAATCTATGTTCCATTAAAAGCAGACTCTTATTGTTCTCTACTTTAGCAGCCTCCCTCATTTTTGCTTTAATTAAAGCATGCCATGATCTTGTTTTATTTATTTTCCTGTTCAGTGTCTATATTCCTCGTCAAAATGAAGGCAAAATCTGTGGGGCTCACCATGGTTTCCCTAAGCACAGAGTGCAACACAGAAGATGTGCTTGACATGTGAGGGTTGAATGAGTGAATGCCTCTTACCTAGTCTTGTGACCCTGGCCAGGTGACTTGACCTCTCTCAATCTCATTTCTCTATTTGTAATGTGGAGTCCTAGAGTCTGTACCTCATAGGACTGTTGTGAGGATGAAGATAAGAGAATGCAAATAAAACATCATTTGGCTTATAGCAAGTCCTCAACAAAATATTCCCTAATACTGTTACAATTATCATGATTTCTTATTAAAGCAAGATTTGGTCTCTGCTGTGGGAAATGCTAGACTGTGAGTTCCATGAGAGTGGGGAACCATGCTGGTTGCTTCTTAGACATGTCTTAACCCCCTAACAGTGTGTGGTGCTCAGTTAATATTTATTAAACAAATGAATACCGAATGGTCCGTGTTGGCTCTGTCTTCTGTCCTACAGCATGAAGTACTTCTAGCCAACGTCTTGCATCATTCCCTCATATTGGTTAATGTCTAAAGTAGTTCAAACTGTAGAAAAGTCCTCCGGCAGACAGATGCTCTCTCTCCTGTGTGGTTGTCGGGTTGCTGCGTGGCTTAGCCAATACATCATTGAACCTTCAGAAGGAGGGGTTGGGAAGGGGCTGTGTGTTTTTTATCTTGTTCACAGTTGTCAGAAAAAGGACAATAATCATCATTTACTGGGTGCTTACTGTGTGCCAAGTATTGTCACTGCTTTTTTTTTTTTTTTTTTTTTTTTAGATGGGGTCTCACTCTGCCCTCCAGGCTGGAGGGCAGTGGCACAATCTTGGCTCACTGCAGCCTTGAACTCCTGGGCTCAAGCAATCTTCCTGCCTCAGCCTATTGAGGAGCTGGGACTACAGGCATGAGTCATTGTGTCCAGCCTTGTCACTGTTTTGTGTATATCGTTTAATTAGGCCCATAAGCTATCGTCCTGATTGAGGCTCAGAGAGGTTAAGTCACTTGCCAGAGGTCCAACAGTTAGAATCTGCTCAATCCTCTCATCTGCTGTATTATACCACATTCCTAGTCCCTGGTCTGGTCCTCCTGAAGCACCCCCACAGTCTCTGTAAACACCTCTATCATCACCCTTTGCCTGTTGCCATAGGGTGGGATCAGCTTTGTGGGCCTATAATCTGTGTAGTCACACTCAGAGTCCCACACTCAGAAGGTCCTCATGTATGGTTTAATGCTCTGCTGTGGCCATCATGAAATTCTTAAATATTTTTGAATAAGGGACCCCACAGTTTCATTTTGCACTATGCCAACTCTTCCTCCACCAGGACTGGTCCTCTGGGTGAAATGGCCCAGGCAGGTACTCCTGCCCACCTCCACAGGCCCACCTGGTTTGCTGCTGGTCCTCGGAGGTGACAGAGATGTTGTCCACCCAGAGAGAAGGAGATGCTGAACCTGAAAACCCTCATACATTCCTCTGACCTGGCCCAGCCAGAGGCTTGCTCTCCTTGGCTGGCATGCCAGCCTCAGGCTCTAAGACTGCTACCTCCTCCTCCGCGGCGTGTGTAAATGTTAAGTGCTGCAGAGGGCAAACACATTCAGGAAGCCCAGGCTGCCTTTCCATTTACCTTTTCCTCCGGTCAGAGATCAGCGAGCCCAGGAGACTAGATGCAAATCTCAGCCACACGAAGGAGGGAAGCCTGGGGCGCCCCAGAGGCTTTGACAGCAGGGAGGAGGATCAGGAGACAGACTTCATCCTTTTGGAAGCAGAAGGGAACCCTGCCAGGGCTGAATCTGCGAGAGGATGAGGTTTGGGGCCAGCTCTTCAATCCAGGGACCCTTTACCAAATTCTACAGAGCACCTACAAATAAGGTGTCTTTTTACTGGGGGCCAGGACAATTTCTCCCATATGCACAGGGCTCATGCTTTCTCGGGTGAGTTCAGCTGGGCTTCACCAGCATCCTTCAGGGTTGTCACATTCCACTGGGTGGAGGGAGAAACTGAGGCTCCAAGGGTTGGAAGTGACTTCTTCTTCAATGCTCTTTGTATCTTACCATGGGCATCCGTCCATGGATGATGATACAGCTGGGGAGAAAGAATTCAGATAAATGCCTGATAATTGATGATTTGGGTTAATCAAGTGGCCTGACTCAGTACCACCCTGTGGTTTTAGGACATAAATATTCTAGAATGCTCCTCTAGAGTTGGAGAGGCTGTTGGGAGGGCTGGAGGAGAGAACATAATGGATGGGAAAGTACCTCGTGAACTGTAAGCGCTTTACACATAGGAGGATGTGTTATTCTTGAGAACAGCCAGTTCCCAGCAAACAACATTTCAAAGGTCAGTGTGCAAGGAAAGTCTTTCTTTCTGAATCTTCACCTCCTGTGCCCTCCCTGAGTATCTCCCTCTGTCCACCTCTGGTGAAAAATGTGCATCTTTTTCACATTTGGTGCCTCCCTCTCCAGCAGCATCTTTTGGTCTTTCTTTCTATCTTTTCCACCTGTCTCTGTCATCTCTTTTTGGATTCTGCCTCTTCCCTGGCTGTCTCGGATCAGTCCCGTCTGCTTCTCTGTCGATCTGCCCTCAGGCCCCTCACAATCCTTTCCCCCATTTCCCCTGCCAGGTGCTGTTTCCAAGGCCACACATTAGTGTTTCTCGTCCTTGAGTGATTCATAGACCTGGCTCAGCCCAGGCAGTGCTGAGTGGAGCCTGTGCTGTTTGGGGAACTGGTTCCTGCAAGGCAAGCTCTGCCCTCCAGCCCCAGGCAACAATCTCTGGGCATGTCCAGTTGTTTCTATTTTCTTCTGCTGGTTTGGGCCCCACTCTGGTGCCACCTGTACCCCTGCCCTGTGGTCTTTCCGTACTCACAGACAGGCCCCTGAGCAGGCTCTGAGCTGCACCCTCCCTCTTGTCCCTTCTGCCCCTGGTTTGTCTCTCTGGGCCTCTGATGCCACTCCTGGCTCTGCCTCCACATGACTCTCTTTTAACTAAGTTTCTCTCTCTCTCTCTCTCTCTCTCTCTCTCTCTCTCTCTCTCTCTCTCTCTCCCCCTCTCTCCCCCCTCCCCCTTCCCCCTCCCTCTCTCTTATGCCACTATTTCTCTCTAACTGTGCCTCTATCTCAGTCTGTGCCTCTTTGTATTTGTTTCTGTCCTTCCCCCATTTAGCATACAGCATTTCAGTGATGCCAGAGGCTGAAAGTTGGTGAATGTGGAAGCTGCAGATCTCTGAGTATCCAGTTGTGAAAATTACGCAGCATCGCCTCTGCTTCATTCCATTGGTCAAAATAGATCAAGAGTCAGATTCCAGGGGAAAGAAAATAAATTCTGCTTATTGATGGAAGAAGCAGCTAAAAAGTAGTGTCCATTTTTAATTTAACAACCCTCCAGCCTGTTCTCCAAGCCAGATTACCCTCAGGCATCTGGGGCCTGACCTGGGACCACACTGCCCCCACCCCGGCCCCTCCTTGTCTTTCATGTCACATCGAGGAAGTTTCCTGAACTCCCAGTGACACTGCTGTCAGGGCCTGACTTACCACGAAAGCATGAATAATTAAAAGCTGTATCTGAGGCTTGTTCCGATTTAAGCTGTATTAGTGTTGCCAACTGTCCTGACCCATTTAATATTCATGCCATTCTTGGCTCTTTTAAAGAGAGGGAAGTTTGCTACCTGATTTAAATTGCACCTGTCAGTTTCGATTAAAGATCAGGTTGACCACAGTTGCAGGGAAATTAAATGAACATTCTCTTAAGCAATATCATAGAATTTAATGTAGCAATTAATATCTATTGCAATGTGTTGCCGTCACAAGCTGCTTGAAATGTAATGTAAGGCTCATGGGGGATGAGGCCGGCAGTGTCCCAGAGTCTTGAGTCTTCAGAAATGGGTCCCTAAACGGGCCTAGTATTTAACTGACTTCTTTCTTCGACAGGAGCAGAAAACACAGATAACAGCTGTTGTTCCTTAAGGCTTGGGGTAGATCATGCAGCCTTTCATCCAGTTCACATTTGAGGAAACTGAGGCATGGGGCATCAGAAACTTGTTCAAGGCCAGTTTTGATTTGTTTTAGAAGTGGAGCATGAAACAGAGGGAGGACCAGCTCGTCAGGGTCAGGAACTCCCAGGTGATGGTGCAGACACTGTCTGCAGTGCAGGAAGACCCAGGGAGACAGGCTGAGCTCTCTTCATGTAATAGTGCTGGGAGTGCCTCTGAGGACCTGCAGGAGCAGAGATCATTTAGGATGAAGAAGTGGCAAATAGGTTTCAAGGTGTGGGCTGACTCTGATGGATTAATAGCAACCATCCTGGAGAAGGGCCTGAGTGGGTGCCCTGATCAGATAGCTGGATCTGCTATGGACCAGGCGAGGGAAGTGGTACATGAACATGTTCCCCGCCTGCTGGAGGCAGAGGGCCACATAGAACAGGCATGGAACTGTAAGCCCTGGTTTCCTCATCTGGAAGACAGGATAATAACCTATGCCTGAGAGGGCCAGTGTGAGGACTAAACAGGCACATCAAGGCAAACTGTGGTCTCACGAAAGACTGTGGTGCCCAAGGGCTAGGAAGAGAGGCTCAAGAGTAGAGCAGGCTGGCTTTGAGTCCTGGGTGGATGTGTGTCCTCAGGCAAAGTAACCTCTCTGACTCAGTTTCCTTACCTCATGGATTTGTATGGAGGTTAAATATGTTAACACATGTAGCATGTCCAGAACAGGACCTAGTCCAAAAAATTCTATGAATATTTGCAATTTCTAATGTGATGGAAAGAACTCAACACAAACAGGATGGGAATTGGTTGCTACTATTGTATGAAATTGATGTCTAATGCTATATAAGAATAAGGCAGGCTGGGCATGGACACTCACCCTTGTAATCCCAGCACTTTGGGAGGCAAAGGCGGGCGGATCTCCTGAGGTTAGGTTTCAAGACCAGCTGGACAACATAGTGAAACCCCATATCTACTAAAATTACAAAAATTAGTTGTGCGTGGTAGCGGGCGCCTGTAGTCCCACCTACTCGGGAGGCTGAGGCAGGAGAATCGCCTGAACCCAAGAGGTGGAGGCTGCAACGAGCTGAGATGGCACCACTGCACTCCAGCCTGGGCAACATAGCGAGATTCCATCTCAAAAAAAAATCAAAAAAAGAATAAGAAATTGGTTTATTTTCTTCTGTTCATTTCATCCGATTTATATAAAAGTTATATATATAATATATATGTTATGAAGACAACAAAATAAACACCAATGTTTCCACCCCAACTGGTATGGTTTGGAAAGCCCATCTCTACCAAAGATAGAAAAATGTGTTGGTCATGGTGCTGCATGCCTGTAATCCCAGCTACTCGGGAGGCTGAGGCAGGAGAATTACTTGAACCCAGGAGGCAGAGGTTGCAGTGAGCTGAGATCGTGCCACTGCATTCTGGACTGGGTGACAAAGCAAAACTCTGTCTCAAAGAAAAAAAAGAAAAACTGTGTGGCACTTCCTACTTTGCTCTATCTCTCTCTCTCTTCCTCCTGTTCCATCATGGTAGGACGAGCTTCCTTCCCCTTCGCCTTCCACCACGATTGTAGGTTTCCTGAGGCCTCCCAGTCATGCTTTCTGTTAAGCCTGCAGAACTGTGAGTTAAATAAACTTCTTTTCTTTGTAAATTACCCAGTCTCAGGTAGTTCTTTATAGCAGTGTGGAAATGAACTAATACATCAACCTAAAAACTAGAACATCCTGAAGCCACTGAAATTCTGGGGTGCTCCTCTCTAATTGGGGTCCCCTGTTCCCTCCCACAGGTGACTCTCTGAATTTTAGATTTATCATTCCCTTGTTTTCTTTAAAAATGTAGAGTCAGTGGCTTCTTGTAAACCAAAACATAAGTGCATGTATTTAGCAACTTTTCCATCAACTTTGTTTCTAAGATTCCTGTAGGATGTTCATATGGCTGCCAGTGTAGTAGTCCACAGTGTGACTCTGATCCACCCTGCTCACCCAGTTTGGGGTTTTATGATCATCACTGCTGTGAACATTTCTGCTGGTGTCTCCAGATGCTCATGGCAAGCATTTCTCTCAGGTTAGTGCTTAAGAGGGAATCACTAGATAGCAGGGTATGACAGCCTTACTTTTTGGACTTTACCAGGTCCCTGGATGTATTCTGCAAATCACAAGGAAATCACACTGGGTCAGTCCTGGTCCTGCCAGAGCTCAAGGATAGGGAGCGGACATACTGACCTTTCAGGGCTCCAGGGCTCTGGGATTCTGCAGAACTGACACCAACCCTGTGTCTTCTGCTCGACTACTCCCACTTTTCACACCCAAAACCTGCATGGAGCTCCCCAGGACATAAGGTCTTTGGGGGATGAACAAGGTGAACCCTGGGCTTATGCTGAGATAGCAGGGTCCCCTCCACCAAGGGCTGGGGGCTGCATCTACTCTTCCCACCTCTTGGTACCAGAGTGGGGAAAGCAGCATCAGAGGAGAAATGAAAGGATTATGGATACCTTGAGTGAGGTCAACATATGTAAACTCTACAGCTCAACTTCCACATCTGTTAAATGATTGTCTGCCTCAGATTGTTGTGAGAATTCAAATGAGTTAAGCACAGTGCTTAGAATAGTGCCTGCCATGTAGGAAGCACCCAAGAAATGTTAATGATATTATCACACTCACAAATACACAAACACAACATCTATTCACCAAGATACACACACATACACATACACAGTAATGGCTTCCATTCGCTTAGCTTATTTAATCTTTACAAGAATCCTGTGATGAAGGGATTCCTATTCCCATTTTATGGCTATGGAATTTGAGGCCACATAGTTAGTACTTGACTGTTCAAACTGAGGCCTTTCTAACCTGAAAATGCAGACTCTTAACCTCCACGCTCTCCATCCCCTCTGCCTCTCCCATCACAAACATCACACATGTCATGCAGTCCATTCGGTGTTTTATTGAACATCCCACATGTAGGGTGAGGCTTGGGGCTGTCAAAAAATATGTATCTAATGCAACCATCACAACTGTGAAAGGTGGCTGTTATTTGATCCTTATTTGACAGGCAAATAAACTGCAGTTTGGAGAGATGAAGTGGCTTGCTCTGATTTTACCACTCAGTATGTGGCAGAGCTGGGACTCATATCCATGGGTCCTGGAGCCCATGGTCAGCAGACTTGGGGAGCAGGTAGCCTTATACCTTAGGTGAAGGCCAGGTGAGACTCAGTCTATACAGCAGGTGCAGGTATGTGCATTCCTCCCTTCTGAGCCCCGTGCTGAAGATGCATGGTAAAGAGATACCCAGGCACTGTGTGACATCTCCAGGGGTAGCCTCATGGGCATTCCCTAATTCATTATGTTGGCCCCTGTCTGAGGAATGGCTGGGGAGGCAGAAGGGGTGGTCTTTAAGGTGTGAAGAGAATGGGTCCAAAGCCCAGCATTGTCTCGATGCTTCCAGCACTGTCTTGGGAAGAAGGTGCCCTATTTGGTCTGCACAGAACATCACTCCAGAATGAGTGTGCAGTGATGGTTGGTGGAGGGAAGAGGGTCTCAGGCCACCATGGCTCGTGCTGACAGACTTTAAGATCTTCTTTCTCAACTTTCTGGATCTAATTCTAGACCCCCAAGTTGCCTTCAGATGGGAATTCCATTTCTTTCTATTTACAGTTGTCTGTGGGAAAAGATAGCACTGGCCAGCTGACCCCAAGGTTCTGCTCTGCTTGACAGTTCTATTTCTCATCACAAAGTGATAAATTGGCTTCTATGAGGGTGGCTAAGCAGCAAGTGGTTCTGAAACTTCAGGGAGAATAAGAATGACTAGGCTACTTGCTAAAATTGTAAATTCCTGGGCCTTCCCAGCATCTATGCTTCCAGGTCCTCTGAAGTGGAGCCAAGAATATGCAGGTCCAACAGGCTTCTTGGTTGTTTCTAATGCTGGTGATCCCAGTCCACACTGGAGAAACACACACACGCAGTTGTGTTAATATGCTGTAGTCAGGCTAGGCTGGGCTCTGCCACATTAATAAATATACTCTGACATCTTGGTAGCTTAACACAACAAAGGTTACTTTTCGCACACATCACAGTCTGATGTGGGTTGGGTAGTAACCCTTGGAGCTTTCCTCTTGGGTGACTCGGGGATTCATGCTCCTTTAATCTTGCCTAGTGGATGTCCTCAGTACATGACTTCCAAGGTCATTGATGAAGGAGAAGAAAAGGCATGGATAATCACTCTCCCAGGTGGGTTTTGTGATCTGGCTTAGAAGTGATATCTACTGATCCTGCTCACACCCATTGGGCAGAACTCATTCACATGGCCACAACTTAACTGTGAGGGAGGCTGGGAAATGTAGTCTTTTTGTGTGCCCAGGAAGAAGAAAATAAAATGGGACTTGGTGAACATACAGCATTGTCTGTGTCACAGAGTTGAATCCATTCTGGGTACATTAACAATACCAAGTTTCTGTACCTGTGGGGCAAAGAACAAGTGGTTGGGCTGTGTCTACCTCCAGGAGGCCCTGTCAGCCTCTCTCTTATGTTTCTCAGTCCACTTTGGAAGAAGTTCCATCTCTTCTTGGTTGGCTACAATTCACAGCACAGTCACCACTTGCCCATCCTGTCCATGTGGTGACTGACATACCTATAGGATTTATCTTTGATTGAGTGCAATATTGGCTGAAGGGGATGGTTTAGAAACTACATTTGGGATCA
Source organism: Rhinopithecus roxellana (assembly GCF_007565055.1). Taxonomy (NCBI): domain Eukaryota; kingdom Metazoa; phylum Chordata; class Mammalia; order Primates; family Cercopithecidae; genus Rhinopithecus; species Rhinopithecus roxellana. The sequence continues at coordinate 88,174,576 of NC_044560.1, read as the reverse complement.
GTGAGATCAGTTTTGTAATTGACTAGTGATGTCTGCCGAGGGATGGGAGGGGCTGGTAATGGCATGAGTGCCCCACATTTGTCATTCTTGTCATGCCATTGTTAAAACCAAGTCTGATTCTACATAGCCCATCCCTACTTCTGCAAGTCCAAGTCTATTCTGCAGGGGAAAGAGTTAAGAATGTGTTTTGAACGGCTTCTGGTACATATTAAAAGAGCCATAATTATTAGTTGTCATCTTAGTTCTCTCCCCATATTGGTTGGCTTTTCTGAACTCAAGGTAGTATAGCTGTATCCTCTCATGATAAGGATTTCACGAGTTAAATCTTGTAGATGTGGGCTGTCAACACAGAGTAGAACAGCATTGTCACCTCCCTCTTTCTATACACTCTGACGCTATCAATACAACCAGACTGTATTTGTTTTTTGTGACGCGTCGCCCTAGTGATACATGTTGGTCAGTTGTCTAAACCCTAGAAATCTGTCTCATAATTGCAACCAAACTCTGTGTCTCAGCCTTTCTGCCTTTGTTCAGATTTTCTTTACTCAAGATTAGGACTTTGCATTTACTCCTGCAAGTTCCTGCATGTGTTTCATCTTGTTCAATCCACCTTGACCTTGTCAAGGTCCCCTTTTTTGCCATGAATATTCTTTTGTCTGCTCTTAAATTGACTTTTCATAGCCAACATGAAGCCTGGGTTGGCTCACAAAGAAACTTAGGCTGTAAGAATGATAATCTCCATCCTCTATCCAGCACTTGCTATATGTCAGTAGTATGTTCTTTACATACACGATCTCATTTGAACTTTATAATACCATGAGGTATTTATTATAATCACCATTTTACAGGTGGAGAAGTCCACCTCAGTCCCAAGGTCTCACAGAAAATGATAGGACTGGGATTTGAACCAAGGTCTGTTGGATACCAAGAGTTAATGCGCCTGGCTACTGTATCACACCGCCAGAATGGAAGGAAGACCACAGCAGAACCTAGAGCAATACTTGGAGTTGTTCTTGCAGACAGAACCTTCTCCAGCTGGTTTAACTAGAAAGGGGTTTATTATAGGGATCAGGTAGCTCATAGAATTGCTGGGAGGATCAGGAAATAATGATAGGAGAAATATTCTGCAAACACTAGAGCTTTTCTAGAACTTTTCTGGAGAAATCCCATGGCCACCACCTCCCACTGCTCAGCGCCTAAGACCTGGGAATTGACTGTAGCCCTAGTGGAAGCTTCTGTAGGAGACCCCACTGCTACCACCGCCTGTGGCTCACTTCTGCCTTCTGCGTCTCATCTGGTCTGTCTACTTGGAGAAACCTAGATCACACACGTAAACCCACTTATCAGAAGGTGTCAGAGAAATGCAGGTCTAGCTCTCTAGTCTCTACTGTATAGGAAGGTACGTTGGAAGGATGAGAGCATAGAACCCACCGTACTTGGAAAGCTCTGGAAATTTCAGGAAAATCCTGGCATTCTGTCCTCTAAATGAGCCCTTATTCAGTTCACATGTTGCTTCTCTTTTTTTTTTTTTTTTTTTTTTTTTGAGACAGGTCTCACTCTGTCGCCCAGGCTGTACTTGGAAAGCTCTGGAAATTTCAGGAAAATCCTGGCATTCTGTCCTCTAAATGAGCCCTTATTCAGTTCACATGTTGCTTCTCTTTTTTTTTTTTTTTTTTGAGACAGGTCTCACTCTGTCGCCCAGGCTGGAGTGCAGTGGCACAATCTTGGCTCACTGCAACCTCTGCCTTCCAGATTCAAGCGATTCTCCTGCTTCAGCCTCCCAAGTAGCTGGGACTACAGGTGCACACCACCATGCCAGGCTAAATTTTGTATTTGTAGTAGAGACAGGATTTCACCATGTTGACCAGGCTGGTCTCGAACTCCTGACCTCAGGTGATCCACCGGCCTCAGCCCCCCAAAGTGCTGGGATTACACGCATGAGCCACCACCCCAAGCCACATGTCACTTCTCTTTTTTTTTTTCTTTCTTTTTTTTTTTTTTTTTGAGACGGAGTCTCGCTCTGTCACCCAGGCTGGAGTGCGGTGGTGCAGTCTTGGCTCACTGCAAACTCTGCCCCAGGGGTTCGCATGTCACTTCTTTAGTGACGCCTGCTCTGATCCCTCAGGCTGACTTGCCATGTCCCTCTATGCCCTTTAGAATCCCTTACACCCACCTCTGATGAAAATGACTGCACCATATTCTATTATGTGCCTCTGTGCCCCACTAGCCTGAACCTTCCTCAAGGAGAGGACCATGTACCTGAGGTGCCCATCTCCTGATCTAGCAGACAATAGGTGCCAACTGACCTGTCCTGAAAGCGTGGATGACCATGTGAGTGTTGTGGAAGACTCTGTCCTGCCTTGGCTATTTTCAGAAGTGTGTGTCCTGCAGGGAAGAGTGTGAAATGCTGCTGCTCTAGGCATGAGGCCAATGCTGAGATTTGGCCCCTCTTACCAGGAATGTATGCATTCCTTGCTGTACCCAGCATATTATCTCACTCCATGGGAATCCTGGAGCAAAGTAGAGAACACAGAGATCAACCTGCCTCACAGAATCTTAGAACAGTCTGTTGACCTCAGATACACAAGAGGACCATGGATTTAGGCAGCATGGCATCCCAGGACCAGCCCACAGGAGTGAACTTCATAAAAAGTGGGATGGTCCAGATCCCTTCCATATTTGTGTTTGCCCGCGAGGTCAGGCTCCTCTGAGGGCCATGACTACCTGCATCCCATGGTAGACAGATTATCCTAGGGAACTGCTGAGGCTTTCATCCAGGAGTTTTGCCCAGGAGTCTTATCTTCTTCTTGTGGGTCTTTGCTATGCACTGGTATATTTCCGGTTCTTAGTTTCAAGTGACAGAAACCCAGCTTCAAGAAAGTAACCCCAAAGGGAAATGTATTAGAAGACTCATGTGAGTGTTGAAGACAGATAGCCTGGTCTGGGGGAGAAGTGGAACCAGGTTCTGTCTCTCTCTCCCTCTCTTTAGAGATAAAGATAGAGATAAAGATCTCTATCTTTATCTTTCTTATCCTCTACCTCTCTTGTTCCATTTTGCTCATTTTTGTGTTCACAATATCCCCTCTGACCAACTTCTTCTGTTGTCAAGAAATGTCCACTGGCATTTTCTTTGCATTACACTCCACAGTTAAACCATCAAAGAGGGCCAGCCCCTCTCCTCTTAGTTCTGGGTCCAAAATTCTTAAGGAATGCCTTTGTCTGTCTTGGCACAGGTCTCTGGCTCATGATTTGTCTACATCTGAACGGGTCAATGTAGCCATAGGGTAGGTTATATGACTGGCAGCCCCATCAAAACCACAATCATTATTGGAGAGTGGAGAGGAGTTATACCAAAGAAGGGGCAGCTGCTCGCAGAATACAGGTGGCATGCTGGGCAGACAAAATATTAAATGCACCCTATCTAATCAGCACTTGATAAGGTCCCACATGGGTAAGGCACTCCCAGCCTTCTGGCACCAAGCATACTGCTTGAAACCACAGTGTCCTCTCTAGTGCCCTGCACTAGCACATGAAAGGCAAAGTAAATGCCGAGATGGTCCCTTCATAGCCAGTAGTGGGAAGGTCAATAATTCCCATTCTGACACAACTTAATCATAAAAAGATGGTAAAGCAAGACAAGTGACTAAGTTTTATCATGTGTTCAGTTGATAGTGCCTGGCTGGAGCTCTGGATTGAGGCAATCTACATGCAGCCTGGGCAATAAAGAATGCCCTAATCAATTAGCAATGCCTGCCACAGGCAGAGGATGGGGGATGCTGGAGTGTGCCACCTCTGTCCTAAAACCCTCTATAACAAGAAGGAATGTAGGGTGGAGATCCGAACGCTGGCCAGAGTGGAGAAGCATGTTGGAGTGTTCATTGCTAACCGTTGTCCACCCAGGCCAGTCCCTGGGTACACATTGGCCGCAGTCCCCTTCAAGCATTCATTTTTTTCAGCCTCCCCTATGCTCTCAGGGGCTGTTTCCTAGGAAGAGCCACAGCTTTGGATCTGCACATGGATCTGGAGGCTCCTCATTATTTAAAGTCAGCAATCATATCCCGACTGCATTGCCATGGGGACCTCCTGTCCCGTAAGTGATACTGAGAACATTTGGCTAATCGTGCAGGCTCAGGCTCTAAGGATACCCTTAGCAGATGATTGTCTCTCCTGCTGCCCTAATTCATCCTAATGTCCAAGTGTAGAGGGGCTAACAACGATAAAACGGGAGCTCTTGTCAGGCCAGCAGAAGCTCAGATGATACCTGCTCTGAGTGTTTGAGAATAATTGCAGTTGCTTGTAGTAGCACCTTGTCGGCAGCGCAGCTGCTAAAACAGAAACCCTGATTCCAGGCTCCCCTCTTAATCAGTTAAAAATAGTCCTGAGTCTTTGATTAGATTATTCCAGGAAAGTAAGAGGCCAGACACTGAGTGGAGCTGGCACCTTGGCCTTAGTCATTCAGTTTCCCAAGCACAGATTGCAGCTGTTGTGTGCTGGGCCCTAAGCCCACATAGACAAGATGCAGAACACTGGCCAGAGTGGAGAATACAGGTGGCATGCTGGTTTCTGCCACATCCTGTTCTCTGTGGGCTCAGGGCTCAATCACTGGCCACTTGTGACCAATGCCAGGAGAAGGGAAGACAGGAAGTCTGGTCCCAAATGCACCAAATGACCTAATTGTCTCCTGAGCCAATGAGTTGTCAAAGTGGTTTTAAGGTTCTGTTAGAGATTTGCCCTTGACCTCCAGGGTCAAGTTCAGTCTGGTCTTCCAAGCTGTCCACAATGTTTTTGTTGCTAGAGGCTTATCCACTGAGGCTCAAGGCCCTCAGGGTATGTGGTGTTGGCTAAAACCACCATCCAGTCTTGTCAAGAAAGAGTGCCATGATTGATTGGTGATGTCTGCTGTAGGCCGAGTATGAAGGGTTGGTGAATGTGCTGTCCACTGGGCTCCACATCTTCACTTTTTCCTCCTCCTGCTGATAGCATCAGGGTCCCCATAATCAGGGATCTTTAACTTTTTGCTGTTCCAGGTGGAGAAAAAAACTGACATCTTCTTGGGCTCCATAGGACAGTCCATTCAGGAGAGCCTGTTGAATTTCAGCTCCCTCTCCCCTCTCCCACCTCTTGTCTCTCTCTGTTTCTCTCTCTCACTCCAGCCTAGCCCAGTCCCTTTCCAACCACAAGTGGCCCCAGAGTAACAGGCTCTTCCTTCCCCAGGCTGAGACCTCTTGGTGGGCAGACCACAGATGCTGTCCTCCCCAACCTATAGCACCTGGCTTTCAAAGCTCTCCTCTGGGGCAGAGGGCATGAGGGGAGCCATGATGTCGTATTTGGAGCATCTTACAGAAAGTCTGGTCCAAGAAGCGGGAAGGCCAATCAGGAGATTTCCAAGTCATGTGTACCATGGCCATGGAGTCAAGTTCATCTACCTGTGTGAACCTGGTGTTACCATGCACTAGCTATAGAGCCTCATAACTATGGACCTGAGCTCTCCATCATTGGAATTTTGCAAGAAACCCTGGTAAATGCTTTCTTGGGGTGTTCTCTCCAGGCATAGAGCCAAGTGACTTTATTGCCATGTGTGTATGAGGGGCATAATCACATTGGCCTTACAAGGTTGTGTGTGAATTAAATGAACTGTGCTCAGTGCACATTAGGTCCCTTTGGTCTTTGCAGGAGCTGGTGGCCTCCTTTGGCCATACGGTCCCCACCATGGTGTTAAGAGGTCACCCCAGCTTGTCAGGATTCTCTAGGACTCTTCTGGTTCTCACGCTTGCAAAGCTTTTGCTGAACCGGCAGCGGGGCTTCTCCCAACCTCATCTCCTGCGGTCGGGAACTCAGGTCTGGCTCTGGCTCCTTCCCAGCTCTGCCTTCTCTCTTGCTCATCACTTGCTTCCCACCTCCAGGCCTTCACCCACTGTTTTGCTTCCTCCCAGTCAATCTCCAGCCCACTCCCAATTTGCATTTACAATCAACTTCATCTCCACAGAACACCTATCTGATGGCTCCTGGATAATGGGAACAGGTGCATGCTACCATACAGGCCTCCAGGAAGGAGTTTTGCACCTCCCTCTTTCCCAGGTTGGGGGTACTCATTTTCTTTAATGTAAAGTTCAATTAGCTTGTGATATTTATGTTAAAAAGACCTGGGAGGCGGAGGGGACCACAAGCTTTATGTGAACCAAAGGAGGGATGTGGCTGTGAGATGGTATCAGTAGAGGTCTAATATCTAGAATGAGGGAAGATATGGCCTGCTCTGGTTCTGCCCTCACCTGGGGTTTTGACGCCATATTCTGGGGCATGTTGAGAAGAGGAGGATCAGGCTCAGCAGGGCAAAGGCTATTGCATCAATCCTGGGGGAGAAGCACTATCACAGTCCCGTTTTACAAATGGAGAGATAGAGACTTAGGAAGCATTGTGTACCACGTCCAAGGTCACTCACGTAGTGAACGGCTGAGACAGGATTGAACCCAGGCAGTCTGACCCTGACTGGATTGGCTGGGGAGAAAGCTGGACAAGGTTGGGCACTCAGGGCCCTTAGTGATTCATTTCTGGAAAACCCTATCAGAAGAAGTGCTGAGAAGAACTGTAGAGGCCCCAGGCTGCTAGCGAAGCACTCTCTGGGCCATTTGGGGTCCTGAGCAGATGTGGGAGGTTTATAAATAAAGAAATGAACTTTGCAGGGAGCAGACTGGCAGGTGTCTCAGTAGATGGACCTAGCTTCAAGTCCTGTCTCTGTCATTTCCCAGATGGGTAACATTGAGCAGGTAACTTCTCTGAGCCTCAGGGCCATCCTTTGTAAGATGTGGGTGATGTTAGGACCAACTTGCAGCCATCACGAGAATTAAATGAGCTACTGGGTACAGAGCAGATGGCACACGGCCCGGCTCCCTAAATAAGCTGCTCTTGCTGAGGTTGGAGGTTTGTCCCCACATTGTACCATCCCACTGTTGGAATCAGGAGCCAGGGTCAGGGAGGATCGAGCTGACAATGGCTTCTTCTCTTCCATCGTGCAGGCACCTGAAGACATGGGAAGCCTTTCTGCATTCCTCCGAGGAATGTGACAAGTGTAATCACACAGTTTAGCAGTAACACCTAAGAGTTTCTGGGTGCAAGATTTGTCACTGGTTGTGAGGGGGGCTGGCTGCAGGCACTGCCTCCAGAAGACACCTGCAGAATTCCTGTGATTCTCAACCACCTTCTTCACCTGCCAGAGCTGGAACTGGCCAAAGCCTGTGGGATGAGCTGGATAGGAGGACAGGGCTGGCTGGGCACTCTTTGCCCTTAGGGCCTGTTTCTGGACAACAGGAAAAGTGCTGAGTTGTCTGGGCTGCTAGAGGAGGGCTCTCTGTGCCCTCTGGGGTGCTAGGCAGGTGTGGGAGAGTCAGACAGCTCAGGGCAGAAGCATCTGTGTCCTTTCTTCTTACCCCCAATAAGTCAGGACAGATACACTGAGGTCCAGCCCACAGGCTGCCCCTGAGGGAAAAAATAACCTTCGGGAGAAATCACCTCTAGCCCCTCCTCCCCACTCCTCATGGTCAGCTGATGACCTTGCCTTTTATTTCCCTGAGAAAACAGAAGCAATCAGAAGAGAACTTCCCAAACTCCTGCCCCTACCTCTACAGACCTCCTTGCATCTGTGCCCACTCAGTGGTGATTGTCCTCTCTCTGGTGACGGTGGAGGAAGCACCCCAGCTCCTGTGCAAGGCTAGCCAGCACTTGTCCCCTGAATTTCATCCCCTCGAACCTCCTCAAGGACAGCTCCCTGTAGGTGTCCTCTGCTTTGTCACCTTCTCCCATCATGACTGGATTATTCCCACCATTAACGCAATGCTTAATTATGTATCTAATCTTAAAAGAACCCTCTCTTGGATCTCACTTGCGCTGACAGCTCCATGTCCATTTCTCTGCTTCCCTCTGCAGCAAAACTCCCAGAGAGTGTAGTCATTGCTGGTCACCATGACCTCTCCTCCCATTCTCTCTTGAGCACACTGCCATCAGGCTTTGAACCCTGACTTCGCCAGCATGCCTCCTTTGCCTCCACAATGTCAAATCCTCTACCCTCAGTAGCAGCAGGTGATAGGTGGCCATGCCTTCCTCCGTGGAGCTCCTTCTTCACTTAGTTTCCTCCTCTGATTGTTCCTCAGTCCCCTTTGAAAGTCCCTATTATCTCCCAACCCCTGAGCATCGAAGGGCCCCAGGGTTCAGGCTTCAGACAGTTACCCGTCCACACCCAGCCCCCATGTGATTTCTTCCAGTCTGTTGAGTCTATCTTTCCTCTTCTCCAGTGGCTTCCCTATATCACTCAGAATTAAATCCTAAGTGCCCACCATGGTCCACAGACCACACGTGATCAAGCCCCTTTGATCTCATCACTAAACACAAATCATTGTTAGATGAACACACAGGTGAGCAACAGGAGGAGGTTGTACTCATTACCAAGCCAGGATTGTCTCCCTCTCTTCCTCCCCGAGCCTATAGCTGTCCTACCTCTGTACTCTCTACCCACAAAGAACTTCTTAGCCTCCTTCCATCGTCCTCCGTGGGTTCTACTTGACAACAGCCAGTCTGAGCCCCCTCCCCAGACTGGGGCCTGCTGGCCTCCCCAGCTACTTGGCTACTCTTTTTTCTATCGCTCCATGGCAGCCATGGGGAACTGCTTATTGTTTCTTAAGCAAGCCAGGCTTTTTCATCCTCCTACACCTTTGGACATGTAGGTCTCTCTGGAGCTTCCTTTCTACCCTTCACCCTGCATACACAAACCTATTCTTCCTTCAAAACTCAATGCAACTGTCATCTCCTTTAGGGATACTTCCCTGCTGCACCAGATTAGTGAGTGACCTAGCTAAGCTGCTGCCCAGGACACCTCCTTATAAGAAGCCTTACATCTTTCACTGGAAATGTACAGACATGGAGGAAATTTTGTTTAGTAGAACTCCCTCAGGTCCTGGAAGGAATCCTTTGAGAAATAGCTGGAAGTATGTGTTTGTGTCTGTTGGCAGGGAACAAGACCCTCAAGGGAAAAGAAGGAGAATGGGAAGGTCTGTTTTAGACTTTTGCTTTGGGAGAGAGGATGCAAATATAAGGGCGGAGCTGAATTGCTGAGGACCTAGAGAACAGGCTGAGACTGTCATCAAAACAAATAGATGATATTGGTTTGAATAGGCAGCAGGAATGAGTCTTCCAAAAGGCTCCTGGGCTTCTGTTTGGCTCTGCTTGCCTGATCTCTCCAGTCTGGGTTAGAAGCCTCCAATCCTCCATGAACTTAGCGCTTTCTATCTTGGCAAGTACTGCCCTACACTGAGAATTCTTTTTTTTTTTTAAAGATGGAGTTTCACTCTTGTCACCCAGGCTGGAGTGTAATGGCGGGATCTCTGCTTACTGCAACCTCCGCCTCCCTGGTTCAAGCGATTCTTCTGCCTCAGCCTCCTGAGTAGCTGGGATTACAGGCATGCACCACTACACTTGGCTAATTTTGTATTTTTAGTAGAAACAGTTTCACCATGTTGGCCAGGCTGGTCTTGAACTCCTGACCTCGAGTGATTCACCCACTTTGGCCTCCCAAAGTGCTGGGATTACAGGCAAGAGCCACCATGTCCAGCCTACCCTAATAACTTCTGTTCACACATCTGTCTCCCCCTAGACTGTGGCCCCTTGGAGGGTAGGGTCTGCATCTTATCTATATTTATGACTCTAGCTATTAGCATAGAACACTGGCTTGCTGTAGGAGCTTAATAAATGCTTATTGATTGGGTGACTGGATTTTTTCATTTTTCCTCTTTATCCATATATTTTGATCTCACATGTACACAGGCTGATTTCTTCTCATGCCTGTGACTTGAGTGCTGAAATTTCTTCTACTTTCTTCTTCTTTGTTTTTCTTTCTTCTTCTTTCCTCCTCCTCCTCCTTCTCCTCCTCCTCCTCTTCCTCCTCCTCTTTCTCTTCCTACTCCTTTTTCTTTCTCTTCTGCTTTCTCTTCTCCTTCTCTCCTCTTCTCTTCTTTTCCCCTCCTCCTCCTCCTCCTCCTCCTCCTCCTCCTCCTATTCCTTCTTGTTCTTACTGCTAAGGCTTTTTTATTTATTGTTTTAATTTGATGTTGATCTATCATCATTGTACTGGAATTCTTTCTGACCTGTATGTGTCTCCAGCTTGCAGGTACATAGATTAGAGCATGCATATGTCACAGGACATTCGGGGGACCTGGGAGGATGCACTGAGCTCAGGTTCAATAAACACAGGGTCCTCCTCACTGTCTGATCTTGAGATGGTTATTTTTCTTCTCAAGTTTATCTTCCCATGAGAAAGAATTTGGAGTAGAGGATCTCAGAAGCCCTTCTCACTCTGAGAGAAGCTATGGGAGTCATAGAGAGCTTCCGGGATTTGGAGTCAAAAGAGCCGACTCATCCTCTGCCACCCTTAGTTAAACCATCTCTGAAATGTGGACAGTGGTGAGGATTTAACCAACAGCAGATGTGAACATGCTTGGGAAGCTACAGGGGCCATGTCCATGGAAGGGGCTTTAGATGCCATTGCCACTCGTGACATCTAGCAGCCACCACCTGTCTTGTAATCTAACCCTGATCCATGGCCCTAAAGACCTTGGAAACCTTCATTCATACTCATTCTGCCCTCTCTATCCTCATTCATTAGTTTATTCATTTATTACTTGTATTGAATGCATACTATGTGTCAAGCCCTGGGGCACAAATTTGAATAAAGTTAGCTATTACAGCTCTAGCCCTTAGGAGCTTGTCATCTAAAGTGGTAGGAATAGCACTTACCATTCATTGTGGCTTTATGCCAGGCACTGGGTTAGGGCCTATCATAGCAGTGATCTCATTTTATCCTCACAAAATTCTTGTAGAGTAGGTACTCTTGCAGTTTCCATTTTGTAGATGTGTAAACTGAGGCACAGAGAAGTTAGGAATGGTGGAGATAAGATTGGAATCTGGGTCTTTTGGTTTAAGAGCCTAGGTACCACCCTCACTCCCACCTCCACTCTCAGGAGCTACACCCCTTTACTGAGCCCATGTTCATAGCTAACCGCCAATGTCCAAGACACATGTAACATCTGCCCAGAGCCCATGTCACATCACTTCAGAGGGAGGCAGAGGCAGGTTTTCTGTGAGGAGGGTCCAGCTCAGTCCAGGGACAGACATGGCAGTGGGCACTCCTGTGGGGCCAGGCTCACCGAGGCTCAGACACCTCCTTACCTGAATGAATCGTCCAGGGTGCGGAGGGAGAGGACCCAGCGCCCGCGCCCTTCAGATGCCCCCACAGCTGGAGCAGCTCCACCCTGCCCAACCCACGCCACTTCTGCAGTTCCCTTTGTTCTTGCTCCCAAGTCAGAAGGTGACAGCCTGTTCCTCCTTTCTGAAGGAGCTGTGATCTGAATCAACCCTGGAAGCCCTCTGTCAGAGCTGCTCAGAGGAAGCTCCAGAAAACCCTGCCACTCTGGGGCCAGGGGCTACTGGATGTGAAGTCTATTAAAGAATTTTGGGGCAAATACGTCACATTCACCTCTCCACTGGCAGCAAGAGAGAGTCTCCTGGAAATGAAGGCGGGATAAGAAAGGGCTTAATTCTCATTGCTGTCTCCTATAAGCCCTTATCCACGTGGGTAACCTTGTGTTTGTGTTTGGAAATGTGTGTGTGCAGGATAGTGCATGTGCGCATGCAGGTATATGCGTGTGTGTGTATGGGGGCTGTTTGGAGGCATGTACAATAGGTGCTCCGTATCTGTGGGTTCCACATCCTCGAATTCAGCCAAGGATCAAAAATATTTTTTAAAAAGTAACAATGCAGCAATAAAAAATACAAATTTTAAAAACAATACAGTATAACAACTATTTACATTGGATTAAGTATTGTAAGTAACCTAGGTTATCCACAAACACTACCCCATTCTATATAAGGGACTTAAGCATCATTAAATTTTGGTACTTGGGGGGATCCTGGAACCAGTCCCCCCTGGGTAATGAAGGATTCCTGTCTACATGTCTCTGTGCGCATGTGTCTCTCTAGGTGTGCATTGGTTAACTTTTTCTGTATAACAGACCACACCATTTATCACTGCCACACATCTGTGCATTGGCTGGGCAGGGCTGATCTAGGCTGGGCTTTGCTGGAGCAGCTCTGCTTCACGTGTCTCATCTTCCTGCTGGGACCAAGGGCTAGCCCAGATATGTTCTTTGCATAGTATTGATATAAAGGCAAGAGGTCTCTTAAGGCCTAGCCTTGGAACTGCCACTCCATCACGTCTGCCATATTCTATTGGCCAAAGCAAGTCACATGACCAAACGCAAAGTCAAGGGGTAGGGAAATGTATTCTGCCCCCTCAGTGGAAATATAGGCAGAGGTAGGGAATTGGGGTCAATATTGTGTTCTACAAAGATGTGCGTGCATGTATGTTTGTGTATGCCCACGTGTGCTTGCATATGTGCATGACAGTATATGTGTGCATAAATGGCCTTCCACATATATGCAAATGTATGCACAGCTGTGTATATGCATGATCATGTCAAGCTGTTAAATGTACCTGTGTTTCTGTGTGTGTCTGCTTTAGGAGCATTCCTCAGACACACACATGTAGTGCCCAACCAGGTCATGCCAGAGGAGTGGATGGGCTGATCCTGTTAAGTGGATATATCTCCAATCCTCACAGAGATACCTGTGGGACTGCCAATGAGTTTCTTGCCATCTGCATGTGCTGAGGTAGATCTTGCTCCATTAGTGGCCCTGAGAAAATTCACTGGTCAGTTGTCTCGTAGTCTATTATTACCCAGATGTCTGTGTGTTCCAAACGATTGTTTTTAAATTGCTTCATTAGTCTGCCTCGGCAGACCCAATCCTGCTACACTTGACTGGCTCAGGTTCTGTGGGACAGAGCTGGTGGGAGCTGAGCAGGCGGCTCACTTGCTGATATACCTGCTGGTGCAGAAGGAGGTGCCCCCAGGGAGAGGCAAGGAGGAGGTGCCCCCACCCACCCCGCAGAAGAGGCAGCATTGTGGAGCAGGAAATGCAAAGACTTTGGAATCAGAGAGAGCTAATTTCAACACCAGAACCTGCCATTTACAGTCAGCATGACTTTGTGCTAGTTCCTGGGGCCTCAGTTTTCCTCCTGTAAAATGGGTTCAGTGTCCTGATATTGTGGGTTGTTGTGAGGATGGAAGGAGATGATACAATGTGTGGGGCATCCAGCATGGAGCCTGGCCCACCTGCCAGTGACCAGAATGTGGGTGTTCCCTTCCCTCTTGCCACAAAGGGCCTCTGACCTCTCTGCAGAAGCCGGGCCTCGCAGTCAGACCTGAGCAATTGGGTGGGTGGCACCAGTGACCCCCAGGGGTCCACTTAGATGAGTCATTGATGTTCTAAGAGGAAACTGGAGACCCACATCTAACTGACCCTGCCCTACCCAAGAACAACCCTGCAGGCAAAGTTCAGGACACAGAACCCAGGGTCATGCTGCCTGGGCTCAAATCCCTGCTCTCCGCTCGCAGTAGTGTGACCTTGACCTAACTTTCTCTTTCTAAGTGTGCACTTCCCAAAGCAGAGATGACAACAGTACCCAATTCACAGGATACATTTTCTGCATAATTGAAGCTCTTCCCTTCAACCTCAAAACTCCATCTTACTCTCTGGGATGGAAATCATCTCAGATGTCTCACTCACATCCCTGCCTCCTTCACCAGAGGATCCTGAAAATAATGCTTCTCTCCCTGCCTTGGAAGCACGAGCGTTCACACCCGCTATACGGTGCAGAAGGACAGTTCTGTGCTTCTGCCTTGTGGCGTTTCCCCTTCTCATGAGCTGTCACTCTGCTGCTGTCAGAGTGTTATGGGGGTGCTCCTGCACTCTGCTCCTAAGCCTCTACTGGCTAGAGAAGGAGTTGGAAAACATTTTCTACAAAAGGCCACGTGTGTTTGTGTATGTGCAAGCACATATGCAATATTAGACTTGAAGTCTGATATTTTAGACTTCGAGGGCCACATAGAGTCTCTGCCACATACTCTTTTTTGTTTGTTTGCTTGTTTGTTTTGACCCTTTAAAAACATAAGGACCATTCTTAGCCCCACGGCCACAGGAAAACAGGCTGTGGGCTGAACGTGACCATGGGATTTAGTTTGCCAGCCGCTGGAGAGATGCGCTAGTTAAAAATGCACGTTAACTTACATTTATGGAGGTTGTGAGTGACACAGGTGCTTTCGGGCAGTGTTTCTGCCCACCAGGGACAGGCTGTGTTCCCCAGGCTTCTGCGCCTCTGGCCTTTGCATTCCTGTAGCATGCTTGCCACCAACCAGGAGATGCATTCAACACCAAGTGTGGAGGGGTCGGGAACAGCTCAGGGTCTCCACCTAATTTATCTTACTTAGTTCTTAACCTCATGGGAAATTCTCATGCCCATTTTCTACAGAGCTGACATGGCAACATGAGTCACCTGACTCCAAAGCCATGGCCCCATGGCAGGCCCCTGCATGTGTCTTCGGAGGAGATCAGAGGAAGGATTAGGGGAGAGAGGCAGGAGGGAAGAGAGAGGCAGACAGGGCAACAAGATACTCCTTCAGCCCATGTGCTGTATTATAACATTGACTAAATAGCATAGTGGAGTTTTTTGGGAAAAGTGTTTTTTTTTAAAGTATAATATAGGTTTATTACAAAAATTCAGTCACAGAAATAAACAAAGAAGAAAATAAGAAATCAACCCCAAATCCTACCCCCTAGAAATAATCCCTGGTTCTGTTGTGGTGAAGTCTCTCCAGACATCCCTGTCTGAACATAAACACATATGTACACGGTTTTAAGTGAACAGGAGGAGACTCCACATGCTGTTGTGTGAATGATTTTTTCTCCCGACAATACGTTGCGGACATTTTTCCATGTCAATAAACACAGATCGACAGCTTTGTGTTAAATAACTGCATAATATTCTATTGCATGTACAAATGATACTTTTAAATGTAAAATAGGCTTCCTGGCTCCCCAGGTGAGTGGGTGTGGGGCTGTGCCCAGAGGGAAGCCCTGGTGCCGGAGCCTCAGCCATTACAGCTGCCAGGATGGGGGTCTCAGGCTTAGCCCATGAGGGACCAAGTCACTCCAGGTAGGCTCTGGCAGCCTCAGACTCCAGGCAGCAGCCTCGAGATGGGCTGTGGAAGAGGATGGGTGGCCCCACTCCCTCCATTCTGCAGCCATCCTATGGACTCTCCCAGGGTTTCCTTCTCAGGTGTCTTCATAAGGCATGGCAGACTCCCTGGTGGGCCCTGACAACTCCAGGCAGGGCCTGGGCCATTTGCCCACTGCAGGAAGTGGCCTCTGGTTCCGCTGTCTCCCTTTCCTGGGTCCTATTCTGCATCTCTTGAGTTTCTGACCTTGATTTATGGAATGAAGCTCCCTCAGACCCATTGTTTCTCCATTTGCCCTGCCCTGCTCAGCAGAGCCCAAGCTCAAACATGTCCCCACCATTCTGTCTCCTTCCAACCCAAACTCCACCTCCTCAAGGGTCCACAGCCTGAGAAGCCCTGGCCGGTGTTGAGGGTCCAGCCACAGCAGCCCTCTCACGTCACCCCAAGGTGGGTCGATAATGCTCCCTTCTGTGTTTTCAGGCCTTGTACTTCCCTTGGTTTTCCTCCCACCTCACAGGCTACACTTTGGTCTCCCAGCCTTGGTTCCTTCCCCTTTCTCCTAATGCTGCTGTTGTGAGCATGTCCTAATGCTCTCTCCCCACCTCATTCTATCTGTTCTCCCTGGGTTATATCCTCCATGCCCAGTGTAATAGGTATCTGTTGCAATAACACTGCATAAAAAACCATCCCAAAACCTCAACGTTCTACAACCACAAATACTTATTTCATATTCAAGAGTCTGCAGATTGGCTGTGACTTGGCTGGTCTTGAATGGCCTCAGTTGGACTAGGCTGGCCTCCAGGCTCCAGGTGAGGCTTCAGTGCACTCCATTTATCTTCACTGCAAGCCCCAGGGCAGTCTGGGCTCATGGGGAGGGTGGACCCTCAACAGAAGCGAGTGGAAGCAGGCAATGCCTCCTGGAGGCTTCTTTCAGAACTGCCATGCTGTTACTTCCATCCATTTGCCATTCATTGCAGCAAGTTACATGGCAGCGCCCAAAGGTCAACAAATCGGAGAAGAGCAGGGATATAAACTCCACCTACTCCAGAGGAAGATTTTGCAATAGGCACACGGCGCAAGTCAAAGATGCATAACAAGGATATAAAATTCTACCCCAGGGAGGGCGTGCAGAGTTAGGAATGACAGTGGGCACACTGTGATGATGTACCTGAGACCTCTCTGCCGAGGGCTACTGCCATAACCCATCTTCTGACAGAACTGTCTTCCAACATGCCCCACAGACACCTTGAAACCACCCACCCTACCCAGTACTCACCTCCTCATCCTCACCATCCCGTTAGCCAGTTCCACCAAATCTGTGTCCTGGTTTCCCCACCTGGGTCCCTGGTGCCCTGAGCTCAGCATCCCTGTTGAGAGCCACCATCTGCTGCTGGTGTCTTGGCCTCTGCCCTGTGACTGATGGGCCCCTCCCGCACACAGCCAGCCTCCCAGCCACACCAGTTGGGAAGCACAGACCTCCTGGCTCTGCTGTGTTTGCTCTCAGGCCTATCACTTTGTCACACCTTCTTCTTACCTTTCTTTGGCCTCCTCCTGAATGACTTTCTTTCCCTCTCAGACTTGAGTGTCATGTTTTACAGTAGGCTCTCCTGGACTGCCCTGGCTGAGGTAGGCCCCCATTTCTCAGCTCCCATAGCCACTGTTTACCTGTGCGGGCCAGTCTGCCTCCGCAGCCAGGGTCTGGATGCCTATGGGGCAGGGGCAGTGTTGAGACCTGCTCTGTGTCCTCCACACAGACATAGGGTCAGGCATGCTGTCAGAGCTCAGGCAGTATTTGCACAGGGATTGGCTGACTTTCTGATGTGTCAGGCACTTCCTTGGCCCTTGGCCACCCCCTCCGTCCTCGGCACATTTTTGGAGAAAAGAGTCGCCCCTGTGATACGGAAATGGGGCACACTTTCCCGTATCTGTGTACCCCTCTCCTGAAGGGTCCCTGACATGCCCCCAGGGACCATAGCCACCATCACATGCTAGACTTTGAGACTGGAGCAGTAGTATGTGGGACCCCTGCCTAACTTTGCATAGTTAGTAAGGGGCAGACCCAAGACTTGAACCCAGCTCTCTGCCATCAAAGTCGATGTGTTCACACAGCCCTGCATCACACTGATTTGTGTGGCCTAGCAGGAGGCATCCTCCTCCACCCTGTCTTGTAAAGCCTGTGCTGCCGTCCAGCTGGCTTTGGTCACGGGAAGTCCGGCTCCCTTACCTTGCCTCTTTCTGCCTCTTGCTTTACCCCAAATGTGAGGAGGGCTCCCTTTTATGCAGAAGCTACAACAATCCAAAATGATGAATCAGTAAAATGAAAAGGATGATTCCTTGGGAAAATATGGTTAGCGATTAAAAGCAACTCACTGCTTTTGGGATCCGGGACAGGTTGTTGAAATGCTTGTGATGCTGTTTCCTCACCTGTAAACTGGGAATCGTGGTCCCTAAATCATAGGGCTGTTGTGAGGATTAAATGAGATGATGGAAACACACCAAAAATACATGATCTGGCATACAGTAAGTGTTCAGTCAATGTCAGTTACCCTGGCCCAGACCATTTCCTCCTCCTCCTTTTCGTCCTCTCTGGATACTTTTCCCCAACACTGACAGATAAATAAGGAGTGCAGAGAACCTCTCTGTGCAGAGACAAGGTCCTCCGAGGAATGGCTGAGGGTCCTGGGGGTCAGACAGGAGAAAAGAAGACTGTGGTGGGGGGAGGGCACGATCTTGGCTTTCCCATCCTTGCAGAGTCATGCCAGAGCACAGGGAGCTAATGAATTGAGAAGGGATACAGGGCACAGGACAGAATCCATCAAAGGGGGAAGTTGCTGGGATACCCGTGTTGGGTCAACAAGGGGAGAAGTTTCCAGTAGGAGAGCTGCATGGGCTGCCTTGAGGGGTAACACGCTCTCCATCACTGCAGGGCAGCGAGCATAAGTGAGGATGGCCCAATAGACAGTTTCCAGGTCAGAGTGCGTGGGAACAGGGGTCAGCCTGTGGATGCTCTTGCAGGCTCCGTGGGAGGCGGAGGGTACATGGGGCAAAGGTGCTGCCTCTCACCTGTTCCCTGGGGGCGGGTGGGGCCCAGCTGCTGCCTCTGTGATTTGCATTCAGCCCTTGTCTGTGACAAACTCTGCTTGCAGCAGCCTGCTCCCAGAGATGTGCTATTTTAAGTGCTTCCCCTCCGCCCCTAAGGGTGCCATGTGTTTATCTTGCTTTCGAGTTAAAAAGGGAAATCTATTTCACTCTTACCTTAGGAAGGTTTCAGGGTGGAGGCTGTGGGGTGGTTTCATTTCATTAAAATGAAAGTGGGAGTGGGGGCAGTAAGAGCTGCAGATTCCCACCCACCTTGGCCGGTTGTGAATAAACAGTAGCCTGCTTCCCTCCTTCTTTAGCCTAGACTATGGCAGTTCCAGGAGGCCTGGAGTTTGCCAGGAATGGGCACCTGAACTGTGGATTACAACACTCATCCCAGAGAGTGGGACAGAGAGACAGGAGCTGAGCTCATCCCTGGTGTGCATGCGTGTGTGTGTGTGTGTGCGCGCGCATGTGCAGAGCTAGTCCCTGAACTCTGCACTTCTCAGTAGTCTGGTCAACACTGGATTGCTTGGCTACTTGAGCCAATCCAGGCTCTGAGCACTGGACACAAGCGTCTTGGGTGGATGTGGGCTCTAGCCTAGGCACCCAGTCTGGGCTGGGAGGTTTTGGGCTCAGCTGAGCTAGACAGTCTGGCTGTCCTCCTTGCCCTCTCCTTTCATAAGACCCCTTGGTGGTCTGCGTTTTTGCCCTCCACCTTCCCAGAAGCCAACAGGGAATCCCAGACCCAGGCTAAGTGGCTACTCAGGGCTGCACCTTTCTCTGAGATCTGGGCCCAGCAGAGTGGGTTGCTCCAAAGAGAGGCTGAGGCAGCTGAGCGGAGCTTCTGTCTACAGGACAAGAGATGCCTGGTCACAGGAGGTCAGCTGGAGGCCTCTCCTTCCTGCCTCTAGATTGTTCAATGAGAAGGACATTTGGAGTTGAAGATTCAGAGCAGAGAGCTCCTTAGGGAAGTTCTGGAGATGGGAGATTGGAGATGGAGCCACAACCTCCCTTTACAGCCATCCTTCCCCAGAGGCCATCAGCCCTGGGGCTTCAGTGAAAGTGGACAGCGCTGCTGCAGGGAGATCCCAGGTTTCACTGACTGTATTTCTTTCACATCCATCTACTTATATAACTGACATTTATTGAGGATGCTTCATTTCCAAGCTATTTTAACATTGTCTTAGGCCCATGTATTTACCTTCCAGTTCAAGGATACCTTGCATACACTGGGCTGATGGACCAGGCAAGGTTCCTGTCCCCAAGGAACTTATGATCTAAAGAGAACCAGACATAGAACAAACTGGGTAGTGGAGGTGCTCTGATGCAGATTCAACCAAAATGCTGTGGGAGCAAATGTGTTGGGACAGTTGGTTCTGACGAAGACCTACAGGAATAATGCTTGCAGAAGAGGCGAGGTTGGAACTCCCCCTGGAAGGAGGAGAAGGGTTTTAAAAGGTGCCAAATCTGGTGAAGAGTAACCCAGCCCACAGGGATGGCCTTGACAGATGCTCAGTGGCGTGATGTGTGTGAGGTACTGGGGGACAGACAGTGGGCTGCAGTATGGCAGGTGGGTGGGGGATGATGCTGGGACATGATGCCTTGAGGCCACAGTGCTTTCAGCACCTGCTAGAGACTTCACAACTCTCCATTTATCCCCATGGCTATATTCTGAGGTCAGCATGGTCATCCTCAATTTGCAAATAAGGAAACTGAGATCCAAAAAGGACAAGTGATTTGCCCAAGGTCAGTCCGTCAGTGGCAGAGTCAGGATTCAGACTTGAGTTTATCTGACCCCAGAGTTCATGCAACCAGGAACTACCAACTTAGGTATTTGGAGTTTATAATGGAAGCAATGTGGTGGAGACTGGGGGTCTCAAAGGTCTTTGAAGAGAGGAATGAAAGGGTCTCAGCTATTGACTTAAGAAGCTCATTTTGTAAGTGTGGTGGAGAATGGATAGGACTGGGAGGAGGAGACAGGCTCCAAGGATGTCCGTAGGCTAACAAAACAGCACAGGCTGCAGAGAGGGAGTGACGGCTGTGGGAATGAAGGGAATGGGAAAAAGGTAAGACGCAGGGTTCCCATCTGACAGGATGGGAGCAGTGGAGCCTTTAGAGCTGGACTGTGCAGGGCTCTCATCACCATCACAACAGCCTGTGGGTTGGGAGGTGCCCATTAGGTTCATGTGGTCCACACCCCTGCCCTGACCCCAGATGCTTGAACCCTCCTAAAAAACTATGTGGGCTTGGGGAATTCAGTGAATGACTCAAACAGAATTCAAGAATATCTTGGCTTCTGATTGCACTCCTTCTTCAAAGGGAGTGTGCACTCCCTTCTGGTTCTCAGATGGCTCCATCTGTTAGACATGTCTCCTCTCAATTAAATAAAACTTGCCCCTCCGCAGCCTCCATCCATTGGTCCAATTATGTCTCTTGGGACAAGACAGAAGGATCTAATGCAAATTTCATATGCCCGATCACCAGATACTTGACGATAATTCTTATGTCCTCACAAACTCTTCTCATCTCCAGGCCATATAGTAACAACAGTAATAATATGAACACTTATTGTACTTTTCATGTTTCAGACACTGTGCTGAGAGCTTTACATGTGCTGTCTCAGGGGCTTGATCATGAGTAACTTTGAAATATCTTAATTAAGCATTCCATTGTAATCCCAAAAGCAAGAGGGCTTATTGCCAAATTTTAAGTAGGAGAGGAAATATTTTAGGAAGTCTAGTCAGGTGGCCAGTGTGAAGAGTGCCCTGGCAGGAGAGAGAATGAGGTAGGCGGGGGGCGGAGGGGTGGGCTGTTGAAATAATCCAGGTGAGAAATGACGAAGACCTGGACGTCAGTGATGGTAAAGGGTATGGCAAACAAGGGACAACTGGAAGACATTCGAGGGTAAAATCAACAGAAACTGAGGAGTAATTGGATGTGGGAGGTGAAGGAGAAAGGAGAACAAGGTATCTTCAGATTTTTATCCTAGGCTATATTCTATGAGACAGAAAATCTAAGAAGAGTATCTGTATCATTTGGGAGATGATGGGAGAGAGGGATTAGAAGGAGAGATTATATTTAGCTTTAAAACATATGGAGTTGCAAATATCAGTGGCATGCTATTTATTCACTTGTTAGCTTGTTCATTTATTCATTTAAGAAGTCTTTATTGAGAATCAACTGTGTACCAGGCACTCTACTAGGTGTTGGGGTTATGAAGACTTAACCACCTTGCTCCTGACAAGTGTGAAAATTAGTATTAGAAATATCCTTCAGTAGACCAATGGATAAAAAAAATACAGCACATCCATATAATGGAATATTATTCAGCACTAAAAGGAAATGAGCTATCGAGCATGAAAGACATGGAGGAAACTTAAATGCATATTACTAAGTGAAAGAAGCCAATCTGAAAAGGCTCCACTGCAAGATTCCAACTATATGATGCTCTGGAAAAGGCAATATAGTAAAAAGATTAGTGTTGCCAGGCATTAGGATGAAAGGAGGGATGAATAGGCAGAGCACAGAGGATTTTTAGGTCAGTGAAACTACTCTGTATGACACTCAAATGGTGGGTATACATCAATATAAATTTGTCAAAACCCATAGAATCACCAAGAGCAATTCCTAATGTAAACCATGGTCTTTGGGTGATAACTGATGTGTCATCAATTCATAGATTACAACAAATGTAGTTCCCTGGTGGGAGATGTTGATAATGAGAAAGGCTGTGTGTGTGTGTGTGTGTGTGTGTGTGTGTGTGTGTGTGTGTGTGTGAGAGCCAAGGGTATGTGGAAATTATCTTCACTTTCTACTCAATTTAGCAGTCAACCTAAAATTGCTCTAAAAATAAAGTCTAATAAAAATTAACATGATAAGATGCCAAGATTGAAATCTGTACAGGGAATAGAATGCCAAAGGCAGCAGAGTGGTCAGGAAGGGTTTCACCATAATGGTGATCCTTGACTTGTGATGGAGATTAAATGGAGGTATTGGATCTACCAGTCTGTAGCTCAGGACAGGGTTCTACATGGGCAATAACTATTTGGAATTCATCAGGTTGTCAGTGCATGCATGGCAGCCAAGGGAATCCAGGGAAGAGTGTGTGGAGTTCAGAAGAAAAGAGAATTGGAGGTGGTACCTACAATGCTCAATGCCTAAGGGGAGGGAAGACCTCAGAGGAAGTAAGAAGACAAGGTCTGAAAGAAAGGAGGAAAGTGAGAAAAGAGGGACACTGAAGGAAAGGAGAATGCTGGAAAACAGAAACCACAGCTCATTCTTTATGAGAACGACACTGGAGAACCTGGAAACAAGGGAAATCAATAAGCTTCTGAGAGTCCATTTGAATCACTGGATCAGAGCAGAGAGATGCTAGGTCATCTAAAAATGAAAAATAGCTTTGGGGCTAGGACTACTGGACTGTAGCCTATTTTGTATGTCTAGGAAATACAAAATAAGAATGTGTTGGTCAAAGGGGAGTTGGTCACAGTAGAAGGAAGTGAGAGTCCCTAGATAAAAGATGGTCAGTGGCCCTTCCAGGGCTATGTAGAAGTGAGAAAACGTTGGCCTGCAAGACAAAGTTTCAGAAAATTCTGTCCCCACGACAGATACAGATGGTGCTAGACATAAAACTTTGGGGTTTCAGGTACTGATGGCCAGACCATCTCAAGGGCAAGGTGGATGGATGTGGCAGAGTGAGGCAGCTCTAGTCCCTTTGTTCAACCAGCCTCCTTTGTTCTGAGTGTTCACCAAGCAGCCTCCTGGAAACCATGTAGGTGTGCTCCTAAGATACAGGTGCGGGACCCGGCCTTCCCCACAGGAGAAAAAGAAGTTGCTCATCAAATCCCCCATATGCCCTTTTTTCTTCTCACCTGACCTCATATTTCACTGGCAAAATGAAACTTCTTCATCTTTTTCCAACCAAGCCTACTAACCTACTGATATCTGGTTACATGGATGAAGGTCTTTTGTGCCTAACAGGTCCAAACCCTTTGTACACGCCCTGGACTCCACTCTAGCTAGGTTTCTCAAGGACTCTCCTTCTTCTATCCCCCCTTCCCTTCTGCTAGAACATCCTCATCTGCAGATGCACATGCTCTGGAATAACCCGTCTCCATTGACCAGACATCTTCCTGCAGATATCGTCTAACTTCCCTGCTATGCGCAACAAGACATTTAAAATTAAGTAACTGTCTATAGTCATTATAATCATCTCTCCACCTCAGCTTCTCCCCTTGACCTTCTCTACTCAGGTTTCTGTCCCACTGCTCCCCACAAATGGCTCATATCAGGATTTCCTTCAATCTCCATCTTGCCATATTCAGTTGCTTTTCATTGGCACCCAATCTGAGGACTCCTCCCTCTTCCTGATTAACAGTACCTCTGTTAGCTTCTGGGTCACTCTCTCTCCTTGATTCCCTCCTGCTTTGTGGCCTCTCTTCAGTGTCTTTTGTAGACATCTCATCCTTGATTGGAGGACCGAGAGCTCCCCAAACTGTGTCTTTAGCCTTGACCTTCTACTGAGCCCCAGACTCACCTGGTACACTGCAGAGTTGACAGAGCCTGTGGTTGTCTATTTGCCTCTTAGAGAGCACATAGTCAAAACCAATCTCTTAATTTCCTCACAAAAACCTGTTCTTCCCCACCTTAGCTACTTCATCTCAAAAAAATGTCACCACCATTTAGCCTGGTCTCCAGCCAGACACCCTTAGTCGTCTTGGATTCCTCTCATGTTCTTCTCTTCTACAACCAGGCCAGCCCTGAGTTCCATGAGTTCTACTTAGGAATTCCATTCTGGCTGTTCAATTCTCTGCGTTTCTACAGCTACCCCCTACAGGGAATGCTGTGATGTGCCCAGACACTCCATCCTCAGCTGCTGTGTCCTTCTCCAGGAATTACCCTCAGCTGAAGAGAACTCCCTTGCCTGAGGCTGTGCCCCCTCCCCAGGTCTACACTCTATGCCCAGTGGCTGGTTGATTCTGAGCTCTAAAAGCCTGGTCCTCTTGCCTCTGTTCAGGACGGCTCTGAGGGACTCTTCCGGCTTTGGAGCTTCCCTTGCAGTGGTTTACAATTCTGTTGCAACTTCATGCCAGTTTAATTTTTCTCTCTGCATAATCCTTTTGTCCCCCTACCCAACTCCTACCCCACAGGTGTTATTCCTGAGTGCACTCTCCAATAAATTACCTGCATGCAAATCACCGAATTCCAGAGTCTGTGTCCTGGGAGACCCGACCTAAATCCCTAGTCAAAGCCACCCTGATTTCTCCCTTGCACCATGTAATTGCCATCCACCTAGTCTCTCTGCTTTTGCCCCTGCAAAATAATCTATTCTTCATGAAGCAACCAATGTGATCTTTGTAAAACAAAGATCAGATCGATGACTTTCCAGATTTAAACCTATACCATTTCACTGTTACCCTTTGAATAAAACCCGAACTCCCTTGTGCAGCTGACAGGGCCCTGAGTGATCTGGCCCGGCTGATGTCTCTGACCTCATCTTCTACCCTTTGCCTGCTTGCTCAATTCTACTGCAGCCACACTGACCTTCTTTCTGTTCTTTGGACACCCCAGAATTTTCCCCACTTGACAGCCTTTGCATTTGCTGTATCCTAGTCTAGGATGCTGTTCCCCCAGATACTCCTATGGCTGGTTTCTTGTTTTCATTCAGGCCTCACCTTGAATGCCTCCCCTCTAGAAAAGCCTACTCCAACCACTCAGTCTAAGGTAGCTCCTCTATGTCGCATTGTCTGTCACTTCACTGTGTCTTACTGTCATCATCATACTTACCATTCTCTGAAATCGTATTGCTTAATTGTTGACTTATTTTAATCTCTCCCTATGCCTAATGTGTGATCTCCCTTGAGAGCAGGGACTGTGCCTATACTATTGAGCGCTTTAACGCTACATCTGCAGTATCCAGAAAATGTGCAAGTGTGTGAATGAATGAATGAATGAATGAATGCTGCCAGGAGTCAGCCTAGCAGGGTCTGATCACTCTTGGGTCTTTCTGAAAGGCTTAGATTCAGTGGGTATCTCCTTTGGACAAAACTCTAAAGCTCTTCAGTCACCGACACCAAAGGCCACAGTGAAGTCAAATACAGGAGGGACCCAAAACATCCCTCAGATTTAGTAACTAGGAGAGGATTGGTGACCTTCAGGAGCATCAAAGGACTGAAGGAGATGAAGGAATTAAATTGCAGCAAAATGGGAGTGAATGGAAGTGTAAGAAATAAATATAGAAAACACTCAGAAGAAATGTATCAGGGGTGAAAAGTGAAGAAAGTTTGCTTGTTTTTTTGTTGTTTGTTTTTTTTTTTTTTTTTTTTTTTGAGATGAACTTTGCTTGGTTATAATCCAAGGAAATGGGCTGATGTGCTACCACCATTAAAACCAACCAACAGTCATAGACTACTGGCTTTGCCAGCCTCTCTTCTAAATCCTTTATGTGTGCATTTATTTTCCATTGCTGTGTAGTAAGTTACCACAAATTTAGCAGCATAAAACAATACACATTTATTATCTCAAAGTTTCTGTGGGTTCTAAAATGGCTTGCTGAGTCCTCTGCTTAGGGCCTTACAGGGAACATTGGTGGTATTGGATCTCCATTGTACAATCAAGGCATTAGCTGGGCTGCATTCTCATCTGGAGGCTCGAAGGGGGAAGAATCCTCTTTTAAGCTCACTCAGATTGTTGGAAGAACTCACTTCCTTTTGGTTGTAGGACTAAAGACCTTGGCTTCTTGATGGCTGTTGGCCAGGGATTCCCTTGGGCCCTAGAGGCTACCTACAGTTCCTAGAAGCTGCTTGCAATTGCACAGGCCACCAGCAGTCCCTGAGGGATGCCACAGTTCCTTGCCACGTGCACTTCTCCAGCAGGGTCATTTCCTTCATCAAGCCAGCAAGGAGAGGCTCTATCTCTAGTCTGCTGAGATGGAGTCTTACATAATGTAGCATAATAATGGGAGGGGCATCCCATTACTTTTGAAATATTCGTTTAGTTGGAAGCAAGACACATGTCTCACCCACACTCAAAGGGCCTGAACAGCAGGAGGCAGGGATCACAGGGCCATCTTAGACTCTGTCCCTAATATGTATTACTCACTTAATCCTCACAAAAACACATTGAGGTATGTCTTAATATTAGCCTCATTTTTATGGAGGAAAATGCTGGTACGAGAGAGAGAAGGAAAGACTGATGGAACAAGACCTCCAGGGCAACAGGAAAAGAGAGAATTCAGAGTCCGGATGAAGAATTCTCCTCTAATTTGAGGAGAGATATCTTAGTTATTGACACTGGGGAGGAAGGAGGGGAGGAGGCAGATTAACCTCTAAGACTGAGGTAATATGCTAGGTATCTACCCATATGTCCACATAAAAACATATGTCCACATAAAGACTCGTACATGAATGCTAACAGCAATATTATTCATAATAGCCAAAAAAGTGGAAACAACCCACAGGTCTATCAGCTGGTGAATAGATAAACCAAATGTGTTATATCCATACAATGGAATACTATTCCACAATAAAAAGGAGTCCACTACTGATACATACTACAATGGGCTGAATTGCAAAAGCATTAGGCTGAATTAAAGAAGTCAGACGCAAAGGACTGCATACCGCATGACTCCATTGATCTGAAATGTCCAGAAAATGTAAACCTATAGAGACAGAAAGCAGATCAGTGGCTGCCCAGGTCTGGGGGTGTAGTTGCAGAGTGACCACACATGGGCATAAGATTTTTTTTTTAGGTGGTGGAAATGTTCAGAGACGTGATGATGGTTGCACAACTCTGTCAATACACTAAAAATCATTGAATTGTACACTTCAAATGAGTAAATTTTATGGTATGTAAATTATGGTATGTAAAAAGCTGTTTAGAAAAAATTTGAGGCAATGAGTTGACAGACTGCCTCCCACTCCCCACAAATTGGCCTTTTTCTCTCCAGCAGAGGTGAGATCCTATGCTAAGAGCAAGTCATGTGGTAGTGGAGGGAGGGGGCTTGTCAAGAAGGGTGGAGGCCTGAAAAGGCCAGTAGGGGGACTTCAGACCAAGTTGATGCGTGGAAGGTCATTGCTGGAAGGGCTGCAGGCCCAGCCCTCAATGAAGACCATGACCCACCTGCAGTATAATATTGTTCAGTCCTACTCCCCTCAGAAACCCAAGTGCCTGGGCAAAAAACAAACAAACAAACAAACAAAAACAAACAAAACAACAACAGCAACAAAAAACAGTTGGATTAAACCAGACTTGGCATTTTTCTGGGTGAAAAAGAAAAAGGAGACAAGGAGGTTGAGGGTGTTGCAAGAATGGGGTCAATGTGATGGCAGTGACAACTCGATGAACGGGGAAGGAAGCAATGCTGAGTGCTGGGAAGGAGTATATGGACTGAATCCCCAGAAGAGAGTCCAGAGAGAAGAGGTCTGCAGGAGGTCTAAGCCAGGCATGGTGGGGGTGAGGGTCTGGAAGGACAGGCAGAGGGAGATGTTGCATATGCTGGTTCCTTTACCCTTCATATCCTTCTGGAAGCATGGCGCTGAGGCCTGAGCATCCCATCCCACTGTGCTGCAGCCTGAGCCACAGAACAGATGGTCACTTCTTTTGGGATAAGTGTTCTGCTGAAGCAGCTGCATTAGAATAGCCTGTTTGGCAGCTTGCGCAGCAGTTAAGAACAGGGCGTTGCAGCCAGTGTTCCTGCTTCCATCATTCCACTTTCAGTGTGGACCTTGGAAAAGTCACTTCACCACTCTCAGCATTTGTTTATTTGTTTACAAACTAGGGATAACAATAGTATGGACCTCTTAGGGCTGTTGTGAGGATCCAGTGGGACATTGTTGTAAGCCCTAAGTGTGGTGCCTGGCCTGAAGAATGTTCTCCCATGTGTCAGCTGATACTGAGCTTACTGTTAACTCACAACCTTAGAGTTATGCAGTAGGGCAGCTGAAGGCCCGAAGGTGGGTTTGGGACCCAAGGGCAAAATTGCACATATACACTTATGACATTTTATCTTTCATTCTCAGCCTCTTGGTCCAGCCTGAGGATGTCTGTTTGATTCCAACGACTCCATGGTCTCCTGTGGCTGGGTACTGTGTACCTGTTGGTAAGCAGATGTCTTTTGCCCATTCTGAAGTCACTGGCAGAAATACTAGCTCCTGGGCACCCAGAGCTCCTCATGCTGCAGAGAGTAGCTGCCCACTGCCTATGGCTGGAGTCCTCGGATCATCATCCAAGGAACGAAAATACAAAAAAATACAGTCCTGTTGGTCTTCAAACATTTGCTGGAGGCAGGGGGAACCCACCCTCTTCTATTCTGAACCCTTCCTGGGGCTCAGAACCTCTTCTCCTCAGGCACCAGGGCCCCTGGGAGGCTAAGGCGATGTCCCCCCAGCCTCCCCCGTGGGGCGCCTTCCATTCATGCTCTGAGTTCCGCAGGAGGGAGGATCGATGCTTTCTGTGTCTCCTGGAGACAGCCCCGCACATTCCTGCAGAACTATTGACAACCTCGCCTCTCTTTCGTATCTTCCATACTTCATTTGTGAAAAGAACTGTAATTACCCTCGAGGAGTCATTGGAGAAAAAGTGTACAAATTGAAAAGGACTGGAAATGGGCACCTCTGGCTGCGGAGAAAACACTTTCAATATCGAACCGTTCTCTCCCGGGCCTGTGCATTCCCATTTGCCTGGCCCTTAGCGTTTCTGCCGCAAACTGTGGCAGCCTTTGTGCCCACCCTGACAATGGGCGTTTGACATGGAGGGCAGCGAGATTAATGAGGGACCAGAGTTTTCCATTTCTTCCTCCAACAGCTAACTACTTTCTTTTCAACTCCTCCTGCTAAATAGCCTGGACAATGAATAAAGCTTCGGTTGTACTTGGTTTTTTCTCTCTTTTCTTCTTTGCTTCCCACACAGTTGGTTGTTGACGCTGCCTTAACCTAACCGGCCAGTGGCCTTGTTAACTGGTCCGGAGACGTAGATCTTGCCAAGTGTGGAGAGTTCTGGGATTCAGGGAAGAAAAGGTCCCTGTTACTGGGGAGTTATCTGAGGACAAGATGCTGAAAGCTTTGCCCCAGACCCTCAAAGGTGACCATGGGCCAGGGCCAAGCTCTGAGCTTCCTGCCCAGCTTCCTCATCCGATGGTGCCTTTCAGCCTTGAGGCCTCTCTGTTATGGGGACTGTGTTAGGTTCCTGGGGCTACCGTAACGAATAACTACAGTCCTGGTGATTTCAGCAACAGAAATGTATTCTTTCCCATTTCCAGAGGGTAGAACTCCAAGGTCAAGGTGTCGGAGGGGTGTGCTCCTTCTGGAGGTGCTGAAGGAGAGTCTGTTCCCCTCCTCTCTCCTGGCCCCTGGTTGCTTCTGGCAGTCCTTGGTGCTCCTTGGCTTGTAGCTGCATCGCTCTAATCCTGCTTCCATTCCCTCTCTGTGCCTCTGTTTTCCCCTTTTCTGCCTCTTATAAGAACACCTATTGCTAGGTTTGTCCCCCGCCCCCCAGTTTAGGCTGATGATCTCATCTCGAGATCATTACCTTAATTACATCTGCAAAGACTTATTCCAAATAAAGTCACATTCTGAGGTTCTTTCTGGGTAGACATATCTTCTGGAGACACAATTCAAACCAGTACAGGTGTCAGCAGAACTTTTGTGCCATCTGGAACTCAGAGCTTGGGCTGCTTCCAGTTGCCATTTTCTGCCCAGTTGCATGGACCAAAGACCATCCTCCTGTGCCCACAGCAGCTTCATTATGTGGAGAGTGAGGGTAGCCATGGGGCAGGTGGGGAAAGAAGCCTCCTGTGAGCTTGGAGAAGGAATGTGAGCATAAGTCATGACGCAATGGACTGAGGTTACTACTCATCTGCTCCCCGGCTGCTGGCGCTACATAGACAGGACCCTCAAATACCAGCCAGGACTTGGGGTAGTTGCTCAGGTCTCCTCTGCCCTCCATCTACTCTTCATCTGGCCTACCGAGCTCTGTACTGTCCAGTCGGGCACACAGAATTCTACCCAGGCTTTGGCCCCTTTCACCATTTCTGACATTGGACCTCCAGTCTCCCACACACTCTGCTGAACTCCTTCCTGAGCACTGGCTGCTTCTGTCTCAGATGATAATCATAGCATTAAGCGTGCACATTAGCAGGGTTTCTTCTGTGGCAGGCACTTTTCTAGATACTCAGTATGCATAAATCCATTTAATCCTCACAACAGCCCCTGGAGGTGGTTTCTATTAGTACAATGTCTAGTTTATAGATGAGGAAACTGAGGCACAGAAATGTTCAGTAATTTTCTTAGAGCAGGGTTTCTCAGCCTCGTCCCTATTGACATTTTGGTCTGATAATTCTTTGTGAAGGGGGACTGTTCTGTGAGCGGAAGAAAGCTAAGCAGCATCCCGGGCCTCCACTCGCTGGATGCCAGTAGTGAGTGGAGCTCTTTGCAACCCTCTGTTGTGACAACCAAAAATGTCTCCCGGTATTTCCAATTGTCCCTGGGGGGCAAAGTCACTCCCATTTGAGAGCCACTGGCCCAAGGTCATGCAGCAGTGAGTGGCACAGCCAAAACTGTAGCCCAGGAAGTCCACACTTGTCTGCTTCCTTTTATGTGATGCCTCCTCTGGGCTTGAACCTGTGACGGCACTGGAGTTCAAAGTGAGGGCTAACACTTTAGCCTTTAGACCCCAGGAGTCTAATGTCCACCTGGTTTTTCACTTTATCAATTCAGGCCACCTGGGGCACAGGAGGAGGGGTGCACATTTTCTCGGACAGGACAGGGCACCTCCAACCCTGCAGTTCCTCTCTAGGAACTGGAGAAGTCAGTGGCTCTAACATGGGGGTGATTTTGCCCCCCAGGGGACACTTGGTCGTACCTGGAGACATTTTTGGTGGCCACAGATGAGGGTTGCAAAGGGCTCCACCCACTACTGGCATCCAGTGAGTGAGGCCAGGGATGCTGCTTAGCATCTCACCGTGCACAGAAAAGATGCAAAGCCTAGCTCCCAGGCTAGGCATTGGGGCCTGAGGACCACAGCTCCATGTGCACTGTCCCTGGATTCACAAGCCAACCCTAGGATGTTCCCTTGTCTCCTCACCTGCTGATCTCAGGATGGGGGAAGGGGAATCGCCCCATAATGCTTTCCCAGGAAAAGTGAAAGGAGCCCAGGCTATCTCCTTCAGAACATGAGACTTCCATTTGTGCTCACTGGGTGGAGGAGGGGATGGTCTCTCAAGCCTCTCTGACTCTAGCTTTTGCTGATTCTAGAAATGGAGAGGGTTTTTGGTGTCTGTGGAGAATAAATAGTCATTAAAATGCCAAATTAATTGCCCTTAGTGGTCATGGCTTACTGCCTCTGGCTCCCGTCCATCTCTTCTTCAACAAAGAAGAAAGGAAGGTATTAAACTCGTGGAGCCAGAGAGCGTTATTCATGTCTCTCTCTCTATTTCTCCCCCCCCCTCTTTCATACACACACACACACAGACGTGTGTGTGTGTGCAGCGATTGTGAAAAGCTCTGCATTTCTCTAATGAGAGCTCTTCTCTGCCTGATTCCATAATGAACGAGAAGGGACCCGATCGTGTCATTCTCGTGGGAAATGTATCCGCTCTTTCTAAACATACAGTGTCTCCGAGGTGCTAGCTGCTTTTCATCGTCTGCTATAATCGGTCGTTTTTTATTGGCACATAAAAGGCCTTCCTGTAAAACATATTAAAGCTTCCAATTCTGAATGAACAGCACTTGATGTAAAATCTCTTCATGAACAGGAGCCACAATCCAGGTGGAATTGATGGCCTCGTCACTGTATAGAAGAGACAGAGCACCCTCGTGCATGGTCTGGCATCACCCTTTCAAGGAGCTAGGGCCAAGCAAAGCATCCTGGGGAGGGACACAGCCTGGCCAGATCCTCCAGCAATCTGGGTCTTTGCTCTGGCACCTAAAACTGAGCCACCCACAAATGTGCTCGGATACAACGAGGGGGATTCGAAGCCCCGGGCAAACATGTTACATGGATCCCAGATGCCTATTTTATTAGAAGAGTCAGAAAAAAAATGTTATCTTCACGTGCAAACAAATATGGCAATATTAGGAAGTAGAATACAAAACATGCATGCATTTTTAAGATTAAAGCAGGGTTTCAGAGAAACTGCCTGGCTTTGCAAAACGCTCTCTCCTAGTAGGGGTTGTTTAACAGGAAAATTTGAGTAGCATCGATGTTTGAGTCCAAGCTATAGTTCCTCAGCATGGTATTCAGACTCCTTTATGATCTGGCTCCATTGCTGGGGTGAGAAAGTCACCTGCCTAGAACATAAGCTCCCCAAGTGCAAGGACTGAGGGTGTTGGGCATACCACTGTACCCCTCACACCCTGTCACTCCAGGGGCCTGTGAAGCAGGTATTTAATAAATATCAATGAAATAAATGAAAGGAATGACAGTGTGCAAGCCCCAGTGTTCCCATCAACATATGTGCTCTGGCCATCAGCTGGTTCCCTACCTAGAACACCCTTTACATCTTCCTCATCTTAGGAAACTTCAGTTCACCCTTTAACCCAAGAGCTGGTGACATCTCCTCTCTGAAGCCTCTCTAACTTCTCCGACACAATTCATCACACCCTTCTCATGCTCTATCACAATCTGATTACTCCTCTAGTAAGGATGTAATTTGCTGTCTAGATGTCTGTCTCCTGAATTAGGTAAGAACATCTCTGAAGCAGGGGGACCAGGTCTATGTATCTTTGCATCATTGACACCTAACACTTGATAGTTGATCAATACCTTGAGTTACAGATGTGAAATCAAGGTGGTAGGCTTGAGACAAAGTGAACAAGTAAGAGGGTAAGAAAAATTTAACGACTGGAGATTCTGGCCTCAATTCAGTGGCAGTGCAGGGCCTGATGGCCCAGTGGGGCCTGGGAACTCAGAACTGATGTGGGAATCATTAACCCAGAGCCAGAGGCCAGGGGCAGCTGCCTGAGACCCCTGCTGCTCTTTCAACTCCAGCCTTCTCAGCAAGAGTTAGTCAAACTTTCGGTTAAAGGACACCTCCTAGAAGAAAGCAGAGCTCAAAGTCAGGCAGGTTTTTAATTTTGAAACCCCACCTTTTAATCTCAAAAATGTACATGTATTTTTTATTCCACCCCCTAATTTTGCCACTCTCTAATTTTGTCTTACCCCCTCTTTGTACATGAAGATAATGATGTTTTTTTCTGGATCTTCTAATAAAATAGGCATCTGGAACCACATGTCCCACCCAGGCATAATAGACCATCTCTGGTTTCTGGCCTTACTCCCTCTCAGTCCACAGGCTCCGAGAACCTGCTCCCCACAGACCCTTCCTGATCATTTTGGGCCCCAGGCACCAGCTTCACCATCCTCTGGATGATGGTTGCAAAGCCTGGGAGACAGACTGCAAGAATGGAGAAGCAGTCCTATGAGCTTTGCAAAGGGCAGACTTTGTGACTTGCTTGTCTGTGTGTCCCGGACCGTGTGTGAGGTCCGCCAGGGATCACAGGTGCAATAATTGAAAGAGCATATATGGCTTGGGGCAGGTGGAGGGGGCAGTTGAGCAACCACATTGGAAGCATCATTACCCTGACAGAAGAGAGCAGGAGGCGGCTGCTGTCTTGGTCTAATTCCTCTACTTGCCACAGAGACCAACCCAGGTTTCCTTAGGAAAGACCGGAGTTTATCCCAACCATGCATGTGGCCTGGACCCGGAAGTATTTCAGGACCCCAGAGCTGTTGGAGTTAGCTTTTTCCTGTGCTTGGCATGGTCTAGTCCTCTTTTCTCTGAGCTTCTGCGCTGTCCTCCTCCCTTTACCAGTCAGCTTCTTCACACCCTACTCTGTATCATGCAACTGAAAGTGTGGTCCCTGGACCAGCAGCAGAAGCTGCAGCAGCAACTGGGTTCCACTGCAGACTTACTTATTTTAATGAGACTGCAGGCTGATTCAGTTGCACATTCAAGTCTAAGAGGCACTGCTCAGAACCATCTCTGCTCTTCAAGTCTCAGCTTGTATGTGACTTTGACATGCCATGGTTCTCTGCCTTGTGGCATCCTTTCACCTCCAGAAATGCTGCCAGCATACTTGGTCTTTCAGCGTTCCCTGTTCAGCTCCTGAGAAAGGAGTCTGATTGGCCTAGCTCATGTTTTGACCCTAGGTCATAGGTCAGAGGCTATATGTATTGGCTACTCGAGGATCAGCAGTGTCCAAGAGAGTCACACAACACACAAAGTGGCCTCCCAGGCAGGGAGAGCTGGGGAAGGCTATTGCCCTCAGAAGCAGTGTGGGCACCAGGCACCAGGGTGGCACAGGCAGTTCTTGAAACTTAATTCTTGTTCCCTGTGGTCTCACACCTTCCCCTCTTATTTTGGCCCTGCTCAGACAGGCACAATAAACGTGCTGAGACTACTCCTTGTCCATCCTCACCATTCCCAATAATAGAGCTAGCTCTTAGAGACCCTTCACAGTTTATGGGGCATTTTAACACACAGCATCTCTTCCTGTCCCAACAGTCTGCGAGGTAGGTGCGGGTAGGACCTGTTGTTCCCAGGTAAGAGACCTCAGTCTCAAAGGGGAAGACCGGATCCCACAGGGAGCAGAAGAGCACCCAAACTATGGCCTGGAGTTCCTGACTCCAAGACCAGTGCCCCTACCTCTCCTCACGCTGCCTCTGAAGGTTGCTGCCCTTGCTGATGACCCTATAGGGTCACCAGCCCCAGCTCACAAGACAGTGTCATGGTTAGAGCTCTGAGATGAGAGAGAAGGTGTTATGGAGGCACCATGGGTCAGTTTCATCAGTCGACTTAGGGCTGCAGGAGCTGGATGTAGCTTCTGCTTAGTACCTGCATGAACATGGGCTATTAAAATCATGCCAGCTCACATTTACCAAGTGTTTGCCATGTGCCAGGCATTCTTCTAAGAACTGTGCAGTGTGTTAGTTTATTTGATCCTGGTAAGAGCCTGATGAGCTAGTTACTATTTTTATGCCCATTTGGAGAAACTGAGACACAGAGAGGTTAAGCGACTTGCCCAGGGTCACATAGCCAGGAAGTAGAGGAATCCAGGATCTGAACTCAGGCAATTAGGCTGCAGAATGAGCATGCAGCTGCCTTTGAAGCTTCTTGGTACCTAATTTTCTTTAGACCAGTGCTCTCCAAGAGTGGTCCCCAGACCAGAAGCCTCATGATTACTGGGGAACTGGTTAGAAATGCCCATTCTCAGACCCTATGTTCTGCATCAGAAACTCTGAAGCTGGGATGCAGCCATCTGTGACTTAGGAAACCTTTCAGTTTCCTGATTCTGATTTGGGCTGAAGTTTGAACCTCTGCTCTAGAGGGTCAAGTTGAAATCATGTTTATAAAATTCTTAGCAGCATTCAAGTATTGTTAGCTATTATCATGACCAACTTTATTTGATAAGAGTGAAAACACTTGTCGTGTTGAATATAAAAAACACCTGCCTTGTTGATAAAGTGCCATATAAAGCAACTTAAACTGGCCAGAAAGAAAAAGAGTATTCAAGTAAAGACTCAGAGGAGAAATATTGACTAAATCATTCGGGCACACCTGACGCTGGTCCACCTAACACCTGGCACCCGGTCCTGCCAAAATGAATGCAGCCACCCAAAAGGGAGGAAAGAGTTCATTTTATCATTTGAAGGATGTGGTTGCCTCCTCCATGAGTCCAATGTAGTTTGGTTAATACACTAGCCAACTGATTCACTGCCCAACTTCAGAGCTATACCCAACTGCAAGATGCCCCCATGACTGTCCACGTGGCCTCCTTGCCTAAGAAGAAGGATGCCCCAGCCCCTGCCTCCGTGGGCTTGCTCAGGTATCACGAAGATGCTTCCCCTCAGGCATGACCTACCCCCCTTGTCACTGCATGTCACCCTCAGTGGGGACATGCCTTCCCTTCCTCAGACTGGGTGTGTAATTGGCCTGGCATTACCCAGCAGCCCCCTGGGAATTGCTTCTGTCAGGAGCGTAACAAGCTTATCTCTTTAGCCTGAGTTATGTCACCATGTGCTCAATGTAAATCTGACTGCCTTCCCGAAGCGCTGGGCCTGGATGGATTTGTGAATAATTTCACTACCACAATTATTTTACAATTTTGAATCTTCGCTGGCAACTTAATGCATAGTTTGCAGTGAGAAGCTGCATAAATCAGGACTCCAAACAAAGGCTCTCTAACCAGGCCTGGGCTCCCAGTCACGCCTGAGAGAAGCTGGTGAGCCCCTTACACAGGGGATGTGGAGCTAGGCTTCCATCCCCCAGTTTGCCCAGGTTGCGCCCCACCTTGGAGTGCTTTTGCCCAGGGCCCGGTGCAGTGCTCTTCGGGGTAACTTTTTCTTATTATTTTTGTGGTTTTAGTTGATTTCCACCTTTATAAGTGGGGACAGGGGATGATGGTAGTTACACCGCCTCTCCTCCATCTTCTAGAGTCACTCTCCATAATGTCTCCACCCTCCAGCACACCCATAAGTGTTAATTGAGTAGAATCCCAGGAAATTAGAGCTGGCAAAGCCCTTAGAGATCATCTTTCTGGAGTTATTCAAAGTCTGTTCCCAGGGGTGCCTCAGGGGCTGCCTTGGGGGGCAGTAAACGGGTAGAAGAGAGGATCATGTGTTAATCAGAGCAGCTCCCTTTTTATTTATTTCACACATTGGGCTTCTGTTTGAATAAAAGGGTTGAGCCACTGAAAACATTCTGAAAATGCTTGGTCTAATCTAACTCTTTTGTTTCACAGAATGGGATCTTGAGACTCAGAAAAAAGAGGCATTGCTAGGTAATTTTGCTCTCTGGAATCGGTCCTCAAACCTGGCTTATTTTATTCACCAGCTTGTGTGACCTGGAGCTGAGTCTGCTTAACCCCGCTGAGCCTCAGTTTCCTCATCTGTTAAATGGAACTAATAATAGATTTGTTCTGTGGATTGAGCGAGGAGACGTGTAAAGTGCTCAGCCCAGCATCTAGCACACACGTACTCAATGAATTAATAAGCAGTGCTAATATTATTAACCTGGGTCTGCTAAACCCCAAGCCACAAGAACACATATCACAAACCATTTCACAGTAGAAAGTCTGTCTGCAAGGGAAGAAGAAGCCAGAGTGGACTGATCACCTGATACCTGCCAGGCTCATGTCATTGCATCTTCATAAAAAGCATGTGAGTGTGGGGCGGGTGTGGGTCTTCTGATCTGTATTTTGTAGGAAAGGAGCTGCAGCTCCAGGCAGCAGAATGCCCCGGGCAGCCTCCCTAATGTGGTTCCACCTCCCTTAGATTGGATACTGACTGGGCAGGGGGTTGGGGGTCTGCAGTCATTTCAGCTAGAAGGATTTCGCCGGTATTCAGGCTGGGCTATTAACAGTTCTTTAAACCAGGTTAGCTGTTTTTCCCCAAGTATGTCTTATTAGCAGACTTTATTTAGTCCTTATACGGCCTTTGACCGTGTTTGCTTTTAGAGCATTCTACTCCTGCAGCCTGTTGCTCTATCAGCCACTCTTTTTTCTAGTTTTGTTTTATTTTTACACTCTCTCCACTTTTGTAGGTAAAGAGACTTACAGGGGCCTCATGTTTGTGAGGGTGAGAAAATACATGGGAAAGGGGATGGCGAAGCTCTCAGCGAGTTTTAAGGCAGTAGGCAAATGGAGTTGTTCTTTCTCTGTTCATATGGGGGAGAGACTGGGCAGTCATTCA
The DNA here is from genome assembly GCF_007565055.1 of Rhinopithecus roxellana. Taxonomy (NCBI): domain Eukaryota; kingdom Metazoa; phylum Chordata; class Mammalia; order Primates; family Cercopithecidae; genus Rhinopithecus; species Rhinopithecus roxellana. Next base: position 88,136,693 of record NC_044560.1, on the reverse strand, counting down.
TTTATTCATTCATTTCTTCTCATTTAACTGATACTCACCAAGTGTCTCCAGGTACTGAGGACACAATGGTGAAAAAGGCCCCTGGTCTCTGCCCTCATGAAGCTCAGAGCTAGATAAGTCAGCTGCGGGCAGCCAGGCTGCTGGTGTCACGATAAGTGAAGTCCTTGTTGTGGCTCATGTGACTGCCTTACTGAGACCCCATCCCAGAGCCCAGCTCAGGACACAGCCTGGAGGAGGTCCTGGTGACGTTTGCTGAATGAGTGAGTAGTTGTGAGCAAATAACAGTGCCTGACACAAATGGGGACATCAGCTCATTACTCACATGCCCCGTCCCTTCTCAAGACCCATAACTGGAGTCTGCTCGGCCCTGCAGTCACTCCCAGGATGATTTCCACAGTCAGGGGTGCCCACGGCTGCCACTGTCCGCACTTGCTGACTGGTGCGCAGGTGTTGCCCTTTGGAGAATTTGCTCTGTTCACCTTGGGGACAGTGTCCTGTTTTCAGGCTATTCTAGAAATTCCCCAGCTTTTCTTTCTTGGATTCCATCCAGGACCTGAGACACCCCAGCTGGGGCAGGGAGGAGCTGAAGAAATAAAAGTTCTGTCATTTTTAATACATGCGGTCACACACATGCACATACATGTACAGGTTCTTACTACACACACCTGCACACAGACACATGCACACAGATGGAGAGGTAGGCATGGGCATCCAGACAGGCATGTTTGGCTACTCAGACGTAAGTGCTAAACCCACGCACATGAACACACATGCAGAAAGTAATAAATACTAGTGGAAAACTGACTATATAGCAGACACTGTGCAAGGCAGAGGACAGCTGCTTTATGAAGAGACACAGTCCCTAAGTCAGGAGCTTACTCTCTGTATGTGCGGGGGAGGTGGGGAGAGAGAAAGAATAGATGACACATACACAAAAGATAGACTAACAAATGGAAATAAGTGCATGAAGAGAAATAACAGGACACTATGAGAAAAGCAGCAGGAAATATGCACTTGGATGAACAATACAGTTGGATGAGGAGGTAGATAGCAGGGGAGAGAGCATTTCAGGCATGGGGAACACACGTGCAGAGGCCTTGAGGAAGAAAAGAGCTTGATACATTCAAGGAACCAAAAGGCGGAAGTTAATTTAACACAGACCGCACATTCTACATACAGTGAAGCCTGTACACAGACAAGCATGCATGCCAAGCAAATAGACTACACATGCATAGGCAGAGGCATATAATGCACTAAGGCACATTGGCCTGTGTGGACAAGCACATGCATGCAAGCAGATATGTGAACAAGCAGTACAGTCTGCAGCAGTACACAGAGCGATGTGCATGAATGTAGACTTAGCAAAGACAAATACAAACGAACAGGAGAGTGCACCAAGGGGCACCTGGCACTTACACTTAGCTGCACAGATGGGCATTTACACACACACACACACACACACACACACAAACACACGCATTCCTGTAAGCACACTGACACGAGATGTGTCTAAAGCATGCAACTTTTCTACACAGATCTGTCCACACACACCCTCTGCACACAGTAAGCTCATCCATAGTATGCATATCCATGTACACATGGTGTGCACAAGGAAACAGCATGTGCTCCCGGCTTCAGAAAGCTCAGTGATTCTGAGCCTGGGATCATTAAAGTCAATGGCCATTAAGTAGCTAATCCCTCATTCAATTCTCTGAACATTTCAGGCCATAATCCGTGGCCTCCTCCATTTCTGTGCAGCTTTCAAAAGATTCTGGAGGGTGAGGACAAATGAAGGGAGATTGGGGTCTTAGAGTCCCAATGCTGTTAAGCCTTTTTCCCGGCAGTGGCTTCTCCTCCCCTGGGCTGTGGGCAACTGTTGATCTCACGCTGCAGAAGGGGTTTTGCTCCATAATCCATTTTCCTCTGCCTTTCTTTGGAGATTAGACAAGTGCCCTGCTGGTCACCGAAGCCGGCTAAAGCTCTCTGGGGCCTGAGGAGGCTCTCTGTTTCCAGTCAGGGAGGGATTCTGGAGGGTCTGGACAGCCATCTCTACTGCTGGATGAAAAAGGCAAGGCCTAGGGACTCCACTCTCTAGGGCCATGGAGCCCAGCCAAGGGAGCCAAGATATCTGGCCAAAGTAAATAAATAAATTGATTGTATTTAACAAACCTTTAAAGAAATCAAACAAGGCCTGTTTGGCAGTGATGTGAGTTAAGTATTGGCTGAGCCACGCAGACAGAGTTGCTTAATGTTTCTGAGCCTCTGTTTTGCCATCTGTAAAATGGGCATAAAAGGGGCATAAAGATATCTCAGTCCCCACCTCCCCAGGCAGTTTGGAGGCCCTTCGAGGCCCCTCTGTAACTGATCCTTCTTATTTCCCTCCCTAATCTCACTGTCAGCCTCGCCTCCTCCTGGCCCCTCCTGCACTACAGGCCAGTCACACGGCGCAATGTCGAGTTCTGCAAACGCACCCTGCTCTTCCTTGCTGCTGCACCTTTTCACGGGCTGTTTTCTCTCCTGGGAATGCCCTCCCATCACTTGTTTGCTGAACAAATTCCTTCTGAGGTATGAGGACCCACTTGAGGTTTGGCCCCTGCCCTAGAACCTGCCCAAAGGTGTTTTTTCTCCTGTGATCCTACAGCTCCTTTCTCCTGCCCCTGGCCAAATGGTTTCCCCTTCCTTGTAAGTTACCTCATGCCCCTGCCCCATTTGGAACTCTGTTGAGTACAAAGACACGTTCTGGCCATCCTCACATCCTCAGCTGTTCAGCAAGAGCTAGTCAGATGCTGAATGGATGATAAAGCACGATAAAAATGTAAGTCCATGAGATATTTAAAAGACAACCTATTTTAAAAGCCAGATGCAGAATTCCTCTTGGGAGAAAAACTGCCTTTGTCAAGTTAAGTGCCTTGGAGCACTCTGGGGAGTAAAGGTGAAGCCCACTATAGCCCTCCCCACATCAAGGCATGGCCAGAATCAGCTGGAAAGCAAAAGAGAAAAAGGAGAAAAGAGAGGTGAATTGTTTTGCAAAACAAAACAGAAGAATTTGCACTAACAGGGGCAGCTAGGAGAGAGGAAAGCCAGTACCCTGGAGTGAGGAGCAGATAAGGCATGGGCAAGAAAGACCTAGCAATACATTGGGACCCTGAGGAGGAGTGCCCACAGGACTTTTAAGCACGGATTTGCACTGTGTGCCCTGTGCTGCGCAAGATGTCATGCCTCCCATCCCCACACACCAGTAAAGTTGGCAGTGCACAAATTCTTTGGGTTGATGCTGTTTAAAGGAAACAACAACAAAAGCCACAGTGCTCAATGCCAGAGGGAGAGGCAAAGGATCTGGAAAACAAATGTGAGGTGGAACCGGAGCTCAGCAGGAAGTGAGAGGGGAGGTGACTGCAAAAACCCAAGTCTCCATGTATTGGTAGGAATCCAGGGACAGACCCCAGACCTCCATAGCATATGGGTGGACTCAAGTCCGTCCACCAGCCTGGAGGCCATGGGGAGTCTGGGCAGCTGTGAGGTCTACTGCGGGCGGGAATAATCAGAATACCTGGTCTGAAGCAACCCTGAGGCCTGGAGTATGGGACTGAGGTGGTTGGGGTGAGGAGGGAGATTTCCTGAGGGCGAAGGGGCTTGGAGGCCCCTCAAAGATGTGGAGGGTTTGGAGGGCCTCTAGAGTGCCCAAAGACCTGGAGGAAAGATTGGCGAAGCTGAGGCTAAAACCAGTGGGGCTTCTCAGGGAACAAGAGGGACCTAGGTCATCCTTGGCAAATCCCAGGGAAAGGGCAGCTGCCAGGGACCAGTCCACACCTGTCCCCTGGCGAAAGTGGGCTGAGACTCCACTGAGGCAGTTCTAACCTCTGCAGGAGCCACTGCTACAGTCCCTTTGCCCCTGCCCCCTCCTGACTGCTGGGGACCCACACAGTGAGTAGGAGGCTCAAAACATGCCCATCACGCCTGCCCCTGGGGAGGCTGAGGCGAGTTCACTCCACTCGCAGCCATTCTGCACGTCTATTAAATTAGATTGAGCAATTACGCTTGGCTTAGAGGCGAAGTGGTGGAGCGGGAGGAAGGCATGTCAGGGAAGGGAGATGCAAACGCATCGAGTCACACGTGCTGGTCCTTACTTACCCACCCGACTGCCTGACAGCAAAGCCTGGCTCAACCACTGATCAATCCTGCCTCCCCGAGGGTTGAGCTGGGTAGACCGAATATGATCTGGAGTCTATGGTCCCAGGGCAACTTAGGAGGAGCTGGGAGAGAACGTTTTGACAAAGGAGAGTGAGAAAACATGAGGAAGCAACCAAGGGAGACAACTGGAGGATTTGAGGCTAGTTGATCTGAGAGAAAGGGGCGAGGAGTGGATGTAACATATGGAGCAGCTTAGGAGAAACTCCTTAGGGACTGCATTCCCAGGAAAGGGGGAAAAAACATAGTGTTCATTCATTCGTTCAACGAATAGTTATTGAGCACCCGCTAGGTGCCAATTCTTGGCATTTGTGGGAGTTAAGGAGAGCAATTAGGTTGGAATTTAAAAGCCTGGACAAAGAGCGGAGCCCTGAATCTGAATAATGAACGTGGAGCCCCAAGTCCAAGTGCTCTTATTTTCTCTTGATCAAGAGAACTTGGAGGAAGCACCCTTGATTTGACAGGGAGGTGGGGACAGGGAGAGGAGCCAAAGGTGGAAGTAGGAAATGAACTTGGAGATGTCTGGCAGCCTGACTAATGAGCCTTTGGTGCCAACCCAGCAGAAGTGCCCGTGCCCGTGGCTGGCGCCAGCTACCTCTGCAGACAGTGATGGAGGCCTTCTGCGTTCTGACCAGCTGAGCGGGAGTGTGCTGAAGGTGGCACAGAGGAGCGGCCTGGAGGGAAAAAAGAGGACAGAGTGGGGCTTAAGACCCACCTTGAGTGATGGCAGCAAATGAAGTCAGGGGGTGCATACATTTTGGGGGGCTTTGTGCAGCATCCAGGAGGAGCATCAGCCTGGTGGGAGACTTGGGGTTGGGGGATGACTTGGCGACCGCTGCCAGCTGTGCTCCTCCAGAACATTTGGAGAGCACCACAACCAGCAGTCAGAGGGAAAGGCAGGGGCCCAGGGCAGGCTGGAGGCACTCACTCCCCTGGCCTGGATGCGACTCCTGGTGTCCCTCCCTCCATGGCAGTCCTGGTCAGGAGGGGTCAAAAGCAGGTGAGTATGAAGGTTGAAGGGGCCAAGGAAGGCCTGGCAGAGTGCGGGAAGAAATGTGGGAAAAAACAGAACAAAACGAATCTTTCCCCAAATGATGCCTTTGAGAAGGCTTGTGGGTGAGGTGCCTTTCCCTCCCTCTCTCTGGAATGGGCTTTGGCCCATTTTCATGAAATATTGGTTTGGCTTGAGGAAGGTGTGACGGTGGCCTGGGGAGAATGACTATTATGGCTCCAGGAGTGGAGAAGAGGAGGAGAAAAAAGAGAGGCCTCCCCGTAGAGCCAGAGGTGGAAGGGGCTTTTCAAGGCAGCCTGCTCTAGGTTCGTGGGACCCTGGGCCCATACTGGGTCAAGGATTCCAGGCTGAGCTTGGCAGTTCTTGCTTAGATATTAGAAAAACTAACTTGGATGCTCCACCCCCGGCCAGTGGCAGGACTGTGAAGGTGGAAAGAATTGTGAAGAGTTGGGGGAAAGACCACAATGTGCGCCCACTTATGCCCATTCAGTTAGTAAGAATACAGAAATCTAAGACACCACAAGTGGAAGAGGATGTGGATGGGCACAACCTGGAACGCAGCTAGATGTACAAACTGTCCAACTATCATGATACCCAATTTGACCTTGTCTTGTAAAGTTGAGCAAGTCAAAAACTCTATGCCCTAGCAATTCCACTCCTAGGTAAATATGCACAGAAACCCTGGCACCTGTGCCCCAGGAGACACATACATGAAGGCTCAGAGCAGCAGTGTTCACAAAAATAAACATAAAAACACTGAAGTCTGGAAACAACCCACAAGTCCAATGCTGGAAGAATGGCTAAATAAACCGGTAAAAGTCACACAATAGAACAATATAGAGCAACGAAAAATGAATGAGCTGCAGTGACACACAATAACTTGGATAAATTCTAGTAACATAATGTAGACTGAAAAGGCGAGTCTCAGGAAGCGACACAGTATTGATGCCTTGTTTATAAAGATCGAAAAGAAGTCAAGCTAAAAGATAATTGTTTAGGCACTGATGTATGTGTTTGTATGTCAAAGCAAAGGGAGGAAGGGATGAAGGTGGGGAAGGAGGGAGGGAGGGAGGAAGTCAAGAAGGGAATGAGGGAGGAAGGGAGAAAGGAAGGAAGAAAGGAAGAAGAAAGAAAATGAGAACCACAAACTCAGTGTAGTAATCATATGTAGGGAAGGGTGGGATAATAAGAGCTCTGTGCCCCTTCCTGACCTCCCTTGCTGTACCTTCTGCCCATGATGGGGAGGGAGAGATTTTCTGTTAAAGATCTACAGGTTCAGAAATCATGGAACTGCCCCCATCCCGCCTTTCCTGGTTACCATCCTGGCCAGGCCAACAGCTCCTCCTGTTCATTCATCCATTTATTCAAATATATGTACTGAGGCCCTACTACGTGCCAGGCACTGTCCTAGACACTGAAGACACAGCTCCTCCATGAACAAAAGGAGCAGATGTCCTTGCCCCCGTGGAACTTACATTCTTGGTGGGGCAGAGGGAGGCCAGGGAGATGGGCAATACACCAGATCAATATGAAAAATACCCAGTGTGGTAGGAAGGTGGGGACAAGCCTTATGGAGAAAAGGGAGGAGGACGAATAGTGGGGTCAGGGTAAGGAGGGGCTGCCATGTTAAACAGGGAGGCTGATATTGAGTAAAGACCTGGAGGAGGGAAGAGTAAGCTATGAGGACATGGGAAGAGCATTTGGGGTGGAGGAAACAACCACTGCAACAGCCGGAGAGTGGAGTGCCTGGTGGGTTCAAAGAACAGCAAAGTATGCCTGGGTGGGGGTGCCAGGAGAGGAGGAGGAGTCCATGTCCGAGGGGCCCTGCTGAGGTTTTTGGCTTTGGCTCTGAGTGAGACAGGAGTCACTGTAGGGATTTGGGCAGAAGGCTGACCTCATTTGGTGTCCCAGGATCTCTCCGGCTACTGCACCAACAGGGGCTGGGAAGAAGGCTAAGGTGCCACTCAAGAGGGAATCGATGGCAGCCTGGACCAGGCTGGGGTGGCAGAAGTAGTGAGAAGAGGTCAGATTCTGGGTACACTGAGAGCTAGAGTTGACAGGGCTGCTGGTGGATTAGATGTGGGGTGGGTGTGAGGGAAGAGTAACGATGACGCCAAGGTTTTTCTCGAGAACCTGGAAGGACAGCGTTGTCTTACACCGAGATGGCAGAGCTGGGTGGCACAGGTCTGGGAAGAGCGAGAGTTCTGTTTTGGCTGCCTTAGGTTGCTGTCCAGGCAGACAGCCAGTGGGCAGTTAAAGGGACGAGTTGGGAGTCAGCAGAGAGCCCTGGATTGGAGACGGAAAGGAGAGTTGTCTCTGACTGTGGTTGCCTTGATTGGTCATGCCCCACCAGGCCAGCAGGAGGGCAGGGATCATTTCCCCGATATCTCAATTTCTCAATGCCTGCTACAGGGCCTGGCCCACAGGCAGGCTTGAATAAACAAATGAATGAATGAACGAATGAACAAATGAAAGAATACACAAAGAACAAGAGTGTGTCAGTGCAATCGATCTGGTACAAGATGCCTATGTGTGACCAAGGAGGAGGATCTAAAGAATGTGTCAATAACTCCAGGTCCATTTTCAGAGGGGCCTTCTAGAGAGTGACCCCATCCTGTCACTGCCTACCCCATGCAGCCTGCTCTCCTGGTGGAAATTGACTGAAGGGGTGTCCAGGAAATGAGGCAGGGGCAGCGTTCCGGGTATTCAGGGCACTGGTGCTAACACTGCTCTCCTCTGCACCTGCTCGCCAGGCTCAGGGAGGGGAGTGGGAGGTCTACAGAGCCCTGGTTTCTGGGCAGAGGCAGAGCCATGTTCCCCGGAGGCCTCCTGGAGCCTCCCTGCCCTCTCTTTCAGTGGTTTGGTCTAGCCCAGTGGTTTACAAACATCCCTTTTTAAGAAAAAAGTCATGGAGCCCCCATGACAAAATCTCCCATGGAGTGAGGATGGGGGCAATCCCCAGAGCGCTGCACCCACAAGGACGTCCCTGTGCTGGGTCAGGGACCGACTGCATTCAGCAACACAGGTTCCCAGGCCCCAGCCCAGAGCCTCCAAGGCAGTGGGTCTTTTTTGCCTAGTGCGTAGGCCCTTGGCCTCTGGTTTCTAATCTGGTTTCCTAACATCTGTGATTTGGAGCAAAGCCTCACCCTCTCTGCCTCAGTTTCTCTCCTGTAAAAATAAGGGTCGTAGGGTATCTTGTTTGTCAATGAGAATTTGGCAAGACATTATATTAAAGCAATGCTTGTTCTGTATTATGATTGTCAAGACTCCTCCAGGTGCTTTTGAAGCAGAGCCAGGTTTGGGGACAGGTAGTTGGGAGGTCACTACCACCCTGAGGATACCATTGTTGCAGAATCCCAACCAGCTCTTCCACCACACTGTCTGCGCTCAAGCACCTTCCACACAGCTGCAGCTGCCTACCTCTCTCATCACCCTTCTCTCTTTCCCCCTCTCCTGCTTTTCACCTGCCTCCTGTCAGCCTCCCCACACCCCAGGCCCTAGAGAGAGGGATGCAGCCATTCTGCACAGCATCACCTGTGAGATTAGCAGGTGCGATGGGGACAATGGATCCACATGACTCCCCTCCCTTCCAGCAGCCTCTCAGAAATTGGGGGCAGCTCTGAAGATGCTGTTTTTGGCCCAGGCACCATCAGCCCAAACAAAGGCATTTTCTATGGCTGCTGGGAAGGAGACAATTGTTTCCATTCTGCAAACATTTGCTGCCAACACCAGTGTTTTCTCTTGGAAGCCAACGTTTGGTTGAGAAGACAATGCCAAGCTAAATATTTTCTCTGCATAAAAATCCCTTTAATTTTTTAATCATTTGGCAGACACCTCCTTCCTCCTCCCCTCGCCCTTCTGCTCTGCTCCTCCCTGTCACTCTCTGTCGCTGGCTGGGTCTCTGCAACACCCAACATCTGGGCAAGAGGGAAAGCTTTGGTGGGCCACACAGATGTTTCCAAACCTACAGATGGTGGACTTTGTGCAGACGCACATCTGGTTGATGTGTTAACCTTGTGTTCTTAGATGTTTTATCTGGGTATTTTAATGGATGCAGATGTAGCCTTTTCTAATCTCCATCCTCTTTTTGTCCATTCTAGATGCCAACACTAAACCCTGGTTAAGAGAAACCAACCAGTTACAGTGAGCTGAGATCGTGCCACTGCACTCCAGCCTGGTGAGAGAGTGAGACTCTATCTCAAAAAAAAAAAAAAAAAAGAGAAGCCAACCAGTAACAAAGGCCCCGAGGCTGCCAACCAGGGGCAGGAGGTAATCACAGTTCTCCATCACTCTGTGACTGGTGGCTGAAGCATATTTATGTTCCCTCTTGCTTCCTGAGTCTCCACAAGGAGGATGCCACCTATCTTGTTCCCTGTGCCAGGTCTAAAGCTACTCAGAGTTTCTGACCCCCAAATTCCCTGGCTCTAGGGAGATGTCTCCTTCCTGACAGCACCACAGCTTGGGGGCTGGACCACTCTCTCCTGCCTCCACGGTGCTGCCTGCCCTTCTGAAGCTGCCTGCCTAGCATCCCACCGTGGGGGCAGGCCTCCTCCCCAGCCACTTTGGATGCTCATTCATACCTGGAATGAGCTTATTTTTGCAAACCCTCAATCTCACTCCCTGGGGAAGAAGAATTTCCACATTACAGCCCAGAGTGTGAAGCATATCTGGTCAGGACTCACAGAATGAATGGATAAATGGATACATACATCATTAAATGAATGGGTGGAGGGATTAATGAGTATGTGAGTAAATGAATGAGTGACCAAATGTGTCAGAGATCAATAAATGAACTCATCCCTGCGCCTGTGCCCAAGGACACAGCATGTGCAGTGACACTGGAGGTGAGAGGGATGAACGTGAAATTACGTGAAACAAGTCTCCATGGAGCACCTTGCTGGCACAGGGCAATTGTGTTTCTTCCTCCTCAGTGATAAAAGCCTTGCCACTACGGAAAGAGTGTGAGTTTGGGGATGAGAGCTGGCTATCTGGGTTTGACTCCTGACCTTGTCACTTCTTGGCTTATGATCTTGAGCAAGTTGCTTCACTCCTCTGAGCCTCAATTTTCTCATCTGTAAAATGAGGTATTCCTACCTTGTAGGTCTGTTTGGAGAATTTGAGGATTTGGGCATCCGGCCCTTGTTAAGTATTAGCTCTTTTCTCCCTAAAGGAGAGTGAAGTTTTTAGGTCAATAAGCTTTGGGGGTAGATGAGAGTGGTTGAACATTGCCTGGCAGTGCTGTGGTGAAAACTACCTTTGGGCAAAGGCCACCTCTGGGCGAAGGCCACCTTTAGGTGAAGGCCACTTTTGGGCTCCTAGGGAACATCTAGGGAGAATGTGGGTGTGAGGATCTCCGCAGGAATGCAGATATACCCGCAGGGTCATCTGACATCTGTCCTTCCCATGCCTGTCCTAGCTCCTGGTGAGTGTTTGACATCACATGAACAAGGCCATGGTGGGTGGATCTAGAAAAAATTCTTCTTTATATAAAGGAGGACGCTTCCTAAAAAGAATCACTACTTGAATACCTGCCATAGGCACCCCAGAGAAAGTATTTCCTGGGGTTCAGGCATATTACCCATGGTGACCTATCAATCACTGTGAACCAGAGATCAGGCAATGATGCAGGGCCAGGACGATGACAATGAGCTACCTCCTGGCTGTGGCCTTGGCCGTGTAATTTAACTTGTGTGCCTCTGTTTCCTCATCTGTATAATAGCGATGATTGCATCCATCTCAATGCTTGGAATAGTGCCTGACACATAGTGAGCAATATACGAATGTTAGCGATTACAGTAGATTGGGTTATTGTCCCCAACTTTTCACCCGTCTCCTTGCAAGAGGATTTTACAACCTCTCCCCATCGACTTTGAGCTTATCCATGTAACTTGCTTTGATCAATGGAATATAGGTGACTGGGACAGTGTCCTAGTTCCTGGAAGAGACTTTTAAGAGCATCTTCTGCTTGCTCACTTCCTGCAGCCTCCACCAAGGGAATGGAGAATGGTGTATCCTAGATAATCATTATTTCTTTAGCCTAGGACCCAGAGCAAAAAGACATGTGAAATCCAGCCAAGTGCAGGCAAGCTGCAGCCCTTATGTAATGAGAGTAAGAAAGAAATGTTAGTGGTCGTAAGCGACAAGATATTGGCATGGTTCTCCCTGCAGCAATAGCTGATGAATACAGCTATTATTATTATTACTTCTCCATTTTATAGATGAGGAAACTGAGGCTCCTTGAGGTTAAGTTACTTGTTCATGGCTACACAGTAATTAAGTGGTGGAGATGGGATTCGAACTCAGATTCATTCATTCATTCATTCATTCAGCCATTACTTAGTGAGTACCTACCCTGTGGCAGCCACTGGAAAGGCAGAGAAAGCCCCTGCTCTCACGCAGCTTATATCTGCATGGGGAGAAACAAAGAAATACAAGCCAACCAGTAAATAGGTGAAAAAAAAAATCCAGACAGTCATAAACGATTTAAAGGATATAAAATAGGGCGATGTGATCATGACTGGGGAAGTGGGGAGGGACCGTTTAGAAAGGAGAGCCAGAGAAGACCCCTGCCCACCACTGAAGGAAGTGACGTGGCAGACAGCAGAAACAGCAAGGGCAAAGGCCTGGAGGCTGCAACAAACATGGCATGATCCAGGAGCAGAGAGAGTCCAGGGTGGCAGGAGGAAAATGAGAGGATTAGGATATAGACAAAGACGAAGTAACATGTGGCTTTGTCAATTTATTCTAAGTACATGGAGGGTTTTAAGCAGAAGAGAAATGTGATTGTATTAGGGTTGATATGTTTAAATGATCATGATTTTGTATGGGGAATGATTGCAGGAGGCCCGCTAGTAGACTAATGCAGTAGTGCAGGAGGGAGATGGTGGCTAGGCCCCAGGGTGATCAGGGTGGAAACAAAGTAACCTGTCTCGAGGTATACTTCAGGGGCAGAGGCTGTATGTTCACGGAAGTTGGGAGGTGGAGATGAGATAAAGAGATGACTCAAGGAAGGATGACCTTTATGAGACCTTGGGTGAGGATGGTATCATATACTAAGCTGGGGAAAGCTGGAGTCAGGATGGATCTGGGGGAGTGGAAAAAAGCCAGAGTTCTGCCTCAGACAGGCTTGCCTTGAGAGGCCTGCATCAAGGGGTGCTGTGAGCAGGCCATGGGCTGCCCTAGGCCAAGTTCAGTGGAGAGATGAGGGCTGGAGGGGTAAAGGGGGCATCCTTGGCACATAGGTATGATTTCAAGGGACAGAATGCAATCACCTGGGCACTCTGGCATTTGGAAGTCAGTTGGAGTTATAGGATCTAATAAAACTACCAGAGAAAGAGAAGCCAGCGAGGTACCGCTGTCCAATTTCAGAGGTGAAGCCTATGGTGAAAGAAGCTCCATGGTCCTTGAAGTCTGAGACTTTGCTGTCTGCTACGGTCGTTACCTGCCGAGCGCTTGAAATGTGGCCGCTCCACATTGAGATGCATGACAATTACAAAACACACACCAGATGCCAATGACTTTGTATGAAAAACGGAATGTAACAAAGCTCATTCACCCATCAAATACATTGATTACATGTTGGAATAATAATATTTCAAATATGTTGGGTTAAATAAAATACAGGGATAAAATCAATTTTACCTATTTCTTTCATTTCTTTACTCCTAAAAATGTCAGAAATGTAGAACATTTAAAATTACCACGAGGTTGGCATTTGATGCTTGCATCATTGTATTTTTACTGGGCAGCCCTACCTTAGAGGGACCACAGTAGGGTGTCGCCCCACACAATGATGTAGTTGCAGAAGCACTGCCCAGACTTGTCCCCAAGACTCTCGCTTTCCTGTCCTCTAGGGTCCCTGGGCTTTCCGTACCAAGAGTAGGTGTCAAATTTCTCAGTAAAGACTCTACTGACAACTTCTCATGGGAGTTGAGCAATGAGAACACATGGACACAGGGAGGGGAACATCACACACCGGGGCCTGTCAGGGGGGTTGAGGGAAAGGGGAGAGGGAGCATTAGAGCACATACCTAATGCATGCGGGGCTTAAAACCTAGATGACGGGTTGATAGGTGCAGCAAACCACTACGGTACATGTATACCTATGTAACAAACCTGCGTGTTCAGCACATGTATCCTAGAACTTAAAGTAAAAGTAAAAAAAAAAAAAAAAAAAAAAAGACTTTACTGACGACTTCTCACTCCAGCCCGTACGGACCTGTTTTTGCCTAGAAAAATCACATGCAGCTTTCATCAGAAAAAAAAAAATACACACAACACGAAACTAAAGAAAGGAGCAAGATTTCCCTGATGCACTGCCAAGTGGCTGTTCTATTTCCCACAACTCCCTGTAGTTTCTTCAAACACAAAGACGTTTGCCACATGGTCAATGAAATCATTTGGGGAAGTGTCAAAAGACCATACGTGGGGCTGGGGAGTTTGGCAGTCATGAGACTTTCCCGTTTCCCACGATGGTCTCTGCCCAGGGCCTATATTTGGAGTATTCATCTGTCTCTCCTGCTCAGAGCTCCCCTGTAAATCCACCACCCCATCAAACCTCAAACTCACAGGGATTGCCATTTAGGGTCTGTGTGGGCCCCGGGGACACCTTGGGGCTCTGAGCAATGATCATCTCTGCCTTCAGGGAGGAAACCTGAACACAGTAGGGTCCGGAATTTTTTGGGATAGTGTCATTGTCCTTTGCCTGCTCCCAGCCCAGACTGGGAATGTGTCATTGTCCTTTGCCTGCTCCCAGCCCAGACTGGGAATGTCACCCTGTCTTGGGGCCATGAAACAGGGCAGACCCTCAGTCCAGGAAGACAGAGACCTTAGAGATACAGAAAGAGCCCAAAGAGACCACATGAAGAATTGGTGAGATGGGGAGAACACAGAACTCAGAGCAAGAAGAAGACCCCTGGGACGGTGGGGAGTGAGGGGCAGGCCTGAAGAACTCAGAGGAAGGGAGAGATGAAAGGAAGTGCATTCATTCACTCAGTCGTCCATTCATTCGTGAAAGCATTACTGAGTACCTTCTATTCGTGGGCACTGAACTAGGAGCAGAGATGCATAGTGAGTGAAACAGGCCAGGTTTCTGCCCTCAGGAGCTTGCAGGCCTATTAGGAAGATATTAAACAAATAAACATGTGGATCGATTTAAAATAAAGACTGACAAGTTCTCTGAAGAATAGGATATGAGGTTACAACATTACCAACAGAAGCATTCCCGTGAATCTGAGAAACCAGAAAACATATCCCTGAGGAAATGATGTTTGAGGTGAGATCTTAATCTCAGTTAATTGCACAAAAGGGAAGTTGGGTATGACAGGCACAGGAAACAGCATGTGCAAAGGCCCTGTGGCCAGCGTGGTCTGCATTCAAGGAATGGAGGGCACTGTGACCCGAGCAGCTGCCAAGATCAGTATCACGGGACCACAGACAGTGGGACTGTGGTGGACAGGGTTTGGAGTGCTTGAGACTTCTTAAATATCCCAAACTTTGAATTTGCCTTTAAAACTTTTTCTTTTTCCATTTCAAAGTTTAGGGGTTGTTTTTAAAATGCTGCTTATGTCTGAAGAAATCTGAACACAAGAACTTGGGGAGTTTCAGAGGTGATTAGCATACATGTAATAGTTGTTGGGTTTTTATTCTTTATTATAAAGTAACATAATGCTCAATCTGGGAACTTGTCAAACATAGAAAAAGACAAATTCTAAAATGGACCTAAACCCACTCTCCACTGACTCTCACTGTTAAGAGTATTGATGTAGCGTCTGTAAGGTTTTGAGCTTATATTATAACATCTACCAGCCATTGGACTGGAACTTTTCATATGTAGTCTTATTTTGTTGTCATAGCAACCCCATACAGTAGTACTGTTATTATTCCCATTGTACAGATTAGGAAAGTGAAGCTTTGAACTTCACTGGACCTTTCTCTAGACTCATCTTCTACCATGCTTTTTCTAGCTGTTTCTGCTCCAGTCACATTGCTCCCCATTCCTCTACTCCAGTCTACCCCTGGCCTCAAGGCCTTTGTACACGCTGTTTCCTCTGCTTGTCATACAGTTTGTTCAAT